>NC_069132.1:4335807-5759772 GCF_026914265.1 Mya arenaria
AAATTACTTTAAGAATCTGTTTTGAAGGCTAGATTTGGCATTAAATTCAGAGTACAGCACTTCACTATTGTCTATAAGATGCTTATTTACACCTGATTTGCTATAAATCTCACTCATTGGAATCATTTACACACAAACAAGCACTACAGAGTTGACTAACATCTTCATTCTTCTGAAATATTGGATTCAGAGCTGCATCTCCTGGATTCAGATTGCAGGACTACCGCCTGGGGAAAAGGCCGCAGCTAACTGGAGCTTATTGGCACATCATGATCTGCAAGCAAGACACAAAAGCAATGTTTTACACAAATAAAACTATCTGCCACTACTGTTAAAGTTTGAAAAAGGCCTGTAAACACTCATTTGAGGCATACACAACCTTTAATATAGTCATAAATGTGATAAATATGCAGAAAAGTTCATGAATTCAAAGATTTTCAGGACAAATTTAATAGAATATATAGTCTTTTGGACATTTTGCAATCAGTTTTTAACAACTCAAAGGTAAACCTCATCTTATTGAGTACCCAGATGCATTTTGCAAGCATTCAAACCAGACATGCTTAGAATTTCTTCTTACTTGGAGATGGTATTCCTTTCTTGAAAATCCTTGCCGAGAGCCGGTATGGAAAACCACAGAGACCACAGTTTTACCAGCACTGGTTCTTGTCCTTGAAAATTCCTCTGTGGCTACAGCAACCAGGCTGGCTATTAAAATAAGCAATAAATTAGGGTTTTTAAAACATTTATACTGTATTAAGGTTGTGTTTTTTAATGCATTAAGGGAAAAGGCTCTATTCTTTATGAAAGCTGCTCACTTTTTATTTATTTTGCCTTGAGAAATGTCAAGTTTTTCAATGAATAAATTGAATAAATGAATGAATTAATGAATATATATGAATGATTGATAGAATGAATTAATGAATTAATGAAAGGTGGCATTATTTCTTTAAAATTGGGATCTCATTGTGTTGCTGTGATTGTTAAAGTATATGTTTTCTTGTCCATAAGCTGAAAATCATATGCACACTAAATAAAACATCATTCTGCATCCTATGTGCAGTAAGTTTTGTTTAATTGCTTATAGAATTTGCAATTATTGTAATGTTTGCTTAAAAGAGCAAACAAAATGTGTGAATAGATGCACAATACAGACCAAAGACTGATACAAGTCAGCAGTTTCATTAGAAAATAATATTATTATTAAAGCCACACCAGAAATGATTGACAACATGAAAGAAATTCATTTAGGAATGGAACAAACAGTCTCAATGGGCTTTTATGACCAAACTGTCTCACTTTGTACTTCAGTTTGGATACCATTTTCTAATATATTATCTTGAAGTACTTACAAATTACAGCATGTTGGCAAACACCAAGTACAGCTTGGCCTCTGGTGGGCAGCTTGGTGGGGGGGGGGGGGGGGTCTTCAACAGACAGTTCCTCCTGGGTCTGCTTCCTATGTTAAAAAAATCCCTCCATTTATACTTTGGAATTGAAAGTGAGGCTTTCATTCATTAGTTACCATCATTTGGAACTATTTCCAAACATTAAATTGAAAGTGAAAGTAGTTTTTTTTTAAAAATGTCAAAAATATATAAGAAAATTATATATTATTAATTTATATTATGTAATATAAGATTTTCACATTTCATACTCAAACACCAATATTCTATGGCTAAGCACTGTCAACTGGCCAAATTTCAACCAGATAGCTGTATAAATTAAGAATTTATAACAATTTAAAATAGGCCACCCCTCCAAAAGCTTCCTCTATATCAGGCGTGAGACCACAGTTATTTTTACTATATGTTTCATATAGACACTAACCTGGCTTTTGACTTTATACACACCCCAATTGAAAAACAAGGACATGGCATCTCTAGAACAATTCAAGACACAAAATATAATCACAAGAAAACACCATGTTAACCATTGACCCGACTGTCAAAATTGAGTTCAAATACATAACCCTTCCGCCAGGGAGTCAATCGGCTACAAACAACTAATTTTCAGACTTCCACAAGCTATGATTTTTCCAATATTTACATTGAAAACTATCAATTTCTGCAATAGAGTGTCAACTTCAGTCAAGTTCTCTGCAAAAAGAACATTTTTTGCTTCTTTTTCATTCAATTTTAATAAAATATTGATACTTGAACACAAGCACTCTTTGTTTCTGTATTCACATCCGGATCTTGGTCAACGGGGGGCAGATAACTGTGGTCTTGAGCCAACTGGTTCCTGATTTTCACACAGAGAAATAGGTACGAAAAACACGGCCCTAGGGTCTAACTTTTTTAATTCTTTACCAATTTAATAAATTTTGGTATCGTTATAAAGAAGAAACAACCACCTTTCAGAAAATGTTTTGGTTTTTAATTTCTAGTATAAAAAATATGCTTATATTACCTTAAAGTCATTGTTGAAAACCGCGTATTTTCACACACAGAAACAGGTATGAAAAACACGGCCCTAGCATCTAACTTTTTTAATGTTAACATTTTAAAAGTTTTGGAATGATTGTAAAGAAGGAACATCCAGCTTTCAGAAAATGTTTTTGGTTTTAAATTCCTACCTTTATAAGCTATGTAAATAAGGTCTAAAAGTCACCGTTGAAATTCGCGTAATATCGCACATGGGCGCAAGTATGGAAAAACACGGCCCTAGTGTCTAACTATTTTAATTCTACATCAATTTAATAAATGTTGGTGTCGTTGCAAAGTAGAAATAACCAGCGTTTAGAAAATGGTTTTGGTTTTAAATTCCTACCTTTATTAGCTACGCAAATAATGTATAAAAGTCACCGTTGAAATTTGCGTAATATCGCACAGAAGCGCAAGTATGATAAACACGGCCCTAGTGTCTTTCCATTTCATTTCTTCATCAATTTAATAAATTTTGGTATCGTTGCAAAGAAGACAAAACCAATTTTCTGAAAATGTTTTTGGTTTTAAATTCCTACCATCATAAGCTATGTAAATAATGTCTAAAAGTCACCATTAAAAATCGCGTTGTATCGTTCAAAAGCGCATCGTTTAATTGCACATTACTGTCACAAATGTCACATAGGTGTGAAGAACGTGGCGCTATGATCTCATTTCATTCATTCTTATTCAATTCCAAAGAAAATAATTAGTTTAGTTATTGTTGTAAAAAAAAGACAATAAACTTTCAAATAATTTTTGGATTTAGATTTAAGAACAAATATGTCTTGAAATCATCATTCAAAATCCGGTCCTTTACTCAAGTAATTGGTAATACAGGAGAAACACGGCCCATTTTTTTAATGTGATAGAACACGCACAAAAAAGTTATTCGCATAGAATACACCATCTGGAATGCAACATTTCAGAATAATATAAGCCAAAACTTTCATGGGCACTCATGCATGTACAGCCTTCAAAGGGGACCACCCAAGTAACTATTAGGCCCTCTTTTGCTAATGTCAAATCATGGGGAGCCCCATGTGTAACGTTTCTTCCCTAGCTAGCTCGGACACACTACCATAAATTAAACTACAAACCTATTCTCGGACTGCATTGCCCCAAAAATTAAGTGTGAAATCAGTAATATAAACACGTGATTAACAATAATTGCTTACAAAACCAAACGATTGGAAATAATTATTATGTTTCAAGAATCAATGTTTAATTATCCCAAAACTAATTACGCACAAACAGAAACACTACAATACCTGTACTTCGACAGGACCAGCATACAAAACGCTTATGTGAAGCATTTTACTTCGGCGCATATAACTTAAGGTCTACTGTATATTTGACGAGGTTCACCTAAGTGTAATCTGCATAATCATTTTGACCAACCTCAAATTATCAAAAATTAGTTGAATCAACTTGAGTCTGAATTAATGGAATGTTAATCACCAACAAAACATAAAACCATGCTCGTTTCTTGTGTAACGAACGATAAATCTGCCCGGAGGCTCTCTAAATGATACACAGTATGGTGTAACCTCATTGTATAACTTCGGTTCATTCGGAGCTCCTCGGCCATTTTTTCAAACTCGGATGTATGCCGGTACATCTGTTGAAGTAGTCCGTATTTTTTTGAATAAAAGCATTAATTAAATGTAGTGTTTAAGAGTTGTATTCATTGCTCTCAGTTTAAATTGATTGCCAGTGAAGTGTATTATTGCAAACATAATTACGATTCCCAAGAGTTAAGTCATAAATTTTAACTACTAAATAAGATTACTACGCGATCTATTTGCAGCGGACTTAAACGTACCACTTTTTAAGTATGTAAACCGTCCATATACATCCGAGGTTGTTTTTGAAAAAATGGCCGAGGAGTTCCGAATGAACTTCGGTTGAACCAATCGGAACTCCTCGGCTAGTATCAAGATGTCTATCTCGAAGCTTGCCGGAGTTGGCCGAGTTGTTACGATTGCGGTTGAACATTCACACAACATCACGCGACTTTTAAGCTTGTACATGTATGTGAAAGTCGAAAGTACAGTAACTGGACCAAAATGAATTCTTCGTTATCACTTACTATTTTATTTGGCTTAGTTGCCGTGAGTTTTGGTGTACAGTTCAAGGACTGTAAGTTTTAATTTTAGATCTTTCTTAATTATTTTTAAAAAGTTTTGATAATTTTTTTTTCTTCAACTCGCTGTGTAGTTGACTGTTAGTCATTCTAAAATGCCGTCCAGGCTTTTTTTAATGATGGTTAGCCTGGGTCCAGGCTAACTATCATTAGAAAAAAAAGTTGACTGTCTACTGTGCATGGTCATCTGGCTCATTGTGTCTGAACTATAGATTAAATTCATTTTGGATACATACTGTATAATGGATTTGGATTTAAGCTATTGTGGAATTGCGATTGTCTGTCATCTTCGTCTGTCGTCAACATTTTCCTTCAAATAATTTCTCCCCTGTTTTGACCATTTCAACCAAACTTCACAGGAATGTTCTATGAGTGGTCCTCTTCCAGGTTCCTTCAATAAAAGTGGTTACATACAGAACTCTAGTGCCATGGCAATAACTTTGAAAATCATTTCAGAAACCACACAGCAGATTTCACCATTTATGTATAATTCACAGAAATGTTTATTAGGTCACCCTGTATCAAATTCCTTCACCTCATTTTGATTCGTAAAATAAAAAAACAACAATTGCCTCCAGGCGGAGGGCTACTTTTCACTTTAGCCAGAGGGCAGGGCTACTTTTCACTTTATGTCTATGCATCATGTCTATGTAACCACGCCCCCCATAAACCATGATTCATTAACAACATGGTTGCCAGGGGCAGGGCTAGTTACGACTTTATGTCTATATTGAATATATATTTTTTTTGTATTTTTTTTATAATTACTTTGTTTTTCAATCATTGATGATATGAACTTCAAACTTCATGAATTTATTCAAATTAACAATTTGCCCTTTTGTGACCAATAATATAACTGCAACTTAAATATTGCAAGATATTTTGCCCTTGTTAAAGCCGCACTCTCACAGATTGAGTCAGTGGACTGTTTTATATATTAGTAATTTGTCAGATTTTGCCGTAAGTTTTATTAACATTTTATCAATTTAGGCTGTTGATGGCTGACTGTTTCAGTATTAGATTGACAGGGAAATAGAACTGCTTTAGTCATAAACAAATACAACATTTTATCATTCTTCAAAACAACAATTTTACCATACATGTTTTCATGTTGATGTTTACATAGTACATTTAAACTGATAAAAATAAGTATTTTATCGTTTTTGACTTATTTATCGTTTGTAACTTATCACCCTTATGTCAGCATAAAGTTTGCCCAAGAACTGAAATACACGTAGGGCCAGAGCTTATCCCCAACAATGTGTGGTTTTAAGAGCAAAACGATTTGTTTCCAACCTTTGGTCACGAGATTTATAATAGACTTGGCATCGCTATTGTCTTATTACCGGCAAACAAAAAGTTTACTGGTTTAACTTTTTTTATCGGATATCTCATCAAATCAGGAAGGTATTGTAAAAAAACAACTTCAATTAGTCTCTGAGATCTGCGTACCTAGTGGTACTTGTGGAACAATGTGTAAAATTACGCATTTATTTACTATTTTCTTAACATTCTATAATGCATTTGCATGTTTTTAAATATTTTTGTATGAATTTTATTTAAATCTATCAGATTTGTTTTACGAACAAAATGTTGAAATTGAAAATTATCAAACTAGTGGAAAATCAAAGACTTCAAAAGTTCACACAATTTACATATCTTTAGAGTAATTGGAGAAGAAATAACATTTAAATAATGATGGGTATTTGAAATTTACACATTGAATTGTTCAATCTGTATTTTTACAGATAATGTGTAAATTTACTCAAGATATGTCAATTTAGCACTTCCCTTTTCCTGAAAGACAAATTAATATTAACCCAGCCAACAGTCTGATAATACTGTTAGTAATTTGAAATATATATTTTTTTAGACATTGGTCAACAATTGGTTATAATCATCTTCTTGTCCTAAACCGCTTGGACAATTTTGATGGAACTTCATAGGAATGATCCTTGGTTGGTGCTTCTTCAAAATTGTCCAAAGAAATGAATTCCATGCAGAACTCTGGTTGCCATGGCAGCCTAAAGGAAAATGTCAACAATTTGGTTATAATCATCATCTTCTCTTAAACCCCTTGGACAATTTTAATGAAACTTCATAGGAATGATCCTTGTTTGGTGCTTTTTCAAAATTGTTCAAAGATGATGAATTCCATACAGAACTCTGGTTGCCATGGCAACCTAAAGGAAAAAATACAAAACTCTTTTGGCAAATACTATAAGGCCTAGTGCTTAAATATTTGGTGTGTAACCTTTTCTATTGGTTATCTACCATGTTAATTCAAAGTATGCACCTGAAGAAAAATTGGCCTCACCCAGTGGGTTACTAGTTCATCATAAATACATTTTGTTTGTTAGTTTTGATAGTTCATTATAAATACATTTTGTTTGTTAGTTTTTCTTTAGAAGAAATTTCATTTTTACTTAATGATAAATTTAATAATCAGTCTTTTCCATTGAACTTCATGTATATTGTTGTAAACTTCATGTAGATTATTCTAAGCTACAAATCTTATCTTCTGTGTGGACCATCTCCGTGGCCTAGTGGATAAGCGTCCGCCTACGGAGCGGGAGGTCGTGGGTTCGATCCCTGGCCGCGTCATACCAAAAGACGTTAAAAGTTGGTACAAGTAGCTCCCTTGCCTGGCGCTTGGCATTTAAAGGATAGTGCTTGGAAAAGTGGTGTACTCAGTACTGGTTTAACCCAGGAAAGTTGTACCCCGTGTATCGGTGCTTTACACCGAGCACGTAAAAGAACCAAGGGGTCTCTTAGAAAAAGAGCTAGGGTCTCGCACCCGGACTTTCTTGTATTCCACCACTGTCTCTTTAGCGTGCTGTCCCTTCAGCAAAAACAAAGGACCCCGTTGGAAATAAGTGCTTGCACTTTTACGGGTTATCCTTGATCGCAAGGTCTAAAGAAATACATACATACATACATACGTGGATAGTGAATAAGCCTGCAGGCAATTGAACAAAGTCCTGTCAGTTGTTTGTGTATCTACATGTATACTAAAAGTTCTTTCAGTGTGCAAGCAATTTAACATAGTTTTGTCAGTATGCAGGCAATTGAACAAGTCCTGTCAGTGTGCAGGCAACTGAAAAAGTCCTGTCAGTGTGGAGGTATCTGTACCAAGTGCTGTCAGTGTGCAGTCAATTATCAAGTCCTGTCAGTGTGCAGGCAACTGAACAAAGTCCTGTCAGTGTGCAGGTATGAGAATCAAATTCTGTCAGTGTGCAGTCAATCTTCAAGTCCTGTCAGTGTGCAGGCAACTGAACAAAATCCTGTCAGTGTGCAGTCAATCGACAAGTCCTGTCAGTGTGCAGGAAACTGTGACAAGTCCTGTCAGTGTGCAGGCAACTGTGACAAGTCCTGTCAGTGATTATCCAGGGAACATTTTTGACCAGTATGTTTTTCAATATTCTTTGAGAACAAATATCAAGCTATATTGATAACATAGGTTAAACTCTTTTACTCAGGTGAGCGATTTAGGGCCATCATGGCCCTCTTGTTTATTTTTTGTCTTGGAAGAGCAGTTTTTTTTTGCGTAAATATCTGAAAACCAGTGATAAAAGACTGATGACAAAAGATCAAAGGGCAGATTTTTTCATTTCCGCTCCAAAATTGATGTTTTGTGCATTTTTCTTTAACCGTTAGTAACGGTTTAAGCCATAAAACATTAAATTTGGAATGGAAATATGAAAATCTGCGATCTGATCTTTTGTTAACAGTCTTTCATCACTAGTTTGCAGATATTTACGCAAAAAAAATGCTAATTCCAAGACAAAAAATAAAAAAAGTTGGAAAAACGGTAAAACTGTGAGTGCAGCTTTAAGATTTTAATACAAATAATTTTCAATGATTTGTTTATTCAAGTTTATCAAATTGATTGACAATGTCTGCTATGTCCTGTTGGCTGTGTTATGGCTTGACCCCACCATGACCCCATCACAACTTAAAATGTGTTTAAATACCATAGGTAATGTAGATGACCTGGGGATAGAAGTGATTTTGATGCCCAGTCAAAACCAGATATTTGAAGACTTGATATAAAGGAGTGAGGTACTTGAGATCTGGGTGTAATACCGTAGCTTTTTGAAGTGACCTCTTGGTTCTTTAATATGCTTGGTGTATAACTCTAATTCATCCAAATACAACTTTCCATTGGTTTAATCAGGACTGAGAGTCAGACATAGTACACTTATTCCCAGTACTACCCTTTGAATGCAGAGCGCTAGGTAAGGGAGCTACTGGTACCATATTAAGATATCTTCTAGTTTGACGCAGAGGTGGTTTGAACCCCTGACCTTGTGCACCAAAAGCCATGGAGCTATTGGGGCAGTATGACCAATTTTCAATGGTACAGAGTACTATGACGAAAGGCTTTAAGAATTTTTTATTAAACTAGCTTCATTTCAGCATGGTTTTAATCGTATACTTTCAGTCCACCACATGATTTTTGCTATCTTCAAGTTCAATTTTAAGCCTCTTAAAGGCTGTTGCCCTATGCCAGGAAGTGTTTCATTGAATTGTAGTAACTACTGTTGCTGATAAAAACATTTTTTTCTTTTTATTACCTAACTAAAATAAGGTACTAGTTCATGAACTGGGCATTTCCTATCCAATGTTTACCAATCTAGGTAGCAATGTTTAAAGGCATCTCAAAATAAATACCAGATGACTACAGTGATTTAGCTCTGAATAATTTAGCAGGACTTTGTTGCATATTTAACATACATGTAATAGACTGAAATAGATTATTCAAATTGTTTTTAACCTGTTTTCCAAAAAAATAACTATTGATGAAAATGTTAATTTTAACAAAAAAATTAAGTTGCCCTTGTTAGTTTGAACATTTTATTTCGAATTCAACGTCTTCTTAATTAAATTGGGTATGTATGCATCCAGGAGACTTGTCTAATAGCAATATTTACAGCTACCCACATTTCGATTTTGAGGTCATTTTCCAAAGTGAAAGCACTATATTTAAGGAATTCCTTGTTGCATCTTGCTCACATCACTCTATTCCCCAAACACTCTGCAAAATGATTTACAAAAAAAATTGTGCCAATTTGTTACTTGATACTTTTTTTTATATTTACAGAATTACTTATAATCAATTCAACTAGTATTCAATACTGGTGCCAAAAAATAATCAATTACATTACAATACCTTGTTCTGAACATACCGTTTTCTAAGTTCACCAGTATACACATGTGGTTAAATCATGTTGTTATTATTTTGTTTTTCAGGTGGTAGTAAGGAAGGTGTAGTGACGGCAGTAAAATGTACCACAGGCGGATCCACAGCCTGTTTACTGACCAGGGGAGAAAATGCCACGCTGGAGATAGACTTTAAATCAAGTAAGTTAACAATGACCACAATCAATCTCCTTTTATAAATAAGTTTGATCAAGATATCTATCATATATTCTACCATACTTTATTGCGTTGTCATATTCAACTTCTACCATATTGTATTGCGTTGTCATATTCAACTGCTACCATACTGTATTGCGTTGTCATATTCAACTTCTACCATACTGTATTGCGTTGTCATATTCAACTTCTACCATACTGTATTGCGCTGTCATATTCGACATCTACCATACTGTATTGCGTTATCATATTCAACTTCTACCATACTGTATTGTTATGTCATATTCAACTATTGACCTGTATTGTGTTATTACAGATACTGCACAGAAAAAACTGAAAAACGTTGTGCACGGCATTATTGCTAGACTTCCTGTTCCTTTTAACCCAGCCGATGCTGATGCCTGCAATGGAATGGAACCAAAATGTCCAACAGAAGCAAATAAGAACTACAAGTTTGTAACATCATTACCGGTCAAAACAGAATACCCTACAGTAAGTAATTGATTAAACTGCTCCAATGTTGTTAGAATTCATGTAAACCAGGACTGGCCACAGCGTTTGAGACAAAGTTCAAAATCCCTTCTTGAGGTTGAGACTTCCGCTTCCATTTGAGAGTTTACATATCGTTAATTACATATTTACAGTGTACTTTGCTAAAGCAAGTACCTGTTACAGAGGATGATCAAGTGGACACTTTAGTTGTGGAAAAATAATATGCTGTAAACAGACATTGTTGTAAGACTAGATGATTGTTGAACAAAGATTTTTATGTTTGTTCTTTCTGTTTCAAGACAAAAGTAACATGAACACATCCATGTCACTGAAATACACCCTATAAATGTTCATTTTAATTTCAGATAAGACTTGTTGTCAAATGGGAGATACAGGATGACCAGAATAATGACGTAATCTGCATTGAAATCCCAGCTCAGATCAAATAAAGTCTCTAAATTCCATGATATAATTTCTATTAACAATCACAGTCATAAACAGTGACAGGTGAATTAATTACATTCCATGGCTTGTATAGGCAATCAAAAGGACACTTAAAACAAATTAATATACAATTTACTGGACTATCTGGACAACAGGTGAATTAATTACATTATTAAAGCCATTGACAAAATCTGTCATCTGTTCCAATTCCTTGCCTTGTTATGGTTTGATTTATAGTATTAAAAAAAACATCCAATGGACCAAATTGTATGTCAGAATATTGAATATTTGAATCTTGCATTTGACTTTGTTAATATTTCACTATTTCACTGGATTCACCTAGATTGCCAACACTTGTGATGGTCTTACAACACAGATGGACAGATTTGAAACACTTTGTTTTAATTATTTCCTGTTTGATTGTTTCATATGCAAGTGCATTGTTCAAAACGAAATGTTATCGGAGTGTTTAAAATCAACTTGAATACAACTAATTACAAAGTTGGAAGTAAGCATTCCAAAATAAAGATTTAAGATGCTTGGTCAACCACACATTTATTTGTGCACGGAGAAAGATTTTTTATATCATTCACTGTTTTGTTTCGTTTGATTGTTGTTACATGATACATCTGTGTTGAACAAGCTTAACAGCTGCCCAAGTGATTCCACTTTGTTCAAGTGGGCACCAAGGAAGCCGGTCATTTACTGACACCATTAATTAGACTCCTACTTCTTGCTATGTGCGTGAAATTTTCTTATATGTTTTTCATGTATGGCTGTTGATTGTATGTCTTGTATGTTGATATTGTCTATTCATGCACAGACAACAACGAATAATTATATTGTCCTAGAATCACTGAATTCTGTTTTAAAGCTTCCCATGTTCAAATATGATTTTTTTTGATGACTGACATCATTTTAATGGATTTGATATGCAAAAAAGATAGTAAATATCATCAAAATAATCATTATTAATTATTATAAAGAAGCTGGTATTATTTTTTGTCATAGCTATAAATACATATTACCTGGTAATAACCAGGAAGCAATTCATTTCTATATGAAATGAAAATGATGCTTGGTCACAACACAGCAACCTTCAACATTATCACCTATGACTTGATATAGCAGTATTAATAACTAGTTTAGACGGTGTTTGTTAATTAAATACACCAGCTTATGTTAGAGAGTTTGAACTTTATACGTATATAGGAATCTCTGTATTGTTTGCTCATGTTATTCGAGTCATGGGCTAAACAATGGTAAATTAACTAATTTTGTACTTTTGTGCTATTCGTTTTCTCTTTGTATAGTTAATGTATACTCTTGGTTATTCTTATTTTTCTAATAAAATCTGAAAATGCACTTTAAATTCCCTGTATTATGTCATTATTTTCATGTATTTGGTTACAATAATTATGGACAGTAGAAGTGTATATTTCTCGATTTTAGACTTGTGCTTTATAACTTCTTATACTAGTATTATTGGTCCCAGGCAAGACATAGTAAATCAACATTATGCAAAACAAAGTGATACTTTTGCCAAAATATTAATTGTCGAGTGATGTGACGTAAAAATACGTTTAGAAAAAATCAGAATTACAGCATACCGAAAAGAAAGTATTCCATTTTGATTATACATTATATATAAAGTTTTACAATGACGGTTTTTAAGTTAGTCATAATTGTCAATGAGTACATCTAGGGGATTAACAAATTGAGAAAAAAACTCAAGTCAGCAAAAATCGGCAGAAAAAATCTCATTTGGAGCTCCTCGGCCATTTTTGTTGTTTTCGATAAAAATTGCCAAGGAGTTCCGAATGAAAAGATCTGACCTACGGTAGTCTATTTTCCTGGTGGCGGTCTCCCCGGACATTTCAAAACCCTATCAGTCGGAAATCAGACCGCTGTCTTGTACTCTTGACAAATGCAACTATGAAGAAGTTTTATTGGCAAATCGGCATCTCACCTATGGCCATTTACATTCCGATGAAATGAAGGAGAGCAAAACAAACCACAAGGCCTGACACCACTTTTTCTTGTGTGTCTTGTTAAATCTGAAATCGCCGTTTTAAGTTTCTTTGTATTCCGCGGAACCAAGTGTGAACTTCATGTATACATGGAACACATGTGCCATTTCATTTTAAAATCCCACTGTGCACGACCTAGTAACAGCCCGGACACGACCAACTAAACTCTTAAGTGCATTTATGCAGATTTCCATTATGATTAAACCTGTAAGTTTGAACTTGAGCTTTGAGGTAGGAACGTGGGTCTCGCATGCGACACGTCGTCATTAAGTACCGGAAAAATATATGCAGCATTCCATAAAAATTGAACTCCATATGTGACCTTGAACTTTAAGTAGGGGCGCGGGTTGCACGCGACACATCGTCTTTATGTATCGGACATTATATGCCAAATAATTTACATATCCTTCTCTGCATGGCAAAGTTACAGTCCGGATACAACCAGCGATTATGTATGACAGTATGTGCATGTTAGCAGCATTCCGTAATGATAAACCTGTAATAGTGACTCTGGCCTTTGAGGTTGGCTCATGGGGCTTGTACACGACACTTGGTCTTTATGTACTGAACACATGTGCCAGGTAATTTTAAAATCCCTCCTTGCATGCCTGGACACGGAAAACCGGACGGACAGACAGGAGGTTCGATTTTAAATCGTACCGCCTTCGGTATTGAAATCAACTTACGAAAAAGTAGAAAACTATTAAAAATACAACTTATTCGTATAAATTAATCATTTACTTGCTAAATTTAGACATTTAATACTAAAACCATAACATTAGTATTAAATACACGAAATCATCATAAAGAAGTCATAGCGATATTTTAAAGCGAAAATCAAATACTCTATAAAATTCACTAAAACATAAATGATTATTTTCCGGGCTCCGGACTACATGATTTCATGAACATTACATTACCCACGCCTCCGGGTTCATGCGTCCGCGCATGAAATATTATGTCAAACAAAATAAAAGAAATGTTCAGTTATCTTTGGTTTCTCTAGTTTGGTATTTGCCACTGCATATTCCAAACCAATGTCTCAAGGCTTGAGACAGACGTTGTCAGATTCTCAATAGCAATAGCCAGTGAATCAGTCTCAGTGGATGCAGACCTCATATGTTCCTGCTGTCTTTTCTCAGCCCGATAAAAAAGCTTCCAACTCCACTGCATGCCTCACAGCATCATTCAGATTGGTTGGTCTTGACTGTTTGATTTTCAGACTCATGCCTGAATTAACCAGCGCATCCATAAACTGCTCTTTTGCTAAGGTTTCTCTTACATCTATAGGTGCACTACATGGTACCCTAGGTTCGTAAGGCGTCTAATATCCTGATCTAGCTCTCCAATGGACTCCATGGCCTTCTGTCGCCTATCCCGAAGTTGAAACCCTATATAATTCAGTCTGGTTGATAGGCGAAAATCGGTCTTCTAATGCTCTGACTAACTCCTTGTAGTCAGTTGTGTTTGAGCTCAGGTAACCAAAGACACCTTGGGCATGGCCTCTCAATGATACCGAAAGGTACAGACCTTTTTGTTCTTCGGACCATCCGTTTAGCTGAACGCATTCCTCAAAATGTGCCTTGTAGTCCGTCCATGCTCCAGTGCCATCATAGGTAGCCGGCTTTACATGACACTTATTCTGGCCTGTACTACTATCAGATTTAGTTTAAACTTTATTTAATTTTACAACGATTGTGAAACAAGCTATAACAACTTATATTAATCACTCTCGTTGGCACGATGTTGCGCGAGAGTGTGGTCTTTTGTTGTGGGGGAAACCGGAGAACCCGGAGAAAACCCACTTGTCCGGCTTGGTGACAACTAACCAAACTCACATGCGCCCAGGCCGGGAATCGAACCCGGGTCGCCTTGGTGAGAAGCGAGTGCGCTAACCACTGCGCTAACCGGACAACCTCAGGCTTAGTACCCGTCCGTTTCCTAAACTGAATTACATGTCTGCCCATACTCTGGTCCTGGGCGTCATCACCTATTGGAGACGAAAACTTTTTACATCCAGTTTCATCATCCGAAAGTCCTCTCTGTATATCAAACCTCATGCGTGGTTTGAGCTGATATTTTTGTGTAGACGTCATGCTTGGTGCTGCAGTTCTATCGAGCTTCTTTTGCAACGATGAAATTTCCTGCTCCAACTTAAGCCTTGTTATTTCTTGTTTCAAGACAGCGTTTTCGCCGATCAGTCTCGAAACCTCGTTCTGGTTTGGGCTGTCCATGTTTCTTTTGTATTCAGGGTAAGCTAGATTGCTATGAATCTATATTGTCCCTCGTTGGGCGCCAAATTTTGGTAACGTTTCTTCCCTAGCTAGCTCAGACACGCTACTTTAAATTAAACTATAAACCTATTCTCGACTGCATTGTCCCAAAAAATAAGTATGAAATTAATAATATATACAAGTGTTTAACAACGATTGCTTACAAAACTAAATGATTGGAAATAATTATAATGGTTTGAGAATCAATGTTCAATTATCCCAAAACCAAGAACGCACAAACAGAGAAACACTACAACAACTATGAAATAACTTCAAACTGGACCAGCATACAAAACGCTTAAAAACCAATTACAAAATATCAGTGAAACCCACAGTCCTAAATGTCTAGCTTTTACGGGGAATCAAACCATTGACCCTGTTCCGTCTGTATCGCAATGATCCAGGCTTACAAAGAGGCCAAAAAGAAACCCCACGGATGTCCGAACCTAGAAACTAGAAGCTGTAGCGCAATGCCTCACTTTAATTTTCCTAGCCTCCAATAGTTCAGAACCCGCCCTCAACAGTACAAAAAGATATTTTAAAGCTTCCCTATATATTACCGTGATGTTCTCCCATCGGCGTCCAGACACGAACTAACTATATATGTCGGGTGGTGGTGTTAGTAGTTTATACTCCGAGTCCCGGCGTGAGCACATTGAAGGGTCCCAGAGTGACAGTTCAACCACCGTACACCTATATTGGGCAGAACCAGTACTAGGTGCCTTCACCTCTGCAAGGAACTGACAACTTCTGTACATGCCAGGGGCAGTGGTACAGTCAGTGCGAATGATCGTAGAAATGATTTCATAACCAATCACAACAAAGGTGACCTGTTCCGCCCGGAAATCGAACCCGGGTTGTCCAATTCAGAGTCCAACCCTCTACCGATTGAGCTAACCGGGCGGACACTAGCTATGGTGGTGGTGGTGTTAGTAGTTTATACTCCGGGTCCCGGCGTGAGCACATTGAAGGGTCCCAGAGTGACAGTTCAACCACCACACACCTATTCTGGGCAGAACCAGTACTAGGTGCCTTCACCTCTGCAAGGAACGGACAACTTCTGTACATGCCAGGGGCAGTGGTACAGTACGAATGTTCGTACAAAGGATTTCATAACCAATCACAACAGAAGTGACCTGGTCCGCACGGGAATCAAATCCTCTACCGATTGAACTAACCGGGCAGACTCCTAACTATGTCTATGCCTTTCGCTTGTTATATACCCTAACATCACGTGACCAAAATGGAATGGTCCATTTTAACAAATCCTATGGGTGAAACCATTATATATAACAAATGTTACAGAGTAGGGGTGTCAAGTTTATCAAACTTGCGAAAAAGTAAAAAACTATTAAGAATACCACTTATTCGTATTAATTAATCATTTACTAGCTAAATTTAGACATTTAATACTAAAACCATAACATTAGTATTAAATACACGAAATCATCTTAAAGAAGTCATAGCGATAAAGCGAAAATCAAATACTCTATAAAATTTGGTCCCTAGACTTACCGAAATACGATTATTTACCGAAAGACGGGAAAAATTACCGAAAGACGCATGAAAGTTACCGATATAATAATTAATTATAAAATTCACTAAAACAGAAATGATTATTTTCCGGGCTCCGGACTACATGATTCCATGAACATTACACTCCCATATTAGATCATCCAAGTTCAAGGCCAAGGTAAGGTGGTATTATGACATAATTGCAAATATTTAAAGTTTCATGTTTCATCACAGGGACTTCTAACAGTGTTAATACCAAAGACAACACTCACCATAAAACAGATTTTATTTTGAACGTTTTCAAGTTCTGATTGAGCTGTTGGAATTGTTGTCTGCTACCAAATTAGCGGGTTATCTAAGAGTTACCCCCCTTAGATTCAAAACTCATATGACCTAAAAGTGGTAAGCTGTTTTGAACTATACTGTAATACTGTGTCTCAGAACCTCAGATTAACATCATTAAAAAAAGCCTTGGACGGCCTTTTCTAAAATCTTGAAGTTTTCAGAATGACTAATAGCCATATGTTTTTCTGTTCATAGCTGAATAGCTGAAGTTCAATGTCCAGAAAAAACAAACCGAATATGTCAAATAAGGAGGGAAGTCATTCTAAAATGCCGTCCAGGCTTTTTTTTAATGATGGTTAGTCCACCATCATTAAAAAAAAGCTTGGACGGCATTTTAGAATGACTAATAAGGAGGGTAACTTGAAAACCTTTAGTTAGTGTAGGAGATCTACTTCCTTACTGGTATAACCCAAATCATGCTAATATATTTAGATAGTGTAGCATTATGCAAAAGCTTGTTAGGCATTTTTACCATTGTAACTTTGAAATTGGCTTAAGTTGAACCAAAATTATTATGCTCTTAAATTCCATATTAACCTTGTAACAAGGACCAAAAATGAAATATTGAATGCATTTATAATGATAAACAATGGGGAAATTGTTTTCAGTTTTGTATTTATCTTTTATACCTCTGTAAGAAAATAAAATTTGTTTTACTTTAATGCATCCCATCATTTTAAGTTCAAAATGACTGCTAACAGTGTGTACACTCAAATCCCCAGGGTTTGATAATCGGACAAATTTCATAATTGATAATCAAATCAAAACGGAAAATCATTATCAATCGTCAAACTAATATATTTTGCATTGCTTATAAGTATTCAATATCAAAGAATTGCATTGCTTAGGAGTGCAATGTAATAACATTGGTCTAACATAATTCTAGAACTGCAACGATTTACAAAAAGCTCGCTTCGATTCTATTCTGATATCAGACATGTTGATTTGATTATTTTCGATTCATGTTTTACATATTGCTTCTATTTAAAATTAAGATGTTTACTGAAAGTATGTTAAATCATTGCAACTATGAAAAACTAGGACAGTGTTTCATCAAAAACAAATTTTAATTTACAAAACATTCTGTTTACAAAGCTAAATAAGAAGTTAACATCACAAACTTATAACAGAAACTGTCTGTTGATAAACTTGAAATGAATAACAAAACATGACATGGTTTTGATATTCATTTCAATTTTATTAACAGATAATTTCTGTTAAAAATGTGTGATGGTTTTCTGTACATGTCAAATTTGACGATTTGACAGACTAATTTTGAACACATCAGTGGAGTGTTTCCTTTTTAAATGCTGCATGAGATTACCGGTAGTTGAGCTGCCGGACTAAAAGTGGATAACTAAGTCTAACGTTATCAAATTAAATGTTACATGTGGTATTTTGTATCAATCCCTCGCGGAGCCAAAACTCCCTGATTTTAGTTTTTTAGGAGCATCTTGCATTGAGGGAGATGTCATATTACTAGGATAGTAAGAATGAAACTTTATTATTGATTGGATGCCAGATTAACTATTAACCAATCGCTTGCCGACAAAAAGTCGACAGGCTTAGAATGCGGATACAATGGGTCATCTTGTAGCATGCATGTTTTATAAGCCGATCGAATCAAGTTTTTGGGGTTTCTGTATCAAATCCAAAAGGCGAGTTTAAAACTGTTTTTTCGATGCATTGAGGCGAATCGTTGCACCTCTACATAATTCAGTCACTCAAAGTCATCAAAATTAGAAACCAATTACTAAATAAAAAATTGATTATTTGCTTTTTTTTCAGAATTGGAATACAAAATGGGAGTGATCATTACTATAAGGAGATGGTCTTTTGATCTCAAATCTATTACAGTAGAGCCAGTTATGTTCATCTACATGTTCAATGTGTTTTTGAACTTTGTAACGTTCCAGGCCCTAGTTTACGACAAAGTGTGTAAAATGAAATTTAATTCAACAGTATGTAAAAATCTGGAAAACATGACTTTTGCTTTAGAGGAAGATACTGTCCAGAAAACAACTTCCACTTGGCTCTTGTACAGTAATCTTACAATGGCTGTGCCAGGCTTGTTGACTGTCATGTTTTTACTGGGGCCATGTGGGGATAGATTGGGAAGGAAACTTCCTGTACTTTGCCCCATTATCGGAGCCATTTTGAGTACAGTCTCAAATCTTGTCAATGCTGCATACATGGATGCGCCTTTAGAGTATTTATTAATAGGCACTGTCCTTAGTGGGTTATTTGGAGGGTACATTGGAGCTTTAATGGCAATGTACACATACATAGCACACATTTCATCACCTACACATAGAACTGTCAGGATGGGAATTCTCGAAGCTATGGTATTTCTCTCAGGCACATTGGGGACAGCAGTGTCCGGTGTGATACTTGATAACACCAGTTATGTGTTTGTGTTTGGGCTGCTTGCCGGTCTGCTTCTGATGGGCCTGGTGTACACTGTGGTCTGGGTGGACAACATCGTGCCGGAGCAGGCAGAATCCACCCCTGATCCTCTAGGTTGGGCGGCTGTCATGCTGGGAGTGGTAAAGGATGTTGCCATGTGTGTGTGGAAAAGCAGGAGCAACAAGAACTTGCTCAATCTCTGCCTGCTCTCTGTGATAATCTTTTTTCTTATGCTCGTTAATGTTGGTAAGTTGTGTAAAAAAATAAATATTACATAATACAGTACCGGTAGTATTTTTTGTGCTTATTACACTAATTCAATCTTGCGGAGACTTTCTTAATTTGTGTTTTTATCCATACCGTAGTAACATTGAAAAATGATGGTTTTACGACTTTATACAGACTTGTCCAAAATATCATACGTTGTGTATTTAGAGCAAAAATGATAAACTGCATTCTCAATATTAACTTTACAATTTAAGTCTTTTGTATAGAACAAAGTCATTTCATAAATTTAAGAAACATTCCATGGTCCATGATCATGATAAAATCTTGCTTATTTATCTTTACAGGCGAAAATGATATTATTCTTATTTTCACGAGACATCGGCCATTCAAATGGTCCCAAACTACTTTCGGATTGTTCAAAGGGACAGAGTCTCTACTCCGAGGGCTTGGAATGCTGATATTGATGCCAATCTGCAAGAAGATCTTTGCTGCACGGGATACTGTTGTGATGCTTGCTGGCCTTATTTCAAAAATGATTTCCATGATTTTTTATGGTTTAAGTCAAAATACTGGAGTCATGTTTATTGGTAAGATTTTCTGAATTTCTTGTGTTTTTATCTTGTACTTGTATATTTGATTTTGTGTATTCAAACCTAAACATAGAAATAAAAATGTACATCTGATTGGTATCAATATTATTTCAGAATCAAATTATCCAGAAATAAATTCAAAGGCTCTAATTGTTTCTGTACATGCATGCATATTCAGGTAGATATTGTCATGCTGTTCACATATTTGCATGGTTTCAATGTTTTTCCAAATGTTGGGCCCCAAAAGAGCATAGGACAAACTATTTTAACTTGCAGCAATATCTGGTCTCAAACCTGTGATGTCCTGTTATAAGGCATTAACCCGAGAGTCCTTTAGAAGTGTTTTTTTTCTGCCCAATTTAGATTGAAATTTGGCCCCATTCTCAATGTTAAATCAAATGCTTTTTTTCAAAATATGATAATAAAATTCCAAATTTATGTATATTTTTAATAACTTGAAAGTACACTTTGAAAGTTTTTATAAGAGTTGATTTATTCTTAAGTACACAAACGTTGTACACATTCTTTTTTTAAGGCATTCTTGTTTATTGTAGGCAATATTGGAATTTAAATTTTAGTCAGCATGAACCATTTTGACAATCAGAAAGGCAGTTTCCTTTTTCTAAAATTGTGAAAAAAATATCATTGTCTAGTGACAGAAAATTTGGCAGCTAACCCATTTTCTACCAAAAAAATGAATAGTTACTGTAACAATTGCTTTGTGTGGCATGTTTCAGGGGCTATCAGTGGAATCCTGCAGGGGTTTAGCTCAGCCTCGATTAGAGCACAGTCAGCTGGGATGGTGAAAAGCAATGAACAAGGTCTGTACAACAAAACCAGGAAGTATTATCATCTTTGTTTACACATCTTAACAAAATGGAAAATAAATCATGTGTTTTTACAGTTTTATTTCTTTAATTTTCCTTTGTGAAGGTTACAGTATGAAAATGGTTTATGTGTGATACTTTTTGCTGTATTTCTGGGCCAGGTTGCTCTGAAAGCTTTATATTTAGTTAAAGGGACTAGACACCAGAAGATGCCTTTGGAAGAAAAAATAATATAAAACATAAAATATAGTATTATTGTATACAACGCATTGGATCTTACTTACTTACTGATGTATCACATGGCTTACGTCACATGACTGACTTTCGCAGTTCTTGTGTATTTTTAGCTTGACTATTCGAAGAATAAGGAGAGCTATACTATTCACCCAAGTGTTGGCAAGGTTGTCACACTTTGGTTAAGGTTTTGCATGTAAGCACCTTTAAGTCATTATCTCAGTAAATACATCATGTGTTGCATTGACACTTTAGATGTGTATTCCAAACTATCTAACCTACTAAATTAATTAAGTTAGATAACACTTGAAGTTAATGTAAATAATGGGCCTTTATTATTTGACTAAGAAATTCTGGTTAACGTTTTGCATGAAAGCACACATAGGTTAATATCTCTGCAACTGCTTGATGTATTACATTAAGACTTTATAAAATAGTACTCAACCATCCAACCTACTAAATAAACCAAGTTAGATAACTCTAGTTTGCATTTAATGCAAATAATTGCTCTTTATTATTCGACTTAGAAATTCTGGATAAGGTTTTGCATAGAAGCACACATAGGTTAATATCTCAGCAACTACTTGATGTATTACATGGAGACTTAATACAATGGTACTCAACCATCCAACTTACTTAATTAACCAAGTTAGATAACTCTAGTTTGCATTTAATGCAAAATAAATGCCCTTTATTATTCGACTTAAAAATTCTGGTTACGGTTTTGCATCTAACCACATCTCAGCAAATACATCATTTACTGCATTGAAACTTTAGAAATGTATTTCCAATTATCTAACCTACTAAATTGATGAAGTTAGATAACACTTTTTTCAATATAATGCAAAGTATAGGCCTTTATTTTTGACTTGGAAATTCTGGTTAAGGTTTTGCATGTAAGCACACATAGGTTAATATCTCAGCAACTACTTGATGTATTGCATTGAGACTTTATACAATGGTACTCAACCATCCAACCTACTTAATTAACCAAGTTATATAACTCTAGTTTGCATTTAATTCAAATAATTGTCCTTTATTATTCGACTTAGAAATTTCGGTTAAGGTTTTTCATGTAAGCACACATAAGTTAATATCTTGGTGTATTGCATTGAGACTTTATACAATGGTATTCAACCATCCAACTGACTTAATTAACCAAGTTAGATACTCTAGTTTGCATTTAATGCGAAATAAATGCCCTTTATTATTCGACTTAAAAATTCTGGTTAAGGTTTTGCATGTAACCACATTTTAGTTAATAATTCATCAACTACTTCATGTATTGCATTGAGACTTTATACACAGGCCCCCAACCATTCATTTCTACTTAAATAACCAAGTAAGATAACTGTAGTTTGCATTAAATTCAAATTCAGGCCCTTTTTTATTTGACATAGAAATTCGAATACATCATGTATTGTATTGAAACTTTATACACAGGCCCCCAACCATTCAACCTTCATAATAATTCAGGAAAGATAACTATCTTGCATATTATATAATTTTTGCCCCTTTATTATGCGACTTAGAAATTCTGGTTAAGGTTTTGCATGTATGCACACATAGGTTAATATATCAGCAACTACCTCATGTATTGCATTGAGACTTTGTACACAATGGTACTCAACCACCCAACATACTTGAATAACCAAGTTAGATAACAGTATACCGTAATGGCCCTTTATTATTGGACTCTGGTTAAAATTTTGCAGGTAACAACATCATGTTAATATCTCGGCAAATACATCATGTATTGCATTGAAATCTAATCTAATCTTACAGTGATCCATGTTTCGCCAAAACTTTTCAATCCTTACACTGAAAAGCGCGGGAATAGTCGAGCGTGCTGTCTCTGTTACAGCTCTTGTTTCAATTCGAAATTTACTGGATCTGTCTATCATGTAAATCCCAGTAATTTCAAAAATAGTCATTATTTATCTGTACTAATCACATGACTTTCACATGTTAAATATACACACTATAAACTGGGAAACCATTATGTGCTATTTTTAAATGGGCAAATTGAGCTAAGACAGCAACAAAATATTATTTTAATAATGTAAAAAAATTTGGCATCATACTAGCTCATATTGACAATTCTAGGCTTGTTTTTTCTAGGCTTGTTTTGAGGAGATGCTGTATTTGCCAATTTAGTCCATTTGGTGTCCAGTCCCTTAAAAAACCTGTCTGCATGAAGTCTGATAAAAAAGGAGTATATCTTCCACTGTCATAGATAAGCCCCCACATAAGGTCATTTCTTTCTTGGTGATAAGACATGAATCTTACACCTCAGTTTAAGTTTAGATTACCACCAAAAATGGAGTCTTGACTCATCAGTATGGTCAGAAGTTATTTGTTAATCAGAGTTTCTGAAATAAAACAAAGATTAAATTAGGGTATTTCCTTAGGCTTATGAAAGTGTGTACAGTTAGTTTTGATGGTGTCATCAATTTGCATCCAGGCTGTTACTTGGCCTGCTTATGGGGATTCTAAAATAATTTTACAGAAATGTTCTCCATGACAAGATGTTGTTTCGTGTGATAGACCCATGTATGTAGGTCGAAGGTCAAGGTAACACTTAATGGTCAAAATTTGTTGTATTTTGGCTTGTCCTGGCTGTTAATTTGTACATTTTTTGGTGAAATTTAAGATTAATTATGTACAAATGTTCACCATGAAAAGCCAACATGTCATATGCCTTACCTTTGTTAGTAGGTCAAAGGTCCAGGTCACACTTATTGCTCATTCGTCAAATTGTATTTTGGCTTGTCCTGGTACCTTTAACTTAATTGCCATGTGTTTGGAAATTTTAAAATTACAATTGCCACATGTTTTCATTGTGAATAGCTTGTCGCCTGAACAAAACCAATACAGCAATATTAATATTAGTTTGATATTCATAAAAAAGTGTTTAATTTAACAACCATTTATATCTATTTATCGACGGGCTTGACATTGATCACGTTTTGTGGGTGAAGCCCTTGCATATATAGAGCATATGAAAATACCCTTGTCCATATGTAGACCCAACCATCACTCATCAATTTGAAAATTTCACAAATTGTAAACCCGGCAGGTCTAGTTTATGATATATTTTGTGTTTTTAGGCAAGTTGTTCAGTCTGATGGCGCTGTTTGAGAGTATTGCTTCCATGGTAGCTACTAGTTTGTTCAACCCGGTGTATAACGCCACACTGGATTTTTTCCATGGCTTCTGCTTCCTTATGGCAGCTGGAATTATGTGCATAGGGATTGCCCTTGGCATGTACGTAGCTAAAAACTTTTACATTTGTATTAAAGCTGTACTCACAGATTTACCGTTTTTACAACTTTTGTATTTTTTGTCTTGGAATGAGCAAATTTTTGCGTAAATATCTGCAAACCAGTGATAAAAGACTGCTGACAAAAAAATTAGATAGCAGATTTTTATATTTAAGTTCAAAATATGATGTCCTTGTTCCACCAGAATTATATGCCTTGTTGGTGTATTTCTTATGCAGACAATAACTGGAAAGCTACTGAGTGTTATTGGTAAACAGTATAGTCACAGAACAGGTACTTTGGACTGTTAGCTGAAAATAGCTGTAAAATTATGGCAGCAACTGAAAGCAAATATATGAAATTTGAAAAAAACTGTATAGTTAATTTATATTGTTCATCTAACCATATTGGCGATGGCAATACATCTACAATAGACCATTGTATGTTTGTACATGTACATTTATAACAATGCTACTTGGCTTTTGGTATCTAATTTCCATTTTGAATTATATTGACATTATTAGTGAACTGTTCAAGTTGTCTTTGCAGCGTCCTGCATGTGCGAGTGAGTAGGAGTGGTCAGCAGAATTACAGCCACCTTGCTGAAGACACACTGGACATAGCTGAACACAATGACCAGTCTGTACAGGAACAGAGCACTGCAGTCGATATACAGTCATAAATAATAAAAATCACTAATTATAAGTCATTGAAATTATGAAGTTCATGTAACTTTCTTTGGTAAAGGCCTGGGCTTGATTTGGGTTTGCAAGCTTATGCTTACTTCTTCCTCTGATGTATTAAAGTATGTTCAAAATTAAACATTGAGTTGTGAGTGTGTAATACTGCTGTTTTAATATTGAAGTTGGTGTATAGCTTACTCTTGTGGAGATGTAAGTTGAGATTACATTTGGGGTCATTGGGTAAAGGTCAAGATCAAGGCTTCTAACAATAGAAGAACAGTTTGTGCTCAAAAGCTTGAGTTAGGTATGCTGTGTAGTGATGAAAGGCTGTGATGAAACTTGGTATGTTGCAAGCTCATGTGGAGACGTGCCAGTATCTCACTTGTACTTCATCCGAATATACTCATCCATGGTGAAAAATAAAGATGTGATGGGTTGAAACTTGTGAAACATATCTCGGGATTGTATTTTGGGTGAGTAGAGTCAAGGGTATTGTTTCTTAACCAATATTTTATCTCAATAACTGAAGTTATGAATGATATCTATTAATAAAGTAAAGTCAAATAGCATGTATGATGATGTTTACTTTGCATTCATTTTGGTTGGTACGAAAAAAGTAAATTATAGAATTTCTGCTTATATTTCTGAGACACCTTAATGTGAACATGCTGAATCATTTTTTTGGGTATAAAATCTTCCAATAGAAAGTATGGTATGGATTAGAAATTGTTTTATTTTGGCTCTGTTGATTTATAAGCATTCTCATTCATCAGAGGTTTGATAATGATAGTTATATGTTATATGCATAGCATCATCTCTTTGGAATGAGAATGATTTATAAGTTGGTGCATTGAAGGTTGTTTAGAATTTCATTGACATTGGGTTCGGTTCACATTTTCGAGCAAGTTTGGTATTTTGGTCACTTCTAAAAAGCCTTTAATGCAATTGACATATTATTTATCATAGTGAATAATGCCATCCAAAAAAATAAGTTGGATTACTCTATGATTCTCAATTCAAGTTATGACCTCAGATTGACTTTGAAAGTTTAATTGATTTTTTTTTTTTGCAAGTTTGGATTTTTGGTCATATCTCAAAAATTGTTAAGGCAATGTAGATGATATAATTCACCTTAGTATTTTAGTATTCAATGTCATTTGACAATTATGTTGAATAACTCTTACTGACAGCTCTTGTTTGATGTTTTGATGTTAAGTTGACCTACTAGTGTCTTTATTTTGAATGAACCTAGTTCAGTAAAGAGTTTCATTGTTACATTATTCACAAAAAATATCTTTATCATAAAATGATGATATTTACTGTCATGGAGAAAATGTGTTTCTACCCTCTTGCTTGCATAGATTATAATAAATCGCTGCATGGATGTGTAATGATTGAATGTAATTTATTTTGAGCATAATGAATAATGATAAGACTGGCTGCTGTGATACACTAGACAATCCATTTACTGTATTTAGTGATTTTGTTTAAAACTTGTTTTGTATTGTTATAAAAATTTAAGCTTTATTTGTTGCTTCTGATTTATTACCCGGTAATAGCAAAATTTGAGTCTTAATAAATATGTCAAGGAGTTACCCATGTGTATAGATTATATTCCCACAAGCAGAGATTGAATGGGGTTTATAAGAATATTCATACATTTGGATGGTCTGTTGCGAAAGGTTTGTGATTGCCTTTTAGAGGTTAGCCTTGAACATGTTATCACCATGAAATGCCTGATATTCTATTAAAATTAGCATTTTAAATTTAGCTGTATGGGCTTTGTGGAGCCAATTATTTCTTCATTATGTCTAAGCACTTGTGTACTTGGGCATGATATATCAGTCTAAGCTGAATTGAATGGAGTAAGGCGCCCATGAACAAAACATGCTGGACAATATGTCTCTTGTTCACATGATGCCTGCATAATATTTTAACATCCTTTGAACTGTACGATAACTCTGTAGTTTTGCATCTGCAACTGCTGCGTATTGTCCCAGGCTAAATCTCCGACCATGTCATACCAACAAAAGTGTTCGTTGCATTGCAGTTATAGAGAAGGAGATTCTTAAATATTTTCCTTATAAAGTCTATATAAAAGATGTGACCTCTAGGGCGGGGCCAATTATGACCCAATTGGTACAATTCGAAAGTTCTTTGTTGATGACCACAGAATAATGCTACACACCAATTATCTAACCTCAGCTTTGAACATTTTTAAAGATTGTCCTATGAGTTTATATGAAATAAGTCATCCCCAGAGTGAGGTTAACACTACATGCTAAATATCTAAGCTCTAAGACTTGTCAATTTTGGAGTTAAAGACTTTTTTGAAGTTTTTCCTTTTGGTTGCCATGGAAACCCAAGTTTTAGATAGAAAATACTTCTATTAACAGTTTTAAAAGAATATCAAGTTTGGTCAAATAAGAGCTATGGATAGTCAAGCACATATCATTTGAAGCTATTGTTGATGACCAACCTACCAGAATTGCTCATTACTAGTATTTCCCTTGGCTGGCACTTGGCATTAGAGAGTAGTATTTGGGACTCAATACTGGTTTAATATAAGCAAAGATTTCCATGTATTTGTGCTTCATACAGGGCACTGGCAATTTGAACAAGAGCTGTCACAGAGACAGCGCGCTCGACTATTCCGCAGCTTTTCAGTGTATGGATTGAAAAGTTTTGGTGAAACATGCATGGATCACTGTTAGATTAGATTTTAATGCAATAAATGATGTGCTGAGATATTGACATGAATTGAATTGGAAAATATTTGAAGTGGTACGCAAACTTTATCGTAAATTCTAAGTCGAAAAAGGGGCATTTATCTGTTAAAATGCTTGTTACAGTGACCTCCTCCTGTGTACAGATTTGGGGCATGATGGTGAACAGGCTTGTGAAGTTTCAAAGCCAGATGTCAATGGACTTTGAAAATATTTGAGGTGGTAGGCAAACTTTAATGTAAGTTTTAAGTAAAAAAAGGGGCATAATTTTGTCAAAATGCTTGATAGAGTTACCTCCTCCTGTGTACAGGTGTAGGGCATGATGGTTAACAAGTGTGCAAGTTTCAAAGCCAGATGTCAATGGACTTTGAAAATATTTGAGGTGGTCCGCACACTTTAACGTAAATTTTAAGTCGAAAAAGGGGCATAATTATTTGTCAAAATTCTTGATAGAGTTACCTCCTCCTGTGTACAAGTTAGAGGCATGATGGTGAACAAGCGTGCAAAGTTTTAAAACCAGATGTCAATTGACTTTGAAAATATTTGAGGTGGTACGCAAACTTTAACATAAGTGGTTATGCCGGCGCTCGAGTGACTCTTCGAATTGTCGAGCTAAAAAAGTAGGGTATGAAAACCAGATCTTTAAAAACACTTGACATCATGATGGCACACAGTGGTATCAAGCCACAATTTGTGTATGCAGACCTATATGAACTCAAAGAAACAAACTGATGTCAAAGCATGGGTTGTGATAATTCATGATAGTTTTAGTTTAATTGTGATGAGCTTGACATATTGTTTAACATGATGGAGTTTCATTGTACACCTGTACCACGATACGATCTTGTCACGTCTGCAACTTTGTCATTCAGAGGCACCAAAATTGTCTGTTATTGTAATAAACAAAAAAGGGACATGCAACAATAATAAAGCCCGAGTTATGGGCCCTGCTACATGTATGCAGATTGTCTTTGGCAAAAGTGATAATAGGTTCATGTGGACAAGTTTTGACCAAAATGTTTCACAAAAACCTTTTTTTACAAGAAGAGGGCCTTGATGATGCCCCAAAACACTCACCTAAGCAAAGGGCCACAACTCTGTGATAAAGCATTAATAAAAATGTTGCAATTTAAACATATCTTTACTGATGACGATGCCTTGTTTTATATATGTAAAGGGTCATGCAATGAAGCTACCTGTAAAGTTTCAGTGAATTAGGCCTGGTAGTTTCAGAGATTTTATTTTAAGCAAAACAGTAAGTGGGCCATTTTGTTGTTGTTGTTGTTGATCAATCTCAATGCCTTGTGGTATATTTGTAGAGGGTCATGCAATGAAGCTTTCTGTAAAGTTTCAGTGAATTTGGCCTGGTAGTTTCAGAGGAGATGTTTTTTAAAGCAAAACAGGAAGTTGGCCAAATTGTTGTTGTTGTTGATCAAACTCGACCCCTTGTTGTATTTTTGTAGAAGGTTACCCAAGGAAACTTCCTGTAAAGTTTCATTGAATTTGGACTGGTAGTTTCAGAGGAGAATTGTTGACGGATGGACGGACTTACCACGGACAAAGACCGATCACAAAAGCTCACCTTGAGCACTTCATGCTCTGGTGAGCTAAAAAAGAGAGCTGCAAAAAAAAAGATTACTTCCTTTACCCTCAAATCCATCCCATTCTCCTCAGACACTACAGACACAGGAACTTACCAAGAATATGAACACTGATACTGTTAAAAGGAAATGGTGCTTCATATGCCAAATACACGGGAATTAACGGGATTTATTGACCATGAGTAGCATGTCCCCCCAGTTTTAACCAAGTACTAACCTCTTAAAAATACAACTTTGTATTTAGAAAAATCCCGTGATAAACAAGAGTCCTGCATGTAATTTTCAGTTCATCCTTTTTATATTCAATAGTTATAAAAGCCAGTTTAGGGCCTTCCTAATGCATATGCATGTTGTCATTGGCAACAAGTGTGCCAAGTTTCTCATGAAAAACTCTAGTAAATTGTATCCATTTTTGTTATGTACATATTAACAATAATATCTTCATGTTTTTGTTTTTATTTTCTATAATTACATCAATAACAAAACAAATATCACAGTGAGACTGACTACAATGTATACCGGAAAATCTTAACCTACAACTAGTAAATTCATAATAATAAATGTTTTATATAATACTGACAACTTGTCCTAAGATACATGTCAAACTCAAATTTGAATATAGCGTAAAATAATACATGATATGGTATACTGAACGGTTTAAGAAAAAAAGAGCTGTCTCTAAGTTAAGTGAAGAATGCCCCTATTGTGCCAGACAGATGAATTGAATATGCAAACTTTCAGGAAAAGCTTACTTAACTTTAAGCATATATTCAGTACTCCATTTCTGTTGACTTCAAGAGGTAGGGACCTTGGACTTGCATGAGACACATCCAGAGATAAGGACCTACTTCATGCACCAAACATGTCGCCTTCAGTAGTGTGCTGAACATCTGTGTAATGCTAATATTTCACAATCACCCCTTGCATGACAAAGGTTCAGCCTGTAAATGACCACTTATACTCTGTGTGCAGTATTCCATGATGATAAACAACTAATTGTGACCTTGACCTTCCAGTTAAGGATGTGGATCTATCAAATTGCCAAATTCCCCCTCTGTAAGGCAAAATTACAGCCTGGACACGACCACCTACTCTCTATGTGCATACATGTGGCATTCCATAAATAATGATTAACCTGTGTGTCAAGTGTGACCTTGACCTTCTGGGTAGGGACGTGGGACTTGCATGCAACGCATCGCCTATGTGTGCCTAACATCTGAGCCAGGTAATTTCAAAATCACACTGTGCATGACAAAGTTACAGACAGGACTAAGAAACAGACCAGCTAATGAAGTCGGCAGGAATGATTCATTAAAATAACATACCCTGGTAACTGTTGAATGATACATGTTTAAATTAAATATATAAGAAATGTCATAAGTTAACTCTACACCTGATGAACATTTAACTTAAAACAAGATCAAGACATTACATGTATGTCTGTCAAACAAAACAACATTGACTTTCAATATATTTTTATGATCACAAGGGTCTTTAAACTATAACAACCACATTTTGAATGATTTCTATAAAATGTAAGTAAATCACACATGTTTTTATAAACTTAGTTTAAGAGGTTTAAAACCTTTTTTCAATAACTTCTTTGGTAGTAGATTAATGGATTAATTTTTACTCAGAGTCAACACAGCATCGGCATATGTAGGAAATGGAATACTCATAAGTTTCAAACAAAAGCATCACAAGTTAAATAAATGCTATACTAGTAATACTACCAAAAATTCTGTTATGCAGAGATAATACCAGCAATGCAAAATGCTAGCTATTGTCTAGACTGCTATGAAAATCTTATTTTAACAAATGCTACAAAACCATGCTTTCAAAGAAAAGTCAACCATACTATTTATTCCATCACTCAAATATTCTTTAACTCAAAGAGAGTGTACCCTGATTCATAAATCAATGTCATGTACAGAGGCATTGATAGGACCAAGAAATTTGGAAATAAATTCCACATCTGACATTTTTTGGTAATGGACAGTTTCCATGTTGCTGTAGTCAAAGTGATCACCGTGGAAATTGGCACTGGTACTCAGGACCTCTGCCTCATTTCCTTTCATACATCCAATGAATTTGGCATGGAATCTTTTGAAAGGATAAATCATTGCTGAAAAGATCTTGTACTCAATGTACATCTGCTCTTTGGCATCATATTTATCCAATGTCTGTTTCTTAACCTGTTGAATGGTACCAAAACCATTCTCATCACACTTTTGCCGGACGTAAATGGAGTCTAGGTTGGCCTCAATTCTGTGCTGTATGACAATGTTGCAGATGTCGGTGAGGCGGGTGGCATCCAGAAAGGGGGTGACAATGTACACCTTCCTATCAGGATCAGCAAGCCAGTTGTGCAGAAGGGACCGCCAGAGTCGGTAGATGTATGTGGAGCCGTCACGAACACAGCATGTCTGCAATTTCCTCAGCTGGCTCTCCAAAACATCGACTGGCCACTGAAACAAAATATCATAAGGTAGTTGTCAGACTGCACACAAAAAAAACATACTCTTTCTAAATAACAGTTTATTTATACCGAAGGAATTTCACTGGGAGTATGATGTATTACTGGTTTAAGCAGCAGTTAGCAGTATTTGATGAAAGGCTTTTTTTCCCAATCTCAAGTCATAGGCAAGTAAAGCCATTTGACATGAAACAATGATTTTGTAGACTACAGAAGTCCACTCACTATTGGCAAGTCGGGCATCAGGAAACTCTACCAGTTCCCCACACTATTTTCAATATCACAAAGGAGGCAGTATGACATGTCAATGATTAAGTACCACATGTCAATATTACGGATAACGAACCACTTGTTAATATAAACAAAGGGGCAGGAAATTGCACCACAAGTCAATATGACAAAAGGAGGAAAAACATGCTACATGTCAGTATTACAATGTGGCGGGGTAACGTACCACACGTCAGTGTCACGATGTGGCGGGGTAACGTACCACACGTCAGTGTCACGATGTGGCGGGGTAACGTACCACACGTCAGTGTCACGATGTGGCGGGGTAACGTACCACACGTCAGTGTCACGATGTGGCGGGGTAACGTACCACACGTCAGTATTACAATGTGGCGCACATGTCAGTATTACAATGTGGCGGTGTAACGTACCACATGTCAGTATTACGATGTGGCGGTGTAACGTACCACATGTCAGTGTCACGATGTGGCGGTGTAACGTACCACATGTCAGTGTCACGATGTGGCGGGGTAACGTACCACACGTCAGTGTCACGATGTGGCGGAAAAACATGCTACATGTCAGTATTACAATGTGGCGGGGTAACGTACCACACGTCAGTGTCACGATGTGGCGGGGTAACGTACCACACGTCAGTGTCACGATGTGGCGGGGTAACGTACCACACGTCAGTGTCACGATGTGGCGGGGTAACGTAACGTACCACATGTCAGTATTACAATGTGGCGCACATGTCAGTATTACGATGTGGCGGTGTAACGTACCACATGTCAGTATTACGATGTGGCGGTGTAACGTACCACACGTCAGTGTCACGATGTGGCGGTGTAACTTACCACACGTCAGTGTCACGATGTGGCGGGGTAACGTACCACACGTCAGTGTCACGATGTGGCGGGGTAACGTACCACACGTCAGTGTCACGATGTGGCGGGGTAACGTACCACACGTCAGTGTCACAATGTGGCGGGGTAACGTACCACACGTCAGTGTCACGATGTGGCGGGGTAACGCCACATCGGGGTAACGTACCACATGTCAGTATTACAATGTGTTGGGGTAACGTACCACACGTCAGTGTCACGATGTGGCGGAAAAACATGCTACATGTCAGTATTACAATGTGGCGGGGTAACGTACCACACGTCAGTGTCACGATGTGGCGGGGTAATGTACCACACGTCAGTGTCACGATGTGGCGGGGTAACGTACCACACGTCAGTGTCACGATGTGGCGGGGTAACGTAACGTACCACATGTCAGTATTACAATGTGGCGCACATGTCAGTATTACGATGTGGCGGTGTAACGTACCACATGTCAGTATTACGATGTGGCGGTGTAACGTACCACACGTCAGTGTCACGATGTGGCGGTGTAACTTACCACACGTCAGTGTCACGATGTGGCGGGGTAACGTACCACACGTCAGTGTCACGATGTGGCGGGGTAACGTACCACACGTCAGTGTCACGATGTGGCGGGGTAACGTACCACACGTCAGTGTCACAATGTGGCGGGGTAACGTACCACACGTCAGTGTCACGATGTGGCGGGGTAACGCCACATCGGGGTAACGTACCACATGTCAGTATTACAATGTGTTGGGGTAACGTACCACATGTCAGTATTACAATGTGGCGCACATGTCAGTATTACAATGTGGCGGTGTAACGTACCACATGTCAGTATTACGATGTGGCGGTGTAACGTACCACATGTCAGTATTACGATGTGGCGGGGTAACGTACCACATGTCAGTGTTACGATGTGTCGGGGTAACGTACCACATGTCAGTGTTACAATGTGGCGGTGTAACGTACCACATGTCAGTGTTACAATGTGGCGGGGTAACGTACCACATGTCAGTGTTACAATGTGGCGGGATAACGTACCACATGTCAGTATTACAATGTGGCGGGGTAATGTACCACATGTCAGTATTACAATGTGGCGGTGTAACGTACCACATGTCAGTATTACAATGTGGCGGTGTAACGTACCACATGTCAGTATTACAATGTGGCGGGGTAACGTACCACATGTCAGTATTACAATGTGGCGGGGTAACATACCACATGTCAGTATTACATTCTGGCGGGATAACATACCACATTAAGGGTCATCAGTTCCAATTCCTCTCGGGACTCCTCTGCTGCCGCCTCTACAGCCTGTCGCAGCTTCTTTATACGAGTCTCTACAACAGTCACATAATGTTGTATTATTTTCACTACATAGAGACTCTTATAACTTAAAGACTATTGCTTGAACCAGTTGTCGCTCACCTGGCAACTTTCCCATCTTTAAGTAACCTGATAATTTTTGCTATTTTATAAAACCCATTTAATGAAAATTATTGCTCACCTACTTGGGTCTGAAAAACTAAGGTCTTTAAGTATGATTTAGCAAGGTTGGAAACTTCCTTTGTGTTTCCTATTGTTTATAGTATACTAGTATATTCAGCTTCCAATACATAAGATCAATTTTTACCAAGGATTTATATTTGATGCGTGTTTTTTTAAGCGTTTTGGTAAAATAACATGTTCATCTCACTGCTGGTATTTTTACTGAATCTGCTTCCATTATAATCAAGCTAAAAGAAATAAGTGAAACCAACACAAATCTCTCCATCAAGTCTCAGCAGTACAATTCATTAACCATTTCGTATTTGATGCTAAATGATTTACTCATCATGTCAACAAGTGCCACATAATACCTTTGTCTTCCTTCATTCTATCATAAGCTTTGGCTGTATCAGTCTGAATGATATTTTCTCTGTCCTCCAAGATCTCCAGGGAGCGATCTTCTCTAATTCTCTCCTCTCTGTCTGTTTCAGCTGTAAAAAAATCTGAACTGTATCATCGTACAATAACACAAGTCCTGCAGACTTGAATGATTTTAACCTAAATCAGATGGCTAGTGTTGAAACAAATATCTGTCATAACAAAATCTTTTTTAAAATGTAAGCAAAACTGTCTCAAAATAATTCAAACATTCATGATGAACTGAGTGAATTTTTATGGACAGAACATATTATCAAATCTATCTATTTGTATACTTACTCATAAAAACATGAAATATTATACGCAATTATGTTTACTTTTTAATTTTACTACCTCTAGAAGTTGTCCTTTATCTTATTCTTTGAAACAGACTTCAACAGCTTAACTTCTTATTACTAAGATCTGATCATACGCCAAGCAGTCTGTAAAAGTCAGTGAATAAGTACTGTTATCAACGTTTATTTTCACCCTCAATATCTCACCTGTGATTCAGATACACTCATGTCAAAATTCTGGATATGGAAAACATGTACGGTAAAAGGCAACTAAAACAAAACACACCTCAGAACTTACCTTTGCGTAGTGCATCACTCTCCTGCAGAGTTTTCCAGCTCTCTGTGTACTGCTTGTAGACTGTGGAGGGCTCGGACCGAACACGCTCTGGGGCATCATACGCCTCAATGATTGTGGGGAAAGTGTTTAGGAACCACTCTAAAACCCAAGAGCCCTGCATTATCAGGGTGCCACATCGCATCAGGGTTGTTATTTTTATACTGTCAACTTTCAGAATCACCTGAAAAGAGGGATATCATCATACATGATGTAAATAAAGTTTAAAAATAAAAGTTTACAGCATTTTTGTGTGTTTTTTTTCCAAGCAACCAGCTCCAAGTTTTACATAATTATTTGTTTTATTATGCCTGAGCTGTATGAGAACATTTCATGGATTTCTACAAGAGTTTTCAAAAAGGGTAATTATTTTCTATTCATTTCATTGATATTTTTTACCTTTAATTTCAATTCCAACAATGTCATCATTGAATGTTATGGAGCTTGATAATGTATTACATTTAGTAATTGCATATCATGCTTTATGCCATTTAAGTCATCAATGTATCAGAAATCTTTGTACAAATGTTGAAATACATGTACACCCAAGTGCAATGACATGTTACCTTGTTTGTGCCTTGTTTATCATAAACCTCCTTGTAAGGGTATTTGGGCATCGGGTAATTGTTCTTGTGTCTTAAAACTCTCAGCCAAAACATGGCAAGAGCAGTGGAACCCTGTCTGGCGCGTGATTGGACACATATTGTGTTGCTCTTTGCAACATCCAACCAAACTTGCTCTTGAATTTTGGCAAACACAAATTCCCTCACAGACTTTTCTATGGCAGTCTCTCCTTCCATGGCTCAAGCCTGCAACAAAAATGTAGTTTAGGATTGGACAAAAGCATCTCCAGTTAGAGCACGGACATGTCTATTATTTTTAATGCAACTTCATCGACGTGCAAAAGACGGCTATTTTATTGTTATGTGACATTGGTCTGCTTTAAGGTAGACCTGCAACATATGTATGTAGAAGTTTCATTTCTGATTTAGTTTGCCTGGCTAAGAGCACAATGCAAAGTACTATTCCTCATGGGATGATGGTTGTGTCACAGGAATGCTAAGTACAAACATGAAACTAGATTTAGACAGTCTCCAAGATCACCCAAAACAGGCAAAGTTGGTCTTCCTGTTTAAGATAATTAGTGGTATGGTGCCAGCAATCAACAAAACAAGTTATTTATCACTGATTGAATAAAAGTGACAAATAAAAGCAAAAATATATAAAGACTCCATTCAAAAAGAAAATAGTTGAAAAATTCACCAAAAATCTCTCTAACTGCTTCAAGATACGAGATACAACAATCTTCTTTTTTATATATATATATATATAATAAGAAATATACAAAACATAACTAAAAGCTGGTGACCTAGAAAATAAAAGCATCTAGTTTTAAATAGGTACAATATTGGAACAAGTATTTAAAAAGGCTGTTTCTTAATATATTCATTCAATTACAAGAAGTAAGATGGATTAGAGCACTGTATACAGTGGTAACATCAACAACCGGTAGTATTCCTGGCTGTACGACCTATTTGACATACCTCTGTAAAATGTAAGTTTTTTCAAGAGTATAAATTAAGGATGATCGTATACATTTAAAAAGGCAAAATTGTAAGTAGCATTATGTACATGGGATTACAGCAGGGTGATGTGAAGTTGGTTGAAATATTATAATTAATTTACTTTGCTAGGAATTATCTTTGGAAAGTATTGCTAAGAGGAGGTACTTAATTTATCATGTAATTTAAATACTACTAGATTTTGCTGATATTATCAGAAACAGTACTGTACAAAGGCATGGTTTCTCCTATGCATAGATCAATCCCTACCTACAGGTAACCATCCAAATTTCTGCACGGCCACCGTCCTGACAATATCAGCACCTACCACTGTGTAAGAATGTTAATTGAAAATGCCAAATTGTAACACCTTAATAATCACCTGCCACAAAAACACACACAAATAGATGTATGTGTTGGACAGATGTTAATAATATGTAAATTTGAAACAGTCATAAACAGAGATTAGTCCTTGTTATTCAATTTGATAATTTTTATTCATATTCAAAATGCCTGCTGAAATCTTTTCTGGTATTTAAATGCCACATCTTGTCCAGTGGATGTAGGCTATCCCAATGGAAACAAAACACCTTTTCTGTGTAGACAAATGATAAAAGATACTCAGTGAAACACCTAATAATTCTCAATTTCTTCTCATTTTAAGTTATAAAAGATTATTTGCACCTAAGGTAAGAAGCACCAGTCCAGGTGCAGATCAGCCTTACAAATTCCAGGTAGTTTTTTGAGCAATTTATTTCCTTCGGGAGGCTGTTCAATACCTGACTGGCCACAAAGCGGGAAGAGTTCTTCCCATATTTAGTTCTTACTGATAGCACATCTACACAGCTTTCATTATCTGAGATTAAAATTGTGTCTTAAAAGCTACAAGGTTTTGAACATATTCTGAACATATTCTGGTGAGAAACCCTGCAAACATGTTTAGGTTTCGTCAATTTTACAGGTATCGTGATAGATAAATGGTTTCTCTTAGGTTTCAAAGATAAAAGAACAATTATTTTTTTTATAGTTATCATTAGTAACAGTTAATAAAAAAAAAATCGAAGGGGGAGGGGCATGGTAAAAGGATTGTGTCAAAACAATACACCCTGCCCCTGTGGTACATCCCATATCGGATCACCTACTAACCCCGTAACATATATATATCATGTCAACAACCTGTTATCTGTTCAAATGTTTCATTTATTTATCAGAATATTCACCAGAATCAGAAAATAGATGCCATTTTGGTACGATATAAATTTGGTGACCCAATATAGAAAAATATGGGATCACCGTGCGGTGACCAGTCCTTGACCAATGATGCGTCATTTATGTTGGAGGCGTGATAAATGAATATGAATATTAATAAGGAGATGAAAAAAGATGAAGTCAAAATGCAAAATAGTGAAATACATCAGAAAAAAAATCATCAAGAACAGTATCCAAAGGCAAAGTAGAAGTTAGAACTTCAAGAATATATAGAACAGAATGGAGAGCAGAAGCAGAAATTGCTTATCAGGGATCGAATTTAACGGTCGCTAACTCGCAAAATGCGAGTAAGAATCGAAAAATGCGAGTAGAAAATCCTGGCACTGAATATTTTAGCGACCGCGAATAAAATCGTCGAATTCGCTCAAACTCTCCTTTGCGCTTTAAAAACTTCTTTCAGCAAGTTTACTGCCAAAAAAGAAGAGAAAATTAACCACGTTTTGTTACGCAAAAAGGCCTGGAAAGGTGAAAAGGCTGACAGCGACGCGGGGATTGACCGAGAAGCCCCCCAATAAAACCAAACCTAGCGAAAAGTCATGAATTGTCGGTACTTTGTCGCAAACCAAAAATTCTCGGTCCGTTTCTACGGCATCTGTCAGAACCGTCAAAAAATAGGAAACGGAGTTGAACACCAAACTTTTGTATGCAACAACAGAGAATAATGGCAATGTTGAATTCAAAGTGTAGTGTGATGTTTGTAAAGAATTCGTCAGCGATAAAACATCAACTGTAGGCATTTCAGTATTTAATTTTTATTTACTAAGCAACAGTTTGCACCCTGCCCATATTACTTGCTAGATCCTCCATGCTTTGGTCACGTGTGCAACATACATTACCATCGAAAAATGTCAGTGTACATATATATTTTCAAGAGAAAAACATCTACTCTGTGTAGGATTCGAGCCTATGAACCCCTGCTTGCAAGTCTGGTCCTCTACCCAACTTGACTTACCAGGCACTTGGCTACTCAGTCGCATTGAATGGCTTAGAATAATGACTGTTACACTCCTCCCCACTTTACATTTTGAAAGTATAAACTTTGGTGGGGAGGAGTGTAGTCACTTACTACTAATGATTCAAGGCTTTTGAGTAACCAGGAGCTCAGTTAGCCCAGCTGGGTATATGATTTATTTATGTAAGAATTAAAAACAAAATGTAAACGTTTATAGTTTATTCTTATCTCAGTGCACTTTATAAGCAATGAACATAATGCTACAACAGAACTACTTGTTTATTTGGCAACTAACATGAAGTAAAACAGCCTTTAAATAAGTGCTAGTGGAACCCACCATTTTGCTAGTTGAAAAAAATGGCACTAGCAAAAACTTGCTAGTGGCAAAAAAAAGTTAAATTCGATCCCTGGATTAGGAATTGCCTACCTAGGGTTCTTTGGAGTTTGGGTCTTAAACTTTATATTTTGCTGATGGAAATGTAATGAAGTTGTGCATTTTATGAAACTTTATAATATTCTCAGAAGAATTCAAGTTAATTGGAGACAATTGGTTAAAAAATAAATAAGTTATAAGCTTTACGAAAACACCATCGTTCGTCAACCTTAATTAGAATATTAGTATTTTGGGGATTTTTTTTCTCTTAGAATTTTTGGTTGATATTTACATGCTAAGGCCACACCAAATTGATATTTCGTTCCGCAGATTTACCGCTCCTATTTTCAACATGTAAAAAACATTTATTTATTTTTTGTGCGCCCGCACCTCCATTTTGATTGCCAAGCAGATTTTTTTCAGGTAATAATTTTTTTCAGGTTATAATTTATTAAAAGGCTAAAAATAATCAAGTATTATTCATCTACGCTAGTTTTCGTGTTTTTGTAAAGGGAAGTTACCGATGCGTAGTGTTTTTATACTGTATATCGATCGGTTTAGCATGGGTTTCAATAATTTTCATCAAAATGGCGGCTTCCGGTATAAACAATGTGGCTCAAAGTTTGGAAATTAAATCTTATTTTTGACAATAAATATGTTTTGAGCATGCTTGAAGTCACTGTTGACCATCTTATGCACTAAAGGATCATTAATTAAAGCAATCATTATGCAATAAAGCATGTGTATCTGAGAATGGTAGCGATTATTTGCGTAATTAATAATTGACTGGTTTTGAATGGAAATCGGAATGATCAACTTAGTACTATTTTATTCAAGTCATAATACAAGGGACCAAAATTTTACCTCGTTACGACGATGCTGAAGATGACAGGTCAACTTATCTGGAACATGAGTCATTGTTTGGTCCAAATTGATGTATCAAGCTCATTTTTCATCAAATTCTGACAAAACATCATTTTTGAACAAATATCTTTTCACAAATAGCGATATAAGCACTGGTGTGGATATACCTTAACATAAACTAGAAATGTGTCCATAGGACACGGATGCCCCCACTTCGATTTTTTGTCACAGAAAATAAGCCATAATGATTATTCAGGATAATCTCAAGTCTTTTTTTTGCAAATAAAGGGCCGTAACTCCTAAATGACAAAAGCGATTTCCATGGCTATCGAACTTGATCAAGATATTATGGTCACAATCATGTATGTAAAGTTTGGTGAGGATTGGACACATACTTTTCAAGAATTAGATTGGAAACATATATTTTTGAAGTATTTTTGGCAAAAAAGGGCCGTAACTCCTAAATGACTAAAGCGATTTCCATGACTATCGAACTTGATCAAGATATTATGGTCACAAACATGTGTTTAAAGTTTGGTGAGGATTGGACAAACAGTTTTCAAGAATTAGATCGGAAACAATCTTCGGGACGTACGTACGTACAGACAGACAGACAGACAGACAGACAGACAGACGTACGTACGAACAAGGGCAACCCTATATGCCGCCACTTTGTGGGGGCATAATAAGCCTAAGTTTATCACCTTATATTTTGTTTTTATTTGCAGCATAATCCGGGATTGTAATGCACTTGTCAATTGTAACCACTGCCCTGCCTACCCCTCGCCCTCGTTCCAGGGGTATACCGGGGACAGCGGAGGCAACGGGCTGCGTTTTTACCTTTCAGGTGGCCCCACAGTGCCTAGTGAATGTGGTTTTGTCTTCATATTAAAAATAGTCAGTATTGGGCCTCACATAGGCATTCGGGGTTGCAGGGCCATTTGGCAGGGATTTTACCAGCAGTGTGTCCCAGCAGGTCAGGTATTTTACCTGGGTTTTGAGAGACCGGAAGTCAAAGTCCCCGCTATTCCGGACTTAGGGGAGGGGGGCATATACAATTGGCTGGTGCATAAAAACATCTAAATAACCAAAAAAAGTACTCTAAAAAATACCCTTGTTTTGTTTTTGTTAAAAAAGTTAAATTCGATCCCTGCTTATGCACTGAAGTTCAACTACATGCATCAACTACATGAACTACGTGTATCATTGTATGTATATGTTGCATTTTTTCGCATAAATGTACGCGAAAAGACTATTTTAACACCAAATTAATCCAATTACTTACGTTAGCAACAACTGTTTACACAGACACCGGTTACCTCCTTTTTGAAGAGTAATACGGAAGTGAAGTTCCCGCGAAAACCTTCCCGCCGCAAACAAAACCACGTGAACAAAACAAAGATGGATACAGGCTTCGACGACCCGGGCATATTTTTCAGCGATAATTTCGGCTCTGAGGATCAAAACAATGACGATCAAATCAACAGAGTACAAGTAAAGAAGCGGTTTAAGGATTTCATCCGACAATTTCATGAAGGCCAGTTTTCATACCGTTACAGGTGAGATATCTTTGTTACACAACTTCAGACAACTTCCTTTGATCGTTTGTTTTATGCGAGTTTATCGAGATCTGCCCGCGCCCGTTGGCTGCATTTTTGCTTGACCCCGCCATGACGCTATCACGATTTAAATTGTGTTTGAATGCCATGAGTGTCATGCGATAGAAGTGACAGCAATTCACAGGCAAATCCAGACATAGGACAGTGGCGGATCCAGGTTTTTCAGTTAAGGGGGGCGTAACTTCTGAAATTGACTTCTGTTGGCCGCTAAGCCCATGTTATGTTTTCATGGTAAATCAGGGGGTCGGAGGCCTTCGAAACGGCCTCAAGCTCTTTAGTCTAAATAATTGTACGTTGGCGGATTTTTTTTTAGATTTTTGATATGGCAAATCCTTCACATGTATACAAATTGTTTAGTATCAAAAGTGGGTAGTTGTTCCGATCAGGATTCCGGGTTAAAGCATATAGAGTCTATAAAATATCATAAAAACGAGAAATATTACCAGATAATGTTATTTTATATTAGTTCCGTACACAAAAAATAAATATCCAACTTATAATTATGAGTTTGACGGCTTTTTTTCATTTCATTCTGTCAAAACATAACGATATATATATGATGGGCACCTGCAATGCTTCAGGGCACAGTTTTAAATCGCTCGGAACATTTCGGCCATGGCCGAGTTGTTACGATTGTATGACGAGGTCAATCTCGAAGCTTTGTCGGAGGAGGCCGAGTTATTACGATTGTATCGAGTTATTCCCCTTTGCATAATTGTTTTCTGTGTTAGTCAACTTCCGTTTTATTGGAAAGGTAAACAACTTGTTTTAATGCATTAAATGCTTGTTTAGTGCAAAAAAACATTTCACTTACATGGTAAAATATGAATATAACTCTTTATGATCAATTTCAACCATAAAATACTTCACTTAAAACAATTTCAATATTTTTAAAACACCCCCGTTTTTTGCACATTCCCGTTTAGACATTAGGGATTGGAAGAATCCTGTATAACACATCTATTATTTTAGACTACAAGCTCTTAAACTATTGCATGTGTTTACTATGGAACGCCGGGCTCCATGCTTCTTGCGAAATGCGTTATGCAAATGCTATACAGTACACTCAACGAGTTAGACCCACTTTCCGTTTCCCTCCGCGGATTTTTGCTATAGCGGACAACAAAATGATTTTATTGACTGTCTGCGTTCCTCGGAGTTTGAATTTAAACCCGAATTTAAGGCCCTCGGAGGGTGATCAGTCGACCGAAGAATAACGAACTCGGCGTTCCTCTGAGGGGTTAACTCCGTGAAACTCTGCGGACACTAGATAAGAATCTACGCTAAAGTTATATTTATTTTATTATAATTTTCAGCCGATTACGACGGCTCCAGTAAATTGCTATTATTCTTTTTCCTCTGCCTGTTTTGCATTAAGTTAGCTTACCACAAGAATGCAGTCGTATTTCACTAGTTGCACATGCATCTTATAAACATGTTTTTGCTAATGACTGATAAACATATTTCTTCCGAGAAATTCTTGGTTACACATTTTCGGAAAATCAGGAGGTCAAACACTCGTTCCAAGTTCACAGCGCATGGTTTTGAAGGCCTTCTTGCCTCGTTTTCTGTGGAAAATTCCTTGAAACGTCATAGCTATTTTTAACCACCAATAATAAATAGTATATTCTACATTGTATTGATCACGCGCTTGACATCAGAGGTCATGGTCCAGAATCGTGTAAATAGTCGGCTGCTTTATGATGTAATAACTTAGTGGATATACTTTAATGATTCAATGTTTATAATTAAAGACAATATTCTTTATTAATGGAAAGTGGGTCTAACTCGTTGAGTGTACTGTATATAGAACAATAGTTTATTTATGTCTTATGATCTAAAGACACCTCTGACTTTTGCACTCGGTAAAATTGATATCTTACTTGGCGATTTAATGAGGATGATGATGATAGCATTGTACTACAGTAGGACAATGTTTTTGTCCGATTAAGTATTCTACGTTACGTGTCGTATAACCCTGCTATTAGTAAAAAGTTTGAAACGACTAATATGAATCTACCTGAATCAGTTTAACATCATATGGAACTGTAATTAGACATACTTAGGATTTATTTTGGATTTGTAAAAATGATCACTTACACAGGCATCATCAAACATCAGACTCCATATAACATAGACTAAATTTTGTTTTTATCATCACAGGAAATGCAATGACATGACTTTTGTGCTAATTAAAACAAAAACAAAACAAGGGTATTTTTTAGAGTACTTTTTTTGGTTATTTAGATGTTTTTATGCACCAGCCAATTGTATATGCCCCCCTCCCCTAAGTCCGGAATAGCGGGGACTTTGACTTCCGGTCTCTCAAAACCCAGGTAAAATACCTGACCTGCTGGGACACACTGCTGGTAAAATCCCTGCCAAATGGCCCTGCAACCCCGAATGCCTATGTGAGGCCCAATACTGACTATTTTTAATATGAAGACAAAACCACATTCACTAGGCACTGTGGGGCCACCTGAAAGGTAAAAACGCAGCCCGTTGCCTCCGCTGTCCCCGGTATACCCCTGGAACGAGGGCGAGGGGTAGGCAGGGCAGTGGTTACAATTGACAAGTGCATTACAATCCCGGATTATGCTGCAAATAAAAACAAAATATAAGGTGATAAACTTAGGCTTATTATGCCCCCACAAAGTGGCGGCATATAGGGTTGCCCTTGTTCGTACGTACGTCTGTCTGTCTGTCTGTCTGTCTGTCTGTCTGTACGTACGTACGTCCCGAAGATTGTTTCCGATCTAATTCTTGAAAACTGTTTGTCCAATCCTCACCAAACTTTAAACACATGTTTGTGACCATAATATCTTGATCAAGTTCGATAGTCATGGAAATCGCTTTAGTCATTTAGGAGTTACGGCCCTTTTTTGCCAAAAATACTTCAAAAATATATGTTTCCAATCTAATTCTTGAAAAGTATGTGTCCAATCCTCACCAAACTTTACATACATGATTGTGACCATAATATCTTGATCAAGTTCGATAGCCATGGAAATCGCTTTTGTCATTTAGGAGTTACGGCCCTTTATTTGCAAAAAAAAGACTTGAGATTATCCTGAATAATCATTATGGCTTATTTTCTGTGACAAAAAATCGAAGTGGGGGCATCCGTGTCCTATGGACACATTTCTAGTTTATGTTAAGGTATATCCACACCAGTGCTTATATCGCTATTTGTGAAAAGATATTTGTTCAAAAATGATGTTTTGTCAGAATTTGATGAAAAATGAGCTTGATACATCAATTTGGACCAAACAATGACTCATGTTCCAGATAAGTTGACCTGTCATCTTCAGCATCGTCGTAACGAGGTAAAATTTTGGTCCCTTGTATTATGACTTGAATAAAATAGTACTAAGTTGATCATTCCGATTTCCATTCAAAACCAGTCAATTATTAATTACGCAAATAATCGCTACCATTCTCAGATACACATGCTTTATTGCATAATGATTGCTTTAATTAATGATCCTTTAGTGCATAAGATGGTCAACAGTGACTTCAAGCATGCTCAAAACATATTTATTGTCAAAAATAAGATTTAATTTCCAAACTTTGAGCCACATTGTTTATACCGGAAGCCGCCATTTTGATGAAAATTATTGAAACCCATGCTAAACCGATCGATATACAGTATAAAAACACTACGCATCGGTAACTTCCCTTTACAAAAACACGAAAACTAGCGTAGATGAATAATACTTGATTATTTTTAGCCTTTTAATAAATTATAACCTGAAAAAAATTATTACCTGAAAAAAATCTGCTTGGCAATCAAAATGGAGGTGCGGGCGCACAAAAAATAAATAAATGTTTTTTACATGTTGAAAATAGGAGCGGTAAATCTGCGGAACGAAATATCAATTTGGTGTGGCCTTAGCATGTAAATATCAACCAAAAATTCTAAGAGAAAAAAAATCCCCAAAATACTAATATTCTAATTAAGGTTGACGAACGATGGTGTTTTCGTAAAGCTTATAACTTATTTATTTTTTAACCAATTGTCTCCAATTAACTTGAATTCTTCTGAGAATATTATAAAGTTTCATAAAATGCACAACTTCATTACATTTCCATCAGCAAAATATAAAGTTTAAGACCCAAACTCCAAAGAACCCTAGGTAGGCAATTCCTAATCCAGGGATCGAATTTAACTTTTTTTTGCCACTAGCAAGTTTTTGCTAGTGCCATTTTTTTCAACTAGCAAAATGGTGGGTTCCACTAGCACTTATTTAAAGGCTGTTTTACTTCATGTTAGTTGCCAAATAAACAAGTAGTTCTGTTGTAGCATTATGTTCATTGCTTATAAAGTGCACTGAGATAAGAATAAACTATAAACGTTTACATTTTGTTTTTAATTCTTACATAAATAAATCATATACCCAGCTGGGCTAACTGAGCTCCTGGTTACTCAAAAGCCTTGAATCATTAGTAGTAAGTGACTACACTCCTCCCCACCAAAGTTTATACTTTCAAAATGTAAAGTGGGGAGGAGTGTAACAGTCATTATTCTAAGCCATTCAATGCGACTGAGTAGCCAAGTGCCTGGTAAGTCAAGTTGGGTAGAGGACCAGACTTGCAAGCAGGGGTTCATAGGCTCGAATCCTACACAGAGTAGATGTTTTTCTCTTGAAAATATATATGTACACTGACATTTTTCGATGGTAATGTATGTTGCACACGTGACCAAAGCATGGAGGATCTAGCAAGTAATATGGGCAGGGTGCAAACTGTTGCTTAGTAAATAAAAATTAAATACTGAAATGCCTACAGTTGATGTTTTATCGCTGACGAATTCTTTACAAACATCACACTACACTTTGAATTCAACATTGCCATTATTCTCTGTTGTTGCATACAAAAGTTTGGTGTTCAACTCCGTTTCCTATTTTTTGACGGTTCTGACAGATGCCGTAGAATCGGACCGAGAATTTTTGGTTTGCGACAAAGTACCGACAATTCATGACTTTTCGCTAGGTTTGGTTTTATTGGGGGGCTTCTCGGTCAATCCCCGCGTCGCTGTCAGCCTTTTCACCTTTCCAGGCCTTTTTGCGTAACAAAACGTGGTTAATTTTCTCTTCTTTTTTGGCAGTTGCGAATCACAAACCAGACGAAAAAAAGTTATCTCCTAGGCGCTTGCTTAAATACCCGATAATAACATTTGAGGACAGCGACAAGCGTCCATACACGGTCACATGATTATCTTCGAGGCGCTTACTTAAATATCCGATAGTAACATTTGTACGCAGCGACAAGCGTCCATATACCGGGTCACGTGATTATCTTTTATGCAGTAAACTTGCGGAAAGAAGTTTTTAAAGCGCAAAGGAGAGTTTGAGCGAATTCGACGATTTTATTCGCGGTCGCTAAAATATTCGAGTGCCAGGATTTTCTACTCGCATTTTTCGATTCTTACTCGCATTTTGCGAGTTAGCGACCGTTAAATTCGATCCCTGTAATCACCATCAGAATCTGTGTTTTCAGCTAAAGTTCACCTTCTAATTTCATGCTCTGTGTAAAGCACCAATTTAGTGTCACAGGATTCAACTTTCCTGGGTTTAATCAGTACTGAGAGCACCAATTTCCCAGCGTCCCCTGAAGGAATGAAGTTGCAATTCTAATAAACATTTAATTGGGCCTCAAACCAAATAAATTGAGATCCTTTTTATCACAGAATTAAACAAATGTAAATGTTGTAAAGATCTTTTTTATCAGGATGGTAAAAGATATGAAATATATATCATGTTATTAAAATATTTAATCATAATGCAGTTATTTTTTGCATTGACATATATTTTCGTTTTTAATTTCCTGTCGTTATTTTGCAGGGATGAACTGAAACGTCATTACAATTTAGGAGAGTACTATCTGGAGGTCGAGATCGAAGATGTATCCAGCTTTGATGAGGCACTAGCAGAAAAGTTGTACAAGCTGCCAGCACAACATCTTCCACTGGTAAGTAAATATTAGGCTCTTCAATAAACTCTTTAGTTTCTTGTAATAAAAATATACATTCTGCAATCATTCCTTTGGGGCTGATCTAAAGAGATACAGTTTAAAATATTAATTTGCATTTGTGTCTTGGAAAAAAATGTTAGCTGTACACTAGATAAACAAATAAGGAGTTTGGACAAATGTCTTATGAGTTTTTATTAGTTTGAGGATGCAGCAAAGGAGGTGGCAGATGAGATTACGAAGCCAAGACCGGATGGAGACGAGGAAGTTCAGGACATTCAGGTCATGCTTACATCTAAGGAAAATGCAACCAACCTCCGCGGGCTCAAGGTAGTTACTTTTTTGTTTGGTTTAAATGATTGACAAGAAAAGAAGTCAGTTTTTGAATAACCACTTTCAGTATTTTTCAGGGATAATTATGTTGATGTTCTGGTGCTGCAGTGAGACTTGAAACCCAAATTGGCCTATTAATCTTGATACAAAAAGTTAGTTAACATTAATTTGAGTCTTTGTAAAAAATACAACAAGGTGAATGAAATTATCAATGTTAACAATGTTTCAATCATTTTCAGTCTGACCAGATGTCAAAATTGCTGAAGATTCCTGGCATTGTCATCGCAGCATCAGCCATCAAATCCAAAGCCACCACACTGACCCTCCAGTGTCGCAGCTGCCGTAACGTTATCAACAACATTGCTATTAATCCAGGATTAGAGGGCTACAGCTTGCCTCGAAAGTGCAATACGTAAGCCTTTGTTATCTCTTAGCAGGTGTTTTTGTATTTGACACGCAGATCAGGTAATCTGAACCATTGGCATTCTTTTTAGAATAAAACAAGATTTCTAGTTTTGACAATAGTTTTTTGCTATACTGTATAACATAAATAATAAACAACAATTTCATTCTGTCACCCTGATTGCTCTCTCCTCGAAGCCCTCAGATAATTTGTTGTCGTTGAGAATTGTATAAGCAACAGCCGTAGATTGTATGTTAATGTTCTTTACACCTTCAGCTAAGTATATCAAACACATGGTATAATGTGACGAATAACACTGTCATTGCATCAGTTTGTACTATTGGTATGGTGCTAAAGTAATGCAGAGGGAGATCTTCGCACATTGATGGTGCATGATGCCACTTAATGATCATATGCATGTCTATTTTTATTTTAATACAGAATTGTACTACCTAATATCTATTGTACAATTGAAAACGTTTAAACAATGTAGGCTTCTAAAAGTTTGAAATTCTGGAATTTCACTTGGTTGAGCCCTGGTTTTGACCGAGATTAAAAACAGAAATTACAATTGGTGTACCATTTTTTAAGCCTTTTTCTGTTACTGAAATCGGTCTTGCAGAGTAAAAATCGGTCCAGACCGACAAATTGTCAGTTTTTAAAAGACTTGTTAATAACCATAACCGATTTTCCACAAGGGAACCATGTCTATTTTCAGTGACCAGGCAGGGAGGCCCAAATGCCCAGTTGACCCGTTCTTTATTGTACCGGACAAGTGTCGCTGTGTAGATTTCCAGGTGTTGAAATTGCAGGAAGCTCCCGAGTCAGTGCCCAATGGGGAGATGCCACGACACATGCAGCTCTTCTGTGATAGGTGACCAGTAATCTAAATTAAGATTTTCTTTATCAAGCTTGAATACTTTGTTCATCATATTATTTAAATATTATAACTAACAAGCCTGATTCTGAAGCTAAAGACACTGCTGACACTCAGCAATTTTTCAGGACAGACATTTTATCAGTTTGAACCCCTGTTTATAAGCATGTATGAGAGATTTTCCATACATGTTTATAAACAGAGGTTCAAACAGATAGTTTTATCTAGTGACCTAGTTTTATCTAGTGACCTGCTAGCCAATAGGCTGTGGTAATCCTGTACAAAAATTGGGCGTCTTTTGTCACCAGGTTTCTGTAAGTGTTGCTGCTCTCAAACCCAGCTCAAAATTGAATTATTTGTTCTATGCTAACATCCATACAGTGTTCTTTCAAAGAGCTATCATTCAGAATTTGAAACTGGTAGTATGAATTTCCTAAAAAATAATATATGAAGATTTTCACTGAAATGTGGAAGTTTTAAGTCTCTCAAAAAAGTTGTTAACTGTTTCAACTATAATGTTTAAAAACATGTTTTGGGCGTAGTCATAAAATGTTCCCCATTTTTCAACTTTTATGTTTAAAATCATGTTTTGTGCATAGTTGAAAATCTATCATTTGCAGGTACATGTGTGACAAGGCTGTTCCGGGTAACAGGGTGTCTGTCATTGGCATCTTCTCCATTAAAAAGATGGCCCCAACTAAGGTTTGTCAGACAGATAATCTTTGTGAAATTTGGTAAAGTATTGTTCTGGGTGGTTCCCATTTTAAAATATAAAATAGTGAACATTGTATAATAGTGAACATTGTATTTCATGTTCTTTGTTAGACGATCATGACAGATCAATGGACAGTTTGGCTGGTAAAATATAATGGAGTGGTCTATTGGTATAGGTGTCATCAAATTTGTGTTGATTACAATTAAGAATGTAGAGATTTAAGATATGACCTATCAAAAATTTTGGGCGCAGTCATAAAACCTATCATACTGTTTGAAATCCCTACCAAGGGTAAAAGGTTTCCCAACTGCGGTTTCATTGTTTCAGGGCAGTGCTAGGGAGAAGGTGAATGTTGGAATCAGGGCTCCGTACTTCAGGGTAGTGGGCATACAGGTGGACACAGAGGGTAAAGGCCACGCTACAGGCACCACCATCACACCCACTGAGGAGGAGGACTTCCAGAGATTGGCCAAGACTCCCAATGTTTATGACACCATTGCCAAGAGCATTGCTCCCTCCATCTATGGTAGCTTAGATATGAAGAGGGCTATTGCTTGCTTGCTGTTTGGTGGCTCTAGGAAAAGGTAATTTGGCCGATATCTTATAATTCCCATTTTCCTTCATGTAATGTCCCAAATATGACCTACATTTGGTCCAAGGGTGATGAAATGATGTGAACATGAGGTGGTCAAAATATCTACATTTTTTAAGATAAATATAAGTCATGAAATGGACAAATTTAGATAAAATGTTTAAAACTTTTCTGTTTAGCTTACTTGAGCTCTAGGTGACTATTGTGATCAGTCTGTGTTCTGCGTTAACAATTGCTTATAAATACCACCTCCTCCAAAACTGCCTGGACCATTTTGATGCAACTTCACTGGAATATTCCTTGTGTGGTGCCCTATCAAAATTCTTCAAAGAAATGAACTTGATGCAGACCACTGGTTGTGAAGAGTTGCCAAATGGAAAAACAAAAACTCAATTTATAAATAGTTTTGATAGGGTGAAACTTTAAAAAAACTTGCAGTTTGCTTTAATTTCCCTAATCAGGCATTTTCCCTATATTACTGAAATAGCCATGCAGAATTAAAGATTTAAAATTTTGTATGTTCCAGACTACCTGATGGTTTGACACGTCGTGGGGATGTAAATTTGTTGATGTTAGGAGACCCAGGTACTGCCAAGTCCCAGCTGTTGAAGTTTGTGGAGCGTGTCTCTCCCATCGCAGTTTACACCTCCGGCAAGGGCAGCAGTGCTGCTGGTCTTACTGCTTCTGTCAATAGAGACCCGCAGACAGTGAGTGCTTATGATCAGTTGAAATGATTCATCGAATGTTATTGTTTAAGAGTTCCAGTAACTCGTGCAATGATCACTTGTAATTACTAGTTATTTAAAAGAGATATTTGGTTCAACAAGTTTAAATCCTTACATTATGATATGGCTGATTTAACAAGCTTTGTAAAATTAAACTTTTGAGCAAAGCCAGTTAATATTTTACCTTGAGTTTTTCCTAATTGTTTATCATATTCATTGCACCAGTATGATTTGGTACTAGTCTACAATTATCAAATTAACAACATTGTCAAAACTGGGATTGTTATGTGATTATTTCAGCGTAACTTTGTGATGGAGGGTGGGGCGATGGTTCTGGCAGATGGAGGTGTCGTCTGCATTGACGAGTTTGACAAGATGAGGGAGGATGACCGTGTCGCCATTCACGAGGCCATGGAGCAACAGACCATCTCAATTGCCAAGGTACTTTAGTTCTAGGCCATGGCCCTATCTGACTTCATAATCCTTCAGCAACAGATATGGCATTGCTGACTTGTAAAGAAAGTTATATTTTCTAGTCTTAAACTTAGGGTTAATTCTCTAATAGGCTAGGCATCAATTACATAAGTGATTTGTTGTCTGAAGACAATGCATTTTTTTATGTGTTTAAAACTATTTCATGAGCTTTAGGTAGATCTCCTGATCATGTTTCAACCATTTTATACCAATTCATGCTATACCAATTTGCTTAGACATGGGATGCATATTACAGGCTGGCATCACAACAACCTTGAATTCTCGCTGCTCGGTGCTGGCAGCTGCAAATAGTGTGTATGGCCGCTGGGATGACACCAAGGGGGAGGAGAATATTGACTTTATGCCAACAATCCTCTCCAGGTTTGACATGATCTTCATCGTCAAGGATATGCATGATGAAGCCAGAGATACAGTAAGTATGTTACCCTGTCATTTCAATTTCTGTTTCATATATCATAAATAAGATTACGATTTTCTCGATCAAGCATTATCACTAGATACTTGTCCTAGGTTATAACCCGCAAGCCTGAACATGAATATATATCAACGCTCCAGCTAGGCCTAAATAGCAGAGGGTAGAGCCCTGGTGTCCTTTTTTGGCCCCCTGTTGCATTTTATCCGCCCTGCTGTACCCTTTTCCTTTTGTTTGATGGACACTTTCATCAATTTTTTAGAAACAAGTTTAAAAATAATAAATATACCTAGTTTCATAATTCAACAATATTGTAGAGAACAGAGCATTCTATATTAATATCGTGTCTGGGCCTGTGCCCAATTTGATAACTGCTGTATGATAACCACAGATGACCTCATGCTGTATATACTCTGCCATAAAAAAGTGGAAAAATATTTGTACACGCTATTTCAGAGATTGGCCAAGCATGTGATGAATGTCCATCTGAATGCTCTTCAAATGACCGAAGAACAGGCAGAGGGTGAAATTGACCTCCTGACCCTGAAGAAGTACATCAACTACTGCAGGGGGTACAGGCTTTTTGTCTTCTACCAACTGATATGTGGCATAAAACTGTGTTTATGCTGTACTTTTTCGTTGTGTAAAAATCCCACAACTTTCTGTTCTTTTCATTTGAATAAATTTAATATTAAGAAAAGAAATTGCAAAGATCCACTTAATATAAGTGTGATGGCCAATAACTTGCTAGACTTAATTTCTGATCCTGAGTCTTGTGCTCCTTGTTTGAAAATTGTCGATATTGGCTAATAGTGCTGTTATTAAGTAGACAAATGAATATTGTGTACTCACCCTTCAGTAAATGTGGTCCCCGCCTGTCTTCGGAAGCTGCTGAGAAGCTGAAGAATCGCTACGTCTTGATGCGCAACTCTGCTGGGGAATATGAGCGAGAGACGGGCAAGAAAGTCAGCATTCCCATCACTGTCAGGTAGCCTTTGTTTCCCTGTAGTATATATATATATATTTATACTGGTAGCGTCTAGTCGTAGGTCTTTTGTTGATGCAGACTAAGAGGAAGTTACTGATATGCCAAAGGCCAAACAAAAATAATGTTGTGGTTTGTTTAAATGTTGTTGATTTTTTCCCTGATTGTTAAGGAAGTTAAATTAACTAAACTTAGATACTCTTCGTTGGCGTGAGAGTGAGTCTTGCGTTGTGGTTGAAACTATTGAAAACCCATTCATCCGACTTGGTGACCACTATCCAAACTCACAAGCACCAAGGCCAGGAATCGAACCTTGATTGCATTGGTTAGAAGTGATTGTGCTTACTGGACAACTTTATGTTGTTGGTCCTGTTATATGCTGCCAAAAAACAGGCTTAGTAGGCAGTGTAAACATTTTGTTTTTAATGAATAATTGTGCACTGACACATGAATAATATAATAACAAAGAAAAAAACCCATTTATGATGTTAAAATGAAAATTAATAAATATATGATGTCAAATTAAAAATGCCATGTGTCCTATGCAGACAACTTGAGGCAATCATCCGTATCAGTGAGTCGTTGGCAAAGATGAAGCTTCAGCCATTTGCCACAGAGTCTGAAGTGGACGAAGCTCTACGCCTGTTTCAGGTCTCAACCCTGGATGCTGCCATGACTGGAAACCTTGCAGGTACGCTGCTTGGTTTTATTTGGTTACTTGTTTTGCTTATTGAAGGTATTCCGGCTAAGGAGGTTGGCTGTAACCAGTACATGATCCATTTTGATTAGGTCAATGTGACTTTAAACCAAAAATTTGTCCCAGTAATTAGACAATACCTAGACACATGATCTTCAAAGCTGACTTGGTTGGTGTGACCAGTAGATGACCTTTATTTTGAAATGATCAGGTCAAGGACAATTAATAACTTGACAATGTCTGCATCTATGACCTACAAACTTGACATGAAGGTTGTGGGTGTGACCAGTTGATGACCCCAAATGATTTTGAGGTCGAAAGTCGAGGTCTGAGTCACCTTGAATGTGAAGTTTTTCTTGAGTAATAACTGGACAATGCCTTGATATATGATCTTCATACTTAACATTGAGATTGGACTGCCCAGTAGCTTACCACGGTTGGTGTTTAGGGTCATCAGTTCCAAATGTCAGGCAAGTTCACAATTAATTGGCGTGAAAAAAAATCGAAGTGAAAACAATGCCTGCATTGAATGGTCCTCAAATTTGATGTGGAGGTTTCCAGTAGATGAACTGTAGTGATTTTGAGTCCAAGGTCAAGGGCAAGATGACATTGAATGCAAAAACCTGATCTGATTGATAACTCGAGAATGATTTGCCCTCTTCATTCTTCCCATATGGTATGGCATGAAGAGACTGAACATGTAGATCTCTGTAATACACCTTTTTTAAACTATCCTCCTTTATTGAACATTGGTCATAACCTGCACTGCATCATAGGCATCTTTTGGTCCATGCATATTTTATTTCAATTGTCCAAATTATTGTGACATGGTGCACAAGGGGGCATAATGTTAGACAACCATATCTTATTATTTATATGTCATGTTGGCTTAATCAAGTAAGCTGGCTTATCAATGTGTAGGTGTGGAGGGGTTCACGACAGAGGAGGACCAAGATATGCTGTCTAGGATCGAGAAGCAGCTGAAACGACGTTTTGTGATTGGTTCCCAGGTCTCTGAGCATGCAGTTCTTCAGGACTTCTCTAAACAGGTCAGTGCAGGGACCCGAGCATGCATTAACTTCTATTTAGATATTGGGGATTGGTTCTTTGATAAATAAAGAGTTAAGTACATGTGTCTTTTCTAACAGGTGTCATCTTCCTTCTCTCCAGGTAAAATGTTCAGGATTCTAGATAAAATAAAATCTTTGCAAGGACACCAGATGAAATGCAATAGCGGTACGTAAGTGATGTTTTAGGTCATGAATAATTGCATATTGTTGAAAAGCATTGCAGTAACAATCATTTTGGCATGGTTGTCCCACTGAACAAATGCCGTCATAAGAACTTTGCGCACAATTATCAATCTCCTGATAGAATCATTTTGCCCTGAAAAGTTCTGAAATGACTGTGAGGTACAGTGACCATCTATTATTTTGCAATATTAAGACCATTCAATGATTGGTTTTGCAGAAGTATCCAGAACGTTCTATTCAGAAGGTGATACACTTCATGCTGCGGAGAGGGGAGCTCCAGCACCGTATGCAGAGGAAGATGCTGTACAGGGTGAAATAGGGGGACCCCAGCAATCTGATTAAGGCCCCTAGTAGGCCTACAAGCACTAGACCGGAGCTTCGTAGAGAAGGCCTAAGACAATACAACAGTGCTAGAAAAAAACACATCTGAAGCTCACAATATACATGATAGTTAATTATGATAGTTAATAATGAAGATTTGTTCCTTTGTCACAAACATGGAACCTATTTTGCAATTGGCAGGATTATCGTGAACTTTAAAAAAAAAAAATGGCACCAAATTTGATAAAAATATTTTTTTTAAAAACCTAGTGTAGTATGATATAGGAAAATTGAGCAAAAAAGGAACTTTTAAAAAGGCAGATGTAAGTGATAAAATAATTTGCCAACAGGGCATTCAGTTATTAAGTTTCATGAAGACAGTTATATCTTCTATACTTATTCTCTGGAAATGAATGTTCTCAGTGTACATACTTGTATTATACAAATGTTATAGCCAAGATTTTGAGGGAAACTGTTCTGATACCACGTGTGTGTTCAACTGTACAGAAAATGTGTTCAAGACTATAATGTGTTCAAATATTTTTCATAAATTCTTCCAATGGGTTTTGTTTGTATTGGCTTTTGGAACCTGTTTACTTTGTATATTTATATAAAATTGCATTTTTACAGCGCATATACTTGCTCTCCACACGCTTATTTTGTCATGACGATTTCTACATTGATCAAATAAAATTCAAATGAACAAAACTATTGTCAGTTGTTTCTAGCTCGTCTGGGGTTTTGTAAGAAAAGAAGTTGACGTTAAGCCCTGGCTTGTCGTCGTGTAAAGAACTTAATTAAATTAATATTAATCCTTAATGGAAACTGGGGTCTGTTTAAGCTTGTGTGTGTTTTAAGCTCTACTGGCTAAATGGATTTCTGTGGCGTCCTTGACAAATCGCTTGTGAAAGCGAGTCATTTATTATCCGACGTTACTAAACTTATTCAGTAGCCAGATATCAATGAGCTCAGTTTCTTGCGAAAAAGATCCGTCCATGCATGATGAAATTAAGGCCCTTGATTTAGACAAAAGTATTGGCCTTTTGACAAACCATGCTTGACTTGATTATGGCCATTTAAATTTGAGGTCATAGAGTCCAAGGTCATGGTCATAACACTATACCCACACTTTCAATGGTCATAATCTTAAAACTGCCTCAACAGTATCCAATGTCAGTGACAAATCAGCTGTCATTTCGGTCCATGCATATTTCATTCAATTTTCCATATAATCCTGACAACATGGCGCTCAAGCATCTCTTGTTCTGTTTTAAGTGAATTTTTTGCCAATTTTATGTATTATTTTGAACCTGTTGAACAATCACGCATAATGACACATATTTATCTTATATTTACTTAGTATTGCTCACTTAAAAGGTTTTGCTGAAGACAAGTTTTCCCATCGTTTTGTGTCATTTTAACTTTGTCTTTCATATTTATTTGTTTTGAAATCAGTTTTATCAATAATCATACCACCTTGTACAATGAATCTGCTTGTACTTATTTTGCTATAACCACCACAACAGCTATTCATTTAATGGACATTCGTGTGCAGAACTTTGTTTGTCTAAAACACACAAATGTTCAGACAGAGTATTGCATGCAGGACCCGACTCCTTAGTAAAAGGATAATATGAAGTCATTTTTACCAAACATATTTTTTCCAGTTGACAGTTGTTTGTCTTTGCATAAGTTCATTATCGTGCGTACTGTGACATGAGCAAAATTTATTTTTTATAACCATGGGCAATGTGACAAACCCAGAACTTAGCATCCTCCATCTAAGGTCAATTTCCGTGATAGAAAGATTTTCGTTGTTGGATTTTAGGGCATAACTGTACGACTACTGAAAGCTCATCAACTATTGATCTTATTCAATCAAACTTTATACAATAGTTTGGTATTGACCATAACCTGATCATGTGCAGACCCAAGTCCCTGATTTCAAAATCTAGATAAATGTAAAGAAATTATGAAACTTGGCCAGACCATACATAGCTTACTACAGCTGTATTCTTCACGTATTTCCCCCATTTCCAGTCATACGTGAGTATCCGATTATGAAACTTGGCCAGACCATAGCTTACTACAGCTGTATTCTTCACGTATTTCCCCCATTTCCAGTCATACGTGAGTATCCGATTATGAAACTTGGCCAGACCATAGCTTACTACAGCTATATTCTTCACGTATTTCCCCCCTTTCCAGTCATACGTGAGTATCCGATTATGAACGAATGATATTTCTTACTGTTAGACCGTTTTGTGTCTTGGAATTGTATCCTATCAGAATTTATCTGTCACTTATTTAACTATTTGGTTCAACTTCTCCATGCATTTATAAGCTGGCATATGCTGTCTAAATAATTACGTGGTTTCATATTGCAAGTTTTCATCAGTCAAAACAGTTTTTTTTTCAAAAAACATTTCTTAAAATGTCTCCTGGTGCAATGTTATAATTCATGTCATATTAAGTTAGATATTTCAAAATCTAATTATGATGACAACTATGGTGAGTTTTCTAATGTGCATCTGATATGTTAAAAGCATCTTGTCAAATTTTGCCCATAATTTGTCTAACGCTTCAAATTATTTATTTTATATTATTTTATAATGCATAGCAGACATTTTGTTTTGAGCCCCTCTTAATGGATGAAAGTGGCAAGCTTTGAAGCTTTGTTTTTTGCTTATTTATTTGCTGCAAAAACATCACTTTGTTGCATTTATGTTCACTTCAATTTGACATCTACATTGCTTTGAACATATATAACTATACAACTTTATTCTTGTTTATTTTATTTAATCAACATGTCCGTTACGTAATCAACATCTCACTTAAGATAGAACTTGTTAACATATTGAACTTTAAAGCATACCATTAGTACACTTGAGTTTAATTAAATCATCTTTATTTTAAGTGCTATACAAAGTGCTTCCTCTTTTTATACAAACAAAACTGATGTGAAAATTATCTCTTCGCTGTGATCTAACTGGGGCTTGTTGCATAGTTATTTTTTAGTTAAGATTAAATGTTCAATAAACTAAATCTTTTATATTTTAAGCAGACCACAAATAAACTTAAGTCTTTTAATACTTTATTATCATGAATGTCATTTCATACTACAGAAAGTTACGTAAAAGCTTCTCTTCCCTAAGAATTTGACTATAAAAGGTCAGGCAGTTGACATGTGCACCCCCCCCCCCCCCCGCCCCAACCCCTCTATCTGCTTCTTTAATATAGGTGTGGGGGCACATGTCAACTGCCTGACCTTTTGAACATGTTCGTCAGTCAGTCTGTAGACCAAACATCCGATAAATAACTAACGCGAGGTTTGTCCTCAATCTTTGTAGGTAGGTTACCCATGACCAATATTGATTTTGTGGTCACGGTCACGTTTAACGCCACTTGTAAAAACACCCTGAAAGAACAGTGTGTGTATACACCACGTGATAAATTGCGTCATAAATGCTACGTCGGAAGGCAATATTTTGCTTCGATTGAAGACTTAAAACAATGATACGGTGATAACTTCTCATTTTCTTTAACATTTTAAATGAAACATAGCACAGTCTATGCAGCTTACGGAGCCCCGCCTTCGGTCTTTTACCAAATTTTGATTGACAGTTTAGTTTCTTATAACACTTCGACAAACCTTTTCACGATACGGCCGTCTGACGGAGCACTGTCAAAACATTGTTTGGGAAACAGGTTTGTCGAAGTGTTCGATGAAACTAATCACCTTATCAAACTCCGGTTATAAAACAAAGGTGGGTCTATTAAAGCTGAAATGACTGGCCTTTCTTCATTTAAAATGGTGAAGTAAGCGAAAAGTTATCTTTAATTTAAGTCTTTATTTTAAGAAAAATATTGCCTTCCGACGTATAGTAGCATATATGACGTAATTTATCACGTGGTATACACACACTGAAGAACGCTGGGCCTAACTGACCTCAAGAGCGGTTGGTCCTGACAAGTATACGACCACCTATCGCTATCAGTGTTAGATAATTTGCTACAGTTAAGTAATTCGATCTGCTGTTGGGTGAAGGTACCAGTAGTTAATATTGAATTAAAAATTAAATTTGCGCGAAAACGACATAATGTCGTATTATATAGTATAGTCGAAAGCATACTTTACCAACAATCAAAAGACCTGGACAAGACTCCCGGCTGCGGGAGACGGACGTTTCATGTTCCACAACTGATTTTAGTATTTGTAATTTTGTAACTCTAATTGCTCACAAATGTCTGATGATATTCATACAGAAAGTGACAAATTTGGCAAGCCAGTAGAGCACAGGCCTTCATGGGTCTCTTGTTTAAGAAAAAATAGTTCTTGTGATTACCTTTCCTGCATGCAAAACGTTAAAACCGTTCAAGACATTTGCATGAAACCTTAAACACATGTTTCTAGTTAAACACATGTGTATCAAGATTCATAACAGGCCCCAATATCACAAAAATACTTAAGTCAACTTTATACTCAACCCCTTTTTACCACATAACGTCAGAATTAATTAATAGTCTTACAAGCTTTTGCATTATTTAAATGCACATTTTGTCATAGAATAAGTGGATGAAAAAATTGGTAAAGATGTCAAGATATTAGGGTTTTTTTTAACTATCGATCAAATGTTTTTATCAACGTCTTCTATGAGAAATAATATTTTTACAAAGGGTATAATTATGTACGATTTTTTATGTTTTGTGGTAAAATGAGTTGAGATTTAGTTGATATTGATAATGAGATTTGACTTGATTTTGGACATCATATTTGACAAGCTTTGCCTCTTGGTCGACTGGAACAGACAGGCGAACGAGGGCACCCGATTGGCTTGAGAAGGGAAGCGGAAACCGTGGGAACAAGTTGTTAATTGTCATGCCAAATTTCGTGCTATTAACGTACCATTGTTCATTGTCAGACTTAATATCACACTGTCATGTGGTGGATGGTGGTCTTTAGTATCGGAGAAAGTTTGAGATCGGAAACGACGGAAACAAGTTTAATCGTAATATTATACAATGTGTGAATTGGACGTAAAGGGTGTGTTGTTGCCATTGTCAAGTTTCGTGCTTTTATTTCATGTTATAACATTTTTCATTGTCAGACTTGATATCACACTGCAGTCGTGCACAAAATCGATAAGAACATATTTGGTTGGGGAACTGAAATATCTGTAAAACCGCCACTTACTCGGTGAAATCCAATAATCGTGAAGACAATTGCAGTGCAGTGAAATAGCCTTCACCATGGCCCTGGAAGTTTGTCAGGATTCAACCAACGAATACTAGTTTGTCATGAACACTTTAATCATTTAATCAAGAAAGAACATTAAATGGACTCGAGGAATGCCTATATGATATGATCGCCTGTTTGAAATTACTGCATCAAAAAGTAGCCGGGACCTAGACTGCTATGGATCAAACGCCCGTTGAGTGTTCGGAAACATTTCCGGATTGTCGCAAAACGGAAGTTGATGTGAAGGAGGAGACGGACGCGCTCCGGGATTGGATAATCCAGCAACCGGAAATACCAAACTTTATTGGTAAGAAACGCGCTTGAATGCAAATGCATATGAGCCACGTGTTGTATTCATGTGCCATGATTTTTTAACATTATATATTTTCAATGTGACCGATACTAATGTTATGTTTTTGCTACTTTAAAGTAATTAATTCACAATGATTTTGTTATCATTTGATTAGCAACAAGCACATATTAGTTTCATTTATTTTATTGAAATGATGTTAATGCAAATAAATAATGAATTCATTGTATTATATAACCAAATATCGTTTTATTTTAATACCTACTAGTATAGAATTTGTTAATTATACGAATCGTTTCATGTAAAAATGCGAAAAAGACGCAGGATGCGCATCGTTCCATATACTTTTCTGACAATTTTTCACTAAGTTCATAACCAGAGGCGTAGCTTGGCTGAAAACACTGTGTGTGCTGAGTTTTCGGGGACTCTGACGTTCGGGAGACATAACCTCTTCGGAGTTATATATTTCTTATAAATAAAGATGTCTTCATCATCATTCTTTTCTCGAGTTTTCTGATAAGAATGTATGACTCCGCCTACATTACCTATATGTAGCTACGCCCCTGATACCAACACATATTGTTTAAGGTCGGTTACAATTTGGCTGCAATATATTTGTGTTTTGTCTATTTGTGAGTCAGTTTCCGCTAAAGGATTTCAAAATAGCTGCATCTAGTGCACGTTGTGGCGACGATACATTGAGGTCAAGCAACTTGACAGATAGGCAAACAATATAAACAACTTAGGCAGGGTTTTAGCAAAACAGTTATGGGTGGTGGTGCTGTACCCCGTCCTTTAGAGAGCACCTTCTCCCTCATGGAGACCAGCATGTACACCCTGTCCTTTTGGGAGCACCTTCTCCCTCAAGTAGACCAGCATGTGTCCCCTCCTACCTTTAGAGAATTTAATGCTTCGATAATCAAAACATTTTTTGATCAAAACTTAAACTTTTATTTTAAACTCGTACAAACTTGACATATTCGGCAGTTGAAACCAATTATAACTACGATAAGGAACAAAATTAATCTTATTTTTGTTTAAAAATTCATTAAGTTCAAATTCTTCACTGCCGACACAATGCGCCCTTTTCTACTTCAGCACCCTGTCCTTTAAAAAACCTGGCTAAAACCCTACCAACCGCTGCGTGAGTTTACATTGTACATCACGCACATAATACATTCATTTGTATGCTAATCAGGAATTGCTTCGATTTTGAGATAACTTGGCTCAAAAACGTCATGATGATGTGGTTTCTGGATGAATGTTACAGTCGCGGCAGTGCAATGCCAAGATTATCTGTTATTTTAAATGTTTGTCAATAACTCACTGTACGCTTTTCATTATATATAACCGTATTTCATTATGCCAAAGAAATTATATGTTCCCATTTGTGCTTTCCATCTTACTCAAGTTTATCTTGGTTAGCATTCATCAGCACCATGCTTTATTTGAAAACCGACATAATTATTCACTTGTTTCGTAAGTGTCCTGACAACCGATGTAACGTGTTACGCCATGATAATTGGTTTTATCTTTTATCTCAGAATCTCGCGTTTTGGCGGCTTTCCTGAACGTGTGCAAATTCAACCAAACCAATACCCGAGAACGCCTTCGGCGGTACTGGGTAACACGGCGGGACGGTATTTTACAACACCTGAATGACCTTGACCCCGCGTCTCCAGTCGTCCTTGAAATCCTCAGGGGTCCACAGTAGGTTCATTTTTTCTGGTTCCGAGTTAACTTTTGTTTGAATACTGAATGGGATATGTACATTAAAGAATATGCCACATTTATCACAGTTCGGGTGATGGCAGGAGTAATACAGATTGCCAATTGAATCAACGACCAATAACATAGTGACCCCATTTATATAACAAACCGATGAGGCGCAACCATGTTCGAGGTAATTGTTGGTCTATTGATGATTTGTATTGAGTCACCTATGACCATCCTTAATCAAAAACAAAATCATTGGTCATTATGAAAACATGTTCTTGTAATTCATACAGCATAGTTATTAATATAGCAACACAAAAACGTGTATTTCAGTGCAGTGTACGTGCCGCTGCCAGGCCGCGACAAGGAGGGGCGGCGGGTGATTTTGGCTCGCTGGAGTAAGCAGATAATTATATCATTTCACCATAGGGACATAGGGATAGTTAAAATTACATTTGGTTTTCATTATAAAGCAAATCACCTTCTCCGACTTCCACCTATGCCGTTACCCTGCTATCGTATTCTTGGTATCCTATATGTGTAATAATTAATTACGGATATACAATTACGCTTGCCAAGTTGGTTTCAGTGTGTTAAAAGGTTTAATTAATACGACGATACTAACTTAATATTTCTAATGGAATCACGCAAACATCATCACCTGCTGCACGTTATACGGACTAATTACCAATACCTTGATGTATTCTGATCTAATGAATTTATACTCTCAGATTTACACCGCTGGAAAGTGCCAGCCAAAATGGCCATATATCATATGTACATGTGCACTATTACTGTAGATGTATTGTGGCGCTCCAGACATGGTCTTTCTTTATCAAAACCAAATACATCTACATGTAAAGTTTTTTTGTTTTTGTTTTTTTTTACAGATGAGCTTGACGTCAGCGGAGTGTCTTACACGTTTGAAGAATGGTTCCGCGCAATCAGCGTCGTGTTTGACGTCGTCAGCTTCATGGATGAAACCTCATACCGCAATGGCATCACGATCCTCATGGACGCCAAGGGCGTTCGGCTCGCGCACCTGCTCTTTTTCGGTTACACCAACAGTTGCAAGCAGGTCGCAATGATGCAGGTCAGATCAAACGTTTACACACACTCGTTAAAACTTGCTAGAAAGTTTCCGGATCCCTTAGACATTTTTTTCAGTGGATTCTGTCAACATATGTAGCATCTGTACTTAGAGACATATCCGAACTGACAAAGACAGTGTTAGAAAGAAGAAGATGACTTAATGTCGAATAAGTACTAAAAACGAATATTGAATTGTGTTCTTTTGCCTTTATTCCCTTCAGAAAGGCTACCCGATCCGGATCAGGCAGGTGCATTACATTAACAACAGCCGGGTGATCGACATCTTCCTCCGCATCGTCAAGAAGGTCCTGTCCCAGAAGCTCGCAAACAGGGTATGCAAACACCGCCCCAACCACACCACCATAACCACATCACCGTGATCACCATACACCATAACCACATCACCGTGATCACCATAACCACATCACCGTGATCACCATAACCACATCACCGTGATCACCATAACCACATCACCGTGATCACCATAACCACATCACCGTGATCACCATAACCACATCACCGTGATCACCATAACCACATCACCGTGATCACCATAACCACATCACCGTGATCACCATAACCACATCACCATGATCACCATAACCTAGCCGACTCCGGCCTATCCTATTCAAACACTTTATTTATACATTTAGTATCGTTACTTGGCCAATATAAATCTTGCTAAAGAAAGAACAGTTGTTGAACAAAATACTCGACTATGTACAATTGTTTAATTCCTTTTCATTTCCAAACATCTGCGTTGTTTTCTCCTTGCAAACACCATTAACAAGACTGGGTATCGTCTCTGTTAGGGCTTCTGTGACCCAAACTTATTCATCATTATTTTTATAATAGGAAATATCATTGGCTCAGTGACATGAATCATATGAACTTGTTAAATACTTTTTAGATCGCATTGCACGGGACTAAGTACGAGAAACTGTTCCAGCACGTGGATGTCACGTGTCTCCCTGACAACTACATCCCGGCGTACGCGGATAGCGATGGGACGGGAGCGGGGTCTATCCATGATATCAAGGGTACATTCCTCTTTAAGTTCCACTTTTAGCCTGACCGTTTTGGCATACTTAATAAAAATATAATAAAGGCCAGAGAAAAGAGGAAGAATATGGTGCACATTATTTAGCACTGCCAAACTTGTAAAATAAAAAAAGGAAGATTATGCCATCGTTAAAAGAATATTGATTCGGTCATTTCGAATGACTTAATTTGGGAACTATGTTATTTATTTTGCTACCATCAAGTCATGCCGTGTATAACGTTAACAATTCACCAGTTTGTGTACTTCTGTTAAAGAGCGTTTTGTCCACGATGAGCTGCTGGCCCCACGGACGCTGACCTTCCTACGTGAGCTATACAGCGCGAGGGCCGGACAGGATGAACCCTGTCCTCGGAACTCGGGACTAAAACTGGAGGAAAAGCCAGCTCCGCGGGATGGAGTGTTATTGCCGGGGGAAGAGACCCCGGCGAAACCGGTGTATGATGAGTGTGACTTTGACTAGGAGGCAGATGACGGACAGGGCGGGAAATAGAGACAACTACGACAATCGTGTTCACGCCGACTGTGATTTATGTGTTCATGTGAACTGTGTTGTAATTTGGTTATTGAGTTATGTTTGATTCCTGTTTTTTATAATTAAAATATAATTATTCATGACTTGCTGTGTTATAAAACAGAACAGAAATACCACTCAATTTATAATACATCTATGAAATGTTACCAGCTTGTATAAATGGTCGATCACTGTTTTGGGTGTTTAAATGTGTAAGCAGTGGCTGAGTTTATTGACCATTCCAATATCCGGGCTCACTGTTCTTGGAGGCCAAACGTGTACCAGGCGGTCTCCCGGTACTGCTGGTCGGGCTTCAACACTGACTGGGGGAACTCCGGCTGAAACACGGAGAATACAAACAAGTCTAATCGTTGAAGCTGGATATGCGTGCTCCCTCGGGATGTTGGGATCTTGTTTTTTTTTTCTAATCGACACAATGATATAAACATATCATAATGAAACTTATACATACATTATATATATATATATATATATATATATATATATATATATATATATATACAATAATTGACCCACCGTTCAAAATACTTCTTCTAGGACAAGCATTATCGTGTTTTATATGTTCCAATCATAAACTAAATTCAGATATAAGCAGACATTAAAATGTGAAGCGTGTAGCCAGAATTCTTTTTTCTTTATGAATATTCATATTGGTACGTGCAAGGTTTAAATAAATTGATGTTTCGAGTGTCCCCAATGTGAAGAAATTGGAGCAAACCATCTTTTTAATTGGCACAGTGGGCAGAGAAGTCAAATGATAACCTGATTGTAAATTGCCGACTGCGATTGAAAAATAGATAAAGCATAAGTCCATCAAGAAGATAATGTTAAAAAAAATGTTGTATTCTGGGGCTGGGGGCTTTATTAACAATAAACTCAGCTGAATTTGAGTTGATATACTATTTATATTAGTAACAAGAGATATGCACCTGAGGCTATGCCCATGTTGCCAAGTCTGGAGTAAACAGACAATAGTCCTTGTTGCAAAACATTGATGTGGAACCAGTTCGTTTTTTGTACTCATGTACACATATACACATATCTTAAAAAAAGAACACTATGTAAATCATTTAAAACATATTAACAATTGCCTTTCTCAGTCTCAGTTTAGGGTCAGATTGGTGTCCGTCCGTATATAGATACCTCAGGTACTAGATTAGCAGTATTAACAGTCATAAGTCTGTGTTGGAGTGTGTGTGAGGGGGGGGGGGGGACTTTTGCCATTACTCAGGACACAATTCGGTACAGAATATCTAAACAGTCACCACAATGTTGAAGCGGTCTAAGAAACTCACCATTTTGACGGAGTTAGGGTAGCCCATCGGCATGAACTCAATGGCGGCGTAGCGCGGGTACCTGGCGCCTGCCTTACATGGGGCGTCCCCGACAATTTGGGGCATAAAGTGGTTACTGTACGCGAACACTGTACTGTTGGTAGAGGCGACCTCTAGGTACCGACCGCTGCCCGGATGATCCACCCTGCAGTTAAAAGTGACACGAAGGGATTATGCTAAAAGCTAGTTGCTTTCAAATGTATGATCAATCAAAATTTGACAAGTTGTGCGACGTTCTATTTCGACAATGCTCCCTTTTCATTACACTTTACTATCTACTAAGAGGTAGAGAGAGGTCTAGAAGCATGTGTATCCATCATAGGTAAGGGCCAAAAGAAATTAGTATAAACTAACCTTGCCATACGTTTTCGCTCTCCTCGGCGGTCGAAGACAAAGGCGTGATGGAAGGCACAACCACCGCTCAACGTTTCTAATACCTCACCGGCCAGGTCGCGACCGGACCGGAAGTCCATCACCGGATCCTCATCCACCGATATCAGCTTACCTGGGGCAGGAAATGGATTTCGGGTTAAAGGGGACGTAACTTTTAGTTTATGAAAAGGTAATGTGTACCCTGCCCCCTCCCCTTTTAATGATATGCAATTTATCTTTGGCAAGGAATGAAGAATGACCACTTTTCGAGAATGCAATTTGGTGAACCTTTATAATACCTGTTGGAAGAAAGTCGTCACCAATGTCCAGGAATTTGTCGCTGTAGACGGTGACTTTGTGATCTTTTATGGCCCCTTTGTCCTGAAAAACAAACACAATGAAACTTTTTAATGAATGTCAGACTGGTCAATTAAAGCGGCACTCAGTTATACCGATTTTACAATGTTTTTATTTTTTGTATTGGAAAGAGCAAATTTTTGCGTAAATATCTGCAAACCAATGATAAAAGATTGCTGACAAAAGATCAGTCGCAGATTTTCATGTTTCCAAAACACCAATTTTTGATCTTGAATATAAAAATCTGCGATCTAATTTTTTGTCAGCAGTCTTATATAACTGGTTTCCATGTATTTTCGCAAATTGGCTCGTTCCAAGACAAAAAAAACGTAAACAAAAGTTGTCAAAACGTTCAATCTGTGAGAGTGCAGCTTTAAATAAATGGATAATAATTACGATTGACACATGATACAAGCTACACGTTACATCAACCCCACCCCCATGTGTACGCACGTGTCCGGCAAGATTGACCATGAAGTGACTGCCCATGTCCACCACAGTGGTCTTTGTGGTTGTGGCACTGTAATCCATAGTAAGGGTGTTGTCCTCACCCAACGTGAACGTTACATGGGTGGTCACCTCCCCTGGGAACCCTTCGCTGCCGTCAGCGTCGACGTACGTTAACGTCAGCGTATCGCCCTCGATCTTGTAGTCCCATACACGCTGGAGTAGGAAGGTGATAGTGTTGTACTGACATCGAAGCGTTGAACATACATGACAGATTCATGACACATGATTCGATTCTGATAATGAAGAAAAACATATTGTATTCTGTAATAAGTTCTCGTAACTAAGCTACTTATGTTGTATGTACTAGCAAAAAGGAACAGTACCTACTTCGAGATTTTGCTGAATAAAGTCGCGTGTTTCGATGATTGCATTATGTTAACCAACTATTTGGGAATACATGCAACGGTGTTAACGAGAGGCACTTCCTCAAAGATTTTGAATTTTTCACAGTTAAGTCATTTTTAAAATATCCAATACAAATGTAACAACGTATGCCGTATATTAAAGGCGCACAAATAAGGTTGATAAAAACCCCAGACAAAGCGTACCCTGCTGAAACCTACGAATCCCCCATGGACGATATGGCCGCCGAGCGGGTCGTTACGGGAGAGTTTGAACGTTTGTCCGTCAATCGTCATCTCGCCGTTCCCGATCCTGTTTGCAACCCTTCCACACAGCGCTCCAAAATAGTTGTTATTCTTCTCATAATCTGGTGGATGAATATTGATTAGGTTTGCTACGAAGTAATTCCGTACCGTTTTTGGTAAAATCAAGTCAAGTTTATCGTCTCACCCCTTTTTGAAGACTGGAGATACACGTCTGTAAATACCGGTTTGTCGGTCGGATAGTCTGTCTGTCGGTCTGTTTATGTCCACACAAAAAATGGGATGATGTAAGACCATAAACCTCCAATGGAATTTAGCCAGTAGCTGACGCCTATTGCATTTGGGGGTTTGGTCCAGTAGTAGGTTTTCATTGTCCGTGATTTTGATGTTGGAGTCAAGATAAAGTCACTAGTGTTTGTTGGTACACTATCGAGACAGGTTTGACCTTTGACAATGAAACTTTAGTAAGAGGTTGTCCTTGACCAGTAGTTGATGCTTAAGGCTTTGTGGTCCGTATGTCAAAGGTTAAAATATAAAGTTACTGCACAGTACCTTAAGAGCGGTGGACGACGAGTCAGGAGAGAGTTATCCCTGTCCAAATGCTGACCCCATTTTTTTGGTGTCACAACGTCAAAGTCAAGACCAACTCACGACCCGTTTGACATAGGACCTTGTAACTTGACGGGAACGTTGTTGCTTTGGAAACGAATTCGTCAAATATCAAGGCCACAGCGATTTTCAATGCATTCCTTCTTAAAAAACTGAATGCAGTCTAGCAAATGTTTCTGATAAAGTGGCGCTGACGGGGATGTTTTACAAACATTGGTTTTGTGTACGTAGCATTGAAATCGATTCTAATCTTTATAGAGCAAATAAATGAGCAGTAACGATAAGCGTTGTATGTTTGTTTATACAACGTTTGTATGTTCTGTTTGATGTTGTAAAATGATTCGGTATTCATTTAAGTATATTCACTGTAGCATCTTTTTTTTTACTATTTGGTAAATAAGTTAGAGTTATGTACGTACCTTTGACGTTATCGAAGCCAAGGTTGACGTCGACAACGTTGCCGTCTCTGTCCGGCAGCTTTATCTCGTAAATGACGCAACCAAAGTTCAGAACGCTGATGGTGACCTTGTTCTCATTCGTGAACGTAAATCTGTTTGGTAAAAGTTTTAAAGTACATGTTATTTGTGTTTCTGTAGTCGCTTGATTCCTTTTGCAGAGTGGAATGGTCTCGCTTTTTGGATAATTTGAAATTAAGGAATAATACCAATTTGGGGAGATATGGTAGTAGACTTGTCAGTCCGTCGGTCAGACGATAACTCATAAGATTGTGGATGGATTTAAACAACTGTTTAACAGCATAAGCCATTCGGAGATCCTCGGCCATTTTATCGAAAACAACCTCGGATGTATTTGGACGGTTTACATACTCAAAAAGTGGTACGTTTAAGTCCGCTGCAAGTAGATCGCGTATTAATTTTATTTAGCAGTTAAACTTTGTGACATTACTCTTGGGATTCTTAATTATGTTTGCAATAATACAATTCAATGGCAATCAATTTAAACTTAGATCAATAAATACAACTCTAAAACACTACTTTAATTAACGATATAATTCAAAATTTTACGAACTACTTCAACTGATGTACCTGCATACATCCGAGGTTGTTTTTGAAAAAAATGGCCGAGGAGTTCCGAATGAGCATAAGCAAAACGCAAGCTCGTTTTGGGCTACGCTCCACTATATTTTTTATAACATTATGGCCCCTTTCCATCTAAGAATTTGCCAAAACTACGTTGTCCGGACAAGAACTCATGACAAGGTCGACGGATTTAAATTAGTATTGTTATCTACGCTTTACACCATGAAAAACAGGTCAAATTTGACTACAAACCATCAGTTATTGACGGAGTTATGTTTCCTTTTCAACTTAGAATTTGCCAAAAAAACGTTGTCCCGGACCCTGAATACCCGTGAGAGGATTGGCGGATTAATATGAGTTTTGATATAATAGTTGTTTAACACCATAAACAAAAGGCAAAGTTCGCCTTTGGTTTCGATCAACTAGTTTTTACAGAGTTATGATCCCTTTTCAACTTTAAATTTTGATAAACTTCGGTGTCCGGACAATATCTCATGACAAGGTCTACGGATTTAAATTAGTATTGGGACCCTCGTTTAACACATTTGGTCAAACAAAATAACTTCGACGTCTTTATGTAAAGAAATGATATGACAACAACTTACACAGAGTGTGTGTATACCACGTGATAAATTACGTTATAAATGCTACGTCGGAAGGCAACTTTTTGCTTCGAATGAAAACTTAAAACAAAGATAACTTCACTATTTCTTCAGCATTTGGAATGAAACATAGCGCAGTCTACGCCGCTTATTGAGCACCGCCTTTGGTCGTTTACCAGAGTTTGATTGAAAGTTTAGTTTCATAAAACACTTCGACAAACCTTTTCACAATACGGCCGTCTGACGGAGCAGTGTCAAAACATTTATTGGAAGCAGGTTCGGCGAAGTGTTTTATAAAACTAATCACCTTATCAAACTACGGTAATAAAACAAAGGTGGGGCTCTTTAGGCAGCATAGACTGCCCTTTGTTTTATTTCAAATGGTGTAGTAAAAGAAAAGTTATCGTTGATTCAAGTCTAAATTTTAAGCTAAATGTAGCCTTCCGACGTAGCATTTATTACGTAATTTATCACGTGGTATACACACACTGTTAAATTAATATTAAATAAATACCCATAGTTAATGGAGCTACCTTTTAAACATCCGGAGCATTACAGTGCCACGGGTTACAATTCCAAGTACATGATCTAATTGTTAGGTACGTTTATGAATGCACACAGCCAATATATGAATGAAATGGAAGCATTATGAGATGTAAGCAATGGGGGTAGTAATTCATTTTGACAATTAATCACTGAAAACTAAAATAGTTTTTTTTTTGTACATAGACACCACAAATCATTTTAATATGGTTCAGTAGTGGCATGCAGTCTTAACAAGACTTAGTTCAAAGTTATTTATGGTTTCAAGACACACCAGCATTTGGTGCGCTTCCGTTTACAATCAAAATGTTTTATTTGCTTAATATTTAGGCAGCGCTCTTTACATACATCATTAAATGGGACACCCGATAGCCCAGTGGTTGAACGTTCGTTTTGGGTGTTGAAGGTCAGGGTTCAAAACCCAGCCGCGTTTAACCGAAAGACGTTAAAACATAGTCCCGTAAATCGGTGCTTTACACCGAGCACGTTAAAGAACCAAAAGTTATCTTCACAACAGCTATGTTTCTTCAAGTCTTCTTAAATCTAGGTCGAAAGTGATGGTTGTATAAATCCATAGCGAGCGTTCTACCTGTTTTAATAACGGTACCAATAGGTTGAATAGTTTTACCTTTAATCACAAAAATCCAATGTATAATAAAAAGCAACAGCAGAAGAGCGTATTACCTGTGCGAACTGTTGGTCATCAAGAGAAATTATCACCCATCGAAAGAAGAAAATGTTGCAAAAACATCTTGTTATAATAAACTTACCACGTTTACAGGTTGCATTGATTAAGGGAATTGGCTGCTAGAATTATAAAACAACATGCGTTTGTGCTGTAAAGGCAACCTGTAACTATATGCATCGTGGTTTCGGCATTCAGCACTGACTTATATTTTCCCAACAAAAGTCGCTGTAAAAGAACAATATCATAGCTGATGTTTTAACCATGCATTATAAATTACATTTCTTGAACCGATTCATGCTGAGAAATGTCTTACAGAACAGACAGGTATATCAAATTTACTTGTAAACGTCTTCGCCTGTCGACGTCTTTCCGAATAATTCTTGTTTTAACGGCATCTTTCACCTCACGTTCCCCTCATCAGTCAACTTGGATGTACACCCTGAGTTTATTTTCATTATCTAGATATACATGATTTTATCGTATGTCTATCATAAACATTCGGTATCTGTCTGAACTCACGATAAACAAGCATATTCAGCGGGATATAACCGAGGTCATGTGTTCTCTCACACCAGCCGCCCCAGACATCCCCCATCACAAGAGACCAGCCCAGATCAAACGCCCGTTCCCTTTCGCCCTACAGACAACCCTTACCATAAATACGTCACTGTATTGATTTATGTTATATTTCTTATATGCTGAATTTAACATTTAAGAACGAGTTCAAACCAATGGGCGTTTATTTGAAAATTGATAGATACACATAAAGTCTCGACGTTATATGGTGACCTTAGTCCAGAAGTGTTCAACTCCTGTGCAATCATGGAACGCACCGTTACTTTAACTAAGTACTACGGTAATTAAAATCTGGGACAGCAGTAGTGGTTTCATTGCAGTGAAAATAACAGCAGAGTAAATAACATGATAGCTCACCGAAAATAACAATAACCTTCCCCTCTCCCATATCTTATCACTTCACGCCATTTCCCTCTCCAAATGCACATAAACTGACGCCTTACGACCCCCCCCCCCCTCTTCCAAATCACACAACCTTACGCCATTCGCCCCTTCCCCTCTCCCATATCACACAACCTCACGCCTTTCGCCCCCCTCTCCCATATCACGCAACCTCACGCCATTAGCCCCTTCCCCTCTCCCAAATCACACAACATCACGCCAATCGCCCCTCCCCCTCTCCCAAATCACACAACCTCACGCCATTCGCCCCTTCCCCTCTCCCAAATCACACAACCTCACGCCTTTCGTCCCCCTCTCCCATAGCACATCACCTAACGCCTTTCGCCCCCCTCTCCCATGGCACATCACGTCACACCTTACCCCTCTCCCATATCACATCACTTCACGTCTTTCGCCCCTCTCTCCCATATCACATCATCTCAAGCCTTTCAACCCCTCTCCCATAACGCCATTCGCCCCATCCCCCTCTCCCATATCACATCACCTCACGCCATTCGCCCCTTCCCCTCTCCCATATAACATCTCCTCACGCCATTTTCCCCTTCCCCTCTCCCATATCACACAACCTCACGCCTTTCGTCCCCCTCTCCCATAGCACATCATCTCACGCCTTTCGCCCCCCTCTCCCATGGCACATAACGTCACACCTTGCCCCTCTCCCATATCACATCACTTCACGTCTTTCGCCCCTCTCTCCCATATCACATCATCTCAAGCTTTTCAACCCCTCTCCCATAACGCCATTCGCCCCTTCCCCCTCTCCCATATCACATCACCTCACGCCATTCGCCCCTTCCCCTCTCCCATATCACATCTCCTCACGCCATTTGCCCCTTCCCCTCTCCCATATCACACAACCTCACGCCTTTCGTCCCCCTCTCCTATATCACACAACCTCACGCCTTTCGTCCCCCTCTCCCATATCACATCACCTCACGCCTTTCGCCCCCCCCCCTCCCATGGCACATCACGTCACACCTTTCGCCCTTACCCCTCTCCCATATCACATCACTTCACGTCTTTCGCCCCTCTCTCCCATATCATATCATCTCAAGCCTTTCAACCCCTCTCCCATATCACACAACATCACGCCAATCGCCCCTCCCCCTCTCCCAAATCACACAACCTCACGCCATTCGCCCCTTCCCCTCTCCCAAATCACACAACCTCACGCCTTTCGTCCCCCTCTCCCATTGCACATCACCTAACGCCTTTCGCCCCCCTCTCCCATGGCACATCACCTAACGCCTTTCGCCCCCCTCTCCCATGGCACATCACGTCACACCTTACCCCTCTCCCATATCACATCACTTCACGTCTTTCGCCCCTCTCTCCCATATCACATCATCTCAAGCCTTTCAACCCCTCTCCCATAACGCCATTCGCCCCTTCCCCTCTCCCATAAAACATCTCCTCACGCCATTTGCCCCTTCCCCTCTCCCATATCACACAACCTCACGCCTTTCGTCCCCCTCTCCCATAGCACATCATCTCACGCCTTTCGCCCCCCTCTCCCATATCACATGATCTCAAGCTTTTCAACCCCTCTCCCATAACGCCATTCGCCCCTTCCCCCTCTCCCATATCACATCACCTCACGCCATTCGCCCCTTCCCCTCTCCCATATCACATCTCCTCACGCCATTTGCCCCTTCCCCTCTCCCATATCACACAACCTCACGCCTTTCGTCCCCCTCTCCTATATCACACAACCTCACGCCTTTCGTCCCCCTCTCCCATATCACATCACCTCACGCCTTTCGCCCCCCCCCCTCTCCCATGGCACATCATCTCACGCCTTTCGCCCCCCTCTCCCATATCACATGATCTCAAGCTTTTCAACCCCTCTCCCATAACGCCATTCGCCCCTTCCCCCTCTCCCATATCACATCACCTCACGCCATTCGCCCCTTCCCCTCTCCCATATCACATCTCCTCACGCCATTTGCCCCTTCCCCTCTCCCATATCACACAACCTCACGCCTTTCGTCCCCCTCTCCTATATCACACAACCTCACGCCTTTCGTCCCCCTCTCCCATAGCACATCACCTCACGCCTTTCGCCCCCCTCTCCCATGGCACATCACGTCACACCTTTCGCCCTTACCCCTCTCCCATATCGCATCACTTCACGTCATTCGCCCCTCTCTCCCATATCATATCATCTCAAGCCTTTCAACCCCTCTCCCATAACGCCATTCGCCCCTTCCCCCTCTCCCATATCACATCACCTCACGCCATTCGCCCCTTCCCCTCTCCCATATCAAATCTCCTCACGCCATTTGCCCCCTTCCCCTCTCCCATATCACATCACCTCACACCATTTGCTCCTTCCCCTCTTCCATATCACATCTCGTCACGCCATTCGCCCCTTCCCCTTTCCCATATCACATCTCCTCACGCCATTTGCCCCTTCCCCTCTCCCATATCACATCACCTCACGCCATTTGCCCCTTCCCCTCTTCCATATCACATCTCCTCACGCCATTCGCCCCTTCCGCTCTCCCATATCACATCCCGTCATGCCATTTGCCCCTTCCCCTCTTCCATATCACATCTCCTCACGCCATTCGCCCATTCCCCTCTCCAGTATCACATCACCTCACGCCATTTGCTCTTTCCCCTCTTCCATATCACATCACCCCACGCCATTTGCCCCTTCCCCTCTTCCATATCACATCTCGTCACGCCATTCACCCCTTCCCCATTCCCATATCACATCTCCTCACGTCATTTGCCCCTTCCCCTCTTCCATATCACATCTCGTCACGCCATTCGCCCCTTCCCCTCTCCCATATCACATCACCTCACGTTATTTGCCCCTTCCCCTCTCCCATATCACATCTTGTCACGCCATTCGCCCCTTCCCCTCTCCCATATCACATCACCTCACGCCATTTGCTCCTTCCCCTCTTCCATATCACATCTCGTCACGCCATTCGCCCCTTCCCCTCTCCCATATCACATTTCCTCACGCCATTTGCCCCTTCCCCTCTCCCATATCACATCACCTCACGCCATTTGCCCCTTCCCCTCTTCCATATCACATCTCCTCACGCCATTCGCCCCTTCCCCTCTCCCATACCACATCACCTCACGCCATTTGCCCCTTCCCCTCTTCCATATCACATCTACTCACGCCATTTGCCCCTTCCCCTCTCCCACATCACATCACCTCACGCCATTTGCCCCCTCCCCTCTTCCATATCACATCTCCTCACGCCATTCGCCCCTTCCCCTCTCCCATATAACATCACCTCACGTCATTTGCCCCTTCCCCTCTTCCATATCACATCTCCTCACGCCATTCGCCCCTTCCCCTCTCCCACATCACATCACCTCACGCCATTTGCCCATTCCCCTCTTCCATATCACATCACCTCAAGTCATTTGCCCTTTCCCCTCTTCCACATCACATCACCTCACGCCATTTGCCCCTTCCCCTCTTCCATATCACATCACCTCACGTCATTTGCCCCTTCCCTTCTTCCATATCACATCTCCTCACGCCATTCGCCCCTTCCGCTCTCCCATATCACATCCCGTCATGCCATTTGCCCCTTCCCCTCTTCCATATCACATCTCCTCACGCCATTCACCCCTTCCCTTCTCCAGTATCACATCACCTCACGCCATTTGCTCCTTCCCCTCTTCCATATCACATCACCTCACGCCATTTGCTCCTTCCCCTCTTCCATATCACATCTCGTCATTCCATTCGCCCCTTCCTGTCTCTCATATCACATCTCCTCACGCCATTTGCCCCTTTCCCTCTTCCATATCACATCTCGTCACGCCATTCGCCCCTTTCCCTCTCCCATATCACATCACCTCACGCCATTTGCCCCTTCCCCTCTCCCATATCACATCTTGTTACGCCATTCGCCCCTTCCCCATTCCCATATCACATCACCTCACGCCATTTGCTCCTTCCCCTCTTCCATATCACATCTCGTCACGCCATTCGCCCCTTCCCCTCTCCCATATCACATCTCCTCACGCCATTTGCCCCTTCCCCTCTCCCATATCACATCACCTCACGCCATTTGCCCCTTCCCCTCTTCCATATCACATCCCGTCACGCCATTCGCCCCTCCCCCTGTCCCATATCACATCTCCTCAAGCCATTTGCCCCTTCCCCTCTTCCATATCACATCTCGTCACGCCATTCGCCCCTTCCCCTCTCCCATATCACATCACCTCACGCCATTTGCCCATTCACCTCTCCCATTTCACATCTTGTCACGCCATTCGCCCCTTCCCCTCTCCCATATCACATCACCTCACGCCATTTGCTCCTTCCCCTCTTCCATATCACATCTCGTCACGCCATTCGCCCCTTCCCCTCTCCCATATCACATCTCCTCACGCCATTTGCCCCTTCCCCTCTCCCATATCACATCACCTCACGCCATTTGCCCCTTCCCCTCTCCCATATCACATCACCTCACGCCATTTGCCCCTTCCCCTCTCCCATATCACATCTCCTCACGCCATTTGCCCCTTCCCTTCTCCCATATCACATCACCTCACGCCATTCGCCCCTTCCCCTCTCCCATATCACATCTCCTCACGCCATTTGCCCCTTCCCCTCTCCCATATCACATCACCTCACGCCATTTGCCCCTTCACCTCTTCCATATCACATCTCGTCACGCCATTCGCCCCTTCCCCTCTCCCATATCACATATCCTCACGCCATTTGCCCCTTTCTCTCACATATCATATCACCGGTACTGCCCACTACATATTGACGTACCAGCCGGAATTTACTGCAGCAGTCCGTTTGTTACTAATATTTTTTAACAATACCAGTACTTGAGTATATACATAATATGCATTCTTATTCATCACAGAATCTGTAGTACGCAAAGCATTATCGCTCGATCTGGTGTACGAGAAAGAGATCTGGCTGATGCAAGCCGATAGGAAAACTTTTACATACAATTTGTAGCAAGTGCATGCTGTATTTGTAGCAAGTGCATGCTGTATATGCAGAAATATAACGCAAGCCCCCAAGTTCACAATGGTATAATTTTGCAAAAACAACATCATGATTAATTGAAATATTTGTTTTTAAATATAACGCTTATAAATTCAACAAAAGTTACAACGTAAGTAAGTAATAATATATAATGTAAATATAACACAGGCCGGGGCTCAGCCAAAACCATGAGAGTAATTGCATCACATACGATGCTGTAATAAGTTCTTATTACTTTAATGAAGGTTGAGATCTATCTTTCGATTGATGATACACATGTATATACGTTTACAAGCGGTCTCATAACTTTGTCTGAAACATGAACACATCGTCTCTGTGAGCGGGCCTGTATGACATGGCGAATTGGTTTGTCCGTCTGTCCTCCACACTCGGACTGCGATCACGTGGTGGTTTTCTAGGTGACGTATATGCACGTGCAATATTTCCGTTGGGTGCTCGTGTGAGTACCACAAATGGCTCCCGATGCAGATTAGAGCTGACGATCTCCCGGTCAGTGTAGGCCTGGGGAGTCGCACTGACCGGGCTGCTCGGAAGCTGGCTAGATCTCGCTACACTATAACTCCGGGGTATCTGTTGAACATAACCAGAGTGCTCTTTATCTCGTTGTGACCTCGTTTTCAAGTTTTTGTCCTTACCTCCGGGACTATCATGGTTTATGTCTCTATTTATGTGCTTCGTTGTCGACCTGCGATTGTTAAGTGTGTAGTAGTTTATATCTGGTCGTTCTGTCTGTAAGTTAAAGTCAGGGTCAAATGACTTCGACCTGTATGTTTGTCTGAATGTGGACCGAGGGTCCGCGTTGAAATTGACCGGATGGTCCTCCATTGGCGTCCTAGGGAGTGAGCGCTGGCTACTTGATCGAGGCTGTTTGCTATTCGGAATAACCCCATTCTGAATGTTCACTTTTGCACTTTTAGGTATATAATTTGAAATCTCATTATCACTGCTGTCAGGTTTCAGAATCTTGGGCACATACTCACGAAGTGAAGCTCTGGATGATTTTAGATCATTCGGATTGCCACTCAGTCTTTTGTCAAAGATGCGGGAGGTAGAGAGTGACCTCCCTTTGGGGCTAGTGGGCTTCCTCGTCACTAGGTTAGCGTTCGTGATGGAGTACTCGTAGTTGGCCGCATCCGGGTCGTACCAGTTGCAGTGTGGACTAACGGGGCGAAGCTCAATCGAGCGGCGGTAGGCCGGGTTGTCGAACATGACCGGAAGTCGGGAGAAATCCGTGGATCTCCGAATAAAGGAAGAACCACTGCTTCGCTTGCTGGACATCGATTCCTGTAAAACGTCGAATATTTATATGCATGAGATTGATTTTAGACATGGTGTCACTCAATTTACTTCGTAATACACGTAACCCAAGGGAGACTTAGAAAAACCATTTCAGGTTACTTTTTTAATTCTGTGAATTTATAAGCTATGTGAAGTTAACTAAACATACGACATTGGACATTCGAAATCCAATGTCGTGCCAGCACGACTTTCATTTTTGAATGTCCAATGTCCAATGTCGTATGTTTAGCTAACTTCACACAGCTGAATTTATATTACTGTTATGCATTGCAATTGACCCGATTTGTTCAACAAACATGTTTTGCAATAAATACTGGTTTAACCAACAATTTCACGGGCACTCACGTCAACGTCCACACTATCATACAACTTCGTGTTTTGCACGTCGGGAAAGCGCCGACGACTCCTGCCTCGTTCACGACTCCGCTTCCGGGTAACCACGCCTCGCTTCAGAGCGCTGCCAAGAAAGAGGCCGTGCATTTAAATATACAAATCACACATTAAATTACAGTAGTCTAGTTTTTCTTATCAAAACGGAAAATTCGGTTAATGAAATACGCCAAATTCATACATATAGGAATGCGCATTAGTCCATTTACCATCATGACAAAATATACTTTCTCGTTTAGACAATATAAGCGGTATAACACGTCTGTGAGCGAGGAATACAAATTTTAGTCATCGTGTTTTTTTGATTGACTTCAATTTCCATCTTGCATTTTCCCCAGTTATAAGAGAGAAAGAATTTAACAGAGTAGTGGCATTTCCATGATAAGATAATGCTAGTTTATACAACCAGTAAAATTGTTCTGAAACTTGAATATATGCTGTTTTTTCTAGCAGTCAACATACCGATAAAGTTCTTCAAAAATCATCAAACGCTACATCTCATACTTAAAAAGATCCCTGTAATATGTGATATTTTTTCACCACGAATATTCAACACAATTGATTTAACAAGTCCTCTCACAATTATCCTAGAGCATTTAATCACAGTCTGCCTTAGTTAGAAGGCAGTTAACGCGTTCGCAACGTCCATCTCACGTCAAGGCTTCGACGTGACAGGTCCGTCTGAAAGGTAATCAGTGTCGATGATGGGTGTTGTTATTCCCTGACTCGCGGTTTAATTATCATTATCCGCCTGTCAATATCTGACCCTGTGTTGTAATTAATGACCGTTTTGTTATAAAAAATATTGCATCAAAGGGTTAAAGTCAGGGAGTTTAGCAATTGTATTTTCTGCGTCGTATGTATATATTCGAGTACACAAAATATCCTTGATAAAATTATGAGCAGTTACTTCCCTATTCGTGTATGTTTGCAGAAAATAAACAGAAAACACGTTTTGTTGTTTTGAGATTCTAGGTTCAATCAATAATTGGCAAACATTTTTTATACAAGTTTTCAATTTTCCGAGGAAAAAAATCAGGCTTCAAAGGCCTAGATGCCAATGGCCGGGAAGTATTTTTCAGTGTTCAGTTGCTGTTTTACGTTTAAGTCCATTGTCTCCTGAAATATTTAAAGATTGCTCTATGCGTCGATTTTGATAGACTTCACGTCAGCAACGTCGACCCTGTCCGGCCCCTTATGATAACTCATGTGTCCTTGCTCGTCAGTCCGACGTGACCTTTTTCTTAGTCATCAACGAACACATTAATTAGGTTACATGGTATTATCATTTATTGAGCGTAAATGTCATCTGTGACATGGGGTATTAACATTCTTCATATAAGTTTATACAGCCATGATCAACTACAACTTATGCATTTCGCAGGTGTACTCGCACTTAACAAAGCCCGACACACTCTCAACGTCATCGGGAGAACAGTTACCTACTGTAGCGAGACTGTAACAATGCAATCATAATTATTCAAGATGTAAATTGTATTAATGCGTAATAGAAATACAATCAAACACACAACTCACTACTTTTTAGTTCGTAAATTTCCTTGATACATTTTTATTTTCTATTATTATACCAATTAATAGAAGGTTCGGTATCTTATAATATTTTGTTGGGTAGCAGATTGTGCCTAAAAGCTCTTGAGAGTTGAAACAATAAACATAGACAGGACAAGGAACTCAATGAAACGGGGAAATGTTTTGACAGAACTATTATTACAGCTAGACACGAGGGTAACTGCAGTGTTGATATGAAGGCAGATGTATTTTCATTGAGGATGAAATGTTACAATCAAAATAAAGATACGGTCGACGTGGAAGCTTGGCTTTATGCCTATCCATCTGGCACATGCAAACGCTATTACAGCCTATTGGCATATCAGTCATTGTTCTATTGTCGGTAAAACCTTCGACACGGAGACCTCGTGCACCCAAGTCTGCGATCTAGGGTAATTTGGGAGACTCACGGAGACGAATGTTCAGAGCTACGATGTTTCTATCTTTTGGGCTAAATTTAATGTCAGACTGTTGGCCCACTTGTTCTGGGAAATTAGTTTCAGTTATTTTAGAAATCTAGAGAAACAACCCACATCTCTCGACACATTAGACTGTCTACTCAAATGAAAATAATGTTTTTGTTTGATCAAATGTAACGTAATTGTGGTTAATTGTTTGTAGGCAGATGCTCCACCTTTCTGGCGCAACCATGTTATTAGTCGGCGCCGACTATATTTGATATTACTTTAGAAATATTCCAACTTCGGGACTAGTTCATAAATTGCAGAACAATGCTTTCAATAGTTTCCACGTTGCATGATAAAATATGAAGTTTTGTTTGTTTTATAAAACTTTACACTTTAATTGATAATGAAATCTTAAATTATAACAGCCCTACTTATCATTTTGAAAATTTTGATTTTAAATACCAACTCAATCATAACAACTCGGCCATCTCCGAGAAAGATACAGGCCGAGGTGTTCCGATTGAAATCAAATAGATGAAGCATTCGGAGCTCCTCGGTCATTTTATAGAAAACAACCTCGGATGTATTTGGACGGTTTACATACTCAAAAAGTGGTACGTTTAAGTCCGCTGCAAGTAGATCGCGTAGTAATTTTATTTAGCAGTTAAACTTTGTGACTTAACTCTTGGAATTCTTAATTATGTTTGCAATAAATCAATTCAATGGCAATCAACTTAAACTTAGATCAATAAATACAACTCTAAAACACTACATTTAATTAATGATATAATTCAAAATTTTACGAACTACTTCAACTGATGTACCTGCATACATCCGAGGTTGTTTTGAAAAAAAATGGCCGAGGAGTTCCGAATGATAGATGAAGGTTACACGGTACTATTAAAATATCCTTTATGTTTGTAAACCTCCTACGCAGTAATCTCCCTTGGCGACAGCAAAATGCCGAGTTTTAAAAAAATAATCTTGAGCTTAATTGTTTGTTTCGAAGGAATGAACTCCAGATAATTCCCCTTTGATGTATAGTGTTTTTATCCCCGTTCTATACACTCATATAATGAGTGAAATGTGTTACAAAAACTTATACAAAATATAAAGCAAGGAATTAACATAACATGCCGGTACAAATAAAAGGTGAATTTCATGCTATTGAAATCTATGTATTAGACCATTGACTCTATTTCATCCGAAAAAAACGTATGAATATTTTAATAATACGCCTCCGACACTAGGGAACATTCGTTGTTAAAACAAGAGAAACGAAAATTATACACAACATAACAGTGGTAGCAAAAAGGTTTTCGAATACCGATTTTGACATTCGAATACCAAACGTTCGATCGAATATTCGAATATTCGCTTGCATCCCTAATATTTTTGTTATAATTTAGTTTTAACCGGAGGATTAGCTTGGCGAAAAAACAGAATATCTTTAATTCCGGGCTTAAACTATTGTAACAATATTATTAACCATAATGTCCTTCGAGCATATGTACACCCAACTTAAAACAAAATATTATCATTGATATAATAACCATTTTTGGTTATCTGCATGCACGTTTTTTCTTCTAATTTCATTGCTATGCATCAACTTTTTTCTTGTATCTTTTGTCTTAATGTATTCATTATCTAGCATGGAAAGCATTTATGCTCACGTGACAATAATGTCATCACCTTCTTATCCAATGTGCCACAAATACCACTTTCAAGTACTGTTGTTGTTTTTCTAAATGTAAACGGATTTCACAATTTTCTGTTTGTATGATCTACAATAAAGATACTTAAATCTAAAGGCCTAGTACGTATAGTGCTACTTTAATCTTATGTTGTGTTACTAACTAGATACACGTGCACTTGTTCCGATTTCGTAAGTTTACACTACATATCGACTGCTTAGAAATATTCATGCATTTTGATAGAAATGTCTCCCACAAAATGTATGTCTTACACACAGAACATCTCAACGAAATACTTACATAGCGAGTACGGCACACATGATGACAGCCAAACAAAGCGCTCCCGTCACCACCCCCATCACACACACATCATTACAAAGCTCAAAACGCCCTTGGGTCTGCACACCACCTGCAGCTTCGTCCGTACTGACGTTCCCTGACGTCGCGTTATCCGACGTCCCGTTTATAGGCGTGACGTACATTGAGAACAATGTTGTCGGAATGTGTGTGTTTGAGGAGGGTGTTCCTTGAAATACTGTGGTGGAAATGTATGTGGTGTTATCTACATCGGCATCCGTACTGTTGTAAGAGGTGAACGGCCATTCGGTGCTGCTAGTAGTGGTAAGAGTTGGTGACGTATATTCTGATGTAGACTCTGTTGAAGTCGCCGTTGTTGGTGGAACTGTGGAAGTTTCAGTTGTTGTTGTTGTTGGCATCGTCGTCGTCGTTGTTGTTGGAATATCGATGTCACACTTAGCACGGATGACGTCAACCTCGTAGGCTGTGAAGTTGGCGGCAGTGGCGGTGGCGACCAGGATTTCGTACGCGCCCTCGATGAAGACTGGCGGACACGGCGCACAGTCCAGGGAGTCAAAACACAGCTCCATCTTGCTCTCATATGGTGCAGCTCCTCCCTCCTTCTCTAGGGGGTTTAGCCCACTCTTTTAGCCTAATATCTGAAAGTAGGACATACAAATTGTGAACTCATTTGTAATTTCATTATCTTCAGCACATATGTAAAATGTCTCATGTTGTTTATCAGTCTCGATAAGTAAAAGTACATTGCTGACCATGTTTACGTGGCAAGGCAACGATATAAGACCATATAGCTAAAACCTCCAAAGAGTAGAAACTGGATCCCAATTCCCGCCGAGTTTTAATAACAAAAAGACCCAAAGCTTTACCGCACAAAGGCTTTGAACGGATTTCTCATAATATTCAACTTTAACATCTTATACAAGGCCGAAACAGATTACCTGTCTTCGTCTGATGTTTCTTTCACTATAGCTTAATTAATTGCGTAAGGTTTGTTCTTGCTTTTGAGGTAATTGACTCATACGGCTTGTTGAGCAAAAATTTCTGTGGTAAGTCCATGTTATTTAGCTTATTACTGTGGTAAGTCCATGTTATTTAGCTTATTACTGTGGTAAGTCCATGTTATTTAAAGCTTATTACTGTAGTTAGTCCATGTTATTTAGCTTTATTTAAAGCTTATTACTGTAGTTAGTCCATGTTATTTAGCTTTTTACTGTGGTAAGTCCATGTTATTTAAAGCTTATTACTGTAGTTAGTCCATGTTATTTAGCTTTTTACTGTGGTAAGTCCATGTTATTTAGCTTATTACTGTGGTAAGTCCATGTTATTTAGCTTTTTACTGTGGTAAGTCCATGTTATTTAGCTTATTACTGTGGTAAGTCCATGTTATTTAGCTTTTTACTGTGGTAAGTCCATGTTATTTAAAGCTTATTACTGTAGTTAGTCCATGTTATTTTGCTTTTTACTGTGGTAAGTCCATGTTATTTAGCTTATTACTGTGGTAAGTCCATGTTATTTAAAGCTTATTACTGTAGTTAGTCCATGTTATTTAGCTTTTTACTGTGGTAAGTCCATGTTATTTAGCTTATTACTGTGGTAATTCCATGTTATTTAGCTTTTTACTGTGGTAAGTCCATGTTATTTAGCTTATTACTGTGGTAAGTCCATGTTATTTAGCTTATTACTGTGGTAAGTCCATGTTATTTAAAGCTTATTACTGTAGTTAGTCCATGTTATTTAGCTTATTACTGTGGTAAGTCCATGTTATTTAAAGCTTATTACTGTAGTTAGTCCATGTCATTTAGCTTTTTACTGTGGTAAGTCCATGCTATTTAGCTTATTAATGTGATTATTCGCCACCAAGCGTATAACCTTCATTAACACTTAATGAGCCCCATTTTTTGCCTTGATATATATATCAATATATATATATGTATGTATGTATATCGGCCAATTCTTTTACTATACATGTACCTTATTATTATACACATCCAAACAGTTTTGTTCAATGCGAAATAAATACGCTCTTTGGTACCTTTAAACGTCAATCATACCTGGGAGCAGGATTTATTGGTCCCAGGTCATACGTTGTAAACTTTCAACTCGTTACTGCTCTGGTAGTCTCGATATATAGAGAAAATCACAAGTAAAGTTGTTTCAGCTGTACTTGTTTATATTTAAAGTTTTATTTTTTTATGAGCACACCATCGTATAGTTCACGTTTAAACGTTATACCGTATTAACAAAGATGTCGTTCATCGCGTTATTAATTACTTTCAGTTCGGCCAACAATCAGCCCAGCCTGTGTCCAATAAATCCATTGTTTGTATATGAAGAACAGGGCCGATATTCATAAAACATCTTGAGTTATTTCCTAACTTAAGTCATTTTAAGTATCTCATTGTTCATTTGACATAAGTACTATTAATTAAATGAAAATTTTAGGAAACTATGTAAACTAGGAAATGACTGAAGATGTTTTATGGATATCGGCCCTGACCATCCTCTCGTTGTGTTCTTATCCTAAACATCTTGACATGCACTAACTCCACGTCCCAATTCCTCGAAACTTCTTAACCTTAACAGACTGAAGTACCTTATTTTAATTAGTCGAAACACACACTTTAATTTGATTTTGATAAATAAAACACGGTTTAGTGTGATTATCACACAGAAATTTCCTAAGTTTAAAAACTCTTAATGGAGAAATTACTACGCAACTTCTAAAAAAAATAGTGAGCTTAGCTTAATCCTGTAAGGAGCTTCAGAAGGTCCAATTATCATGATTACTGTCAGACATCAATCGCACTGAATCTGTGAAATAGTCCAAACTTGTGTTGTAATCAGTAAACCGGAAGAATACATCGGTATCAACCAAAACTTCCGAGGGTGCCGGGCCAATATGCTTTAACCCAATTAAACATCTCCATAGTTCAGCCTTGCGCATTAAGATCAATACAGATGCTCGATATGATCGCCCAAAACAGAAATCAATTTACCCAACATGCTGCATGCGTAATCTGAGATGCAGACCGAGATTTGGTTTGCACTTTTGCTGCGGAGAATAATAAAGCCCGTCAACAAGAGACAGCCGGCGTCAAATGATTGTTTTTATAAATACAACATACTTTGTTGTATTCCCTAACTCACCGTTTTTCGACTTATAAGAAGCAACAGTAAAATCTGTTATAGTAGAAACACAAGTACTCACTAGCTATCAAAGATGTACAAATCCAATATTTCTTTCTATAGAATACATGTATGTCCAATAAACACTTTTTTGATGAAATAACTAACTAGAATTAAACTGCAAACACTTGCACTCAAGCAATAACATGTAAAATTGGAAGGCAAGCAACTCATTTCACGGGGAGTACATATAACTCCCAGTTACGATGTAATGAGTTGTTAATTTTTTGCTTCGAAGCCTCTCGTGCAGGTAATTCCCGCGAGCAGACATAGAAACTCGGTGCGCGCGTGCTCGTGCTCGTGAGCATCTGGCATTAGCAGACATTACAAACGCTGGTCCGAATTTCCTGATTTATGATACATGTGAAGATGTACGTGACGGAAAGACTGTATACACCTCACATTTTGATCATGTTCTTACATTAATACACAGGTCGAAAAAAATTGAATCATGAAAATCATGCACGTGAGTGGGCCGATTGTTCAGAATTCAGGTATGTACAGTAAAAACGTTGTTAACGTCATCGGTGTAAAATCATCTACGTAAGTGTTATCAGTGCAATATATACTGGCGAACATACCAAAATACACTGTTAATTTCATTTTCATACAATGTTCAGAATGGTGAAAAAAATGGCTTTTGTATGAAGCGGTATTAACACTGTAACAAAGTGTCTATCCAAGATGTTTATCGCTGCCTTCTAGCTCAGTTTCTCCTCGTTCTGCCACACGCCAGCATCGTATTCATAACATCTTCAATTATAATAATTATTTACAGTTTTATTAAACATTGCTCTTCTATTTTATGCGCAAAACAGTAAATTCATTTCTGGCTTTGTTTGGCTCACTATTTACCAATTAATGTATCTGGGTTGTTCATATAATTGTGAATAGTAAGTTTCGAGTTAGAATAAGCGAGTTTCGGATCCATAAAGGTATGTTTCGAGTAACAACGTGAACTTCGAGTTTAATAGAACTTGAAGTGAGTTTCGAACTGGCTTCTGGAATTTAATTAACTAAAGAAATAAAACATTACATTTACTCTATCCTCCATTATGTTTTAAGGCACACAAATGCATTTAAATGTTGATAAAATCGAATCGAAAAGAGGAGTTTACTGCTAGAAATGCGCTTTTGGGACGAGATGACCCGATGCCTCGCCTAAGCGGTCGATAATGTAAAATGCAGGGTTGACCCATGTCACGATGCATATAATATGCCCCATTTAAATGGCGAGCCCTTAGACCTGAGTAGCCGAAATGGATCTCAAATATTGAAGTTAGCTACTGTAAAAGCACTTTTTGGCCGAGCTGACCTGAAAATTCGACTAAGGGGACCATAAAAAATGCAATTTTGAACCATGCCACGAATCGAACAATATGCCATATTCAAACCCAAAGTCGAATGTAGCTACTGTAAAGACGCTTTGGGAGCGAGCTGACCCGGAAAATCTACTATGGGAACAATAACGAAACGTTCTTATAAACGAAAATAGAGCTCGAAAATCGAAAGTAGCAACTGTAAAGGCTATTTTGGGCCGAGCTGACTGGACCACTAGACTATGGGGACCTAGTGCAAGGATGAATCACGCTTCGAGGCATTTGATATGCCCTTTAAAGATCGCCGTACTTTTCGTCTTGAGTAGCCGAAAATAGAGCTCGAAAATCAAAATAAGCGGCTGTAAAAGCGTTTTGGGGCCGAGCTGACCCGAAAACTCGACTAAATGCAATACGATAGTAGTTTATTTCGCTTGAAAGCTTAAACAAACATGATGGTAATGAAAGTTAAACATTTTCAGAGGAAAACGGTGTGTATGTGTGGGATAAAATGCATTTAAGAATGTAAAGCATAACTTTGTACAAATAAACAAGTCATGTTCTTCTTTTCATTGCAAAACATATTAATCCAATACTACCGACTTAAGCCAGTCTTAATTCTTTTTCAAACTTGTGTAAGGAAGGCCATATTAAAACGTAAATCTCTATATTCTGGACATACTTGTATGATACTCTGATTCTATAACTTGCATCTTACAACACAAACACATATTTTGTTCTTCAGTGGTAGTATTGTATCTGCCTGTGTCAATGGCCCTGTGTCTGAGTACCAATGTTGGTAACACATGTCTTGTTATCTTTGTTTTATAACAAAGATGGAATATTATTATCAACTCTGTTTATCCATATGTATTCTAACCCTTGTTCTTGTAACGTCGTTCTAATTTGTGCCCAGTTTGTGCCATTGTATGTAATATTTTGATTTGCATCGATGAAGTTTAATAGCTTTATCCGATATTTAATCGTTTTATTTTTTTCTAATAACAATCAGTGGTACTCTGAATTTCTCATAATTCTCCATACAGTGCGGAAATATTAGTCGACCTGTTAAACAAAGAGTTTGTCTCAAAAATTTAGTATGTATAAGTTTAAGACTCCTGCACCCATTTGTTCCCCATGTCTCACAACCAAAACGTACGGCATATGATACAAGTCTATCAAACAGTTTGTATTTTTTTTTGTTTTCTTTTGGTGGCAACCAATTGTATTTTTTCCTAAATTCAAGTTAACATATTTTTATTTTTCTAGTAACGTTTATAATTTTAAATGACATTGACGTAACATTGACGTAAGGGCTGAAATGAATGTTGTCTTAACTTGTAGCCCAACCCATTTGTTTTGTTTTGTTTGATTTGACTGTATGTGTATGTGTAAATTTAATGTAATTTATACCGTTGGCAGAAAAGAACAATACAATATAATTAAACTTAATTTAACCTTGTTTAAAATCGAAAGTCATTTACTTTCAAAGTATTAAAACATGGTGAGCTACAGCTTTTAGCATTGTAAACCAGGAACCATTTTTGAACAGGTAAATCCCCAAAATATTTAAACGAATTAAGTACCTCTACCTTCATGCCATGTAACAAGAAACCATTCACCGTTTTGCGTCCTTTTTCACAAAGCATTACCTTGGTGTTATACGTATTAAGTTTTAACTTACAAATATTGCCAAGTAGTAATATATTATTCAACAATAGCTGTAAAGATGATGAAAATATTGCAAAAACAACTTGATCATCAGCATATAACAGTAGAAAAGCTTTAATTCACATATAGAGAAAAGGTTGTCCATACTAGCATCAATATCGTCAATTAAATCGTTCATGAACACAATAAATAACAACGGAGAACTTGGGTTCCCTTGTTTCAAAGTAAGGGGATTGGGGTGAAAAAAAATGGAAGCGATCGCCAAGAAAGAATATTAAAAAGGGTCATATTGATGGCCACGCTTCAAAACACCGCAGCTTCGAAATTCAAAGTTTTTATCATAACGATTTTTTCCCGGCATTTTGATCACACATGGTCTGTTTACAAACTGCCAAAGTTTTTCAAATTCTGAAGTAACACTTTGTGAAGGTTCGACAATTCTGTTTCTCTATGAGATTTCCGATGTCGACATTTTGACTGATCCCATGATACAACGCCATTTCCCATCGGACTATTTTCGATATTTTGCAACAAGATATGATTTTAGTGATGTAATTATTCCGAAACCAGGAAAAAAGTTCAGCTTCGGGCGTTTCCTTAGATGTCGCCTTAGTTGTAACCTAATATGTGATTTAAAGAAAAGTTTGATCTAGAAAGTTGTCTTATCACTTAAAAAGTTGTTTAGATCAACATATTAAAGTTACGAGTTAAACAACATTGATTTTAAACACATACCTGTTTTGTCAACTTAAATATAAAATGGCTGTTCAGCGTCTGTGGTTAACTTCCTGTTCTGAAACATGACAAATACATACCTGTTAGTTAAACTAGAATTTTTTTTATATTATCTTACATAAAACAATATTTTCCTTTTAGAAAGTTTGATTACGCTCTCATTTAATGTTATTGTATTCGTTAAAAGTACATAAACATTCAAAAGAAAAAAACAACAGTATTGACAGTTACGAATAATGTTATATATAAGGCTTTTTACCTGTTGTGATTTGAATACATGAACTATGTGAAACAATTTAACAATTTTAGTCATTCAACTCTTATTAGTTTCTCGTATAAACACATACTATAAAATATAAACACACATGCACACTAAAAATATTATACATTTCATGGCAAGTGTAAGAAATGTAATACTATAAGGTTGAATAAAACAATGGGAATGCATTTACATAATTATCTATTCAGGCGTATGTGACACGCTTCTCATGCTGATAATGTTCAATTTATTCTTGATATAAGAGAAGAAGGTAAAACTTTATTTGGGTCATTCATTCACAATGGTGACCGTGGCCGTCTACACAGACATTGTCTTATTATGGTTAACATTCGAACTAAGTTATTTCACATGTCTCCAGTTTATTGCCACAAGATTGGACGGCTTGTCAAATGCATACGTTTTTTTCTTTCAAACTAAACATTTCAAGCTTCCGATGTCTATTTTTTCGACAAAAATAAGTCGAGTTATTGCGGGGCGTTGGCGTTGTGTTTCCCAGGAAGGAACCAGCGACCTCTGCAAGCGTGTCGGACGGCTTCTTTACAAGACATATGCACCTTATCAGTAGTTATTGCATTTCAGCGTGGTCACATCTCAGATAAGTTGTTTGTCTTTATTGAGCTACGCCAACGGGCACCAAAATGTAAGAAATTACTGCTGATAAGACCTGCAAGTAAGCATTTACAGGTAGATTTTCAATGTTATATTTCTTAGACGTTCATAGTCTTAAACATGAGTTTCTATAGATGACGAGTTTTTGTTATACATGTATTTAAAAAACGGCCCAAAAGTGCCTTTACAGGAGATTAGTTTGATTTTCGAGTTTCATTTTCAGCTACTTATTTCTAGATATCAAGCAAATTAAACAGGCAATATTGAAGGCGTTGTGGCAAAGTTCAGTCGTACATTTCTCGTTATGGTCTAAGTTGAATTTTATGATCAGCTGATGAGCTCTTACAGTTGTAATTTCAATTTTGCAAGCCCTATTTCCGGATTCTAATGGCAAACGTTCTTTTAATCTAAGTATGCCACATAGCGGATTGTATCATACAGTTTATTCTATGATCCCCTAATTGGGATGTTTGGATCATATCGGTTCAAGAGTACCCTGGCAGCAGTAGCTAATTTTCATGTTTGAGCTCGATTTTCCGCTTCTCTGGACAAATACTTTAGTAATCTTTTTAAGCCGTATGGAAAGCTTTGTGGCAAAGTTTAACTCACACTTTACCCTATTTTCTCCCACCTCAGATAAGTAGATCCATTAACTTAACCATGCTAGAAATTCTTATCTTGCCCACGGGCGAAGATAAAATGCCAGTATGGAACTTCTTTTAATGGTCACCACATTGTAATTACCTCCATTGTTGAAGACTGTCGTCTGTAGCGCATCATGGAAACCTTGTCTGGTGTGGCAATATTTAGAACGCGAGTTAATTATTTGTCGCTTCAAATGTCACCAGAAAAAAGGGTTCACGCATCTTTCAAGAAATAATGCTTTACTCTTCTTATAACTATTTAAAGACCGATCAGACCATTTACATACTCTGAATCACTGCGCGAATATCCATGACAACCACGAATTCTTGCATATCCGTACGCAATTATTTTCACTAGGCACAAAAGAGTTCCGCCCAAAAAATACATTTTTACTTAATTTTGTTTAACTGAGGTGGGAGAAAAAGCATCTACCATAGCCGCTCGTGTAAGATAGGTTCATCCCGACCCTCGCGCAGGGTGTTTTGCGGAAACTCGGTAAACCTCGTTTCCGCAAAACACCCTACGCTCTGGTCGGAATAAACCTATCTTACACTCTCGACCATGGAATATACTAATATTCTCCCACCTCAGATAACTAGATCCAATAATTTAACCATGCTAGAAATTCTTATCTTGCCCACGGGCGAAGATAAAATGCCCGTATGGAACTCCTTTTTAATGGTCACGACATTGTAATTACCTCCCTTGTTGAAGACTGTCGTGTGTAGCATCATAGAAACCTTGTCTTGTGGCAATATTTAGAATGCTAATTAACTATTTCTCGCTTCAAATGTCGCCATAAAAAAGTTTTCACGCACCTTTCAAGAAATAATGCTCCACTCCGATCAGGACTATTTTAAGAACGATTTGACTATTAACATAATCTGAATCAATGCGCGCATATCCATGACAACAACGAATTATCAAATATCCATACGCATTATTTTTACTACGCACGAAAAAGTTCCAGCAAAAATACATTTTTACTTAATTTTGTTTAACTGAGGTGGGAGAAAAAGCATCTACCATAGCCGCTCGTGTAAGATAGGTTCATCCCGACCCTCGCGCAGGGTGTTTTGCGGAAACTCGGTAAACCTCGTTTCCGCAAAACACCCTACGCTCGGGTCGGGATGAACCTATCTTACACTCTCGGCCATGGAAGATACTTATAAATCTCAAAAGTCGAATTTCCTTATCAGCTCACATCAAGAGAGCTCTTTATGCAGTGAATTTCGATTTTGAGCTCTTTTTTCGGCTACTCAGGACAAAAGCCACGTGGCGATCTAAATATAAAGGACATATTGAAGTGTCGTGGCATGGTTCAACCCTACACGTTTTGTTATGGTCCCTAGGGTCGAATTTCCGGCTCAGTTCGGTCTAAAATAGCCTTTACAGCAGCTAGCCTACTACTGATTTTTAGATCATATTGTAGGTCTCGTGGCATAGTTCAACAAAGCACTTTTTGTCCTAGTCCCATTAGGGGATTTCTTCGGCTAGGCTCGACCCAAATGTGCGTAACATCAGCTAATTTCCATATACTAGCTACATTTTCGGCTACTCTGGACATAATCACAAGCGATCTAATAAGGTCATATTGCAGGTATTGTGGCATGGTTTAACCATGCAATTTTCTTTATGGTCTCTTAGTAGTTTTTCGGGTCAGCTCGGCACAAAATTGCCACGTCAGTCATTTTTTGGACCGATTTTACCCACATATTAATACATATGCTTGCCTTTATCGTTTAATATTATATGAAGGTATAATTAATTTATAGTTATTTAGATTGTTGATTGGTACAAAATTTAGAAGATAGCTACCGGCTTACTTCCCGCAAATGATTCATATCCTATATCCCGAGCTCTTACTGGGTCAGCCACTGACCATATCAGAACAAGCCTTCGAACAGCCCTCACCCCACCCATAAACACACATATACACGCTTCTAGGGCGGACGCCCTAACCACTTATATTATACCACATATTATTTTATAATAATTCATTCTTAATTGAAGTGTCAGCGGGCCTTTAAACCACGGTATTTCGTAAGAGCCATCGGCCCTGAAGCGAATACGCGAAGGGATATCGGCGAAGTATCGAAGGCGAAGACGCGAAAGAAGGAATGGGAAGACGCTCCTTCGCCTTCGTCCCTTCACCGTCGTCACTTAGTTCCTTCGCCTTCGTAATTTGCGTCTTCGCCTTTTTGTCTTCGACCCTTCGCTCCTCGTCTTCCGTTTCCGCAAGCGCTCAACACTCATTTACCATGCCAGTAAGTCTGTAATGTTCTTTTTCCAGCCTGAGATCTAAACTGTGGCTGAAGAATATGTCACCTTCATGCCATCAAACAGTTGCTATAAATGCAAGTCTTCTAAGGCAAACTTTAGAGCAGCAAATTGAAATCAGAGAAAGCATGTGATATTATTTGTATGCTTTAATATAACTGTCTGCTCTTCGTTTCATTCGAAATGCACTGAATATATTTAATTTGAGAAGATGGTGGCCCGGGAGACATCGATTATTCGTGTCGTAAAAAAGAGGAAGCATGAATTTACATGTGTTCCAAATAAATTATCTTCTCCGTATTTGTGGGGTTAGATGCACAGCTTTTGTCACGTTTGGACTGAAGATACAATCTTTGAGCTAGTGACCTTGATATTGGAGTGACATGTCTTGAACATAAGTTTTGCACGTCGTCTCGTTGATCTTTTGACAAAAGTTGAGGCTTGAAAGAGGTATGAGCCGCACACGATCAAACGGACAGGCGGGGGCCATTACTATCCACATCCCTTATGGCGATGGGATCACAAGATCAGCATCGGCTTTATAGTTTGGTATCATAACTTCAAAAATTGAAAAAAATACAAAGAAGCGTGTTCATTTTATCCTAATTGTTGTCGCATTTTCCAGACATATTTGGCATTTCTGTGTAAGTTGTAGCCTATCTTGCATGTTAATAGTCCTGTTTTCCTAACTTCGTGCCTTACTTTCCCCTGTTTTGTTTGCTGCAAGCACATTGCGCACATTTTGGTGTGACTGGAAACAAACCTCTGCCTCTGTTCAATAGTTCAATTGTGTTCTACCGTCAACATTGCATCGTAGCCCAATAGCATTATATGGTTGTGAGCTTTGGTGTAACATGTCTACGACAAATGCTAACTTAGTCAATAGATTTCAACACTTTATTGTAAAAAAGATACTGGGGTTTACGATATTGACTAGATCTGATATGTGTGAAGCGATAGTTGGCTTGCATAAGCTTAGTTGCGACATTGAAATTAGAAAGCTTCTGTTTTTGCACAAACTCTTAGCTTAAATGTCCACTGCATTAGTAGAAATCTGTTTATTCGTAGGTATCTATTATATTTATCACAAGTTGGAACTCACATGTATGGCTTTGTACCTGATATATGTTTTATCCTATGCAAATATGGTTTACAGTCAACTGTTAACGATGTGATTGTTAATCCATCAAAGCTGCCATGCAAATCAAATTGGAAGAGCCACGTTAAGACCTTAGTTTACCAGTTTGAAGAGAGCAGGTGTAACTCGCGTGTGCTTTGTGATGACAGTTTTCAATATTTTAGGGTTCTTCACCCAAACGTCCGTCCATGTATTGTATACAAAGTGTGTTTTCACAGCGGATACAGATGTATAATGAACACTATTGCAAGACATTGGTGCCGCAGCGTCAAACTCCAGCATAATATTTGCGATCAATGTTCTTTTCCAATGACAGATGTGCTAGTACATAGTGTACATGTATGCGTTGCGACATCGACATTACGCACGTCATTTATAAGTGACATTCATGTTTTTGGGACGCAATTCCTAGCAGACTTATTGCATCTAGATGGAACTTTCTTTTTACTAAGACTCCTCGGTGCTCCTATCTTACCACAGTTGAATGAAGAGGAAACCCTTGTTTTCCTCAAACGATCATTTAAGTTCATCTGCGACTGTGTTAAAGTTCCCCTTTAGGGAAGGTAATGCGTAGGGCACGCAAGACATGTTGCTGACGTTTATAGAAATATATACATGTATACATATGTAAATGCATGTACCTGACCGACACGCAAAAGCTGTACACATATTGTGTTAACTACATGTATGCTGCATTGAACATCACCATGTTTTTTTTTATTTAAACATTATGTAACCCTTCCACTTATAATATGTTTATTGTAATAATTTGTACATAACTTGTATATCTTCAGTAATGGAGGAAATAAAGAAGATAGATAGATGGATAGAAATGATAATAATAATAATAATAATGATAATAATAATGATGATAATAAATTATGATACCAAACTAAGATGCCGATCGAGAATATGCTTTTTTGAACATACTGGACGCATACAAAGAAAAAGTCCCCTCACCAGGCAAAAAAATGGTACCATAATTATTACTTTTTTACATTTTCCCCGCCATTTTTTGTTTGCAACCGAATATTTTTCACACTTAATGTGTGCATCAAACCACAGTACGCATTCCCGATGTAAATGAAAAAATAAAGTCAGGAGTTCCACCTTGTTAGAAATTGTGAAAGGATAGGAAATATCACACAAATGGGACATTGTTATTTTACAATCTTGTTTTGTTGAAAACCACTCTGATAGGTATTTGAACATTCGTTATCTTCGTTATTTAAAAAGTTTTGCAGTTTGTATATCTTTTCTTCACTTCAACTAAAATTGCACGTGAGCAGGTATTTTCGAAATCTTTCAGCGCCAAAGATATAATTTGTATTATTATTTCTGGCATAATTTTTACACATTCTAAGTCCACTAATAAAACCCTTTCAAATGACAACACATATATTCGAAATGTATTTAGTGTCGCATATGTAGCTATATACAAACTACTACAAACAAATCACAGACCATACAGCAGTAGCAATATATATTGGAAGCTTCGGCTCTAAATAGCCAAACATTATTTAAATCATGCAAGTTGTTCAATTTTGAGTGAAATCATTCGTATACTGTTGGTGGCCGGTAGCGGCCATTTTCATTCCGGGTTTTTTTTTGTCTTCAAAGTTTCATGAATATTGGATCAAATTTAATCAAATCAAAGTCTATATTGTGTTCCAAAGACTTTCTTATGATTGGACCTGGTGATCTAGTCTTTGGACCCACGTTTCCCATCTTCAACTCATAAAAGATTTTATCAAGGCCACATTGGACCAAACATATTACAAAAAAATGTAATCGAATGATTTTCTAAGATTTGACCTAGTGACCTAATTTTTGACCCTATGAAAACTTGATTCAAACTTAGCAAAGAATTCTGATTAAGTTTCATGAAGATTGTAGTGGATATATTGCCTCTGTTTGTTCACAAGTTTTCTTTAAGATTTGACCTACTGACCTAGATTTTGCCCACTTGTGACCCACTTTAAAACGGATTCGTTCATGTTTTGGCACTATTTTTATATTAAAGTATCTGAATATACTTATATTACAACGAGATTGCTTTTTGAAACCGAAAATGCAGAAAAAAATACATTAAAAGTAAAGCAAAATATTCTGTTTTTATAGGGCTGCCAACACACGCCGTTACAGTCAAACAACAAAAAGAAAACTGACAAAACCTCACGTCCACAAGGACTCACGCACAAATATAAGGACATCTTAAACTTTAAGCCTTTTGATGAAACGTGTTAATAACGCTATTCAAAATTAAGGATTTCAAAGACTAGATTTAAACACACATGTCAATACAATGCATCTTAATTTTAACACTCCTAATAATTTGCCACAATTCATTTCGCCAAACAAAAAGTGCATTTTACAAACACATAAGCTAGTACCTTTAAAGTTTACCAAGAGCACATTCTTACCCCAGTTTGAACAAAGGCTGGTCAATAAATACCAATTTATTTGGTTTCGCACATGATATTCAAAATATTTGACCTTGTGATCTAGTTTCTCACCGGTTTCGATTTTTTTAAAGATATGATTCTTTGACCTATTTTTGACACCACATGACAAAGTTTCAAATAAATCCTAGAGTTCTTTAAGAAAAAGAAATCTGATAAAGTTTCATGAATATTGGACCAAGTAAAGTGTCTCTAGTTTGTTCCAAATATTTTCCTAAGATTTTGCACAATGACCTAGTTTTTGACGCACAAATGGTAAATGTTTTATTAGGAGGGACTTTGTGACCAAGTTTGAACATTTTCTAACTAATTCGTACCAAGATATGGTCCCGGGCCGAAAGATGTGAAGGACGGCCGGACGGGAGGACGGACTGACGGACAGAATGATCATATAAAACAAAATTTCATATAGTTTGATCCTTTAAAACATAAGTGTCTATTTAAATTGTTTATTTTGATATTCGTTGCATCGGTAAAATATATGCCGTTCAATTAACAACAGTGTTAATTTTGGCCTTCAGTGTGTACTAATTCACAGTGGGGCCATACAATTCACGAATTAAACGTTGTATTTAAAACTTTGAATGTTTTAAAAAGTAAAACGCCTCAAACTGTCCATCGCGTTAGGAAAAAATAGCCTCGGCATTGCGTGCCTCAAACTGTTCTTTTTCTGACATAATGGACATTTTTTACATTAACTACTAGATTCTGAGTAGCAAAAAACTCTGTTTATATGCTAGTTCGACCACAGGAGGTTTAGGTGTAACAGAAATAAGGACTATTTTGTAAAGCTGCATCACCTACAAAATTTACCTCATCATGGCGAGTGTGAAAACATTAAAAAATGTGTGGTCTATCTGTGAGACCAACCCTCTTCGTTAGACAAGTTCAAATTCAAGTTAAAGTTTTTATTCGTCAAGGCATATACTATGCATGTGACATAACAAAACAATGAAACACATATTAATTAACATCAAATAAAACAGTGAACAAACATGTCAAACACAAGAAAAAAAGAAGAAATTTTTCTAAACAACATCAGTGAAAATATGAAGTAATAAGGCACAATGGGATGGTATTGTAATTATCAATAGATCTTTGGTTAATCGGGACAGAAATGACTTGATAAAACAAATGAGAAAGGGAAATAAGATAGTTAGTTTATGATATTCAGACACGTTTTATGGAAACTAGTATTCATAGAAAACAAATTATTATTGAACTGAAAAATCAACATCGTTGTTATTTATATTTGATAATTCCATGCCCATTCCTCAGACTTTTTGAACTGATATGAACTTGTGTCTCAAAATGGTTCAACAAAACTCGGGTGAGGATTTGTCTAACTTTCTAATTGTGCTAAAAGCTATAATGATTTTGTTCATTGCTAATCTAATTAAAAGTAATCAAAAGGTCACATGTATTGACGCACGTTTTATTGGATCAAAGGCAGTATTTTAATAACACTTCTGATCGATATAACAGGATTTAATAAAAACAAAATGAAAATCCTCGATTATTGTTATTCAATATTTTGCAAATGAAAGCCTCATAAGTTTCAGTGGAATGTTTAATGAAATGGCTAGAGATAAAACTGAAATATTAAGCTGTGATAAAGGGTATTGTTCATATTTTACCCCCCGTTAATGACTATTTATTTTTCTAGTGGTCTATAAAATTGAAAGTGTTTTATTAGTAACAGTGTTTGTTTATTCAGACCGAAGTCGCCATGAATAAATACTGCCCCTGCTCCGTTTGTTTGAGGAAATAATTTCATTTCATTTGTGGATTTTAACGTTTCAATGGTAAACCATTTTACTTAATTTGTATCAGAAAATACTTAATACATTAAAATGTAATTTTATGATTTTCTTGGCATTTAAAAATGAAAAATATATACGGCCCCTGCTCCGTTTGTCTAAGGAAATAATTTCATTTTATTTGAGGATTTTAACGTTTCAATGGTAAACATTTTACTTAATTTGTATCAGAAAATACTAAATGCATTTACATGTAATTTTACGATTTTCTTGGCGTTTTTTCATGTTTAAATAAAATATGAATATCTTACTTTAAAAATATGTATGTATGTATTCTTGAAAACGGACTGCAGTAGTGCATGCAATTTTAAATAGATGGAAACTGCACCTAGGCTAGCCTCCAGTTTGCAGCCTGAACCAAAGTATTGTATGCTGTTGTATCTGAGCACTTTTTTTGTAAGTTTCCATTTTTTATACAGGCTACGGGAAGTCTAACAGAGAAACAAAGGGCCGGTAAGTTTGCATGCCGTGTGTATGACATCACGAACACATAACTGGCTTGTTGCCTGCCAACTTTTTCTCTCAGCTTTGTTCAGTGATAAAAGCAGTAATATTCTTTATGAAATAATAAATGAGAAACATTTAGTTTTATATCAATGTAATTGTAAACGTAACCTATCGTTACTGTTCGTATTCATGTCATGAAGCTAGAACAACTAAATTCAATAGTTTGTATTACACCAGAATTTTCCAGGGCATTTAAATACTCCATTTCCGGTTGCCCTTTTCCCCATATTTTGTCCTTTATGTTTGTTATCCTATTATGGAGGTAATAAAGTCATTGAATTGAATTGAATTGATAGATATAGAAATATAAATACAACCTGTCTTAGACATTCAGTCGGCGTTCGAGCGGCAGGCAGGGCCGGATCGGAAACGGCTCTCCCAGGTGGAAGCGAGGACAGCCCTCTACTCACTCGGCCTCAACCCCACCAGCATCGACGTAGCCAAGTTCTGGGCAGACCAAGATCTACAAGGTATAATATGGTCTTGTGATTTGGTGGTAATCTGGCGAATTTACAGATAGGAGACAGCAAGAACATGCCACATTTTCTTGGAAGTAGTGATGTACAATTACAAATATGCACTAGTATGTGGTTGATCTAGTCTAAAATAATAGACGTGTTATACGGGGTTCTACTAATCCTAAACTACGTGATGGATTTGCCAAATCAAAAATCGTAAAAAAATCTGTCAACGTACAATTATTTGGACTAGTGGTTGATCATTAGGCATTTCGAAATATTCGAATAACATTGTTAAACTACAGTAATTCACATTTATTTTTATGCTGGACCGTAGATAGGAGAGACCCCTTTAGTTTAAATAAGTACTTTTAGGTTAATTATCACTAAATTTTGTACAGGTCATATCACACTAAAGAAGGAGTCAACTCCCATCAAACGACTGTGATATCTGGAGATCGTTTTTACCATAGGCACGCCACTATTTTATGCGTTTTCTTGTAGCGCTTACCATTACCTTCATTATTTCTAACCAAGGCGTATCCTTTATTGACACAACCCCTCCCTATCAATAACGCTCAAAGCCGATTATAAATTTCCTGAACAAATTCTAAAAAATGCAATTCAGGAAGCAACTCGTAGTACACTCAAACACGGGAGGTAAATATAGGAAGTAGTCGGTATAAACGTGTCCCCTTGAATCATTTAGATGACGGCGAGATAGACTTGCTTCAGTTTGAGCGGCTGCGGTGTTCTGTGGACGAGGACCCCGCACAAGCACTTCGCTGGGCCTTCAACAAGTTCGACACTAACGGTGACGGCACCATTGACAAACACGAACTCCTGTATGTACCCCGAGATTTGTCCCTCGTATTCGTGTTAGACTTTACTCCACCTGTCAAGTTAAAAACTTAAAATACATCCATGTAGATATAAACCGAACAATTGTTATAACTTCTGCATTTCAAGCATTTCAATTTAATTTTTATTTTTAGTTCGATTACGGATTGGTAGATCATTGAGAATATTGTGTGCTTCCTTACAGGCGGATCCTGCGGACGGTGTATTACAGATAAGAAAATCATTGAAAAGAGCGTGTTTCCTTGCAGGCGGATCCCGCGGGTGGTGTATTACGGAGACCATTGTGTGTTTGCTTGCAGGCGAATTCTACGGACGGTGTGTTACGGATTGGCAGAGCATTGAGAACAGTGTATGTTTGCTTGCAGGCGGATCCTGCGGACGGTGTGTTACGGATTGGCAGAGCATTGAGAACAGTGTATGTTTGCTTGCAGGCGGATCCTGCGGACGGTGTGTTACGGATTGGCAGAGCATTGAGAACAGTGTATGTTTGCTTCCAGGCGATGCCTGCGGACGGTGTGTTACGGAGAACATTGTATGTTTGCTTGCAGGCGGATCCTGCGGACGGTGTGTTACGGATTGGCAGAGCATTGAGAACAGTGTATGTTTGCTTGCAGGCGATGCCTGCGGACGGTGTATTACGGAGACCATTGTGTGTTTGCTTGCAGGCGAATTCTACGGACGGTGTGTTACGGATTGACAGAGCATTGAGAACAGTGTATGTTTGCTTGCAGGCGATTCCTGCAGACGGTGTGTTACGGAGAACATTGTATGTTTGCTTGCAGGCGGATCCTGCGGACGGTGTGTTACGGATTGGCAGAGCATTGAGAACAGTGTATGTTTGCTTGCAGGCGATTCCTGCGGACGGTGTGTTACGGAGAACATTGTATGTTTGCTTGCAGGCGGATCCTGCGGACGGTGTGTTATGGAGAACATTGTATGTTTGCTTGCAGGCGATTCCTGCGGACGGTGTGTTACGGAGAACATTGTATGTTTGCTTGCAGGCGATTCCTGCGGACGGTGTGTTATGGAGAACAGTGTATGTTTGCTTGCAGGCGGGTCATGCGGACGGTGTGTTACGGAGAACATTGTATGTTTGCTTGCAGGCGGATCCTGCGGACGGTGTGTTACGGATTGGCAGAGCATTGAGAACAGTGTATGTTTGCTTGCAGGCGATTCCTGCGGACGGTGTGTTACGGAGAACATTGTATGTTTGCTTGCAGGCGGATCCTGCGGACGGTGTGTTACGGAGAACATTGTATGTTTGCTTGCAGGCGATTCCTGCGGACGGTGTGTTACGGAGAACATTGTATGTTTGCTTGCAGGCGATTCCTGCGGACGGTGTGTTATGGAGAACAGTGTATGTTTGCTTGCAGGCGGATCATGCGGACGGTGTGTTACGGAGAACATTGTATGTTTGCTTGCAGGCGGATCCTGCGGACGGTGTGTTACGGATTGGCAGAGCATTGAGAACAGTGTATGTTTGCTTGCAGGCGATGCCTGCGGACGGTGTATTGCGGAGAACAGTGTATGTTTGCTTGCAGGCGGATCATGCGGACGGTGTATTGTGGATAACAGTGTATGTTTGCTTGCAGGCGGATCATGCGGACGGTGTATTGTGGATAACAGTGTATGTTTGCTTGCAGGCGATTCCTGCGGACGGTGTATTGTGGAGAACAGTGTATGTTTGCTTGCAGGCGATTCCTGCAGACGGTGTATTGCGGAGAACATTGTGTGTTTGCTTGCAGACGATTCCTGTGGACGGTGTGTTACAGATTGGCACTGCATTGAGAACATTGTATGTTTGCTTGCAGGCGGATCGTGCGGATGATGTTTTACGGATTGCTAGAGTATTGAGAATATTGAGTGTTTTCTTGCAGGCGGATCCTGCGGACGGTGTACGACGACGTCGATGGCGAGTTAGTTGACGAAGATTTCACAAGCGCGTGTCTGACAATGGCAGACTCCAACGGCGACGGTGTACTACAGATAGAAGGTAAGAAGTGGAGAGAGAGGAGAGGGTTGGGGATGAATGAGTGATTAGAGTGACGAACGAGTGATAAATGAGTGATTAGAGTGATGAATGAGTGATGTATGAGTGATGAACGAGTGATGTATGAGTGATGAATGAGTGATGTATGAGTGATGAACGAGTGATGTATGAGTGATGAATGAGTGATGTATGAGTGATGAACGAGTTATGTATGAGTGATGAATGAGTGATGTATGAGTGATGAATGAGTGATGTATGAGTGATGAACGAGTGATGTATGAGTGATGAACGAGTGATGTATGAGTGATGAACGAGTGATGTATGAGTGATGAATGAGTGATGTATGAGTGATGAACGAGTGATGTATGAGTGATGAACGAGTGATGTATGAGTGATGAACGAGTGATGAATGAGTGATTAGAGTGATGTATGAGTGATGAACGAGTTATGTATGAGTGATGAACGAGTGATGGAGTAGGTTCAACTGTGAATTCATGTATTTTTTTATCTTAATTAATACGAGTAAAGGTACACATACGTTATGGAACTAAGCAGGTGTGAACATTAGATAAATAGTGCGCCATATTGTCAGAAACATGTATTCCATCAAACCACCCGAATGGCAACCGACAAGTCAGTTAGCATTAAATGTCTGCGAGACAAATTAAGGAGATACATGTTTGTGGAAAATATTTCATACACGTAAGGTCGATCGGTACCAGGTGCACAATCGCCTTCTTTTGAGTTAATCATATGTCTGCCTAGCCTAGCTTACGCTTAGCTCTAAACTTACACCCTGTATTTCTTTTCGTTATAATCGTTATAACTAACGACAAGTCTTGCCCTTGACAAAGGGTAATAACCATTTCGTCTGACCAGCGACCAGTCTCAATAAAAAAGAGAATATAATAATTTTGTTGTTTTTCGTTACTGTTTAAAGTTGGCAGCCACTTTATATTCATTCATATAAAGCCTAGCTCGCCCTTCCGAAGCCACCTTATGTATGGCTGCCATTTGACAGTTTGTAGCCAGTTAACAGTTGTCAGCCACTTAACAGTTTGTAGCCAGTTTACAGTTGGCAGCCATTTAACAATTGGCAGCCAGTTTACAGTTGGCAGCCACTTTATATTCATCCATATAAAGCCTAGCTCGCCCTTCCGCAGCCACCTTATATATGGCTGCCATTTAACAGCTGGTAGCCAGTTTAAAGTTGGCAGCCATTTAACAATTGGCAGCCAGTTTACAGTTGGCAGCCACTTTATATTCATCCATATAAAGCCTAGCTCGCCCTTCCGCAGCCACCCTACAGCGATGTGAGAGGAAAAAATACCCTCCTAGGGTTAGGTTAGGGTTACGGACACAGAAACATTTTTTTTCAGTTTCAACTTTCATCCTGGGACATGAGTGAACACATAAAAAGTTTTATACTTAGAAAATCAATAAAAAAATCTCTTTTAACATGCTTGCCTCCTGTGGCCTGTCTGTCTATCTGTCAGGCTGACTGTCAGGCTTTCTGCGAAGCTGTGATAGGACATGGCTCAGTGTTTGTCAATTTGCTCTTCAATGGCATTTTGTTCAATGGTTGCCTTTGATAAACAGGGGCAGGGACAATTTGCTTAACGGTCTGCCTGGCTAATATTTTTTTATAAAAAAACATATTTCATATCGGTGTTTTATCTATTCTTGGACACCAAAAACGGTTCCTTAACAACATATAGTTCATGGAAAAGAGAAATAAATGTGTTATCGATAAGCACTTTTCATACGATATAAAAAGTGAAACATGTATTCCTATCGACGCGGCCTCCGCACGGCCTCTAAACGCCAGCTCCACCACTTTACGGTGGTGCAAAGAAATAGTTTTCAGTAAGGTTAAGGTATTTCGTGTCGAGTTTTGTTTCCGCAAGTAGTATGAATAACCAGCATAACAATGAATGATAAACATAGCAACCTTTGTATTCATTTCAAAAGCGTTAACTTTTTATATTACTTCAAGAGCAAAACATACTCAATAGCGCCACCACTACCCGACACCGGCACCACTAGGGAAACAGCGCCACCATTTTTATAAATATGTGCATTTTTCCTTTTTAAGAAGTGCTTATTAGTTTTGTTGTGTTCCGGCTAAGGTACTATACATAACAGCTATGTTTGCATGCGTGAATAATGTTCTTACGGGGTGTGTAAGCACCGAAATGTACTTGCTATGCAAACAGATCTCAAAATATGCACAAGTCCGATTCGGGAGAAAGGCTCCTGGCACCACAGTTTGCACAATATTGAAACGAAATAGTAACCAGCCTGCAGTAGAAGTGTTCTTACACGGTACCACATTATCCATATTTCGAAATATGTCCGTTAAATGAAATTATCAAATAAAATATAAATCATACTCTCGTTTGTTCATGTAAACAGCTCCACCACGGAAGTGTCGACAGCTCTTTTTCTTTGCACCACCGTAAAGTGGTGGAGATGGCGTTTAGAGGCCGTGCTCCGGGACGCGACTAATTAACGTTTTTATTTGATTAAAAAATCAAAGCATAATTTATTCATGCGTTCACAGTAGACCTTGCTTTTTAAGAAACAGAGTCACTATAATAATCATATTTTAACCCTGCAGAGTTCGTGGACATGCTCATGGCACGGTCTGGAAAGGACGGAAGTTCTAACAATTCTACACCAACCACGTGACCGAAACAGCAAATCGGAACCACATGACCTGTCTGCTTTTGTTTGAACTATTTGTTTAACTATTTTCTGTCGTACGTCCTTTTTATGTCATTTATTTATCGTTCAGCAAATCATTGTATCTTTTTTTCATTTTATACGAAATGTTATGTTTTACAAGTGAAGTTAATCAATATAACAAGATATAAACTAGGTTCGTTAAACGATATGCCCCATGAAAAGCATGTGCTTGATTGCCTGATAAAGTGATTAACTAGCCAAAAATGACTTATTACACACACATACAGAAGTATAACTTGTTACCTTTAAGTCTTTGGTTGAAAAGCGTTACAAACGCTATTCGAAATCGCGGATTTTAAAGACAATATTTGAGCATACGAGCATGAAAAGTTTGTCAGTGTTGGTGGGAAATACTTCGAAAAAATGTGACGCTTTATGAGCGCAACGTCACTAACGTCATTGGACTGCGCCGGTCAGGTTTAACCATAATTATGTCATAAAAGCATTGTAATTCAGCAAAAAAACTTATGTATTGTTCTGAAAAATTCAGGAATTATACCAGATATGTAATATATATAGTACGTGATTTTTCTATGTTCTATGTGCATCGATAATTGAATTATTAAAAAAGTCCACGTAATTCTGGAGCAATCCTCGTATATCAACACTTGTTGAAGGGTTCCAGCCGTCAGTATCTTAGTTTTAACATTTTAACATAAAATGTAAGAGGTTTACAACTTTTTCCAGATATAACTGAAATATTTCTTATTATGTTTGCAGATGATATTGCATGTGTATCTGACACCGTTGTAAGCCTACAAAGGCAGTTAATACAGGATTTTTGCAATGAATGCAAGCTTGTTGTTAATATAGACAAAACGAAAGTTATGGTATTTCAGAATGGTGGACAATTATCAAAACATGAAAATTGGTATTATGCAAATAGTAAACTTGATGTTGTAAAGGGTTTTGATTATCATGTTGGTGTTCATTTCTTAAGTACATTATCTCTGTATAAAATGGCTGAACATATGTCAATTAAGGCAAAACGAGTACTTTTGCATGTTTTATGTTCGTTTCAGAATTATAATTATGAACCATATAAAACATTTTTCAAAGTATTTGATGCAAAAATCATGCCCATTATGTTATATGGCTTAGAGTTGTGGGGACTTAAAAATATGGTTTGCATTGATAATGTACATATGTTGGGATGTAAGAGATTCTTGATTGTTCAACAAAACGCTTGTAATGATGTGCTTTTAGGTGACTTGGGACGTTTTCCTATGTATATGCATGTTTATTCATCTAAACGTTGTATTAAATACTGGACTCGTCTTCTTAATATGCCGAAAACTAGATACCCTAAATTATATTATAATATGCTTTTATATTATGATAGTATTGGCTTTTGTAATTGGGTGACTACTGTAAGAGAAAATTTATATAGTAACGGCTTTGGCTACATTTGGGGAAGCCAACATGTCAATAATGTTACGTTGTTTTTATTCCAGTATACAAATATGTTATACTAATAGGTTAAAAGGTCAGTATTTGCAAATATGGAGAACCAGATGTATAGCGAATAGAAAGTTATCATTATATTCTCAATATAAAACAAATTTCACACTTAAAGCATATGTTTATGTATTAGATATAGCTAAATTTCGTAAATGTTTTGCATCATTCAGATGTTCTGTACATAATCTTTCTATTGAAACCGGTAGACATTTTGGGATACAGAGAGAAGAACGCACTTGCCCATACTGCGAATGTTATATTGAAGATGAATTCCATTTTTTGTTGATATGTCCTTTATATAATGTTTTAAGGAATGTTTATATTGCAAAATACTATCGAGAAAATTTTTATGAAATAATGTCTAGTACAAATGCTTTGAATATACGTAATATAGCAATGTTTATTCATTATGCATTTGAAGAAAAAAAATATTTTATGGACATTTGAGTTTGATATCATGACATGTCATTATCACTATCTCTCATGATTGTTTGATATCATGACATGTCATTATCACTATCTCTCATGATTGTTTGATATCATGACATGTCATTATCACTATCTCTCATGATTGTTTGATATCATGACATGTCATTATCACTATCTCTCATGATTGTTTGATATCATGACATGTCATTATCACTATCTCTCATGATTGTTTGATATCATGACATGTCATTATCACTATCTCTCATGATTGTTTGATATCATGACATGTCATTATCACTATCTCTCATGATTGTTTGATATTTGTAGGCTATTGTGTTTGTGTACGGGCCTTTTGAACAATAAACTTTGAACATTCCTAATGATTTGCCACACTTAATTTCACCATTCAAAAAAGTGCATTTCACATGTACATGAGGGAGTCCCTTTAAATAGGCAAACGGTTGAACGTGTCGGCAGTGCTTTAAACCTTGTTGATACCATTTAAATAACATCTTGAATGTAAAAGGGGTCATTCACACCTTGCCCTACTGTCCTCAAAACCAATAGGGCTTATCGCCTGTTCAATATAAATATCCCTACGAAGTTTGATCGAGGAGCGTAGGGCTATTGAAGTTTACGTATACTGAGCGGAAACGTTTTCAAGTAAAATTCACTTCAACCTCGAGCTCTAAGCTACTGACCTCAAAATCAATAAGGGTCATGATAAATAATCCTCTTAAGTTTTGTTTCCATATCTCATAGCATCTTGGATAAATTTTGCAAAACTGTTTGTATTAAATGTCACAATGGCCATTTAAAAGATGCAATCGAATGGACATGGTGCTACGTCAAACCGCTTCTTGCGATATCAAATTAAAAAGAAAACGTTGGCTGTGACCGTGACCTTTAACGTACTAAACCCCGAAACAATAGAGGTCATCCACTGTTCAAATGCAGCCTAGTGGTGGAAGCAAAATGATCCTAAGTCAAATAATTCCAGTCTGAGGGTAATTAGGCGGGCGATACATGGTCTACCAACCGACACACAAACAGCAGACTATCCGACAGACTGATCGACTGACAATTGAATACCGACATCTGCCCCATTTCCGTCGAAGGGGACTTGCTTGGACATCATGTATGATATATGCAAGCTGCACTTGCTCTATGGATATGGAATTTTATACAATTGTTCGGTCAACCAATCCTATAATTATAATATATTTTGGAGTTTGCAGTATAAGCCCATCCTATAATATGGCTGTCTAACGGCTTGAACTATTTGCACCCCCGTGAAACCCTTAAACTGAAGGAGAATGATAGAAAAGCAATTGAAGCAAGAATGATGTGAAACCGCGATGAATGACATCTGAACCCTCAGTGTTCGGCGTGACCATTTTGTGAAGGAGGCGCTCTCTATGGATGCCACCCCACAGGTCTTAGTAGAGTCTCCATGCTGACACCTTGCAGTCATTTAATGTCGACCGTTCCCAGGGAGCCAAATGCCCTCTTCACCACGACAGGCATAGGTGGACGAGGAAATACAAGCGTTACAACGCTCTCGACCAAACTGAATTGTTTGTATTGTAAAGATCCGGAGTTTATTATTCCTGAGTAAAAACAAACTTAAACGACCCTATAAAAGTGAAGTATATAAGGTAAGTAACTATAAAACCTGAAATGGTGTTTCCATTTAGTAATATCGACGCACGTACGCTTGTCCTATAATATTAAAGCAAGATAAAAGATTCGTATTGATAAGATAATTACCATACAGACCGAAGGCTCTGCGACATACACCAGTATGAACACATTGCTGGCATTTTGTGCGCTCCTAGGTAAGTTCTTCTCAATCTATACTATAACTTTATTACTAATATTGATTCAAAATGATTTCAAGATTGCCATCCTCATGCACCACCGTAATACTATGTAGAATTTTACACTTAACCCTTTTTATTCAGCAGAACATATGTGAACAGAACACCATCTTGTAAATCTTATATATCTTATATCTATATCTAACGTATATCTGTATTTTAATGTCGATATTTATTTAAGAGCTTTATAAACATACATTTTGTACATGCAAGGGACTGTTCGTCACACGTAGCCGAAACAACGAATTAAACAACGAATTGAAACTAGTTACGACCAGAAAGTCAGACAATTAAGTCGTGGGTGATCGCAAAACCGCCCAGAGGCTCTGCGTCAGAAAATAGTCGAATAGCAAGGTCATGGTCATGGTTCTTTGAATGAACCTATGGTGGGATTTGCCGTATAAAGTACGACGATAAAATAGTAAATGAACATTTTCGGTGTGTTTAATATTCATATCCTGGTTCCAGGGGCGGCACTCGGTGATTACACCGACCCGCACTGCGGGGGGAAGCAGGTAATCGTGCACCTGTTCGAATGGAAATGGACGGATGTCGCCCTCGAATGTGAGCGTTTCCTCTCCCAAAAGGGTTTCTGTGGCGTGCAGGTTTCGCCGGCCAACGAACACGTGATGGTATCGTCACCGCCGCGCCCCTGGTGGGAGCGCTACCAGCCCGTGAGCTACAAGCTGCACAGCCGCAGCGGCACGGAGGCGGAGTTTGCCAACATGGTTAGCAGATGCAAGGCTGTCGGAGTTAGGTAGTAATTTTCTTACTTTATCATGATAGTATGTGCCTCCTTGTATCACCACTCATAAATCAAGACTTTTCATTATGTATTCAATGTTTAAAAGAAACACCAAGACCAACCTCTATTTCTATATACATTGTATTAAACTTATATATTTATCAATAGTTAACTATTGTAGAATCTACGTCGACATTGTGATAAACCACATGGCCGGAAAGGGTCGCCAGGGGACCGGAACTGGAGGTAGCAGTTTCAACGCGGATAACTTCGACTTCCCCGGTGTCCCCTTCGTCAGGGAGCACTTCAATCCCTATTGTCGCCTCACCAACTATGGAGACCCAACCGAGGTCAGGAACTGCTATTTGGTTGACCTCACAGATCTTAACCAGGGAAACGAATACGTCCGGAACAGCATCGCCGGTTTCCTCAATACAATGATCGACTTAGGTGTGGCCGGATTTAGAGTGGACGCTGCCAAGCACATGTGGCCACGTGACATCCAGGGGATTCAGGGGAAACTCAAAGACCTCCCCGAGGGCGGCAGGCCGTTTTTCTACCAGGAAGTTATCGACCAAGGAGGGGAACCGATAAAAACGAGCGAGTACACCGGAAGTGGATACGTGACAGAGTTCCGATTTGGTATCAAGATGCGTGAAGGTATTCAAGACTTTGGACGTCTGGGTCAAGTGGTTGACTATGGGTGGGGTATGACAGATTCCGCTCACGCATTTGTGTTCATCGATAACCACGACAACCAGCGAGGACATGGGGGCGGCGGGGACCAGCTTACTTATAAGAAACCCCACGAATATAAACTAGCAGTGGCCTTTATGTTGGCCTTTGATTATGGTTTCACACGTGTTATGAGCAGTTACAGCTTCTCCAGCAGCGATCAGGGGCCGCCTCACAACGGGGATAACTCAATTAAAGACGTCACAGTCAACGCCGACGGTAAGGGGTGCGGTAACGGCTGGGTGTGTGAGCACAGGTGGTCATCCATTGCCAACATGGTGGCGTTCCGTAACGCCGTGGCCGGAACCACCAAGGGTCACTGGTTCGACCAGAATGACGAGGTCGCCTTCTCCAGAGGTAACAAAGGCTTCTTCGCCATGGCCAAGAGCGGCCATATGGACCGGACACTAGACACGGGGCTGCCGGCTGGCCAATACTGCGACCTGATCACAAACTGTGCGAAGAAAATCACGGTTGACAGCAGCGGCAAGGCTCACATTTCTATAAACAGTGTTGATGAACCAGTTGTGGCTTTCATAGTAGGTAAGAGTAACATTGTCATGAGAACCCCAGTTGTCAACAATCATAAGCATACTTATCTGTAACGTCTATCAGCTCATAGAGACATGGCGATAAATAAAGCTCATTGTTAGGGTTTAGTTAATTGGATGAATTCTTTCAAATTTTGTGGACATAACACTCATTCAAATTTCTACCCATCAACCAGGTGGGGCGAGATCCGAGACACCAGCAGGGACGTCCGGCGGAGGTAGCAGCAACTCCCAGACAACCACAGCGGCATCCGGCTCGGCCCCCACGGCCCCAGGTGGCTGGTCGCGGACCGTCATCATGGTGGAGAAACAGACCAACCCGGGTCAGGACCTGTTCATTCGCGGCGGGCTTGACCATAGCAGGAATACTGGTAAGGGTAACAACGGTTTAATTTGTATGGATTGTAGTTTACCAAATTATAGGTTTTCGTTGTTTTATGTTTTGCACAGGTACATGTACATGCAGTATATCGTTTTTGTTGTGTTTTAATGTAGGTATGTAATAAAGACACTTAAATATTTACTACATTTATTCTACAAGTGTATAACATGTGAGTACATCAATAGTCTGAATCATACTCTTCTCTCTCTGATACTTCTAGGGGTTCCACCTTGGTGCCTTAGCAGGGCGGTTACTAATTTGCATATAGACAACATTACATTGAATCAAAGACCTTAAACGTACTAATCACGTGTTTGACAACTTGTTTTGAAGTAAATAAATGCCTCATCTGGCGTACATGTCTTATCCGAAGGCTGCAGCCAGAACGCCAAAACAAGCGCCTGTGCCATACCAATTCGGGAGCGGTCTCTAGGTACGTCCGCTCACTACACCAAATATAACGCTTGGTCAAATGGAGACAACTTCCTGGACTGGTACGGAGCGGAAGCCGGCCAAGGGACCTACCACGGCCAGGTGGCCGAGGGAACACCGGCTGTCTGGACAACAAACGTGGCAGGGCAGGCCGGGCACAGCGACCTTAACACGTATAAATAGAAACAATTTTGTTTACACCTGCTTTCAATAATATGTCACCATGTTTGTGCTTGTATCATAGACCTGATCATATCCATGACAACCCTAGCTCATCTTCCTTACCCAACCCAAACCCACAAATAAGTATTGACATATGAGGGATAAAAACTAACAATTAAGGTAAAATAAGGTCATATCTGCTTCTTTATTCAATATCACTGAAAGCGTTTTACTTGCACTTGTTGAATAGTTAACTCTAGCCAACTTCTGCAATACAATTACAGATACGGTCAGCATTATTGGTTGGTGGACGTTGATATGGACTGTAGCCGGACGGACGGCGGCTGGTTCGAGATCAAGGCGGTCGTCAACGGTCAGTGGGAGGGTAACATCCCAACCCCTTCCACGTGCTCCGGGAGTGGCGCCGGCTCCCCGCCCGCGACCACCAGCAATCACTGGGCGCGCTGTGGCATGCTTAATGTGTACCATTTTGGCAGTGGCACTTGTGAAATCAAAACGTTATAAAGGCCCGAAATCAACATGTTATGAGTTCACTTGTATTTTCAAAATTGTGTTTTTTTTAATTAAGTATTTATGTTTAAACAGCCTTTCCAAATTCTGAACATCTGGTGAACATATTTGTATAATAACCGAGGCATTAACTCGTTGATTGTGGTCCCAACCTTTGGTCCTCTAGCACCACTCAAAAATACCGGACTCAAAATACCTACTGACTGGAGGACGTAAGTGACCCTCCCGCACGAATGTTTCGTAATGTGATGACACTTTGACCCTGAAATTCGAGTCTGTGTCTTCTGTTCCCAATCATCTGAGATTATACAACAAGAGCATGTCAATGGGCCGATCTTTCAGAACTTTACTAAGGGTAACAACTTTCTTAACTGCATTGTTTTAACTGTAAAAAGTTGTGTGAAATACTGAATATCAAAAGAATTGCTAAGACACCTTCAAGGTAAAACATATTTACAAGTTTACGACTATGACATAAACAATGTTGTTAACTTTAACAAAGTTCTGAAAAATCGTCCCAATCGAAACTTTTATATTAATTCTTCAATAAATAGGTATAGTTATCCGATTGTCAATATTATCCAATCAAGTACGCCGTTTATACGACGACAAATCCCCCCGTGAAAATATGCGCATCTTAACACAAATACCCACGGGGGTATATTAACGCACACGCATATACATGTAGTTCGCACACATACATAAATTTGTTTTAATATGCAAACTAGCCAAAATAAAACCTAGGGATAACTTCTCAAAGTTTTATACAATTGGCTGCAGCTGTATTGCGAACTTCCCTTGACGTTTACCATAGAGTTACATTATGTTGTTGCCTACACGGTTTTTTTGTTGTCACATTTTCGACAAGGGTCAACATACCCTTCGAACACACCAAACATACTCAAACAATACGCTTGTTCCGCATCGAACATGTTCCACACCTTAGGCTTCCGCAAACATAATTAACGTTGGACCCCCCCCCCACCACCACCACCGAGTCACGAACAGTTTGGTGACATACGTTATGTACCGACGTAGATCACGCTCGTGGATTACATGGATCATTTATACAACAACCTGCATATCTGTACAGAGATTGGTGTTTGCATTCAGGAGACAGTATGGTGTAAAGAAAGGTCATCGTACAAGCTGGTTTTAACAAGGTCAATGTTCGCCACGTGCTTACAGTGGCGCATGCTATCTTTTCTGCAATACACATGATGACCATGATGTATGTATTTACCAGTGTAAATTTATTAATCTGATAAATACATACATACATACCTACTTACATACATATATTATATATGGCATGGCGGCAGATACATGGTTAAATTTTGAATGTGATACCCATGTGATACCCATATACCCATGTGATACCCATATACCCATGTGATACCCATATACCCATGTGATACCCATATACCCATGTGATACCCATATACCCATGTGATACCCATATACCCATGTGATACCCATATACCCATGTGATACCCATATACCCATGTGATACCCATATACCCATGTGATACCCATATACCCATGTGATACCCATATACCCATGTGATACCCATATACCCATGTGATACCCAACATGGGTATAGGAGAGTCATGAATTTGACTTGGAATCTAACTTACTAGTACATACATATAAATATAAAAACAACATGATTTTTACTAAGTCATACTTATTTTGTGGAATGTATGTTAATTAAATTTCTAACAAATGACCACAGTGAAATTAAGTACTATATTTTCTAATTCACAAATAAACATTCATGTGTAGGGTACACGAACATGTCTCTTCCGAAAACCAATTTAAGTATTTACGAGTACTCGAGGACAGTTTCTACTACTCTTGCCATTCCTAATTGGTGTCATATCAGGTATCCTCATACACATATAGTTACGTCTTTGAATGAAACACAACACAAATAAGCTATACATTTAGTATATGCTTACAAGTACAATAAAGTGAAACAGAATAGTACAAACATACAAATTTTCTGTAACATATCAATATACATGTAGCTGCAACTGACTCAGTATTTACAAGCATTCAACCACCTAATCCTTGAAAAATAGTAGCTACAAATCTGTATAGATTCGCCTGCGTTTGCTTGATGCTTGAATGAATAAAACAAATAACTGCATGTAATATGTATTGGGGTGTCTGTATAAGAATGGTTTAAAAAACTGACAACGTTCGGTTTTTTAAAGGTTACATCATCAAATAAATAGTGTAATTCACCACCCAAATTATTATTGGAATTATTACATACTCTTTCATTAAGTGGTATTCAATGCCAATTGCCAATTTCAATAGCTATCCTTTGATCTCTTGTTCTAAATTTAATAAATGGAAATGGTTGTTTGTTGGCATTTTACTGAGATTCTTTTCAAGGCCAATTCTTTTTTAATTTCTTTAAAAGACAGTCGTCGCACGCATGGATAATTATAGCTTCGGGTGATGATTATCAAAACAGGCCTGGTTTCCATTGAAATCTCTGACATTGGGTCATAGCAGTTATGGAAATACTGCAACAGTACCAGGTTTTGACGTTATGGGGGCGTAACTGAGGGGCGTAACCTTTTGACCTGCGGTACTCCCCCAAGAAGCTTGAAATACGGACTCAGTAAACATGTTAGGCTATGTACATGTAGTTAGTACTGTTACTGAAGAAACTTGAACGTTGGCGGGAACTGTGCAATGGTAACTCACTATAACACTATTGACCATGGTAGTCATAAAGCTATGCAAGGGCTATTCCAGTAAAATAGGGTGGGGGCAATTACTTAAATAATATATGGGTGGGTGTCTTTTTTCTCTAATCTGGACCCCGAAAAAGTAAATTTGCTTCTGTAGGGGGATGGTATATTTTTAAAGTGCCTTCCCCCTGGGGGTTATATGATTTATTGGAATAGCCCTCAGGTCACACAACCTCAGCGAAACTTGTTAATATTTCTGATAAGGATTCAATGGAATCGGCAAGACAGAGAAGGGGACCTTTATTTGTGTTAATACAATTTAATAAAAATAAATAATTCCTGAATAAATGAATATACCAGAAATGAACTATAATAATGAAATACAATAGAAACACAATACACACTTGATCTGGTTAATATGCAAACATGTCACTCCATACAATTTACTCCATGGTTGGTAAACATAATTTCTTGACAAGTATGACGTTATATTTTGAAGAAAGACATAATTAACTGAAATAAGAGCCCCATGAAAAGACGACAATGCAAGTCTGTTAGCCTCAATTGACGACAATGCAAGTCTGTTGGCCTCAATTGACGACAATGCAAGTCTGTTGGCCTCAATTGACGACAATGCAAGTCTGTTGGCCTCAATTGAAGACAATGCAAGTCTGTTGGCCTCAATTGACGACAATGCAAGTCTAATTGAGGCAATGCAAGTCTGTTGGCCTCAATTGACGACAATGCAAGTCTGTTGGCCTCAATTGACGACAATGCAAGTCTGTTGGCCTCAATTGACGACAATACATTGGCCTCAATTGACGACAATGCAAGTCGGTTGGCCTCAATTGACGACAATGCAAGTCTGTTGGCCTCAATTGACGACAATGCAAGTCGGTTGGCCTCAATTGAAGACAATGCAAGTCGGTTGGCCTCAATTGACGACAATGCAAGTCTGTTGGCCTCAATTGACGACAATGCAAGTCTGTTGGTCTCAATTGACGACAATGCAAGTCTGTTGGCCTCAATTGACGTCAATGCAAGTCTGTTATCCTCAATAAAAGACAATGCAAGTCTGTTGGTCTCAATTGACGACAATGCAAGTCTGTTAGTCTGAGTTGACCATCAGGCATTACTTAAAACCAATCATCATGCTTTTTGCCAGGATAATGTAACTTGGTACACATACCCACAATTGTATCATATGTACAAAGTTTTGTGAGAATATCTTGAACAGTTTTGATTTACATGTATGAACTACTTTTTGAATTTTTGTATTACTTTGCGGACAATAATCTTTTTATCAGTACCATGGTAGTACCTTTAATGTTATACTTCAGAGAAAAGACATTCTAAAGTGTCCTTTCAATGAATGACTTTACAACATGGTGCATGTACATATTCAAGGTGTAAAACTCACATTAGTATGTCAAGTGTACAAAAAATTGACCATAAAACTAGCACTAACACATTTTGTTTCATATTTAGCCATCAGTAAATTATGTAAAAGCGTGACAATACAACCTTACATGACAACACATGTAAAAAGACCTAATATTGCATTTGGATCAAGTTCATGTTGTACACAATCTTCACAATTAAGAGTCACCTAGAAAACTCGCAAAATATTCATTTTAATAGTACAAATGTCTTTTTGCTATAAAAATATTGAGAAAAACATAAGGTCATCACAGTACACTAGCGCATATAGGGCTGAATGTTTTAATGAAATCAGAATGTAAAAATATATTGTTTCAAAAATCAACCTTCGATTAATATTGTTGCAAGTTCCCATGCATTTAGCAGGGCATAAAAGGGTTGATGTTGATATATTGCGGTATGTTATATGCTGAACATTTCTCTATGAAATACACAATAATTTGAGTATTATAAGATCAAGAGTCAATAATTACATATATTTAACATTTCACAGGTATACAAACATATCATTTTAATTAACACAATGAAAACCATAATGAAGTATTCAGTGCTGGCTTTACATAAGGAAAATCAATTTTGATTAGAGTTGAATAAAGAATTTTTTCCATGTCCACCACAGACAGTAATCAGCAGAGTAAAGATTTATGATAATGAATTAAACTTCATATAAAAAACCATGATATTTACAAATTCATCACATTTGATAAACATTAATTATAAACATCCAAATTATTGTAAACAAAATGTATATGCACATGGGGTAGCCAAATAGGGACATACATGTGGCTATCATTACATGTGGAAGATAAAAAATATTGGATAAAAAAGGTAACACCAAATTTCTTATAATAAACAGTTGTAATCAAATTACAACCCATCAGAATGTATTTCATAAACAGTTATAACACTTAGATAATGATTAATGAATCAGCAGGAATCCATAAGCACTTCATTGTAAACATGTTTTATTAACATCTGTCACATTTTCCTTCCCAGGATTTCATCATGAGCTACTGGCGGCAGTCTGGCACATCACTTCAGGTTGTCAATGGGTAGCTGGGAAAAATAAGGTATCTGTTTAAGTAACAATATTATGTAAATACATTTTAGAGGAAAGATCCCTAACTAGCACACAATTGTCCACATCCCAGATCCCAATGTCTCTACACATCTTACGTGTAACACTTGATTTTATAGCTATTTTTTTAGTTTATTAAATAGCTTTTTAAATTGAAAATATGTTATACATTATTATATTAAAACAGTTGTCTCATTTTCTTTATGGATAGCAATTTTAAATCAAATGCTGTTGTGACATCTTTAATAAGATACTGTATACATGTATGATAATATGAAGCCATGAAAATGTGCTGAAAGAGGTGTTCAATATATACAATATTTTTTTCTAGCAGAATCAGATTAATTTATGGCTTAAGTAAACTCAATAAAGTATTCAAAGGTGAAAAGAATGTAACTCACATTGATATGTTTGTCTGCGGGGTCGTAGCCAAACACCTTGGAAAAGAAGTAAAACTCGCCGTCCAGGGCTGTTTGAATGTTCTCTGCCTTCCGAAATCCATGCTGCTCACCTACAATGGTAGAAGCACAGATTCGACTCATGAGGTGTTTCTGTAGTATTAACAAGAGCATTGCAAACTGGTACCTTGGTCATCTATTCTTGTTGTTGTTTTGTTGGAAAGAAATTAACACAAATACTACTAAAGCCAGAGTTATCGGCCTTGGTACACATATGCTTATTGTCTCATGTGCACTTTATATTTACAAATTTTATTTTAAAATCTTGACTGGTTTTTGAATACCACGCATGGTAAAAAGATTCCACAGGCCAATGGTACAGACCACGACCATGGTAATCACAATATTTGATACTTTTTTCTTTTGGTGAATGGACCGAGGTTAACGCCTCGGTCAATATACACCTTTGAGGACTGTCTGGCTGGTCCTTATAATGGCATATGACCCTCAGTGGTGTGTAATATTTCTTAAATAAACTTTGCACAATTTCTACTTTCCAGCGTTTCTTAAAACATAATCTCATTTTTCAGAAAACAATACAATGTTATGCACTCGTTAAGAATTACGATACAGTATGATCTATTTCTTTAAGCAAAAGAGAATCTTATTAAGTAACATCTCAATGGTTCTTCAGAGTGACAAGAACTGTCACAGAAAGTGACGAATGCCCCTAAAAAGTCATCCAGTTCAATAGATTATTCAAATATTAATATGCCTACATTCAGGAAGAGCTATCATAAATTAAATATATGCTGGCCCCCATGATTGTTGACGACAAGTGTGGAAGAGTGATACAGTAAGAGGTAGAGACATGGGTCTTGCACAAAACACATCGTCCTATGTACTGAATACATGTGCAAAGTAATTATGAAATATCACCGGGAATGACAGAGCTACAGCCCAGATGCAACCACTATATTCTATCTATTTGCATATATGCAGCATTATTGATGATTAAGTGTAACCTGAAAATATTAGGTAGGGTCATGGGGTTTTCTTGCAACACATCACCTTTATGTACACAACACAAGTGCTTATATAACTCTGTGCATGACAACTTTACAGCCTCGACACGGATACTCTTATCTTTGTGCATATATATATATTCAATAAAGATTAAACTCTCAGTGTGACCTTGAACCTTGAGTAAGGGTCCCGGTTCTTGCACGCTACACATTGTCTTTATTTACCAAACACTTGTCCAAAGTAAATTCAAAATCCCTCTATGCATTACAAAGTTACAGCCAGGATATGACTAAGAGTTACTACATCTATGCGCATACATACAACATTACATAACAATAAAGCTCTAGTGTTACCTTGACCTTTGACCAAGTCATCTTTATGTTACAAACACATATGACATGTAATCATAATGAAAGTGTCACTGTGTGGACTTGTACTTTCAGGTAAGGTCGTTGGTCTTGAACACTATATGCTTTATCAGCGAAGACATATAGGTCATTATCGATCATGCCACGTACATAGTGGGCCAGTATCGATCAGGTCACGTACATAGTGGGTCATTATCGATCATGTTACGTACATAGTGGGCTATGCCAAGTAATTTTTGAATCTGTCCTTGCATGACAAAGACTAAGCTCGATGCAGACAGACAGGCAGTCATATGCACGGATGGCAATGAAATACACATATTCAATAATGTATAATCTAGCTATTTCTCAAAATTTGATGTTTAATAAAGGCATCAAGTTCAGTTTCATTAACTATTTTTCACAAATTCTACTATCATTCAGATTGTAAATGAAATGTAGTAAGTTTTAAGTAAGTTTTTGTAGCCAGTGATGTGACAGTTTAAGTTATCCATCGAAGGTCATACCTTTGAAGAGAACATACATGGTCGGCAAGCCTTTCGCCTTCACTGCTTTATACATCATCTCAGCTTGGTTTGGGGGAACTATCTGAAATGACGGAAAGGAATGGGGTTTCTTCAGGGCTGGTGTGTAATGAACATGAATCTGGCTGTTATTCAACCATTCAGTTGATGGACTTATATATTATTGTCAATAAATATCTGGTTGCATAAATCCAGTGGACTGCTTAAACACCCATCTGAAAACTAACCTCTAAAAAGTGAAATGGTAGAGCTAGGCTCCCAATGTTAATTCAGAACCCTTGTACCCAGCTCCAGTCGGTGACCTTTGTCGATGTTTAACAATCAGTACCCCATAGACATGACTGGTTAATCCTTTATCCTTTACAACACCAGATGAAGGAAATCCTCCAATTGAAATGTAATCATTATTTTTAGTTTTGTACATTAGTAGTTATTCAATTATTATGAAAACCCCATACAGATCTGATTCTAGAATAGAACTCCTAGTTAAGTGACATTCAACATCACCTCATCTTCATCCCCCTGGAAGAGAGCGAGGGCACAGTTCAGTTTCTCGATATAGTTGATGGGCGAGCGCTCCTTGTATCTCTTCTTGTCCTCCTCTGTCACATACGGACCGATAACCGTGTCGAGGTAGCGGCTCTCAAACTTGTGTGTTTCCTGGGCTAGGGCTTCCAGGTCTCCTATACCGAAGTGGCTCGCTCCTGTGAAAAAAAGTGTGACAAGAGATCAGATTATATACTTTTCCATGAACAAACTACTTTTTTTCAACTGAAGTTTCATTAAATAACAAGGTTATTGTCGTCATTTTTAAGCTAATATTTTTTTTTCTGAATTCTGAAAAATAAAGGTTTTTAGGATTATGCTACAGTTCTCTAATTCAACGACTATAACATAGGATCATTAAATGTATTCATTAAATTTCAACTCAAATACTTGTTCATGCCAATGTTCTTTAATGTAGCTATGGTTAAAATTATAGCACTCAAATTATGATTATGCACCAAATTTAAACTTTTGACACTTTCAAGTGCTAACCAGCTTTAAATGTATCCCTAAAGGTAACGGCAGCCAATGTTGTATATCCCCCAGCAGACCCGCCATCAATACAAAGTTTGTTGCGGTCTGCTTTTCCAGACTGGGCCAGGAACTCCGCCCCTGTACATGAGTCATCAAGGTCCAATATACCCCACCTGTTGGCAAATGATAGAGATTGACCACATGGAAGTTGATAACATTGGCCTTTTTAAAAAGTGCAACTGATTAGTAATTATTAACTCCAAAATTAGCAACTAAATTTTCAACAAATTTACAACATTTACTTTGATCAAGTTCGAAATATTGCATGTGTCTTCACTGAACACACATCATCAATAGGGAATCAGATAGCGACAAACTGCTGACAACCATGACGTTGCCACTTACTGTCCTCGGAGCCTATGTCTGTACTGCTTCCCATATCCGGTACTGCCACGGTAGTTCACGTCCAGCACCGCCATCCCACGACTCGTGAAGTACTGGGTCTTTAGACTTAATGTGCTGGATGCCTGTGACGTCGGTCCTCCATGGTTCTTCACCAGAAGTGGTGGCAATGTGCCCTCTGATGAATAAAAGAAATAAAATATATAAGGAACTGCCTAAAAAATCTCCTCTAGAGCTAGTTGAAATTTTCTAACTTTTTATGATTAATATAGAGTTTGACTTGTATGCTACCCGGGTATTTTTGTATCTACATAAGAATGCAGAAAGTTTGATGAGTGCTAGAAAAGTAGAATTTCTAGCACTGGTTCATGTATATCAAATGCAGAATAATGAAAATAAACTTGCTACTAATTGGTCATTATTGATACCTGGGACCAATATATTATCTTAAACAGGAATTTCAAATAAAACTCCCTGAAACCATGAACATATCAGGTTAATGATTTAACTGACAGTTTAATTTTATTTTTATATATTGAAAATGAATAACAACTAATACTACATTACACCATTAGCCAGCTAAGACTACATGTACCTGGTGCAGTAAAGTCTTTGTTAACAGGAGGGTAGAAATAACCATACGCCTTTTCCCCGCCGGAGGTTGTCCACGTAATTTCCTTGGGAATGCTAAAGTACGCTTTGTCTACAGAGAGAGACTTGGACTCACGCAAAACTGTCACCTGTACATGGAAAATCGAATATCATTAAGTTGTCATGAACCTTAAGTGTGGATATCTTTTACAAAAAATCACTATTTTTCTCACCAATCATGTCCAATTGTATAAAAATTGTCTCAACATCTATCTATAATACACGTACCTTGTCCGACTGTGTGTCAACCTGTATGACACAGTGGAACTGGGTGGGACTGCCGGCCACACAGTACACCAAGCCGTTCCCGGTCATGTTTACGTATGACAGGTTGATAAAGTCCATCTTTACAGTGCGGTAATTCTTTGTTTTCAGGTTGTACACGCCCATCTCCTAAAAGACAGAAATGAAATACACATAAGTGACCGAATGTTTCATAAATAATTGAGTGTCAGAGTAAGTTAAATTTAAAATTCAATCCATATATATTGATGCAAAATAGAGTATAAATAACTTAAAATTAAACCTTTCAAAGAAATATTTCATTATAGACACAAACAAATTCAACAAAAAAACATAACCAATTTACCAGCAATTAGTAATAACAGTTTACTCACCGAACCAGTAACAGTAACAATGTCCCCATTTCCCCGTGGGTCCACCATGTATGGGTACAGCCCAAACACCCACTGTGGGCCCCCACACTCCTGGCTCCGTGGCAACAGGTTGACATGCTCACCACTCCCGGTCACATGGTACAGGTTCCACCAATCAGTGACATCGCTGATATAGAGCAGTTCATTGTCACATGTCCAGGATGGCTGTATCACGCTGGTGTTATCCCCTCCAGATACCTGTCACATTCAACTTTATCATAAAATGTGTATTATGTAATTACTCACATAAAAACAAGGGGAAGAATTACTCTTTTTAAATATTATGTTGGTGCACAAAACATTTTGAACAGAAAACATCCTTAAATTGGCATGAAACTTGTGTTTAAATACAGGGAACTTCTAGAACAATCTTCATGCACTTCAGTAATAAACACCTGAATATGATCTGCATTTAATTGTGCCAGAAACTGTTTCTAAAAACTAACTTAAGGACAATTAGATCAAGAAAATGCCAACACTCACCATTTGTTATCAATCAGTCAATGGACATATTGATGACAACTACTTTAGGAGTGATGTGCCTTGCACTACATACACACTTGCAATGTCATTGAACACATTTGTACTACGAAGTCCCATGTAGTTATATAGAGATATGTTGAAGGTTACCGGTAAGGATTTTGCACCATCTTGTTCATGCAGTCAACACCAAAGCTAGATGCCAATACCTCAATTTTTTCAGCAAAGCTAGACATAACTGGACATCAAAGTTTACCTGTTTTGCTGAGCCCGACACCAGCCCATCCCCGGTCTCATTAAGGTCTGCTATCCATAGCTCTGTCGTGTCCCATGGCTGGAACAGTACAAATATTTTATAACTATAGATGATAAGAGATGCATCAGTTCCTAGATTGAGGCATTGTACACATACCCAAGTGTGAAGGCTGATACAACAATGAGTCAGTTTCATAAACACTAACAACATGATATTGTCGATAAAGGTCTTTAGATGTGAATTTCTTTTTTCGCCGAATAATGTTTGCATAAAAATTTCAAAGATGAGATATGTATAAAACAGAAATAATTGGTTGATATGAAATGGTATATGTGTTTTCATGTGTGTATGTTTGTGTGTATGTTTGTGTGTATGAATGTATTAACATTTAAGATCCCAAACGTATTAAGGATGTAAAAAGTCTTGATTAATAACCGTTACGTTAGCAATGTTTCTTCTCAAGCCCATCCAAGACAATATCATTGAGGAATAGGTAAAAGTTTAATTAGTTTAGTAGAATTTTCATATTTAAATATGAATAAATCAATTTACGCGCTGCAATTTAACAGTCTTGTTACTGTTGTGAAAACAGCAAACGTATTATTGAAAAAAAAGTTGAAAAAAAAAGAATTATTATTTGTGGCAAATTGATTTAATTCACATTTATGGATTACACAAAAAAGTTATAAAATTACAATAACATACACTTGTACATTGTACGTAAACGTTTTCAATGTTGTCGAATTTTTCGCATTATGTCATCAGGGTCCTTGTGTGTTTCAATGAACAGCTTCAGCAATAGATTTTTATTTTGCCACGTACGGTAATTTAGCGACATGCCGCAAACTGCCATGAAAATATTAGCACCTACAACTCGATCTACAGTTTGACATAAGACACAAGGACAATGTTTAAAATTCAACCACAGGGACTGAAATAGGTGGTCGACATAGCAAAAAAAAAAATTCGACATAGAAAAATCGATACAAATAGGGACCCCAAAACACAATCCCATGAAAGTATCCATAAACTCTTCCTATAGACCAAGTTTGGTCAAGATACGTCAACCCTAACTAAAGTTATTCAGTTTCAACTGTTTTCTATTTTTAGTAACAGTGACCTTGACCTTGAACCTAGGGCACCAATCGCAATCCCATGAATGGTCTCCATAAACTCTTCCTATAGACAAGCTTAGTCAAGATATGTCATCCCTAACTAAAGTTATTCAGTTTCAACCGTTTTTCTATTTTTAGTAACAGTGACCTTGACCTTGACCCTAGGGACCCCAAACGCAATCCAATGAAAGGTATCCATAAACTTTTCCTATTGACCAAGTTTGGTCAAGATATGTCAACCCTAACTAAAGTTATTCAGTTTCAACTGTTTTTCTATTTTTAGTATCATTGACCTTGACCTTGACCCTAGGGACCCCAAATGCAATCCCATGAAAGGTCTCCATAAACTCTTCTTATTGACCAAGTTTAGGCAAGATATGTCATCCCTAATTAAAGTTATTCAGTTTCAACCCTTTTTCTATTTTTAGTAACATTGACCTTGACCACGACTCTAGGGACCCCAAATACAATCCCATGAAAGGTACCCATAAACTCTTTCTATAGACCAAGTTTGGTCAAGATATGTCAACCCGAACAACGACGTTCGCCATTCTAATAACTTTGTGAAAACCTGGTTAATAAAATAAGAAGGAATAAATTCGAGACCAGAGAAAAAAGCCGACACAACCGGAAAGTCGAGATATCTGACTTTGATTTAGCGAGTTTGGACTGTACCTAAGTTCATTTATCACATGCTTTACCTTGTTTCTGGTTCAATAGAACCATCATGTATTTTTCTGTTTTACACATGTCACCTTCTGCATTTAAACCAAAAATGACATCATGAGCATAAGACAAAATTATGACTTCATACAACCGGGTGTGGCATCACAATTTATAAGAAAGCAAATTTTGTGGTAAGTACAGTGTTTATTTTTTATTTCTACTGGATATCATATCTCAGCATTCATCTAACTTATAAATGGATTAAAACAATGAGAAATACATTTTGTTTTTAAATTATTTCAGGGATTTCTTTTTTGCAATGCATGTTGTGCGGGAAATGGCGTTGCTTTGTCTGTTTGTGGTATTCAGCTCATCATTTGCGCAGGTGAAAAAAGTAGGTCTGTTTGCTATTTTTTTACGGAAAAAAGATTCTGGCACTTATCATGATATAAAACAACTTGTTCGCTAAATAACTTATTTCCAAAAATACCGTAAAACAAGAGTATCACTGGAAGTGATGGATGCTCCAAAATGAGCCCAATTTATATGAAAAGGCAGAAATTGTATTACAATGTAATGTCAGATAGAAATAAAAGGGTTGTAGCAATCTTATACACAAGTTGGGAAATTCATAACATTGAAAGATATGGGCAGGTTTAAGAATTAATTAGATTTTAAAATAAATTTCAAGCAATGAAATAAAAAAGCAGCAATGAAATTCATAAACACAGTAGATAAGGAGCTTTGCATGATAGCCTCAATATGAATCTTTCAAAATATTTATAAATTGATTGCTATCTATCTATATACCAAGTTTCATATGAATCCCTTAAGAACAATCAAAGATATGGCTCGAACAAGCACTTTTTACAGAAAAATATCAGGTTAAGGGGGATTGCTAAATAAATATGCAGGGTAGGATTATTATTCGTGGATACTGCATTTTCTGTTATTTTCATCAATCTACATTTTAAGTTTTATTTCAATCCCTTTAGTATTTTAAGACAAGCACCCATTATAAAAAAATGTAAACCTCACCATGTTTGGGTGGTTCCACTGGATCCAGGCAATCTTCTTGCCATCGGGGGACACTCGTGGGCTGCTGTAGAAGTCACATCCTGACGCCTGCACAATGAAAACAAGATTAAACTATACTTTGTCAATCGCTATTAGTCTATTACAACCGGTAACAGTAATAATGAAAATATGTCTTGAAGAATGGAAGTACCAGAGAAACATTTACATAAAATTATTATATACATCAATATGCAAATAATGACTTCAGAACAAACCCTGATCAAATGCAGACAAATCATTTAGAAGTTGTTAAGTTCAAGCGAAAAATTTCGGCATTTTTGATTTTGAAAAAAATGATCAGACGGCAATTTCTAGTAAGATTTAATATTTCAGTAATTTGTTAAGAAATTGTTTAAAATATGTAAATATTCTATGATAATGTACATTTCTATCACTTTATACTAAATTCCAATGGTAAACTTAATTAAGGGTTCAAGCTCTTATAAATATGCTAGCAATCTGAGACAGAAAACTAAATAAAATATAAAGATACTCACACAATACACTCCTTGCTAGATTGTAAAGTTCCCAGAATATATAGCTTGCTAGCACTAACTTTTCATTTGGAGCAATCTGTCATTAAACATATGACAGTTTAAATTATAAATGATAATATCCAGACTTTCCTTACCAAAACTACCTGGTCGCCAGTGTCTGGGTTGATGGTAACAACAGTGTTGACTGCCTCTTTTTTCTGCCCCTTTACCCCGCTGCTGTGGTCCTCCCGCACACAGTAGATCCTTCCAGTCTGAAAAAGTGGGCTTATCAGCTTAACACAAGATTGGAATCAGGTTCTGAGATAAATTTAGTTAATCAAGTATCTATCCTACATATGTATGTATCTTCCAGATATTCAAAATATTATAGTATGTTTACCAAGAAAGCTTACATGTGAAAGTGAGATATTTCCATATAATTCTCCCTATTTCTCTGGCAACCACAAACCTTAGCATTCAAACTTCCATCAGCATAACGCCATCCCTTTCCTTCTTTAGTGACAGGGACAGGTTTTTCACCAGGGGCTGTTTGCTTATACATGTTCTGATCAGCAAAATTGCTAAAATACAGTGTGCCATTGAAGACAAAGGCTGCTCCCCCGCCATACTCATGCACTCTTGTTCTGGCGTTGAATCCTTCTGGGGTCCATGACTGATAGCCCTCGGTGCCAACCTTGTGTGAGCAAATCACGTACCGCCCACCTTCATCATACCGCAGTTCACTCCAGTATACTGTATCTGAAAAGGACACAAATTGTAGATGGATATACATATTTTAATGCAATTTCAATGCATTTTTATGTACACATACTAGCTATGTACAATGTACTCATTTCAATGTAAATCCAACCTACATTGAATAATTTTTGGCCATATGATGCTGCAATTATTTGCCGGTCGGGGGCCCTCATATCAAGTCTGCTAATCTGACCATAAGGTCTATTGTTCTGGGTTGTATGGGCAAGTCTTTTGAAAATGCAATGCCAAGATACAGCCTGGACAAGGATCATTTCAACTGTTGACCTCTAAGAGTCCTTTACATTTGAGGTGCAAACCTGGGTCTTTTGAGCAACATGCCACCTCATCATGTTGAACTTTCATGGCAAGTTTTAAAAAAATTCTACAATGCAAAGTTCAACATACAGCCTGGAAAAGGATCATTTCAACCTTTGACCTGTAACCTTGACCTTCACCTTTGGGGTACAGACCTGGGTCTTGTGTGCGACACTCCATCTTATCATGGTGAACCTTCATGGCAAGTTTTTTGAAAATCCTATTATGCATGGTCAAGATATGATCATGGACAAAGTCCAGTGCGGACAGATGCATATACACAAACGGAACTGCCATTGTGATAACTATGTCTTGCTCAAGGCAAGCAGGCATGACAATACAATAGTTCAGTGAATACATAGCTTTAATATATCAATACAAGACTCAAGGCAAGCAGGCATGACAATACAATAGTTCAGTGAATACATGGCTTTAATATATCAATACAAGACTTAAGGCAAGCAGGCATGACAATACAATAGTTCATTGAATACATGGCTTTAATATATCAATACAAGACTTAAGGCAAGCAGGCATGACAGTACAATAGTTCATTGAATACATGGCTTTAATATATCAATACAAGACTTAAGGCAAGCAGGCATGACAATACAATAGTTCAGTGAATACATGGCTTTAATATATCAATACAAGACTTAAGGCAAGAATGAGAAATAATTGTTTATCATTAAGGGCAGAAAATTGTCCTGAATATTTAAGTTAAACTTTTTATCTCTTTTAAGTATAAAACTGCATCAAGATTTATTCTCTATCTTCTAAGATAGGCAGCACATAAAACAAATACAAATTTGAATAGTTGTGGCCTTTTATTCTGCCTGACAACGCATCACATGACCAATTCATCATTACGTGACTTTAATTGTATTCACCTGTCATTGTAAACAAAAGGGTATGGTTTTACTGTATTTGCATGATGTCACATTCTGAGCAGATGCTCGAAAATAGCGGCCAATGGAATGTTGTTATGAAAATAAATTTGCTTTTTTTAGTTAATGTAATCATTGACCATGTAGCAAAGTTGGAAAATAGACCCACCAGGGCCCATGGTCAATCTATTATTGCATGCAAATTTAATAGGACAATTAAGGTAAATGGAATAAAAACATCAATGACCCTAAAAAAATTAAAAATTGACAAATTGCTTTAATTTAGAATCATCTTTTGACAATTTTGTTTGGGCAACAGTAGGTTAACACTTATAAATGTCCAAATGTTAAACAAGTTTCCTTAATGCGCATTTTTGTGGCGAAGTAAAGACTGATAGTCCAGTCATATTGTGACAAAATTTTACCTAATTGTGCACTTTTGGTTAAAATCATGAAACTCTGCCTGACACTGTCAGGCTGACACTTGTGCACCCTGATAAACAAGCTCAGGACCAACCTAAATTTTGTCCACGATGGCAACCAAGATGCCATCACCTTAAATCTAATAAAGAGGAACTGTCATAAATAAATAAAATATTTTATTAGATGCTTTCCTGTGTTTTATAAAAATTGATCATTGAAAATTAAGAGCTGTTGTAGGACAGCTGCTTGACTATACACAGCTATGTCTTAAAAATGAATACAATAATCATGAAATATGTGCCTGTCAAAGACAATAAAAATAAGTCAAATAAATGAGTAAACAAGAAAAACTCCAATGCCACAAAGCCAGGTTTTCAATGATTGACTTCAGGCTTCATTGTGTGATTCAGTTTCAACTTATTTTTTCCATTTTTAGTAACAGTGACCTTAACCTGGACCCTAGTGGGTCAAATGCAATCCCATGGAAGTCCTTCATAAACTCTTCCTACATACCAAGTTTGGTCACAATATGTCAATCCTAACTTAAGCCATTCAGTACCAAATGGTCATCTTTTTTGTAACGGTGAGTTTGAACCTAGTGGCCTCCAAATTCAATGCCATAAAAGGTATCCATAAACCTTTCCCATATACCAAGTTTGGTTGCAATATGTCAACCCAAACTATAAAGTTATTCAATACCAACCACTTTTCTATCTTAAGTAACAGTGACCTTGACCCTAGGGGCCCCAAACACAATCATTGCCATGAAAGGTCTTTGTAAACTCTTCCTACATATACATATCAAGTTTATTTGCAATATGTCCACCCTAACTGAAGTTATTCACTACCAACCATTTTTAGTAACAGTGACCTTTACCTTAATTCTGAAAGGCCCCAAGTGCAATCCCATAAAAGGTCTCCATGAATTCTTCCTATATATCAAATTTGGTCATTATATGTCTAACCTAAAGAGGTGAGTTTGAAGCAGCCCTACCGCTGGCCTGCCTAAACATTCTAATATACAAAAATGTACATGTCAAAAGCAATACAATTAAAATAAAAATAAAACAAAGTAAACAAAATGGTCAAGGGCCATAATTTGTATTTTTGGTTAAAATGGAGTTATGTCACCTAATTTGTGCGATGGCCACTGTGTAAACTATAAACGCAATTAAATGAAAACTATGATATCAGAGTTAAAACCCAAAGTTGCCCAAAAACTTTCACAAAACTTATGAAGTAAATCAAGGGCAATAATTTGTAAAGTTGTTTAATATGGAGTTATATCAAAATTTTTGGAACTTCTGATTGGGTTTTTTTATTGGAAAATTGGGACAAGAGATACTTTGAGCCATTGGGAATATGACCGAATGCCAGCTTTAACAAAAGCTATCACAGAGACAGCGCGCTCGACTATTCCGCCGCTTTTCAGTGTATGGATTGAAAAGTTTTGGCGAAACATGCATGGATCACTGTTAAATTAAATTTCAATGCAAAACATGATGTGCTAAGAAATTTACATAAATTTAATTTGAAAATATTTGGGGTACGCAAACTTTAACGTAAATTCTAAGTCGCAAAAGGGGCATAATTTTTATCAAAATGCTTGATAGAGTTACCTCCTCCTGTGTACAGGTTGGGGGCATGATGGTGAACAAGTGTGCTAAGTTTCAAAGCCAGATGTCAATGGACTTTGAAAATATTTGAGGTGGTATGCAAACTTTAACGTAAGTTCTAAATCGAAAAAGGGGCATAATTTTGTTAAAATGCTTGATAAAGTTACCTCCTCCTGTGTACAGGTTGGGGGCATGATGGTGAACAAGTGTGCAAAGTTTCAAAGCCATATGTCAATGGACTTTGAAAATATTTGAGGTGGTACGCAAACTTTAACATCAATTCTAAGTTGAAAAAGGGGCATAATTTTGTTAAAATGCCTTGATAAAGTTTTCTCTTCCTGTGTACAGGTTGGGGGCATGATGGTGAACACGTGAGCAAAGTTTCAAAGCCATATGTCAATGAACTTTGAAAACATTTGAGGTGGTACACAAACTCTTACAAAAACTTTAACATAAGTGGTTACGCCGACGCCGATGCAGACGCCGACGTTTGGGTGACTAGGATAGCTCTCCTTATTCTTCGAATAGTCGAGCTAAAAATCACAGAAAAAAAACCCTGAGCACTGGTCTATATATTCACATTTTTTTGGTCAACAGCCTATTCACACAAGCAGTAGCTACAATATTGAGCATTCAGGGATACTTGTTTTTTTTATTTTGACATTTCTTATGTCTTGAGTCTGCCATAGTCATAAAATCATCAAAAGACTTGTTGACGGCCATTTTAATAGGTGGACTAACATAAATATGCAGCAAATTAGCCTATGCACTAGTCCAAATAATTGTACATTTACGTATTTTTTTTAAGATTTTCGATATTGCAAATCCTTCAAGTACAAATTGTTTTGTACCAAAAGTGGGTAGTTATTCCCATTGGAATTCCGGGTTAAACACTATTGCGTCAATAAATATCATAAAAACAAGAAATATTACCAGATATTGTTATTTTATATTAGTTCCATACAAAAATAAATAAATATCCAACAAAGTATTATGAGTTTGATGTGTTTTTTTCATTTCATACTGTCAAAACATAATTATATATATACATGAATTGCACCGGAAGGCTGCGGTTCACAGTTTTACAACAATCGGAACACCTCGGAGATGGCCGAGTTGTTAGGATTGAATTTACGAGGATGGCTGAGTTGTTACAATTGGCTTAGTTGTTGTCTGTATCAGTCAAGTTTCATTTTATTGGAAAGGTAAATCCTGTGTTTAAATGCATTGTAAGCTTGATTTGTGCAAAAAACCCGTAGACTGTAGAAGCATTAAGTAAATAAATCATAATACTGCTTCCCTTTTTGTCGTCTGACCACTTCCCGTCGGCCACAGTTAATTAGGATAGCAGTCAATCTTATTAGGAATGCCGAAGAACACGATGAGAATCTTATTTGAATTAAGCTTGTATCAATGACTATCCAAATCGGCTATGATGGCTCAAGAGCCCTCTTACAAATTTTCACATCGCGAAAAAAAATTGACAGAAAACACGTTGCGAAAATGTATGACATTTCTATAAAATCAGACTCTTTTTTTTTGGGGGGGGGGGGGGGGTTGTCGCCGGGTCCTGTACAATTGAGGTTCTAAAATTTTAGAAGCCCTGTAGCAGGGAATGTCCCATGTCCCTGGGGTGCGGGGGCATTTTGCGGGGGTTTCACCAGCAGTTCGTCCCTGCAGGGGGGGGGGGATTTTGCCTGGGCTTGGCCGGACGGAAATTCAAGGTCCCCGCTATTCCCCAGACCTGAGGGGGCCATGGTATCAATTGACTGGTGCATAATGATGTGAAATAGCAAGACACTATCAGCAAACCTTTGTTTTCAATACATGGGTCAACATGTACGCCCTGGAATGTCACACTGCTCTCTGACACCAGTTTACTGCTGATGGGAGAAGCCCAGGATCCATACGGCGAAACTTTGGTGCCCATCTTTCTTATCAGTCGTTGACAGCTATTCACTGTCCGGATGTTTTGACCCTGAATTAGAAAACTTTTTGTTACTCGAGTCAGACCGAGCCTAATATTTTGCATTGGTTCAAAAACCTTTATTTATTGTACAATAAAATCATAAATTACTTTGTTTTGGCAAAAGGCAGACTTGATTAATCTAATGTAATTTAATTTAATCGATCACCCATCTTGAAGCAGTCAACAATTATGTTCGATCTAATCGTACTCCTAGCCTGGGACCAATAATGTAATCTTATTTACTCCCAGTCCTAGCCTAAGTTCGATCATCAAATGCCGATACAGTCGGTCAATAGCTATTCATAGCTAATGTTTTCTCTGTTATGTCATACCGACTGAAAATAAAATTTGATTTGATTTGATTTGAAAGATTGTTGATATAAATCTTTTAGATATTGAAAAACAAAACAAACAAAAAAAACAACAAAAAAACTTTCAAATTTTGTAAATCAAATATTGATAACACAAACATTCATACATCTAAAGATATTGCAAATGCGTACTCACCACTGTAGGAATACATCACAGTATATTAAGTACTGATGAAGATTTGAATCGGAAGAGTTCAAGGTCCCGGTGATAACTCTCCACTAAACGTTATCTTATGACTACTTACGCACATTTCTCTCTAAAATATTAGAATCTTAAAATGAGTTTAAAAGAAATTACCAAAGAGCATTTTGGGAAAACGTCTGACGGAAAAGACGTTTATGTGTAAGTTAACTTATTTTCTTTATTTCAATTCATACGTACACTAGGGATGTGGGTTAACAATAATTTCGTTCCCTAGTATTTTCGTACTCTCCAATTTTCGGTGATTTTGTACCCTTTGAACATTCATAACCGAAACCTATAATATGTAATTTTGTTTAAGCTTTATTTTTTCAGCTAAAACTGAGTAGTGATTGTAGTGATTATACGAGGGTTGTCCGGGAAGTTTTGAAGCTACAAGTTCGATGATAGGATGCATTTTTTTTTATCTCATATGGAGAAATTCTGAAATGTTTAACACTATACTACGAAATGAACGCATTCAGCAAACATTTCAAAAAGTTAGTCACGGAGCACTTCGATCGTAGTCAAATGGCGTCACGTCATTTACATTTTTTAAACTGAACCCCGTTCTTTCTGCTGTTACGGTGACATTCAATCCATTGCTTGCATGATTGACTATATATATATATATGGTACGAAATGACTGGTTCCCGGGATGTCATGCCAGCACATTGTATACCGGTTTTATATATATCATCAGTCTGTTCAAGCACAATGTAAAGTTTCACGTAGATATATATATATACATGGACCGACATGATTTTTGTTTTATTAACTAATGCATTGGCAACCACGTACACCATGCAGATAAATATGAAAAAATAAAACTGACATTGTTTGCAATTATCGCATTCTTTCATATACATTGTAATACTATGTGTTATGAAATTGCCAGTGTACAGATTGTACAGATGCCCGTCTCTCGGGTCGTATAGGCACCATCACCCCCACCCCCAACTGCCGCATCTGTCCTGGTTTCAATTCAGGAATTACATCAACGTCTTCTAATAGATGTCTTATATTCACAATCGATGTTAAAAAAAGTTGAATACACTTAATGATTAATCGGAAATAATTGGTGATTTACATCACTCAAGTTCATTTTAGCTGTGTTTTCACAATAGGTTCATCCTGCGCGCGGGGGGCGTGACGGTACGGGTGCTCAACTTCGGCTGTGTGGTAAAGGAAATTCTCGTACCGGACAAGGACGGCAACATAACCGACATCTGCCTCGGACACGATACATTCGAAGGTACATACTTGTAGTGAAGGCAGAGAGTCGTTGCTTATGAGTAACATACAACATGAACGTCTTTGGTATAACTGGGCCGAAGATTTAACTCCCTAAACGGACGCTCGATCTACTATGCACTTATTGGACTGTATTGTGAGTCCGTCCGGTATTTGCAAAAAACGTCCATTTCTTTACAGCGTTTTCACCTTCCAGGCTATGAGGACAACCCAGCGTTTCTAGGTGCTATTTGCGGGCGGGTGGCGAACAGGATTGACGGGGCGACATTTGAGCTTGACGGCAAGCGCTATGACGTCAGCAAAAACGACCCGCTTGGAAACAACTTATGTCACGGCGGCTTTGTTGGCTTTACGAGGGTACGTTTTTGGGACAGCAAACTCAGCAGACTATAACCGGTTTATTATTTAAGACCTTTGTTATGTCTTAAAACATAAACTAATGATACATAGCCATGATTGAGTAATTATTGAAGTAATCAGTATTTAATGCGCTAACCGGCAATATGAGTTCGTGTAAATGTAAGTGCATGCCGGTTTTAGAAAAACTGCCTAATTTACGAATACACTTATTTGTGCACGTTAATGATTAAGTAGTTTACAACTATTCTCACACTGTTCATGTAGTTCTTTGTCGTGTATCTTGTTTGATCATATGGTTACATACTTATTATATTGCTTATACACGTAGTTATAAATATATCAGTATACATTATTCGTATAGAGATGTTTCGACTGGAAAATCGACGGCTTCAAGTTAATCCTGACGTACACAGACGTGGACGGAGCGGAGGGGTTCCCGGGAGACGTTGACGTCACGGTGACATATGAGCTGACGTCAGACGCGGAGTTCATGATGGATTACCAGGCGACTACGAACAAAGCCACTCCAATAGACATGGCGAATCACTTCATGGTTAACCTAGCTGGACATGTAGGCTCACAATTTAGTGTACACCTAGTCGTTTGTGCACATACATTAACTTGTTATAGTATCTATAAGTAGAGATACAGATCTGAAGATGACTGGTTTAAATCAAACAACACATGTGTTCTTTTTTAAAATATAAACGAGTAATTAATTACATTTGTATACTACTAATAATTTACTAGTATAATGTTTTTGCATATGTGTCGTCAGAACTTATAAATACAGTACTTGTACTACTTACTATTGCCCCGATTATTTCTAGGACCATGGGTATGTTGGCGATCATATCGTTACCTCAAACTCCTCCGAAATCTTGGAATTTAACGAACGATTTATTCCAACAGGTTAGATATTCGAATGTGTTTCCCCGTTATCATCATTTATGTTCTATTGTTTCCGGAGTAATGGACAACCTGGTTTCACTATGTATGGAAATAATGTAACGTTTCTTCCCTAGCTAGCTCGGACACGCTACATTAAATTAAACTATAAACCTATTCTCGGACTGCATTGTCCCAAAAATTAAGTATGAAATTTATATTATATACACGTGATTGACAATGATTGCTTACAAAACCGAATGATTGGAGAAATAATTATTATTCTTCAAGAATCAACGTTCAATTATCCCAAAAGCAAGAACGAACAAACAGAAACACTACAACAACTATGCTGTAACTTCAAACAGGACCAGCATACAAAACGCTCATAAACCAATCACAATATATCAGCGAAACCCACAGTCCTAAATGTATAGCTTTTACGGGGAATCAAACCATTGACCCTGTTCCGTCTGTATCGCAATGATCCAGGCTTACTAAGAGGCCAAAAAGAAACCCCACGGATGTCCGAACCTGGAAACTAGAAGCTGTAGCGCAATGCTTCACTTTAATTCTCCTAGCCTCCAATAGTTCAGAACCCGCCCTAAACAGTACAAAAAGATACTTCAAAGAATCCCTATATATTATTAACTTGATGTTCTCACATCGGCGTCGAGACACGAACTAACTAATTCTATGCATTTCGCTTCTTATATACCCTCACATCACGTGACCAGAATGGAATGGTCCATTCTTAACAAGCTCTAAGGGTGAAACCATTATATATAACTAGCGTTACAGAGTAGGGGTGTCAACTTTATCAAACATACGAAAACGTAGAAAACTATTAAGAATACAACTTATTCGTATTAATTAATCATTTACTAGCTAAATTTAGACATTTAATACTAAAACCATAACATTAGTATTAAATACACGAAATCATATAAAGAAGTAATAGCGATAATGGCGAAAACCGTTTTTACGGTAAATAGTCAAATTCTTTATAACTTTCACTGAGACAGAAGAAGTTGATTTGTTTCATTCTTGAAATATGAAAAATAGACGTTTACTTGATTATCCTTTTATTTAAAGCTCAAACGAAGTGTAAAATCTCAACTTACTTTTCAGACGATAACACTATTTACTTTGTACGTATAACATAAAAACCTACGCCCAACTGTACTATCCGGAAATGTTTACTTTCCGGGCTCCGGCCTTTATGACTCCAAGAACATTACATTACCCACGCCTCCGGGTACATGCGTCCCGCATGAGTAAAAGAAATAAGTCACTAGAACAAGAGACCAAATATTTTCAAAACAATATCTATTCAAAATTAAGTTAACACACAGATAGGTACATTTTCCCGTAAAATTAAGGTTTCAAAGGTTATCAAAAAAAAAAAATGCCAAACATTCCTCATACGCATGGAATACCTTTTCCACAAAAATAAAAATAAAATAAAATAAAACAAAAATAAATATCAAGTATGTACAGACAAACACCTTCTTGGTGTATTAAACTTTTATCAAGTCATGATTTTAAACCCTATTCATGCACGTTCTAGTGACCGCTTTAAAAACATGCAACTTCACTGAATGTCAATTTCCAAGTCAACTTCACCATTCTCGGACACCTTGAAGGTGATGTCTTCCGGACGAATAGTGCCTTCATCCAGAATATCTCCCAAGTTTATATCAAGCTTCATCTTCTTAGATTTCTGCCTGACCATTGACGTTTCGTAAATAGTGTCATCATCTTCCGAAACGCTTAGTTTCTGCTTTAGCTTCATCCCTTCTTCTACTCGGCAGAAATGAAGATTGACGTGTCTGTTCCGACCAGACGTCGTTAGAAAACTCGCATCATCCCGAGGCGGCTGTTCTTTCTCCTTCTCAAACACCCTTGTTTTCTCTGATATGGTATTTGGCTTCTCACTTTGAAGCACACGTTTTCTTGGCCCAGGGAGCATTGGTGTGGTAGGCTTTCGGACAGTCCTACCTTCTAATACTTTCTCCATTTCACAACCCTTTAGGCTTTCATCCTTACTAGAACCTGGTTTCACGCCACCATCAGCATCATTAACATAAAGTTCACTGTCGTCACTTTCACAATCACTCTCCTGTTCGGCAACCTCCTGCTCACTATCAGAGAGTTCCAGATCCACCTCCGGATCCACATCCCACACTTCCTCTTCCATAACTGTACCTTTAGCTAGTTCCGATTGCTCTTTCGGCGCTTCCCCTGCCTTACTTTGTGTTGTGCAAATTTCAGCTGATTGTTTTGTCTTCGAGTTCTCCCTTATCCCATGCACATTTTTCAAATGTTTCTGGAGATACTCCCGCTTCTTGAAGAGTTTTGCACATACTCTACAAATAACGTTCGGTTCTGGGACACACTTCTTTATGTGCTCATGGAACACCTGTCCAGAAGGAACCTCCTTCATACACTTCGGACATATTGGGCGACACTGGTCTTTCCGAGGGGTCTGCTTAGTGTTTGCCATTCCAACCTGAAAATAGAAAAGATAATCTTTTGACCATACAGGTGGCTTACGTTTTCTACCCCCAGTCAGTGTTTCTCGCAAATCATCAATCTCAGGAGTATCATCACTCTCACAACCAGTAGTCTTAAACTGTGTATTATCCTGATCATTTGAAAGAGTTTCACTATCATTATCCTCTGATTCACACTGGATTTCTTCGCCTATTAACAACTGCGTTTTACACTTTCTCATCCTGTCACAGTGTACAACTTGCTCAGTTCTGTTTCTTCCACAGTCTATTTTGTAAAGAACGTCTGAGAACTTAGCTACTACAGTGTATGGTCCACGCCAAAAAGATGTTAGTTTTGATGACGTGCCTGACTTCTTGACAGGGAAATACACGTACACCTTGTCACTTGGACTAAAATGCTCATATGAAGTTCTCTTGTCATGTATCTGTTTCTGCCTTAACATCGCTTTCCCTGTGCTTTGTCTGACAAATGCATGAGCTGATTCCATCTTCTCTTTAAGCTCCCAAACCCATTCATGGTCAGGAATTTCACGAATACCTGAAGGTAACTCATACAGTAGGTCCAACGGGGTTGAAACCTCCCGCCCCAACATGAGCATGTTTGGTGTCATTCCTGTAGTTTCATGCTCAGCACTTCTGTACGCCATGAGAACATAGGGTATTTGCTTATCCCAGTTTCTGTGATTGTCTTGGACATACGCACTTAGCATAGTTGTAAGTGTTCTATTAAATCGTTCGACCATACCGTCAGATTGAGGATGGTATGGTGTCGTCCTAGTTTTCTCTATGTTCAACAATTTACACATTTCTTGGAAAAGTTTACTTTCAAATTGGCTACCTTGGTCCGAATGAATCTTTCTTGGTATGCCAAACCTAGTAATGACTTCTTCGACTAATATATTTGCAACTGTTCTTGCTTCCATGTTTCTCATAGGTAAACATTCAACCCACTTTGTGAAATAATCAGATATCACAAGGATATACCGATTACCGCTTTCAGTCTCAGGCAGTTCACCTAAAATGTCAATCGCAATCCTTTCCATGGGATAACCACTCCGTACAATTTGCATTGGTGCTTGCTTGGTTTTGTTAGGTCCTTTTCGTGTCATGCACGTTTCACATCCATTCACATAGATCCGGACATCCTTCTGGAGACCTGGCCAGAAATAGGTTTGTCTGATCTTTTTGAGGGTTTTCTTAAAACCTAAATGACCAGCTGCTTTGATATCATGGGCATGAATAAGGACTTTCCTTCTCTGTTTAGTCGGTATCAACACTTGATACGTTGTTTGTCTGATCGCAAAGTGTTCAAACCTTCGTACCAGAACTCCTTTTTGTAGTTCTAGACGTTCAAATTGACTCCACAAACTTTTTAATGTATAACTCTCATCAGCAATTTCAGAAAAGGTTGGCTTTTTGTCGTCGTGGATCCATGTAATTACCCTGGCTATGTCCTTGTCTTCGGTTTGTAATGACTCCAGATCATCTGTGTCATTACTAGTTGTTTTAACACAGTTTACGCTCCCTGTCGGGCTGAGCCTTTCTTTATCACTCATACCATACTGTCTACATGGTATCCTGCTAAGTCCGTCTGCATTTCCATGAGATCGCCCTTGTCTGTGTTCTATTGTCATTTGATATGAAGATAAAGCTTCAATCCATCGAGCCACTTGCCCTTCTGGGTTTTTGAACTTCATTAACCACTTAAGTGACCCATGATCTGTTCGCACATTAAATGGTTTGCCATACAGATAGTGTTTGAAATACATTGTGAAGAACACCAAAGCCAATAGCTCTTTTCTTGTGACACAGTACTGGCGTTCAGCCTTAGTGAGTGTCCTACTAGCATAAGCAACTACTTTTTCCTTACCATCAGTCTTCTGCGATAATACTGCGCCTATAGCAAAGTCACTGGCGTCTGTATCTAAAACAAACTGCTTACTGAAGTCTGGATGAACGAGCAATGGAGCTGTAACTAAACTATGCTTTAATTTTGCAAAGGCGTCTTGGCAATCAGATACCCATTCAAACTTTCTTCCCTTTTCTGTCAACCTGTGAAGTGGCTTGGCAATGTGAGAGTAGTTTGCGATGAAGCGTCGATAATAGCCACATAGCCCTAGGAAAGAGCGTACCTCTGTCACATTGCAGGGTGTTGGCCATTGCCTTATGCAATCTATCTTCTTTGGATCGGTTTTCACGCCATGCTCGCTGATTATATGACCGAGGAATTCTACCTCTTTTCTGAAGAGCTGGCATTTGCTAGGTTTTAATTTCAAACCTGCATCTTCGAACCGTTGAAAAACGCATTCCAAGTTTTTCATCATGTTTCGAAATGTTTTTCCAACCACTATAACGTCATCCAGGTATATCAGGCATACGGTCCAATGCAAACCAGCCAATACGGCTTCCATGAGCCGTTCAAAGGTGGCTGGAGCGTTACATAAACCGAATGGCATAACTGTAAACTCATATAAACCTTTCCGGGTAATGAACGCTGTCTTTTGCCTATCATTCTCGTCCATCTCAACTTGCCAGTATCCCGAACTAAGATCTAAGCAAGAAAACCATTTTGATCCAGCTAACTGGTCCAATGATTCGTCCACTCTGGGTAATGGATAGGCATCTTTAATGGTAACGTCATTCAGACGACGATAATCAACACAAAAACGACGACTTCCATCCTTCTTCTTTACGAGAACGATTCCGCTTGCCCATGGACTAGTTGAAGGCTTGATGATGCCTTCATCTAGCATTTTGTCAATTTGGGTTTCAGCCTCGGTTTGCAAATGTACTGGGATACGTCGAATCGGCTGTCGAATTGCTGATGCATTTCCTGTAGGTATCTGATGCTTTATAATGCCAGTTCTGCCAAGGTCGGTATCGTTTTCGGAAAATATATGCGCAAACTTAGTCAGCAGCTTCCGCACTTCAATTTTCTCATTTCTTGTCATACCATCCGATGCTCGGTTATATACGTCATGCATGTGTTCAGGAAGACAGGTGGTATCGGATTGTTTCATTCTTGGTTCTTCAACCTTGTCAACCTGCGTCATAATAGCTATGTTGGTGTTTGGATACAAGGTTTGTGCTTCCTTTGAAAAGTTTGCCAGCCTTATTGGAATAATATCATTAGCCTTCACCAATGTGCGTGCAGCTATCCCTTTGCCAATCTCCAAAGACTTCATTGTAGGCTCCACTACGCCCAGTCCAAGACGTTTGACTCCTGGTTCTACACATCTTCCTGTGGTCATAATCTCTGAACCAGCTGGGATAACCACCTGTTCGGCTAAAACAATCCGATAACATCCTATATTACCATTGCATTGTAACTGTATCCTATCTCCATGAATGAGCATTGTGTTGTTTTGGGTATCAATGATTACTCCATTAGCTTGCATAAAGTCTATACCCAATACTACGTCAACTTCTAATTCTGCTATTACCACAAATATCGTGCACTGAATTTCTCCAAACTCTAGCGTCAGCTCTGTTTTTCCTACAACTTCCAAGTTGTTACCAGTAGCCGAAACGATTGGTTTATCGAAGTTTGTTATCGTATGCTTGGTATGGATACTCTGCCAAAGTCGTTTGGATATCAGGGATAAGGTAGCTCCCGTGTCAACTAAACAGCTTACTTTTGTTTCGTCTATCTGAGCAGAAGCATACAGTCCTGCAGAGAGTCTCCTTGTTGTCTTAACGGTATGCTTAGGTCTGTTTTCTTCTGCGTTTCACTTTGGACTTTGTCTCGACCTCTCATTAAGCTGTGGACAGTTATTCCTCAAGTGTCTGTCCGACCCGCATTGATAACATGTTCTTTTCAGGGTCCTTGGTTTATCTACATTTTCTCTGGTCTTATTGGAAAAAGACTGCGTTGGCTTGGTGTCCCTTAGGTTGTTTTGCCTCTGCATGTCCCGAACCAATGTCTCAAGCCTTGAGACAGACTTTGTCAGATTTTCAATAGCCTTAGCCTGTGTTTCAGTCTCAGTGGATGCCGTCCTTATCTGCTCATGCTGTCTTTTCTCAGCCCGATAAAAAGCTTCTAGCTCCACTGCATGCCTCACAGCATCATTCAGGTTGGTTGGTCTTGACTGCTTGATTTTTAATCTCATGTCTGAATTAACCAACGCATCCATAAATTGCTCTTTTGCTAAGGTTTCTCTTACATCTATAGGTGCACTAGGGTACGCAAGGTTCGTAAGGCGTCTAATATCCTGACCTAGCTCTCCCATGGACTCAATTGCCTTCTGTCGCCTATCCCGAAGTTGAACCCTATATAGTTCAGTCTGGTTAGCAGGTGAAAATCGGTCTTCTAATGCTCTGGCTAACTCCTTGTAGTCAGTTGTGTTTGAGCTCAGGTTACCAAAGACACATTGGGCATGGCCCCTCAATGATACCGAAAGGTACAGACCTTTTTGTTCTTCAGACCATCCGTTTAGCTGAGCGCATGCCTCAAAATGTGCCTTGTAGTCCGTCCATGCTCCCGTGCCATCATATGTAGCAGGCTTCACATGGCACTTATTCTGGCCTGTACTACTTTTAGGTTTTGTAACCGGCCGTTTTATACGCTGGGTAACATGTCTGTCCATGCTCCTGTCCAGGGTCTCATCCGCTATTGGAGACGAAAAATTGCTATAGCCAGTTTGAGCATCATCCACTCTTTATATCAAACCTTATGCGTGGTTTAAGCTGAGGTTTGGGCGTAGACGTCATGCTCGGTGCTGCAGTTTTATCGAGCTCCTTTTGCAACGACGAAATTTCCTGCTCCAACTTAAGCCTTGTAATTTCTTGTTTCAAGACAGCATTTTCGTCGATCAGCCTCGAAACCTCGTTCTGGTTTGGGCTGTCCATGCTTCTTGAGTATTCAGGGGTAAGCTAGATTGCTATGAATCTATATTGCCCCACGTTGGGCGCCAAATTTTGTAACGTTTCTTCCCTAGCTAGCTCGGACACGCTACATTAAATTAAACTATAAACCTATTCTCGGACTGCATTGTCCCAAAAATTAAGTATGAAATTTATATTATATACACGTGATTGACAATGATTGCTTACAAAACCGAATGATTGGAGAAATAATTATAATGGTTCAAAAATCAACGTTCAATTATCCCAAAAGCAAGAACGAACAAACAGAAACACTACAACAACTATGCTGTAACTTCAAACAGGACCAGCATACAAAACGCTCATAAACCAATCACAATATATCAGCGAAACCCACAGTCCTAAATGTATAGCTTTTACGGGGAATCAAACCATTGACCCTGTTCCGTCTGTATCGCAATGATCCAGGCTTACTAAGAGGCCAAAAAGAAACCCCACGGATGTCCGAACCTGGAAACTAGAAGCTGTAGCGCAATGCTTCACTTTAATTCTCCTAGCCTCCAATAGTTCAGAACCCGCCCTAAACAGTACAAAAAGATACTTCAAAGAATCCCTATATATTATTAACTTGATGTTCTCACATCGGCGTCGAGACACGAACTAACTAATTCTATGCATTTCGCTTCTTATATACCCTCACATCACGTGACCAGAATGGAATGGTCCATTCTTAACAAGCTCTAAGGGTGAAACCATTATATATAACTAGCGTTACAGAGTAGGGGTGTCAACTTTATCAAACATACGAAAACGTAGAAAACTATTAAGAATACAACTTATTCGTATTAATTAATCATTTACTAGCTAAATTTAGACATTTAATACTAAAACCATAACATTAGTATTAAATACACGAAATCATATAAAGAAGTAATAGCGATAATGGCGAAAACCGTTTTTACGGTAAATAGTCAAATTCTTTATAACTTTCACTGAGACAGAAGAAGTTGATTTGTTTCATTCTTGAAATATGAAAAATAGACGTTTACTTGATTATCCTTTTATTTAAAGCTCAAACGAAGTGTAAAATCTCAACTTACTTTTCAGACGATAACACTATTTACTTTGTACGTATAACATAAAAACCTACGCCCAACTGTACTATCCGGAAATGTTTACTTTCCGGGCTCCGGCCTTTATGACTCCAAGAACATTACAATAATAACAACACTTGTTTGAATTGAAATAAGGGCATTTATTCTAGAATGCCGGAAGTTTAAAGTTATTTTTCCATATCTGGACAGCTAAAAAACCGCCATAATATAAGAACAAATATAAAATATAAAATCAAAAGGAATAAGAAAATAAAAATAAAATAAATTCAAAATGTGAGGTGAGCCAATAATGTCTTACGTTGTAGGAGAGGAGGAGAGGAGGAGGTGGTTTTCCAAAATTTTTAGCGTGGTTCCGCTTTGAATCTGAACGAAGAGTGATGGAATAGGAGTGCCTTGATTGGCTGATATTAGTCACGTGGTTTAAAGTTTCGGTCACATGATTTAAGACGATAAGACAATTGGCTCTGACGTCATTGGTCTAAATATACATCTTATTAATATCAAACAAAGACATAAATACTTATATATGTTTATAAAATTCATTAAACTATAGTCACTAGTGTGTGGCTAGCTCTGCACGAAGCAAAGGAAAAGCATGTCTGATGGTTTGTTCTTTTAAATGTTATCTTATTAATGTAGGTTAAATCAGCTGTAATAGCATTCTGTGTTTATTCACTCAGGCAAAATTCTGAGTGTAGAGGGCAGCTTGTTCGACTTCCGGAAGCCGGTGTTGCTAGGCGACGTGTTAGAGCGCATGCCCGGGAAAGACGGGCTCCACCACTCGCATCTCGTTCAAGGACATGACGGACAGAAAAGACTCGTTGCCAGGTTACCACTTTACATTTAAGCTCATCTCATCTGAGCAAAATCTATTGTGACCACCCTGTTGTCTGGAGTACAGGGATGGCGTGCCACGTCATATGGTTCAGTTTCACTGTAGCGAAGATTTATATTATAATTAATAAATGTATAAACAAGACATCGTAATGCTCTAGGATCAGACAATACATCCGATCATTAAACCTATGCACTGATTAATAATAATTATTATTATTTAACCAACCAGTGATTCTTAGTTTCATTTAAATTGACCTCGATATGCACATGCTTTATATCAAGCTCTTCGAAGAAACACAATGCTTTTTTTGACAACACATAATTGAAACTCACCCTTACACGTGCAGGGCGGAGCACAAAAACACGGGGAGGTACCTGGAGGTGTGGAGCACGGAGCCCCAGTTCGTCGCTTACTCGTGCTTCTACCTTGACTTCCTGTTGAAGGGCACCCCTTGTAAGGCCGGTCACGTGTACCAGAAAAGTGGCGGCATACTCTTCATGCCTCACAAATACCCGAACGCGGTCAACGTGGTATGTACACGGCTAGTATGACTATTTGGTTTCAGTTGTTAGTACACTAGGAAAAAACAGTTTTATAAGTCACAGGGTAAGCAGCTGACCGGGGCAAAGTAAATACATCCATTTAATAAACATGTTTATTGTGCCCCGTTTCTCCAATATCGGGTCACCAACTAACACCGTAACCTGTATTCATCGATCAAGACGCCAACTCTCTCTTGGAAATGTTTCATATTTTCATGGGAATCAGAACACAGACGCCATTTTGGTACTATAAATAGTGACTCAATTTGGAAAAATATGGGGTCACCGCGTGACCAGTCCTGGACCCATGGCGTCATTCAAGTCGGAGGCGTGATTTATGTTCACGAGTGCTTGTATTAAGCCTTTGGAAGCTTTCTTTTATCTTAATAGCGTGGTAAAATAAGATGATTGTTTTAAAGTATTAAGACATAACATGTATAACATATAAATATCTTTTTTTCTGTAAAATGCGTTTGTTTTTTTGTACGACTAAACTGTGGCAAATCATTAGGAGATAACACTATGATACCAAAAGTTGGAACCCTTCAACAAATGTTGATATTTGCTCGAATGTCGTCCTGGAAGACCACAATTTTGGTAAGCGTTAACAACGATAATGGTCACTTAAGTACTGCTTTCTTTTTACGTGATTGAATAAATGACATTATCACGTGATGTTATCAATGTATTGTTAAGATGCCAAAATATCTAAGTCAGTATGTCGGGCTCTGTGTCCACGTTTTTTCGCAGCAGTTTTCCGCTTCCTTACACTATCCATGTTGTGTTGTTGTGGATATATTAACACGAGAAGGTCACGTGATGAGTGTCGATAAATACACCGACGTTATTTTTAAACGTTTTGAACGATTTTCTCTTTTTTTCTTTTCATCTGGTGTCTGGTCCCTTTAAAGGCCTGACTTGATATTTGATATTTCAAAAACCTTAATGTCAGTAGACACAATGGAAGATAGGTAATTGTTTATGAATCTGACATTCGTTCGAAGGATTTCATTCAGACGAAACGGTGTAGTGTGTGTTAAATGCCAATTGTGGCAAATGTTCTTCACTTAAAATTAGTCCACAAATACTCCATTTGCATGAAACAACTCAACTTATTGTATAAAAACAAAATAATTGAGTTACCAATCTGATTTCAGGCGAGTTTCCCGAGCGTGGTTGTCCGGCCTGGTGAGACGTACCATGCGTCGTCCTCGTACAAGTTTGGGGTAACCCGGACTTGTGACGTCATCAGTTAAAATAATTTCTGTGGCGGAAGACAAAAACGAGATTTATATGTTTGATAGGATTGTAAAAGAACTCAACCAGTGTTCGTAGATTTAAATTTACGTTTTTTTTTTAATAATTTTTGCAAAAAAAAAAACAGAAACCAGTTATATATACAAGACTGCTGACAACAAAATTAGATCGCAGATTTTAATATTTAAGTTCAAAAATCGATGTTTTATGCATTTTTCTTAAGCCATAAACATATTTTTCTAACGAAAAATATGAAAATCTCCGATCTGATTTTTTTGTCAGCAATCTTTTATCATTGATATGCAGATATTTACGCAAAAAATTGCTCCTTCAAAGACAATAATATAAAAGTTGTAAAAATGGTATATCTGTGAGAGTGCAGCTTTAAATAGATAATGCGTGGATAATTAAGGCTTATGATAAATATCAAAGGCATGTGAAGAAAGAGATCTTGTGTGAAAACGAAATAATGTAAATAGCTATAACGCATGTTGGAAATACCGGTGTTTGTCGATCTAGTAAGGTAGACATGGTCGTGGTGCAGTGCGGTTGCGGTGAACTCTTGGTCGCCAGTGGAAGTGGTGGACCCTATGCCGCCAGTGGTAATGTCGGACTGAGTGCCGTCAGTGATAGTGGATGATTCTGGCCCGTCAGTGGTAGTGGATGACGACGGGCCGTCAGTGGTAGTGGATGACGACGGGCCGTCAGTGGTAGTGGGTGACTCCGGGCCGTCAGTGGTAGTGGATGACGCCGGGCCGTCAGTGGTAGTGGATGACTCCGGGCCGTCAGTGGTAGTGGATGCCTCCGATGAAACAGTTGTCGACGTTGACCCCACGTCGCCTGGTGTTGGGGATGCCTCAGTGACCTGATATAGCGTCTCAACCATTGCGCGGGCATCAGCCTCACGGGAAAACAACAGGCAGTAGCAACTTTCCATCTGAACAGGCTTCTTAGTCGTTGCAACATAAAATTCAATGCTGGATGTGGTGAAGGAGGCATCATGCATTTGCGCCAACGTAAACTCTCCCGTCATACCATGCATCAACACCATTCCACCCTGGTCATCATAAAAGCAGTCGGATATACATACGAGTTGTCAAAGTTGAAACGTGTCAATGGTATATCGTATCGCTTAGGAACACACATTTGCTAATACTTTAATAGGGACCGCTTTATTTAAGATCTTAGTCGCGGGGTGAAAATGTTCTGTGACATTTCTTGTTGTTAATTTACTGCGTATTTGCTTCCAGTATTTTAATTGAATTAACTTTGAGGAAATAAAATCTTAAATCTATTTTGAGTGCAAACCTACTATTCTTAAAACAATTGGTTTATGAAGCACCCACTTTGTAAATATTGGGATTTTAGAATTGCAAATAGCAAAAAAGAAGAGGTTTTAGGTTTGTGAAAATATACAAATCAAATGTTTTCCAAAGCTTACACTGTACGAGGCGACATCAGTTTCCATCATGTAGTTGATGATGACGTACGCCTCATTACGACCGTACTTGCCCGGGAAACTGAAGTCGCACCATCCTTCAACGTTGTACCTCCCCGGGACCTCATTCACATCGAAGAGGTATACAGACGCGTTGGATATAAAAGGATCTGTAATTGAAATAATGAATCTATTATAATGACATAAGCTGCAGTTGGAACCGATGTCTACATAACACTGCGCTTGAATGCATGTGTGCCTAATGTATGGCTAGAAAACAAATAATATCTTACTTTTCGAGTGGGGTCATATTAATTAGCGCTCATACAGAAAGTTAATTTAGCGAGTCATACATTATTCTAAAATTAGTTATTATTTTGTTGTTTATGTTCCGCAGTGGATATGCAATATGTTTTCTATATACAAGTGTTTAGAACTTGACATGTGAATGTCTGTTATACCAATGTTGTTCATTTGTAAGTCAAATACTGGACGGCTGGACGGGGCGAAAATTAACTTTAAACTGAACAACGACATTTTTAAGATCAGATTAACAAATAGCGACTATGGGGGACTGCGCATAAAAAGAAGTTCCCTATAATTATAACATACTTTTAGGCTAAAATGTGATCGGCGGGCAATCATTGGAGCCATAACTTTTTGTTGTGTTGAAAATGCTCCAACGCGTCTTCCGTTATAGTGCCAATGAGTGGAATATGGATGTAAACAGTGAGTATGGTTTCTTATTTTTCATTTTTAGAGGTTTATACGAGTAAATTTTAAAAATTAGAGAATGTAGTTCCACATAGGAATGGCTATGAGTTGTTTTAAATAAAAAAGTTCTAAATAAATTTAAAATCTGATCGTCTAGAACTTGCACAACTTGCTACATTGTATATGTTAGTGTTGACAATGTAAAAACCTGGATTTTAGTGAGAATTGTTCTCGTACCTTAGGTTTAAGCATTTTCTTTACATGTGAGTGGCTTTTTATTGACATAAGGCAATGATTGCCCGCCGTGATGTGGTAAATGAAAATAACTGCAATTACCTGCTGCTGTAGTTTCTGGAAAACCGAAATAGGTTTCATTGTCTTCAATGGTTTTGACTTCGACGGCCTCCTGCATCGATGAGTAGAGGCGGCAGTCACCTTCCGGGTACTCGGCGCCGAGCCAGCGCGTGTAGGTGAAATCGAGTCAGTAACTGAGCGAGTCCTGGATTGAATCGCCGACCACCGCGATCACCCATCGACCTTCAGGGTCCGTCTCTACATACTCTTTAAGGTTAAAACGAACGATTTTCTTCCAGCTATATTTACTAGGGAATGTTGATGTGCGGATATATACCAGTAAGTAGTTGAACATATCATACTGAATAAGCAAACTCACAACGCTTGGTATGAATCCTCGTTGGTGCTTGAATCCTCATAACACATACAGATTAAGTCTGTGATTAAATATTCTTCGAGTTAAGTGTTCACTAGGAAGGGTACATTACTTTTGTAGGAACGTAAGTTTGCGCTTATCGACCTCCAGCTCTAACGGGAACCATCCTAGCAGACTCAATGTCATATCAGTTCTTGACCACGTTGGTAGATGTTGTATACGTTTAGCAGCTAATCTGATGTATTTTTCAAGCTTCAAGCGATCATGCCCTGATATGTCATGCCAGAGTTCGGAACCGTACAAGACTGTAGGTATACATACTTTCTGGACTAATTGGCTAAGTGTTAGAGGGTTAACGTCACCGGTGGTCTTTTCCATCGCGAGGATTGAAAATAGAGACGCCCGTCCTTTTCTGTCTCGTTCGTCAATTGCTTTGGTGCATTTCAGTGTACTTTCAAGTATGATTCCAACGTGCTTTACTGTTCCTGTATGGAGGCTACTCGTTGCCAAAAGTCCAGACGTGTATGTGTGTATTTTAGGTTTGTAACATTGATGATTTACCAATTTACATTTTACAACCGCCAACTCATCGGTTGTATGTTTACATTTTACACTGCACATTTTCATTTTTCACTGTACCAATTGGAGTTTTATTCTCGTTCAACAGACGATTCAGTCGTGTTTATAAAGTTGTGTATGTTAAACACACGTCATTCTGTGAAAGTCACATGCCGATTTTACATTGCGGTGTGTAGAAGACAGATTTCAGTTCGTAGTACTACAAAGTACATTGTATGGTGGTGACTTTTCATTCGCAGTTCAACATGTTTACGAGATGAATTTAATTTTATTTATAGATAGCTCCGCCTTAACCATGTCTTAACTCCGCCTAAACCATGTCTTAACTCCTCCTTACGTCTTTCGGAAATTTCCGCTATCACTCGGCTCTATTTAAACCAATTATGGATACTTTGGACCATGGACATTGCGAACGTTATTATGGATATTACGAATCATCTATATTATGACATTATGGACTATGATTTGGAAACATGATGGATTATAAATTATTTCAAGTCGAATAAAATAATATATGATATTACAACATGTTTTGTCTATATAATAGTAATTAATACGCACATATGACATGAAATGAGATGTATGCAAAATGATACTTGACTCAAACACAACAAAATGTAAGTCATTAGCATTAAATAATACTTTAAGAATGAAAAGTCCCATTGTCTTATTTTTCTTTTAAAGCTGCACTCTCACAGATTGACCGTGTTGACAACTATTTTTATTTTTTGTTTTGGAATTAGCCAATTTTTGCGTTAATGTCTGGATACCAGTGGTATAAGACTGCTGACAAAAGATCAGATACAGTTTTTCAGTTTTACGTTCGCAAATTGATGTTTTATGGCTAAAAGTGATACTACAGTAACGTTTAAGGAAAAATGAAAAATGTCGGCAGTTTTCCAAACAATTTAGATATGTTTTAGTGTGAGTAATCTTATCATTTGTATAGAAAGCATTGCTGCCAAAATCAGCCGAGTCTGGGACAAAAAAAAGGTTGTCAAAACTGTCAATCTGTGAGAGTGCAGCTTTAAATTACTATAAACATTATTTTAAATTCTACCATTAGAGGACACTTTCTTGCCTTTTTGCAATGTTTAAGATTGCAAGTAATATTAGATAATTTAAAATTTATGAAGAAAAAAATCTAAATTTTCATTAAGTTGAAATTATTCACTAAGATGCCCCAGAGGTTTCTTACCTGGTAGCTGGAACTGTATGGATAAAATATACTTAGATTACAACTTCATATAACTTTTACATTATACTGTAACGAATATTATTTTATAGGTAATTAATAAAGTATTTTAATGATGAAGTCAATTTATTGCTAATAAACAATTATTACAAGACTCACGATATCTATTTTTTCATGTTCTTGAAATCCCCCACTTGATTGTTATGGTTCACAGTGGCAGATCCCGTAATTCATAACTGGGGGACACAAGTGGGTTGGAGGGCTGTTCTTCCATCCACATGGATATTTTGTTTCAATGATGTATTGAAATTACACGTTTACACCATACATGCTTATTAAGATAGTAAATGTATAACATCAGACAAAACTAGGTGGATATCATTATGATGTCCATCAAAAGTTTCGTGGGTTTGCTGGAGCAGGTTTTGAACAGGGACTTGCGTTAGAGGGGCGTTACTTAGGGGCACAACTTTTTGGACATGATCCCTCGAGTGGGCATGACATTAATATGTTTAAAATGTGGGAAGTGGGGTTTAGGGGTACTCCCCCTAGAATATTCTAAATATTTTAGTCTGAATTGGTGCATTATGGCGTAATTAAGTATTTTTTTCTGAGAAATATTGACAAAAAAATTAACCTTTAAATTAACTTGCGGGCCAACTGGGGGGGGGGGGGCACAGGCCCTACAGCTCCCCCCCCCACTGAACGAGCCGCACATGGTCCACTTGAAAATAAAATAAATGAACAATTTTTGCTTGCTTGGGTATGTAAGTAAAAAAACAACTGACAGTGGCAGTATAAATCTTGGTCCGTGAGCCCAACTCAGATACACCCAACTGCAATTGACTAAATAATATGGTGATTTATAACCCATTTAAGAACATTGATCGTCAAAATAAAATAAAAGATAAAGTTAATTTTAGTTTTTATTGTGAAATAAAAAGAGAGTACTCGGACTTACAACCGGGAATTTACTGGAGGTAGGCGAAGATGTTATCTCCCTTGCTTGATTCGACGGAAATAAACGAAAGAAAATCTGATTCGTTAGCTCCGCCACAAGGTATAGGCGAAATCGTCTATCCTTGTAATTCTGAACTTGTCAATTGACTTTTGTAAACCTGGACTTGTTGGACAGCAAACGTTCATTTTACGAATGCGAGTGTCGACTGTAGGATTGCAGTTTTACATATGCATGATTCGGCTTTCTAAATTACATCATCATATTGTTAAAGGCAAGTTATACGATCTATGTTTTAGTGAGTTTATACAGGGTAGATCTGACAAATATACATTTTGACTACTATAATGACAAATGACAAATCAATACGGAAAAACTGACGAATAGAAACAACAAATAGCACGTCTACATTGACAAATGTAAGAGATATTTAGTACGATTAAGAAGCTCATTGTGGGAATTACACGTTTGGACTTTTGGCAACGAATAACCTCCATATTCCTGTGCTGGTTATATGTTCAGTGCCGAATTTAATATTTGTTGCATTAATATGTTTATTAGTACTAAAAATTATGGCTATACTTTTGTTACCCAGCAAACAATTGACGTCGGAACGACGTTGTAACAACGTCAGAAACTGACGTAGGATAAACGTTATATATTGGTTGAAATTGAAAGTTTTTTAGACGTCGGAATCACGACGTTGAAACAACGTCAGAGTTACGATGTTGAAACAACGTTGGAGTAACGACGTTGGAACAACGTCGTGATAACGACCAAAATCCATTGTATAATCATGTATACCACAGAGGTAACAGGTAATTAGGAATTACCACAGGACTTACCAACATTCATTATGTAACAAACAACTCAGAGAATTTACAAGTTTTATTTTCACAACAAATCTATACACACACTAAAACTGTTGAATGATAAAGGCACATCAAATTAAATGGCATATGGTAAATTTATAAGTTTAAAGACAGAGTTTATTAACTTGTGTAAACAGTTTGTCCTCCACCTCCATGTTCGTCTGGAGCGTACTTCAGACAGGATCCAATTGCCCAATCAACCCCATGTTCAGTTGCAGATATCACAGTAACACTTGCTAAAATACATAAAAATGTTGCTAAATAAGATGATATTGACTTGAAATTGCTGAAGTTTTGATATCAAATTCCACACATCAAAATTTCTCCAGGTTTGGTGCAATATCTGCTGGCTTTTTTTCATTGTCTCTTAATGGTTATACTAGTACTTAATTTCAGTGACTAGAATCTGTGATCAAAGCTATCGCGGATTAAATCATTTTCAGTGAATAGTTACTTTGTTTTCCTTGAACGGGCACCAGTGCTATTTTATGAGGTGAATGCACAAGACTATACGTGGTACTCACTTTAATAATAAAATAATTAAATGTCAAGAAGCAGATTTGACTTAGCAAGTATTACCTTGAACACCTTGAAAAACTGCGTTTGGAAAGTCATTTTCTTCACTTTAAAGCCTGGCATTACATCATCCGTCATATTTAATCTGTCAAAAAATGGTACACTCAGAATAATATGAAGGTAATTAAGATACCTCTTACTATTGAATCAACCAGTCATAATTACAATCTTTTTAAATCTTTTTAATAACAATATATACAATTTTGCTGGATGACAGTGAATTTTACAATGAACAATAATAATAATGGTAAATAACAAACTAGTTTAATATCAGTATACATACAACACAAAACTGCGCCTTTCTGATTCTGACCAAAGTTACACAAAAAAGACTAATATTTATCTAAAAAAAATCAGATTTTATTTAAGAGAACAATAAACATTGTTTTCACACACAAAAAGGACGAATCGGGTTGAATTACATGTATGCTAAATTCAAATTGAAACAGCCTTGTAAAACAACAGAAAATTATTGCTATAAACCGTTAAATATGCATTGTATTAACTTATCTTGTTGTATTACTGAAATATCAACAGTCAAGTCTCTAGAGGAGTAATTGACTCCTTATCTCTCGTACACTACATGAGCAATATGGCGGATCGAAATGGTTTCAAAATTGCGCGCGTCTATTTTAAGATAAGGAATTAAACATGCATTGTTTTCGGAATAATCTAAATGATTTGAAGCTATCGATATAAGTATTTCTGCTAATGTTTGTTCAACAAGATGAATTTTAACAACAACAAAATCAAAAGAAAGAAAAAAGACTATAAACATGCGACACCATGCGGAAATTACAGAAACCAAGGGCACAGACAAGGGAAGCAACTTGAATAATAAAATGATCTAGTTTTAGTATTTATTTGCAGCAGTATCACGAATTTTCGAGCAACTTCTTGCTACTTCATGTGTATATCATGTATTAACTTGATAAAATACAACTTATTACAAACAATAACCAAATCAAAACGTCGGTTCGAGGTCTAATTGCGACGTCGGACTGACATCGTGAGTTCGACGTTGATACAACGTTGTATTTAAGTCGCCGACGTCGCGACCTAAATCCAACCTATATCCGACGTCGATCCAACGTCATGTGTTTGCTGGGTAACATTGAAGTCATATCCCCACGTATTAGCATTTTGTTTCACAACATCCAATTGCTTTTCTAATGATGTTTTATTTCCACATAGCAGTGCCAAGTCGTCTGCAAGCGTAGGATTACCGCAATGCATACTGTTATTAAGGGTAAGATCGTTTCCGGTAGTTTCAAGTTTGTTCAGGAGACCGTCTATAAAGAAGAGATAACTCCACGTGGAAAGTACTCCCCCTTGTCGGATGCCTTGCTTTACATCGAAGTGTTTTGAAGCTATACCATTTACCAAAGCGTATCCTTTAAGGGCACTGTACATGTTCGCAATTAAGCGTAGAAACGTTCCTTTTATCCCTTTTTTCATTTTAATGATTATTGCACTGTGTGGTACATTGTCAAAAGCTCCGGCAGTGTCAAGTAGGGCAGCATAGACGTTTGACCCAAGTTCGAATCTCTCGTAGATCGATTCTTGTAGGTTGAAGGAAGCAGTAATTGATCCGAGGTGTTTCTGGTAGGCGTTTTGTTGCTTATTTGTGAGCTGTACATTTATGTAGAGAACGCCAGTGAGTCAATCGTTTGTGTAACAGGTGTTCAAGCAGTTTGTATATAACTGGTAATAGTGTTATGGGCCTATAACTACTGGGGTTTGTTTTAGGTTTTCCTTCTTTGTGTATTGGGATTATAATTCCATTTTACAACTTTCAGGCACATACTAACTATTTATCATCATTGTGAATAACTGTTGCTAGGTATCTGTGTAAAACGTTGCCACTATGTTTTAGGTGTTCTGATGTGATATCCTCATGGCCAGGTGCTTTGCGTAGTTTCAGAATCTTAACCGCTAATTCTACATCAGCTGATTGTACTTCCTTCGTTAGATCAGGATCATGGCTTCGATCTTCAGATACAATGAGTAACAATAGGCAAGTGATCAGGTACACATGTACAATCATTATCTATAACAGTATTATAAAGTACTAAATCTGTTTGCGATATGCTTACAATGATATAGTCAAGAGTTTTTAGTGTGAGTTTAATGGTATATGGTAGTCCAGTGCTTTTACAGTTGGTTAAGCTGTTTTTACTTAAAACGTCAAGGAAGCAATGTCACAATTATTTCCATTTAAATGCACGTTAATGTCACCACATATAATTATAAAAATTGTATAGTAGTGCAGGCCCAGATAGTGATGTATAGTAGTGCAGGCCCAGATAGGGATGTATAGTAGTGCAGGCCCAGGTAGTGATGTATAGTAGTGAAGGCCCAGATAGTGAGGTCCAGATAGTGATGCATGGTAGTGCAGGCCCAGATAGTGATGTATAGTAGTGCAGGCCCAGGTAGTGATGTATAGTAGTGCAGGCCCAGATAGTGATGCATAGTAGTGCAGACCCAGATAGTGATGCATTGTAGTGCAGGTCCAGATAGTGATGTATAGTAGTGAAGGCCCAGATAGTGATGCATTGTAGTGCAGGTCCAGATAGTGATGTATAGTAGTGCAGGCCCAGATAGTGATGCATTGTAGTGCAGGTCCAGATAGTGATGTATAGTAGTGAAGGCCCAGATAGTGATGCATTGTAGTGCAGGTCCAGATAGTGATGTATAGTAGTGCAGGCCCAGATAGTGATGCATTGTAGTGCAGGTCCAGATAGTGATGTATAGTAGTGAAGGCCCAGATAGTGAGGTCCAGATAGTGATGCATTGTAGTGCAGGTCCAGATAGTGATGTATAGTAGTGCAGGCCCAGATAGTGATGCATGGTAGTGCAGACCCAGGTAGTGATGTTTAGTAGAGCAGGCCCAGATGGTGATGTATAGTAGTACAGGCCCAGTTAGTGATGAATAGTAGTGCAGGCCCAGATAGTGATGCATAGTAGTACAGGCCCAGATACTGATGCATAGTAGTGCAGACCCAGATAGTGATGCATGGTAGTACAGACCCAGATAGTGATGCATAGTAGTGCAGACCCAGATAGTGATGCATAGTAGTGCAGACCCAGATAGTGATGCATGGTAGTACAGGCCCAGGTAGTGATGCATAGTAGTACAGACCCAGATAGTGATGCATAGTAGTGCAGACCCAGATAGTGATGCATGGTAGTACAGGCCCAGGTAGTGATGCATAGTAGTACAGACCCAGATAGTGATGCAGAGTAGTGCAGACCCAGATAGTGATGCATGGTAGTACAGGCCCAGGTAGTGATATATAGTAGTACAGACCCAGATAGTGATGCATAGTAGTGCAGACCCAGATAGTGATGCATGGTAGTACAGGCCCAGGTAGTGATGCATAGTAGTACAGACCCAGATAGTGATGTATAGTAGTGCAGGCCCAGATAGTGATGCATAGTAGTACAGGCCCAGGTAGTGATGCATGGTAGTGCAGGCCCAGATAGTGATGTATAGTAGTGCAGGCCCAGATAGTGATGCATAGTAGTGCAGTCCCAGGTAGTGATGCATATTAGTCCAGGCCCAGGTAGTGATACATAGTAGTGCAGACCCAGATAGTGTGGCATAGTAGTGCAGGCCCAGATAGTGATGCATAGTAGTGCAGACCCAGAAAGTGATGTACAGTAGTGCAGGCCCAGATAGTGATGCATAGTAGTGCAGGCCCAGAAAGTGATGCATAGTAGGGCAGGCCCAGATAGTGATGTATAGTAGTGCAGGCCCAGATAGTGATGCATAGTAGTGCAGGCCCAGATAGTGATGCATAGTAGTGCAGGCCCAGATACTGATATATAGTAGTGCAGACCCAGATAGTGATGCATGGTAGTGCAGGCCCAGATAGTGATGCATGGTAGTGCAGGCCCAGATAGTGATGTATAGTAGTGCAGGCCCAGATAGTGATGCAAAGTAGGGCAGGCCCAGAAAGTGATGCATAGTAGTGCAGGCCCAGATACTGATATATAGTAGTGCAGACCCAGATAGTGATGCGTGGTAGTGCAGGCCCAGATAGTGATGCATGGTAGTGCAGGCCCAGATAGTGATGTATAGTAGTGCAGGCCCAGATAGTGATGCATAGTAGGGCAGGCCCAGATAGTGATGCATAGTAGTGCAGGCCCAGATACTGATATATAGTAGTGCAGACCCAGATAGTGATGCATGGTAGTGCAGGCCCAGATAATGATGTATAGTAGTGCAGGCCCAGATAGTAATGTATAGTAGTGCAGGCCCAGATAGTGATGCATAGTAGTGCAGGCCCAGATAGTGATGTATAGTAGTGCAGGCCCAGATAGTGATGCATGGTAGTGCAGGCCCAGATAATGATGTATAGTAGTGCAGGCCCAGATAGTAATGTATAGTAGTGCAGACCCAGATAGTGATGCATAGTAGTGCAGGCCCAGATAGTGATGTATAGTAGTGCAGGCCCAGATAGTGATATATAGTAGTGCAGGCCCAGATAGTGATGTATAGTAGTGCAGACCCAGATAGTGATGCATAGTAGTGCAGGCCCAGATAGTAATGTATAGTAGTGCAGGCCCAGATAGTGATGCATAGTAGTGCAGGCCCAGATAGTGATGTATGGTAGTGCAGGCCCAGATAGTGATGCATAGTAGTGCAGGCCCAGATAGTGATGCATGGTAGTGCAGGCCCAGATAATGATGTATAGTAGTGCAGGCCCAGATAGTAATGTATAGTAGTGCAGACCCAGATAGTGATGCATAGTAGTGCAGGCCCAGATAGTGATGTATAGTAGTGCAGGCCCAGATAGTGATATATAGTAGTGCAGGCCCAGATAGTGATGTATAGTAGTGCAGACCCAGATAGTGATGCATAGTAGTGCAGGCCCAGATAGTGATATATAGTAGTGCAGGCCCAGATAGTAATGTATAGTAGTGCAGGCCCAGATAGTGATATATAGTAGTGCAGGCCCAGATAGTGATGTATAGTAGTGCAGACCCAGATAGTGATGCATGGTAGTGCAGGCCCAGATAGTGATATATAGTAGTGCAGGCCCAGATAGTGATGTATAGTAGTGCAGACCCAGATAGTGATGCATAGTAGTGCAGACCCAGATAGTGATGTATAGTAGTGCAGGCCCAGATAGTGATGCATAGTAGTGCAGACCCAGATAGTGATATATAGTAGTGCAGTCCCAGATAGTGATGTATAGTAGTGCAGGCCCAGATATTGATGCATAGTAGGGCAGGCACAGAAAGTGATGCATAGTAGTGCAGGCCCAGATAGTGATGTATAGTAGTGCAGGCCCAGATAGTGATGCATAGTAGTGCAGGCCCAGAAAGTGATGCATAGTAGTGCAGGCCCAGATACTGATATATAGTAGTGCAGGCCCAGAAAGTGATGCATAGTAGGGCAGGCCCAGATAGTGATGTATAGTAGTGCAGGCCCAGGTAGTGATGCATAGTAGTGCAGGCCCAGATACTGATACATAGTAGTGCAGGCCCAGATACTGATATATAGTAGTGCAGGCCCAGATATTGATGCATAGTAGTGCAGGCCCAGATAGTGATGTATAGTAGTGCAGGTCCAGATAGTGATGCATAGTAGTGCAGGCCCAGATAGTGATGCATAGTAGTGCAGGCCCAGATAGTGATGCATAGTAGTGCAGGCCCAGATAGTGATGCATAGTAGTGCAGGCCCAGATAGTGAAACATAGTAGTGCAGGCCCAGATAGTGATGTGTAGTAGTGCAGGCCCAGATAGTGATGTATAGTAGTGCAGGCCCAGATAGTGATATATAGTAGTGCAGGCCCAGATAGTGATGCATAGTAGTGCAGGCCCAGATATTGATGCATAGTAGTGCAGGCCCAGATAGTGATGTGTAGTAGTGCAGGCCCAGATAGTGATGTATAGTAGTGCAGGCCCAGATAGTGATGCATAGTAGTGCAGGCCCAGATAGTGATGCATAGTAGTGCAGGCCCAGATAGTGATGCATAGTAGTGCAGGCCCAGATACTGATATATAGTAGTGCAGACCCAGATAGTGATGTATAGTAGTGCAGGCCCAGATAGTGATGCATAGTAGGGCAGGCCCAGATAGTGATGTATATTAGTGCAGGCCCAAATAGTGATGTATAGTAGTGCAGGCCCAGATACTGATGTATAGTAGGGCAGGCCCAAATAGTGATGTATAGTAGTGCAGGCCCAGGTAGTGATGCATAGTAGTGCAGGCCCAGATACTGATATATAGTAGTGCAGGCCCAGATAGTGATGTATAGTAGTGCAGGCCCAGATAGTGATGTATAGTAGTGCAGGCCCAGATAGTGATGCATAGTAGTGCAGGCCCAGATAGTGATGTATAGTAGTGCAGGCCCAGATAGTGATGCATAGTAGTGCAGGCCCAGATAGTGGTGTTTAGCAGTGCATGCCCAGATAGTGATGTATAGTAGTGCAGGCCCAGATAGTGATGTGTAGTAGTGCAGGCCCAGATAGTGGTGTATAGTAGTGCAGGCCCAGATAGTGGTGCATAGTAGTGCAGGCCCAGATAGTGATGTGTAGTAGGGCAGGCCCAGATAGTGGTGTATAGTAGTGCAGGCCCAGATAGTGATGTATAGTAGTGCAGGCCCAGATAGTGATGTGTAGTAGTGCAGGCCCAGATAGTGGTGTATAGTAGTGCAGGCCCAGATAGTGATGTATAGTAGTGCAGGCCCAGATAGTGATATATAGTAGTGCAGGCCCAGATAGTGATGTATAGTAGTGCAGGCCCAGATAGTGATGTATAGTAGTGCAGGCCCAGATAGTGATGTGTAGTAGTGCAGGCCCAGATAGTGGTGTATAGTAGTGCAGGCCCAGATAGTGATGTATAGTAGTGCAGGCCCAGATAGTGATGTGTAGTAGGGCAGGCCCAGATACTGATATATAGTAGTGCAGGCCCAGATAGTGGTGTATAGTAGTGCAGGCCCAGATAGTGTGGCATAGTAGTGCAGGCCCAGATAGTGATGTATAGTAGTGCAGGCCCAGATACTGATATATAGTAGTGCATGCCCAGATAGTGATGTATAGTAGTGCAGGCCCAGATAGTGATGCATGGTAGTGCAGGCACAGGTAGTGATGTATAGTAGTGCAGGCCCAGGTAGTGATGCATAGTAGTGCAGGCCCAGATAGTGATGCGTGGTAGTGCAGGCCCAGATAGTGATGTATAGTAGTGCAGGCCCAGATAGTGATGCATAGTAGTGCAGACCCAGAAAGTGATGTATAGTAGTGCAGGCCCAGATACTGATATATAGTAGTGCAGGCCCAGATAGTGATGTATAGTAGTGCAGGCCCAGATAGTGATGCATGGTAGTGCAGGCACAGGTAGTGATGTATAGTAGTGCAGGCCCAGATAGTGATGCGTGGTAGTGCAGGCCCAGATAGTGATGTATAGTAGTGCAGGCCCAGATAGTGATGCATAGTAGTGCAGACCCAGAAAGTGATGTATAGTAGTGCAGGCCCAGAAAGTGATGCATAGTAGGGCAGGCCCAGATAGTGATGTACAGTAGTGCAGGCCCAGGTAGTGATGCATAGTAGTGCAGGCCCAGATACTGATACATAGTAGTGCAGGCCCAGATAATGATGTATAGTAGTGCAGGCCCAGATACTGATATATAGTAGTGCAGGCCCAGATAGTGATGTATAGTAGTGCAGGCCCAGGTATTGATGCATGGTAGTGCAGGCCCAGGTAGTGATGCATAGTAGTGCAGGCCCAGATACTGATACATAGTAGTGCAGGCCCAGATAATGATGTATAGTAGTGCAGGCCCAGATACTGATATATAGTAGTGCAGGCCCAGATACTGATATATAGTAGTGCAGGCCCAGATAGTGATGTATAGTAGTGCAGGCCCAGATAGTGATGTATAGTAGTGCAGGCCCAGATAGTGATGTATAGTAGTGCAGGCCCAGATACTGATATATAGTAGTGCAGGCCCAGATAGTGATGTATAGTAGTGCAGGCCCAGATAGTGATGCATAGTAGTGCAGGCCCAGATAGTGATGCATAGTAGTGCAGGCCCAGATACTGATATATAGTAGTGCAGACCCAGATACTGATATATAGTAGTGCAGGCCCAGATACTGATATATAGTAGTGCAGACCCAGATACTGATATATAGTAGTGCAGGCCCAGATACTGATATATAGTAGTGCAGGCCCAGATACTGATATATAGTAGTGCAGGCCCAGATACTGATATATAGTAGTGCAGGCCCAGATACTGATATATAGTAGTGCAGGCCCAGATACTGATATATAGTAGTGCAGGCCCAGATACTGATATATAGTAGTGCAGACCCAGATACTGATATATAGTAGTGCAGGCCCAGATACTGATATATAGTAGTGCAGGCCCAGATAGTGATGTATAGTAGTGCAGGCCCAGATAGTGATGCATAGTAGTGCAGGCCCAGATAGTGATGCATAGTAGTGCAGGCCCAGATACTGATATATAGTAGTGCAGACCCAGATAGTGATGCATGGTAGTGCAGGCCCAGATACTGATATATAGTAGTGCAGACCCAGATAGTGATGTATAGTAGTGCAGGCCCAGATAGTGATGCATAGTAGTGCAGACCCAGATAGTGATGTATAGTAGCGCAGGCCCAGATAGTGATGTATAGTAGCGCAGGCCCAGATAGTGATGCATAGTAGTGCAGGCCCAGATAGTGATGCATAGTAGTGCAGGCCCAGATACTGATATATAGTAGTGCAGACCCAGATAGTGATGTATAGTAGTGCAGGCCCAGATAGTGATATATAGTAGTGCAGGCCCAGATACTGATATATAGTAGTGCAGACCCAGATAGTGATGTATAGTAGTGCAGGCCCAGATAGTGATGCATAGTAGTGCAGGCCCAGAAAGTGATGCATAGTAGGGCAGTCCCAGATACTGATATATAGTAGTGCAGACCCAGATAGTGATGCATAGTAGTGCAGGCCCAGATACTGATACATAGTAGTGCAGGCCCAGATAATGATGTATAGTAGTGCAGGCCCAGATACTGATATATAGTAGTGCAGGCCCAGATACTGATATATAGTAGTGCAGGCCCAGATAGTGATGTATAGTAGTGCAGGCCCAGATAGTGATGTATAGTAGTGCAGGCCCAGATAGTGATGTATAGTAGTGCAGGCCCAGATAGTGATGTATAGTAGTGCAGGCCCAGGTAGTGATGCATAGTAGTGCAGACCCAGATAGTGATGTATAGTAGCGCAGGCCCAGATAGTGATGTATAGTAGCGCAGGCCCAGATAGTGATGCATAGTAGTGCAGACCCAGATACTGATATATAGTAGTGCAGACCCAGATAGTGATGCATGGTAGTGCAGGCCCAGATACTGATATATAGTAGTGCAGACCCAGATAGTGATGTATAGTAGTGCAGGCCCAGATACTGATATATAGTAGTGCAGACCCAGATAGTGATGTATAGTAGTGCAGGCCCAGATAGTGATGCATAGTAGTGCAGACCCAGATAGTGATGTATTGTAGCGCAGGCCCAGATAGTGATGTATAGTAGCGCAGGCCCAGATAGTGATGCATAGTAGTGCAGGCCCAGATACTGATATATAGTAGTGCAGACCCAGATAGTGATGTATAGTAGTGCAGGCCCAGATAGTGATGCATAGTAGTGCAGACCCAGATAGTGATGTATAGTAGCGCAGGCCCAGATAGTGATGTATAGTAGCGCAGGCCCAGATAGTGATGCATAGTAGTGCAGGCCCAGATACTGATATAAAGTAGTGCAGACCCAGATAGTGATGTATAGTAGTGCAGGCCCAGATAGTGATGTATAGTAGTGCAGGTCCAGATAGTGATGCATAGTAGTGCAGGCCCAGATACTGATACATAGTAGTGCAGGCCCAGATACTGATATATAGTAGTGCAGACCCAGATAGTGATATATAGTAGTGCAGGCCCAGATAGTGATGTATAGTAGTGCAGGCCCAGATAGTGATGCATAGTAGTGCAGGCCCAGATAGTGGTGTATAGTAGGGCAGGCCCAGATACTGATGTATAGTAGTGCAGGCCCAGGTAGTGATGCATAGTAGTGCAGGCCCAGATACTGATATATAGTAGTGCAGGCCCAGATACTGATGTATAGTAGTGCAGGCCCAGATAGTGATGTATAGTAGTGCAGGCCCAGATAGTGATGCATAGTAGTGCAGGCCCAGATAGTGATGTATAGTAGGGCAGGCCCAGATAGTGATGCATAGTAGTGCAGGCCCAGATAGTGGTGTTTAGTAGTGCATGCCCAGATAGTGATGTATAGTAGTGCAGGCCCAGATAGTGATGTGTAGTAGTGCAGGCCCAGATAGTGGTGTATAGTAGTGCAGGCCCAGATAGTGGTGCATAGTAGTGCAGGCCCAGATAGTGATGTGTAGTAGGGCAGGCCCAGATAGTGGTGTATAGTAGTGCAGGCCCAGATAGTGATGTATAGTAGAGCAGGCCCAGATAGTGATGTATAGTAGTGCAGGCCCAGATAGTGATGTGTAGTAGTGCAGGCCCAGATAGTGGTGTATAGTAGTGCAGGCCCAGATAGTGATGTATAGTAGTGCAGGCCCAGATAGTGATATATAGTAGTGCAGGCCCAGATAGTGATGTATAGTAGTGCAGGCCCAGATAGTGATGTATAGTAGTGCAGGCCCAGATAGTGATGTGTAGTAGTGCAGGCCCAGATAGTGGTGTATAGTAGTGCAGGCCCAGATAGTGATGTATAGTAGTGCAGGCCCAGATAGTGATGTGTAGTAGGGCAGGCCCAGATACTGATATATAGTAGTGCAGGCCCAGATAGTGGTGTATAGTAGTGCAGGCCCAGATAGTGTGGCATAGTAGTGCAGGCCCAGATAGTGGTGTATAGTAGTGCAGGCCCAGATAGTGTGGCATAGTAGTGCAGGCCCAGATAGTGATGTGTAGTAGGGCAGGCCCAGATACTGATATATAGTAGTGCAGGCCCAGATAGTGGTGTATAGTAGTGCAGGCCCAGATAGTGTGGCATAGTAGTGCAGGCCCAGATAGTGATGCATAGTAGTGCAGGCCCAGATACTGATATATAGTAGTGCATGCCCAGATAGTAATGTATAGTAGTGCAGGCCCAGATAGTGATGCATGGTAGTGCAGGCACAGGTAGTGATGTATAGTAGTGCAGGCCCAGGTAGTGATGCATAGAAGTGCAGGCCCAGATAGTGATGCGTGGTAGTGCAGGCCCAGATAGTGATGTATAGTAGTGCAGGCCCAGATAGTGATGCATAGTAGTGCAGACCCAGAAAGTGATGTATAGTAGTGCAGGCCCAGATACTGATATATAGTAGTGCATGCCCAGATAGTGATGTATAGTAGTGCAGGCCCAGATAGTGATGCATGGTAGTGCAGGCACAGGTAGTGATGTATAGTAGTGCAGGCCCAGATAGTGATGCGTGGTAGTGCAGGCCCAGATAGTGATGTATAGTAGTGCAGGCCCAGATAGTGATGCATAGTAGTGCAGACCCAGAAAGTGATGTATAGTAGTGCAGGCCCAGAAAGTGATGCATAGTAGGGCAGGCCCAGATAGTGATGTACAGTAGTGCAGGCCCAGGTAGTGATGCATAGTAGTGCAGGCCCAGATACTGATACATAGTAGTGCAGGCCCAGATAATGATGTATAGTAGTGCAGGCCCAGATACTGATATATAGTAGTGCAGGCCCAGATACTGATACATAGTAGGGCAGGCCCAGATAGTGATGTATAGTAGTGCAGGCCCAGGTAGTGATGCATGGTAGTGCAGGCCCAGGTAGTGATGCATAGTAGTGCAGGCCCAGATACTGATACATAGTAGTGCAGGCCCAGATAATGATGTATAGTAGTGCAGCCCCAGATACTGATATATAGTAGTGCAGGCCCAGATACTGATATATAGTAGTGCAGGCCCAGATAGTGATGTATAGTAGTGCAGGCCCAGATAGTGATGTATAGTAGTGCAGGCCCAGATAGTGATGTATAGTAGTGCAGGCCCAGATACTGATATATAGTAGTGCAGGCCCAGATAGTGATGTATAGTAGTGCAGGCCCAGATAGTGATGCATAGTAGTGCAGGCCCAGATAGTGATGCATAGTAGTGCAGGCCCAGATACTGATATATAGTAGTGCAGACCCAGATACTGATATATAGTAGTGCAGGCCCAGATACTGATATATAGTAGTGCAGACCCAGATAGTGATGTATAGTAGTGCAGGCCCAGATACTGATATATAGTAGTGCAGGCCCAGATACTGATATATAGTAGTGCAGGCCCAGATACTGATATATAGTAGTGCAGGCCCAGATACTGATATATAGTAGTGCAGACCCAGATACTGATATATAGTAGTGCAGGCCCAGATACTGATATATAGTAGTGCAGACCCAGATACTGATATATAGTAGTGCAGGCCCAGATACTGATATATAGTAGTGCAGGCCCAGATAGAGATGTATAGTAGTGCAGGCCCAGATAGTGATGCATAGTAGTGCAGGCCCAGATAGTGATGCATAGTAGTGCAGGCCCAGATACTGATATATAGTAGTGCAGACCCAGATAGTGATGCATGGTAGTGCAGGCCCAGATACTGATATATAGTAGTGCAGACCAAGAAAGTGATGTATAGTAGTGCAGGCCCAGATAGTGATGCATAGTAGTGCAGACCCAGATAGTGATGCATAGTAGCGCAGGCCCAGATAGTGATGTATAGTAGCGCAGGCCCAGATAGTGATGCATAGTAGTGCAGGCCCAGATATTGATGCATAGTAGTGCAGGCCCAGATACTGATATATAGTAGTGCAGGCCCAGATACTGATATATAGTAGTGCAGACCCAGATAGTGATGTATAGTAGTGCAGGCCCAGATAGTGATGCATAGTAGTGCAGGCCCAGATAGTGATGCATAGTAGGGCAGTCCCAGATACTGATATATAGTAGTGCAGACCCAGATAGTGATGCATAGTAGTGCAGGCCCAGATACTGATACATAGTAGTGCAGGCCCAGATAATGATGTATAGTAGTGCAGGCCCAGATACTGATATATAGTAGTGCAGGCCCAGACACTGATATATAGTAGTGCAGGCCCAGATAGTGATGTATAGTAGTGCAGGCCCAGATAGTGATGTATAGTAGTGCAGGCCCAGAAAGTGATGTATAGTAGTGCAGGCCCAGATAGTGATGTATAGTAGTGCAGGCCCAGGTAGTGATGCATAGTAGTGCAGACCCAGAGAGTGATGTATAGTAGCGCAGGCCCAGATAGTGATGTATAGTAGCGCAGGCCCAGATAGTGATGCATAGTAGTGCAGACCCAGATACTGATATATAGTAGTGCAGACCCAGATAGTGATGCATGGTAGTGCAGGCCCAGATACTGATATATAGTAGTGCAGACCCAGATAGTGATGTATAGTAGTGCAGGCCCAGATACTGATATATAGTAGTGCAGACCCAGATAGTGATGTATAGTAGTGCAGGCCCAGATAGTGATGCATAGTAGTGCAGACCCAGATAGTGATGTATTGTAGCGCAGGCCCAGATAGTGATGTATAGTAGCGCAGGCCCAGATAGTGATGCATAGTAGTGCAGGCCCAGATACTGATATATAGTAGTGCAGACCCAGATAGTGATGTATAGTAGTGCAGGCCCAGATAGTGATGCATAGTAGTGCAGACCCAGATAGTGATGTATAGTAGCGCAGGCCCAGATAGTGATGTATAGTAGCGCAGGCCCAGATAGTGATGCATAGTAGTGCAGGCCCAGATACTGATATAAAGTAGTGCAGACCCAGATAGTGATGTATAGTAGTGCAGGCCCAGATAGTGATGTATAGTAGTGCAGGCCCAGATAGTGATGCATAGTAGTGCAGGCCCAGATACTGATACATAGTAGTGCAGGCCCAGATACTGATATATAGTAGTGCAGACCCAGATAGTGATGTATAGTAGTGCAGGCCCAGATAGTGATGTATAGTAGGGCAGGCCCAGAAAGTGATGCATAGTAGTGCAGGCCCAGAAAGTGATGCATAGTAATGCAGGCCCAGATAGTGATGCATAGTAGTGCAGGCCCAGATACTGATATATAGTAGTGCAGACCCAGATAGTGATGTATAGTAGTGCAGGCCCAGATAGTGATGCATAGTAGTGCAGGCCCAGATAGTGATGCATAGTAGTGCAGGCCCAGATACTGATATATAGTAGTGCAGACCCAGATACTGATATATAGTAGTGCAGACCCAGATAGTGATGTATAGTAGTGCAGGCCCAGATAGTGATGCATAGTAGGGCAGGCCCAGAAAGTGATGCATAGTAGTGCAGGCCCAGATAGTGGTGTATAGTAGTGCAGGCCCAGATAGTGTGGCATAGTAGTGGAGGCCCAGATAGTGATGTATAGTAGTGCAGGCCCAGATAGTGATGCATAGTAGGGCAGGCCCAGATAGTGATGCATAGTAGGGCAGGCACAGATAGTGATGCATAGTAGTGCAGGCCCAGATAGTGGTGTATAGTAGTGCAGGCCCAGATAGTGATGTATAGTAGGGCAGGCCCAGATACTGATATATAGTAGTGCAGGCCCAGATAGGTGTGTATAGTAGTGCAGGCCCAGATAGTGTGGCATAGTAGTGCAGGCCCAGATAGTGATGTATAGTAGTGCAGGCCCAGATACTGATATATAGTAGTGCAGGCCCAGATAGTGATGTATAGTAGTGCAGGCCCAGAAAGTGATGCATAGTAGTGCAGGCCCAGATAGTGGTGTATAGTAGTGCAGGCCCAGATAGTGTGGCATAGTAGTACAGGCCCAGATAGTGATGCATAGTAGTGCAGGCCCAGATACTGATATATAGTAGTGCAGGCCCAGATACTGATATATAGTAGTGCAGGCCCAGATAGTGATGAATAGTAGTGCAGGCCCAGATAGTGATGCATAGTAGGGCAGGCCCAGATAGTGATGCATAGTAGGGCAGACCCAGATAGTGATGCATAGTAGGGCAGGCCCAGATAGTGATGCATAGTAGGGCAGGCCCAGATAGTGATGCATAGTAGGGCAGGCCCAGATAGTGATGCATAGTAGTGCAGGCCCAGATAGTGATGCATAGTAGTGCAGACCCAGGTAGTGTGGCATAGTAGGGCAGGCCCAGATAGTGATGCATGGTAGTGCAGGACCAGATAGTGATGCATAGTAGGGCAGGCCCAGATATTGATGCATAGTAGTGCAGGCCCAGATAGTGATGCATAGTAGTGCAGGCCCAGATAGTGTGGCATAGTAGGGCAGGCCCAGATAGTGATGCATGGTAGTGCAGGACCAGATAGTGATGTATAGTAGTGCAGGCCCAGATAGTGGTGTATAGTAGTGCAGGCCCAGATAGTGTGGCATAGTAGTGCAGGCCCAGGTAGTGATGCATAGTAGTGCAGGCCCAGATACTGATATATAGTAGTGCAGGCCCAGATACTGATATATAGTAGGGCAGGCCCAGATAGTGATGCATAGTAGTGCAGACCTAGATAGTGATGCATAGTAGGGCAGGCCCAGATAGTGATGCATAGTAGTGCAGGCCCAGATAGTGATGCATAATAGTGCAGGCCCAGATAGTGATGCATAGAAGTGCAGACCCAGGTAGTGATGCATGGTAGTGCAGGCCAAGATAGTGATGCATAGTAGTGCAGGCCCAGATAGTGATGCATAGTAGGGCAGGCCCAGATAGTGATGTATAGTAGTGCAGGCCCAGATAGTGATGCATAGTAGTGCAGGCCCAGATAGTGATGTATAGTAGGGCAGGCCCAGATAGTGATATATAGTAGTGCAGGCCCAGATAGTGGTGTATAGTAGTGTAGGCCCAGATAGTGGTGTATAGTAGTGCAGGCCCAGATAGTGGTGTATAGTAGTGCAGGCCCAGATAGTGGTGTATAGTAGTGCAGGCCCAGATAGTGATGTATAGTAGGGCAGGCCCAGATACTGATATATAGTAGTGCAGGCCCAGATAGTGATGCATAGTAGTGCAGTCCCAGGTAGTGATGCATAGTAGTGCAGGCCCAGGTAGTGATGCATAGTAGTGCAGTCCCAGGTAGTGATGTATAGTAGTGCAGGCCCAGATAGTGTGGCATAGTAGTGCAGGCCCAGGTAGTGATGCATAGTAGTGCAGTCCCAGGTAGTGGTGTACAGTAGTGCAGGCCCAGATAGTGTGGCATAGTAGTGCAGGCCCAGGTAGTGATGCATAGTAGTGCAGGCCCAGATACTGATATATAGTAGTGCAGGCCCAGATAGTGATGCATAGTAGTGCAGACCCAGATAGTGATGCATAGTAGGGCAGGCCCAGATAGTGATGCATAGTAGTGCAGGCCCAGATAGTGATGCATAGTAGGGCAGGCCCAGATAGTGATGCATAGTAGGGCAGGCCCAGATAGTGATATATAGTAGTGCAGACCCATATAGTGATGCATAGTAGGGCAGGCCCAGATAGTGATGCATAGTAGGGCAGGCCCAGATAGTGATGCATAGTAGTGGAGGCCCAGATAGTGATGCATAGTAGGGCAGGCCCAGATAGTGATGCATAGTAGTGCAGGCCCAGATAGTGATGTATAGTAGGGCAGGCCCAGATAGTGATGCATAGTAGGGCAGGCCCAGATAGTGATGCATAGTAGTGCAGGCCCAGATAGTGATGCATAGTAGTGCAGGCCCAGAAAGTGATGCATGGTAGTGCAGGCCCAGAAAGTGATGCATAGTAGTGCAGGCCCAGAAAGTGATGCATAGTAGTGCAGGCCCAGATAGTGATATATAGTAGTGCAGGCCCAGATACTGATATATAGTAGTGCAGGCCCAGATAGTGGTGTATAGTAGTGCAGGCCCAAATAGTGATGTATAGTAGTGCAGGCCCAGATAGTGATGCATAGTAGTGCAGGCCCAGAAAGTGATGCATGGTAGTGCAGGCCCAGAAAGTGATGCATAGTAGTGCAGGCCCAGAAAGTGATGCATAGTAGTGCAGGCCCAGATAGTGATATATAGTAGTGCAGGCCCAGATACTGATATATAGTAGTGCAGGCCCAGACACTGATATATAGTAGTGCAGGCCCAGATAGTGATGTATAGTAGTGCAGGCCCAGATACTGATATATAGTAGTGCAGGCCCAAATAGTGATGTATAGTAGTGCAGGCCCAGATAGTGATGTATAGTAGTGCAGGCCCAGATAGTGATGTATAGTAGTGCAGGCCCAGAAAGTGATGCATAGTAGTGCAGGACCAGATAGTGGTGTATAGTAGTGCAGGCCCAGATAGTGGTGTATAGTAGTGCAGGCCCAGATAGTGATGCATAGTAGTGCAGGCCCAGATAGTGATGCATGGTAGTGCAGGCCCAGATAGTGATGCATGGTAGTGCAGGCCAAGATAGTGATGCATAGTAGTGCAGGCCCAGAAAGTTATGCATAGTAGTGCAGGACCAGATTGTGGTGTATAGTAGTGCAGGCCCAGATAGTGGTGTATAGTAGTGCAGGCCCAAATAGTGATGCATAGTAGTGCAGGCCCAGATAGTGATGCATGGTAGTGCAGGCCCAGGTAGTGATGCATGGTAGTGCAGGCCAAGATAGTGATGCATAGTAGTGCAGGCCCAGAAAGTGATGCATAGAAGTGCAGGACCAGATAGTGGTGTATAGTAGTGCAGGCCCAGATAGTGGTGTATAGTAGTGCAGGCCCAGAAAGTGATGCATAGTAGTGCAGGCCCAGAAAGTGATGCATAGTAGTGCAGGCCCAGATAGTGGTGTATAGTAGTGCAGGCCCAGATAGTGGTGTATAGTAGTGCAGGCCCAGAAAGTGATGCATAGTAGTGCAGGCCCAGAAAGTGATGCATAGTAATGCAGGCCCAGAAAGTGATGCATAGTAGTGCTGGCCAAGATAGTGATGCATAGTAGTGCAGGCCCACTAGTGATGTATAGTAGTGCAGGCCCAGAAAGTGATGCATAGTAGTGCAGGCCCAGAAAGTGATGCATAGTAGTGCAGGCCAAGATAGTGATGCATAGTAGTGCAGGCCCACTAGTTATGCATAGTAGTGCAGGCCCAGATAGTGATGCATAGTAGTGCAGGTCGAGATAGTGGTGTATAGTAGTGCAGGCCCAGATAGTGATGTATAGTAGTGCAGGCCCAGAAAGTGATGCATAGTAGTGCAGGCCCAGATAATGATGCATAGTAGTGAAGGCCCAGATAGTGATGCATAGTAGTGCAGGCCCAGATAATGGTGTATAGTAGTGCATGCCCAGATAGTGATGCATGGTAGTGCAGGCCCAGAAAGTGATGCATAGTAGTGCAGGCCCAGATAATGATGCATAGTAGTGAAGGCCCAGATAGTGATGCATAGTAGTGCTGCCTAGATAGTGGTGTATAGTAGTGCATGCCCAGATAGTGATGCATGGTAGTGCAGGCGCATGTAGTGATGCATAGTAGTGCAGGCCCAGAAAGTGATGCATAGTAGTGCTTGCCCAGATAGTGATGCATAGTAGGCAGGCCAAGATAGCGATGCATAGTAGCGCAGGCCGAGATAGTTATAAAAAGGGTAGTTTATCTGATGTTAATTTTTTAGAGGACTAACATTGTAAAGTGTATTAGCAATTGTTTACAATATATATAAATAAACGTTTAGTTTATAGTGATGCATATTAGTGCAGGCCCAGATAGTGATGCATATTAGTCCAGGCCCAGAAAGTGATGCATAGTAGTGCCGGACCAGGTAGTGATGCATGGTAGTTCAGGTCCAGATAGTGATGCATAGTAGTGCAGGCCCAGATAGTGATGCATAGTAGTGCAGGCCCAGATAGTGGTGTATATTAGGGCAGACCCAGAAAGTGATGCATAGTAGTGCAGGCCCAGAAAGTGATGCATAGTAGTGCAGGCCCAGATAGTGGTGTATAGTAGTGCAGGCCCAGATAGTGATGCATAGTAGTGCAGGCCCACTAGTGATGTTTACTAGTGCATGCCCAGATAGTGATGCATAGTAGTGCTGCCTAGATAGTGGTGTATAGTAGTGCATGCCCAGATAGTGATGCATGGTAGTGCAGGCGCATGTAGTGATGCATAGTAGTGCAGGCCCAGAAAGTGATGCATAGTAGTGCATGCCCAGATAGTGATGCATAGTAGGCAGGCCAAGATAGCGATGCATAGTAGCGCAGGCCGAGATAGTTATAAAAAGGGTAGTTTATCTGATGTTAATTTTTTAGAGGACTAACATTGTAAAGTGTATTAGCAATTGTTTACAATATATATAAATAAACGTTTAGTGTATAGTGATGCATAGTAGTGCAGGCCCAGATAGTGGTGTATATTAGGGCAGACCCAGAAAGTGATGCATAGTAGTGCAGGCCCAGAAAGTGATGCATAGTAGTGCAGGCCCAGATAGTGGTGTATAGTAGTGCAGGCCCAGATAGTGATGCATAGTAGTGCAGGCCCACTAGTGATGTTTACTAGTGCATGCCCAGATAGTGATGCATAGTAGTGCTGCCTAGATAGTGGTGTATAGTAGTGCATGCCCAGATAGTGATGCATGGTAGTGCAGGCGCATGTAGTGATGCATAGTAGTGCAGGCCCAGAAAGTGATGCATAGTAGTGCATGCCCAGATAGTGATGCATAGTAGGCAGGCCAAGATAGCGATGCATAGTAGCGCAGGCCGAGATAGTGATAAAAACTTAAAAAGGGTAGTTTATCTGATGTTAATTTTTTAGAGGACTAACATTGTAAAGTGTATTAGCAATTGTTTACAATATATATAAATAAACGTTTAGTTTATAGTGATGCATATTAGTGCAGGCCCAGATAGTGATGCATATTAGTCCAGGCCCAGAAAGTGATGCATAGTAGTGCCGGACCAGGTAGTGATGCATGGTAGTTCAGGTCCAGATAGTGATGCATAGTAGTGCAGGCCCAGATAGTGATGCACAGTAGTGCAGGCCCAGAAAGTGATACATAGTAGTGCAGGCCCAGACAGTGATGCATAGTAGTGCTGGCCTAGATAGTGATGCGTAGTAGTGCTGGCCCAGATAGTGATGCATATTAGTGCAGGCCAAGATAGTGATGCATAGTAGTGCAGGCCCAGATAGTGATGTATTGTAGTGCATGCCGAGATAGTGATGTACAGAAGTGCAGGCCAATTAAGTGATGGTTAGTGGTGCAGGTCCAGATAGTGATGTATAGTGGTGCAGGTCCAGATAGTGATGTATAGTAGTCCAGGCCCAGGTAGTGATGCATGGTACTGCAGGCCCAGATAGTGATGCATACTAGTGCAGGCCCAGATATTGATGTATTGTAGTGCATGCCGAGATAGTGATGTACAGAAGTGCAGGCCAATTAAGTGATGCATAGTAGTGCAGGTCCAGATAGTGATGTATAGTAGTCCAGGCCCAGGTAGTGATGCATGGTACTGCAGGCCCAGATAGTGATGCATACTAGTGCAGGCCCAGATATTGATGTATACTAGTGCAGGCCCAGATAGTGATGCATACTAGTTCAGACCCAGATAGTGATGCATAGTAGTGCAGGCCCAGGTAGTGATGCATAGTAAAGCTGGCCCAAAGAGTGATGCATAGTAGTGCATTCCCAGATAGTAATGTATACTAGTGCAGGCCCAGAAAGTGGTGTATACTTCTGCAGGCCCAGATAGTGATGTGTACTAATACAGGCCCAGATAATGATGTATACTAGTGCAGGCCCAGATAGTGATGCATAGTAGTGCAGTCCAAGATAGTGACGTATACTAGTGAAGGCCCAGATAGTGATGCATAGTAGCGCAGGCCCAGATAGTGATGCATAGTAGTGCAGGCCAAGATAGTGATGTATACTAGTGCAGGCCCAGATAGTGATGCATAGTAGCGCAGGCCCAGATAGTGATGCATAGTAGTGCAGGCCAAGATAGTGACGTATACTAGTGAAGGCCCAGATAGTGATGTATACTAGTGCAGACTCAGATAGTGATTCATTGTAGTGCAGGCCCAGATAGTGATGCATAGTAGTGCAAGTTACATAGTGATGCATGGTAGTGCAGGCTCAGATAATGATGCATAGTAGTGCAGGTCTAGATAGTGATGCATAGTAGCGCAGGCCGAGATAGTGATGTATACTAGTGCAGGCCCAGATAGTGATGCATAGTAGCGCAGGCCGAGATAGTGATGTATACTAGTGCAGGCCTAGATAGTGATGCATAGTAGCGCAGGCCGAGTGTGATAAAATGGGTAGATTATCGAATATTTTTAGAGGAATAACATTGTTAAGTGTATTAGATTATCTGCCATGGCCGAGATTGTAAGATAGGTTTATTCCGACCCGAGCGTTGTGTTTTTTGTGGAAACGAGGTTTACCGAGTTTCCGCAAAACACCCTCTGCAAGGGTCGGGATAACCTATCTTACACGAGCGGCTATATACTGTGAAATCATTAATGTTCGTGGGGCATTAATGTTCGTGGTTTTCGTGGGTTGGGTGATCCACGAATTCAAGATCCCACGAAATATAAACCCTTTATTCACTTTTTCAATTGCCTTGTTACGTACATACTCTAGTATATTCTTTACAGAGGTCGCAGTATACAGTGTTAAAACCTGTCTCACTGTATAACTTAGTAGATGCTTTTTATCCCACCTCAGTAAAACAAAATTAAGTAAAAATGTATTTTTTTGCAGGAACTCTTTTGTGCTTAGTGAAAATAATTGCGTATGGATATTCGATAATTCGGGGGTTGTCATGGATATGCACGCAGTGATTCAGATTATGTTAATAGTCAAATCGTTTAAATAGTTCTGAGGAGAGTAAAGCATTATTTCTTGAAAGGTGCGTGGAAACTGTTTTAGGTGACCTTTGAAGCAAGAAATAATTAATTAGCTTTCTAAATATTGCCACAAGACAAAGTTTCCATGATGCTATAGACGACAGTCTTCAACAAAGGAGGTAATTACAATGTGGTGACCATTAAAAAGGAGTTCCATACGGGCATTTTATCTTCGCCCGTGGGCAAGATAAGAATTTCTACCATAGTTAAATTATTGGATTTACTTATCTGGTGGGAGAAAAGATCTTCTTTTCCGACTGAAAACAAAGGACTGCATTTCCATTTTTATCTTACATATAACTTGCAAAAGCAGAAAATTAAATAATACCTACTTCGATACCTTCTTTTGACAGTTTAACGTATTTATCAGGTTACAAATATCAGATAATACATACATTTTAACGTTTCGTTTTCTTTTGCATGGTAGTAGCTGTCAGAATCATGATCGCTGTTTTATTTTCATTCGTTTAGATAAATAAAACGATATTGGACTTTCATTTTTGTTTTTTTAACTCGATATTAAATGAAGTTATTCTTTAGGAATCAATCACACACATACTTACATCACTTGCTGATTATTTAAACGATTTATTGCTCGGCTTTCAATTGTAAAATATAAACAAAACGGATAGAATCCGCACCGCTGCCGGATAAAAGGAAAAATGTGGACGGAAAGAATCCGCTATGCATCATCACCATGTATCTGAGGTGGGAAAAATTGTTTACAAGATGTATAAATAAACGTTTGGCAATGTTGGCCGGAACTAATTACATATATGTTGAAGTTCAAGCCGGTTTTCGCTCCAAAATGGGAGCTTCTGGCAATATTTTTCTTTACATAGTTCTAAATATAAATATACAGCTGTTTTGTTTGTTTGTTGGTTATTCTAAAGCCTTTGACTATCGGTTATGCCAAACATATACTTTAGATTATTTAAATTAGGCCTTAGAGGAAAATTGTTTAGTGTGATAAAAAGGCGTATATATCAGTGTTAAGACACAAGTTAAACTTCACCGGGAAACTGGTGAAATGTTTGAAAGTATTCTCGGTGTCCGACAAGGGGAATGTTTTAGCCCTTTTATATTATCTATGTATCTTAATGACCTAGAAGACGAGTTGTTTCTGAATGACGCCAAAGATATTGATCTTAACACAGTTAAACAATATTTTATTGTTGTAAGCAGATGACATTGTAATTTCTGCAAAGACCAGTTTAGAAATGCAAACTGATCTTAACATTTTAGAAAGTTACTGTAGAAGATGGCGAAAAGACCAAAATTGTTGTTTTCAGAAAAGGTGGTAGATTAGCGCAAAACGTTCATTTTTATTATGGTGATTCAGAAATTGTTACAAAATATTGTTATTAGGGAGTTGTATTTTCGTCTGGAGGCTCCTTTATTGAATGTCTGAAAAAATTGTCAGGACAGGCAAATAAGGCAAAAAATTTAAAAGAAGAAATTCCCTTAAAGCTTTGTCACCATATACACTAAACATGTTTTGGATTTATTTGATAAATTAGTTAAGCCTATTTTATTTTATGTGAAGTTTAGGGGGTTCCCGTGCAAAAAAATGTAGATATAATACATACTTTGTTTTGTAAGAATTTACTTGGTATTAAAACTTCTAGTTATGAAGAACTAGACAGGAATGATTTTTACTCGATGAGATTAACAGCTATTTTAAAATATTGGTTTAAGATATTTCACTGGAATGAACGGAAATACATAAATATTATATATAAAACAGTCTTACTTGAAATTGAAAATAACCCTGGAAATAACAACTGGGCGGTTATTGTGAAAAATATGATATGCAATTTCCGTACTCGAGACATGTGAACACCACAGGGTGTTGGTAACAAAAATATATTTCTTAGCAAATTTAAGTGTCTAGTTTTTAGATACTTTTATTCAAAATTGGTACAGCAGATTAGAAAACTCAACTTGAGCAACTTTTTATAAAGTATTTGCAATTTAGAATGCAAATATTTGAAATGCAATCATATCTTAATCAAGTCATCATTCATAAGTATAGAATAGCACTAACAAAGTCACGTTTGTCTTCACACCGGCTCGGTATCGAGACTGGTTGATGGAGAAACGTACGAAGAGAAGAACGGTTATGCGCTACATGTAATAAGTTAGAAGACGAATACCATTTGTTATTTGAATGCATATTGTATAATGATAGACGAGGTAAATATATCAAGATATACTATAGAGAAAGACCAAGTATGTTTAAAACTATTCAGTTGTTAAATTCGCATAATGCAAATGTTGTGAAGAAATTAACTCTATTTATCTTTAAAGGGACTGTGTCACAGATTTGCACCAAAAAAGTTTTTTTCTGTAACGAATCTTAGGACATTTATCTTATAGAATGTGTTACGCTTTGATGTCATAATTGTAAAAAGGTACCAAAATGTAAAAAAAATATATTGTGTCGGAGACCGGGTTCGAACCCGCGTCGCCAAAATTGAGTCCAGTGTCTTCCTTACTGAGCTATCAAGGCTTACACTAAAATAGTGACATAAATAAACTATAAACCTACCTCGGTAATATCACGTGATAACACCGACTAGCCAATCACGCATAAGAATGAATTTTACCTGATAGACATACCCAGTAATCTTTTTTAATGAAAAAAATACGAAATAACATAAATAAATTGTAAACGATGTTGTACTTCAATTAGTAAGTTTCAATGCATTGTACACATCGATGCCAAGTTTATGTCATTATTCGACAATTTTATTTTTACTATTTGATCATCTGTGAGACAGTCCCTTTAATTCATTTGAAATAAAAAAGGTACATTTCCAAATCCAGGCTAATTAAGGGAGACCTAAATTGCTTTCATGCTGGTCGACCAAATTATATATACATGTATGGCGGAGTAATTTATAAATAGGTTTATCTATACAATAATGTTAACAACTGTATTTGTATAATTCAATATAATTTTCTCAGTATGTCAACTATGAAAACCTTCTCTCTTGTATGTCTATTATTGGTATAACTTTCGCTTGTACATACATATTCGATTTAGAGCAAAAGGCCCATGATCAAAGTATTGTTCGTAAGTAAAATCTTCGGCGGGAAAAATAAATGATTAAACAAATACACATATCACAAGACAACAACTTTAATTATCTTAATTCACTATACCAATCTGATAATAATATAATTTGTATAATCTTAAAAGTGAATAAATATGTTTATGAAACTGGCTATATATAAAGTTATAAACCATTGTATTACATTAATTTGATCAAGGTTCATATTGGCCTACTAGTATTTCAAATATGTAGAGTGTTGTATATTTCTTTTCAATAAACTTTCTTCTTCTTCATACCGAAATTATTTCAATGCCCAGAAGGGTGAATTCATATTAACTGATGGTTATATTTTTTTGTACTAGTAATTTTAATAATTTTCCAATGACACTGTTGCTTTGCATCATATTTCGGAAAATGATATTTATCATGCGAATCTGCATCACCTTCGTGTTCCAACTACATAAGTTTAAAAAGTGTATATATTTTTCGCTAATGTGTATTCTTCTTGTAACAAAGATTAGAGTTACCACAATAAACAAACTACAACAAATCTGTCATCATTAAAAGACAAAGAGAGCTTTGGTCTTCTTCCTACTACTCCCAATCCCAGTGACAGACGAATATCCCTTGCTGTCACCGCCGTCGAGGTCGCAGCGAACGGCTACGCACGCGGGGTCGGCGATGCAGAGGCGCGCGCCATGGAGGCACGTGGATTCCCTCTTCCTCCAGAGCTGTACGCCGCTCACATCACGGCCGCGCGCCTCCTGGTACTCACGCATCCAAGAACCTGAAACACGCCGCCATCATAACTGCACATATCGATCCGTTCAATTTTTGCGAAAATCCACGAAAAACAGTTATTTATTCAATACTGCTGACAAAAAAATAGATCGCAGATTTTAATATATTTAAGTTAAAAAATTGATGTTTTAGGCCACAACAAATTGATCATTTGTTCGTCGGATTTGCCGCACCTAAAATTCGAAAAACGAAAAAAAAATAAAAAAAACTTTTTTTGCGCCCACACATGCTATTTGGCCGCGCATATTTATTTTTTTTGTTGACTTCTGAATTTCCTCTATTTTCTGAAATTGTTTTACTTAGAATTTAAACCTGCAACGTCGACTTCGCCTTTTTGAAGGTAATTCCATGCTTTACATTCTTCGCGAGCAAAATTTCCTCGTGTCAGGACAAAATAAGGTCCGGGTAACCGCAAAATAGCCGATATTTGTTGACAGTCTTTTTTTGTTGGGAATATTTTGCAGGACGCACCGTTGTTATTCATTTCCGGTATTAATTTTTTAGGTTACTTTCAGTATTTGTAATGCAAAATACACGTTTTAATTGTTAATCAGTGTCATAGTCAATGGATTATAGTCTTCAGTAAACAACAACAGTTTCACAGCGTCGAAGACAATAATTATTTATTATGTGTGTTTTAAGTAATTTATTGTTTTGTACTCAAAATTTAGTGTTGAATAATAACTAAATCGTATTTTTAGTTCAAAACTTATATTAAAATACACGGACACACGACTTACGGTACAACCATTGAACATGTTTTCGTGAGTTATTTTTTTAAATTCTTAAATGCATTTCTCAGTTTTTATATACTCATAATTGTTTTAAACAGATAAAAATAGAGTTTTAGAAACATTCTGTATTTATGCACCAGTCAATTGTAACCACGCCCCCCAACCCCCTCAGGTCCGGGGATAGCCGGGTAAATGAACCGTGTTTTAACCTTCCAGGTGGCCCCGCGGTGCCGGGTGAATGCGGTGGATTTACCCGGGGTTGGCAGGACCGAAAGTCCCCGCTATTCCCCGGACCGGGGGGGGGGGGGAGAGGCGTGGTTACAATTGACTAGTGCATAACACATACAGTTTGAAAATAACATCAGTTAAATCAGAAAATAAAACCTTTTATAAGTAAAATGAATGTTTTAATTTTCTCAATTCTTTGTCCTTATCCACTTTTTTCTTTGACCGAGTTGTATTAAAGTGCCCTGTTATTAAAGTGGCCTGTTTCTTACGGTCATTGAAGCTATGGAGGCCATCATGTTATTCTTTTTCAAGGCACGGACCTATACACCATAGGTTCGAGGTCTTGAAAGGAAACATCTTTATTCCACCACTTGCTCTAATATAATGACCGGTGCCACATTTGCAGAATTGTTTGATACTGCTTCAAGTATGTTGTCCTGCAATTCAATCCACAGTGTTCCTTTTTTTAGAAATGTTCTCTGTGTTATTTACTTTTTCAATCTTCTGCAATGTCAAAGTCACTACAATTTTATCATGTGCTTCAAGAGGTTCAAATTTAGACCTGACCCAATATTTGGAAATGCTCAAATGATGAATTACTCTTACTAGTCTAAAATGTTTTTTGTGATAGTAAGTTACAGAATGCATACCATAGTTTTCTTTTGGTCTTCGAATAATTGCACATTACTATGAGGAATGTTGTGTTTACAATATATCCACGTTTAAATTGAAGTTAATAGTAAAGCACTGGATCTCATTGCCATTTGTTAAATATTGAGACAGATTTTCATGTGATACAATCAAAACCTTTTCATTTATAACTGAGAACCTTTGTTTGTAATTAAAAAGCATTTCTTAACATAATTGTATGATAAATTTGGTAAGAAATAAACTTCTTTTTTTTTAATTTTTCGCTCTTCGCTCGCCTCTGATTTGCCATAAATTTAAAAAACAGTATTTTTATTTTTATTTTCGCTCGCTCGCTCCTAATTTTTTTTGGCAAAATCCGTAGAACAAATGATCAATTTGTTGTGGCCTTATGCATTTTTCTTAAGCCATAAAAATATTTTTTAACGAAAATATAAAATTCTCCGGTCTGATTTTTTGTCAGCAATCTTTTATCATTGATATGCAGATATTAACGCCAAAAAATGCTCCTTCCAAGACAAAAAATATAAAAATTGTAAAAATTGTATATCTGTGAGAGTGCAGCTTAAAATAGATATTACGTGGATAATTAAGGCTCATGATAAACATCAAAGGCATGTGTAGAAAGAGGTCTTGTGTGAAAAGGAAACAATGTAAATAGCCATAACGCATGTTGGAAATACCGGTGTTTGTCGATCTAGTAAGGTAGACCTGGTCGTGGTGCAGTGCGGTTGCGGTGAACTCTTGGCCGGCAGTGGAAGTGGTGGACCCTATGCCGCCAGTGGTAATGTCGGACTGAGTGCCGTCAGTGATAGTGGATGATTCCGGCCCGTCAGTGGTAGTGGATGACGACGGGCCGTCAGTGGTAGTGGGTGACTCCGGGCCGTCAGTGGTAGTGGATGACGCCGGGCCGTCAGTGGTAGTGGATGACTCCGGGCCGTCAGTGGTAGTGGATGCCTCCGATGAAACAGTTGTCGACGTTGACCCCACGACGCCTGGTGTTGGGGATGCCTCAGTGACCTGATATAGCGTCTCAACCATTGCGCGGGCATCAGCCTCACGGGAATACAACAGGCAGTAGCAACTTTCCATCTGAACAGGCTCCTTAGTCGTTGCAACATAAAAAACAATGCTGGATGTGGTGAAGGAGGCATCATGCATTTGCGCCAAGGTAAACTCTCCCGTCATACCATGCATCAACACCATTCCACCCTGGTCATCCTAAAAGCAGTCGGATATACATACGAGTTGTCAAAGTTGAAACGTGTCAATGGTATATCGTAACGCTTAGGAACATACATTTGCTAATACTTTAATAGGGACCGCTTTCTTTAAGATCTTAGTCGTGGGGTGAAAATGTTCTGTGACATTTCTTGTTGTTAATCTACTGTGTATTTGCTTCCAGTATTTTACTTGAATGAACTTTGAGGAAATAAAACCTTAAATCTATTTTGAGTGCAAACCTACTATTCTTAAAACAATTGGTTTATGAAGCACCCACTTTGTAAATATTGGGATTTTAGAATTGCAAATAGCAAAAAAGAAGAGGTTTTAGGTTTGTGAAAATATACAAATCAAATGTTTTCCAAAGCTTACACTGTACGAGGCGACATCAGTATCCATCATGTAGTTGATGATGACGTACGCTTCATTACGACCGTACTTGCCCGGGAAACTGAAGTCGCACCATCCTTCAACGTTGTACCTCCCCGGGACCTCATTCACATCGAAGAGGTATACAGACGCGTTGGATATAAAAGTATCTGTAATTGAAATAATGAATCTATTATAATGACATAAGCTGCAGTTGGAACCGATGTCTACATAACACTGCGCTTGAATGCATGTGTGCCTAATGTATGGCTAGAATACAAATAATATCTTACTTTTCGAGTGGGGTCATATTAATTAGCGCTCACACAGAAAGTTAATTTAGCGAGTCATACATCATTCTAAAATTAGTTATTATTTTGTTGTTTATGTCCCGCAGTGGATATGCAATATGTTTTCTATATACAAGTGTAACACTGTTTAGAACTTAACATGTGAATGTCTGTTATACCAATGTTGTTCATTTGTAAGTCAAATACTGGACGGCTGGACGGGGCGAAAATTAACTTTAAACTGAACAATGACATTTTTAAGATAAGATTAACAAATAGCGACTATGGGGGACTGCGCATAAAAAGAAGTTCCCTATAATTATAACATACCTTTAGGCTAAAATGTGATCGGCGGGCAATCATTGGAGCCATAACCTTTTGTTGTGTTGAAAATGCTCCAACGCGTCTTCCGTTATAGTGCCAATGAGTGGAATATGGATGTAAACAGTGAGTATGGTTTCTTATTTTTCATTTTTAGAGGTTTATACGAGTACATTTTAAAAATTGGAGAATGTAGTTCCACATAGGAATGGCTATGAGTTGTTCTAAATGAAAAAGTTCTAAATACACTTAAAATCTGATCGTCTAGAACTTGCATAACTTGCTAGAGGTTAGTGTTGACAATGTAAAAACCTGGATTTTCGTTAGAATTGTTCTCGTACCTTAGGTTTAAGCTTTTTCTTTACATGTGTGTGGCTTTTTTATTGACATAAGGCAATGATTGCCCGCCGTGATGTGGTAAATGAAAATAACTGCAATTACCTGCTGCTGTAGTTTCTGGAAAACCGAAATGGATTTCATTGTCTTCAATGTTCTTAGCTTCGACGGCCTCCTGCATCGATGAGTAGAGGCGGCAGTCTCCTTCCGGGTACTCGGTGCCGAGCCAGCGCGTGTAGGTAAAATCGAGCCAGTAACTGAGCGAGTCCTGGATTGAATCGCCGACCACCGCGATCACCCATCGACCTTCAGGGTCCGTCTCTACAGCTCCCGCGCCGCCAAGATCGTCCTGGATAAGTGACCATTGCTTTATTTATGCTTGTATTTCTTTTCCTGCATTTAAGAATGTCTCTGAATATAATTTATTAATACATTTTGTATGGCAAATTAACTACGTAGTCGAATTTTCCCGACGAATGACTCACTGTGTAACTGGTGATGGGGACCCCGAACCTCGTATAAACGTGAGCGGTGTTTCCGGTGGAGACGCTCTTGCCCAGAAACGCGAGGTGACAGGTCATCGTGGCCTTCCAAATTCCATCGGAAGTTGGTTCCACGTTTGACGCCGTGAAGGAATTCGTTGTTGCAAGAAGCTCGCTTCCCACTAGGGATAAATTTAGAGCTAACAATACTTATTCTGAAATAACTGGTATCCTGAGTTATCCAACGTCTCTCTGAGCAGACTTCAGCACGATACTTCGGCATATTTGTTATTATTATTTTTAGAATTAGATCGCATCATGGTATTGTTCAATATCCCTTTTTAGCAAAACTATTTAAATAAGCGTATTACTTACCTATTTGTAGAAGTGTTGCTGTAAAGAAAATAACAATCGCCATGTTCCTAATGTCCAGTAGAAATGATGATTATTATATAGACTTCAGCGTCCTTAGTAATCATAGTGATTTATGTAAAGGGTCATTTAGAGGCAATTACGCTCACATTTCGTAGAATTCCAATCAGTAAATATTGCCCATATTGTCAGTTTCCGGCGAGCTTTTAAAGTGTTGTTATGTAAGCAATAACAATATCGGGTATTATTTGCAATGACATTAACCGTGTGGATGTTCAGGGTAATACTTATTATGATTCCGTGGTCAATACCAACTTCTTTTTGTAATTTGAATTGTAATCGTTTTTAAATAGAATTGCAGACAATTAAATGTTAAAACACAATGTAATAAAAACATAAGTATTTGTTCAACAGGAATTGTAAAATGGCACATAAAAAATATTTTTTTTTTAATTCATACTCAATGCAGTGTCAAAATTCATTAAAAATGCAGTTTACAAACATAAACATAAATTGTTATATAAGTGAAAATCTAAATTTTGTAAGATAAATTAGAATCTAAAATTGTGCTAATGGAACGTGCTAGGCAGCTATGGAAGGGTGCGTGAGCAATCAAATTGGACACAAAACTGCCCTCTACCCTTGGTCAAGATTCCTGGTCCTAGGTAACTGCTGATAGAATGCCTTCTAAAACCATGTGAGGAAGTTGCACATATATTAGACCGCAATGCACCGCTTCAAAGCTTGCCATGAGTACCTAATCCATTCGAAGAGCTGGTTGATTACCCTGTTTTATTGAATGCAAAAAAGAAGTGTGCCAACACACTTGATATCTGCTCCCGAAACTAGACTCCTACGGACTGGATTGCTTTTATGAGCAACAATGATAAAACCTTACTACCGAACTGCTTTTCGACCAGTGGAGAATTTACAACTTTGCAGGAAAGCTTTGAGACCGATGATGTTTTGAGAGAAATATGTTTAAGTCTTAAAGGTGCTAATGCTTAAACGTTTCCAAATAAGGCATTGTTTTCATCCTAACAAGAGGCAGACATTTACACGGCTAGTTAGCTCTCCAGACACAGATGTTCTAGTGGTTTGAGCGACGTAATCCAGGTTTTTGCATACTGCTGTAGGTGGCAAGCGGTCATTTTTCAAAGTAAATGAAATTGGTCAAAACAAAGGAGAAGGTATTGTTCAGTCACAATAGCCATTCCTAGCTTCACAAGGTGTGATTCAACAATGGCGCTCCTTGAAATCATAAAAAGAACTGATACCAATTCCATATAGCCTCACTGTTTAAACCTGGTCACCTTCTTGAAGGAATCGAACGCTTGTCTGCCGAATGGTACACCAAAATATACACAGGTGATGACACGTTCTAAAAGAACCTAGTTACTCTCTAGACTCGTATAACAGTAACAATGTGGGGGGGGGGGGCAATAGTCTGTGATAATTGAACAAATATAGTGGGTATCAAATGAAGCCAAATATGGAACGTCAAGATTATTTCAAACTATTAAACAAGCATTTAATGTGTAATTACTGTCAAAGCTGCTTGTACTTCTGATATTAGACAATGTAATGAATTCGATGATAACTTTATTGTTCCTTCTACGTATATCATACCTTTGATCTCATCCCAGACATTTTTTTCCATAAAAATGTGATATCATGGATGATAAATCTGCTACTTCTAGTGGTTCTTATGACATATATCCTATTTCTAGTCAAGATGTTATTCATAATGAATATATTGATCTCAATGCAACTTTTTGTATTGAAAACTTAATAGTTCATAATGGCACTTTTTCAGATAAAGTAAGCGTTGATCATACCCATAGTATTAATAAACATATTTTTGATGTTGAAAGCTGTATTGTAGGTGGCAGACCATATGTTGATACTTCTAGTCATACTGTAGATCTTGATCATAACTATTGTGTAAACAAAAAAAAGCAATTTCTTAATATTGCATTTATAAATGTAAGTGATTTATGTTCAAAATGTACTATCCATATTTCACAGATTTTGTACACAAGAATGATATTATTTGTCTTGCAAAAACAAAATTAAATGAATTTGACCAGCTTCATATGATGGTTTAAATAGAGCCGTCTGTGTTAGAAGGTCTGGAGGTTAGGTGTATTTATAAAAATACCAATATTGTTGATTGTAACTTCCTGTTAGAAATAAGCCAGAACTGTTTAAAAAAGTTTAAGTCGGCTTTAAATAATAGACTTAACTGTTTTCTTAAGGACGTCAGTATTTTACGTTAGGAACAGGCTGGATAAAGGAAAGGGTACAGTACTGTTGATCGTGTCTTCTCATTGAAAATGATTGTTGACTTTTTACCTTTCTAGAAAGGAAAAAATGTGTTGTGCATGTATTGATTATAGAAAAGCGTTTGACTCTTTAATACACTAGCTCTATGGAGGAAATTGCTGAATAACAATATCGATGGAAAATGTCTCGGAAGTATATATAATATGTACTCTATTGCATAATCATGTTTTAAGTACATAGTATTTTATCAAATTTGTTTACAAGTCATGCTGTTGTACGTACGCCAACATTAAAACTTGTCCCCGGTACTTTTTTCTTGTATCTGAATGATTTAACACAACTTATGTCTTCTAATTTTGAAGAATATTCTATTTCGTAAAATACTACATTTGAATGTTCAAGCAATTTTGAAGTTAATGACACAGTCTGATCTTCAGAATGCTCTTTATGCTATGAATGCAAGTTGCTGTGTTAATGTATCAAAAACCAAATTTGTAATATTTAGCAATTCAAAAGCCGGACGGGATAAATTTGAATTTCCGATCAGAAGTGAGATATTGACGATGACTTCTCATGTATTGGCGTTCAATTCAATAATTATGGATTTGTTTTTCAAATACAAAGAAACAACTTGTCAGGTCAGGAAAGCAATATTTACAGTAGAAGGTCATGTTTGTAAACTTAATTTACCCATATCTTTTCAGCTACACCTTTTTCAAACTATGATATCACCAATGTTGTTATAAGGCTGTAAATTGAGGGGTACTGAAAAATTAGAATATTATTGAACAATTTGAATTAAAATTCTATAAACGTATACGATTTTTGGTGAACTGAGTGTAACACCGATTGTACCACAGATTAGGTCTAGGGTATTATGCTATTGTAGTAAGATTTTGAATTCCAAAGATGACAAAATAAGTGAGTTATTGTATGACAAAGCTTTCAATCCACATAAATATGGCTCTATTAAATTTTCAGGAATGGTGTATATTGAATCCTCTCTTGAAAGTCTTGGTATATCAGAATACTTCAAATCTCAAAATATTGTCATTATTTCTCATTTTAAATCCTTGTAAAAGTCCAGATTTAATGATCAGTTTTTTACAAAACTGGAACAATACCATTCTTAATTTACCTTAGTTTTTAGTGTATAGCTTGTATAAAACGTAACATCTATTTGAGGAATGGTTTGACAGCGTTCCCTAATAAAGTACCAATAGAAAAAGGACGATTTTTGAATGCTGTCATCTTGTTTGTAGTTTATGTAATAATTACTTGTTGGGTGATGACCATCATTATTTAATTAGAGGTTAATACACGGCGTCCTCGGGCCATTACGGACCAGGTGTACCATTATGGACAGAAGGCACCGTGTATTAACCTTTATAATGCATATGTTTTTTTGGTCATTATATAAGAAAAGAGACAAATTGAATGCTAACTTCATTTAATTCATTTTTACATGCTTGAAACGCAGTTCAATAAAACATTTTGTTTCCTAGAAAAACACACATAGTATTTTTGTAAGACGATCTTAAACAACACAGTATTAACATTTATTTATTTCTCAACAACGTATTAAAAGTTCAGATACGAAATGAAAACATGTCGCAAAAAACTACTTTAACACAAAGTTGATCGGCCCGTTGAATGTGCAGTTAACAAAAGATGGCATACGGGGTTTATTTTGCACAGCAAGCGTGCCGTCAGAATTGTGTACAATTGGCAAATCAACTACATCGATGATATAAGACATGGATTCTTTTTCATGTTTGTTCTCATAAGCATTGATAGTGTTCAAAGCTGCCTCTATTTCTTGAAATGCTGCAGCAAGTTCATCGTCAGACATTTCAGCAGAAGACGAATACGAAAGAGTCGATGAATCTACGGTATGAACTAATGTTGACATTTTCTGCTGTCTCTATAACGACACGGTGTTGTATTGGTTAAGTGACATCAAACTTTTGTGTCCAGACAATTGGGCAACATCATTTGGGGCAACATTGTTGTTTAATAACTTTGTAATCGTAGAAGCTCACGACTTGGTCAATAATATAAGCGTATTTATATTTTCTCACAGCCTTGTACAGTCTCATCATACTATGATTCAAGGGTTTGAAAACCTTTATAAGGAAATTACTTGACGGGATTGGTACTGACAAGGCCTCGATAACTTAAATAAATTATGAAATAACAATTGTATACTTTCAGAGGGACATTTTATTTCGTTTTGTTTTTTCGGAAATGCCCTCAGATAGAGTATTACATCTTCATATATTGACAATCTAAAATAGAGTCTTTCATTTTTAAAGACATCGACAATACCACAACCATAATACAAGCGTATTTATTTTTCTCACGGCCTTGTACAGTCTCTTCTTACCATGATTCAAGGGTTTGAAAACCTTTATAAGGAAAGTACTAGAAGGGATTGGTACTGACAAGGCCTCGACAGCTTAAATAAATTATGAATTAACAATTGTATACTTTCAGAGGGACATTTTATTTCGTTTTGGTCTTTTTAGGAAATGCCCTCAGACAGAGTATTACACCTTTATATATTGACAATCTAAAATAAAGTCTTTCTTTTTTAAAGACATCGACAATACCAGAACCATCATTTATATAATATTACTCTCTAAATACGTGGTTATAAATGAAGACGATGTCATGTAGTGCTGATGAATCATCGTCAATATTATATCACTACCTTGTTGTTGATTCCAAAGCTCATACTTAAATGCCAAGAGGCAATATTACCACTGTTACTTTATAAAATGCCTTTTCCAGTACAATTTAATTTACCTTGAGATGTTGATGTTTTATTAGTTTGACAGTCGACGATGTTTTTAGTTTTGCTTCTTAAACATATTGCTACTACCCTATGGGGTTGTTACCCACAACAATTATAATGTCTGTAACTTTTTATTGCATTACCTCTATTATGCATTATTATAATGTACTATGTCATAAACGAATGTCATTACACATAGAACATACTGCAAAACTAACAAAATGTATGTATAGCACGTGTTAACAATCAACTCAACTATCGATCTAATGAGTTTGCCACTCTATTTATATTTCTTTACAAATGTCATTAGTATCTGTTTTTTACATATTAACCTGTTCTCTGTTATGGCCAGATTGTGTCGTAGGACTAAGACTTTTTTATAGATTGGTTAAATGGAAACACAAATAGTATCATTAAACGTTCGAGGTTTAGGTAACATAGAGAAACGAAAACAAATATTCGAATGAACTATTAATAATAACTGTGATATCATATTGTTGCAAGAAGTACATTGTTCCAAATTATCTAATTCAAAATGGAAACATGATTGGAAGGGACCCTGTTTTTTCAGTGGAAATAGTACAAACAGTAAAGGAGTTTCAATTCTTATAAATCCAAAAGCTAACATAGACATACACACATACACAGAAATTATAGAAGGTAGAATCATAGCCTTAGACATGATTTTAAATGAAAAGGAATACACCATAATAAATGTATATGGACCTAATAACGACGACCCGACCCCTTTTGAAAATTTACAAAAAATTCTGCTAGAGAATGATGAAAAAACCTTTATCATTGGTGGTGATTTCAATACTGTTCTACACTGTACACTAGACCAAAAAAAACCGGTAAGATGGACACTCACAAAATTAACAAATATTATAGATTCTTGCGAATTAGCCGACATATGGCGTTTAACGCATCCCTCAAAAATGCAATATACCTGGCATTCGAGTAGTAAACCTCATATACACTGTCGACTTGATTACTTCTTAATATCAGATAATATGTTAAACTACATAAAGAATAGTTATATAAAACCAGGTTTTAGAACGGACCACTCCGTTGTTATTTTAACGATAGATCATTTAAATAGTGAAAAAGGCCCAGGGTATTTTAAATTAAATAGCTCTCTTTTATTAGATACAGAATATCAAACAAAAATAAGAAATTGCATCCGTGAAACGATAAACTTAAATAAAGAAGCAAATCCAAATACACTATGGGAAATAACAAAAGGTTCAATCAGAAATGAAACAAAATATGCGTCACATAAAAAATCAATATTACAATCTAAAGAAAAAACTAATAAGCGATATAAGTTATATTGAATCAAAACTAGACAAAAGTACATCTGACAATATCGACATCATCACGCAAGAAATGATACAAAAAAAGATAGAACTAGATTATATTCGCAGTAATCAAATAAAAGGAAATATTTTAAGGGCAAAAGCAATACACGTTGAAAATAATGAAAAAAAAACACAAAATACTTCGCAAACCTTGAGAAAAAACATGCAGAGAAAAAAACAGTGTATAAATTAAAGGTTAACAATGAAATAGTCACAGGCGTAACAAATACACTAAAAGAAGAAGTCAAATTTTATAAACAACTATATAAAAAGACACAACCTTAGATGAGAATATCAGAGCCTTATTTCTTAACGATAATAATAACAAACTTTCCGAAACTAACAGCAACTCATGCTAAGGCTTACTTACAGTATATGAATGTGGAAATGCCCTAAAAGACATGAAAAATAATAAAAGCCCCGGTTCGGATGGTCTCACTGCAGAATTCTATAAGATTTTTTGGAACGCTATTCAGAAAGTTTTAATAGACTCTTTAAATTACTCCTTCAGAAATGGTCATTTAACACCACTTCAAAAACAAGGTATAATCTCTCTTATTCCAAAACGAGATAAAGACTTAGAAAACCTTTCAAACTGGAGACCAATCAGCTTATTAAACACTGATTATAAGATAGCAACGAAGGCAATTTCGAACAGAATAAAAAAAAGTTTCACCTGAACTTATTGATAACGAACAAAGGCAGATATATTGGTGAAAACGTTCGTCTAATAGTTGAGGTCATGCAATACCTTGAAGAGAATAATATGCCCGGACTCCTGTTTTTCGCCGACTTTCAAGCCTTTGACAGCGTTGACCACTCTTTTATATTAGACAGTTTGAAAACTTTAAATTTTGGCTCGGATATAATACAAGGGACGAAACTCTTCTACAACGATATACAAAGCATAATAACGACCAATGGTCATTTGTCTGAAACATTCCAAATTGAAAAAGGGGTAAGGCAAGGATGTCCACTCTCATCGATTTTATTTATTTTCTGCTTACAAATACTGTCTAGCAATATAAAACAAGATACCAATATCAAGGGAATCAAAGTTGTTAATACGGAAATCAAACAATCGCTTTTTGCTGATGATGCAACTTACTTTATTGATGGTTCTGAGAAATCTTTCGAATCCTTGATCAAATCATTAGAGTCCTTTTCTAAATGCTCTGGCCTAAACCTCAACATTAATAAATGTATAATCCTAAGAGTGGGGACGTTAAAGAATACTACAATTAAATTATGTCAATCTAAATCCTTTATATGAACTTCACAATGTGCGACAGCGTTAGGCATCACATTCTACAATAACAAGCAACAAACAATCGATACAAATATCAACAAAAAGCTAAACGAACTACATAAGACATTAAAACAATGGGAACATCGAAAACTAACTTTGTTGGGTAAAGTAACAGTTGTAAAAACGTATGCGCTACCAAAGATGATATATCCATTTACCGTGCTGGCGAATCCAAGCAAACCCGTTATTGAAAATGTTAAAAGGGCTATCTTCAAATTTATATGGGATGGGAAGCCAGACAGAATAAAAAGACAAATACTGTATCAAAATTACGAATATGGAGGATTAAAACTAACAAACATTGAACATTTTCTTGACTCAATAAAAGCGTTATGGGTTAAACGATACTTGGATGATAATAATAAAAGCCAATGGAAAATCTTCTTTAAAAATAAACTGAAAGCACATGGCAACCAACTAATATTTGAATGTGTAATGGATAAAGTGTCAGGACAATGTGCATTTCTGAACAATGTGCTTGAAGCATGAAGCAAAATAAAACAGGTTTAGGATCTAAATAAAATAAAAATAGCCAAAACAGTTATATGGAATAACAAAAACGTCCAAAACCTAGGAAACACACTTTTCTACAAACATTGGTATGAAAAAGGTATAAAACTTTTTGAACACATTTTCGATTATAGAACCAATAATTTTTATGTTTTTAATGAAATTGAATATCTATACGGCATAGTAAACACCGACTTTATAAGATATCAGACCCTCATTAAATCTATTTCTGCACAAACGAAACAACAGCTGATAAAAGACGGAATTAACCACATAAACGGTACGTTGCTTCGAGAAAAAAATGGTAGAATCTAGGCAAAGAAATAATATCCTGTACTTAATATTGAACAAAGCAACAATTTCATCGCCAGCTTCCGAATTAAAATGGAATGAAGCCCTGGAAGAAAATATTGAGTGGAAAAAAATATACTGTAATATATACATATCTACAATAGATACTACGTTACGTAGCTTTTACTACAAATTTCTTAAGGACAATACCAACCAACAAACTGCTTTTTAAATTGAAACTTGTCGATTGTAGCTTATGTACATTCTGTAACTCGGGTATTGAATCTATTGAACATTTATACTGGGAATGTTACAAGACACAACAATTATGGAATAAATTAAACAATTTCATAGCTTCAACAACAATTAACATAATTATAGGTAAACGCGAAGCTTTATTGGGAACAGTGACAAAAAACAAATACATCAACATATGCGACTTTCTTATTATTCTTATGAAATTTTATATACATTCAACCAAGTATAATATCAGAACACTATCCTTTGATGCATACTTGACGTATTTGAGATTAAGGATTAAAATAGAAGAACAAATTGCGTTGAACAATGACAAACTTGAAACCCACAACAAAAAAATGGGACGTACTTAAACATACAATATGATTCAATAATAAAAGACACAATTAGCCATACAAAGAAATCTTAGACTTAAAAAATATAAAAAAAACATTAATGGAATCTAATACAAGGGACACCGATCGTATAAACATCATACGATCGGGTGTGTATAAAAATGTATGTGTGCGTGCGTGTGTGCGCGTGTGGGAGCGAGTGTTTGTGCGTGTGCATGTGTGAGAGCATTATTGTTTCTGAATATATGTATTTCCTATCAACATACATAGATATGTTGTATATGTTGAGAATTTAAAACTGTACTGATATATGTATATATGTGAAAAATAAATGAGAAAAAAACAACAACTTTGTAATGCAAGTTTTTCTTCCACTGTGGTTGGTATGTTTGCCCTGAAGCCCAGCCTTTTCGCTCAAAGTCTTGGCTAATTGTCCCAATTTGTTCTTGCCCATCGCTGTGCTAATGAACCAAAGGGTTCCATGCGATACGTCCTTGCCATAGTTTGGGTTTACTTGGATGTAGTACTTCGAATAGGCGTCACGTGTAAAACGTAAATGCATTGCATTAAAGCCACTCATATCTATATAAACTTTTAATAATGTTTTATCCATGTTGTAAAGAGTGTTTTTACGATTAATAAATTGTTACTATATTAAAGACCTGGCTTCACAAACATCTTTGGTAAGAAGGCTCTACTGTCACTGGAACAACACTGCATGATTTGGTTGAGCGCTCAGTAAACGCTAGGATCTCGTCACCAGTTGATGTTGTTTGAAGTTCAATATCTCCCCAGAGTATGTCCGTATGTTCTTGTCGTCCACAAAGACCAAAATGGATGGTGTTGTTTAACCAAATGGAGTAAACAAGGGCTTCCGGATTATCTGTAGCGTTATATACAGTATTTATAATAAAGCTATTAAAAAGAGCGATAATGCAATGCGTTCAACATTCAAATATCATTATCATATTATATAGTAACATATGCAATAATGGAATGTAATTACTTAAATAATGACACAAACAATACTGGTGTACACGACTGAATCGCTTCATACATGAGGTCGTGACATGGAACTTAATGACCTACTAGTATATATATATATATCAACGATAAACTATAAATCGGTTCTGCGTAGCAATGTCAAAGCAGTTACAATTAGATATCCATCGAATACAACCTCAGATGTATCTGGACGGTTTACAATGTCAGAAGTATTAACATTTAACTACGTTGCAAGTAAATAGCGTAGAAATTTCAAATAAGAAGTTTTGCTTAGGACTTTTCTCTAAGTAATTGTAACGTACCGAGGCTAACTTTCAAATTCTAAATATAAGATTTTCCTCTTTGGCTACTTTGCCAAAAAAATTGCCCTAATTATTATTTAAAATGATTGGATAGTGAAAACAATTATCGTTCAATCAATGATAAATCAATAAAGATTGGAATATTTACAGTTTTCATAGACGCACATATCAAATTATCCAACTTTTTAGATTTCCCTAGCTTTCCACTTAAAAACTGTTCTAATAGTATTATAACAATGTACGGTACGGACTTTTAGTTTACTTTCATTACTACTATTGTTAAGGAGGCGCTTTTCTATTTAATACTCTCTGGTTCACAGTTTATACCATACTTATATCTATGTTAAATATAGATAGTTCGGTATTAACCCCTAGGGAATTAACATGTATATTTGCCGCTAGGATAAATAGTGTTTAACCCTTATTAGAGATAATATATATATTACACCTTGTCTTATCAAGTTGTTGCTCTCGCAGAAGCCAGCACAAGAATGAATACAACCCGCTGGTTTGCTGTATTTATACTCACGATATCACGTGACCACATTGGACGGTCCTAACCGGTTGGAATAGCCATTTTCAACGTTAAGTCTTTTTCCGTGGGGGTTTCGCCTTATATTTTCATATTTTCAGTAAACAACAGTATAAGTATAAGTCGCTGTTCGCATCATGATTGTTAATATTCAACCATCTTATTTCAATTTACGATCTGACATGTTGTATCATTAGCTGTTGTTTTTATTGAGAAATTCACTCTCTAAACTAATTTCATACCCCATATTAAAAGTTAAGCATTAAGTGCATATCAAATATATTTGTATTCCAAATACTATTTTTTTATGACTAATTACTATTTCTTTTAGCCTCCTATTCTTTCGAAACGTATTTGCCAATGAAAAAATAACTTCTAAGATGATTGAAAAATAGCGGGTTTCCAACTTTTCAAAACGAAAGTGAAATATATACCTTACTGTAAAAGCAGCAGACAACAGTTTAACAATGTATCGCTCGGCCCAAATTTGCTACATAATCTTAATTATTTATGCAATAATTCACTTCACTGGGAATTAGTTTGAACTTAGTACAACAAATTACAGTTTAAATGATGATGATGATGATGATGATGATGATGATGATGATGATGATGACGATTATTATTATTATTATTATTATTATTATTATTATTACGAACTACTCGTACTAATGTAACGGCATATATCCCAGGTTTTCGAAGGAAATTGGCCGAGCTGCTCCGTTTAAATCAGCTTATACTGAAATTGCGCCATTGAAATATGCAAACAGTAGGCGTGGCTATATGCGCATTCGCATTTAACTTATTCATGAAGAGTCATCTTCAGCAATACATTTTTCACAAATAAGGAACTAACATTTTAAAACTCTAGCGTCTTGCTTGTGTAACGTGCCGGCTGTATGTTCAATCGGTGTCGTAGAGCCTATATGGATCGCTCTTATATAAATTTTCCTCAGGCTACTTTGCCTTATGATTAAAACAAATGATTCGAAAAAATGATTGGTGAGTTAAAATATAATCAACCAAATAATCAGGGTTCAAAGATTATGCATTGGTTTATATAAAGTTCAGTCACTTTAATGATGAATGGCTTTCTCTTACGGGAGCTTGTTTATTGGCGATGCAAAATACCTTAACCTTCGTCAGCGCGCAGATCGCAATGCTCTGTGGCCAACGCAGTTGTCAGGTATGAGGCTTATTAGAGTTTCTAGCCACCAGCTCCGTTCACCAGACTAGATCGCAATGCTCTATGTATCTGGCTACTTGAACTGGAACGCTAGATAACCCTATAGATGTCAAGTTCCTGGTGCCTTTTTATCCCACAGATCGCAATGCCCTGTGTTCAATTATAAACAGCCAGAAGGTCAAGACTCTAATTATTTGCCGTCAAAAGACTATTTCCGGTTTACTGTTTGAAGTTACCTCGACGGCGGTCAAACACAGAATGAATCTTTTAGCTAAGCGACGCGCTTATATACTCACTGGGCGGACGAGTTCATTATTAAGATGGGTAAAACGGGTATATTCCACTTTGCGAAAACATGAAGGGAGACAGCTTTATTTTTACTTAAGTTATACTCTTTATGAAAACAACTCCCGGTTAATTAATAATGTTTAACATAATTTTTTAATTATTATTGTCGCTAATAAAATATTTGTATGGAATAAATAAGTCTGAAATGTAAAACTAACCTTTGAAATACACCGCCAGACATTTAAACTTTGTAAGCGCAAATGGCTAATTTATAACAAAGGACGGTAATCGTGCAACTATGCGGTTACGCTACACTTGGCTGAGAATGTTAGGCAAACACTTATAACCAGCCAGCCGATTAGCTCAGATAGTGATGTATAGTAGTGCAGGCCCAGATAGTGATGCATGGTAGTGCAGGCCCAGGTATTTCTGCATAGTAGTGCAGGCCCAGATAGTGATGCCTAGTAGTGCAGGCCCAGATAGTGATGCATGGTAGTGCAGGACCAGATAGTGATGCATAGTAGCGTAGGCCCAGATAGTGATGTATAGTAGTGCAGGTCCAGAGAGTGATGCATAGTAGTGCAGGCCCAGATAGTGGTGTATAGTAGAGAAGGCCTAGATGGTAGTCATGCAAAGTAGTGCAGGCCCAGATAGTGATGCATAGTAGTGCAGGCCCAAATAGTGACGCATGGTAGTGCAGGTCCAGATAGTGATGCATGGTAGTGCAGACCCAGGTAGTGATGCAAAGTAGTGCAGGCCAAGATAGTGATGCATGGTAGTGCAGGCACAGGTAGTGATACATAGTAGTGAAGGCCCAGATAGTGACGCATGGTAATGCAGGCCCAGAAAGTGACGCATGGTAGTGCAGGCCCAGGTAGTGATGCATAGTAGTACAGGCCAAGATAGTGATGCCTAGTAGTGCAGGCCCAGATAGTGATGCATGGTAGTGCAGGCCCAGGTATTGCTGCATAGTAGTGCAGGCCCAGATAGTGATGCCTAGTAGTGCAGGCCCAGATAGTGATGCCTAGTAGTGCAGGCCCAGATAGTGACGCATGGTAGTGCAGGCCCAGGTAGTGATGCATAGTAGTGCAGGCCAAGATAGTGATGCCTAGTAGTGCAGGCCCAGATAGTGATGTATAGTAGTGCAGGCCCAGATAGTGATGCATGGTAGTGCAGGCCCAGGTATTGCTGCATAGTAGTGCAGGCCCAGATAGTGATGCCTAGTAGTGCAGGCCCAGATAGTGATGCATGGTAGTGCAGGACCAGATAGTGATGCATAGTAGTGCAGGCCAAGATAGTGATGTATAGTAGTGCAGGTCCAGATAGTGATGCATGGTAGTGCAGACCCAGGTAGTGATGTATAGTAGAGAAGGCCTAGATGGTAGTGATGCAAAGTAGTGCAGGCCCAGATAGTGATGCATAGTAGTGCAGGCCCAAATAGTGACGCATGGTAGTGCAGGTCCAGATAGTGATGCATGGTAGTGCAGACCCAGGTAGTGATGCAAAGTAGTGCAGGCCAAGATAGTGATGCATGGTAGTGCAGGCCCAGGTAGTGATACATAGTAGTGAAGGCCCAGATAGTGACGCATGGTAATGCAGGCCCATATAGTGACGCATGGTAGTGCAGGCCCAGATAGTGATGCATAGTAGTGCAGGCCAAGATAGTGACGCATGGTAGTGCAGGCCCAGATACTGATATATAGAAGTGCAGGCCCAGATAGTGATGCATAGTAGTGCAGGCCCAGGATATGATGTTTAGTAGTGCAGGCCCAGGTAGTGATGCATGGTAGTGCAGGCCCAGGTAGTGATACATAGCAGTGCAGGCCCAGATAGTGATGTATACAAGTGCAGGCCCAGATGCTGATATATAGAAGTGCAGGCCCAGATAGTGATGCATAGTAGTGCAGGCCCAGATAGTGATGCATGGTAGCGCAGGCCGAGATAGTGATGTATACCAGTGCAGGCCCAGGTAGTGATGAATAGTAGTGTAGGCCCAGATAGTGATACATAGTAGTGCAGTCCCAGATAGTGATGCATGGTAGTACAGGCCCAGATAGTGATGTGTAGTATTGCAGGCCCAGATTGTGATGTATACTAGTGCAGGACCAGGTTGTGATGTATAGTTGTGCAGGCCCAGGTAGTGATGCATGGTAGTGCAGGCCCAGGTAGTGATACAAAGTAGTGCAGGCCGAGGTAGTGATGCATAGTAGTGCAGGCCCAGGTAGTGATGCATAGTAGTACAGGCCCAGGTAGTGATGCATAGTAGTGCAGGCCCAGATAGTGATGCATAGTAGTGCAGGCCCAGATAGTGATGCATGGTAGTGCAAGACCAAATAGTGATGCATAGTAGCGCAGGCCCAGATAGTGATGCATGGTAGTGCAGGCCCAGATAGTGACGCATGGTAGTGCAGGCCCAGATAGTGATGCATAGTAGTGCAGGCCCAGATAGTGACGCATAGTAGTGCAGACCCAGATAGTGACGCATGGTAGTGCAGGCCCAGATAGTGATGCATAGTAGTGCAGGCCCAAATAGTGATGCATAGTAGTGCAGGCCAAGATAGTGACGCATGGTAGTGCAGGCCCAGATAGTGATGCATAGTAGTGCAGGCCCAGATAGTGATGCATAGTAGTGCAGGCCCAGATAGTGACGCAGGGTACTGCAGGCCCAGATAGTGATGCATAGTAGTGCAGGCCCAAATAGTGATGCATGATAGTGTAGGCCCTGATAGTGATGCATAGTAGTGCAGGCCCAAATAGTGACGCATAGTAATGCAGGCCCAGATAGTGATGCATGGTAGTGCAGGCCCAGATAGTGACGCATGGTAGTGCAGGCCCAGATAGTGACGCATGGTAGTGCAGGCCCAGGTAGTGATGCGTAATAGTGCAGGCCCAGATAGTGATGCATAGTAGCGCAGGCCCAGATAGTGATGCATAGTAGTGCAGGCCCAGATAGTGATGCCTAGTAGTGCAGGCCCAAATAGTGACGCATGGTAGTGCAGGCCCAGGTAGTGATACATAGTAGTGCAGGCCCAGATAGTGACGCATGGTAGTGCAGGCCCAGATAGTGACGCATGGTAGTGAAGGCCCAGGAAGTGATGCATAGTAGTGCAGGCCAAGATAGTGACGCATGGTAGTGAAGGCCCAGATACTGATATAAAGAAGTGCAGGCCCTGATAGTGATGCATAGTAGTGCAGACCCAGGTTATGATGTATAGTAGTGCAGGCCCAGGTAGTGATGCATGGTAGTGCAGGCCAAGGTAGTGATACATAATAGTGCAGGCCCAGAGAGTGATGTATACTAGTGCCGGCCCAGAAACTGATATATAGAAGTGCAGGCCCAGATAGTGATGCGTAGTAGTGCAGGCCCAGATACTGATGTATGGTAGCGCAGGCCCAGATAGTGATGTATACTAGTGCAGGCCCAGATAGTGATGTATAGTAGTGCAGGCCAAGATAGTGATGCATAGTAGTGCAGGCCCAGATAGTGATGCATAATAGTGCAGGCCCAGATAGTCATGCATAGTAGTGCAGGCCCAGGTAGTGATTCATGGTAGTGCAGGCCAAGATAGTGATGCATAGCAGTGCAGGCCCAGGTAGTGATGTATAGTAGTGCAGGCCCAGATAGTGATGCATAGTGGTGCAGGCCCAGATAGTGATGCATGGTAGTACAGGCCCAGATAGTGATGCATATTAGTGCAGGGCCAGATAGTAATGTATACTAGTGCAGGCCCAGATAGTGATGCATAGTATTGCAGGCCCAGATAGTAATGTAAAGTAGTGCAGGCCAAGATAGTGATGCATGGTAGTGCAGGCCCAGGTAGTGATACATAGTAGTGAAGGCACAGATAGTGACGCATGATAATGCAGGCCCAGATAGTGATGCATGGTAGTGCAGGCCCAGATAGTGGTGCATAGTAGTGCAGGCCCAGATAGTGATATATAATAGTGCAGGACCAGACACTGATATATAGAAGTGAAGGCCCAGATAGTGATGCATAGTAGTGCAGGTCCAGATACTGATGCACGGTAGCGCAGGCCAAGATATTAATGCATGATAGCGCAGGCCGAGATAGTGATGTATACAAGTGCAGGCCCAGGTAGTGATGCATAGTAGTGCAGGCCCAGGTAGTGATGCATGGTAGTGCAGGCCAAAATATTGATGCATAGTAGTGCAGGCCCAGATAGTGATGTATAGTAGTGCAGGCCCAGGTAGTGATGTAAAGTAGTGCAAGCCCAGATAGTGATGCATAGTAGTGCAGGCCCAGATAGTGATGCATGGTAGTACAGGCCTAGATAGTGATGCATAGTAGTGCAGGGCCAGATAGTGATGTTATCTAGTGCAGGCCCAGATAGTGATGTATAGTAGTGCAGGCCCAGCTAGTGATGTATAGTAGTGCAGGCCAAGATAGTGATGCATATTAGAGCAGACCCAGATAGTGATGCATAGTAGTGCAGGTCGAGATAGTGATGCATAGTAGCTCAGGCCCAGATAGTGATGCATGATAGTGCAGGCCCAGATAGTGATGCATAGTAGTGCAGGCCCAGATATTGATGTATAGTAGTGCAGGCTCAGATAGTGATGCATAGTAGTGCAGGCCCAGATAGTTTTGCATAGTAGTGCAGGCTCAGATAGTGATGCATAGTAGTGCAGGCCGAAATAGTGATGTATTCCAGTGTAGGCCCAGATAGTGATACATAGTAGTGCAGTCCCAGAGAGTGATACATAGTAGTGCAGTCCCAGATATTGATGCATAGTAGTGCAGACCCAGATAGTGATGTATAGTAGTGCAGGCCCAGATAGTGAAGTATAGTAGTGCAGGCCCAGATAATGGTGTATAGTAGTGCAGGCCCAGGTAGTGATGCATAGTAGTGCAGACCCAGATATTGATGTATAGTAGTGCAGGCCCAGATAATGATGTATAGTAGTGCAGGCCCAGATATTGATGTATAGTAGCGCAGGCCCAGATAATGGTGTATAGTAGTGCAGACCCAGGTAGTGATGCATAGTAGTGCAGGCCCAGATATTGATGTATAGTAGTGCAGGCCCAGATAGTGATGTATAGTAGTGCAGGCCCAGATAGTGATGTATAGTAGTGCAGGCCCAGATAGTGATGTATAGTAGTGCAGGCCCAGATAGTGATGTATAGTAGTGCAGGCCCAGGTAGTGATGTAAAGTAGTGCAAGCCCAGATAGTGATGCATAGTAGTGCAGGCCCAGATAGTGATGCATGGTAGTACAGGCCTAGATAGTGATGCATAGTAGTGCAGGGCCAGATAGTGATGTTATCTAGTGCAGGCCCAGATAGTGATGTATAGTAGTGCAGGCCCAGCTAGTGATGTATAGTAGTGCAGGCCAAGATAGTGATGCATATTAGAGCAGACCCAGATAGTGATGCATAGTAGTGCAGGTCGAGATAGTGATGCATAGTAGCTCAGGCCCAGATAGTGATGCATGATAGTGCAGGCCCAGATAGTGATGCATAGTAGTGCAGGCCCAGATATTGATGTATAGTAGTGCAGGCTCAGATAGTGATGCATAGTAGTGCAGGCCCAGATAGTTTTGCATAGTAGTGCAGGCTCAGATAGTGATGCATAGTAGTGCAGGCCGAAATAGTGATGTATTCCAGTGTAGGCCCAGATAGTGATACATAGTAGTGCAGTCCCAGAGAGTGATACATAGTAGTGCAGTCCCAGATATTGATGCATAGTAGTGCAGGCCCAGATAGTGATGTATAGTAGTGCAGGTCCAGATAGTGATGTATAGTAGTGCAGGCCCAGATAATGGTGTATAGTAGTGCAGGCCCAGGTAGTGATGCATAGTAGTGCAGGCCCAGATATTGATGTATAGTAGTGCAGGCCCAGATAATGATGTATAGTAGTGCAGGTCCAGATATTGATGTATAGTAGTGAAGGCCCAGATAATGGTGTATAGTAGTGCAGACCCAGGTAGTGATGCATAGTAGTGCAGGCCCAGATATTGATGTATAGTAGTGCAGGCCCAGATAATGATGTATAGTAGTGCAGGCCCAGATATTGATGTATAGTAGTGCTGGCCCAGATAGTGATGTATAGTAGTGCAGGCCCAGATAGTGATGTATAGTAGTGCAGGCCCAGATAGTGATGTATAGTAGTGCAGGCCCAGATAGTGATGTATAGTAGTGCAGGCCCAGATAGTGATACATAGTAGTGCAGTCCCAGAGAGTGATGTATAGTAGTGCAGGCCCAGATATTGATGTATAGTAGTGCAGGCCCAGATAGTGATGTATAGTAGTGCAGGCCCAGATAGTGATGCATGGTAGTGCAGGCCCAGATAGTGATGTATAGTAGTGCAGGCCCAGATAGTGATGTATAGTAGTGCAGGCCCAGATAGTGATGTATAGTAGTGCAGGCCCAGATATTGATGCATAGTAGTGCAGGCCCAGAGAGTGATACATAGTAGTGCAGTCCCAGATATTGATGCATGGTAGTACAGGCCCAGATAGTGATGTATAGTAGTGCAGGCCCAGATAGTGATGTATAGTAGTGCAGGCCCAGATAGTGATGTATAGTAGTGCAGGCCAAGATAGTGATGTATAGTAGTGCAGGCCCAGATAGTGATGTATAGTAGTGCAGGCCCAGATAGTGATACATAGTAGTGCAGTCCCAGAGAGTGATGTATAGTAGTGCAGGCCCAGATATTGATGTATAGTAGTGCAGGCCCAGATAGTGATGTATAGTAGTGCGGGCCCAGATAGTGATGCATGGTAGTGCAGGCCCAGATAGTGATGTATAGTAGTGCAGGCCCAGATAGTGATGTATAGTAGTACAGGCCCAGATAGTGATGTATAGTAGTGCAGGCCCAGATATTGATGCATAGTAGTGCAGGCCCAGAGAGTGATACATAGTAGTGCAGTCCCAGATATTGATGCATGGTAGTACAGGCCCAGATAGTGATGTATAGTAGTACAGGCCCAGATAGTGATGTATAGTAGTGCAGGCCCAGATAGTGATGTATAGTAGTGCAGGCCCAGATAGTGATGTATAGTAGTGCAGGCCCAGAAAGTGATGTATAGCAGTGCAGGCCCAGATAGTGATGTATAGTAGTGCAGGCCCAGATAGTGATGCATAGTAGTGCAGGCCCAGATAGTGATGTATAGTAGTGCAGGCCCAGATAGTGATGTATAGTAGTGCAGGCCCAGATAGTGATGTATAGTAGTGCAGGCCCAGATAGTGATGTATAGTAGTGCAGGCCAGGATAGTGTGGCATAGTAGTGCAGGCCCAGATAGTGATGTATAGTAGTGCAGGCCCAGATAGTGATGTATAGTAGTGCAGGCCCAGGTAGTGATGTATAGTAGTGCAGGCCCAGATAGTGATGCATTGTAGTGCAGGCCCAGATAGTGATGCATAGTAGTGCAGTCCCAGATATTGATGCATAGAAGTGCAGGCCCAGATAGTGATGCATAGTAGTACAGGCCCAGATAGTGATGTATAGTAGTGCAGGCCCAGATAGTGATGTATAGTAGTGCAGGCCCAGATAGTGATACATAGTAGTGCAGGCCCAGATAGTGATGTATAGTAGTGCAGACCCAGGTAGTGATGCATTGTAGTGCAGGCACAGGTAGTGATGCATAGTAGTGCAGGCCCAGATAGTGATGTATAGTAGTGCAGGCCCAGATAGTGATGTATAGTAGTGCAGACCCAGGTAGTGATGCATTGTAGTGCAGGCACAGGTAGTGATGCATTGTAGTGCAGGCACAGATAGTGATGTATAGTAGTGCAGGCCCAGATAGTGATGCATAGTAGTGCAGGCCCAGATAGTGATGCATTGTAGTGCAGGCCCAGATAGTGATGTATAGTAGTGCAGACCCAGATAGTGATGCATTGTAGTGCAGGCACAGGTAGTGATGCATAGTAGTGCAGGCCCAGATAGTGATGCATTGTAGTGCAGGCACAGGTAGTGATGCATAGTAGTGCAGGCACAGGTAGTGATGCATAGTAGTGCAGGCCCAGATAGTGATGCATTGTAGTGCAGGCACAGGTAGTGATGCATTGTAGTGCAGGCACAGGTAGTGATGCATAGTAGTGCAGACCCAGATAGTGATGCATAGTAGTGCAGACCCAGATAGTGATGCATAGTAGTGCAGGCCCAGATAGTGATACATAGTAGTGCAGTCCCAGATAGTGATGCATAGTAGTGCAGGCCCAGATAGTGATGCATAGTAGTGGAGGCACAGGTAGTGATGCATTGTAGTGCAGGCACAGGTAGTGATGCATTGTAGTGCAGGCCCAGATAGTGATGCATAGTAGTGCAGACCCAGATAGTGATGCATTGTAGTGCAGGCACAGGTAGTGATGCATAGTAGTGCAGGCCAAGATAGTGATGCCTAGTAGTGCAGGCCCAGATAGTGATGCATGGTAGTGCAGTCCCAGAGAGTGATACATAGTAGTGCAGTCCCAGATATTGATGCATGGTAGTACAGGCCCAGATAGTGATGTATAGTAGTGCAGGCCCAGATAGTGATGCATAGTAGTGCAGGCCCAGATAGTGATGTATAGTAGTGCAGGCCCAGATAGTGATGTATAGTAGTGCAGGCCCAGATAGTGATGTATAGTAGTGCAGGCCCAGATAGTGATGTATAGTAGTGCAGGCCCAGATAGTGATGCATAGTAGTACAGGCCCAGATAGTGATGTATAGTAGTACAGGCCCAGATAGTGATGCATGGTAGTGCAGTCCCAGATAGTGATGCATAGTAGTACAGGCCCAGATAGTGATGCATAGTAGTACAGGCCCAGATATTGATGCATGGTAGTGCAGTCCCAGATAGTGATGCATAGTAGTGCAGGCACAGGTAGTGATGCATAGTAGTGCAGGCCCAGATAGTGATGCATAGTAGTGCAGGCCCAGATAGTGATGCATAGTAGTGCAGACCCAGGTAGTGATGCATTGTAGTGCAGGCACAGGTAGTGATGCATAGTAGTGCAGGCCCAGATAGTGATGCATAGTAGTGCAGACCCAGATAGTGATGCATAGTAGTGCAGACCCAGATAGTGATGCATAGTAGTGCAGACCCAGATAGTGATGCATGGTAGTGCAGTCCCAGATAGTGATGCATAGTAGTGCAGGCACAGGTAGTGATGCATAGTAGTGCAGTCCCAGATAGTGATGTATAGTAGTGCAGACCCAGGTAGTGATGCATGGTAGTGCAGTCCCAGATAGTGATGCATAGTAGTGCAGGCCCAGGTAGTGATGCATTATAGTGCAGGCACAGGTAGTGATGCATGGTAGTGCAGTCCCAGATAGTGATGTATAGTAGTGCAGGCCCAGGTAGTGATGCATGGTAGTGCAGTCCCAGATAGTGATGCATAGTAGTGCAGGCACAGGTAGTGATGCATAGTAGTGCAGGCCCAGATAGTGATGCATAGTAGTGCAGACCCAGGTAGTGATGCATTGTAGTGCAGGCACAGGTAGTGATGCATAGTAGTGCAGGCCCAGATAGTGATGTATAGTAGTGCAGGCCCAGATAGTGATGTATAGTAGTGCAGGCCCAGATAGTGATGCATAGTAGTGCAGGCCCAGAGAGTGATACATAGTAGTGCAGTCCCAGATATTGATGCATGGTAGTACAGGCCCAGATAGTGATGTATAGTAGTGCAGGCCCAGATAGTGATGTATAGTAGTGCAGTCCCAGATATTGATGCATAGTAGTGCAGGCCCAGATAGTGATGCATAGTAGTACAGGCCCAGATAGTGATGTATAGTAGTGCAGGCCCAGATAGTGATGCATAGTAGTACAGGCCCAGATAGTGATGCATAGTAGTGCAGGCCCAGATAGTGATGCATGGTAGTGCAGTCCCAGATAGTGATGCATAGTAGTGCAGGCCCAGATAGTGATGTATAGTAGTGCAGGCCCAGATAGTGATGCATAGTAGTGCAGGCCCAGATAGTGATGTGTAGTAGTGCAGGCCCAGGTAGTGATGCATTGTAGTGCAGGCCCAGATAGTGATGCATAGTAGTGCAGTCCCAGATAGTGATGCATAGTAGTGCAGGCCCAGATAGTGATGCATAGTAGTGCAGGCCCAGATAGTGATGCATAGTAGTGCAGGCCCAGATAGTGATGCATGGTAGTGCAGGCCCAGATAGTGATGCATGGTAGTGCAGGCACAGGTAGTGATGTATAGTAGTGCAGGCCCAGATAGTGATACATAGTAGTGCAGTCCCAGATAGTGATGCATGGTAGTACAGGCCCAGATAGTGATGTGTAGTAGTTCAGACCCAGATAGTGATGCATAGTAGTGCAGACCCAGGTAGTGATGCATTGTAGTGCAGGCACAGGTAGTGATGCATAGTAGTGCAGGCCCAGATAGTGATACATAGTAGTGCAGTCCCAGATAGTGATGCATGGTAGTACAGGCCCAGATAGTGATGTGTAGTAGTACAGGCCCAGATAGTGATGTGTAGTAGTGCAGACCCAGATAGTGATGCATAGTAGTGCAGACCCAGGTAGTGATGCATTGTAGTGCAGGCACAGGTAGTGATGTATAGTAGTGCAGGCCCAGATAGTGATACATAGTAGTGCAGTCCCAGATAGTGATGCATGGTAGTGCAGTCCCAGATAGTGATGCATAGTAGTACAGGCCCAGATAGTGATGTATAGTAGTGCAGGCCCAGATAGTGATGTATAGTAGTGCAGGCCCAGATAGTGATGTATAGTAGTGCAGGCCCAGATAGTGATGTATAGTAGTGCAGGCCCAGATAGTGATGTATAGTAGTGCAGGCCCAGATAATGGTGTATAGTAGTGCAGGCCCAGGTAGTGATGCATAGTAGTGCAGGCCCAGATATTGATGTATAGTAGTGCAGGCCCAGATAATGATGTATAGTAGTGCAGGTCCAGATATTGATGTATAGTAGTGCAGGCCCAGATAATGGTGTATAGTAGTGCAGGCCCAGGTAGTGATGCATAGTAGTGCAGGCCCAGATATTGATGTATAGTAGTGCAGGCCCAGATAATGATGTATAGTAGTGCAGGCCCAGATAGTGATGTATAGTAGTGCAGGCCCAGATAGTGATACATAGTAGTGCAGTCCCAGAGAGTGATGTATAGTAGTGCAGGCCCAGATATTGATGTATTGTAGTGCAGGCCCAGATAGTGATGTATAGTAGTGCGGGCCCAGATAGTGATGCATGGTAGTGCAGGCCCAGATAGTGATGTATAGTAGTGCAGGCCCAGATAGTGATGTATAGTAGTACAGGCCCAGATAGTGATGTATAGTAGTGCAGGCCCAGATATTGATGCATAGTAGTGCAGGCCCAGAGAGTGATACATAGTAGTGCAGTCCCAGATATTGATGCATGGTAGTACAGGCCCAGATAGTGATGTATAGTAGTACAGGCCCAGATAGTGATGTATAGTAGTGCAGGCCCAGATAGTGATGTATAGTAGTGCAGGCCCAGATAGTGATGTATAGTAGTGCAGGCCCAGATAGTGATGTATAGTAGTGCAGGCCCAGATAGTGATGTATAGTAGTGCAGGCCCAGATAGTGATGCATAGTAGTGCAGGCCCAGATAGTGATGTATAGTAGTGCAGGCCCAGATAGTGATGTATAGTAGTGCAGGCCCAGATAGTGATGTATAGTATGTATAGTAGTGCAGGCCCAGATAGTGATGTATAGTAGTGCAGGCCCAGATAGTGATGTATAGTAGTGCAGGCCAGGATAGTGTGGCATAGTAGTGCAGGCCCAGATAGTGATGTATAGTAGTGCAGGCCCAGATAGTGATGTATAGTAGTGCAGGCCCAGGTAGTGATGTATAGTAGTGCAGGCCCAGATAGTGATGCATTGTAGTGCAGGCCCAGATAGTGATGCATAGTAGTGCAGTCCCAGATATTGATGCATAGAAGTGCAGGCCCAGATAGTGATGCATAGTAGTACAGGCCCAGATAGTGATGTATAGTAGTGCAGGCCCAGATAGTGATGTATAGTAGTGCAGGCCCAGATAGTGATACATAGTAGTGCAGGCCCAGATAGTGATGTATAGTAGTGCAGACCCAGGTAGTGATGCATTGTAGTGCAGGCACTGGTAGTGATGCATAGTAGTGCAGGCCCAGATAGTGATGTATAGTAGTGCAGGCCCAGATAGTGATGTATAGTAGTGCAGACCCAGGTAGTGATGCATTGTAGTGCAGGCACAGGTAGTGATGCATTGTAGTGCAGGCACAGATAGTGATGTATAGTAGTGCAGGCCCAGATAGTGATGCATAGTAGTGCAGGCCCAGATAGTGATGCATTGTAGTGCAGGCCCAGATAGTGATGTATAGTAGTGCAGACCCAGATAGTGATGCATTGTAGTGCAGGCACAGGTAGTGATGCATAGTAGTGCAGGCCCAGATAGTGATGCATTGTAGTGCAGGCACAGGTAGTGATGCATAGTAGTGCAGGCACAGGTAGTGATGCATAGTAGTGCAGGCCCAGATAGTGATGCATTGTAGTGCAGGCACAGGTAGTGATGCATTGTAGTGCAGGCACAGGTAGTGATGCATAGTAGTGCAGACTCAGATAGTGATGCATTGTAGTGCAGGCACAGGTAGTGATGCATAGTAGTGCAGGCCCAGATATTGATACATAGTAGTGCAGTCCCAGATAGTGATGCATAGTAGTGCAGGCCCAGATAGTGATGCATAGTAGTGGAGGCACAGGTAGTGATGCATTGTAGTGCAGGCACAGGTAGTGATGCATTGTAGTGCAGGCCCAGATAGTGATGCATAGTATTGCAGGCCCAGATAGTGATGCATAGTAGTGCAGGCAAAGATAGTGATGCATAGTAGTGCAGGCCAAGATAGTGATGCCTAGTAGTGCAGGCCCAGATAGTGATGCATGGTAGTGCAGTCCCAGAGAGTGATACATAGTAGTGCAGTCCCAGATATTGATGCATTGTAGTGCAGGCCCAGATAGTGATGCATAGTAGTGCAGACCCAGATAGTGATGCATTGTAGTGCAGGCACAGGAAGTGATGCATAGTAGTGCAGGCCAAGATAGTGATGCCTAGTAGTGCAGGCCCAGATAGTGATGCATGGTAGTGCAGTCCCAGAGAGTGATACATAGTAGTGCAGTCCCAGATATTGATGCATGGTAGTACAGGCCCAGATAGTGATGTATAGTAGTGCAGGCCCAGATAGTGATGCATGGTAGTGCAGTCCCAGATAGTGATGCATAGTAGTACAGGCCCAGATAGTGATGTATAGTAGTGCAGGCCCAGATAGTGATGTATAGTAGTGCAGGCCCAGATAGTGATGTATAGTAGTGCAGGCCCAGATAGTGATGTATAGTAGTACAGGCCCAGATAGTGATGTATAGTAGTGCAGGCCCAGATAGTGATGCATAGTAGTACAGGCCCAGATAGTGATGTATAGTAGTACAGGCCCAGATAGTGATGCATGGTAGTGCAGTCCCAGATAGTGATGCATAGTAGTACAGGCCCAGATAGTGATGCATAGTAGTACAGGCCCAGATAGTGATGCATGGTAGTGCAGACCCAGGTAGTGATGCATTGTAGTGCAGGCACAGGTAGTGATGCATAGTAGTGCAGGCCCAGATAGTGATGTATAGTAGTGCAGGCCCAGATAGTGATGTATAGTAGTGCAGGCCCAGATATTGATGCATAGTAGTGCAGGCCCAGAGAGTGATACATAGTAGTGCAGTCCCAGATATTGATGCATGGTAGTACAGGCCCAGATAGTGATGTATAGTAGTGCAGGCCCAGATAGTGATGTATAGTAGTGCAGTCCCAGATATTGATGCATAGAAGTGCAGGCCCAGATAGTGATGCATAGTAGTACAGGCCCAGATAGTGATGTATAGTAGTGCAGGCCCAGATAGTGATGCATAGTAGTACAGGCCCAGATAGTGATGCATAGTAGTGCAGGCCCAGATAGTGATGCATGGTAGTGCAGTCCCAGATAGTGATGCATAGTAGTGCAGGCCCAGATAGTGATGTATAGTAGTGCAGGCCCAGATAGTGATGCATAGTAGTGCAGGCCCAGATAGTGATGTGTAGTAGTGCAGGCCCAGGTAGTGATGCATTGTAGTGCAGGCCCAGATAGTGATGCATAGTAGTGCAGTCCCAGATAGTGATGCATAGTAGTGCAGGAACAGATAGTGATGCATAGTAGTGCAGGCCCAGATAGTGATGCATAGTAGTGCAGGCCCAGATAGTGATGCATGGTAGTGCAGGCCCAGATAGTGATGCATGGTAGTGCAGGCCCAGATAGTGATGTATAGTAGTGCAGGCCCAGATAGTGATACATAGTAGTGCAGTCCCAGATAGTGATGCATGGTAGTACAGGCCCAGATAGTGATGTGTAGTAGTGCAGACCCAGATAGTGATGCATAGTAGTGCAGGCCCAGATAGTGATGCATTGTAGTGCAGGCACAGGTAGTGATGCATAGTAGTGCAGGCCCAGATAGTGATACATAGTAGTGCAGTCCCAGATAGTGATGCATGGTAGTACAGGCCCAGATAGTGATGTGTAGTAGTACAGGCCCAGATAGTGATGTGTAGTAGTGCAGACCCAGATAGTGATGCATAGTAGTGCAGACCCAGGTAGTGATGCATTGTAGTGCAGGCACAGGTAGTGATGTATAGTAGTGCAGGCCCAGATAGTGATACATAGTAGTGCAGTCCCAGATAGTGATGCATGGTAGTGCAGTCCCAGATAGTGATGCATAGTAGTACAGGCCCAGATAGTGATGTATAGTAGTGCAGGCCCAGATAGTGATGTATAGTAGTGCAGGCCCAGATAGTGATGTATAGTAGTGCAGGCCCAGATAGTGATGTATAGTAGTACAGGCCCAGATAGTGATGTATAGTAGTGCAGGCCCAGATAATGGTGTATAGTAGTGCAGGCCCAGGTAGTGATGCATAGTAGTGCAGGCCCAGATATTGATGTATAGTAGTGCAGGCCCAGATAGTGATGTATAGTAGTGCAGGTCCAGATATTGATGTATAGTAGTGCAGGCCCAGATAATGGTGTATAGTAGTGCAGACCCAGGTAGTGATGCATAGTAGTGCAGGCCCAGATATTGATGTATGGTAGTGCAGGCCCAGATAATGATGTATAGTAGTGCAGGCCCAGATAGTGATGTATAGTAGTGCAGGCCCAGATAGTGATGCATAGTAGTGCAGTCCCAGAGAGTGATGTATAGTAGTGCAGGCCCAGATATTGATGTATAGTAGTGCAGGCCCAGATAGTGATGCATAGTAGTGCGGGCCCAGATAGTGATGCATGGTAGTGCAGGCCCAGATAGTGATGTATAGTAGTGCAGGCCCAGATAGTGATGTATAGTAGTACAGGCCCAGATAGTGATTTATAGTAGTGCAGGCCCAGATATTGATGCATAGTAGTGCAGGCCCAGAGAGTGATACATAGTAGTGCAGTCCCAGATAGTGATGCATGGTAGTACAGGCCCAGATAGTGATGTATAGTAGTACAGGCCCAGATAGTGATGTATAGTAGTGCAGGCCCAGATAGTGATGTATAGTAGTGCAGGCCCAGATAGTGATGTATAGTAGTGCAGGCCCAGATAGTGATGTATAGTAGTGCAGGCCCAGATAGTGATGTATAGTAGTGCAGGCCCAGATAGTGATGCATAGTAGTGCAGGCCCAGATAGTGATGTATAGTAGTGCAGGCCCAGATAGTGATGTATAGTAGTGCAGGCCCAGATAGTGATGTATAGTAGTGCAGGCCCAGATAGTGATGTATAGTAGTGCAGGCCCAGATAGTGATGTATAGTAGTGCAGGCCAGGATAGTGTGGCATAGTAGTGCAGGCCCAGATAGTGATGTATAGTAGTGCAGGCCCAGATAGTGATGTATAGTAGTGCAGGCCCAGGTAGTGATGTATAGTAGTGCAGGCCCAGATAGTGATGCATTGTAGTGCAGGCCCAGATAGTGATGCATAGTAGTGCAGTCCCAGATATTGATGCATAGTAGTGCAGGCCCAGATAGTGATGCATAGTAGTGCAGGCCCAGATAGTGATGTATAGTAGTGCAGGCCCAGATAGTGATGTATAGTAGTGCAGGCCCAGATAGTGATGCATAGTAGTGCAGGCCCAGATAGTGATGTATAGTAGTGCAGGCCCAGGTAGTGATGCATTGTAGTGCAGGCACAGGTAGTGATGCATAGTAGTGCAGGCCCAGATAGTGATGTATAGTAGTGCAGGCCCAGATAGTGATGTATAGTAGTGCAGACCCAGGTAGTGATGCATTGTAGTGCAGGCACAGGTAGTGATGCATTGTAGTGCAGGCACAGATAGTGATGTATAGTAGTGCAGGCCCAGATAGTGATGCATAGTAGTGCAGGCCCAGATAGTGATGCATTGTAGTGCAGGCCCAGATAGTGATGTATAGTAGTGCAGACCCAGATAGTGATGCATTGTAGTGCAGGCACAGGTAGTGATGCATAGTAGTGCAGGCCCAGATAGTGATGCATTGTAGTGCAGGCACAGGTAGTGATGCATAGTAGTGCAGGCCCAGATAGTGATGCATAGTAGTGCAGGCCCAGATAGTGATGCATTGTAGTGCAGGCACAGGTAGTGATGCATTGTAGTGCAGGCACAGGTAGTGATGCATAGTAGTGCAGACCCAGATAGTGATGCATTGTAGTGCAGGCACAGGTAGTGATGCATAGTAGTGCAGGCCCAGATAGTGATACATAGTAGTGCAGTCCCAGATAGTGATGCATAGTAGTGCAGGCCCAGATAGTGATGCATAGTAGTGGAGGCACAGGTAGTGATGCATTGTAGTGCAGGCACAGGTAGTGATGCATTGTAGTGCAGGCCCAGATAGTGATGCATAGTATTGCAGGCCCAGATAGTGATGCATAGTAGTGCAGGCAAAGATAGTGATGCATAGTAGTGCAGGCCAAGATAGTGATGCCTAGTAGTGCAGGCCCAGATAGTGATGCATGGTAGTGCAGTCCCAGAGAGTGATACATAGTAGTGCAGTCCCAGATATTGATGCATTGTAGTGCAGGCCCAGATAGTGATGCATAGTAGTGCAGACCCAGATAGTGATGCATTGTAGTGCAGGCACAGGTAGTGATGCATAGTAGTGCAGGCCAAGATAGTGATGTATAGTAGTGCAGGCCCAGATAGTGATGTATAGTAGTGCAGGCCCAGATAGTGATGTATAGTAGTGCAGGCCCAGATAGTGATGTATAGTAGTGCAGTCCCAGATATTGATGCATAGAAGTGCAGGCCCAGATAGTGATGCATAGTAGTACAGGCCCAGATAGTGATGTATAGTAGTGCAGGCCCAGATAGTGATGCATAGTAGTACAGGCCCAGATAGTGATGCATAGTAGTGCAGGCCCAGATAGTGATGCATGGTAGTGCAGTCCCAGATAGTGATGCATAGTAGTGCAGGCCCAGATAGTGATGTATAGTAGTGCAGGCCCAGATAGTGATGCATAGTAGTGCAGGCCCAGATAGTGATGTATAGTAGTGCAGGCCCAGGTAGTGATGCATAGTAGTGCAGGCCCAGATAGTGATGCATAGTAGTGCAGTCCCAGATAGTGATGCATAGTAGTGCAGGAACAGATAGTGATGCATAGTAGTGCAGGCCCAGATAGTGATGCATAGTAGTGCAGGCCCAGATAGTGATGCATGGTAGTGCAGGCCCAGATAGTGATGCATGGTAGTGCAGGCACAGGTAGTGATGTATAGTAGTGCAGGCCCAGATAGTGATGTATAGTAGTGCAGGCCCAGATAGTGATGCATGGTAGTACAGGCCCAGATAGTGATGTGTAGTAGTGCAGACCCAGATAGTGATGCATAGTAGTGCAGACCCAGGTAGTGATGCATTGTAGTGCAGGCACAGGTAGTGATGCATAGTAGTGCAGGCCCAGATAGTGATACATAGTAGTGCAGTCCCAGATAGTGATGCATGGTAGTACAGGCCCAGATAGTGATGTGTAGTAGTACAGGCCCAGATAGTGATGTGTAGTAGTGCAGACCCAGATAGTGATGCATAGTAGTGCAGACCCAGGTAGTGATGCATTGTAGTGCAGGCACAGGTAGTGATGTATAGTAGTGCAGGCCCAGATAGTGATACATAGTAGTGCAGTCCCAGATAGTGATGCATGGTAGTGCAGTCCCAGATAGTGATGCATAGTAGTGCAGGCCCAGATAGTGATGTATAGTAGTGCAGGCCCAGATAGTGATGTATAGTAGTGCAGGCCCAGATAGTGATGTATAGTAGTGCAGGCCCAGATATTGATGTATAGTAGTGCAGGCCCAGATAGTGATGTATAGTAGTGCAGGCCCAGATAATGGTGTATAGTAGTGCAGGCCCAGGTAGTGATGCATAGTAGTGCAGGCCCAGATATTGATGTATAGTAGTGCAGGCCCAGATAATGATGTATAGTAGTGCAGGCCCAGATATTGATGTATAGTAGTGCAGGCCCAGATAATGGTGTATAGTAGTGCAGACCCAGGTAGTGATGCATAGTAGTGCAGGCCCAGATATTGATGTATAGTAGTGCAGGCCCAGATAATGATGTATAGTAGTGCAGGCCCAGATAGTGATGTATAGTAGTGCAGGCCCAGATAGTGATGCATAGTAGTGCAGTCCCAGATAGTGATGTATAGTAGTGCAGGCCCAGATATTGATGTATAGTAGTGCAGGCCCAGATAGTGATGTATAGTAGTGCGGGCCCAGATAGTGATGCATGGTAGTGCAGGCCCAGATAGTGATGTATAGTAGTGCAGGCCCAGATAGTGATGCATAGTAGTACAGGCCCAGATAGTGATGTATAGTAGTGCAGGCCCAGATATTGATGCATAGTAGTGCAGGCCCAGAGAGTGATACATAGTAGTGCAGTCCCAGATATTGATGCATGGTAGTACAGGCCCAGATAGTGATGTATAGTAGTACAGGCCCAGATAGTGATGTATAGTAGTGCAGGCCCAGATAGTGATGTATAGTAGTGCAGGCCCAGATAGTGATGTATAGTAGTGCAGGCCCAGATAGTGATGTATAGTAGTGCAGGCCCAGATAGTGATGTATAGTAGTGCAGGCCCAGATAGTGATGCATAGTAGTGCAGGCCCAGATAGTGATGTATAGTAGTGCAGGCCCAGATAGTGATGTATAGTAGTGCAGGCCCAGATAGTGATGTATAGTAGTGCAGGCCCAGATAGTGATGTATAGTAGTGCAGGCCCAGATAGTGATGTATAGTAGTGCAGGCCCAGATAGTGTGGCATAGTAGTGCAGGCCCAGATAGTGATGTATAGTAGTGCAGGCCCAGATAGTGATGTATAGTAGTGCAGGCCCAGGTAGTGATGTATAGTAGTGCAGGCCCAGATAGTGATGCATTGTAGTGCAGGCCCAGATAGTGATGCATAGTAGTGCAGTCCCAGATATTGATGCATAGTAGTGCAGGCCCAGATAGTGATGCATAGTAGTACAGGCCCAGATAGTGATGTATAGTAGTGCAGGCCCAGATAGTGATGTATAGTAGTGCAGGCCCAGATAGTGATGTATAGTAGTGCAGGCCCAGATAGTGATGTATAGTAGTGCAGACCCAGGTAGTGATGCATTGTAGTGCAGGCACAGGTAGTGATGCATAGTAGTGCAGGCCCAGATAGTGATGTATAGTAGTGCAGGCCCAGATAGTGATGTATAGTAGTGCAGACCCAGGTAGTGATGCATTGTAGTGCAGGCACAGGTAGTGATGCATTGTAGTGCAGGCACAGATAGTGATGTATAGTAGTGCAGGCCCAGATAGTGATGCATAGTAGTGCAGGCCCAGATAGTGATGCATAGTAGTGCAGGCCCAGATAGTGATGTATAGTAGTGCAGACCCAGATAGTGATGCATTGTAGTGCAGGCACAGGTAGTGATGCATAGTAGTGCAGGCCCAGATAGTGATGCATTGTAGTGCAGGCACAGGTAGTGATGCATAGTAGTGCAGGCCCAGGTAGTGATGCATAGTAGTGCAGGCCCAGATAGTGATGCATTGTAGTGCAGGCACAGGTAGTGATGCATTGTAGTGCAGGCACAGGTAGTGATGCATAGTAGTGCAGACCCAGATAGTGATGCATTGTAGTGCAGGCATAGGTAGTGATGCATAGTAGTGCAGGCCCAGATAGTGATACATAGTAGTGCAGTCCCAGATAGTGATGCATAGTAGTGCAGGCCCAGATAGTGATGCATAGTAGTGGAGGCACAGGTAGTGATGCATTGTAGTGCAGGCACAGGTAGTGATGCATTGTAGTGCAGGCCCAGGTAGTGATGTATTGTAGTGCAGGCCCAGCTAGTGATGTATAGTAGTGCAGGCAAAGATAGTGATGCATAGTAGTGCAGGCCAAGATAGTGATGCCTAGTAGTGCAGGCCCAGATAGTGATGCATGGTAGTGCAGTCCCAGAGAGTGATACATAGTAGTGCAGTCCCAGATATTGATGCATTGTAGTGCAGGCCCAGATAGTGATGCATAGTAGTGCAGACCCAGATAGTGATGCATTGTAGTGCAGGCACAGGTAGTGATGCATAGTAGTGCAGGCCAAGATAGTGATGTATAGTAGTGCAGGCCCAGATAGTGATGTATAGTAGTGCAGGCCCAGATAGTGATGTATAGTAGTGCAGGCCCAGATAGTGATGTATAGTAGTACAGGCCCAGATAGTGATGTATAGTAGTGCAGGCCCAGATAGTGATGCATAGTAGTACAGGCCCAGATAGTGATGTATAGTAGTACAGGCCCAGATAGTGATGCATGGTAGTGCAGTCCCAGATAGTGATGCATAGTAGTACAGGCCCAGATAGTGATGTATAGTAGTACAGGCCCAGATAGTGATGCATGGTAGTGCAGTCCCAGATAGTGATGCATAGTAGTGCAGGCACAGGTAGTGATGCATAGTAGTGCAGGCCCAGATAGTGATGCATAGTAGTGCAGGCCCAGATAGTGATGCATAGTAGTGCAGACCCAGGTAGTGATGCATTGTAGTGCAGGCACAGGTAGTGATGCATAGTAGTGCAGACCCAGATAGTGATGCATAGTAGTGCAGACCCAGATAGTGATGCATAGTAGTGCAGACCCAGATAGTGATGCATAGTAGTGCAGACCCAGATAGTGATACATGGTAGTGCAGTCCCAGATAGTGATGCATTGTAGTGCAGGCACAGGTAGTGATGCATAGTAGTGCAGTCCCAGATAGTGATGTATAGTAGTGCAGACCCAGGTAGTGATGCATGGTAGTGCAGTCCCAGATAGTGATGCATAGTAGTGCAGACCCAGGTAGTGATGCATTATAGTGCAGGCACAGGTAGTGATGCATGGTAGTGCAGTCCCAGATAGTGATGTATAGTAGTGCAGGCCCAGGTAGTGATGCATGGTAGTGCAGTCCCAGATAGTGATGCATAGTAGTGCAGGCACAGGTAGTGATGCATAGTAGTGCAGGCCCAGATAGTGATGCATAGTAGTGCAGACCCAGGTAGTGATGCATTGTAGTGCAGGCACAGGTAGTGATGCATAGTAGTGCAGGCCCAGATAGTGATGTATAGTAGTGCAGGCCCAGATAGTGATGTATAGTAGTGCAGGCCCAGATATTGATGCATAGTAGTGCAGGCCCAGAGAGTGATACATAGTAGTGCAGTCCCAGATATTGATGCATGGTAGTACAGGCCCAGATAGTGATGTATAATAGTGCAGGCCCAGATAGTGATGTATAGTAGTGCAGTCCCAGATATTGATGCATAGAAGTGCAGGCCCAGATAGTGATGCATAGTAGTGCAGTCCCAGATAGTGATGTATAGTAGTGCAGGCCCAGATAGTGATGCATAGTAGTACAGGCCCAGATAGTGATGCATAGTAGTGCAGGCCCAGATAGTGATGCATGGTAGTGCAGGCCCAGATAGTGATGCATAGTAGTGCAGGCCCAGATAGTGATGTATAGTAGTGCAGGCCCAGATAGTGATGCATAGTAGTGCAGGCCCAAATAGTGATGTGTAGTAGTGCAGGCCCAGGTAGTGATGCATTGTAGTGCAGGCCCAGATAGTGATGCATAGTAGTGCAGTCCCAGATAGTGATGCATAGTAGTGCAGGCACAGGTAGTGATGCATAGTAGTGCAGGCCCAGATAGTGATGCATAGTAGTGCAGGCCCAGATAGTGATGCATGGTAGTGCAGGCCCAGATAGTGATGCATGGTAGTGCAGGCACAGGTAGTGATGTATAGTAGTGCAGGCCCAGATAGTGATACATAGTAGTGCAGTCCCAGATAGTGATGCATGGTAGTACAGGCCCAGATAGTGATGTGTAGTAGTGCAGACCCAGATAGTGATGCATAGTAGTGCATACCCAGGTAGTGATGCATTGTAGTGCAGGCACAGGTAGTGATGCATAGTAGTGCAGGCCCAGATAGTGATACATAGTAGTGCAGTCCCAGATAGTGATGCATGGTAGTACAGGCCCAGATAGTGATGTGTAGTAGTACAGGCCCAGATAGTGATGTGTAGTAGTGCAGACCCAGATAGTGATGCATAGTAGTGCAGACCCAGGTAGTGATGCATTGTAGTGCAGGCACAGGTAGTGATGTATAGTAGTGCAGGCCCAGATAGTGATACATAGTAGTGCAGTCCCAGATAGTGATGCATGGTAGTACAGGCCCAGATAGTGATGTGTAGTAGTACAGGCCCAGATAGTGATGCATAGTAGTACAGGCCCAGATAGTGATGTGTAGTAGTGCAGGCCCAGATAGTGATGTATACTAGTGCAAGCCCAGGTAGTGATGCATAGTAGTGCACGCCCAGGTAGTGATGCATAGTAGTACAGGCCCAGATAGTGATGCATAGTAGTGCAGGCAAAGATAGTGACGCATGGTAGTGCAGGCCCAGAAAGTGATGCATAGTAGTGCAGGCCCAGAAAGTGATGCATAGTAGTGCAGGCCCAGATAGTGATGCTTAGTAGTGCAGGCCCAGATAGTGATGCATAGTAGTGCAGACCCAGATAGTGATGCATAGTAGTGCAGGTCCAGAGAGTGATGTATAATAGTGCAGGCCCAGATAGTGGTGCATAGTTGTCAGGCCAAGATACTGATATATAGAAGTGCAGGCCCAGATAGTGATGCATAGTAGTGCAGACCCAGATACTGATGCATGGTAGCGCAGGCCCAGATAGTTATGCATGGTAGTGCAGGCCCAGAGAGTGATGCATGGTAGCGCAGGCCGAGATAGCGATACATACCAGTGCAGGCCCAGGTAGTGATGCATAGTAGTGTAGGCCCAGATAGTGATGCATAGTAGTGCATGTCGAGATGGTGATGCATAGTAGCGCAGGCCCAGAGAGTGATGCATGATAGTGCAGGCCCAGATAGTGATGCATAGTAGTGCTGGCCCAGACAGTGATGTATACTAGTGCAGGCCCAGATAGTGATGCATAGTAGTGCAGGCCCAGATAGTGATGTATACTAGTGCAGGCCCAGATAGTGGTGTATAGTAGTGCAGGCCCAGATAGTGATGTATACTAGTACAGGCCCAGATAGTGATGTATAGTAGTGCAAGCCCAGATAGTGATGCATAGTAGTGCAGGCCCAGAGAGTGATGCATAATAGTGCAGGCCCAGATAGTCATGCATACCAGTGCAGGCCCAGATAGTGATGCATAGTAGTGATGGCCCAGATAGTGATGCGTAGCAGTGCAGGCCCAGGTAGTGATGTATAGTAGTGCAGGCCCAGTTAGTGATGCATAGTAGTGCAGGCCCAGATAGTGATGCATGGTAGTGATGGCCCATATAGTGATGCGTAGCAGTGCAGGCCCAGGTAGTGATGTATAGTAGTGCAGGCCCAGATAGTGATGCATGGTAGTACAGACCCAGATAGTGATGCATAATAGTGCAGGGCCAGATAGTGATGTATACTAGTGCAGGCCCAAATAGTGATGTATAGTAGTGCAGGCCCAGATAGTGATGTATAGTAGTGCAGGCCCAGATAGTTATGCATAGTAGTGCAGGCCCAGATAATGGTGTATAGTAGTGCAGGCCCAGATAGTGTGGCATAGTAGTGCAGGCCCAGGTAGTGATGTATAGTAGTGCAGGCCCAGATAGTGATGTATAGTAGTGCAGGCCCAGATAGTGATGCATAGTAGTGCAGGCCCAGATAATGGTGTATAGTAGTGCAGGCCCAGATAGTGTGGCATAGTAGTGCAGGCCCATACAGTGATGCATAGTAGTGCAGGTCGAGATAGTGATGCATAGAAGCGCAGGCCCAGATAGTGATGCATGGTATTGCAGCCCCAGATAGTGGTGCAAAGTAGTGCAGGCCAGGATAGTGATATATACTAGTGCAGGACCAGATACTGATATATAGAAGTGAAGGCCCAGATAGTGATGCATAGTAGTGCAGGTCCAGATATGGATGCATGGTAGCGCTGGCCCAGATAGTGATGTATAGTAGTGAAGGCTAAGATAGTGATGCATGGTAGCGCAGGCCGAGATAGTGATGTATACCAGTGCAGGCCCAGGTAGTGATGCATAGTAGTGTAGGCCCAGATAGTGATACATACCACTGCAGGCCCAGATAGTGATGCATGGTAGTGCAGGCCCAGATAGTGATGCATAGTAGTGCAGGCCCAGGTAGTGATGCATGGTAGTGCAGGCCCAGATAGTGATGCATAGTAGTGCAGGCCCAGGTAGTGATGTATTGTAGTGCAGGCCCAGATAGTGATGCATAGTAGTGCAGGCCCAGATAGTGATGCATGGTAGTGCAGGCCCAGATAGTGATGCATAGTAGCGCAGGCCCAGATAGTGATGTTTAGTAGTGAAAGCCCAGATAGTGATGCATAGTAGCGCAGGCCCAGATAGTGATGTATACTAGAGCATGCCCAGATAGTGATGCATAGTAGTGCAGGCACAGATAGTGACGCATAGTAGCGCAGGTCGAGATTGTGATAAAAAGGGTAGTTTATCGGATGTTAATTTTTTTGGAGGAATAACATTGTTAAATGTATTAGATATTGTTTACAAGATGTATAAATAAAAGTTTTGCAATGTGGGCCGGAACTAATTACATACATGTTGAAGCTGAAGCAGGTTTTTGCTCCACAATGGGAGCAACTGGCAATATTTTTGTTTACCTAGTTTGATAAGTCAGGTTCTAAATATAAATGAACAGCTGTTCTGTTTATTTGTTGATTATTCTAAAGCCTTTGACTATCTGGTTAGGCCAAACACATAATTTAAATTATTTAAATTAGGTCTTAAGGGAAAATTGTTTAGTGTAATAAAAAGGCATATATATATCAGAGTTAAGACACAAGTTAAACTTCACTGGGAAACTGGTGAAATGTTTGAAAGTATTCTCGGTGTCCGACAAGGGGAATTTTTAGCCCTTTTATGTTATCTATGTATCTTAATGACCTAGAAGACGAGTTGTTTCTGAATGGAGCCAAAGATATTGATCTTAACACAGTTAAACAATACTTTATTGATGTATGCAGATGACATTGTAATTTTTGCAAAGACCAGTTCAGAAATGCAAACTGATCTTAACATTTTAGAAAGTTACTGTAGAAGATGGCGAAACGATCAAAATTGTTGTTTTCAGAAAAGGCGGTAGATTAGCGCAAAACATTCATTTTTATTATGGTGATTCAGAAATTGAAATTGTAACAAAATATTGTTATTTGGGAATTGTATTTTCGTCAGGAGGCTCCTTTATTGAGTGTCTGAAAACATTGTCAGGACCAATCGTAACAACTCGGCCATCTCCGGCAAGCTTCGAGATAGACCTCGTAAATAGTAGTAAGGATATACGAAAGTGCGATGCGGCTGCCGGCGATTAACACCGTTTTCAATCCGCGTAAAGAAGGCCCATTGTAACAACAAGGAAATGGATTGTGTTAAATTAAATGTGCTTGTTTAAGAGAAAATATTTATTGTAACCTCAAAGAATGTTCGTTTTATGAATATTTAGATGTTTCCTTATAGTTGAAGCACTCTATTTCCTCTAGAAAAATCGTGAGCACACAGAAAATGTACTTGACAGTCATTGGAATGATCATACGGTTCATGGCATGCATGAATCATTACATCGGATTAAATGCATGCATGGACTAAATGTCAACATTTTCTCAACGGTTATAGGAATACCCTATGAAATATAAGTTTTAAGTCATACTTTGCCGTGTTATTTTTCACACCATGCCTTGCCATTAAAACAACATTACTATTCTGTAAAATCATTGATTGCATTGTTCAGACTTTTGTGTATTGTGGTAGGATGGGTGTGAGCTTGGCACCCAGTCAGCTTTACCAGCTGAAATCTATGCATGCCTTTACTTCAGCATTATTGGGTTTGGGCTGCAGGTTTTTTTTGTGTAAACAGTTCTGTGGGGTTGAGGTGGGGCGGTGACTATCCACGCAGTAAGCTCAATTGTTAGAGTACCAATACAACGTTCATGTAGATATGCACCAGACAATTGTAACCACGGCCTCCCCAGGTCTGGGGAATAGTGGGGACTTTGACTTTCAGTACAGCCAACCCCGGCTAAAATCCCCACCCTGCGCGGACGATCCAATGGCAAAATCCCTGCCAAATTCCCCCACACCCCAGGGACTCTAGGTAAGGTCCATTCCCCTCTATATTTTAAGCGAAGATAAAACCAGCACTGCAGGGCCACCTGATAGGTAAAAACACGGCCCATTTCCCCTGGTTAACCCCAGTATTCCCCCGGACCTGGGGTGGGGTTACAATTGACTGGTGCACTAAGTTGACAGATCTTGTCTTAAAATTGTATTTGTTCAAGGCAGATCATGCTTCACTTTACCTCCTAGGCTGTGGATAAAACACACTCATTAGAAGTTTCCTTACACATTATACTTGTCTAAATCTATAATTATTAGTCTCAATATCTTTGAGTCAATTGTCATTTTTTATTAAAAACAACAACACCAAAAGAGTAACTGATAAGATACTCAACTGATTTATTTTTTTGTAAATAAAAGCCTTAAACAAATATTTAGCCAGGTTACTAAGCTTTTCAGCAATGTATACCAGACTTTTTTCAATAATACTTAATCTATTTTGAATAATTAGCCTTTAGATCACTCTTCAGCAAATGACTCTTTTATGTCCAACTCCATAAAATGCAAACAAGAATAATTACAGTTTGGATCAACATGTCTCTTAATTTTATTTTTAATATTAGTCAAGTAATAACAGAGCCATGTGTATGCAATCCAATGTAAAACTAATGATAAATTAGGTTTTGCTCCCATTTTTACTTTCATTTCTGTGCCAAGCCCTTTTAAGTGCATTGAGTCTTTTGGGAGACTTCACAATATTTCTGGCGCTTAATCCCCATATATGGCTTAAAGTTGCCATACAAATTTAAGTCTTCATTACAAAATATACTGTATGTCTCCACTTTAACCATAAACACACAATGAGAGGACTATTTAAAGCATTACCGTGTGTCAGAATTATAGATCTTTCTTTACATTTTATTTGTCTAATTGTATTACCGGTCTCTTTAGCAATATCCTTGTGCCTCTTTGAGTACTTGGCTTGACAGTTTGGTTTTTAATACATTGTTTTAAATGTTTTATTTGTACACAACAATGATGATGATGATGATGACACTATGCTATGCCAAAACCTCAACACATTTTCTTCAAACAAAAAAGGACAGTCATTCAGAATAACTTTTATTACATCATTTGAGAAAATAAACTCATACAATCAACGAAATAAACATGCATCTGTAAAATCACAAGTCATGTTATGTGTTCGTTAAATTCAACTTAATAAAGAAAATAAATATTGGTTGCAGTAAGCAATGCGCATCACTTCTAATAAACATTCCAACAGACTGAAAAATAAATCAACACAAATGGAAAAACTGTTTGCAAGTCAGCTAGTATCTTATTTTATGCCTTATCAGATTGCTATGCAAGCTGGAAGCTTACAAAATCACTCTTAAGTCTGTTGCCTAAGAAGAAACAAGTATGGACATCCTTTTCCTGAGGTCAAGAGAAAGTATCTTGGAGGTCTTGAACTCACAACCTTGAATTTGGGGCTTATCCTCTAGACCACTTTCACCTTTTCACATTTTAAAGAGCCCAGTTTACAATATGGCATTTGCAAGGATGTGCCCTATTAACAGATTTTCTGAAGTCTTAAAAATTGAACTGAACAAAATAGTTCTCCTTTATTTGGTCTGCCGATGCCATCTATTTCTGTTTTTGTAGTTATCTTCCCTCCATAATATAGGAAAACCACTTAAAGCGTATATAAATCCTTTACCATTTTACCCTTTTAAAATATATGTTCGGATATATTTAATAATCACGGACCAACAGATGACTTTTATCTTCAACTTCACGTCAGTATGTAAGTCATCAAATATTTGAGATGACAAGATGTTCCACTGAACGCTTTGTTTCCATCTTGCACTCATTTTTCCAAGGAAGGCGTTGCAGTTGTGTTAAGATGGTTGCCATGCATTGCAGGTCAATCCTCATATAATGGCATTTTTGATTACATTCGGAGTCCAGTGCCTGAAATAGAAAATAGAAAATACAACAATAATAGGAATTATATTTTCAGATCAATTATTTTAAAAGCCTGTACAACAACAGAAAGTATTCACAAAACATCAAGTGCAACACCAATTTAAAGCTGCATCCTCACAGTTTTACTGTTCTGACACCTTTTTTATTTTTGTCTTTAAACGAGCCAATTGGCAATTATTGTGCAAATGTATGGAAACCAGTGATATTAAACTGCTGACATAATATCAGATCACAGTCTTTCATATACAAGTTTGAAAATTTGGTAAAAAATCCTCCAACTAGTCATATAAGGTCACACATAATAGAACAGATTTCAATTGTTTGGAAAATATTTTTTTGCTATTGCTTTAAGCCATATAATTAATTATATGTGTAAATTTAATTTAATTACTCCTTTGGGCTTTTAAAGAATGACCAAGAAGAACTGTCAATCTGTGAGAGAGCAGCTTTTAGCTCTGGACTACTGGTTAATTAAAAAATATGAAATGAAATTGTTATCATGTTTAAATTCATCTACAATGTTGATATTTTAATACTGTCAATCCTTGTTGGTTAATTGTACAAACATGCAGGTACTTTTGGGCTTAAACCAATAGGATACTTGACTGTTAAATTATTGTCCGAAATTCGAAAATAGCACAACCATTATCTCATCTGCCTTTTTTCATTAGAACAAGCCGGGAATCAGAGTCAGCTGCACCCCTGGTACCATACTCTTCTCTGAAAATGACAATAAGATTAAAATTTAAATGTCTGCATTTCATTGGCACAGTAAAAATGTCAGCATTTTTCAATGTTTCTGCATCACCACCACTGGTGGATATCAAAGAATTTAGTCTTGAAAGAAATGTGTGCTGGTTTATGCGTTCTAACTCATTTTGTTAAACCAATAGAATGAAGATCTAATTTATTTAGAGAACTATATTAGTGAACAGGGCCGAGGTATTCAATTGTGCCATTACATTAAGTTGTTCGCTACCAACACTCAGGGACATATAAACCATACATCCTTGGTTAAAAGAATGTAAATTTTAATTAAAAAAAAATAAAGTTAATGATATGAAATGTATGAGATAAATACACTGAGAAAGAAAGTCTAACCTATTATCGATCTAAGTAAATTCAGATTCAGACTTATTTGTTATTAAAAAAAATAATAGAGTATTTGTTTTCTTAATTTTTGCCACTGATCACTGGAGCTTCAAAATTGTTATTTACTAAATTAGAATCTGTCAAATGAAAGAAGACTTTACCCCACCCACTAAGAATTAATGACATTTCCAATTAGTTTCTCATAAGGGCTCTTTTAAAACTATTTTTATATTTTATTAAAATACAATACGTATAAAAATAACACTTACACACAAATAAGTGGTAAAAGTTCGCTCCTCATTCTGTCTTTAGGCTAACATATCTCTTGGTTGTTTGAACATCTTCTTGGTCGGCCATGATGGACTATTTTCTTACGACCCGTATTATATCCGAGGCCATATCTTGATACTAGCCGAGGAGTTCCGATTGTGTCAGGACAGGCAAATAAGGCAATTTTTAAAATTAAGAAATACCCTCAAAGCTTTGTCAACATATACACTGAACATGTTTTGGATTTATTTGATAAATTAGTTAAGCCTATTTTATTTTATGGATGTGAAGTTTAGGTGGTTCCCGTGCAAAAAAATGTAGAAATAATACATAATATGTTTTGTAAGAATTCACTTGGTATTAAAACTTCTAGTTATTTAGAACTAGACAGGAATGATTTTTACTCGGTGAGATTAACAGCTATTTTAAAATATTGGTTTAAGATATTTCACTGGAATGAACGGAAATACATAAATATTATATATAAAACAGTCTTACTTGAAATTGAAAATAACCCTGGAAATAACAACTGGGCGGTTATTGTGAAAAAAATGTTATGCAATTTCGGTTTTCGAGACGTATAAATACCACAGGGTGTTGGTAACAAAAATATATTTCTTAGTAAATTTAAGTGTCGAGTAAAAGATACTGTTATTCAAAATTGGTACAGCAGATTAGAAAACTCAACTAGAGCAGCTTTTTATAAAGTATTTGCAATATAGAATGCAAATATTTGAATGCAATCATATCTTAACCAAGTCATCATTCAGAAGTATAGAATAGCACTAACAAAGTTACGTTTGTCTTCACACCGGCTCGGTATCGAGACTGGTCAATGGAGAAACGTACGAAGAGAAGAACGGTTATGCGCTACATGTAATAAGTTAGAAGACGAATACCATTTGTTATTTGAATGCAAATTGTATAATGATAGACGAGGTAATATATCAAGATATACTATAGAGAAAGACCAAGTATGTTTAAAACTATTCAGTTGTTAAATTCGCATAATGCAAATGTTGTGAAGAAATTAGCTGTTCATTTATTTATCTTTAATGCATTTGAGATAAGAAAGATACATTCCCAAATCCAGGCTTATTAAGGGAGACCTAAATTGCTTTCATGCTGGTCGACCAAAATATATAGCCAGTTTCATAAACATATTTATTCATTTTTAAGTTTATACACATTATATTATTATCAGATTGGTATAGTGAATTAAGACAATTAAAGTTGTTGTCCTGTGATATGTGAATTTGTTTAATCATTTATTTTCTCGCCGAAGATTTTACTTACGAACACATATTTCATAATTTTGATTATGGGCCTTTTGCTCTAAATCAAATATGTATGTACAAGCGTAAGTTATACCAATTACAGACATGCAAGAGAGAAGGTTTTCATAGTTGATATACTTAAAACATTATATTGAATCATACAAATACACATTATTGTATAGATAAACCTATAAATAAATTACTCCGCCATACATGTATATATAAACCATTGTTTTACATTAATTTGATAGGGTCATATTGGCCTATTTTAAATATGTAGAGTGTTGTATATTTCTTTTGAATAAACTTTCTTCTTCTTCATACCGAAATTATTTCAATGCCCAGAAGGGTGAATTCATATAAACTGATCGTTATAGTTTTTTTGTACTAGTAATTTTAATAATTTTCTAATGACACTGTTGCTTTGCATCATATTTCGGAAAATGATATTTACCATGCGTAATCTGCATCACTTTCGTGTTCCAACTTCATAAGTTTAAATAGTGTATATATTTTTCGCTAATGTGTATTCTTCTTGTAACAAAGATTAGAGTTAACACAATAAAAAAACTACAACAAAGTCAATGCCATGTATTGTTTGTATCATCTGTCGTCATTAAAAGACAAAGAGAGCTTTGGTCTTCTTCCTACTACTCCCAATCCCAGTGACAGACGAATATCCCTTACTGTCACCGCCGTCAATCTCGCAGCGAACGGCTACGCACGCGGGGTCGGCGATGCAGAGGCGCGCGCCATGGAGACACGTGGATTCCCTCTTCCTCCAGAGCTGTACGCCGCTCACATCACGGCCGCGCGCCTCCTGGTTCTCCCACATCTGAGGACCTGAAACACGCCACCTTACACGTACCGATTCTTACAAATACATGCACTTGACCTCATTACACTTCAAGCTGTATACACATATGTCTGCACACTCTTCGAAGAGAATAGACATTTAAAACAGTACAAATATTTTAGAACTGCACAGAGCCATTAGGCCAGTACAGACGTAATAGAACAGAACACAACATTTAAAGAATTAAACTTAACATAGTTTCTCGCGATTATAAACATATTTATTAGAATAAAACACATATTAACATATCTGTGTGTTGAATTATTTTCCACTAATGTTTAACATTGTTATACGAATTAACGACATTTAACAAAAATGACACCCGACGTTTGAACACATATTTTGTTGGGGACCTAAGATGAACAACGCAAGGCTAATGACGTATGCTATATATCAATGTAAATTTTAGATAGATCTTTATTAAAAACAAAACAATGCAAACAACCATTAACTATGTTTCCAGCGGAAGTGATGGACTCCGGTATGCCAGTGGTGGTAGCAGCCCCAGGAGGTACAGACGTAGACCCGACGTAACCTGGTGTAAGGGATACTTGAGAGACTTGATATAGCGTTTCAACCATGGACCGGGCATCAGCCTCGCGAGCATACAACAGGCAGCGGCCGCTTTGCATCTGTGGGACGGGAGTATCAGTCGTTTCGACGTTGAAAACAATGCTGGAGACGAAGGAGGAGGCATAATACATCTGCGCCACGGTAAACTCTCCGGTCAGGCCCTCCACTAGAACCGTATCAGACTGGTCATCCTGAAAACAGTCGGACAATCAAATACCAAGTAGAAATGTGTAATTGTAACATTGTGACACAAGTTGATAGTCGTGGGTTGAAAATGATCACCATTGAATGGTTCTTTTAACGACTGTTTTTCGTCATTAAAACTGCACCACATTCGAAATTATTTATTTGAGAGTCTTTACATCACAGGTTTGTTAAGGGAAGACCTACAGATATACCTACATATTAAATTGTTCATGTAATACAAAATTAATAAATTAAACAGATAGTTGCCAAATTGGGTGATCAGGAAAGTATGGTACTAATATAAATACGTGCACTCTAGCTTCCACAAACGAAGCTAACTAAACCGAAGATAATGTTCAACAAGTATCAAACTATTTCCTAAAGTATTACATTCGTAATTTTCAGAGATTGGGGCCCCGTTTCAATACAGATTTTTGGTCGTAAACAAAACGGTGCCGGTGACTTCTCACGTACACCCGTACGGTTACGGGCAGAATCTGTGCAAATGGGCTGGTATTCAATTTTGGTCTTAATTGAACATAAGAACGATGTAGCTTATCGGATTACTTGCTATTAATAAATGTCTAATACAGTGAATGAAGTCAGTGAAGTATGACCATTTTCAATACCTCAACTTCCATTTCTTAAATGATCTGCCTTTCGACAATTGCGTTCATCAATCGATGAACGTAACCATCTTCGGATATGTTCGGATCGCAATTCATCGCATAACAATATACATGAAAACTATTGATCTTGTTATTGTTTGTGTTGTGTCAGCAGGTCCCGTAAAATATAAATTAACATTTTAGAAAGTGTTAATTTATTATATTTTAAATGTATTGTTGCCATAAGGGTTTCAATCTTACGCACAGAAGTCATTTCAAGTGGTTGATCTTTTCCCGTGTTATTGTGACGTCATTTGAAAAAATGTTTCCGGTTACAGTCGGGTCGTTCTATTTACAGAATTGGTAAGAAAGGATTACTGAAAGATTTTCTTAACTGAAATTAATATTTTTTTAAACAATTCTTGAATGAAATAATGAACTATTGGTGTAAATATAAGTAATGAATTGCGGAGTTGTTGTCATTATCGGGGATATGAACGCATTGGGCTGGTAAAAGTACGCACGGAGTCCTTCGGACTCCATACACTTTGACCAGCCCAATTGCGTTCATACCCCGATAATGACATCAACCCCGCAATTCATCCCTTAAATAAAATTTGCCTAAACTGATAAGAAAGTTCTTATTATGGAAGTATATATTTTGGCAACTCAGACATATTAATTCGAAGCGACCGAACGATACGTGCTCGGAAAAGATAACACGACAATCTTTACGATAATTTTATTTGACGTTGTTCATGCCAAACACGTGTGTTCGCCTGTAAGTTTACTAGTGTAAGTCTTACGTTCTTTATTGAGACGTGGCCGAGAGAACGCGCTATTCTGAAGTTGATGTAATGGTGGCTTGCATAAGTTAAAAACTATATTAAGAAAGGTAAAAAATTCTAGTACGTATGTATCGATAGACTTTCAGTATGTTACGTGACTGATTTTGAAAACAATTTACACGTGCTTTAAATGACAAATGGTGCAGAGTTGTTTTCATATTGTGCAGTAATTGTTTTCGTATGTGACTAGGAACGCTAATTTGGCAGAGGGCTAACGTAATTTAGAAATAAAAAAGCGGGAATATAACTGCATAACAAATTTCTACTCATGTCCATCTATATAATGTAACTATCATGATTGCGAGTGTTTCAGAAGTTCTAAACGATTACAACAATTTACATATTTTCCCCCGATATAAATTGTTGGTGTTTTAAATTGTTTTAGGAATTATGGTATTGTAAGACCATGTTTACAACACACACTGTGTGAATGCGACTTAAAAATTGTACATCGGCAACAAAAGAAAATGTTCGGTTTTGGTTTATAAAAAAAGGAAACTAAACTTGTTCCAAAACTTACACTGTACGAGCCGACATCAGTATCCATCCCGTAGTTGATGATGACGTACGCCTCATTACGACCGTACTTCAGGCCCGGGAAACTGAAGTCGCACCGTGCTTGTAAACTGTACCTTCCAGGGACCGCATTCACATTGGCGATCGATATAGACGCGTTAGATATCAACGGATCTGGAATTGAAAAGATGAAGGTACTATGACATGAGCTGCAGTTGGAACCGATGTTAGCTACAATAATGAGCGACCAGGGATACTTATTTTATTTTTTTGACATTTCTTAGGTATCCCTGTCACGAGTCTGCCATAGTGAATATATCGTCAAAAGACTCGTTGACGGCCAATTAGGTGGACTAGAACCGATGTATACATATCATTGAGCTGAGACAGTGTTGGAGGCTTTGTGTCTACTGTATGACTAGATAAAATGATATCCTAAGAAAAAGGTACACTAATAATGGAAACTAGAATGAAATTACACTCATGTGTTTTTTTAACATGCCTATCAATTCTATGTTTATGATGAAAATAACCACATTGACCTGCTGCTGTGGTTTCTGGGAAACCGAAGTAGGTATCAGTATCTTCAGAGTCCTTGGCTTCGACGGCCTCCTGCAGCGAGGAGTAGAGGCGGCAGTCGCCTTCCGGGTGCTCGGCGCCCAACCAGCGCGTGTACTCGAACTCCAGCGCGTAATTGATCGAGTCCATGACAGAATAGCCTATCACCCCGATTACCCATCGACCTTTAGGGTCCGCCTCTACGGCTCCCGTGCCGCCAAGATAGTCCTGGATAATTAACCATCAGTTTGTTTATGCGTGTGTTTGATTTCCTCCGTATAAGAATGACTCTTAATAGTTAATATTTACACCTCAACTTTGAACTGCCTTTCGGCAATTGCGTTTATCAATCGATGAACAGAAATTCGGCTCGCAATTTATCGCATAACAATATACATGGAAACTATTGATCTTGTTATTGTTTATATAGTGTCAGCAGGTCCCGTACAATATAAATCAACATTTTAGAACGTGTTAGTTTATTAATAATTTTATATTTTTATTATATTTTAAATGTATTGTTGCCATAAGTGTTTCAATTTTACGTTTTTTAAAAAAGTGATTTCAAGTGGTTGATCTTTTCCCGCGTTATTGTGACGTCATTCAAAAATTGTTTTCGGTTACAGTCGGGTCGTTCTATTTACAGAATCGGTAAAAATAAGATTACTGAAAGGTTTTCTTAAATGAAATTAAGTATTTTTTTAAACAATTATTGAATGAAATTTTGAACTATTGGTGTAAATATAAGTTATGAATTGCGGAGTTGATGTCATTATCGGGGACATGAACGCAATTGGGCTGGTCAAAGTACGCGTGGAGTGCTTCGGACTCCACACACTTTGACCAGCCCAATTGTTTTCATACCCCGATAATGACATCAACCCCGCAATTCATTCCTTAAGTAGTTTTTTTTGGAAACTATGTGGCAACTTTTGGTATATTATCGACCTAATCGTATGGAATGATGGTGAATATTCATACAAACGACTTACCCTGTAACTCGTGATGGGAACACCGAACCTCGTATATACGTGAGCGGTGTTTCCGGTGGAGACGCTCTTGCCCGGAAACACGAGGTTACAGGTCATCGCAGCCGTCCAACTACCATCGGCAGTTGGGATTACGCTTGTTGCCGTGAAGGAATTCGTTGTTGCTAGAAGCTCGCCCCCGGCTGTGAATAAATGAAGAGCTAAAGCCTAAACATATACTTTTAAACCGCCATGGAGAAGTAAAAACATGTAATAGCCCGATCTTAGTATATTACTCAATAAAATAATAATAATTATCTCCCAGAGAAAATTTGAATACGATACTACAGACACTTTGATAGTATTTTCTTCAAATGATTTATAGACAAACACAATGTACTTCTAATAGCCCAGTAGTCAACATCAAACATCAACATAATCCCCCATTAAAGGCTCAAGGGAATGGCCTAAAGGACTATGAACTCGAGTCATTAACTTACAAACATCACATGCACATATACAAACACCACAAGCAGACCACACACGCATCCACATAGCTTAACCGGCAAATAATGAAACCATTTTAGGAAGGGGAAGACGTCTTATCGTTGAGATACCACGTCACTGCCATATTAGGGCAGTGCTAGCACGTGACACATACGTAGAAGAGCGTTACGTGAATCTGCGTTGCAGTCGTAAATATCTGTTGACATTTAAAGGATCTTCTATAATAAGCCGGGCCAATGTCATGACCATTGATTCACTCAATGTCACGATACGGGCCACAATCGGTCCTCGATTCACGAATGTTGGTGAAACGTACCGAAACGCGGATATATACTATTACTATAACACGGCTGGCAATCATTGGAGCCATAACATTTTGTTATGTGTTGAAAATGCCCCAACGCTTTTTCCGTTATAGTGACAATGAGTGGAATATGGATGTAAACATTGTGTATGGTTTCTTATTTTCATTTTTAGAGGTTTATACGAGTAAAATTTAAAAAATGGAGAATCTAGTTCCACATAGGAATGGCTATGAGTTGTTCTAAATGTAAAAGTTATGAATTAAATATAAAATCTGACCGTCTAGAACTTGCATAACTTGCTATAGTAAAGCGTTGACAACGTAAAAATCTGAATTTTAGTGAGAATTGTTTATGTACCTTAGGCTTAAGCAATTTCTTTACATGTGTGTGGCTTTTTTATTGACAAAAGGTTGCCTCGTTACAAATTTTAAAACTTTATTCGTTTTACTTGCTGCACTATGCTCGATGTTCTGAACGTTGTGGTGCCAAGGAATGGGTTGTGGTGCTCATGAATTGTAATTTAGTAAGAAACGAATTGTGAAAAAATGGAGCAATCCCATAACATGAAAATCAACAATTAACTGAATTAATATCGTTTTCGATTAGTATGACACAGATTCTTTTTGGTGTATCTTATATCCTATTACAATATATTTGATGTCATTAAACATTTTCTTTATACCACATTTTTTTAAATAAGGCATTTATCGTCGACCAAAAATCGGATAATGAAGAACAATTGATAAAAGAATGTTGATAATAAACTTCCTTTGCAACACATACACAGGGGACTGTTTCCCAATTTCCATGTAAATAAATTTAAGTTAGTCGCCACTAAATTATTTAATAATTTAATTTTGAATTGTTTAACTTTGTTGTCAACAATAGATTCATGGACTATATAATACCATGATTTCCACTCGATACTTACTTGTACACGTTTATTCCAGTAACTATGGATATACGGTTTTTCGAAAAATTGCCGGACAAAGAGCTGATATATTTCCTTATTTGTCATTTCGTTAATTAATTTGTTCCCAAACCTTATTAAAAGTTTTGAATTGACATTAGTATTTATTGATTCGTTTGATTTCACAGATATTTTCCATTGGATCGGAATGGTTTTTTTTGACTATATTTATTTCCGCTATCCAATTAGTTTTGTTTTTAAGTTTAAGAATCAGATTAGTGTCTATAGTGCCAGTATTTGAAAGAATGTCGTTTACGAATATTAAATCCGATTCAATCCAATTCTTAAACTTTTATTATTATGTTTTATAAACTTATTGCCCCAGATAATTTCTTTTCTAATATCATAAAAGGTATTTGGGTATTTTAGTTTGGTTGGCATTCAGTTGTTTAAAATGAATCCACGTTGAAAGTAGTTGATTATAAAATTTGGTTAGTTTATATGTGAAAGGTTGTAAGGATTTGAAAGAGTCTATGTTCATGTAGAAGATGAGGAAAAAAATTTCCTGCCATCTTTATCGCAGCTATAGTTGTATATAATCTCGTATGGTATGCAGCTATAGTTGTATATAATCTCGTATGGTATGTAGGTCCAAGGAATTAGGTGCAAACAAATTGTCAAAATGGAATCTTAGGGTGTGACAATAATTGATCAATTTTCGGTTGCATTCCAACATTTTCTCGCTCGTTTCGTTCGTTCGTTATGTATAATAGAATATTTGAATATAGAATGGGAACTAAACTCAGAATAATAAAACACGAAGACCTTATATAGAGTCATATAGGGTTAATGTCTAACAGAAACTAAAAGAAATCATATAAATCATGTTTACATTATGGCTTGTTCAAGGCATTGTTGTGTACAGTAATTCTTATTTGCACTTACGCATGGACATTATGTTACTATTTTTCTTAATTATTCCTGAAAACTCTTTAAACACATCCTTGAATTATACATTCCGTGTTATAATAATAAAGATGCACTCTTACTCCCAAGTAAAGACCCCATTTGGCTGCCGTGTTATAATAATAAAGATGCACTCTTACTCCCAAGTAAAGACCCCATTTGGCTGCCGTGTTATAATAATAAAGATGCATTCTTACTCCCAAGTAAAGACCCCATTTGGCTGCCGTGTTATAATAATAAGCGTAAAACTTACCTATTCGTAGAAGAGTTGCTGTAGCAAGAATCACAAGCGACATGTTTCTAGTATCCTTAGGTAGTTCGATAATGATGATGGCCTAAGTGAACATCTCAACTGTCGTCGGTAATAATAATGATTGATTAAAGGTCTTTGAATTATAGAGCTTTAGGAAATAACTTACGCAAAGCTGTCCGTCACATTGATTGGTTAGTAGAGTGACATTATTTAATTGTCGCAATATTATCAAAAGCCTAAAGGACATACATTAACTATCCCATCAAAGTGTTTAAAAACCTTTGGACTTGCGCAAACATTTCTTAGAATTCCAGTCGGTCCATAGTGCCAGTGTCCGGCGAGCCTTTGTTGTCAGGATTAACTTCATTGATCATCGGCTGCAATCAGCAGACTATGTGGGTGTCCAGCCAGAAAGACAACATAACAAAGCATATATTTATTGCATTGTTAGCCGTCCAGCCCAATATACAAATAACAAAGCATTGTTAATGCCATTTATGATGAAGCTTTCATTGTATATTGATATAGTGAACACGCAGAACATTCATTCAAAATAAATGGTAGTACTATACTGTTCCTTTTATAATGCGACGTAAGTTCAATGTATATGTGTTCATATATTAAGATTAAGAGTTTTCGAGGTAATCTTTTCTCCTCGTTAATGCCTTAACAATAAACTCTGAATGTCAATACATGTCTTGTTAGTATATGCTGTCATCAGTTTATTAAAAAAAACGCAGCACAAATACCATGTATATATTATCTGCACATATAGTTCATTGACATAGTCGGATTTAAATTTGTCATACAAAAAAGTGCATTTAATATTCTACAGTTTAGAAGTTTTGTTTAAACAAAACACATAATCTAAGCTCTCTATCAATACCAACATGCCTTCCTTTCCTCATTCAACAAGCCATGGCATAAGCAACGAACGTTTGAAAACGCCCTTTCCAGCCAACAAGGCTATATTGATAAGTACTTTAAGGTTCAAATTAGTTGTTTATAGAGAAGAACACTTGAAGAGTTCATGTTTTTCCAACATCGTCACGAGTTCGTAACATTATAATTATAATCTGTACGACTACAACCTAGTCAGTTTAGTCCAATCTTTAAGACAACGTGTCGTGTTACATCCACTCATCCAATATGTACGCGTTCAATAGCTTCATATTAAATACATAATTTCCCATATGTCGAAAGAGTAACATAAAGTGGATGTACATGTATATCCGCTGCCATGTTTGTCGTATATTAAAAAAGATTTTCTGTAACGAATCTCAGGACAATTATCTACTAGAATGTGTTACGCTTTGATGTCATAATTGTAAAAGAAAGGACCAAAATGTAACAAATATTTTTTGTCGTAGACCGGGTTCGAACCCGTGTCGCCAAAATTGCAGACTGAGCTACAACTGCTGACACTAAATAGGTGACATAATAAAGGTATACACCTACCTCGGTGATATCACGTGATAACACCGACTAGCCAATCACGCATAAGGAATAAATTCTACCTGGTAGACATACCGAGTAATTTTTTTTAATGGAAAATTACGAAACAACTGCTAAACTTAAATAAATTGTAAACTATGTGGTACTTCAGTTAGTAAGTTTCAATGGATTGTACATATCGATGCCAAGTTTATGTCAGTTTTCGACAATTATCTTTTTCCCGTTATTTTATCATACGGAGTACAGCCCCTTTAATACGTTTATTTACAAGGGCTGCAACTTTTTCAAACATTTTACTCTTGTTAATATAGTCGATGTGTTCAAAGTGTGAACGGTGGGCTGTCACACTGGCCTTGTGGTCTCGGACAACGACGGACTAACAAACAATATTTTATTGCATTACATGTATAAATTATTGCATTAAAACAAATAAGCGTTATTTGGGGGCATTTTAACGGGAATTTGTTGCCAATACATATTTCCCCTTATGTCGAAAGAGTAACATAAAAATTTAATTTGTCAATGTTCAGAGGACACACGAAGCCGCATGGCTTTAACCCCAACGATATCAGGCCTTTTTGTTATTCACCCACAAAACAGTTAGGGTATCTAGAGTTAAGAACGTCTCGATCGGTCGGTTATTTTTTGTTCGGACAAGGTTCGACGGATTTCAATATTTGATACATATATTTAACACAGTAATATAAAAGTTAAATTCGACTTTGGTCGCAATCCACTATTTTTGAGGGGTTATCTTTTCCTCATAGAATTTGCCAAAAATAAGGTGGCCGGACAATAAATCATAAATCACAATACCCCCCCCCCCCCCAATTATTTCGATTTTTTCAAAATGGCGGCCTCAATGAAGCTTACGTCATTGTTAAAATGAATTCCAATTTTCAACATACCATCTGCATTTAAACGATTTTTGTAAGAACTGACAACTCCACTGTAAGCGATGTAACCGCATCAGCATTAGGTGAAGCAAAATAACACGCTCAATGTATAAAAATCAATTTTAAATTTTGCCTGATCCAGTGTAAAGCTTTATCACACAGGACCTCAACTTAACATGACTGTCAAAACGTGTATTTTGTTTTTAATATTTCACTTTTAGAATTGTAGAGTCTTGTGAAGCCAAAGAAAATGAAATGGGAAACTACAATTTATGCTTTTAAAATCATTATGTCAGTCCTGAAGGTTTACAAGTTGCCAAATTAAAGGTACATTCTCTCACTGCTCTTTCTGAACAGGGGTTTTTAATAATTGTATAATAACTTGACTTTTTTTTATTAGCTTGGATGTTGTTATTATTGGCTTTTAATATTTTTTTTTTATTTTTTTCTGATGATCAGCTGAAACCAGATGGAAAAAATACCATAAACAAAGATATATGTATAAATACATATGTATGTTTACTCTTAACAGTTTTAAGCTGGCCCGGTTATCACAGTTGGTAAAATGTGAGTATACCAATTCATAGGTCCTGGGTTCAAAGCTGTAGTCTGCTGGCTACAGTCACTGTCGAGATTAAAGAAGTAATGTTCTTTAATTTGTAGCACAGGCGCAAAGCTGAACTCTCTGTCCAAACTAATAGAAATGTTGTTTATTGTCAGCATCATCTCGAAATGAACCATCAAGACGCTAATTGGTGTTGAAGAAAAAAATAACCTTATCCTATGGAGCTACTCTATTCCAAGACCCAAGCCCATGCCACAGCAGTGTGTTTGTCCAAGGCGGCATAAATTGTATATACAAACATATATGAAGACCACCTACTATTTAAGCAATCAAAATCTTGGATAATATAAAGCTTACAGAAAAATATCTTAACTTAAAAAATGCATTGCTGAACACAAATTCATTTTTATTATTTACATTTTCTTATTCCATTTAAAAAAATTGAGTCTTGGAGAAATGTTAAGTTCATACATAATATTTTATACTGCAGGTGTTTCAGTGAAATTTGCTACAGTGTGCTTTTTTCTGTTTAGAAGTAGTGCTTAGCAATGAGGAGCCAATTGCTATCAGACACAGGCAATATGTGGCAATAGTGTTGCAAAATAGGAAAACTCTTGCAGTCAGGAATACACTTCAAATAAACAACAGCAAAAAATGACACTAAAACTGAAAGTTTGTAATAATATTGACTTTATGTGGCATTATTTTAATATGTGAAGTGAGCAAAATGCTTATATCATGATTACATTGATTTAAATCTGAAACTTGTAGGAGAGAAAATTGAACTGTAAAGCCAAACATATGTGTATGACAAAGTGAGTATTTGAACATATCAATATTTATTATAATATAGAGGCATTGCAGACATTGTGTTGCATAGAAAACAAAACATACTTAAGCATTTATTAATTTTCAAATATTTACACCTCAACGTCCATTCCTTAAATGAACTGCTTTTCGGCAATTGCGTTCATCAATCGATGAACGCAACATCTTCGGATATGTTCGGATCGCAATTCATCGCATAACAATATACATGCAAATTTGATCTTGTTATTGCTTCTATTGTAGTGCGTTATTGTGACATCATTTGAAAAAAATTGTTTCCGGTAACAGTCGTGTCGTTCTATTTACAGAATAGGATAGAAATGAAATGAACTATTTTTTTAACGTTTCTTGAATTAAATAATGAGCTATTGGTGTAAATATAAGGAATGAATTGCGGGGTTGATGTCATTATCGGGGATATGAACGCAATTGGGCTGGTCAAAGTACGCGTGGAGTCCTTCGGACTCAACACACTTAGACCAGCCCAATTGCATTCATACCCCGATAATGACATCAAACCCGCAATTCATTCCTTAAATGGCATTCATATGTGTCTATATGAATATGTCTTTCTGTTTGTTGATATTTTGATCTTTGGGTTTGGGGTTTCGCCACCAACACTATGAAAAATACATGTATTGTAAAAAGTGAATAACTTGTCTGGATCACTTTTTTCCAACCACCCGTCTGACATTTTTACTGATAAACCTCTTACTTCTTACTAAATAATGCATTTATGGAACATATTAATTACTGATAACAAGTTTATAACCGTGTATTTAATAGCTGAACACGCAAAAATATTAAATGATTGGTGAATGCTAAAAGATTTACTGTGATTGACTATTGTCACATAAGGTAGAAATACGATGTTTTCTGCCTTTCATTCAAAGTAAACACAGTATCCAGCATAAGAACCATTGTTTTCGACATGTATTGATCCTTTTTGATAAATCAGAACAATTGTATTAAATATCGTTAATCTTATTTGGGAGTAATAGCGCATCTTTAACAAATTAATAAAAAATGGCCTAATACATTTCTTTACGAACAAATACTTAATAACAGAAGATACTTTTAATTTCTAATCATTAGCCATACTTATTTAAAACGTAAATACAAGTTTTGATTTTTTTTCTTGTGGTTATGCGGGCTACATGGAATTTGCTCGCTTCCCCTACTGCGTTCATACAGCGTAAACGCAAGAAAAATTAATTAAGTCATTATTTGCTAGTATTTACTCAGAGCCTCGAAAGAACGTTTATGAGACTATGGAATATTAAAAAGTAACATGACACGTTCAATCACAATTCGAATTTTAGCACCTTTAAAGGCGGGGCGGGGGGGATACAGTGTATAGCTCAATCAATTTTCACACAATAAGTGCACAGTTATGGCCATGACTATGTTAAAAAATATTCTTTGATAAACACGGCACATACTCGTAGTGCATGCATGCTAACCAGTATATGACGTTGTGAACCTGCGGTTTAGCGCGTGACTCCCCCTATAGTAGCCATCAAATTAGGTACATTGACTTTAATAACTAAACATTGCTCATAACGTATGGAATCTTGCGTCATGTCTATCTCGATATGTATATCAGGCAGAGTCATGGAACTTAAGAGTAATGTCAACCGGCATGTGAAGTTATGCATAAACCAGTAGTTCACAAGAAGTTGTGCATTATCCGGTCTGCGCAGTTATGCATCTGGAGTTTTGCAGAGTTATGACACTTTCATTAATTAAATAAGACTTATAGAGCATTGAATTTAGTTTTACACTTATAACAAATGTCATTAGAGTCAAAAACCGTCGTAAAGATGTTACTATAGGCTGAACGTGAAGTTGTACATTTGAATTTAAGTTCAAACTATTTTTTACCAAAAAAGGTAAAGAAGTAATACATGTTAATAATATATATGTTTATATTGATAGAATACGGTATGTCGGTGTACTGTCATCAAATTTTACTGTTTATCAACATTTGAAGTTGAGCAACTGGTAACATCAATGAATATTCATTGATAAAGGGCCAACTTATAGCCTTTGGTTTTGTGACAAAGACGGATCATATGGACAAATTTCTAGTTTGGCCAACAAAGGACAACACCACCCTATTTCAATGGGCTTGAAAACTGTCATTTGATAGGAGATGTCCATCCAGTTTCCGGTTTCTCAGTCGGAAGTGTATACTATCTTCTGAAAATCGAATTGTATAAGCAATGTTGTGTTCTCATTAGCCACTCTATATGTATGCGCATGTAATATGATACCGGGTCTTCCGGAATATATACGATCATGAATAAAGCTAGTGAACGGTCATCTGTTGTCATCTGTTGTTTCTAAGAATATCTAACCCCCGAACATATCAAGCAATATATCAAACCGTTTATCACCAATGGTCGTCCTCCATTACCTGCATTACAGAAACTGTCTTCACTGACAAAGGTGTTTTGCCGTGTAAACTGTGAACACTTGAATACTTTATCGCCCAGCTTTAATAACTACACACTTTGATAAATATCAAGCCCCATTTGTATCGGCCATCTCTTCAAGCTTGTTTTTATTTAATTGACAATGCGTTTCGAATTAACAGATTATTACTTCAATACTAACTACACGTTACACTGTCCTATTTGTCTGTTATACTGTTTCTAAAGTTAACAATTTTATCTCAACAACAAGTTCTTCGAAATATCCCGGTTAATGCAGATACAAACTTGACCAATAAGTTAGAATGTGAGTTTTCAGTAAAATGGCGAATACGTATGAACAGAATATTTCCAAATATGTTCGTATTGTGAACATTGCGTTTAGCTAAGGTTTTCGGTAATAAAGCGTTGGCCATGCGTGTGTGTTGGATATATTCATTTATTGATATGTCCTATGTCCTATGTGGAGCTTTCACCCATACTCGCAGTAAGTCTTTTAAGTTTTTAACATATAATGGCAAAAAGTAGATACCTGATTTCGGTTTGCGGTGCTTAAGTCCGTAGGCCTGCGACCTAGAGCCTTACCATATTGAATATAAATATAAAATAAAACTATCGAAACTTGCAACGTCTGACACGACTGATTATTTCTCTTCAATGTTTTGTCCATAAATACCCAGGTGATATACCATAAAAGTAGCAGGAAGACATTATTAACTGGCGAACATTCTTAAAGAATCTGGGTTCTATGCTATGAAACTTATGACGTCAAAACGTCTTTTTGAAATCGAGTTTGATTTCATTCAAAACAAAGCTTATTGCTACATAAAGTAATTATTATATAATTTGCTTTAAAAAAAATATGTTAGTATTATTCGAAACTAATAAATGACATGCATGTATTAAACCATCTCAGATAGCTGAAACAATTTCCAGTTGTAGTGTAACATCAAGGTGACAAGATGACAGGGACAAATGAGCCGTATTCAGTGACTGATGTTATTCATATCATGTGCAATTCATATTCGCCAATGGCTATTGGTTCTTTATAGTAGTATTATCTTTGATATTGATCAAATAACACCGTTGTTTTCCATCATACCTTGCACACGAGTATTATCCATACATTACTTACCATACTCAATATAGTGTTCCAACTTAATGGATTTGATAAATAAAGTAGATATATCTTTGCTAATGTGAATTCCTCTTATAATAAGAGTCGATACAATAATATCTTGATAACTTTGTGCCATGTTTTGTTATACACATGCATATCAATTGTCGTCACTCGAAGACAAAGAGAGCTCCGGTCTCCGCACTCCTATGAGTATCCCCAATCTTGCTGACGGAGGAAAATCCTTTGCTGGTACCGCCGACGAGATTGCAGCGAATGGCTACGCAAGCAGGGTCGGCACTGCAGAGGCGCACGCCATGGAGACACGTGGATGCGCTCTTCCTCCAGAGCACAATGCCGTCCACGTCACGGCCGCGCGCCTCCAGGTACTCGCGCATCCAAGAACCTGAAACATGCCGATATAATTAATGCAGAAATCGAACTGCAAGTTGTAAACATATTTCATTTATGTATGGAATTGTCTTCTCATTTTAAACGTGGTAACAATGGAATACACTTATGGTATATATCGAAGATAACACTGCGAACAGCCATAACACATGTTGAAATTACCGGTGTTTGTCGATCTGTGAAAGGAGACGAGGACGTGAGGCAGGGTGGTAGTGGTGGACACCGCGCCGCCAGGGGAACGGGTGGACTCCATGCCGCTAGTGATTGCGATGGGCTCTGTGCCACCGGTTGTGCCAGTGATAGTGGCGGACTCTGGACCACTAGTCGTAGTGAACTCCTGGCCGCAAGTGGAAGTCGTGGACTTAAGGTCGTCAGTGGTGGTGGTGGACTCCGGACCGTCAGTGGTGGTGATGGACTCCGGACCGACAGTGGTGGTGGTGGACTCCGGACCGTCAGTAGTGGTGGTGGACTCCGGACCGTCAGTGGTGGTGGTGGACTCCGGACCGACAGTGGTGGTGGTGGAATCCGGGCCGTCAGTGATGGCGTCAGACTGGACGGACGTCGTGAGTGCTGGTTGAACGGCAGAGGTAGGAGGGACAGACGTTGGCGAAACAGTTGTCGACGTAGACCCGACGAAACCTGGTGTAAGGGATACCGGAGAGACTTGATACAGCGTTTCAACCATGGACCGGGCATCAGCCTCGCGAGCATACAACAGGCAGTTGCCGTCGCTTTCCATCTGTGAGGGCGCCTCAGTCGTTGCGACGTTGAAATCAATGTCGGAGGTGTCGGCGGAAGCATAATGCATTTGTGTCACAGTATATTCTCCAGTCAGACTCTGTACTAGAATTGTGTTTGGCTGGTAATCCTGAGAACAGTCGGACAAACAATTATGAAACGCGTCAATGGAATAGTGTTACCCTTCAGAACAATTAATTAAAGATCTGAGTCGTGGTTTGAAAATGATGGCCTTTATTTTCGTTATTTAAACTTATTATACTTTGTATATGCGTCCAGTTTTTGATTTGAAAAGACTGCGAAAATGAAAAAAAATGATATTCCTACAGATTTTTATTTTTAGTTTACACCTAAGATTCTTAAACAATTAGTTTATGCAGGCACTCTCTGCATGTTTACGATTTTAAAACTGTGAAGCGGCAACAAAAAAAAAAACAGGTTTGGGTTTGGTTTTTGAAAAAAATGCAAATCAAATGTGTTTTTTTCATTAACTCACAGAGTACGTTCCGACAACTGTCTCCATCCCGTAGTTGATAATGACGTACACCTCATTTAGACCGTACTTCAGGCCCGGGAAGCTGAAATAGCACCGTGCTTGCAAACTGTACCTCCCAGAGACCGCATTCACGTTGGCGATCGATATAGACGCGTTGGCTATCAAAGGATCTGGAATCGAAAAGATGAAGGTTCTATGACATGAGCTGCAATTGGGAGAGTTTAAATGCCTGTGTGCCTAGTGTATTGCCAGACAAACATAATATCATATTTCTTTTCTCTCTCTCTCTCTCTCTCTCTCTCTCTCTCTCTCTCTCTCAAATATCTCTCTCTCTCACACACGCACACACGCACGCACGCACGCACGCACGCACGCACGCACACCCACGCACACCCACACACTCACACATAGAGTTAGAATAATCATATTGGTATGCTTGACGTAAACTTATAGTTTTCAACATGTATACTATCCAACATTTATAATGACAATAGTCCCATTGACCTGCTGCTGTTGTTTCTGGGAAACCGAAATAGGTATCAGTGTCTTCAATGTCCTTGGCTTCGACGGCCTCCTGCAGCGAGGAGTAGAGGCGGCAGTCTCCTTCCGGATGATTGGCGCCCAGCCAGCGCGTGTAGGTGAACTCGAGCCCGTAACTGAGCGAGTCCTGGAGTGAATAGCCGACTACCGCGATCACCCATCGACCTTCAGGGTCCGTCTCCACGGCTCCCGCGCCGCCAAGATAGTCCTAGAGGATAAGCCATTGGTTTGTTTATGCTTGGATTTGTATATGAGGGTCTCTGAATAGTAAGCTACTTATTTAGAATACATGATAGCTCTTAGTTAAAAAAACTACCTAATCGTACGAAATGATTTATTAAACGTTATGGGAATTTTCCTCACAAACGACCTACCTTGTAACTGGTGATGGGGACCCCGAACCGTGTGTATACGTGAGCAGTGTTTCCAGTGGAAATGCTCTTGCCCGGAAACACGAAGTTACAGGTCATCGCGGCCGTCCAACTTCCATCGGAAGTTGCGTACACGTCTGTCGCCGTGAAGGAACTCGTCGTTGCTAGAAGCTCGCCTCTCGCTGTGGATAAATGTAAAGCTACAGTCTTTTTCAAACCGCCCCGAAGACACAGATTAACAGATTTGCTTGGATATAAAACTCACCGAACGATACTGCTGATGTTATTTCTCTATTTAATTTATCTTAGATCGTAGGTCCATGTTCTAATCAATAAACCTTTTTAACGTAAAAAACTAATAAACGTAGAACTTACCTATTTGTAAGAGAGATGCTGTGACGAATATGACAAGCGACATGATTTAGTATCTCTTTAAAGTTTTATGATTATTTCAAGCAGAAATGTGTTAATTAGTACTTTCAGCTATCCCAACAATCATTAGAAATATAAAATATTGGTGTGAAGGGTATTTTAATATCATAGAATATTAGACAATGACTTTTCAGCAATTTCAATCATCCCATATTGTCAGCTTCCGGTGAGCTTTTGTTGCAAGAAGAAACATGTGATCGACCATCGGCTGCAAAAAGTAAATGGCGTCTATAAATAATAAACAAATGTCAACAAACGGTACGTATTCAATTGCCTTAGAACCAAAAAAGAACTGTGATTTCGTGAGAAATACCAATACGTCGCCATAAGTGCTCACTTGATCTGTACTTTTCAAAATGAAAGTCTAGCTGGTACCAAATTGGACATTAAAATTATGAATGTCGTGCTGACACGACATTGAACATTCAAAATATTTATGTCGCGCTGACATGAAATAGGATTTTGATCGGTCAAATACGACATTGGCCGTTCAATAGTTGAATGTCGCGCTGGCATGAAATACCACAGTGGTCGTTCAATAGTTGAATGTCCCGCTGACATGAAATACGACATTGGTCGTTCAATAGTTGAATGTCGCGCTGGCATGAAATATGACATTGGTCGTTCAATAATTGAATGTCGAATAGGACATTGGTCGTTCAATAGTTGAATGTTGCGCTGACATGAAATACGACATTGGTCGTTCAATAGTTGAATGTCGCGCTGGCATGAAATAAGACATTAGTCGTTCAATAATTGAATGTCGAATAGGACATTGGTCGTTCAATAGTTGAATGTCGCGCTGACATGAAATACGACATTGGTCGTTCAATAGTTGAATGCCGCGCTGGCATGAAATAGGACATTAGTCGTTCAATAATTGAATGTCGAATAGGACATTGGTCGTTCAATAGTTGAATGTCGCGCTGACATGAAATACGACATTGGTCGTTCAATAGTTGAATGTCGCGCTGGCATGAAATAGGACATTGGTCGTTCAATAGTTGAATGTCGCGCTGGAATGAAATAGGACATTGGTCGTTCAATAGTTGAATGTCGCGCTGGCATGAAATACGACATTGGTCGTTCAATAGTTGAATGTCGCGCTGGAATGAAATAGGACATTGGTCGTTCAATAATTGAATGTTGAATAGGACATTGGTCGTTCAATAGTTGAATGTCGCGCTGGCATGAAATACGACATTGGTCGTTCAATAATTGAATGTCGAATAGGACATTGGTCGTTCAATAGTTGAATGTCGAATATGACATTGGTCGTTCAATAGTTGAATGTCGAATAGGACATTGGTCGTTCAATAGTTGAATGTCGCGCTGGCATGAAATAGGACATTGGTCGTTCAATAGTTGAATGTCGCGCTGACATGAAATAGGAATTTGGTCGGTCAATAGTTGAATGTCGCGCTGACATGAAATAGGATTTTGGTCGGTCAATAGTTGAATGTCGCGCTGACATGAAATAGGACATTGGTCGTTCAGTAGTTGAATGTCGCGCTGGAATGAAATAGGACATTGGTCGTTCAATAGTTGAATGTCGCGCTGGCATGAAATAGGACATTGGTCGTTCAATAATTGAATGTTGTGCTGGCAAAATGAATATCGCACTGGCACCTCATTGGACATTGAAAACAAGTACATGTCATAATGGCATAACATTGGACATTTAAAACAATTATATGTCATAATGGCACGACATTGGCCATTCAAGAATTGATTGTCCTGCAGGCTAAACAATGGATATTGGATTTCAAAAAAATGAATGTCGTGCTGGCACAATAATTGACATTTCGGAATGAATTTCGTGCTGGCACAGTATTGAACATTGGACATTCAACAAAGAATTTCGGGCTGGTACGACAATGTAGATTCAAAAATATCCAATGTCGTACCGACACGAAACACTTTTTTATTTTTGAATATCCAATGTGAATGTCATTTATTTTTTAAATGTCTAATGTTCAATCTCGTGCCAACACGACACTTGTTTAACGTAAATTTTGCAATGACCTGCCAGCCCAACATTTATTTTTGAATATCCAATTTCGTATCAGCACGACATTCAAAGAACATTCAATGTCCAATGTCCAACGTCATGCCAGCACAACATGTAGCTTTTGAATGTCCATTGTCGTGCCAGATCAGCATTCAATATGAATGCCCAGTGTCGTACCTGCACGAAATTTATTATTGAATGTCCAATGTCATGCTGGCAGCACGACATTCAACAAGAGCCGTCAGAAACTATTCCGCCGGTTTTCAGTGTCAGGATTGAAACGTTTTGGCCAAACATGCATTGATCACTGTTAGATTAGATTTCAATGCAATACATGATGTGCTGAGATATTAACATAAATGTGGTTACATGCAAAATTTTAACCAGAACTTTTAACTTAATATTAAAGGGCCATTATTTGCAACATACAGTTATCTAACTTGGTTATCTAATTAGGTTGGATGGTTGAATACCATTGTATAAAGTCTCAATGCAATACATCAAGTAGTTGCTGAGATATTATCCCATGTGTGCTAACATGCAAGACCTTAACCAGAATTTCTAAGTCAAATAATAAAGGCCCATAATTGGCATTATATGCAAAAACGTGTTATCTTACTTCATTAATTTAGTAGGTTAGATAGTTGGGAATACATATCTAAAGTTTTAATGCAATATATGATATATTTGCTGAGAAATTGACTTAAATGTGGTTACATGCCAAACCTTAACCAGAATTTCTAAGTCGAATAATAAAGGTCAATTATTTTGCATTAAATGCAATTTAGAGTTATCTAACTTGGTTAATTAAGAAGGTTGGATGGTGAAGTACCATTGTATAAAGTCTCAATGCAATACCTCAAGTAATTGCTGAGATATTAACCTATGTGTGCTTACACGCAAAACCTTAACCAGAATTTCTAAGTCGAATAATAAAGGGCAATTATTTGCATTAAATGCAAACTATAGTTATCTAACTTGACTAATTAAGAAGGTTGGATGGTTGAGTACCACTGTATAAAGTCTCAATGCAATACCTCAAGTAGTTGCTGAGATATTAACCTATGTGAGCCTTAACCAGAATTTCTAAGTAAAATAATAAAGGCCGACGCCGACGCCGACGCTTGGGTAAGTAGTATAGCTCTCTTTATTCTTCGAATAGTCGAGCTAAAAAATGAATGTCCGATGTTCAAGTTCGTGCGATCACGACATTCATTTTTTAAATTTCCAATGTCGTGTGAGTAAAACATTCAGTTTATAACTGTCTAATGTAGTGTAGGCACTACCATTGTCATGCCAGCACGACATTCATCTTTTTATGTCCAGTGTCAATCCAGCACGAGATTCAAAACTGAATTCCCAATGTCGCACTAGCACGACATTTCTTTTTGAATGTCCAATTTATTTTTCTGAATGTCCGCTTTTTATATTTGAATGTCCAATGTTGCGCCATTCACCTTTTGAACGTCAAATTTCTTGAAGAAGAAGACTAACCGATTTGCCTGTATACAATACTCCATGTTCCTGAACGATACTGCTGACACTTTGTAATTTATTTATTAAATTAAAGATGCACTATTTCTGTAAAATGAAGCAGTACCACAATTAGAACGATTGTTTCAATTTACCAAGAAGGATGAATATATATGAATATATCGAATGATTTTTGTACAGCTAGCTGTTTAATACACCAAATGAATCTGAAATATCGGAAGCATTTAAGATTCGATATACTTTACTAATGAATATATAAACCATATCATTAATTGTTTATCGTAATAAGTAGTTTTTTACATAATCATTTAGAATATTTAAATCGTATTACCCTTATGATATTTAATTCTACATTTGTCATGTATTCAATTATATATTGAAAATGATTGTTCCAATATGTATACATAAACGAAAGTCAATTAATATTTTTGCACTACCTTTGATAATTGCAATAGTCCTTTTTTCAGTTCATCCTTTATATGTCAATGATATTAGTCGCTCACTGCATAGTTTAGTTGTAATATTGATATATTTATATGAAAACTTAACATAAAAACTGTAAAGTTTTCGTGAAATAATATGTTCTGTTCTGTTCTGTATACTATCAAAGTTTGATAGATTTGTGATTTACTATTCCAGTTCATCCTTAAACATAGATTGATTATAATATTTATTTAATATTTCACACATTGTATAATGGAAATTGTAATACATTTAATATGTATATGAAACACAAAAAACTGTATAGTTAACGGATGATAAATTATGTTCTGTTCTGTTCTGTTCTTTGAACGAATCGACCAACCATCATATGCAGAACTCGACTATCGAATTACACTCAAAAAAGTCCGGAAAGCGTGTAGTAAACTAAAACGCAACAAAGCAGCTGGTATAGATAATGTGGTATTGAAATAGGACCCCCGCCTCGTAACGGTAGGTAACACTGTTAATGAACATATTGAAATATGACCTCCGCCTCGTAACGGTAGGTAACACTGTTAATGAACATATTGAAATATGACCTCCGCTTCGTAACGGTATGTAACACTGTAAATAAACATATTGAAATATGACCTCCGCTTCGTAACGGTAGGTAACACTGGTAATGAACATATTGAAATATGACCTCCGCTTCATAACGGTAGGTAACACACTAATAAACATATTGAAATAGGACACCCGCTTCGTAACGGTAGGTAACACTGTTAATAAACATATTGAAATAGGACCCCCGCTTCATAACGGTAGGTAACACAATAATAAACATATTGAAATAGGACCCCCGATTCATTACGGTACGTAACACACTAATAAACATATTGAAATAGGACCCCCGCTTCATAACGGTAGGTAACACTGGTAATAAACATATTGAAATAGGACCCCCGCTTCATAACGTTCGGTAACACTGGTAATAAACATATTGAAATAGGACCCCCGCTTCATAACGGTAAGTATCACTGGTAATAAACATATTGAAATAGGACCCCCGCTTCGTAACGGTAGGTAACACTGGTAATAAACATATTGAAATAGGACCCCCGCTTCATAACGGTAGGTAACACTGTTAATAAACATATTGAAATTGGAACCCCGCTTCGTAACGGTAGGTAACACTGGTAATAAACATATTGAAATAGGACCCCCGCTTCGTAACGGTAGGTAACACTGGTAATAAACATATTGAAATAGGACCCCCGCTTCATAACGGTAGGTAACACTGGTAATAAACATATTGAAATAGGATCTCCGCTTCGTAACGGTAGGTAACACTAGTAATAAACATATTGAAATAGGACCCCCGCTTCGTAACGGTAGTTAACACTGGTAATAAACATATTGAAATAGGACCCCCGCTTCGTAACGGTAGGTAACACTGGTAATAAACATATTGAAATAGGATCTCCGCTTCATAACGGTAGGTAACACTGGTAATAAACATACACAATGTATTGAAATAGGACCCCCGCTTCGTAACGGTAGGTAACACTGGTAATAAATATATTGAAATAGGACCCCCGCTTCATAACGGTAGGTAACACTGGTAATAAACATATTGCAATAGGACCCCCGCTTCGTAACGGTAGGTAACACTGGTAATAAACATATTGAAATAGGACCCCCGCTTCGTAACGGTAGGTAACACTGGTAATAAACATATTGAAATAGGATCTCCGCTTCATAACGGTAGCTAACACTGGTAATAAACATATTGAAATAGGACCCCCGCTTCGTAACGGTAGGTATCACTGGTAATAAACATATTGAAATAGGACCCCCGCTTCGTAACGGTAGGTAACACTGGTAATAAACATATTGAAATAGGACCCCCGCTTCGTAACGGTAGGTAACACTGGTAATAAACATATTGAAATAGGACCCCCGCTTCATAACGGTAGGTAACACTGTTAATAAACATATTGAAATTGGAACCCCGCTTCGTAACGGTAGGTAACACTGGTAATAAACATATTGAAATAGGACCCCCGCTTCGTAACGGTAGGTAACACTGGTAATAAACATATTGAAATAGGACCCCCGCTTCGTAACGGTAGGTAACACTGGTAATAAACATATTGAAATAGGACCCCCGCTTCATAACGGTAGGTAACACTGTTAATAAACATATTGAAATAGGACCCCCGCTTCGTAACGGTAGTTAACACTGTTAATAAACATATTGAAATAGGACCCCCGCTGCATAACGGTAGGTAACACTGGTAATAAACATATTGAAATAGGACCCCCGCTGCATAACGGTAGGTAACACTGGTAATAAACATATTGAAATAGGACCCCCGCTTCGTAACGGTAGGTAACACTGGTAATAAACATATTGAAATAGGACCCCCGCTTCGTAACGGTAGGTAACACTGGTAATAAATATATTGAAATAGGAACCCCGCTTCGTAACGGTAGGTAACTAACTAATAAACATATTGAAATAGGACCCCCGATTCGTAACGGTAGGTAACACTGGTAATAAACATATTGAAATAGGATCTCCGCTTCATAACGGTAGGTAACACTGGTAATAAACATATTGAAATAGGATCTCCGCTTCATAACGGTAGGTAACACTGGTAATAAACATATTGAAATAGGACCCCCGCTTCGTAACGGTAGGTAACACTGGTAATAAACATATTGAAATAGGACCCCCGCTTCATAACGGTAGGTAACACTGGTAATAAACATATTGAAATAGGACCCCCGCTTCGTAACGGTAGGTAACACTGGTAATAAACATATTGAAATTGGAACCCCGCTTCATAACGGTAGGTAACACTGTTAATAAACATATTGAAATTGGAACCCCGCTTCGTAACGGTAGGTAACACTGGTAATAAACATATTGAAATAGGACCCCCGCTTCGTAACGGTAGGTAACACTGGTAATAAACATATTGAAATAGGACCCCCGCTTCGTAACGGTAGGTAACACTGGTAATAAACATATTGAAATAGGACCCCCGCTTCATAACGGTAGCTAACACTGGTAATAAACATATTGAAATAGGACCCCCGCTTCGTAACGGTAGTTAACACTGGTAATAAACATATTGAAATAGGACCCCCACTGCATAACGGTAGGTAACACTGGTAATAAACATATTGAAATAGGACCCCCGCTGCATAACGGTAGGTAACACTGGTAATAAACATATTGAAATAGGACCCCCGCTTCATAACGGTAGGTAACACTGGTAATAAACATATTGAAATAGGATCTCCGCTTCATAACGGTAGCTAACACTGGTAATAAACATATTGAAATAGGATCTCCGCTTCATAACGGTAGGTAACACTAGTAATAAACATATTGAAATAGGACCCCCGCTTCGTAACGGTAGGTAACACTGGTAATAAACATATTGAAATAGGATCTCCGCTTCATAACGGTAGGTAACACTGGTAATAAACATACACAATGTATTGAAATAGGACCCCCGCTTCGTAACGGTAGGTAACACTGGTAATAAATATATTGAAATAGGACCCCCGCTTCATAACGGTAGGTAACACTGGTAATAAACATATTGCAATAGGACCCCCGCTTCGTAACGGTAGGTAACACTGGTAATAAACATATTGAAATAGGACCCCCGCTTCGTAACGGTAGGTAACACTGGTAATAAACATATTGAAATAGGATCTCCGCTTCATAACGGTAGCTAACACTGGTAATAAACATATTGAAATAGGGCCCCCGCTTCGTAACGGTAGGTAACACTGGTAATAAACATATTGAAATAGGACCCCCGCTTCGTAACGGTAGGTAACACTGGTAATAAACATATCTCCGCTTCATAACGGTAGGTAACACTGGCAATAAACATATAGAAGGTAACACAAATATTTACCCCTGCTTTATCACAAACTAAAAGACAAATTTTGACCCACACTGGGCCATTGTAAGAACAAAAGGAAGAGGTAATAGCACACCGAAAGTCATATAAAATGCATGGGAGCAACAGGGCGACCCCGTGCCTCTAACTGGTATTAGGTGCTGGTTTCGGACGGATGTACGCCAACGGTCAAGTTGTTGAATCTGTGTTGCAGGCATATGCAATAGATGGATGTAAGTAGTGCATCCGATCCGCAGAGAATGACTCGTATATATATATAACGTTTTGGTTCAAGATTACATTTTATAACGCATTGCCTTAAGACCTGACGAAACACAGATGTAGGGGGCCCTGATAAGCGCATGAGCGGCGTAGATAATGAGTTAAAGCGCGAACCGGACAGAGTGAATTTAAAGGCTACCCGCGGAGTGTTCATAAGCTTGTAACTCAACCAGAACGCCGGATACTTTCTCGTTTGCTTATTTAAACTGAATGCCTTCCTTTTGGATCAAATTGTTTTACCCCTAACTTTGATAATGCCAAATCGCCGAAGCGGAATAGACCGAGAAAAAAACAAACAAAAAAACAACCAGTATGATAGCTTTATATATCACAGCATAAAAGCCGTTCACGCAGACGGATGGTAAATACTAAATAATGTTTTCCAGGTCGTTGAGGCAGAAAGCGAGCCGCTTGTCTTTTTCCATCAAGCCGAATACCGCGTAACAATTTTTGTACTATGAATGCTTCAGCCGGATTCGGAAAGTTTTGAATTTTATACACATATGCAATAGCTGATACATATGATGTGACTGTGGAAGGTTTGAGCTGACGATGTTGGCAATTGGCAATACACTGAGTAAGGTGTACACCTGGTACGGGCAAAGGAGCGCATTGAGGGTAATACAGTTGGTGAGGGGCCATGATTTCTATAACTATTCAGCGTGGAGGGTGCCAGAGACGTATTAAGAAGAGTAACACACTGTTGTTCAGAAAATTGTGGCCAGGTTTTGTGGCTGAGTCTATGTCCATGTGGGGCGCTAACTGACGAAACTTGTCGACTTGAAGGCGAGAAAGTAAATCAGGTAAACCGAAACCATTTAATTCCAATCTTTAGACGTTTGTCTGTTAATTATATGTTGTCAGTGTGTAACACAATGCAACGATGTTGTAACTGTTGACCCCATAACTACAATTCCAAAATAATAGAAAACAAAAGGGTTCCCGATTAGAAAACGGGTTATATTGGCAATATTAACTGGAGTGACCACTTGGTTTTAAAGATTTGGCTTGGGATGATGTGGGCGTGGATGAGTTTTGAATGGCATGTGCAGCGAGCAGTTTATTTGATTATGTGCAATGGAATGTTGTATGTTGTCCTCTGCAAAACCCACACACTTAGGGCTGGGAACATATGGGATTATAGCATCCAGTGCGCTTGTTGTGATTCCAACATGTGTTGTCGATAAATTGTCTTTCTTTGAATGAAGCCTGCATTAAATACTTTGTTGGATCATTGAGACAGATTTGACATCCATGTCTATCCACAAGCCAGTCACATCTGATAGAGATGATGTGAGTATTTCATATAAAACATATTTGAGTTGGTGTTTGTTGTTTTATAAACTCACTGTTTTCAATAATCCAGTGGTGGTGGTGGTGATGGTGGTGGTGATGATGAATTTTATTGATAAATTTAGTAATTTTCTTTATATTATATACATGAATGTATCAGCTTATTGTTGTTGTTTTTAATTAATGTTGAGAAATATTAAACTGTTTATATTTTATTTTGTATATGTATGGCAGTATTATTATCTATACAAATTAGTTAGAAAGTACTTTTTTTCTTTTACAGCACTAAACATTCTAGATGGGTAAAGAACCTGAAGGGGCATGAAAACCAAATCAGCATTGACTCAGCATTGAGTAATTTTCATCTGTGCACACACTACAAGTACTACAATGACTGCCTTGTGATACTTAATAGTAGACCACAGTAAATCTTTAGCAATCACCAATCATTTAATATTTGTCATGCTTTCTGCTATTATTAACAGGGTGACAAGCTTGTTATCAGTAAACGATATTTCAGTAAATGCATTATTTAGTAAGTAGTTATTGTTTTTTCATTCAATTTGATGTGTGTCATAAATACAATTATATGTTCAAATAAGAGTTTCACTTTAAAGATGCTCATTTAAAGATAATGAACAGACACACAAAAACTAGACACATTTGATACTAATTATATGATTGATTATTGTTTTATATATAGGTGACCTCTGATTTGTTTTGGAGATATTCATAAATGGGTGTTATTCTTTATTGTCTTCAGTTTCTTATACATTTAAGGATTTTTATAATTGCTTTTCTGGTATATATTACAATGTAATTTAATGCAAATGAAAACACACTTTAAACTAGACACATTTGATACTAATGATATAAATGAGTATTGTTTACATGTACTTTGATTTGTTATGAAGATATTCATAAAGGGTTGTTCTTCATGTAATTATACATTTTGGACTTGATTTAGTATTGCTTTTCTGGTATATATTCATTTAATGCACAAAGAAATTGTTTTAAGTGTTCAGTATCACTTTCACACATTGTTTACTTTTTTTTTTTGCATATTTGGCCTATTTATGCTTATATGTGCATTGTTGTATTTCAAAACCTTTGTGAAAAATAGAAACAGTATTATTTCTTTCATACATAGTCTGATACATAGTCAGTTTGAATGCATTATTTTTATCATATTTGAAAAAAATTGCCATTGTCCAATAAGACACATGCTGTTTTTGTGTTAATATCAACTAAAAACATCCATTTTCAACTCTTTTTTACTATGTAAATGAAGAAGTTAACATAATAACTCCATTGACTAGATTTTTATGCAATTTTACATTACATTTTAGTATTATTAAACAGCTAAAAACAAGGCATGTTATGTTATAAATGCATTTCATCTAGTAAACAATGTTCACTTTTTATATAACAGTTCAATAATTATGTTCTATTTATGTTTGCAACTTTACAGTTCAATAATTATGTTCTATTTATGTTTGTAACTTTCGGATGAAATGATAATGTTTATTAAAGTACTACACAAATTGTTAAATTGTTATTTCATATCACTTATTCTTCCCTACAAGTTGTCATTCCAGCATAGTGACGTTGCCCCCTCCCCTATATGATTAGAACTGCAGTGTACATGAACAATAACTCTATTTCAGCGTATTGCAAGAGTTATTCCCTTTGTATCTTTTCCTGTCCGGAGCATAACTAGAAACCTACTTTTTTGGAATTCCATTAAACATCATTCAATGGTATTTAGCACAACGAGAGGAAGTGCAGTGCACAATGACTATAGCTGTTATTAAGCTAATTACATAATTATTGCCCTTTGCCGCTTTTTCTTGACCAGAGCATTACTTTAAAACTACTTATGGTATTGAAATAAAACTTGGTATATGGGTATGTGGCAATGACAAAAAGAATAGTGCACAAGCACCCTAATTTTGTCGTGTTCATTAATGTACCCCACCCCTAATGAAATGTTCAACTTGAAAATCTTCAATTTCAATGCTTTTGCCTATGTTGTCATGCAGAATACTACAAATATTTTGAGAATTTCATAGATGCGGTTCAATGCACCATAATATGCTTGTTGGCCTTGACATTCCTTGTTTTTCAACATATAACAAGTGCATAAACTATTAAACGGCGCCCTTTGATGCTTTGCATCAATGGTCTTTCTTGTATACATTGAGATCAGACAGCGTTTTGATAAACAGCTAAGGCAAATCGAACGCGAATATTAACGCTCAGTCTCGCTCGACATTGAAACCGCGTCAAACAACAACCTCGATGATTTCTGGGATAAAAACGCCTCGGCCCGAGAAAGGACACGACAATACCCACTGAAGTTGTCGATGAAAATCTAGATTGTGAGCGCTGGCGAATTGATTTTGAAAGACTATAAACTACTGTCAATAGGGATAACAGGAATGACTTTGATGAGAATTTCTATAACCGCGAAAAAATAAATAAACATTAGCTCAAAATGAACATTGCTGGCACACTGTATAACGATAAAGATGTTCTTATCAACGTATTCATGCTGGAGTTAGTGAAAGTTGTTATCGCAAAATTGAAGTCAGGAAATGGTCTTGTCTCTATTCCATACGCGGTTCTAAAACTCCACCGATCATCGCAGTTCTGCAAAAAACATTTCAGTTGAAATTTGACACAAGTGTTGTACCAAGTGATTGGAGAAAAGCAATGATACTCCCTGTCCTTAAGGACCCTAGCAATGATACTCCCAGTCCTTAAGGACCCTAGTTCAGACAAAAGGACACCGTTAAATTTCCGCGGGATCAGCCTTCTCTCTTGTATTAGCAAGGTATACAGCGCACTGCTGAATAAAATACTTTCCTGTTACTTTGAAGAAAACGACAACCTTTCTGTCGAACAAAATGAGTTTGTGAAAGACCGCTCGTGTGAGGACCGCATTTTCACCCTTAACAGCATCATCAAGAAAAACGCCAATGTGTTCACCGCCTTTATCAACTTTAAGAAAGCCTTTTTGTGGACAGGACTTGATGCTTTACAAACTATTACTTCAGGGTGACGACGGTAACATATATAACAGCATTACGTCAATTTAAATTCATACGGTGCCCACCATTTAAATGTTGACAACATGGTTTGACTGCAAGTCAGGAGTATCTCAAGGAAATAATTTGTTGCCGCATTTGTTAATGACCTCGTCACTGAAGTCAATGACCTTGGCATTGGTGTGCAAGTTGGTGATCATCCCGTGTCCGTATTACTCTATGCTGATGATATAGTGCTAATTGCCAACTCAAAAAGAAACTTACAGAACATGCTCAATAATCTTTACGTTTGGTGCAAGCAATGGCGAGTACTCGTAAACACTGGTAAATCAAAATCAATGACTGTAGCAATTTCAATCAACCCATATTGTCAGCTTCCGGCGAGCTATTGTTGCATGGAGAAACATGATCGACTATCATCTGCAATTAGCAGACTTTGTAAATGACATCTTTAAATAATACAGACAAGTCAACAAACGATACTTATTCCTTTGTCCTATAACATTAAAAATAATTTAGATTTCATGGTAAATACCAATACGTCGCAGTAAGTTCTCGCTTTCTCACGGGAAGATCAGTTCTCAAGATTTAATTTTCACTAGATTTTCTCCATTGCTGAACCAAAATTTATTGAAATATGGGTTTTTTGTGCAGTTAGCAAAACATACGAAATTTGACATTCAAGAAAGAATGTCATGCTGGCACGACATTGGATATTCAAGAATGTTCAATGTCCAATTTCGTGCCAGCACGAAATACACTTTATTTTTGAATGTCCAATGGGAATGTCATGTCAGCACTTCATTCTTTCTTTTGAATGTCGAATCTCGTGCCAACATGACAATCAAAACCTAACATCCAATGTACAATCAAGTTTTGAATGTCCAATGTCGAACCAACACTTCAATAAAAAATAACGTCCAAAATTAAATGTCGTGCTAACACGAACAATATTTTTAGATGTTCAATGCCGTGCCAGCAGTATTCATAATAAATGTCCAATTTCGTGACAACATGACATTCAGCAAATCATTCATTTAAATGTCTAATGTCGTACCTTAGGCCTATCAAGGAATTACACAGACGACACTCAAGGCTTACCAAAGACACACTTAGACACCCTATGCCTACCAAGAAGCAGACTCCTTAGGCATACCAATGACACACCAAGACAACCTATGCCTACCAAGGACAAATCCAAACACCCTAGGCCTACCAAGGACAAACACAGACACCCTAGGCCTACCAAGGGCACACACAGACACCCCAGGCCTACCAAGGGCACACACAGACACCCCAGGCCTACCAAGGGCACACACAGACACCCTAGGCCTACCAAGGGCACACACAGACACCCTAGGCCTACCAAGGGCACACACAGACACCCTAGGCCTACCAAGGACACACACAGACACCCTAGGCCTACCAAGGGCACACACTGACACCCTAGGCCTACCAAGGGCACACACAGACACCCTAGGCCTACCAAGGGCACACACTGACACCCTAGGCCTACCAAGGGCACACACAGACACCCTAGGCCAACCAAGGGCACACACAGACACCCTAGGCCTACCAAGGGCACACACTGACACCCTAGGCCTACCAAGGGCACACACAGACACCCTAGGCCTACCAAGGGCACACACAGACACCATAGGCCTACCAAGGGCACACACAGACACCCTAGGCCTACCAAGGGCACACACTGACACCCTAGGCCTACCAAGGGCACACACTGACACCCTAGGCCTACCAAGGGCACACACAGACACCCTAGGCCTACCAAGGGCACACACTGACACCCTAGGCCTACCAAGGGCACACACTGACACCCTAGGCCTACCAAGGGCACACACTGACACCCTAGGCCTACCAAGGATGCACACTGACACCCTAGGCCTACCAAACATACACTGACACCCTAGGCCTACCAAACACACACAGACACCCTAGGCCTACCAAGGGCACACACAGACACCCTAGGCCTACCAAACACACACACTGACACCCTAGGCCTACCAAGGGCACACACAGACACCCTAGGCCTACCAAACACACACACTTAGACACCCTAGGCCTACCAAGGGCACACACAGACACCCTAGGCCTACCAAGGGCACACACAGACACCCTAGGCCTACCAAGGGCACACACAGACATCCTAGGCCTACCAAGGATACACACAGACACCCTAGGACAATCCCAGGACACAAAAACCTAGGAAACCCAAAGGCGCTATATCCCGAGCCCCGTGATAGCCCTTGTGACAACCAAGGAAGCACACAACACGCTGTGATGGCACCAAATCACCCCATGATACACATACACAACATAATGATAATTCGACAAATCGTTTAGGTATTTCACCTTTTCTAGAACCTGTTTGCATTGTTATCAATTTAAAGGGACACAGAAACATTTCATTAATGACAGCATATGTTTCATACTGCGTTCAGCTTAGGTTTCGGGTGATTATTAATGTGCGTGTGTGCGTGTGCGTGCATACCATATTCCCTGAAGTACTCCATGCGCAAGAAGGACTGGTGCTATACATACCATATTGCCTGATGTACACCATGCGCAGACAGGACTGGTGCTATACATATAATACTGCCTGAAGCACCTTATGCGCAAGCGGGACTGGTACTATCCATGCCATACTGCCTGAAGTACTTCATGCGCAGACTGGACCGGTGTTATCCACAGGACTGGTATTATCCATACCATACTGCCTGAAGTACTCCATGCGCAAGCAGGACTGATGCTATCCATACCTTACCGCCTGAAGTACTCCATGCGCAGACAGGACTGATGCTATACATACCATACTGCCTGAAGTACTCCATGCGCAGACAGGACTGATGCTTTACATACCATACTGTCTGAAGTACTCCACGCGCAGACAGGACTGATGCTATACATACCATACTGCCGGATGTACTCCATGCGCAGACAGGACTGATGCTATACATACCATACTGCCTGAAGTACTCCACGCGCAGACAGGACTGGTGCTAAACATACCATACTGCCGGAAGTACTCCATGCGCAGACAGGACTGATGCTTTACATACCATACTGTCTGAAGTACTCCATGCGCAGACAGGACTGATGCTATACATTCCATACTGCCGGATGTACTCCATGCGCAGACAGGACTGATGCTTTACATACCATACTGTCTGAAGTACTCCATGCGCACACATGACTGGTGCTATACATACCATACTGCCGGAAGTACTCCATGCGCAGACAGGACTGGTGCTTTACATACCAAACTGCCTGAAGTACTCCATGCGCACACATGACTGGTGCTATACATACCATACTGTATGAAGTACTCCATGCGCAGACAGGACTGATGCTATACATACCATACTGCCGGATGTACTCCATGCGCAGACAGGACTGGTGCTTTACATACCAAACTGCCTGAAGTACTCCATGCGCACACATGACTGGTGCTATACAAACCATACTGTCTGAAGTACTTCACGCGCAGTCAGGACTGGTGTTATTCATACCATACTGTCTGAAGTACTCCACGCGCAGTCAGGACTGGTGTTATACATACCATACTGCCGGATGTACTCCACGCGCAGACAGGACTGATGCTATACATACCATACTGCCGGAAGTACTCCATGCGCAGACAGGACTGATGCTTTACATACCATACTGTCTGAAGTACTCCATGCGCAGACAGGACTGATGCTTTACATACCATACTGTCGACTGATGCTAAGCATACCATACTGTCTGAAGTACTCCACGCGCAGACAGGACTGATGCTATACATACCATACTGTCTGAAGTACTCCATGCGCAGACAGGCCTGATGCTATACATACCATACTGCCTGAAGTACTCAATGCGCAGACAGGACTGATGGTAAACATACCATACTGTCTGAAGTACTCCACGCGCAGACATGACTGGTGCTATACATACCATACTGCCTGAAGTACTCCACGTGCAGACAGGACTGGTGCTAAACATACCATACTGTCTGAAGTACTCCACGTGCAGACAGGACTGATGCTATACATACCATACTGCCTGAAGTACTCCACGCGCAGACTTAACTGGTGCTATACATACCATACTGCCTGAAGTACTCCATGCGCAGACAGGACTGGTGCTATCCATACCTTACCGCCTGAAGTACTCCATGCGTAGACAGGACTGGTGTTATTCATACCATACTGTCTGAACTACGTTATGCGCATGCTAGGATTTGTGCGTTACATAACATATTGCCTGAAGTACTTTATGAGCAATTTAGTATTTGCGTTCTAGATACCATACTGCCTGCAAAAGCTATGATTTGTGTGGTCAGTTCAATATAAAGATTTGCTGAGCATTGCAAAGGTGCCAAAATCTCCAGATCATCCATTAATGGCCTGCTTATTTTACCTTTTGGTCTAGATTAAAGCTCGTGATTTGACATCGATCTGACACTGTTCAGTTTAAAGGGATAGTATATGATCTTTTAAAAATATTCAGTTTAATAAATTCCCTTTATATTGCTTTGAATTATTTTAATTTATTTTAAGTCACTTAGTGTAAAAGTCCGGACGAGATGCTTTACTTTTGTTTGTGTTTGTACCTGTCGTATCTTAGAGCATACCATTAACATCGTTATAGCTATAATCTTTAATCAATTTCGTTGATATGATGTTACGTGAGAATGTGATTTTTTTTATTGATTTTTTTTATTTTTATTTTTTTTTATTTATTTTTTTTTTTTTTTTTGGGGGGGGGGGGGCGTCTAGGCCGGGGATCGAACCCGGGGTCACCTAGGGGAAAAGCGTGTGTTCTAACGACTGCGCTTACAAACAACATGCATTCTTTTGAGAAATCGAGTCTGAAATGAACCAGTTATAATGAATTTCTTTGTTTTATAACATGTTTAATTTGGTGCGATTCAAATAAAAAGACATACTGGGTTTTTTTTTCCAATAAGAAAAATCATAAACTCTTCCTTTAAATGAAAGTGAATATTTCGCTGAATTGGACCCAGTCAATCAGCATTAAATACTAACACCATCCTAATCCTTAAAGCTGTTAATAATAAGCAGATAATATCACCGTAACCCATTAAACTATTAGATTGAAGGTAAAATTATAATATACCTAATGCCTTTATTGTTCATGGCGACATCGTGCCAGCTAGGTATTACATTCCGTGACATAGGTGCTGGAATAGTAGCGTGTTCCTAATGTTTGAACGAGAGACCGTACACACTGGATCGAAAACAGTGGAGAATTGACTAAACAAATAATACAAAATAATACATATATTAACTGAAACTTTTGACAGATAGCATAAGCCATGGCTACTGTTGAAGTCTCCAAACGACAATATTGTCCAACTCGGGCTAAGGAGAACAACAGAAGCGAGCTTGTTGCAGGCAGCACTCTGAAGTCGAAGTTAAGGCCGCGAAGAATGGTGTCTGGACAACCTGAGAATCATGACAAGTTGTAAGTGTAATTATACTACAACAACAACAACAACAACAACAACAACAATAACTACTACTACTACTGCTACTGCTACTGCTACTGCTGCTACTACTACTACTACTACTACTACTACTACTACTACTACTACTACTACTACTACTACTACTACTACTACTGAAACTACTGCTACTACTGCTACTACTTCTACTTCTACTGCTACTACTGCTACTACTGCTACTACTGCTACTACTGCTACTGTTGTTGTTGCTGCTGTTGTTGCTGATGATGATGATTATTATTATTATTATTATTATACTGCTGCTGCTGCTGCTGCTGATGATGATGATGATGATGATGATGAACAAACAAAAAACAAAACAAACAATCAAATACATATTTATTCATTATTTGTTATTTATTAATTCAATTTAGTTCCTAAACTTCATTACTTCTTTTTCAGGATTAAAACGCATATTCTTCAGAATACGGAACACCCAGAAAGAAAAAGTTATTCAACGAGACAAGCAAATCACTTCGGGCAAGATCGAGCAGAAACTATCTGCATGTTGTGCGACACCGTCGTTAATGAGCGTCAGTACTACCTTTGGGAATCGCAGTACACGAAATCTTCATTTTGCTCAAGGTGTTCGGATAACAATTCCGGACTTCGGTATATTTCTTACTGGGGAACGCCTAGCTATGTGAAGGGTTCCTGGCGTAAACGCCACAACGCAGGAAGAAGCATAGATATCGACCTTACCCCGCTCCTTCAAGTCTTGGACCGCATAGACAGAATGGATACCAGCATGGGCACCGTCACTCCATCTAGTGGAAATGTACTGCATAAAATCAGCGAGGCTAATGAAAGAGACAATAGTCGCATGGATAGGTATAAAAGAACCGCAGAAGAGGAACTGACTTTTAGAGATAACGTGGATAAAGACATTAGCAATACTGAGCAAAGTCCTCGGCGATATGTTTTACCACAACGCGCATTAACACGAATAGTCTCCACAGAAAGTGAAAATACCTCGTTTGATACAACGTCTTTATCGCGAAATGGTTCAGAAAGTAATGGTATTGAATATTACACCGAAAACAGCATTTGTGATGAAGCTGAAGAGGTATGTCCCCTTGAACAAACTGAAATATGCATACCAAAAGAAGAAACAAATGAGGAAAATAGCAATCGATTGAAATACTCTATTTTTGAAAGCGGTTTGGAAAATGATACTATAAAACGGAGAAGTACTGCAGAGGAGGATCACATTACCGCAGCAATGAAAATAGTAGAAGAGAAATCCACTTCTCCAATACAACGCACAAGAAGAAAATCAATTCTCTCTGTAAGGTCCAGTCAAGAGTTAACCTCTGCCTACACCGAACCCATGAATTCAAATGGTGCACCAAACATGAAACGGAGAAAAAGTGTTATATTCAGGATATGCGATTCAAGTTCCTCAGACTCGGGGGACGACATCGAGAAAGCAAGTGATTACAAAGATGAAAAAAGCAAAAATGAATCAGCTGATTTATCTTCAGATATTGCTTATGAACTGGAGAACACATCCAATGAAACGTATAATTTACCTGCAGTTGTAGTAATCAAAAGGGACCGTGCACCTATAGTTTCAATTGAAACGACTAAACAATTAAAGACTTTCGAGACGACATGCTTTGACAAGTCTTCTTTAAACAAATCAAATGCAACAGTTTCATCTAAAGAAGGTAGCTGGAATGTAAAAACAGACGCAACAAAAGAAACCAAGAGAGATTTTGAAGAAATCAGACAGAAAATGGAGGGCTTAAGTCAAAGAAGACACAGTATGAGGAGAAGATCTTTGCAGGATATTTCCAAAGGAAAATTTCGGTCAATGTATCTCCATACAACAGGGCGTAACAATGAAAACAACAGCTCGGATTCAGAAAACGATGATAGTGACAGTTCATATGAATCGATGGAAACTCTTTCTTGCAGTACCAATACAAATAACACTAACGTTTGTGATAATTCAGGTTCATATCATACAGAGGACGATTCCAGTTCACTTGAAGAAGTCAGTGAACTAACGAAAGGAAGTCACAATACATCTGGCTTTGATGAGTCTGAGGACGACAGAGATGAAGATATAAGTACAACAGAACAGCAAAGCACTTCTCTCGACGCATTTCAGAAAAGTTCAAATGTGAATGAGCGCAATGATGGCCATCAGACACAAAATCTTTGTAAATGTGATGGCAAGTGGAAATCATATTCAGATGTATCCTCTCCAGAAAGTGAAAATAATGATCCATGTGTTGAATCTCAAACAATACTTGCTGCAAGAAAATTAACAAATGATAGCAGAAAATATTGTAGATCAAACCTGAAGCGACTTCCTCAGGTAAATAACACTGGCAAATGGAAAACAAGTCTTGGTTTTTCTACCACTTCAAGTGATCTTAGTGACGACAGTTGTTTGAAAACCGATGATGATGAGCATCTTCAAAGTAAAACAGAAGAAATTGTAAATGAAGAAAAGCCCGAATTGTGGAAAAACTATAAATCCTCGGTTGACAATAACGTAAGGAAAAAAATACGACGAAGATTTTCTCGGGTTCACTCCTCAAATGAACTGGGAACTGCGCATCAATACCGTGTAAGTTCGGGTAGTTGGAGAGACAAGGTATACGGAACAAAACAAGAAGAGGAATCTGAATCAGAATCAGAAAAACTTGATGAACAGAACGATGCCAATAATTATATTGAGCTAGATGGCGACCAAAAAGAGGAGAATGCTTTGAACTGGCGTACCAGGGGTTATAGTGTGGACTTTTTTATGTCACGCAAGTCTATTACTGGTTCTGAAATTCTCGATAGATATAAGACAGCTATTTCCAATCGGCAGAAACGAAACAGTAGGGACGAGAAAGTGTATGTTGCAAAAGCAAGAAGAGCTAAGACAAGTGCAATTTCTCGGATTATGACAGAATCGACATTGACCTCTGGGTTCACACCCAGACAAAGTTCTGGCTCGAGGAAGGGCAGCTTGAGTGCTGAACAAGTACAGATGGCTTTTCAGCGAGCAGAAGAGTGTTCTAAGCGAACAACAGAGAGGCTCAAACAACAGTTGGCGCAGGCACAGTTTTAAGTGTATATATTAGACCTTTACAATGTAATACAATGTTGTTGTTTTCTTTCAGCATTAAGTCGTCCAATTCATAAAGTTCATGACATTCTTGCCTACGAGGAATCTTCAAAAGAAGAATTCCAAAAACAGCTGATTTTTGTCTTTTATAAAGTGCAAAGATATGGCGTAATGCACGCCATCTTACATTGACAGAAAAGATTTGTTTTCTACTTTTCGTTTCTGTAGATTATTGATTCTTGTGGCATGGTAATATTGTTTAAAATAAAAAAAGCGAAAACGAGAAGTCGTCTGGTTTACAGTACTTTGTGTGCTAGTTATGACTGTGTCACTTCATGATGGTATTTGTTAAAATGATGAGAAAAATGGTCGCATAGAAAATGGTAGAATCTGAATAACAGTTCAAGTAAAAACTTATTTGCAAAAGCATCGTCCAAAAGAACATTTTTTATCAAACACAAAGCAAAAATTGCTATCATAGTAGAGGGTTATTTTTAGCGTATTGAAACAAATATATTTACTATTGAAATTTAAAAAGATTAGCGTTTAAAGCTATGCAATTACAATTTTATACGAATAAGCTCCCCCGAAATTCGAGGAAAGGTATTAAAGAAAATAATTGAAGATTAATAGTAGTTTAACAGAAATATGAACCGAACTCACATAATTTCTAATTTTAGGTTAGGGGTTCGGTTGACTTTATTTTCAACTTACAGGGACTTAGTTTATCAATTAAGTAATGTGATTTAAGTTTGACGCCATGTCGTTCAAACATCTCCGGTGTTTTGGCCAAATCGAAATGTATTTCAGACAAATATTTCTAGTGTATGAATGTAAAGAATATTACACATTTAAGAGCAACATATTTAATCGAATAAACGTAAAACCTATTTGGTACAACAAGGATGATAACTCTGTAAAAATGGTGAATCATTATGTTTGCTATAGATATTGCATGTCATATTCGTAATTGTTCAATATTTGAGAGTGTTTTCCTCGTTCTCATCTACACTCCCATATCAAAACGGTAACAAGTAGGCGGAGCTTGACCGTTCCATAGCTACCGCGCTGATAAAGTGCAACACTTTTCACTTATACATCACGCTAGTTATTGAACATTTACGTTACCCGTAACTCTCGTGGTTGAAAGTATACATTGCCGATAAAGCGTTCGTCTATATTATCAATATCTCGGGTGATTTTCGTATATGCATCTTCAAAAACAATGGCAATTGAAAACTGACCAATCATAAAAGTTGTCAAGAGCTTGTTACATTTGTATAAATCGGCCCCAATGTAAATAATGCTTGTATGAAGTAACCCCAGTGTTCTTGAAGTGTGGTCTGGATTTATTTTGTTTATTAGGAACAAACTACCCCTTAAATGCAGGTAGTAATACCTTGTTTAATAATTGAAAAGTACAATTGTACTGTACATGGGTTTACGATGGTCTGCTCAGATGAGTACCTGCCGGCTGTTGTTTGGTTCATGCAAGTAAGGAAAAACAACAACTCGATATTGATTACGTTCAAAAGAATGTTGTCAATATAAAATATGTGAGTATAAAATTATTCCCAGGAATAGTAGCCTGGAGCAAATTTTTATTGAAATGAGAAAATAAACCTTTTTGAAAAGTTTCATTTAATTGTTCAGTATATGAAAATAACGATTAGTCGGTAAGCTAATTGTTTAATATTGTTAGTAAAGAAAATGGGTTAATAGGAATAAATTTAATAAAAATAATACTATTGTACATCGATCTTATCCGATTATATATTGCAAACAATGTTTCCCTCGTCTAACACGGCTCGAAACTCACGTGTACTATTGTGTGTGAACTCCTCTAAACTTAGTAGACTATAACCCATTTATACATATTAGGTGGCGTTTTTGTAACCAAACTTCCGCTTCGAACGAAAACAGCAAAATCATAAGCCGGTTCACAATACTTAATTTACAACATGTCAAGAGGAAGCAGCGCTGGATTTGACCGTCATATAACTATATTTTCGCCCGAAGGAAGACTGTATCAAGTCGGTATGTAACACTGGCTTGAACGTCTCTTAGTAACGCTAAATTATACACCTCAGCCTGAGGCTCAGGCTCCGTGGGACTGGGTGGGGTAATTTAATTCTAAAATAAATATAATATACAGTACATTCATCAAGTAAGACCTTCTTCTCTCGATGGTTCCGAGTTATAAAGCCGATTACCCCAGATTCCCTCAGAGGGTACACCTTTGCAGCCAACACCATGAATTTATCAATTGTCCGCATGCCCTGGAGTTAGTCTAAAATAATAGAGGTGTTATACGGGATTCTGGATTCTTCCAATCCCTAACGTGTAAAAAATAGATAAAAAAGGTTCATGTAAGTGCAAAAACATTTTGTACAAAACAAGCATTAAATGGATTAAAACACAGGATAACATTTCCAATTAAAAAGAAATTTGATTGACACATACACAGGGTTCGAATTTAGACTGGCGTACTCGCAAAATGCGAGCGACATTTGCACATTGCGAGTGACTTTTATTCAAGCTCGCAAAATTCTGATAGTGGCTTTTTCTAGACCACAAAATGTTAAAAGGGAAGGAGAATAAACATGAACTTAACTCTGCTACATAGTCGAGTGTAAACAGCGTATAAGTGGCATGTTTACACTACCAGAATAAAGAAGACAGTACGGAGTCACGCTCTAGTAAGTTTTCAAAAATAGAACAAATACGGAACAGGCCGAGTTTTATCTCCAATCTTTCCGGGATGCTCTGAGGCGTGCATAATACAAAGTGAATAAAAATGACGTAATCACCTAGCTCAACCATTGGCTAAATTTAGCACTTTTGCGCACTATATGTAAACCCCATCAACCTTTAAATATATTTCCGCCCAACTGTCAAAATGAATAGACTTCGTCGATCGATAAAGTTCATGGTCCAAAGCATCCACGCTACATTTACTGTTGCTTTTATTAATTTTAAATGTATAATGTTATAGTTTTTAATACTTATAGACTTAATGAAATATGTAGCGTGCTTGTCAAATGGGTATTAAATTACCCGAAGGCGAGGGTAAATATACAAAGTGAACAATCTCAAATTATTGGACAGCTTTGGTATCAAATAAGCCATCAACAAGTTCTAGTAGTCGAGTCACTCGAAAAAGATACTTCTGAATATTTATATTGTCTTAGGTGTTAACTTCTACTTTAATTAGACAATATTAAAAGGGAATAAAGCAAATAATAAAATTGCAAGTTGATTTTTCATTTTGCGAGTTGCCTCAAAATGCACTCGCAAAATTTTGCGAGTGCTCTTCAAAGTTAAATTCGAACCCTGATACAACAATTATACCATGCATCAAAACTCAACCATCTCCGGCAGGCTTCGAGGTAGACCCCGAAAATACAATCTGTGGCCGAAAGTGTTCCCATTGTTGTAAATCTGTGAACCGCATCCTTGCAGGTGCTCTTCATGTATATATTGTTATGTTTTGACAGTATGAAATGAAGAAAAATGCATCAAATGCATAATAATTTGTTAAAAATAAATTTTAGACGCAATATGCTTTGACCCTGAATCCCGATCGGAATAGCTACCCACTTTTTGTACAAAACAATTTGTATGTGAAGGATTTGCCATATATATCAAAAATTGTAAAAGAAATCTGTCAACTTAGAAATATTTGGAGTAGCCCTGGAGTTTGGGCCACCGATGGTGATTAGATCAATGGATTATGAACGCGATGTTAACTCTATGAAACTCAGCAGACATAAGAGTCTACACTAAAATTAATTTTGTTTGAATAAAAATCTCAATTGATTTTGATGGCTCCAGGTAATTGCTGTTATTCAATTTCCTTTGGGTTTTATTTATTTTTCAAATCCACTTCCGAGAAAATATTTGATTACAAGGTACATGACCTTGACTAACAAAGTACATAAAGATAATAATAGCTTACTTCTGAAGAAGAAATATTTATTCCTTGCTTATCCCATCAGACATGGAGCCCTTGCGGAGTTTTAAAATTGGATGTGGTAGCAGCAGCTTAAGGCGATTGTGTGCGTACCACCACCTTGCCTATAAAAGAATATATCCGTGCGATGTTGCAATCTCTCGCACGGTGGAAAGCATTTTTTTTCGATAAAAGTGTGGTTGGTAGTGTGTTTCTTTTAATTTAATTACAAAAATCACAATTGAAAGTGACTGGATTCAAACACATGATCAAAGTGCAAAGCCCCTAGAACGATTTTAAGCATAAAAAAATCTGTAAAGTTAGATCTCCTAAGAGCAAGATTCCTGTTTTGCACATCATTTTACATGTGTTTTGAGTGGAAATACCATTGATGCAAGTAAAAAAAAAATCCTTAGTTTGAAAACATACATATTTTTATTCATAAAAGGAAATTTCAATCAAAATAGTCATCCTCCTGATCAGTCATCAGCACATGGCAGATCAAATGCCTTGCTGAAGAGATAAACTAGCTTAAACCAAAATTGGGTCTTTCAGAAGAATATAAACACAGTCGAAAATAATCGTATCCGAAATATGTGTAGTTCTTGCAATCACATTTTAAAAGCCATAATTACGCCGTTATTGAGTTCCCATTAATAAAACTGGAATAATATTCATATTATCTACCTAGGGACAAAGAACGATTCAAGTTTTCTTTGTTTACCGTCGTCTTTTGGCAGTGTTCGAAATTCGCAACAGCCCGAGGCTACCGAATTTCAGATCGGGCTACCGATTTTCCATAGAAACTAAGCCAACCGGTCAACCGGTTTTTTCCTTATGCGATTTAAAAAAAATACCAATTAAACGTGTAAATCATCGTGATTTTATACGCTTATTATTCCAGAATGCGTCCTATCTGGCGACTAGAGCGATTAGTCGCCTTGGCAACGGGGAAAGATCAAAGCGAAGTCATTTAGTAATTAACGCCCGAAGCGACAAGTGATTATCGATCGTCTCTAGCCAGTAACGTCTTTTAGCGGCAGTCCAACTCAATGACGTCAATAACTCCACCCATTATGTAAATTAATTTACAGATAACTTCGGCAGTTTTCGCTTACTTACGACGGCTGTAAAAAAAACAACAATGCAAAAATATCAAAATTGATATTTCATTTATTTCGTTTTAATTGTATTTGATTTATTAGCTAAATTTAAAAGATAGAAGTTTTTAATGCGTAACAGAAAATTAACATTTTACATTGTCTTAAATGGGCGGGAAACAGGATCCGGTTTACTTCCTGACATATTTAATCAAAGTGGAAGGAGAATTGTTGGATATAGTTAAATCATTGTCAGTTTACAGCACAATAAGGTTTTATTACCTTTGAATTGCTTTGCCATTTATTTTAAAGATCAGTTTTAGGAATATTGGCAATAGAAAAATTGTTTTTTTGTTAATACATTGCACCATCGCAGTCGAAGGTATTTAAAAATTAAATTGATCGTATTTTTACGTTTCAATTTTAAACCTTTTGAACTTATAGACATAATATTATTTTTTGTATGATAAGGGACATTTTAAGAACAAAATCATAAAATCCTAATGTAGAAGGCAGCTGTTAACCTGAGAATAGCCGGGTCATACGGCCATAATTGCCAGGGGATATCCCCAGCCCCCAGGTCTTATTGAGAGCCCTGGAAGTTAAAGGTCATGATACATTATCTTGTAAATTGTCTGCTGCTATAGAATTAAACACAAACAGAGGCAATATATCAATGGTTCAATTTTAATTATTAACAAGTCAAGAGAATATTTATTTGGCATTTACACACCATTTAATATACAATAAATCGCTGGTAAGAACTTGATGCTTCTTACAATGTAAAAACAAATAATTTCTGAACAAGAAATAATTATTTCTTGCTGATCTCATCAGACGCAGAGTTCCGCTGCATGGTCATAAAATCAGACAATCTCTGAGGATGCTGTTTTAAAACCTCCACAGTAAGCAATGTCGAGAAACAGCGAGGGAGACAGTTTTACCCTTGAAGGAAACCCATAAACAGCGACTTTATTCCTTAGAGTGAGCTAGGAAAGGGTGTCTTACTCGTTGAGTGTACTAAACACGACTTGGATCTTTTTTGATTGCCATCTGACATAACAGGAAACATTCTTCAGCTTTTTTACAGGTTTTAATATGTAATAACAGGAGGGCTACCATTAAAGGAAGTTGGAAGTACCCTACTCCCTAAAAATGGGCCAGAACTTCCAATATTGAGTCATTGGAAAAACAAAAACTTCCCCTCTTTGGAGAAAGCTTGTGAAGGCTTTGAAGTTCAGAATATCAAAATCTGGTGTCAATGTTACTTATTGCCCACATTTTTAATAAATCTATGTAAAATGTATTCTTTAAATATTAGTTTGTGTAGTTTGCAAGTTATTGTTACACATTATTTAATATTTAATGTATCGAGGTTTGACTATAGTGGAAAATTCTTTGTTTCAGAGCCACAAACTTCCAAAATTCAGAGGAAACTTCAAAACATGCTTTTAAAGGGAGTTCAAACTCACCAGTTTTAAATTCTAAATGGAAGCCCTGAATACAATAATGTAAAACTCTCGTAACTTGTTTTACAATCAAATTTTGTAATTGTATATTGAAAGTAAGAAAATCCTAGTCAAGAACATGATTAGTCCTCTGACAAATGTTTATAACAACTTAACCCCACAAACATAGGCTATGCCCTTAAAAAATATTTCTGAGATACACTTATGTACAAAATCGTTAATATGACTATTTTTCCATCATTTCAGAGTATGCCTTCAAAGCAGTGAATCAGGGAGGGTTGACTTCAGTTGCAGTGCGAGGCAAAGACAGTGCAGTTGTTGTCACACAAAAAAAAGTCCCTGTATGATCTTACAATATACTGCTTGAATTTAGATGCTAGAACCCTTTTGTTGCCGTGTATTAAACTGACGTGTATTTAGAATAGAGAAATGAGTTATGGAACTTGTTTAAACTTTTCTTTTGCTCACGTTGTACATGTATATGTAGTTTATTCATTTTTTATTAAAATTTATCTAAAATCAATAAGGGACACAAACAAGCAATTATTGCTGTTACTATTGTTAAACCTGTTCCAATATTTCAGGACAAGCTGCTTGATGCTAGCACAGTAACCCACCTGTTTAGGCTGACAGAGGACATAGGCTGTGTCATGACTGGCATGATTGGTAAGGTTTTCTTTAAACACTTGCTAATGTACAAGTTTTCAAAATTATTCACGAAGTTAATGACATCAATGCAAGTGTATTTTTCGATTTTGCGGACAATAGTGGAACAAGAGGTCACTGTTTGAAGCTTGCAAAGCCTAAAGATCACAAGTCTATTTGATTAAATTCTTTCGGACATCGTACTATATCCACTTGGAACAGCCTTCCACAAAATGTTGTTACATGCAGCACCGTGAACAGTTTTAAATCACAACTGGATAAGTTATGGGCACAAAAACGTTTTGATCTAAGTGATGTGTATTAAAATCATCAATAAATTCATCAGTAAACAATCAGACCGGAGTGAATTCATCAATATTTTCATTGATAAACAATCAGACCGGAGTGAATTCATCAATATTTTCATTGATAAACAATCAGACCGGAGTGAATTCATCAATATTTTCATTGATAAACAATCAGACCAGAGTGGAGATTTGCACAGAAGTAATCTAAAGGGATCAACTAGCCTAAAGGGCTAAACATTTCCCTAGAAGACACAAGGTACTGTGAAATCATTAATGTTCGTGGGGTATTAATGTTCGTGGTTTTCGTGGGTTGGATGATCCACGAATTCAAGATCCCACGAAATATAAACCCTTTATTCACTTTTTCAATTGCCTTGTTACGTACATACTCTAGTATATTCTTTACAGAGGTCGCAGTATACAGTGTTAAAACCTGTCTCACTGTATAACTTACGATCATTATTCTGTTAATATGTTGTAACTGCCTTTAACAAATAATGAACCAAATCAATTAAATGTGTTTTATGCAGCAAATGACAGTTATAAGCAGGTGTTTAAACGTGTGCTGTTAATGAAAATCTCCAAGTTTACAAGATGTGCGTGATGAGTGTCCATACTCGATTTTTTTATTTAATAAAATAATTAATCGATTACTAGTATATTGAAGGTTACTAAGCACCGAACGTGACAATATACGCACCTTTTCGGTGTTTTCACAGTTTGCAAAATTCTTAATTGGCATTCAATGGCTTCCCCTATCTGTATTTATGATCAGGGTACATCTTCTTTTATTACCTTTATTCCCAATTAAATTGATAAGTGACATGGGTATATGCACTAATTGGCATGTCATACCACATTAGCAAGTGTCATAAACCGAGTGACGTAGAAGACGGAAACACGGGCCAGCGCGTGGATATTATGCAGACGATCTAGGACGATCAAGTACCCATGAAATTGTTTTTTTTTCGGCAAACCACGAAATTTCATGCCCACGAACATTAATGATTTCACAGTAGGTAGGTAGGTAGGTAGGTAGTATCAGCTAGCTGTGGCAACTTCATGTTGCAATTTGATTTATGCCTTTCTTATCCAGTTTATTCTATGGGCATATCCCCATATAAAAAAATCTTTGGAATCAAGCAGATTTTCTTTCCTGCATGATTATATTTTAACTCATTTGACTTGAGCCTAGTTCATAGCCGTAATCGCGATGTCTGCATTTTCAAGCCGAATCTAGGGGTTCACTGACGTAATGTATTCATATGCTGTATTTTGATTGGATTGCCGTTAGCAAATTTGAATAATCAAAGTAGTACCAGAACTGATTACAATGAAAACATCCAATAAAAATAGTTCTCCTAACAAGACAAGCTAATTGTATGTTCTTTTAATGAAGCACAAGAAATGGGTACGTAGCGAGTGAGTTAATCGGGTTAACTACATGAATGTTCTTGCATACGGTCAGATTAAATGCAATAAGAATATGAACATATTCAGTGTTTGACACTAAGACTTTTAGAGAAGGAGTCCACTTGACTCCTTAATTCCAAAATCAAGGAGTACGGCATAAAAATAAGGAGTCCAGGATAATTAGAACATTTATTCAAATTTATTGACTCAATGCTCCAGCTAGCCCTAAATAACAGGTTGGGACACCCGCTGCCCTTTTCAAGTACCCGGTTGCCATTTTACTACACCCTGCTGTGCCCTTTTGTTTGCCAGTCAATGTCCAGAAATGAATTATAAATGTACATACTTTTGACACTAACTTAAAGTTAACAGCTGAGGTAACAAACTCTAAGTACCGTATTGAAAGAAGTAACATCACATTACATAAAAAGTTGAGTACTGGCCCTTGCAAGTGTCCCATAAAGGCTAATTTAATTCACATCAAAATTGTCATTTGGCTGGAGCACTGATGACTATTTATTCAATGATTTCACAGAGCCTTTGGTATTTCATTTCTGAAAGGCAAACTAGAGATTTGTATTCTGAGAGCACATTTAAGTTATATTTTAATTGTTTTATTCAAATAACATGAACATGACTGAAACTATTTATCTTATAGATTCTAATATGACTTGAAAAAATTGCCATGAACTGACGATCTACCGTATTATATCATGTATAGGACGCTAGCATAGATAGGACGCAGGCAAAAAAATAGTTGAGAAAACGGGTAAAAACCCTTAATATATAAGATAGGACGCAGCGAAAAAATGTCAAAATCGGAGCCGAAAATTGAGGTTGGTCAAGTATTTATAACATATATATTGAAGTAAAAACAAACAAAAAATTGTATATAAGGCATATTTTGGTAACTGTCTTGTGTATTTCGATAATTATTGTCGTATTTTGGTAATTTAGCGTACACAACAATGATATATGTCTTGACATTTTGAGAACATATAGGCATATTATAAGACTTATACAAATGCCTTAATAGTCCCGACTGACAGTCAACCGTTGCAACCGTTGCAATAGTCTCCACATGCCTTCTGAATGACAGTCAACCGTTGCAACCGTTGCAATCGCAACAAAACTGTGTATTGTCAAAACTGATGATTGTTTTGATAAGGCTTGTCGCTGTGCGCATTAAAGCATGTCGGCATAATTAAGTGTCAGTAATTAGCCTTGACAGCGGAAGGCACATCGGGTAAAGTGCGAACAAACAACCATAAGGTATTACCATCACAATAGTTTGTTCTATTGATGTTTTTCTAATAACAGACAGCGGGTGTTTTTCACACCTTCGCACATTTGAAAAGATTTGATAGTGACAATAATGCTACTTTGCGTTATGCACATTCATTTATCAATTTTTTAAAACAGTAACATACAACAAAATGTTGTGTAAAATATCGAAACATTAAAATCATAAACAACGATTAATTGATATTAACCTCCTTTCCCGATTTCCGTTGCCGTTATAACTCAATCCAGTTAAAGTGCACTCACATCGAGTTTTTGTGAGTTTTATGAAAAAGTAAACACTCGTGTTTTTTTTCAATTTATTTCTCAATAAATCATTTTAAAGTAAACATTCAATATATTTCTGCGTGTGTTAACTTGCGTGATTTTACCTATGTTAGTTGTTCTCTTCGGTGACGCAGTACAGATACTTACTATTACCGCGTTCTTCCCCGGTCCGATATTTTCGACCTGAAATGGACTTGGAAAAAAACAGATGAAATTCTAATAGCATAGAAAGGACGCAGGCAATTTTTAAGACGAGAATTGGGGGTAAAAAAGTGCGTCCTATGCATGATATAATACGGTAGATATAGAACCTTGGCCTCTTGTGAAGCGGCTGTGGAGCCATCAGATATAAGGGAATTGAACGGGGGCATTATCAAATACTGAATTTTGTTTAATTGGAACATTCATCTGCAATCAGTGCAATGAGACACTGACATGCCTTATATGTTGTGTCAATGCTAACGGACTTTGCAATATAAGCTTGGTACATGGTGACATAGTCTGTGTAGGACTGTCCTTATTTCTGAATAATGTTCAGCATCCATAAACAGAATGCACTACCTGTCAAAGATAGCTTTGTTCAGCTGAATTAACAAGCAGTCAGCTGGTGATTAACTTGATTATTTTTCACTTTTTTGCATTTCCTTAGCTTATAATATTATCATGGCCCTTAAAAGAGTTTTGATGGCTTTCAATCGCACGTTAGAGCGCACAGTGACAAAGCTCCCTACAGTCAGGTACTCATACAGATGTCAGTTCAAACATCAGCCAAGACAATTGTTTTAACCATGCTTGCTGAATTTCCTTTCTCTATAAATTACAAACTCTTTATGAATTTTTTTTTTTTTCAGTTCTTTTATTTTCGCTGCCGGTGGCGAAATCCATTTTACCGTTGACATAAACATTGTTTACATCTAAAATCAATGAGGAATATTTTTGGTAAACACCGTTTGACGGGTTTTAACGATTTAGTTACCATATTACAAACTTTAAAAGATACATGATTCATGAATACCAGTCTATGACGTCACTTACTACTTTAAAGAGCGTCTAAATGATAACGATTTGACGAGTCGCAAAATAAACATACGAGCTTTCGGATACTTTTAACCTTTTGATACGATTAGTGTGCAATTGGATTTTGAAATGAAGGAGTCCGACGGACTGCCTAGACGGAAAATCCGGTAGTCCGAGCCGAATTTTAGGAGTCTCGGACTACCGGACTCCCGTTAGTGTCGAACGCTGATATTGGAAAAGAACGCATCGACATTTTCCGTTCAAAGCTCTTGATTGATAGACTGGTAGCCGCTTTCTCTTTTATCCGAAAAGAGACCAGTATCAGCTAACCACGGTGCCCGTCGTGCATTCGAAATGTCTTGTGGGTACGTAAAACGAATCAAGCTTGCGGTCTAAGTAGTAAACAACCAAGATATTTGTTGTTGTTTTTTATAAAAAGTATTGTTATCCTTTGTATAGAATGTTGGTATTAATTTATTAACAGGGCTGTTTTCGACCTAATTTGCATGTTGCCGTGACAATTTCTTTTTAAATACAAAGTTTATTTTTTAACTAATCATTGCATGTCACTCAGCACTTTTTTTAAATACAGCATGATTTTTGGTATTGATTGTTTTAATACTATTAATGTAAAATAAAAAACCATATGCCGCGTACCTGTATAACGTTATAACTTGTGTTCTTGAGGAAAAGTAAATTCGGGTACCAGTCTACTGTATTGACTCATTCACTCTGATCAGAGCGGTCGAATGATTCACACATGTACATGTTATCACTACCTCCGGATGCTGATGATGTGAATTTTATACGTGTTATATTGAAGAAATTTATCAATAAAGTCGCCATTGAATGATTACCACCATCAAACGGATTTATTGTCATCTTACCGTGGATAGCATGGTTAATTTGACACGTAGAATTTCAAGCAATACAAGTTCGTTTGATAAATCATGTGATTTCAATTTTGCAAAATGGAGATAAAGAAATATCAAATATGCGCATACTTATTTATAAAGTTTCATTTTAAATGAAGCCAAATGTATGAATATGTGCATAGCATCTGGCTTATGAATATGGTGAGTGTTTACCTATGTGCATAGAAATGTCTTGCCATTCTCAGTGTAAGTACATTTTGTTCAATGACATTGTGTGATAAACCATCGCCATTTGCCTGCTCACTTTTGATTTCTACTCTTATTATGCACCAGTCAATTGTTACCACCCCCTCGGCGTATACTAGGGAAAAGGGCAGTGTTTTCACCTTTCAGCGGTGTCCTCACAGTGCCTGATGATTGCGGTGGTTTTGTCTTCCCGCAAAATATAGCGGGGAATTACCCTTACCTAAGATCCTTGGGGTGCGAGGTTATTTGGCAGGGATTTTACCATCAGTGCGTTCCCGCAGGGTAGGGCAGGGATTTTATAGGGGATTGGTTGGACTGAAAGTCAAAGTATTTCCCAGACCTGGAGGGGGGGGGGGCGTGGTTACATTTGACTGGTGCATAAAGTTCTTTTTCTGAAGACGTTTTGAGCTCACTTTTTGTTTCCTCGCCAAGAATGAAAATCAGTAATCACCAAATGTTGTGGCATAGTGAAGCATAGTGAAGTAATGAAGATTTAACCTCACAACAGTCTTTCTCAAATGCTGTCCAGGCTTTTTTATGCTTAAGAATAACTTACCTGGAGATGTCAGACCAGAAATCGTCTTGGCATGAGATTGGATTACTATGGATCAGCATGCACCAGTCAATTGTAACCAGGGCCCCCACATCCGGGGGTATACCGGGGAAATGGGCTGTGTTTTTACCTTTCAGGTGGCCCCGCAGTAACGGGTCTTCGTGGAAAATACAGTGCGGATGTGGCTTAACCTAATGTCCCTTGGGTGCTGGGGGGGATTTGGTGGGGACTTTGACATCAGATCATCCCTGCAGGGCGGGGATTTTAGCTTGGGTTGGCTGGCCGAAAGTAAAAGTCCCCGCTATTCCCTGGACCGGGGGGGGTGCATGGTTACAATTAATTGACTGATGCATAAGCTTGCGTATACATACAGATTCAGTGTTTTGGTGCACAGTTGACTAATTACTTATTAGAAGTTAAGAATATATATTTATTTATATAAGTTATACTTTGCAATCTAAATCATAGATTTGGAAAAGGTAACCTGTATCAATAAATGCAATTATAAATAAATAACTGTGCAAATCTTTATGAATCATCCAAATATGAGTACCTTGCAGGGTCTATGTTATTTTTTAAAAATTATACTAAGGGAGCTTTCAAGATTAGCTTTCCAATCGCATACACAATGCAGTTTGAAACCTTGATAAATCAAACAAATCTTGGTTGCAGACCATTCCTATTAAATATTTGATAAGTCACAGACATTATAAGGTACATTTTAAATGGGCTGTACTCAGTTAATAATGAAAAAGAAAAAAAAAACACTTTCTTTTTTATAGAAACCTGACATTAACTTGGTATCGATGTGTACCGAATTAATGCATTGAAACTTACTAACTGATGATGCACATAGTTTACAAATGATTCATTAATAGCAGTTATTTCGTGTTTTTCCTTTAAAAAAAGTACATTGTATGTCTGCCGAGTATAATTAATTCCTTATGCGTAATCTGTCGTTGATGTTATTACGTGATTTAAGCGAGTTAGGTATATATCTGGAAATTCCACCCAGTCTTTATAGCATAGTGGATTCGACACTGCACTGCAATTTTTTTACATTTTGGTATTTTATTTACAATAACGATATCAAAGAGTAAAATAGTTTATTAAAAAATTGTCCTTAGATTCGTTAAAGAAAAAAATCCAACTTTTTTGGTGCCATTCTGGTGTACAGTCCCTTTAATAAACAACAGATGAAGCCAATGCTGTATTAAATTTGAGACAGACAAAAAGAAGACAGTACAAAGTTCAACAAGTGTGACCAATTTGAGAATACCCGGTACCTTACGTAATTTATAAATATTCATGCGATTCAGACAATTTAAATGCTAAAAATCACCAAAAAAAACCATTCCCTTGAAATATTCCTGTCATAGTTTAAACTCATCAAATTTCAATGCACAGCATTTGAAATAATTTTAAACAGATGAAAAACTTATTTTTAAAAAGCACAATACATTGTTTATCTTTTATGTGACCTAACATTAATATAAAAATTTATTCAGATCATAATTTAGAGACTTTTCTTGCACTTAAATGTGAACAAGTATGCTTGGGATTGAACACTAAGAAAAACAAATTTCAATGAAATTGAATGAAGCACAAAATATAGAAAAATTGAAATTTTTTAGACTTTCAAAACATTTATACTAAATACGGTTACATAAAATGATGAATACATTTGTAGGATTTGATATCCCACTAAATGTAACCGTCGGCTTCGTTCATTCTAAACTTTCTCTCAGTGATAAGGAATAAATTTTATTCATTGCAGTTGTTTTCAAACTTTATGAAAATAAGAACAATGGAAACAATGCATTTACTGTTGATCAGTGCAGATTGTGGGAGGTCATGGTTGATTTCACTGAACCACCAATAAGCCCTGCCGAAATTGGATTCTAATTGGTCAGTCAGGTGTTTTTGGTAGGCATAATTAGTATGAATCTTAATTTTAACCATCATTTAAGAATGTTTACCAAATCATTGAATATTGAAATAACAAGCGAAATGTTAGTTTGAATGATGAAAGCCATGAAATATGTGAAGTATTCAAAAAGAGACCATTTTCCAGCTTGTGTCGAGAAAATTATTAAGTAAACTTATTTATTGTTTATCTGGAAAATGTTGAAATCTCATGTTAAGGCTTGATAGCTATGTTATTGCAATATGTTTTATTCATTGCAATATTAATGTAAAACATTTTTATGTTGACTTAAGTTTGTAGATAAAAACTAATGGTATTGGTGATATGAGAATGATCTCGTAAGTCTTTAAAATCCCTTTTGGTATTGTGAGGATTTTGCTCCAGTCTTGATCAGTTTAGCTTTTGAAGATTTTCAAAGTAACTGCAAAACAAGTCCAGCTGCCTAGAAAGACTATGTCAAACCCTGACCAGATAAAATTTCTAGTGTTTTCAAATTACCACCTTGGCAATGGTTTTATCATAACATAGGATATTAATGCTAGTGGTTTTAAAGAAAATGCTAGTGTTTTTGTATTCGGAATGATATATCATAAGTGGCACTAAATTGAACATAATTTATAGTTCTCATTGATAAAACACATAGCCCCAAGTACATGTTGATCTAAGATTTAAGGCTTGGATGGAGTCAGGTCAAGAAAATTGCATGTAACATTGTCAATACATTGTACTTTCCAACGCAAAAACTGTTTGATTATTCAAGTATATAACGCAATCCCCACACCAAGGAAATGCAGTATTGCTTAACCAGCTCAATTGACATCATGAGTTGGACATTAAATTGCTGCAATTAAAGGCACATCTAGATATCAGAATTATTCAAATTCTGATTTAGCAACCTTATTATAGTTTAATATATGAACTACTTTTGCGAAATGAAAGCTTTTTTAGATTTACAAGGACGGGTAAAAGTATTTGTAGTAAAGTAAATGTACTGCAACACCTGATACATGTTGCCTAGGAATCTTACAAATTCTAGGCACTCCAAATGTTACAGTTCTACTCAATTTGGAGTGCCTGAAATGAAAGCTTCTTGATTCTACATTCAACATCTTTCTGTATGACCAATGACCAGGAGAATCATGAACCTACAACCATTTGCAACTATTGAGATAGGGAGCTATCAGGACAGAGACAGAGGACAATACAAAATACAAGAATGGCCTACTGTTGCATTTATTGATGTCTTTTACAAATATTATCCAAAGTATGGCCCTGTGGTTTAAAGCTCCCCTGAAAAAGAGGTGACAGGTTTTCTATATAGGATATAATTACATCATTGAAAATCTCTCTGAAACTGCAAATAACAAACCTTTGATATAAAATGATTTAATCATTTAAACAAGTATGTGTACTTTGGTTAACATATGCTAACCACGTAAATTAATTTGTTTAGATCTGATTTAACGACATTGAGATTTTCAAAAGAACTATGACTTTATCTGATTAAACACTTTAGCCCCACCCCCTCCCTCTACCCACACTTTTAAAATTTCCTTTGCAGCTTGCAAGCAGTTTTAGTCTAAAGTTTAAGCTAGCCCATTAAACAGTGACCCCTTGTGATGTGAGCCGATTTGTTTAATGCTTAGAACATGGTTATCAACATTCCCCTAAATGAAGCCCTAGTCCATCAGTGCTTTCAGCACTTTGATTATTTGTTTGATAATGTTTGGAAGTATCGACATCTACCCTACTCTTCAATCTGTAGTACGGTATACATATTTAGAAATGCCTGGACTTGAATGTGGTACCCCTCCCTCCAGTGGACATACATGAACATTTAGTTTACAAATTCACTTTCTACATTTGAAGTAACCATGCTGATAAAAGACTATTTCCATTTAGGTGAGCCATGCAATGATTTTGTAGAATGTTTCATGTGTTTCAGCTGACAGTAGATCTCAGGTACAGAGAGCTAGATATGAAGCCGCCAAGTGGAAGTACACATATGGCTACGAAATTCCCATGGACATGCTGTGTAAACGTATAGCAGATGTTTCCCAGGTCTACACACAGAGCGCAGAAATGAGGCCTCTAGGATGCAGTAGGTTTTCTTCAATCTTCTTTATTTCATGAAAGCAGATTTAAATGGAGCAGTTGGATCCTGACACTGCTACTTGCTCTTTTCTACCCTTTTTAACATGAAGTGTCCAATATTTGTATTGATATGTCCTTAGAGATGCTTGGTACACTATCAACACAGTGAAGCTTGGTACACTATCGACACACACTATCGACACACAGTGAAGCTTGGTACACTATCGACACACAGTGAAGCTTGGTACACTATCGACACACACTATCGACACACAGTGAAGTTTTTTCATTGGTATTTTATGTTTTTTGGACTTGGACGTTGTTTCACCCTAATCCAAAGTTCTCTGTATTAAAATATGAGCAGCCATTGTGTTGATAACCTACTACCATACTGTAAGGCTTGAAGGTGATAGAAGACCAAGATTGTAAACAAAGTTTGTTTAATAATTGATGCCCATGGTCCACAAATTATGTATGTGTCTATTAGAACATGTAAGGATTGCTCACAATTTTGTGTGTTCATGCTGTATCATGTCTGTATGAAAACAGAAGGGAACTTAAGCAAATTCCATGAAAAGCATTAAGTTACTGAAACAGTTCATTTGTGCGTAAATCTCACACAATAATTGGGTATTTCCGTAACACAGGCATGCAGTGTGTGATTGTATGACATATACTATGCTTATATTGGTTGCAGGTATGATATTGATAGCATATGACCAAGAGAATGGTCCCCAGCTGTACAAAACTGACCCTGCCGGCTATTTCTGTGGGTACAAGGCGTGTAGTGCTGGTGTGAAACAGCTAGAGGCCAACAGTTTCCTTGAGAAGAAGATCAAGAAGAAGCAAGAGTTCACACACAATGAGGCTACTGAGGTTTGTGTTATGAAGATGTGGTATTAAAATGGGCAATTCTCTTGGAAGTAATTATACCCCCCAAAACAAAGTTTGGGGGGGGGGTATACTGGAATCGGGTTGTCCGTCTGTCTGTCTGTCCGTCTGTCCGTCCGTTTTTTTTTTGTCCGGGATTCATCTTTGTCGTTATTGAACAAATCTTTTTCAAACTTTCAAATATTAATGACCATGATGTAAACCTGTGCCTCCGTGGATTTGGTCCGAGTCGCATGATCCTGAGTGGAGTTGTGGCCCCTTAATGAGTTAAATTGGGCAAAATTAGCTTTGTCCAGGATTCTTCTTTGAAGCTATTGAGCAAATCTTTTTCAAACTTTCAAATATTAATGGCCATGATGTAAACCTTTGCCTCCATGAATTTGGTGGGAGTCACATGATCCTGAGTGGAGTTGTGGCCCCTTAATGAGTTAAATTGGGTAAAATTAGTTTTGTTCGTCCTACTCCTTCGTCATTTTTGAATGAATCTTTTTCAAACTTTTAGCCATGGTGAGAACATTTGCCCCTGTGATTGTGGTTGGAATCACATGATCATGTCTCCAATTATGGCCCCTGAATAAGTTAAAATAGGCAAAAATTATACAGCTTTGTCTAGCCTAATCCTTGGTCATTTTTTCTATAAATCTTTTTCAAACTTTCAGATGTCAATGACCATGATATGAACTGTTGAATATGTGATTTGGTGCACCTGTATTAATCAGAATGTTTGCATGGCCTTAAAAAGACCTTTAATTGATTTTGTCCTTAAAAAGACCATCAAAAGTCCTGAAGTTAGGTGCATACAGGCCTTAAATTTGTTACAATATTCGCTTTGGTGGCCTACTCCTTTGTCATTTTTCAATATATTTTTCTCAAAATTTCAGCTATCCATGACCATGATGTGAACCTTTGTATATGTGATTTTGTGCACCTGTATTATTTCCTTGGTACTCATGTGTGGGGGGGAGGTGGTGGGGGTGGGTAAACAGAAATTGGGTTGGCAGACTGTCAAATTCACCCGTCCACCTTCATTTTGGAATATCCTGTCAGGAGTCATGACCCCTTTATGGTGAAAATGAGAGAAACAGGTTTGTTATCTCCCCTGAGGTGGGTGGGAGTGGGGTAATATTCGCTTTGGTGGCCTACTCCTTTGTCATTTTTCATCATGACCCCTTTATGGTGAAAATGAGAGAAACAGGTTTGTTATCTCCCCTGAGGTGGGTGGGAGTGGGGTAATATTCGCTTTGGTGGCCTACTCCTTTGTCATTTTTCAATATATTTTTGCTGCAGTGCCATGGCAGTCCCTGATTCAGTAATAGGTATTCTAAATAAACTAAATAAATGTATTGCCTTGTGCTTTCTAATGATACCATAACTAAGGCCAGGGCAAACAACCTAGACAGGGAAGGGTTGGGGGGTATTCGTTAGCCTTTGGCTTACAGTTCTAGTTTTACATATGGCCATTTACTCCACAAATGGATCTTGTTAAAAGAGTATTTAAGTAAATGGTGTGAAGTGATCCTTCTTATATCATGTTATAGTTGCAAACTTCAGGTATTTAGAAATGAGGGTCAAGAAATTGTTTAAAACCTGTACTGAACCAGTTAACTTACATTGCATTTAATAGTCTTGGGTGGCATCAGCAAAATCTTGTGCAGACAATAACTAAATCATATATCATCAAAACTGTAGAAGCTTGGAGACAGTGTTTGTGGAATAGATTTATGTGGATTTTATTGGTTTTTTCCTTTTACATAGAAATATGTATTAGATTGACGTAGGTGGGCGCACCTATGGGTGACACATCAAATAATGTGCAATTTTATTTGTAAAGCTGTCACGAAAATTTTTTACGTAAATACATTGACTGGTTCATCATTGCATCAGTTATTCACCTAGACGCTTTTTATACCCCCCAAAACAAAGTTTGGGGGGGGGGTATACTGGAATCGGGTTGTCCGTCTGTCTGTCTGTCTGTCTGTCCGTCCGTTTTTTTTTTGTCCGGGATTCATCTTTGTCGTTATTGAACAAATATTTTTCAAACTTTCAGATATTAATGGCCATGATGTAAACTTGCGCCTCTGTGAAATTGGTACGGGTCACATGACCCTGACCAGAGTTATCTCCCCTTGATGTGTTAAAGTAGGCAAAATAAGCCCTGTCCGGGATTCATCTTTGTTATTATTCAACAAATCTTTATCAAACTTTCAGAAATTAATGGCCATGTTGTAAACTTTCGCCTCTGTGAATTTGGTACAGGTCACTTGACCCTGACTGGAGTTATCTCCCCTTGATGTGTTAAAGTAGGCAAAATAAGCCCTGTCCGGGATTCATCTTTGTTATTATTCAACAAATCTTTATCAAACTTTCAGAAATTAATGGCCATGTTGTAAACTTTCGCCTCTGTGAATTTGGTACAGGTCACATGACCCTGACTGGAGTTATCTCCCCTTGTAGGCAAAATTAGCTTTGTCCGGCCTAACTCCAGGGCAAACAACCTAGACATGGAGGGGTGGGGGGTATTCGTTAGCCTATGGCTTACAGTTCTAGTTGAACACATTTTTCTTGCAACTAGTGTATCCACTCCTTTTATTTCATTTATGTCAAGCCTGCTTGTGAGCCAGACATCGTAGTCACCATGGCAGTTCCTTATATGTGTGTGCATCTGTTTGTCTGGACTGAAGAATGTTTGCGCTGCTTCTTGACCATGCATTATAAGATATTAAAAAAACTTGCCATGAAGGTTTACCATGATGAGGTGGCATGTTGTGCACAAAGACCCAGGTCTGTAGGTCAAGGGCATGGTCACACTTAGAGGTTAATGGCAAAATAAGTACTGATGACAGGACTGGTCTAGACTGAGCCTAATCTGTACCATGCATGATAGAATTTTCAAAAAAACTTGCTATGGATGTTAACCATGCTGAGGCGTAGTTTCGCAGGTACAAATATTGTTCAACTCAATGTTATTCCATCATTCCTGTGCTGCAATTGCATGGAAGATCATTATGTTTGTGTCAAAGGCTCCTTCAACTGGCTTGGCATGTCGCCATTTGGCGTCTAGTTTTGTGTTAACCTTTTGACATTGATGTAAACACAGTGCATTTACATTGAGTAAGCAAATGTTCTGTCTGCACTAGGTGAAATAGGACCAGCTGGATGAGGAAAGGCCGGCTATTCAGGGAATGAATAAATCCATAACAAAATCAATGCTTTATTGGTTAATTTTATTCGGGCAAGGACATTATGAAAGCAGCTTGGCTGATTTGGCAAGTTCAGCAAAATGATTATTTCGAATAATGATATCATAAGAATCACTCTCATGGATAACAATACAGTTAAAGCCGTAAACCGTGCATTAATAATAATAAGCTGAATGTGAAAATGTAAATTATTTTCTGCAGGACCCAATTTTGCTGGATGTAGCTATGGCATATGTAACTATTGATATCTCAATCATTTAAACAACAATTAGCTAGGATCTTTCTTTACCTTCTTCTTTTAAAACATCTTTTACAATCCAATTATTGTATTTATATAATGCAGCAGCTGGGAGTTGCTTACGTCATAAGAACGGACATGACAGAAGAGGTTTTTCAAGTTAACATGTACATACTTGTAAATTATTGCAGTATTCTCCCTTTGCTTTCAGATCGCTATCACCTGCCTTTCCAATGTATTATCGGCTGACTTCAAGTCATCAGAAATTGAAGTGGGAGTTGTAACCAAGGACAATCCTCACTTTAAGTAAGCTGCCGTGTCAGTTAGTGGCTCAGGTTACATGATAATGGCTGCCTGACTCTGATGATAGAGTATTCCGATATAGTTATTGAAATGGCAACACATTGTATAGATTTTGATAGTTAATAAAAAAATTGTTTAATACTGGAATTAAATAGATGCAATTACTTTCAATATCAGGGTTCGCTATAAAGCAAGGCTTTGAAAACATTGTCTAACATGGCAAACTTTTCACAAATTGGGAGAAGTTTCTATGATTCAAACTTGTTCTATATATGTATAATCTCTATAAGAATGTTTGGGTATACCGTTCCTCCCACTTTCTCCTCTTTATTTGCCGCTATATAAGTGTATGTTGTATTTGATTGTTCATTCAATACAATTTTTCAGACTCAAACTACATTGCATGTACATATGTACCACAATAATCTGTCAATCTGGAGTTGTACAAATAAAAGCCACGTACCCTAAAAAAGCCAGCCACCAGCCTTTTTATCATGTTTTCTGGCCAGTTCATACCAATAAAATTAGCTTGCCTGTGAATTTTTTATGAGACTGTGTGGCCATTGATGCTTACTATATTAAGGTTTGAAGTCTGACCAAGCACAATCTACTTGCAGGCTGGTAAGGATTTTCCAAATCACATTACTTAACTATGAAGCAGTACCTACATGTTGATAAGGTCAAAGACATACATGTTTGACCATCTTTATCGCAGGTGAATCGAGTGTAGCTTTAATTAATGCTGTATTGTATGTGTGTTTGCAGGATTCTAACAGAGGAAGAGATTGATGTTCATCTTGTGGCGATTGCAGAGAAGGATTGATCAAGTCTCCTACCTGGACCATATATCATATCGACATTCATCTCCACTGATGTGAAGGTGGACTTTTGTCGCAGTGGAAACATCAGTCCATGCAAACTTGTTAAAACCTACGAACATCTTTCAACTCAGATTTATGTGTGTTTATGGATGATCAATAAATAATAGATGAACATTTGTGAAAATGTTAAAAAATCAAGTCAAATCTGACTTAAACAAGAAAAGTGCTTCACTGTTTGTGGTTTAAAATATATGATAATTGTATACTTATTAAATGAATCTGTGAAATGTACATTGTTGTGTAGATTTTTCACCCACCAATTCACTAATAATTTCATTCTTGTCAAGATTTATCAAGTATTGAAATAGCCTTGGTGTCATTGGCATTGTCAGCATTCAAAATCTTCACATTGGCCATGGCTCAGTTTCCAATGAAACTTGGTACACATGTTTCCAGAGATAATTTGTAGCAAGGCCAATAACTCTTGACTTGAAAAATTGGCGAATTACGCTCCTTGTTGACTGGAAAAATATGACACAGACAAGCACTGGTATTCACTTCATGGTGCTCTTGTTCTAGTTGTGGAGTTGTCACATTACGATTGCATCATTTGTATTTTATGGGCAATTTTGTAACAACTCACAATATAGATTGCATGTGGATATTGAAATGTGGCAAAATTTTATGACCAGGCATAGCATAGGCAAGCCCAGATATGCTTGTTTTTGCTAATTAAAGGGCCATAAATTTATTTTATTAAGAGCAGCGGAAAAAGAGACCCAAAGTGCACAACTAAATCACCTCATTAATATTCCCCTAAGGACAGACGCACAGATGGACAAGGGCATATCTATAAGCCCCTCCCCCCACATTAGCACTTTTATGTATGACAGCTGTAGTAAGCATAGTTACTCTTCCTGGAAACCAGTTTACTCATTTTTTTGCAAAATCTAGAATTGCAACTCCTATCATTTCTAAAGGAAGAGACACATTAAACTTAAAGCACCTAAACTGTACTTTCAAATAATTACATCAAAAACATTTGTCATGATGCACATCAACTATTACTGTCAATAAATTTATCGATCATATGACTGAATCTAGAACACAAAACTCGTATGATGAGTTCAATAAAGCTTAGCTAACTGCAGCTCAATTATAAACACTTGGTAATCAAAGTTGCCAGATTGCTTTCATGGAATATAAACTGTTGGTACAGAAAGAGCAATATTTGAATGCACTTCAGTTAAAAAGCAATATTACAAGGGGTTAATGTGGAAACTGTATGTGCGCCGGATTTTTCATTTTGGCAAATGCGATTTTCAGTTGATAGGGTAAATTGAATGCTGATAAACCATATTCACACTTGTCCAACCTAGGTTTTGACCAGAGATGACCCATATTCACACAAATCCTAAATATCATGCTGAGAAATATTCTGACTGAGTAGATTAGAAAAAACACTTGTTTAATTTATGAAAGGAATAATAAACTAGGTAGATTGCTTTTTTGAAATAGCTCTCGTCTCCCCCATTGTGTGGGTGTAGGTTTATGGACATGATATTTGTACTTTTAGACTGGAGATGAACAAACGTAAGGGTCACCTACTGGTCATGACCAACCTGCATACCAAGTATGAAGTTCCTGGGTTGAAACTTTCTTTAATTATTGAGCGGAAAGAAGTTTGACGTACAGACTGGTGACCAACAAATTGTGTTTACTGTTATAAGTCTCCTTGACCTTTGACCTACTGGCCTGATAATCAATAGGGGTTATCTAGTAGTCTTGACCAAGTGGGATTCAAAGTATGAACATCCTGGGTGCAAGCGTTTAGTTATTGAACAATTTTTTTTTTTCACCTCGGGGTAACTGCAACCTATACCACGACCTTGATCTTTTGACGTACTGATTCCAAAAATAATAGAGGTCATCAACTAGTCATGTGCAACTAGCATACCGATACCAAGTATAAAGTTCCTGGGTGCAAGTGATCTTAAAGGCCTAGTTTAAGGAATATTTGGCATGATAATCCCCTGCTCTGCATCTCCTGCAAATTGCACTGGTGTCACAGTAGGGGCCAATTTCCTGTGTATGTGTGTATTGGCTCAGGGCCATTAAGGGTCCATTTTTATAACAAAACATCCAAAACTGCACAGCAGGATACTCAGATTAGAGATCTGATCAGACAATTAGGCAGTAAGATTAAGATCAATTAACAGAGGTTGTGTACAAATACACGTTGTTTTTTTGTTGTTTTTTGGGGGGATCACTTATAGAAGGCTTAAACTAGGCCTTTTAAATTGTTATTGGAAACTGTTTTCACCTCAAGGTCACCTTGACCATTTGACCTACTGATCCCAAAATCATAAAATCAAGATCATAAACAAGTAATGACCCACTTGCATACTAATTATTAAGGTCATGGGTGCAAGTTTTTCAGCTTTAGATCACTACCAAAATATTGTTTATCACCCAAAGGTCACAGCGACCTGGACCCACTGATCACAAAATCAAAAGGAGTCATGTACTGGTCATGACCAACTAGTATACAAAGTATGAAGTTCCTGGACCTAAAGGATTTTCAATTATTAGGAGGAAACCATTTTTTTACCTCAAGGTCACTCGGACCTCGACCTTTAATCTACTGATCTCAAAATCGATAGGTGTCATCTACTGGTCATGACCAACCTGCATACCAAGTATGAAGTTCCTTGGCCCAAGCGTTCTTTATTGAGTGGACACGAAGTGTGACATGTGATCGACTGACGGACGGACAGAGCTAAAACAATATGTCTCCCCTTTTCATAGGGGAAGACATAACTGTAATTTCTGTATAATACTAATAGTGACCTAGCTTTTGACTAAAGATGACCATGTTCACACTGGTCTTAAATATAAAGCAATCGTTGTAAAATAAATATGTTTAAATTATGATGACCGAGTTTCATGAAGGTTGGTTCAACACTGCCTAATTTACGTGCGCAATTTTTTTCTTGATTTTACCTGGTGACCTAGTTTTTGACCAGAGATGACCCATATTTACACTGGTTCTTTATAGCGTGCTGTGAAATATTTCTGGAAGATCGGGTTAACACTAATGAATTTGCGAAAAGAATATGAAATTTTAGCATAAATTTTCTCGATGTTTGACCTAGTGACTGATTTTTTATACCAGAGATGACCAATATTGTAACTGGTCTAAAATACCATGCAAATAAATATTCCAACCAAGTTTAATGAAGATCAGTTAAAACTGTTGTATTTGTGACTCAGAAAAAAACTACAATAAGTTGTAGTATTTGTAACGCAGAAAACCTAAAGCAAAATGTTAACTTCACTGAAATGCTGCCTGCCCTCTTGTTATGGCCAATCCACAGTATAATGCCGATTTTTTTTCAAAATAAATACAGCTAGTAAGCACTCCAGTAGCTGTCTTTTTGTAATTTAGGTTTCAATTAGTGTGCATCTTTTTGAAACTTTAGCAATAATATTGAACCATTTTATTTGGATATATTTGACCAGTTAGTGGTAATTTTTGCCATTGGTTGACAATTAATTGACTACTGAGGCCAGTTTATCTTATAGACGTTTTATTCAGGTCAGCTTACAAGTTAATACTAAAAGTGAAGTAAATACAACAAATAACAAGTGGTAATAAATGACAACCAAGACCATGCTTTATTCAGCCCAAGTTTTTATTCCCTTTCATCTCCTGTCCATGAGCAGTCAGGTATTTGCAGTAATATCTGCACAACCAGGTTTCCATGACAACAACAGTAAATTCAGTTGCTATGGCAACAGAAAATACAGATCGAAATGAATGATTTAATGTGATGATTACAGATTTTCTTCCACTTATGAGTGGAAATTGTAATGGCTAGCCATCCCATGTTCAACAGTTTTCGAAAATTTTGTCAGTCACCTGCCCCTCATGTTCCATTTTAGAGCACTTAGCAGACTTTACAAGTCGTTAAAACAGAGAATGACTTGGATAAATATTGATAATGGTATGTAATAAATATATATAATATATGTTTACATGACAAGCACAGAATACGGCACATGGATCTAGAGTTGTCTGTTAGGAGAGAGGAGGTCTGACATGACGGAATGGCTAGCCATTTTACAGAGATGTATTAACAAATGTGATGTCCATTACTTAACAAACATAGCACATTACTGAAAGACCTTGTAACTTGTTTTGTGCAAAAATGGTTCTCTTTAAAAGGAAAGGACAGTCAATGAGAAAAAAAATGTGAGGAAAAACTACCTACATTAATGGTGACCTTGAACCCTGAAAGTCAGATCCAAGGTCACATGTGATTTGTTACGAATGATTTTGTTTTCTATGCAAAAATTGGAGAAGTATCACAGTCTTATAAATAAATAAATAAATAGATAATAACAAATGTGAACCTCCAATGATTCTCTAAGTAAAAACTACCTGTGTATTTGATGAGGAATGTTATTTGGCACAAACCAACGGTATTAACAGATGATGTCCCACCACTCACTATCACGTATTTAGCCTCTGCTTAACAGTGTTATGTCTACTCCCTGTCTTCAGACTAAATATTTCTCTGAACATGGTTGAAAAATGTGCATTTGCAGTATACAAAAGAAATTCTTATCATATTGATTAAACATTTTAAGTATGTGATTTCAAGCACATACATCTGCTGATGTTGGGTGCAAGCTCTGTCTGCCAGTCATAACAGGATTAACTTAAAAAAAAAATCAATGACACGATAGTTTGTGGTGGGGAAAACAACAAATGAATAAATGATCGCCTCTTTCTATCACATTTGTTAAATAATAAGCAGGGTATTTAATGATATAAGCCCCAAATTTTAAGTGCACTGTCACAGTCAAGCGCCTCTTTAGCCAGTCATGCAGGGAAAGGCTAACATGACTGGTTCTCGGCCCTTAACGCGCAGCTGTCTGGTACCCAGCAATAGTGACCAGTTCAAACAGTCGAAACGTGTCTCTTTTAAGTAACTGTCTACTTTGCAATAATTGTACCATTGGTATTGTCTTCTGACCCCGATATAAACATACACTATGCTCAACTGCCAACTTTAAAGGATAAAAGTGCGCTGATTTTTGTTCAAAGTGTTACACTTGACCCTTTAAAATACTGGTACTAAAAATACATCCTGCAATGAAAAGCCAAAAGGAAACAAAACAATGCACAAATTGTTACTTAAACAACACACTGTTTGAGTGGCATTAACGAAACACGTGAAGTATGATCCTCAGATCTATATATATAGTAACAACATGATGTCATGGAGATATAAATGCAAATACCACATACACAAGTCCACCAAAACCAGCCTCTCTCTCTCTATCACACTAAAACGTGAGAATATGTGTGACATCAGGCCAACTCATACCCACACAACAGTCATTTAAAATATTATACACATCATCCAGTTTCCATTTATGGTTGCCTGGATTTTACAAATTTCTAGCCAATGATGTAGTCATATTGCTAGTTTACTTGAAACCTTTATATGGAATTTATTGGATATCCCGGTGATATTATATAACTTTTGCTCCTTTTTTTTGTCTTGAAAAAATCCAATAGCGTTATTTGTGGGTATGGGTTTGCCTGATAAACAGATCTGAGGTATAAATGTACATAAATGGTCATCATTACTGATATAGGGATGTTGCACCAATATTCTTATGCAGGACTTTCTCACAAATCATAGCAAACACATAGTAAACAAGTCTGATTAAAAAAGTTAAGCATAAGAAAGTTGGTTGTATTATACGATAGGGTACTATGTATGAGAAACACAGACTGGATTAAACACTTCTACATGAATATATGAAGACTATTTTGATACTATTTCAATAACAAACCATGCATTGTCTTAAAAAACGAATCTCGATAAATGACTCGACATAGTAGTGAATCTATGAGAGAATCAAGAGACGAGTAGCGAATATTTGACACATGACAACGAACATTTCCTAGTTTTGTTAACGATGGTGTGATTCGTCCATTCGCAGCCATAACTGGCAAGGATAGAAATCGAGGTATGACATTTTAAACCAAGCTGCCATTATTCATGAATAATGCAAGAAATTAATCAAACTGGATCGTAGTTAAAATATGTTTACACAAATAGTATTCTTGTCTACATAGTCATAAAGATAAGTTGAAAAATGTCCCAAAAGTTTAAGCAACATTTGATTTGAATTGTATTTTACTGAAAACTATCACATTCTCAGTATATAAATGTTGGATGTTGAAAATGTTCAATACTGTATGTATGTATGATTACATATGTCTCGATACATGTTTATGAAGTTAACAGACAGGAAAATAACATTATCTAAATGTACATATAGTAACTTTCCTGCCTGAGGTCTCAAAACAATTTGACAAAAGTATTAACAAATAAGGTTGAGTAACTATTATACACTTAAATATTATAATATATTAGCTAAATCTGTATTAAACATGAAACATTGCCTGGCCGATTAAAGTAATCACAATGCTTTATAACAAAATAACAAAATAATCCCTGTACTAGTAATGACGCAGTTATGTACCCTTTTATACCACCAATCACACATAGTTATTGTCCTGTGTACTAAGACATGGGGTGGGGTAAATCCAGCTTCAAAATGTCATTAAAACTATTCTGCTTCGTTTTTCTTCATTGACAACTTATTTTCACTAGCATTGTTTGTGTTATTTATCCTTAACCAGTGACCTTATTATAAGAAACATTCCTTCATTTTGTTTGAACTGAAATATAGGATTCTTAAATGGTTTACAATAATTATGCTATTAATAAAATCACGAAATTACAAATATTATCCTACCTATGGCTTACTTTTGTCTGTTTGCATAGAGAACCATAGTAAGTATTTTGTGAAAATTAAAATGTTATAAAATTTATGATGATTTTTCAATGTATCTGGAATGATTTAAAAAAAAAATGTTTAAATAAAAAGACAATTTTAAATTTCTACCTAAAACCTATGGCACAACCACTAAGTGATCATATACCCTAAAAGTTGCACCAAAATACTAGAAAAATGGCTATCACTTCAAGAATGAACCACGTGGCGATATTTACAGTAATGTTCTCATGATCTCATAAAACAAGGAGTATAAACCAGTTAAAATTGATAAAACTTGAAAGTACAGTAAAAACTGCCACATTGATGCAAAACATTATGTACAAGGTGAAGTTCATTTTAACACTGTATGCAAGCTTATGGTGATTATACTCAATATATCACAGCATATAAAATACATGAATAACTTGTGGGGGCAAATTTCAAATGTCAATGTGGCATTTTCTATTGTGACGACAGCAGAATAAATATCTGTAACTGAAACAATGTCCTTGATAAGGCAAATCTAGTAATGAGTGTATGGTACCCCACCCCTAGCATGTCTCGCATTTACTCAGGTGAAGCCCGAAGCCCCGAGGCTTCAGGCCGAGCCCATGTAGGCTGACTTATGAGACTGAAAGACCGTGTAGCTGGTGATGAAGGACTCATGTGTTGACTGCAGACAACCACCCACCCCGCCAAACACAGCCATGTCCTCTGCCATACCTGCCTTTTGTGTATATGTAACAGGAACTTTATTAAGTTTGTAATAAATCAGAGCAAGTGCCAACTGTGCGACTACAATTGCAATGTAAACATAGTCCACAATGTATTTAGATAAAATTTCTTTCTTATTTCTACATTGAAATACAACTTTTGTAATAACAATAACACCTATTCAATCTCAATTTATCATCTGTCTTAGACTATATAGATGATTTTAAAAAAACAACAAAACTTTTGTGATAAATAATAATGCCCATGTAAAACAAAACAATGCAGTGTTTAACTGAGGAAATACTGTTTAATACTTTTTTTAAACACTTCTGCAATTAGTTATGACAGTAGGAAATGGCTGGTGCTGGCGAAGTGGCGCAAGTTGCTTCCCTTTCACTGGCATAAAACTGAGTAATGAACAACAATAGCAATGAAAAATAAATGATCAACTATTAAACACGAGGGCTGAAAAAATGAATTTTAATAGTTTTTAGATATAACACCTAGCCATAGCAGTCTTGTATAGCAGACAAAGCTTCAGATTACAAAAACAAACAATAATCATGTAAATTACGCCAATCTAAAGAAGTTATGCTTAAATGCAATATATTTGATGTCACTGTTGACGTAGCTAGTGTATTGATATATTGTATCTATGATATTTTAGAAAATATCTGTTTTAAAAAAACCAACCCATCCAGTATTGTAAGTCACGGAGTGTAAAATTGTCTTTGTGGCTATAGTAATTTAACTATAAATTTAAACAGAAAAGGAACACTTAGTTCCTTATTGATTGACATGTGTAAACACTGTTCATCTCATATAAGATTACTTGACAAAACTTTACAAGTTTAATGTCCGCTAAACTAAACTGCCATGGCAATTGTAAAATGATCTATTACAACAAAGTGGAAAACAAAAAAGGCTAAAGACTTCCCAGAACTTCAATCGTAAACTATCACTGTTTAAAAAGTCTCATCACGACTCAATTCTATAATAAGCATGCTCTAAATCATAAACACGCACAATTAAAAAGGAAACAAAAGACTAAGTTCGTAGAAAGATATATGTGTATTGACCTGAATGTCAAACTCAGGCTGGCTCAAACTAACAAAGATAACACAGGAGAATAGAGCAAGAATATTTCAACAGAGACTTGGAACTGACTGCAATATATAGTGAACATCAGCTACCCGTGTAATGAAGTTCCACAAACGGTAAACAAAGAACAATTCTTACAGTCAGCCCACATGAACATTTTCAACAATGCCATGGTTTAAGACATGTGCGTGTACTGTTATTGTTAACTGTATAGAGTCGTTAATTGCATTAAGTTACATGAAATTAATACTTAAGAATCTTAGTAGCTCATTTTCAGAAGTTTATGAAGTTGATTATGACAATTTGTCCACTTAAATGTATGATTGATAATGATTTATGGTGAATACTTTAATTGGAAATATTTTATAGCATGTTTTAATAATCATTATATGATTGCTATTGATCTTATAAAATAATCGTTATCAGCAATTGTGTATACTATGTTTAGAATATGTCTATAACATAAGCAAGTATATTATTCAACAATCAAATCACTAATTAGACAAAACAAGTACTTTGTACGCCATCCCGAGGCAATATTAAATAAATGTAATATAAACTACACTCACACACAGTATTGTGATTAAATACAGTAACATTAGCTTAGTAACAAAGAATTTAAATAAGAATTAACAATTTGACTAAACATTATACATTAACAAATTATCATAATTTCCCAATTCAAAGATATATAATATATATTATATAATACAATATCTATACTTAGAATGATTTTCTACAAAGAACATAACACCTCTAACTATATAATGCATACACAATTTCATCTCTGCGGAAAAAATCATCTTTTTTTTAAAGTGGAGAAAAAAACCAACTTATATCCACAACAGTAATAAATAAAACATTTATCTTCAACAAAAAAGTGCTTACTTAATATGCAAGATAAAATGCTAGACTATAATAAAAGTAATAATAAAACCAGTTACTAGCGGAAGACCACTGGTAACTGTAACCCATGTTTCACAGGTTTTTACATATTTACAAAAAAATAACAACAGCCTCCATACCTATTGAATTAAAATGGAACATTCCATGATAATGGACCACTCCTGTGTGATGATAGCAATGCTCTGTAATGGTTTAAGTACACGTGTTCTACATATGCCAAAAGGAGATCTGTACCTATATTCCTATGTATATACAAATACACAATAACCGCAACTCCACTTAAATAGTGATACATTGATAGATAAAAGTCCGCTATTCAGACTGAAGCATGCGTGTGAATCAAGACACAAATCAAAAGGGCATGCAGTTGATAAATATTCTAGCTTCACGATATATCTCATGATGATGGCAAACAATTTCTGTAACAATAGTATACTTAACACGTCAATAAAATGTCTGTGACGAATCTATCGTCAAAATGTGCACTACACTACGCCACAGTAACAGAAACAAGAGTAAAACACGATGAGAAAGTTCAATGTTTGTTAAAATGGTTGGTTTTTTTAAAACAGTTGTAAATAAAGCCTAATATTTAGCCAGTGTTAACGGGCGGAGGTTTGCGCCTGGCGAGCCCTCTTGACTTCCTCTTGCTGTATGCGTTGCTGAATCAGGTACTGTGCTTTTGTGATGTTGTTCGGCGTTCCTGTAATTGTAACGATTCGATTCCGAGTGCCTGGCATGTAGACACCCTTCTTCGAGATCTGTATATTGGTTTGAGTATACTGCTGTAATTCCACTATTCCTTTCCCTCCTGGACCTAAAATCGCACCAACTATACTCTCCGGAACTTCTAAATCTTGTTTGGCTGTAGCCGATTTGTCCTCAGTTGGACTATACATGCCAGTCCCTAAACCAAACGAGTTTTGGTTGATGTTAATGCTAGGTGGCCTCTCCCCTCCAGGAGTGAAGCCCTGGGAACCAGGGTAGGCTGGTGTGGCCGTGTAGGACTCGTTTAACATGGGACTTCCCCCATATCTCTCCTGTTGCACGTTCGGGGAGTTACTGCCAAACAGACTAGAGTTGGCGGCAGTGGAGCCCGAACTTCCCAGTCCTGATGACCCACTTCCCACAGGTCCAAACAGGCTACCTGACGACGTTGGAGTACTCATCATGTAGCCCTGTTGGGGGTTTTGGGAGGGTGTGCCTGCTGCGGTCGTGATCATGCCCTGAGGCTGAGGACCCTGCATGCTCATCTGAGCCTGCTGTACATTCTGCTGCGTACCCATAATTCCTAATATTCCATAATTTGCTAAAGTGCTCATTGCTGAACTAATTTCCTCCGTAGCCTGGTCCGAATATCCGCTATTTCTCAGAGTCATTCTCAAACTGTCTAAAGCTCCAGGAGTCATTCCACCGCCAGCTAACAAGTTTCCTATATTGAAATTAGCTAAACCACCGCCCATATTTGCGCCTCCTAGAGCGTTTGGATTAAATCCAAATCCAAAAGTAGCACCACCAGCAAAACTGTTATTTCCCACGCCCGACATTTCCTGTTGTTGGTTCTGCATGAAGTTTGTGTTGGCGAATGGGGAGCCGGTGGGATTTGCACTAGCCACTGGCCCTGTGTAGTCTGCATAGCTTATATTGGGACAACTACCGCTCTGTGGGTCCTCTACGATCTTTTGTAATATCAAGTCTACAGCTTTTTTGTTGTTTTCCATGTCACCTGAAATATACAGAAAAGAAACACTTTTAAAATGACTATAAATTGTAAATTAAAAGTTAACAAAACAAATGAACACTATAGAATTAGCATAACAGGGCTACATTATGGGTTGATGCCAATTCAAAAATTTCAATACTAAGGCATTATTTTGTTTAATTTATTTGATTTCAATAATCAAATAAAAAAATTTTTTATTATTTTGTGTACAGATGAAAAAAATATTAGCCTTTGAAAATGCTTTTTTCAATTGACAGCAACGTGGCAACAAATTCCCCAGCTAAAATATTGCAAATATTTTTGTACACAAATGGTCAGCTTTATGTTTTGATCTTTAAAGTCAAATGAGTTTAACATATTAATGCATAAATATAAAATGCCCCTTTAAATGTACACCTTTTTCTTTGTTACGCATCACTACTGGCGAATCAACAGCAACCATTTAAACCATGGCAGAATGTGACATAAACCACATATGCGGATGTTTCTTGTTGTTATCTTACAATCTATTATGAACACATGTATATACTAATCTTGGCCAAAAAGCTGTCTACACATCTAAATTATGTTTCACGGCCAGTGCAGGAGACTCCCATGATCATGTTGTTGAAATGTAGACTAAGTTTAATACTTTATACTTCTACTCCATTATGAAGACAGCTTAAAGGTGATATAAATCATGCCAGTGTCTCCTGTGAAGGAAACAATAAGAGGGAGAAACATTTGCCACCAGACTAATGCAATGTCCAAATTTATACTAATTCATTTCAGCTGTTTGTGACAAAAGACAGCTTTAAGAATCCCTCCTGATTCTGTTGCCTGGGAGATGTCTATTATGAAAGGCCATGAGAAAGTATCTATTAGGGGATCAAGCCTCTTGGTTAAGAGACAGACAACAAAGCCACTCTTCCACCTCAACCTCATTTACGGTCTGAATGTAGAGGACATATACTTCCAACAAGAGCAGAGCAAGCAGATGCCAAGGATCTGTTGTTTTATTTTTCAAGTCATATAGGGTCATAACTTCACCAGAGACCACCATTACAGCCATGTGTTATGGGCATGTAAACACAAGAGCTTTTAATCACTCGCAACATGTAAACTAACTTTGATGTGAACATCTTGAACGGTCTTCTCAGTGGCCAAGTTATGGCAAAGGTTAAAAATAAAGCACGTCTACTGCAACAACACTATAGAGATACCTCAACTTTTTGAATAAAGAAGGTTATAAAGCTACTATGGCACACACCTGCAACTGTGATACATCTTTCGGGAAGGTTTGTTTCTTTTGACTTCTGTGAGATTTGAACGTAGGCACCGCTTTCTTCCTTGATCTGTTTGATGAAGTTACCCCCCTTGCCAATGATCATCCCTGCGGTGCTGTTCGGCACAAGAATCTTCACCTGAAAGACACGCCTTTGTTAGAATTACAGCTTCAACAGTGATTGTCACAGTATTAATGCCTACATTAGTACATAGATTGCTAATGAATTTAATTACTTCTGATAATAGTGTTTTTATATATATATATATATATATATATAGCTTATGAAAGTTCAAGCATTATTTAGAAATATTGTCTACTTAAATCATGATGAAAGGAAAGGCTATAATGTCCCAATATTTTGTTTTACACAAGTGTATAATGTGCCCAATGATGTTTGAATGGTGAATATGAGGGTGATAATGATGAATGTGGGTGGATGGGGTGAACATGATTTGCACTTGGTCAATATTGCTTATTATGAGAACAATAAAAACATAAAGAAATAAAGCCTGTTTTTCCACTAAGGTTAACTACAAATGTGCGAAGCGGATATGTTGCCTGCTGGGAGTATCCATCATTCACAAACCATATTTAGTAATAATGTTTTATGCACCATAGAAATTAAATATTTTCATATAGAGTGAAAATCTTTTTATAACATAGGCAAAAACATTGTTCAAATTGCATCTAGTCCTCGCATATTTCGAGAAAAGCATGGAAAAAAACCCTGCTTGATCAACCAATATTATCAAGAGCCAAAACTCCGGAGATGATAATGCTCACTGGCTGATTATTGAACACAGTTCAGAAGAGTTTATAATCCGATCTGACTGATGATCAAACTAAGTTGGGATATAATACCAATAAACATTGTAGCCAAGTTTGATAGAGACGTGTTCAAGCTAGAATGCAGACAAAGTGAATTTGGTCAAATTTTAGCAATTTAAGGGCCTGAACTCAGGGGTTAAAATTGGGATGAACTCAGGTCAGATATTATGCTGTTAAACGTTGTGACCAAGTTTGGTCAAGATAACAAATTCAAAAGTTATAAAGCAGACATAAAAGAGAGACGCTGCGGATGCCACTGCGCAAAATGATCCCCATGTCTGCCATGCTAGGCTGGCTACATGATGTACAAAATACAAGTAAGCGTACTGCATTTACTATTATATTATTATAAAAGCATATGTGTTAATAAAGTGCCGTGTGCACCTTATCTCTCAATTACCTTCAAAAAAGCATGATCAGTAGCTAATTTGTATGAAAGGTTTGCATTTATCTCATGTTATGAACCATATGTGAGGCAGAGTTGGATGAACCTTGGTGGAATGCCTGTAATATGCCAGACACACTTGATGTATATGTTGCCCTTGAATATCCTGTTTTCAATACTCATCCCTCACAAGTCTGTTTTGTTCACCTCTGATTTTTTTATTTCATTGTAATGTTATAGTTTAGCTAAAGTCAAGGTGAACTTTCAGTCAAATAAGGGAGAAGTTTGACATTTTTTGGAGACTTCTTCTCCCCAGTTTCCATCTACATGATGAGTGAAAGGCTGATACTGATTACAAGTAATATGATTGTGTATGTGCAACAATTACAATACAGGCAATGAAACAAATGCTAAGTATATAAATGTATTCCTTGTAGAATAAAGAAAACTGAAGGAAATCCAAGCTGTTGTTGGAGGATTGTCAATAATGGTTTAATCATATGACATGGTAGACAGTGTTCTAGTGATTCACAGTGAAATACTGGAATCCCCACAACATTATGTAAATCTCCTGTCTCTCAGACAAAATGACCTTTTAGTTTAGTTCAAGTGACATTTCAACAATCTCTTAAAATATTCTCTATTCTACTTTCCAACACTAAGCTTCTGCGTTTCAGTGATAAAACATCAAGCAAAACTAGCAACACTTATTCCACAGTAAATTGTATGATGGACTACAAATACTTTATTTTCCCCAAGGTAAATGCATCACTGCCAAAATGTTTTTTTTGTATGACATCATCTAACAATCTATAGATACATGTGACTCTCTTGCAGTTACTAGTTTTCTCTGATGTAAGCTTCAACACCCTAATATAAATTGGGATGAAATGATCATGAATGAAATGAAATGATATTAAAATGGTTTTAATTGTTGCTATTTAAGTTTCACATCACGCCAAAGGTCTAAAAGGAAATACTGGTATTTGGGAAGTAAAAAAAACATGTTTCTATGGAAACTTGTTTGAAACAAAAAAACTTTTCAAGGAAATTCAAGATATGGATAGTTTAAATTAAATTTCAGCTCTAAAATTAACTTCAAACCGGTCCTTATGACGCACACAAATCAGAGAAGAGTACACGGAAACTGATTGTTGCCTTGTGGGCACCAATTACTGTAAGCAGAAACTTAGTGCTTGACAATGGAGATGAAAGGATGAAAACAATGACTTACATTGACCACAGTTACCTGTCTGTGCCTCTCGAAATTATTTTTTGACACCTCTGGTTTTGGATTGGGGTCAGGCTTTTCTCGAATTTTTTCCATGATAAAGTTGTGGACCTTTCTGACGGAATCAGCGGCCCCCATGATAAGGCAAACACGTTCTGTTGTTCCTGGAAGAGACAATACAATACATTTTATAACCGACTACCTTAGAGGGAGATTATATTAAAGGCTTTCTACATTTATAATATAAATTATAATCCCACAATACTGCATCATTTTTATTACCAAAATATATTTGCTGTTAGATCAATTTGTTTCATGTAGTTTCTATCAATGATACAATGGACGGGAAAGTTGGGTGTGGTGAAAAAGTGTTCAGTTGCCTTAAATAATTGTCCTTGACATTGCCAGAAGCCCTTGTTAGAAGTAAAAACTGGAAGTCCCAACAACTCTACATTTGTTAAGCTAGCATTTCATATATGCTTTCCGGTGATCTATAGATACTTATCAGTGAAATAAGAATGATATTTCACTGTTTGAAACAATGAAATTACAATGTCATGTACAATTAACTGTTGAAGGCATAAAATATTAAAAACACGAGCTGTCACAAAGAAAGAGCGCTCAAACATTTTCCCCATTTTGACCAGAATTTCTAAGTTGAATTATAAAAGGCCATAACTTACATAACAAGCAAGATAATTATCTGACTAGATTAGTTAAGTAGGTTGAATGCTTGGGAGTCACTGTGTAAAGTTTTAATGCAATACATCAAGTAGTTGCTGAGATTTTGACATATGCACATACAAAACACTAACCAGAATTTTTTTAAGTGGAATAATAATTGGCCATAATTTGCATTACAAGCACGATAATTATCTGACTTGATTAGCTAAATAGGTTGGACGGTTGGGAGCCCTTGTATAATTTTTCAATGCAATCAATCAAGTAGTTGCTGACATATTGACTTGTGCACGCTAACTTGCTGAACCTAAACCAGAAATCTAAGTCGACTAATCAAGGTCCATCATTTGTATTAGATGCAAAGTAGAGTTATCTAACTTGGTAAATAGGTTGGATGGTTGGGAACTATTGTATAACATCTTAATGAATATATCAAGTAGTTGCTGATATATTAATTTATGTGTGCTTAAATGCAAAACCATAACCCGAATTTCTTATCCAGAATTTTTAAGTTCAATATTAAAGGGCCAGAATTTGCATAAAATGCAAGGTAAAGTTATATAACTTATTTAAATATATAGTTTGATGGATGGGCACATGTGTCTATGGTTTCAATTCAACAGTATTTCCTGAGATATTAACTTAAAGGTGCTTCCCTGCAAAACCTTTACCATTGTTTGATGCCAACTCAGTTGTGAGAAGTAAAGCTCCCATATTTATTGAATAGTCAAGCTTATAATTGTTAGGTCTGTGTAAGGCTAAGATTGCAATATTTTTCACCTTGTAACACCAAAAGTACCAGTTTCACTGTGACAATGCCACCCAAGAAATATAGCTTTTGGTGTTCATCTAGAGATATAAATAACGATCTTAGACTGAAACAAACAATTATCCTCCGTGTAATAAAAGTGATGATCTGACCATGAGCCTACATGGTTTGCTTTCCTTCATAATAGTGCACAGTGTGACATATATCAAGGACAAACAAGGACAAGTCTGTTAACTGTCACGTTAGCAACAATAGAATAGGCAACCTCCAGGCGAGGTGCCATCTCTCTTCAGAAAATAATCCCAGAAAAAAATGGTGATTTACTGTCATGGGAAGATTGTAAGACAAAGCAGTTAGATTTTTTTTTGCAACGTTCCAATATAAATCCATTGTGTCAATATTTTTTTCTTTCTTTTAAATTTCAGTAAAGACTGTCTGTTTAATCAGAAAGTACATCCTTTTCATGATTATTAAAGATCAAGATAAGAGAAATCAGCAAACACAGGAGATGTCTTATGATATATTCCGCATCTTGAGTGGAAGTGTGTGTGATAGGCATCCAATCAATACATCAGGCCTGAAACTTCCCGACCACTGACAGCACACATCCACTATAGAAGGTGATGACAGAAAACCACTACACATGTTGAAGAATGAATGCAAAAAGGTTGTATGTTACTTTAAATAAAGAAGTAGATAAGAAGTTTTTGCTGTCACCCATTGATATATCTACAAAAATTCTTATCAAGCTCTAGTTACGATGGTCTGAAGTATTCTTGATTCCTTCAAATAAATATTCTCAATTCCATTTAATATTGAGTAATTGCTGTACCAAAGTTCTAATAGCATTCAAACAACTGTGGTCTTTATGTAAAAGTTTTCTTTTCTAACAGGCAGTTAAAATGATGCTTTATTTATATCAACAGATTATATAAAAATCAGTCACAGGGGAAAGGTATAGATCTTTACTTGATGAAGGTAGTAGCCCTGCAAGTATCTGTTTTTCTCAGTTACGTCAAGATAATTATTGTAGCCTCAGTTATGTGACTGGGTACACATGTGCCAATGTCATTGTTAACCAGATTGCCAAGTTTCATATCAATATCTAAGCGTTCATGTCAAGTTTCTTGGATATCTTGTAATACTTTGCTAAGAGGCAGCCGGACAATATAAAGTTTATTTAGAGTACTCAATTCAATTTTTGACCTCTTAAGTGTGCCCTTGACCTTTGTGGTACTGACCTTGGTCTTGTGCATGACACACCATCTCATCATGGTAAACCTTCATGGAAAGATTTTGAAAATCCTATAATTCATGGTCAAGATACAGCCTAGGCAAGGATCAGTCCAGATGGACATTCTTACACAGTCACTTACGCAGCATTACAGAACCACCAGCTATGTCCAGTTCACAGCAAGTGTGCTCGACAAATACCATCTAAATAAAGGCAATAACAATTCTTCCAAAAAAAATACTGACATTCAGGCTATGACAATTCTTCAAAACGCATATGAGCCTAAAAGGTTTTATCAACTTGCATCATGTTCAATATTCTGTAATAAGGGAATGAATAAAAGTGACACTCAATAACCATGGAGATTTCATCATCAAGGATAAATAAGTGGAAAAGAGTTGCTTGATTGTTGTTTCTGCTATTATTTCCCTAACAGTTATTACTACACAGGAATTAATACTGAACAGCTAAATAACAAAGATCAAGTTTTTGTTTTAATTTCCAGCCGAAAAGGTTAATTTTTACAAAATGAATGACAATACTTCATAAGTTCAGGCAAGGATATAATAAGCAAGGAGAGAACAGGAAGCTAGGTCACCACAGTCTTCCTTGTCATTAACAGGAGCTGGTCACTTTTTATTATCAAGCACGTTTGACCTCATAAATTTATTGGCAAAACTTTCATATAGGGCCATTATCTGTCACAACTAAATATGGAAAACTAATAAAAATCCTAATTAAATTAAAAGGTTTGTTTAGTTTAATGCAACTGCAATCTTTCAAATTAAAATGCCTCCAAGACATAAAATGATCCAAGTTTATAGAAGCTGTGTGAAAAGCTGGTAATTAAATGTTTCCCCACAAGCAATGTCAACGGAGTATTGGCTGCATGAATCACTTTAATTACCTACTTACAGTCAAATAATTATGAAAATTTTCGAAACAGCATATTGCTAGATTATTTTGAACTCTTAATTGGTTATGTTCCAATCAAAATGAAATCACTACAAATTTCATAAAAGTAAATTATAATTTTCATTTTTTACCGTACTGATTAAAAAGTAATATGCAGTTGTGACTCAGTGAATTTATTCCTAACTACAATTAATGTAATGTATTAAATTTGCATTTCATTAAAATGTAGATCTGAATACATTCACTTCGAGTTTTAAAATTATCATATCAGCGGAAAAATTCCGTACGTAAAAATAATGTTTCTTTTATGCTTTATGGTGAAATCTCATGTTATTTTCACTGCCATTATTTTCTCTACAGTAAAAATATCAATTCCATATTTCACTGTAATTATTAATTTTGGTTTCTGTGTTGCTTTATAAAAAAAGATTGTTTCTCACCGTATTTTACAGTTAGCGCCAATTAAATTGACATTATTTCTCAAATTTTGGCATAAAAGAAACAAAACATTTGTTGAACTTTGGTGTAAGATCCAATTAATATCACTTCTGATCACAGAAAATTACATTTTTAATGTGGTTTCACCACTCATGAAAAATATTGCCTCCTGAGATCATTCCGTGATATAAATCCTGATCTTACACCAAATTTTAACAAATATCCTCTATATGTTACCTGGCCTCTGTGGATTACCTGGGTAGAAATCATTGGCCTTGGACATTTTGACTCGAGCGCCTGCTTCTTTTTGTACATGCGCAATCGTCTCGCCCCCCTTGCCGATAATAGCCCCTGCCGCAATGCTGGGTACCAGGATCTTGAGGTGAACATTGTCTGCACCTGAAAAAAATAAATAGCAATAGGTAATGCAACAAATATGTATAAAATTCATTTTCCTTATCATTCTCATGTCACTTTATGAGCACATTCAAGCACAATGTTGAAAATATGACACTTAAATGTGTGAATGGCTCCATCAAAGTTATGAATTGTATTACTGGCAATGTAGCAATTGTTGAATCCAAAACTCCTGAAAAGAAAATCTTAAATGATTCATGAACACACTTTCCGAAAAGTGTAGACAGAATATTATATAGCGAAAAGTGTAGACAGAATGATATACAGCCAGTAGGTAATCAGACTCTCCTCATGCAATATTCTGAGATAGATATGTGTGTATAAATTGCCTAGTAATCAGCTTATTATTTTGACATCATACTGATAATGATGTGTCAGCATTTTTATATGACCTAGACAGGAGTAAAAATCATCCCCAAGTGATACATTCATTATACACAGAGGTCAGAAAATAATACACACCACTTGGCGCATCATTTTTAAGCTATGATGAGGGACATGTTAGGATTTAAATAACAAGGCAATTAGCAGAACCATTGTATGCTCCCTGAAGGCAATATTTAAGTACACATTCAGCTGTCGTAAATTGAGTGACATACATTTTAGGCCAATGCAAACTTTCATTTTACATTACACATTGCATTTTAAAGAAAATAAACTCTTATCAAGATATACAAACATTCAGATACAATCATACATGTATCTTTCCATACAAACACTTCAACATAACCATACATGTATCTTTCCATACAATTACTTAAACACAATCATACATGTATCTTTCCATACAAACACTTCAACACAATCATACATGTATCTTTCCATACCAACACTTAAACACAATCATACATGTATCTTTCCATACAAACACTTAAACACAATCATTCATGTATCTTTCCATACAAACACTTCAACACAATCATTCATGTATTGTTCAATACAAACACTTCAACACAATCATTCATGTATCGTTCCATTACAAACACTTCAACACAATCATACATGTATCGTTCCATTACGAACACTTCAACACAATCATACATGTATCGTTCCATTACAAACACTTCAACACAACCATACATGTATCGTTCCATTACAAACACTTCAACACAATCATACATGTGTCGTTCCATTACAAACACTTCAACACAATCATACATGTATTGTTCCATTACGAACACTTAAACACAATCATACATGTATCGTTCCATTACAAACACTTCAACACAATCATACATGTATCGTTCCATTACAAACACTTCAACACAATCATACATGTATCGTTCAATACAAACACTTCAACACAGTCATACATGTATCGTTCCATTACAAACACTTCAACACAATCATACATGTATCGTTCCATTACAAACACTTCAACACAATCATACATGTATCGTTCCATTACAAACACTTCAACACAACCATATATGTATCTTTCCATTCAATTACTTAAACACAATCATACATGTATCATTCCATTACAAACATTTCCACACAATCATACATGTATCTTTCCATTACAAACACTTCAACACAATCATACATGTATCTTTCCATTACGAACACTTCAACACAATCATACATGTATATTTCCATTACAAACACTTCAACACAATCATACATGTATCGTTCCATCACAAACACTTCAACACAATCATACATGTATCGTTCCATTACAAACACTTCAACACAATCATACATGTATCGTTCCATTACAAACACTTCAACACAATCATACATGTATCTTTCCATTACGAAGACTTCAACACAATCATACATGTATATTTCCATTACAAACACTTCAACACAATCATACATGTATCGTTCCATTACAAACACTTCAACACAATCATACATGTATCTTTCCATTACAAACACTTCAACACAATCATACATGTATCTTTCCATTACGAAGACTTCAACACAATCATACATGTATATTTCCATTACAAACACTTCAACACAATCATACATGTATCGTTCCATTACAAACACTTCAACACAATCATACATGTATTGTTACATTACAAACACTTCAACACAATCATACATGTATCTTTCCGAATAAACACTAAGACACAATCATAAATGTATATTTCCATATAGAAAATGACTTATGAAAGCTAGACTGATGAAGATGAGGAAAGGCTTAACTTGGAAACTGTTGTCTGCTGCATGGGCTCATCCCTGTAGTTGTCAATGTAATAATGTATTAAAGAGGTATGGTTATATGGACTAATATAAACTACACATTGACCATCTGTTGTATCAAAATAATTTATTTTTTCCTTTATTGATTAAGTCCTGTGGTAAAACACCCTCCTCGGTCTCCCCATCAATCAACTTGTGCCATAAAAGCAGTGAACACATGGTATCTGGTTACGGCCATATTTACAAGAAACCATTGATTAAAGGAGGGATCTAGTAGCAACTATTAATTAAGGGATGGAACAAGTGACTTCCAATTAAGGAGATAGAAATTCCTGCCAGATGAACAGAGTGTTATGGTTTATGTCACTACACCCTAGAACCTACTGTAAGTGTTCTTGACCTGTAGGGAGGTCATGAAGACCAGTTCACAGAGATAAAGTTAACATTTAGGTGATGGTATATATCTCAGACCTAAGATCTGCTGATGGGTTTACTGTTTTTGCTTGTCTTAAATTATAACAGAGACCAAAATAACCTATAACATTCCATCTTGGCATCTTGCACTGTTGTTATATATAACTCAAGTGAAGACAGTTACCATAGTGCATGTGAAAGGTTAAAAACTTCCTTGAAAGCACTGAGACAGATTCTTAATTCGACCAAATCTATGGAACCATCATATACCCATTTTTTATATTTTTTGGTCAGATTAATTATCAAAGAAAGACAAAACTGAACTTTACTTTCAGTAATTTAATGGAAGCCACAACTATACAGTTGATATAACATCAATATTTTCTTTCAAGCAATTGAATAACTATAGCAACCCGAGAAAGAAAAACAAAGTGTTTAAAACAGACAAAATCGAAGAGACTGCGGCATGCAGGTTCTCTGTTGAACCTAAGTGTGGCTCATATATTCTATTGAAGCATGTGAGAGGTATGTACAAATGATAGTAAAACATACCAAATGCCTTGATAAGCCTTCACCTTATTTTAAGACACACAGGTATGCCTATTACACCTGGCTGTATCCTGGTGGTGCAATAATATAATCATGCAGATTATAAATGTGTTACATGTGTTTAGTCCAATTTTTACAACACTACAGAACCCTGGAAACAAGTGATTTTCTTAAATCACAAACAGTGTTGAGGAGAGGATGATAATGGTCAAATATTTGCATAACACTGATAGTAAAATGTATTATATTCTGTACTACCAACTGTTTTTTTAATGCTTATGAATGTAACTGTACTCAATTTGATTTCATTTTAATATCAAGCAGACGTACAATGTGAGAGTATGTTTAAATCACCTAGGGCAACCAACAATGTCCTTCATGGCGAACTCTTAGTGCAAATAGAAATTTTAAAACTGAGAAGTATGGTTGAATTCACATTGAATAAACATCGCCTTAAAGATATATAACTTTTAAGAGGTGGCCATTTAAAGTAAGTGGGGTTTAACCACACGGCAGACAGACTGCCAATTGTGTGGGGGCAAAACTACAGCTAATCATGTTCTATAATGTGTAACCGACTTGTTATGCCATTGGAATAGAACCACTCAAATTACAGATACAATTTAAAAGACTATCAGTCGATAGAACATCTGACAATCATAACGTATATCTGACTTATTCAATACCATATCGGGCAAAAATCAGTTGTATGTGTAATTTATGTTTAAATAATTGGCGAACCATGCATAGAGTTGCATCATCAGCAAAAACTTTTAACTGTCAAAATATAAATGATGATTTAGTCTAGTTTATAGAGAAGGCATGCTAGGCTGAATATTTTTATCAAAACTTGGTCCATGATTTGTTGTTGCAACACAAATACAACAAAATCGCTGCAAGCAAAAGTTTAGCCTGGTCTTCTTGTTGATTTTTTGTTTGAAAAGGGTGAATAATTGGACAATTATTAAACTTCCAATTTCCTTTCAATATCTTGAACAGTGTTTGAATTATGGTCAAGGTTAAAGTTTTTGCACTATGGCAGTAACGACAACAGCACCAAGGCTATGACAATACCTAGATATTTTTCCTTCAAAAATGTGCCATCATTTTGTTATGCAGATCTTTCATATAAACAAATCTGTGTTTGGTGGGAATGGTGCCCAAATGACTTGAATTTATGCACAACATTTGTCAGAATGCATTTTACATGACAAAAATATATATTGGATGAAGTCTTAGAACTGTATCTATAGCAATATGAATCATTTACAAGAATGTCGACATTTCCTGTCATGGGACAACCAATCCAGGCTAAAGTCCATTAAAGCCTTGAAGACACCAAGTCAGCAGAATTAACGAGTAGCCAAACATGAACCCTAGCCCAGTAGAATAGCACTGTACAAAAGGAAATAGAAATAGGATTGAACAAACCATTTACCAATCAATATGCTGTATTTAGTGGGAGCTATTATGATTACATTATAATCAATACAGCCATGTATGGATTTGGCACCAAATATTGTAAATGCTTACATGTTGTATTATAATGAGTTTAGAAGTTTCAACTACAGAACTATGAGTGACTGTTCTGATCTTAAAAGATAAATCAGGATGCTGGTTTGAATATTAAAATAGAAACAAGAAAACTCCTGAAGATCAATAATGATTGCAAGGAATCCCTAAAATCTGTTTCCGACATATCTATGAATCATCAGGCTGCAACTAAAAATGTACACACAAGTGGCTGTCAGAGTGTTTCTGGAATCTGGAATAAGAGTTTAAGAACAATCTTTCCAGTAGAGTTCAAATTGATGAACTCATTAGAAAGCCCTTTCAGTTTGTCAAACAAGTACAATGTTTATCTGACATTGTGATAATAGATTCAAGATCAGGAATGTATATAACGGCTGAGCTAGGTAAAACAAAATTGATCTGCACGGCTGAGCTAGGTAAAACAAAATTGATCTGCACCGTCAGCAATATCCCTGATGTTTTAACTTTCACAATGGCTTGCCTTAATCATGTATGATGAAATATCAGCTTTCTTAAACGAGTAGCAAGTATAGACAGTATTACTGAGGACAGTTTTGTCCGTCTGTGAGTGTTAAACATATTAATGAGGATGAAGATTTGGCTGATGTTTTTATCAATGTTTAGCTTTTTGAACAAAAAACTACCAGTTCTTAAGTCATTTTTACCAAGGTGTGTATATGCAGCACCCATGAAAATACAAGCTCTTGAATCAATAGGTAGTTGAAATGTGTGTATATATGAATGTAAGGCAGCTAGGTAAGTGCTGCCAGGTGCCCCTGTTCTTATTCCCTCATTTATGCCCTTGTCACCCAGTCAGTTTTCTTTATACATAACTGGCCATTAATAACATGCCAATAAAAACTGCAAATAGCTCAAGTATTGCAGTCGATCCTCAAGTCGGAAACAATGCTCACTGTTATCAACACTTACAATGACATTAGTGTATGATAGAACAGCGGTCAACTAAGATTGGGGTCTGACCGAGCATCTGTGTACATGTTATTGCTCATTAAACATGATGGAAAGGAAAACCATGCCCACTCCAGTTTTCTGTGTGATGTATGACGTCCATAACAGGCAGAACATGGGCCTGCTAAAGTGTGTAACCCTTGCAGCCGTCCCAGGGTAGGGCCAATTATCCAGACAGGTCTGTCAGTCCCTGTGGATCTATAAGCAAGAAACATCCAATACAGGATCATCTGATCAGTCCATCTGTCCATCACATTGCTCCCATTCCTGTCTTTTTTTAGTTTTGATCAAATATGACCAAATCAGTTCGTGTTCATGTTCAATGTATACCCAACAATTAATCAATACTATAAGTCATATCACAGAGCATGCACAGTTTCTTCAATGTCAAATAGTAGCAGAATATTACTTATGAATATTAAAAACTTCATGTTAGATCAAAGTAGGATTTGAACTTCAGAAAAAATGAAAAGCGACAGAACCTTTCAATGTAGGACATCTGTCCCACTGTGATCAGCAGTCCTCCACAGTTAATGGATCACCCCTTAAGATGGCCGGAACAGACACAAACTTTACCTTGACATTCACCAAAGTTATGTTAATATACAAAATTTCTATGTTATATTTCTTGCTTCCTTACAATACCCATCCTTAATCTCTTTCATAGCTATTAACTACAAAGTATATCATTATAATTGTCTATCAAAAAGTCACTACAGCATTAGCAACATTTCTAGCAGTGTTACAACTTGTCTTTGCAGGAGGACCTCAAAGCTTATTGAAAATGAATATTAAACATCAGCTAATACCCAAACCTTGATTAATAACATCCAAACAATTATGTAGATTAATAAGAAGTTGTTGCACTGAGCACAATCACGCAGTTTCAATGTATCAATACCTGCATATCTTATTTCAATATTACTTTATAAATGAATAGCCACTTTTTCATTTTAATATTGATGCTATCATGACACTATTCCTTCGAAGAAAAATGACTGATGATAAATTTTTAGCATAGTTTTCAAAAGGACAGGGTGCTGCAGAAGAAGGACAGGGTGCTGCAGAAGGACTGGGTGCTGCAGAAGGACTGGGTGCTGCATAAGGACTGGGTGCTGCAAAAGGACTGGGTGCTGCCAAAGGACTGGATGCTGCAGAAGGACTGGGTGCTGCAGAAGGACTGGGTGCTGCAAAAGGACTGGGTGCTGCAAAAGGACTGGGTGCTGCAAAAGGACAGGGTGCTGCAAAAGAACTGGGTGCTGCAGAAGGACTGGGTGCTGCAAAAGGACTTGATGCTGCAAAAGGACTGGATGCTGCAAAAGGACTGGGTGCTGCAAAAGGACTGGGTGCTGCAGAAGGACTGGGTGCTGCAAAAGGACAGGGTGCTGCAAAAGGACTGGGTGCTGCAAAAGGACTGGGTGCTGCAAAAGGACTGGGTGCTGCAAAAGGACTGGATGCTGCAAAAGGACTGGGTGCTGCAGAAGGACTGGGTGCTGCAAAAGGACAGGGTGCTGCAAAAGGACTGGGTGCTGCAAAAGGACTGGGTGCTGCAAAAGGACTGGGTGCTGCAGAAGAAGGACTGGGTGCTAAGGGAGAAAAGGTCACATTGTATCAGGATAGAAGACTTTTAAACATAAGAAATTGTGATAAATTGAAGTAATATTACTTTTAAAATCCCAAATATGTTTAGGTACTTATAATAATATAAGTTTTAATCAAAACAAGAGTCGGCACAGTATGTGAAGAACACCTACGAATGTGACATTGAACAAGATCAGTACATGAAAAAGTTAAAGCCTAGACCAACTATACTCTATGTCCTTATATGCAGCATTCCAAGGTCAACAAAAACTAAGTGTGACCTTAGAGGAAAAGACACAGGTCTTGCATGCGACAAGTTGTCTTGGTAGGTCAAACACATAAGGCAAGTTATTTTTCAAATCTTTCCATATAAAAGAAAGAAATTGAGCGGGACACATGGACGGACAGCCGGTATGGAAGTGCGATTTAAATATGCCTACTTTTGGGAGCAAAATAAAGGAAATATTTGACAGTCTATGAAGGCAGAAGGGTGCCTTTGTTGGTTTCCAAAAGGGAAAAAGGGTGTCTTTGTTGGTTTCCAAAAGGAAAGAAGGGTGCCTTTGTTGGGTCTCCAAAAGGAAAGAAGGGTGCCTTTGTCTGTCTCCAAAAGGAAAGAAGGGTGCCGTTGTCGGTCTCCAAAAGGAAAGAAGGGTGCCGTTGTTGGTCTCCAAAAGGAAAGAAGGGTGCCGTTGTCGTTCTCCAAAAGGAAAAAAGGGTGCCGTTTTCGGTCTCCAAAAGGAAAGAAGGGTGCTGTTGTTGGTCTCCAAAAGGAAAGAAGGGTGCCGTTGTTGGTCTCCAAAAGGGAAGAAGGGTGCCGTTGTTGGTCTCCAAAAGGAAAGAAGGGTGCCGTTGTTGGTCTCCAAAAGGGAAGAAGGTGCCTATGCTGATCTCTGCGAGGGCAGGAGGAAACCAAAACTACTGCCATACTTTTTAAGCAAACACCTTATTATAATGTCACTTCCTTATGTACAAAAGATGATTCTTCTTAATACATTGTGCAACAATTTCACACAAAGCTGACATGCACTTAGTCTGTATGAGAATAAAGCAACAAAAAATAATTATTTCTATCTCACATTCTCATTTCTCACAATTGCTTGATTAAATAAATTCATTATTGACTTTCAGTTGTTTTTAATCCTGAAGAACTACGGCAACTGCCATTTTCTGCAAACAGCTGATTCAGCAGTTATTTCTCCAATACATGAAGAAGTTCATTTGTGTCATACAAACCTCAGTCACTGAGAAGAACACGTCAACTGAAACTGATTTGCCTGCAGAAACCAGGATGATAATAATTACTAAAGGACAGACTGTCCAACATGTCTTCATTCATTAACTAACAAAAGCAAAGAGATGGTGAATAAATGAGTATTCAGACAGCTACAGTGGGTGGAGATCTCAGGAGTATCAGGCTGCAGGCAACCCTTTTATAAACATGCAGTTGACAAAACCTGAAGCCCCTGGGAATATCATGTGACAAACTCATATGAACTTCTCATAATTATGTAGTGATCCTCAAAGTCAACGTTCACACTCCCACCATAATTCATCTCCTCAAGATCTCCATGCCCATGCCTATAAGTAAAGTGTCTTACAGCATTTTGCATAAATTAAGTGATATGACCATTCTGAATGTTGTAGGTTATGACAGGAATGAAAGTCCACCCAGACTCTAGTTACCAAGAACACAGCTTGGTTTGTAGTTGTTGCAGGGCTTATGTGTAAGTTTGAATACAACCAATTGTTTCATGGATGCTAATTTAAAGCAATAACTTTGCTGTAAAAAAGTATGGATTACATCTTACACTTGGGTAGGCATGCACATAGCCAGTACTGTACAGATCATGAGGTCCAACATGAATGTGTGTTGAGATACTTATCATCTTAAAAACAAATCAATGAAGCAAGTCTCTCATAATGGAGTATCACTTTGGCCCAGGAGGTTTTCACCAACCACAAACACCAGCAATTTATAACATTCATGTGATGATCTGTTATATTAAAGAAATCCAAATTAATCATTAATTTACTTTTACTTTATGAAAAATACTACAACCAATCAATGACAATCATATGATTCCTAGGTGTGGAAAGGTTAACTGTAAGTCCACTTACCATAGGGGTCAGTCCAAGAGTAGGGCCCTAGATTGCTCATATCTTGCCAAGTCATCATAATTGTCTGCCAGTAAAGGGCAAGTTAGCCACATGTGATGTCACGAGTTAATAATGTATCAACGTTTTCTCCACTGCCCTAGACATGATAGCCAGGTGAACAAGGACGACAATCACTCCCAGTATGTCACAGATATCTAACAGTCACACACACTGTCACAACATCTAAACCCCCTATCTCCGGCATATACTTAATATATCTACATTTACACATATCAGTCACACATAATTTATATGTACACTACAGTAACTCAAGTCAAATACAATCATGCCGCATAAAGGAAGATAAGCCAACATTATTTTCCTTTTAATCCTTAAGCACAATGAAATGTTTAAATTTATGACAATGATAATCCAACATGTCACTTTTTTGTGTAAAATGTACAGAACAATATAGCCGGTTATCAATCATTAATTGATGGACTCAGGGAGCAGACCAGGACTTAAAAGTTACATGTGAATATCACATACATATACACAAGTCATCTACACAATAACCCGTCGATCATAATTATGATGAGACTAACAGCCAAGCCAGACATTAAAGTTAACAATATATGAATATGAAAATCTAGAGGCCTGCTGATGATTACACTATGTTTAGTCTGTGAATAAATGATTGAGTAAATTATTTAAATTACAAAATACATGTACATGTATAGGAGATAAACATGTACAGTTTAAAAGGTCTTCAAAGTCCTAATAGTTCAAATGCAGGTACTCACTGTCACATACATACGAAAAGCACACATTAGATCACTGCTTATTTCATACTTTATGATAGTTCATACTTCATGATACACAGTAAGCAAAGAGTTAAGAAACTGTGAATAGAATGTAAATGATTAAATGTAAACTGGTTTTTGAAACCTGAAACATGTTCAGACATGTCCACCAGATAACAATCTTATAAATGGTAAAATGTAAAAAAAAATCTTGTATGTCATTATTTTAATATTAATCATATGTATACACAAGCAGATCCAAGGGGAAAGAGGGGCACATATTTAATATAAAGGGAAAAAAGTATTTAATACAATATGCCAAACTATGCACCATTTCAGACTAGAAATTGTTAAAAAATTTGTGGGAGTTCCCAAGACTCCCTTGCCACTCCTTCAAACAAAATAAATTTTGGTTCTGAGGGAAAGGCGCAAGTCAAAACGCTACGCCCGTTAGTTACTCAAACATCAAATCCTGGCCCCGCCCCTGATATATCAAGAATGTAATATTGATGATCACTTAAGTCAATGGGTACTTAATAAAATGTAAGGGAAGTAAAAATGATGCACATCATACAATGACATCACTAAGTTTTATGTAAAGAAATCAATTAACTCAGCCTGCTTAAGAAAATTTATCAAAATTTGATGAGAGACAGATAAAATTTGAATTTCCTGGTATTTAGCCATTGCTCATTAAATTGTAATCATTACGCTGTTAAATCAACCGGAAAATAGATAGTGATGATAAAATATATACCAAATGACAAGAATTAGCCATCATGGTCCGATTTCTTTTCTACAGGAAGACAAAGGAAAATGAACTTCTGTTAAGTCAACGATTTCCCTGAATTCGACACCTTTTGAACCCACACTTGGCATACAATCATCATTAAATATCAAACTTATGATATACCATACAGAGAAATTTACCAATACTCAAGGATGCTATGTCTGTTCCCTTTCACAAAGTTGGTGTCATGCATTGGTATGAGAACATTTTTTGAGCTTACTGAATACCATTTTACCATTTATTCCAACAATGCATTCAGGTACTTGCGTAGCATATTAATACACTAACAAGATCCACATGAACATTTTCAAAGAAGCAATTATCAAATATGTGACCATTACGAGGGCTCAAATTTAGCACTTGCATATATATTCGCAAAATGCGAGTTTCGATTTGAAAATGCAAATTGAGATGGTTCTGGAGAAATAGCAACTTTCAATTTGCCTTCTTTCTGCCTTCTTTCTTTTTCTCGTAAATACACATAAAATGATGACGTATACACAAGTGTGTTATGCTTAGCACACACTGTTGGCTGGTATTTCCTGTTCAGATTTTAGGTGGCAGTATTTGGCTAAAATGGTATCAATTTTCAGGCACAGTCCATCATCAGGACAAGCATAAAATCACAAGATTCTTTAAGGGATAGATATTTCAAATCAACGATGGCCGATGCTGATGGTCAAACTTATCCAACATGGAAGCTAAATTTAAATAAACCTTCCATAACAAAAACTGTTACTCAAATGGGTGAAGAAACAGTTTTGCAAGTTCAATTCTTTTCTAAATTCAGGCCCGGCATTACAGATAAAATGTCAAAGAAACATATTTTGAAACAATGTTATCAGATGTGGCCTTGACCTTAGTCATGAAGGGTAACAAGAAAGTATGGGGATCATTGAAGAAACCTGAATAAAAATGTTCTTTTATATTTATAATCAAAACATGTATATATCTCAGGTAAGTATAAATTAATGTTACTCTTTTTATGAAGCTGACCGAGAGATTAAGCGGCAACTTAATGCTCACACTTAGTGGAGCATAAATAGTATACAAAGCAAACACGAAGACTACTGTATAGTTAAGTACATACCTAGTTCTGTCATAGTTGAGGTCTGTTGTGTGCTCATCTCCTCCCCCTCTGGGTATTCATGGCAGGTGGCTGCAAAATGTCCACAATCATACATTCAATATTACAGCTTGGAGATGTCAGTGTAGAGTCAACCTCACCCCAACACTGCAGTGTTGCCATGCCAACATACCAACCTTCACTATGGCAACTATGGGTGTAGTGTGGTGCCTTGTATCACACATGTGTCATGTTTGAATTTTGAAGGTGCCTATAATGTGAAGTGTTGTCATAAAACCATAAATTATGTTTAATTACACCAAAGATTTTACTGAAGTGTGCACTTTTGTATGAAATTCTCAGTACGTTGGCATGTGTGCATTATCTCAAGACCAAATTATAATCATTTGGTATTGATTATAATGTAGTAAACCCATAAAACCTACAGAATGTTCTTCAGTAGATCACAAGACAAACTTTTACTCAGGTAATCTATAAATGTAGATAAAACAGCTTTGTTAAATAAGATCTTTACTTAGAGATCACAACTCCTGCCCAATCCATCTCTGTCTCTACCCTTAACAAAAACTGCACTATTTACAAAAACAAAGTTTCAGTTTGAAAAAAAATTAACTCGAAAACAAAGGCCATTTGTTTTAGAGGCTGTTTTTAGCATTTATGACAGATGTTCTGTAGGTTTTGGTGGGCTTGTCCATTCACAACAGTCTGTGCTATATAACTACGACTAGAGTCACACATGTAACACTCAGATGCAAACTTGGCTCTTCCTTTTTTCCCTTTTAAGTTTCACTTTTATCAAATTTTGAATTTAAAGGTAATACTTTTGGTACAATGTATTGAAACTGTTCCTGGTTGCTAAGGCAGCCTAAGGATTGCTATGTATTTTAAGTCTCACATAAGTCTCGCTCTTGGTATTGCCAAAAGCCTATCATTTAATGTCCATGAACATGTATGTTTAAACTTGATTCATTCAATTTCCTTGTCTAATTTGCCTGTAAGTGGATATCAACAGGCACTCTTGTATTTGATAATATCCTGTAACAGTCCATTTTCTCAAGGGTTCATTGTGGTCCAATCATGTACAAGTGGCTGTAAACAGAACTCTAAGAGAGAAGTAGAAAAACAAAAGTCATAAGCATTAATTAATTTTTTCGGGACACTGAATATTTCATTTCAATACACTAAAATGCCCTAACTGACCAGCTTATTTCAATAATTGTACCAAAAGCATCAAACTTTTTTTGAATCTTGCCTCTCATTGGCTATTTAGATTCTAATATGTTAGAGATAAAACAGGTCCTATTTCAATTTAATTCTATTATCAATTAACATTTTGAACAGACTTTATTCTATATCATGTTAGCCTTGTATTTCAGTTCAACTCATGTTAAACCTTATGAGATGTTTTTAATTAGTGCAATGCATTTTTAATAGCACAAAACTGGTAAAACATTATGAAAACCATTTTAACTGCATTATAACTCTTTGGTACCTTTGAAATGTATATCTGTTATGTATACCATATTATTGTAACACAGTATTATAACATGCAGCTATGAATTATTACACTTGTTACTTTAACATTAGTTGTGATTTATGCATTAAAGTTTCATGGCAGTCCTGTACAAGCACTTGGCAGTTAACTGTTAAACTAAGTACAAACACATGACAAAAGGCACCTCATACTATCCTGGCTACCTACGTCAACTATAAATCAATTATTGAACATTACATGACGAATACATACACTTCAATATGTGCTTAATCAAGTCATTTGCAAATTTCGCTGAATAATCACATTGAAATACAAGGCTACATAGATATAGAATTAATAATTGAATATTGGATTTATTTAAGTCTGGGAATTTTCTTTATTGATCAGCAAAAATAAATTCAGTTTGCTGGATAAACAACAATACATTAATAATTGTATAAACCGTTAGAAATATATAAGGGTTTAAAATTACTATTAGTGAACTTGTGATTAATAATTATTACAATCAAAAACACAAAGCTATTCCAATACTTTTGAATATACACCTGAAGTGAATGACTGGATTTTAATGATTTTTAAGGTCAAAAGCTTATCAAACTTCGTGGTTAGAACTCTAAATCTTGTCTGGTTAAGTAATAAATGCAGTATAAAGCAATTTATATACCATAAAAAAGTATTCACTCAGGTGTACACTCAAACTAAGCAATTTACACATAAACTTTAGTAATAATTCAAAAACAACCTCCCACCCATTTTGAGTTCCAATTTTTTTTATAAAACTCTTTTTTTGAATATTTCATGTTTACCCAGGCGCAGGTGTAGCCTAAATCGGGGGGTTGATGGGATATATACATGACGTCTTCATCATGTTTTAATGCATAATAGGGTAAATAAGAAACAAAGATGTTATGAGTTTTATCACTAACATGTGACATAAAAATGACAGTGGATATGTTTGACATGAGAGGCAGCGATGATCGAAACATTGAAACAAATATAAAATATGGACATGCTCAAGCACTGAGTGACTGCAAATGTGAAAGAAACTGTTACACATGGTGCCAGGGTGATGCGGGAATGCCAGACAGTCACAAGTGATTTTTTTTATTCAAGCTACCAACCACCAATAAACACTTCTTTACCTGCTCTGTTTCAATTACAGGTTCTCCTGGGGCACAATCTGGCTACATCTTATTTTAATTCTCTGATCATTGTATCTTAATGATTAAAATTTACACCTAAAGCTTGCACAACTAGCAACCTTAACAAGATGTTCGCCCTAAAGTTGAATTTCAAGTCGGGCAGGACAGGCAGGCAGTTTTAAACAAACAAAGTGACAGCAAGTCAGTAATGATGGTTATTTATCTTCTACAATGCTAACCTTTTTATACCCAGTCCTGCCCATTCAGCAGGTTACTCACTCCAGTTTGACTTTTAAAATAAAACATTTTATAACAACGGATGACTCACTAACATAAGACTGCACCTATACTATATCAGAAGCGCAGTTGTTCAATATATCCTTTACATTCAAAACTGAACAGCTTACAAATAACCAATGGTATGCTTTATTACAATCATACTTACATTTATTAGATTGTGTATTCTTGTACCAAGGAGTACCTATTATTTAAAGTTCCTGGCAGAAATGTGAATAAAGGTGCAAGATAGTTCATGTATCTCTCCAGCTGGCAAGGCAATCATAGCAACTCATTGATTTTACCTGGCGTCTACAGTCATGTACATGGGCTGATATGCCTGGCATAGAGCACAGCTGTGTAGTTACCTGGCACCCTCACACCTCCCCTTACCATGCACAGCAACATAACACTACAAGTCAACCATCCCTTGCTTCTTTGCTGGCCATGGCAGACATGGTAACTTACATGTAAGCACTTACACCACTGTCCAGTGATGTGGCCATAATATTTAATATAGCAGATCTTTCATGTGATTTTTTTCTTCAAATTTGACATGTAAGCATGCAAGTGTATCAATGGTACCATGGCCAAGAAACCACAAGTAACCTTAACGCTTGGGTGCATATTATCTGTTGATCTGACCAAGTGCATCTAAATGTACATGTAGATAATAGACAGGAGATGATTAATGATCATTTTCGGTAATGTATGTTGCCATGTGGTGATGTCTGTTCCCAATTATCACTTCCAATCTAAATACTTTTCATGTCCATATATTTATCAGCTCCAATGATGAGTCAAGATACCTGGGCTTGCAATTCATTAAACATCTTAAGTCATTTCCTAACTAAAGTCATTTTCCTCACTGGTCATATGATTTAATAATTTTATGTCTACTTTATTTTTATTTTTCTAAGTAAGTTCATACTTTCATGTATAAACACTTGTTCTTTTCTTTAAATTTGACATCACTATTTAAACACTAAGTGTACCAGGCCAACGATGACAAGTTTTACCATCACAAATTCCACATGGCAAACACATTACCCAATACCTAAAAGCAATCATGGCAAAACCAAAAAAAATGTGCATGAAAGTTGGCCAGTGCATAATACGAGGATTAAAAAAAACACACATAGTATTGTAATTATTATCAACATGCATGCAACAGTGAATAGGTTATATAACATGAAATTTGTACAGAAACAGTCTGAAGTATGAAGAATCAGTAACATTTAAAGTTTCTAGAATATTAAAGCTAATGTTTTGCACTGCCCCCTTAAGGCAGGGATGAAATGTAAGGAGGTAAATGAAATGGAAAGGGTTAAACATCAGCGACCAGATATGTCCATGGTATATCTAGAAGTTTTTCATGTAGATTTATATATGAAAGTTAAAAACACCCACACAATTTGTTTTTGATGTGATGCAAAATGACAACAATAATGAAACACCTTGATAACTAAATGCCAATCTTAGTCTTACCCCACCACATCATTCACACTATGAAAGGTCACACAATGTTTCTTGAAGGACAAGTTATTTTTTCCAATACCACTCTGTAGTCTATGACCTAACATAAAACAACATTGTTTCATCTGACTTTGAATTGTACACAAATTTTGCTTCGACATTTTAAACAACTTACCTGTCAATATATTCATTTTTATAGCGGAGTATTGATGGAAAGTTTTAACCTATCATATTGATTCATTTCCCATGAAAATTTACCTTCAGGTATCATTGTAGTTGAAAATCCAATCAAAATCACAAAAAGTCTTAGTCAGCACATTCACTCCTCAAGAACACAGACTACCAATGTGTGTACGTACAAGTAAATCCTGGACCTATCACATGACTTAACTCGACCAAAACCATATGTTCAATGTATCTGTCACAGCCTAGCAACCATTAAAAATAGAGTATTTTAAATGATTTAAAATAAATGCTTTGCAAAAAAATGATTAATCCTTTAATAAAACTGAATTAAAACTGAAATTGTCAACCTCTGCAAATTCAGCATGTCATGAAAATGTAGGTGACCTGTAACTCAATTTCAGTTGTTCACCTGCGCCAGAATCTCACATTTAAGATTGGTACTTCTTATCAATCAGTAAAAAAGTTAAAGCATATTCAAAAGTAAACCAAAAATACCTCTCCATATGTTAAAATTGCTGTGATCTTGATTTTCAATCATATTTCCCTTGACATTAGTATAACATGAATGTAGGTCGAGAAGTGTCATCCTTTCGCACCAGCTGTCAAAATGCAACTGAGGATGGGATTACAGACACAACTAATCCCAGAAAAGAAGTGAGTCTGCTCTTTATTAAGTGTTACTCCAAACTGAAGATAGTTATTAAGATCGCAGTAGGACCGACTGCTCGCGATAGGTGGTAGCACAGCTATGTTGGCACATGTTCACATTTGCATGCCTCCACATGAAATCGATGTCGAGGGAAACACGTCACCACGCAAAACGAGATTTAAAATGTAAAAATACGCAAAAGTCCAAAATCAAATATTATCACTAAATAAAATGAACATTAAACATTCAATTTGTTGCCATTTTGCACCACATTACAAACAAACTAATCATATCCCAATTTTTTTTGCAACCGAATCGAGATGGAAACCGGCAGCAATCTGGTCGCCATATTGAAAACAGGAAACGTCATTGCCGTAATTTACCCCGCGCTAACAAACCAATTTTTCATGATATGGCCTAACCTGCGCCTTGGTTAGATCTTTTAGTGACCCCATTTTCAGATTCTGTATCCAAAGGTCTTTTTCTAGACTCAGAAGTGTCCATATCAGTTCCATTCATACCGTCGTAGCTCATTGCCATGTCTTACTGCGCCCAGATCTCGTGGGGTAACGCATATTCTCATCAGTTCTCACTGGAAACGAGACATGAAATTTGACTTGTGTTTACAGTATAGCTTTTTTTCTTACGTCCTACTGACTTTTAAATGAGATCAAACAAAAACGATGAATGAAGCACATATTAGATTTTCTTGAAATTTAAAAAAATGTTTGCATCAAGCTATGTCATTTCATCATTTTGATTTTTCTGCATGGTATTTTAGACAATGCCACGCCCCCTTCGAATTGGTAGCCCAAGCTGTTTTGGCCGTGTTCCACGTTGACGTAGAATATAACTGTTTGATTTTTTTTTAAATCACTGCGACGTTTGCAATTTATTTGCTCGTTTTACTTTTAACTGATTTTACATCTGAGATAGGAACTACTTTTACCAATACTGACTTCGTTTAACGAAGTTAATGCACGAAAATGGTATTTTTTCAAAATATATTCATGTATGTATAAATGCACTTTGGTTTGGTGTCATGAATTTTTCAATAATCTTAGCCAATCTTAATGATATATTGGTAATTTCATTGTGTATATAAGACATACACTGGTTGAAAACTGTGAAGGTCAAATATTAAATGTCCGATTCTAAGGTCGCTTCTAGCTAGATAAGACCAACGGAGTGATCCCCCTTCCAATTTTTATTCATGTTTATTAAAGACATATTATATAGATGACGGTTCATTACAAACACCAACACATGAACGCTTACTGATCTACAATTAATTAATTACTTATATGTTTGCACTGTAAACCGGGTCGGTCCAAATTTTGACATTAGAGTGGGCGTACTTTCGATGCGCAGCTGAAGATATGTGAGCCCCTTTTCATGAGAACGGAAACACTAATGAAACTTCTGATTTAAGGGGTTTTGGACTTTCCCCACAAACTATTTTGGCTTATCTTAGTCTGAAAGGTGCATTCCGGTGTTAGTTATGCCCCAGGTCCGGGGGTATACCTGAGATAGCAGGGGGGAAATGGGCCGTGTTTCTAGTTAACCTACAGGTGGAGTTCAACGAGATCAAAACGTATGTACATGCTTAAAATATGAACATTATAATAGGCCTTACCTAAGATGTCCCCTGGATTCGGGGATTTTACCTGGAATAGGCTGGACCGAAAGTCAAAGTTCCCGATATTCCCTGGACATTAGGGGGGGGGGGGGGGGGGGTAATGGCTGGGGGGGGGGGGGGCGCTGGCATGTACCCGTATGCCTTCCGTTATTTTCTGGAATGCCCTTCGATATTGTCAAGAATGCCCTTCGATATTGTCAATTAGTTTGCCTGCTAGAGTCGTCCCTGTAGTACCATTACCAATGATGTTTGCTGTCGTATTTTTGGTAGTCGTGTTTCGCTCGTCTGTTTTTTAAAGAAATGAGTCGAGATTTCGTTTTAAACTTGGTGTCGTTTTTGGCGTCAGCGTTGTCGTAGTGAAACAATTCGGCCTTGGTCATAACTGAGAATTGAAACTTGTTACATATAGTACCAGATAAAATATATATGCACATCAATACTATATTGAAGCAAGTCCCATAACACTGGGTTTAATAAGTATGCCCCATTGATTAACTTATATTTAAAAGCAATCAACAGATGAGCGTTGGCGTTTTTTTTCTGCTTCCAAATATATTCATTGGTGTTTCCTTGGACTGTTAAGTTGCCCCGTTTTCGCGCATCTGTCACCAATATTTACCGCAAATAGGCATTTGCGGCTTCATCTCTGTTTTTAAAGTGTGCCCGTAGTTATGATTTTAATATTAAGTATATGTAATACCTAATATATAAATGAATTAAAATATGGCTGATGCTGCAACCTATGGTTTGATGCCCCTAAGTTTTGCTGGTGCCTCGTTATGCACCTATCAAATTCTTTTTAAGGAGGGGGCATGGCCATTTTACCCCCAAATTATTTCTGTTGCCTGGAACGCCTCTGAACTCCGCGATTTGACAAATTTCCCAAATTTCCAAGGCTCCCTTCGACGACGTTGATATGTACATTGTCGTATATAATGCTGCACCGGCCACCGTTGTTTCTATGAGTAGCTTCCAAGCTTTATTCTTACACTCCCAGCTACCCGCCGTTGTCTGATATCTACTATGTTGTGCCCATCCTTCGCGTTGGATGTGTGTGATACTCAGGCCATACCGCTTCAACTTTTTTTGCGCACGTTTCAGTGTTTTTGCGCTCGACTCAGTAGACAAATTGCGGATTTTGTTATCTATACCCCCGTATCAGGAGCAGGGATTTAAAAATAAAATCCTTCTTGCTGATCAGGGATGCTCAATCGCCAATGCACCCAAAATTCCGCGCTGGGACTCATCTTGGTTGGGTATAAACGAGTGGTCGGAACGGACCATTTATCATATCAGGTTATAAAAGGTTATAATAATACTAATACCAATAATACTAATACCATTACTACCACTACCACTACCACTACTACTACTTAAATTTATAATAATAACAACATTTAACAGCTTAATTCACAGTATTTTTAAATACATACATACTACATAAGTAACATATAATTATGTGTGACCTATATACTCATAAAAACCCATACAGAGAAAGGTACATCAAAAATAGCTCAAATAAATGTACAAGTCAAACAATAAGCAATTTAAAACACATTTGGTTTGTGTACAGCCCTTGCTCTTCTGTACCGTGTACATAATGATATTTAATTAGTATGCGAATAATTAAATTCAATGGAATATGTGAAAGATTTGGCGATCGCTGCGTTTATTTTTTCTTTTCTTAAAATTTGGAAACGCTACCATTGTTTATTGCAGAAACATTCATAAAGATGCGATCGGAGAGTTGCCTTCCGGAAATTAAAGCAAGTTTCCCCACATAATTACTATAGCAGAATTCAGCGGCAAAACCTGAGATGCGTTGATGAAGATTACCTTGATCAAAATTACGCCGTCCTTTCCTCTGAGTGTGTTGATTGTTCCTGTGGCTGTGTGAAGGCCTCTTTTGGGGCAATTTCATGGGCACTTTTAATGGCATTTTGGGGTTGGAGGTGGTAGATGAGCATGGAACACGAGTGGCTACTTCGCTATACATTCTAGGTCCTATGAAATCCCGCGCCTAAGGTACAGCGGAAGCGTCTGCGTTAGCCAAAATTCTTGTTTGATGATTGATTGCATCTTCGAGCCTGTGCGCCACCAGTCTAGTCCTCTAATAGCTGAGATGTAGTCCACTCGACTAAGATGTCTCGCTGTCATGAAATTCCGAATGATCCACAAACTCCAGCCATGGGACCACGTAAGTAACTTCTTTTTATGTGTGGTTGATATTCTTTGCTATTTCGTTGACACAATCAACAAAGTCTGTATTCGGTTGGTCTAGGTAGTTGTTTATAGTCCGCAACAATATTGCAGATAATATGATCTTAGTACTATCGTTGAGTTCATGTATGTTTTTACACATAGAGCCTGCATGATTACCATCAACTACAGTTCGTCTGCTGTTTTCAGGAATGCCGTTTGCATGAAATATATGCCGCGGACTATCAACAGCTACAAATACAAGAGTTCACGTCTTAATTGTAATTACCGTATAAACATACTTAATTTAGAATAAGAACACACGGGGGGGGGGGGGGGGGGGCTCCGGGTAAGATTTGCGGAGGTTCAGCTCAGGTTCCGCTGACAGTATCGGCCAAAAGAGGCACAATTATATTTAACAAGTGACTCTGGATTGTTTCTTTGCACGGAGTGAAATACGTTGCATTGTTGCAGGCTTCGATAAGAACGAAAATATTTATTTTCACGGAGTCGGAAAGATAGCAATAACTGAATAAGTACAAAGAAGCTCGTGTTACAAAGCCTTTAAGCCGACTAACGTTTATCATTGTAACTTATTTTCCTTTCAAGTTTGCAAAGAAGGGTCTTAATGGTTGTTATATCAACCACCGCCTGTAGCTTACATATATACACAATGTACACCAATTTTTAGTGACTGGTCTCGTGAGGTACAACAGATGGCTACCAGACAAATCGGCCCCTTACCAAATCGGCCCCTAGCTCAAACGGTTACCTTTTCGGCCCCTTACCAAATCGTCCCTATCCCGTAGACGTTTCGGCCCCTGATTACCGAGACGTTTCGGCCCTTATTTTTATTTTATTTTTTATATCTAAATACATTGTTTAAGTAAAAAACATGTAATTTCATTTTATTTTTTTAATAGACAAAGCTATATACATGCATACAAAGGTATAGATAAAAATAGATTTAGAGAAAATATCTGTACACTTGAAAACATATTTTTATTTTATTTCTAAATATAAGTAAAAAACATGTAATTTCACGAGATATTTTTATAAGACGAAATAGAGTTGAAGAAGAAATGTTTATACTTCATATTTTTTTAAATAATCTTTAAATATTATACATAACTATGTTGCTAATATTATGTATAATGACATCTCCATTGTCTAACATCAGTCTTGACCAAACACCTATCGCCCGCCGTAGATGGCACCAACATTTTTCAGGAACTCCTCGCAGGTGACCTTATGCGAATCGTATGAGTCCCACTCATCCATGATCCTGGCGTTGATGTCCCTGTAACGCTCTCGATATAAGTTATAAATTTTATGAAATTCAGTTATTTATATTCAAATCAGGTATATATAAGGATGAAAAAAAGCTATTATTAATCTTATATTGAATACGTATGCAAAACCATACTGGCTTAAACGGTGGTTTTAGACAGACGGTCTTATGGCGAATTGTCACATTCCACAGAGGTATCAGGCGTTGAAATTGTGACACTTTGTGTTTACAAGCTTATAAATACGTCTACAAGGTTTGTTCCGACTTTCCCAACCGCTAATTCTCACACTTAAAGATTAATACCAATTATCTCTTCGCACCTCAAACAGAATATTATTTCACTTTTTTATTACGTATCATTGATAGATTATTTATTGACAAACACCTGTAATTTCTCGTGCATAGCACGCTTTGTCGTTGAACCGATTACTGAATGGAGTGATCACACAGCTTTAAGTTTTTCTTTATGTTGCAATAGTGTGTCAAATGTGAGCGATGTTATGTCGAAAACTAGGTGTTTATGGGAAGACAAGGGTAAAACTGCATTTCGTTCGGGTTTAATAGGACAGCTAACGTATTTATGTGACCTAACGGAAAATATTGATATTTCGAGCAAAGACTCTATAAATAAATTGGTTGAAAATTTTACACGTGTGATTCGCGATGTGGCAGACCCATTATTTTTAAAGAACTTTCAGTATAAAGCTGATAATCGCCGTTCAGGTTCACTGTTAAAAAATAAAGAATGGTTTGACACAGAGTGTGAACATGTCAGAAACGTGTATCTTGAGGCAATGCGAGTTTTTAATCGTTGCAAGAGTGACTCAAGTAGGCAATATTTTTGTGAATGCAAGAAAAAGTACAAAGATCTTGTTAAACGAAAAAAATATAGATGCAAATTGAAAAAGTTGGATAATTTAGAAAAGTTGAAATTTAGTAAACCAAAAGATTTCTGGAAATTTTTCAAAAATAAAAATAATAAAAATGAAAATGGGGGAATATCTTTAGAATCGTTTTACGCATATTTTTCTTCTTTAGAGGAAGATATATTTAAAACGACAAATGCAGAAGCAGAAACTTTTTGCGAAACCCACGACTTTAAGGTTCTTGAATCAAATGAGTTCCTTGACAGTAAGATAACATTTGACGAGATTGTCCAGGCTGTTAAAAAACTTAAACGGAACAAGTCATGTGGTGCAGACTATCTATTGAATGAATATTTCATTGAATGTATTGATATTTTGGGACCCTTTGTTGTTGATATTTTTAACGCAGTGTTGGATTCGGGACAGTTCCCTGATCAATGGCGAGACGGCATAATTGTTCCTTTGTTTAAATCTGGAAATCAATCTTCAGTCCAGAATTACAGGGGCATCTCGTTGCTTTCCTGTCTTTCAAAATTATTCACAACAGTTATAAACCAACGTATTGTCGCTTTTTGTGATGAAAATAATACCATATCGGATGCTCAGTTTGGGTTTCGCAAAGGGAGTTCAACGGTTGACGCTGTATTTGCATTACACATGCTTGTTCAGAACTTTTTAAATGATAATAAACGATTGTATGTTGCCTTTGTTGACTTAAAGAAGTGTTTTGATAGTATATATAGAAACGGTTTATTTTTTAAATTATATCAACGTGGAATAGATGGTAAAGTTCTTAGGTTAGTAAGAAGTATGTATGATAAGGTAAAGTCCTGTGTTAAAAGCTGTGATAAATTTTCAGACTTTTTCTACTATTCAGTTGGGTTAAGGCAAGGTGAAGTATTATCGCCAATTTTAGTGTCGCTATTTCTAGAGGATCTTGAATTGTACTTGCAGAAAGGAATTGAATCTGGTCTATCAGTAAAAGATATAACACTGATGCTATTCCTCTTCGCTGATGATATGTGTTTGTATGGTGAATCTCCGCAAGAATTGCAAAATAATCTTAATTTATTACATTCCTATTGTTTAGATTGGGGTTTAGAGGTAAATAGCATGAAAACAAAGGCGATGGTATTTAGAAAAAGGGGTGGCTTACTTAACAATGAGTCATGGACGTACAATGGAAATGAAATAGAGGTTGTTGACAATTTTAATTATTTAGGAACCGTCCTAAAGTATACAGGAAGTTTTGATTTAAATATTGAACATTTAGCGGGAAAATCTCTAAAGGCATTAAATGTACTATTGTGCAATTGTAAGAAAATTCCCCTAAAGCCTAAAACGTTATGTCAATTGTTTGATTCATTCGTTGGGTCTATTTTAGGCTATGCCTGTGAAGTATGGGGGGTCACCAGGTCAAAAGAAATAGAGCGAGTACATTTAAAGTTTTGCAAACGCGTTTTAAATGTTAGGCAAAATTCTTGCACAGCTGGTGTGTATGGTGAATTGGCTAGGTACCCGTTGTATATTTCTAGATTTTATCGAGTTATTAAATATTGGTGTAAAGTTAATGATTCAAATAATATTATATTAAATAGATTATATGAGCTTGGTTTGAGTGATACCGATAGAGGTAAAAGAAATTGGGTGTCAAGTGTAAAGGACTTACTTGACAGATTTGGCTTTTCGGAAGCATTTTATAATTTAGACAGCCGACAGGCAAAGCATTTTCCACTAATATTTAAACAACGGGTGATTGATTGTTTTGTGCAAGACTGGAACGGTTCAGTTGAACGAAGCTCAGTGTTGGACGAATACAAACATTTCAAGAAAAGCTTTGAATATGAAACGTATTTAGATGCATTACCGTTTAATTTAAGGTTCTTTGTAACACGGACAAGAATATCAGCTCACTCATTACGAATTCACACTGGAAGGTATGGAAGAAACGCAAGCCCTAGACATGAGAGATTGTGTTTAGTCTGTGGTTCTGGTGACATTGAAGATACTTTTCATTTTATATGTGTATGTCCGTGTTATAACGAACTTAGAATTAAGCATATACCTATAACATTTTATCGTCGTCCTTCCATGTATAAATTCATGAATTTGCTAAGTTCAAGAAATGATAACGTTCTTTTTAGATTATCTTTGTTCATCAAGAATGCTTTAAAAATCAGAATAACAACTATAAATACTGTGTTATGATGAATTTACTGAAAGACAAGCGTAGCTACCAATCTATTAGAGTGGGAGCTATAATGTTTTTTTCAGCAAATTATTATATATTTTTGATATTATTTTATATTCAGAAATTTAAACATTACTTAACTCTCCGTGACAAATGACTATGTGACTTAATGATATCTGGTATATAGGAATTTGAATGTATGACGATGTATGTATGTACAAGTCATTAATAAAATATTGTTCTGTTCTGTTCTGTTCGTATATATTGTTTTACTCTTGTTAAAATGCATTTGAACTATCAAGTTGTATCTTGTTTGCAATTCATATCTATAAAACAAACATTATTTCCTAATTATGTTTAGATAAAACACTAATTGTCAAAAATAATAATTAATAATTATTCTGGAGCAATAGTATACCACATAGATAACAAATTAATGGTTGAAATGTAAAGGCAACACGTTTAAAACAAATGGTACCCACTTTTAGAAACGATTTAATACATATACTTACGTTGTTTATATTACTCAAATTTTCTTCAATCAACTCTAAATAACATTAACAAATTAAAGACAATTATTCATTCACACGTCTTTGAATGTCTTTTTCACACCCACAACACTAAAAGTTTGCCTTGCAAAAAAGAACGCATGGTTCAAAGACAAATTTTCTTTGAAGTCTTTAATGATCAATTAATAATTAACAGTTATAACAAATAAAATTTCTTAGATTTTCTAACATTTTATATTAAAAATCAGGGTTAATAGTTATTTAGATTTTAATCATATTTTTATATCAGTCATATCAATGTTTTTCATGCTTATCTGTCTATTTTTAAATTTAAAGATTTTATTTACAACTTATTTACAGGTCTCATTGACATTTATAAGACAACCTACAATGTTTTTCTTTATACGCAAGATAAAAAATAAAATAAAATTAAGGGGCCGAAATGTCTCTATTGAAAATCACTAAGGGGCCGAAACGTCTCGAGTCATTTTAATTAAGGGGACGAAATGGCAGGACCGAAACGTCGTAGGGGCCGATTTGGTAGTAGGCCGATTTGGTAAGGGGCCGATTTGTCTTGCTCCCCAACAGATAACATAGTGTTCTCTAGCCCTTTTGCAAATATAATAATGAATTGAAATTTTGTGTGTATCGGAACAACAACAGTAAACAAACGGAAATTATGTTGGTAATTACTTTGCGCTAAAACATTGAATTGAATTGAGACAAATACTTAAGGAATTGGAAATATCTTTTCAATGCAAATGACACACAAAAAATGGAAAGAAGTAAAGAAATCCAACCAGAGATATTACCATGAAATTCGGATAGGAAATAATTCGGACAAGTCGGAATAAAGCTTATGGTTATACACTACTAGTTTTCCCTATATACAGATTCGAAAAATGCAATTACTACCATGTCACGTTTATAACAACCATGCATTTCCTTTAAATTCAGGTAAAACCCACTGCATTTGATTTACACAATAAAAAGGTACATGTAAAATGTCGCATTTCTCCTTAGAAAATTCACTCACTTTGAAGTTGAGCTCTGTTAATTTTTCAAGAAATCTATATTGAATCATGACAGAAGACTGCCAAGTTCTGGTCCAGCAAAAAATATGTAATCTCTTGAGATAGTTACGATCTTTTTCTCTCAGTCTGAGTGTGGGTATTTGACTGAATTTAAAGTATAATAACTTTAAGGTATGTGCATAACTCAGACTTAAACACAGTATCAATCTGAAGTAGTACTCCGAATCCTAAATATAGAGTGGGCTAAGGCTCCCACGTTTACATGTGTCACAGTGTGAACGGCGCCGTGTCGTTTATTGGTCGTTAATGTTTACGAAATTGCAGACTGTTTAACCGAAACAGTCACGTAATTAAAAAGCATGCAAAAATTTTCCCAGTTGTTTACCTGTCGTGTGATGTTAGCGATGTCAGATTCGTCTGGCAAACAGTCTGAAGTGTGGCACCATTTCACTTAATTTGAAAAAGATGGTCGTTCCAAGGTTAAGTGCAACTTCTGCAGAGGGGAAATTGTCTTAATATTTGGGGGAAATACAGGGATAATGAGGAATCATTTGAAGCACATCCACAAATCTCTTAAACAATTAACTGTTTTTGTTTTTTTTAATATAAACAGTCACTTATAATTTTCCTCTTATAACATGCTGATTTACAATAATGGGCTTTGTTCATGAAGTTCAATAGTTAACACCAATTTCTAAATAAATAATTATGCTATTGTTTTCCATTAATCCCTTTGAGTGGACCCCCTGATAAAAATAGAAAAAACATGACGTCACAAAATGTATGTATACGGCGTAAATATGAATGAACGATCAGGAAATAAAAAAAAATATTGAATTAATTTGTGCAGAAAGTTCAATTCAGATACTGACTATTAATACATGCAGACTAAAATACTAGTGGATGTTTATGCATCCATACAACTTGTACAATAAGTCAATAAACATGTAGATATCTACTGTATACATATACATGCATTCAAGCAGTATTTATTTACTATGACATTTAATAAAAGGAATCATTATAAAAGGAATCATTCAGTTTTTATGTCCCTTGTACACGTTAACAAAAATCTGTAAACGTAGGAGCCTTAGAGAGGGCATCCTGGACCACATCCTGGTACTTAGGGCTAAAAAAAAAATACATTTGGCTTGGGTTACCCGACCCTACCTATGGAATAGGCGCCGACCCTAACGTTTTTATAGTCAGTTTGAAAAAAAAAAAAAAAAAATTTTTTTTTTTTTTTTTTTGCTTTTCAATATGTAGTTTAAAACCTTAATTGCTTATATAGAAGATAACTTTAACACCATCCTCCAATGATGAAAATGACATTCTTATATAAAGCCTAATAAAAAAAAAAAAAAAAAAAAAGCCTACCTACCCTACCTATTTTTGAAAAGGATGTAACCCTAACCAAACAATTTTTTTATTTAGGCCTTAGCATTTAGTTATCACATACTTCATTGAGCAAATGTTTCTTTTTATTGTATATCCGACTTCAAATAAAGATTCTTTTATCTTGTGTCAGTTCTGAAGAAGTAATGTTGTTATTTTCATCTAAAAAAGCACAGTATATATTAATTAACAGTATTAGACATGTTGTCAAAAGAAATAACTATAGATCACAACTCTATACAAGTTTGGTTTCTGGTTTTTCTCATGCAATGAAAAAAGTAACAGTGGTTTGTAGTCTACATAATAGTACATTTGTACGTTGACGCATTATTTTTACGATTTTTTTAAGATGGCAAATCCTTCATGTAGTTCGGGTTTGATGAAAGGACTAGGAATGTAGGTTAAAGGCTGTACTAGTGCTGTAAGATCAAAGCACTCCACCCAAACAAATTAGGCAATCCAGACAAAATACTGTTTTTTACAGAATCTAATACACAGATTATTTTTCTCTTTTGAACCGTTACCATGTATCTAAAAAGGCTTAAAAAAGTAAATTGTTTGTTTAGGGTAACATCCCAAAAATAACTGGGTAGGGATTTTATCTTATTCATATCAAATATACTATATGTCTGAGTGTCAAAATCATTTTTTTTGCAAATAGTGCTATTTCTTGCAAATGTTACTCATATATTGCTGTTGTTAAGGAGCTGTAATTTGTCAAAAAATAATGACAGTTTATGTTAAAAAAAGTGTTTATGGTGGGAAGACATTTTTTTTTGAATAAAAATACTAGGGCTGGAGGATTTTATTAGTTAGGGTCAGGTTTCCCAAAATTTACTCAAAATAAACTCTTTTTAGGCCTTAGCAGAAATCAATACAGCTTATATGTAGTATGTAATTAAATGTAAACAGATATGCAGTGATGGTACATGCTGATGTTTTGCCTGAATTTGATCATTATCAACAGTACTGTTGGAAATTGGTTCCAGTTTGACTATCAGACTAGAAGTATTGATAATTGGTTCCACTCAATTAGCTGATTTTCAATAGTTCAATCGGTTTCAGACCAATCAATTTTCAATTATAATCGATCATCGGAACATCACTCATTGATTATTTTTGCTAGTTACATTTGTCCTGTGATTTCTATGTTTTTGCTTAATGTATCTTTATGAAGCTTCATTCAATATCAATCAATACAAAGCAACAAAAAATCTGATACTTAAGAATTTAACTTTTCATTGAATTGTAATGACCTTTTAAAATATGTTACTCTTTACAGAGTTTTTTTGCATGCAAGTCTTGAAGTTTGGTTCTTCACCTATGAATCTTCCGGTGTGGAATATCTATTTTTTTAATTTTTTTTTAAAGTCAATATAGTATCACTGTATCAGGGATGGTTTACCTTAGTACCTATTTTATTTTAAATAAGAGTATAAAATTTGTTTATGTATTATTTTCTTTTTCTTTTCAGACTGCATAAAACATGGCACAAGAAAGTGAAGAAGATAGTGTTTTGGATTTGTCAAAACTTGGCATCATAAAGAGCTATGTCAACTATAGAAATGACACCCATGAGTCATCTTTACTAAAGGAAATGAAGAAACTTTATGATGATGATCTACTGAAAGATATCACCTTGTGCGTTGGAAATTTAGAATTTTCTTGCCACAAAAATGTCCTGGCAGCTGTAAGTCCTTACTTCCGTTTAATGTTCACCCTGGATTTGGCGGAAAAGAAGCAGGACAGAATTGAGATATTTGAAGTTGACTCAAGGTCTATGAAAGATATTCTAGAGTATGCTTACACTGGTAAAATTAAGATAACAATTTCTAATGCACAGAATTTGTTAAGTGCGGCGTCGCTATTCCAAATACTTCCAGTTGTGAGAGCTTGTGCTAACTTCATGGAAAATCATTTGGCTGTGCACAATTGTGTGGGAATTCACTACTTTGCTGAAGTTCACAACTGCATTTCATTGAAAGTCAAGGCTAGGGAATTCATTGAGAAGAACTTTATAGAAGTGTGTAAAACAGAAGAATTCTACTCACTAACATTGATTAAATTGTCTGAATTTATATTATCAGATGAACTGAATGTTGATAAGGAAGAAACAGTCCTTGAAGCAATGATTGCATGGACAGAACATGATTATGCATCAAGAAAGGATGAATTTTGTGAATTACTACCATTAGTAAGATTTGGATTGATGATATCAAAAACAATTCGAGAAAGGCTGTCAAAACACCGCCTAGTGAGAAGTTGCAAGAGGTGCCAGCTTTTCCTTAAACATTGTAAAAACTTTGAAGAATCTCCTGCAGAATACGAGGGTGAATTTGATTTCAGTCTAAACTTGAGGGCAGGAATGTTCCGGCCAGAAAGCTGTCTTCTAATTGTGGGTGGGGTAGAACAAACCGGTATCAGACCATGTATTAATTGTTACAACCCAGTCACTCAGGAGGGCTTTTACATCGAAGAGTTTCCTGAAAGTCGCAAAAATGGCAGCTATGACTGTGAAGATATCGCTTGTGTGGTGACAGAAAACAACCAGATCTTTGCTGGAGGTGGAAACTACATCCACCATCACCTGTTTGATGACTCGGAAGATGACTCATTTGAAGAATTAGAATACAAGGAGTATGTCGTGCAGAAAGACTTCTACCAATTTGACATGGACCACAATGAGTGGCTTCCAAGATCACCCATGCTATTTCCGAAGTCCAACTTCACCCTTGCCAGCTTAAATGGCAAGATCTACTGCTTCGGAGGTCTGACAGAGAACAAGCATCCCACTGAGATAATTGAGGTTTATGATGTGGAGAGGAATCGCTGGAACTACCAGGGGATGCTGCCTACTACCCTCGTGGATCTCTCCTCTGTGGTGTACAAGGACAGCATATATCTTCTTGGTGGTCGAACGGGGGTAGGGGCTCACAACAGCCTCATCAGGTAGATTTTTAGTCGTGATTGTTATCTGGTTCATATTCCTTGTTGGTTTAAGCATAATTATTTAATGAAATTACACAGTGCAGCATTTACATATGTCATAGAAAATAGCACAAGGATTTGAGGAGATAGCTGAAATCTAGATGAAAGCTAATGGTATTACATTTCTTGTCTCCTGCCCTTGTTTTACAATTATGTTTAAGAAGACGAATAGATGAAAGGGTGTTTTAATTTAAATGTATGATTAAGATATTTTTATAGGAGAAAATGTTTCCTAGATTATAATTACCTAGAATGATAATTTTGGTGCTGAATACAATGTTTATAATGAAAGGGTGGCTCATTATATTTATTTAATACACATTTACAGAACAGCAGATACATGCTATTGATGAAGTTTGATCATGTATTTAATATTATTGGAGTAACAAAATTTATGAATTATTACTTGCTTCAGGTACAGCCCTGAGACTGAGGAATGGACCTCATTGGCTGGCATGCTGACTCCCAGGTTTAACTTTGGGGCATGCCTGGTTGGGAACGAGATATATGTGGCTGGGGGCCAGATTTACTCGCACGATTCATACACCATCAACCGAGAGGTACTCCGGACAGTTGAGATTTACAATCTTGAGGCCAACCAATGGCGCCTGGGTCCAGAACTGCCCATAGATCTCTTCAACGTGTGTTTGTCAGTTATAAACGGAGCCCTCTATGCCAGTGGAATTCCTGAGTTCAAGGATGAGGGTCCAAATAACTGGTACAATGTAGTATGCAGGTTGGACTTTGGTAAAAATGAGTGGGAAATAATTGAAGACAGTTTATGTAATGTGAGGAACTTCACCTGTGTAGTTGGGAAAATACATACAAGAAAATTTCTGAAGGTTTAACTTAACAAGCGAGCCATAGTTGAAAGAAAATAACAATTCTTTGTTCAGCACTAGTATATACAGTTTTAAAAGCATTCATCAGCATTAACCAGTTCTTGCTGATAACCAGTTTTAATCATCCATAAAGCTGTGAGTGAATATAAAACCAGGGACACTCTGTTCCAGAATCAGATCCTCAGTAATTGTCATCTGCAATGTGCAGTGTTATTGAAGATGGCATGAATTTACATCAGAAAGTCACCACATGTATTAAATTGCATTTACATGTATAATTAAATAGCTGTATGTTGATCTTTATGTAATCTCTTATTATTTAAAACTGTACCATGCTTATGTTTACAACATTATTTATTTTGTGAAGACTGTTTTGCTGTAAGATGATTTTTTCCTGACCAATTTCCCTTAGTGAATACATATAAGATTAAAAAAAATTAACTTAAAAAAGCACTTTTGTATGGAAGAGTTCTTTGATTCTTAAAGAAAATCATTTTATCACATTCTTTCATTCATTTTGTTCTGTTTATTTTTTCAAATCTTCCTTTCAAATTTCTAGGAACAATTGGAAGTCCCAACTCATTTTCTTGAATCTACAAAACCTCAAGCACATTATAGTACTTCTCTAGTACAATACAGCAATTTGATTGCATTTAGCATTAGTATTTTCCTCATTCGTTTGGGTGGGCAAATTAACTAATTATTTTCAATGTACAGTAATAATGTATTTCATCTGTCTCCAGTCAATGTCGATCATCACAGCTCTCTTTGCTGATTTTTGCTATATCTGTTTTCATAATATTTTTAGCTCACCTTAGCCATAGACATTATTAGGATCGATGAATGTCTGTCCTCTGTTGTCCGTCATCCGTTGGACGTCCACCCTTAGTTTGTTAACACTGTAGTGGTCTCATTCTTGTCTCAATTGTCATGAAACTTGGTCAGGATGTTTGTCCCAGTAATTACTCGGACGAGTTCGAATATGGGTCATCTGGGATGAAAAACTAGGTCACATTACCCCAAAATAGAAAAATATTTTTAGCACTCTAGAGGCTACTTTTTCAGTCCAAATATCCAGGAAATTTGTCAGAAAGGTTGTTTTGTTCATTTCTAGCTCAAGTTCGAACTAGGTCACAGAGCCCAAATATGAAAAAACCTAGTTTACACCCTAGAGGTGACATATTCAGCCCAAATATCCTGGAAATTTGTCAGAAAGGTTGTTTCGTTGATTTCTAGCTCAAAATTTAATCTGGGTCATCTGGGTTCAAAAACTAGGTCACAGCCCAAATATGAAAATCCTTGTTAACACTCTAGAGGTAACATTTTCAGCCCAGATATCCTCGAAATTTGTCAGAAATGTGTTTTCGTGGATTTTTAGTTCAAATTTGAATATGGGTCATCTGGTTTGTGACAAATTATGTAACTCCAACTTTAATATTGTAAGAGTTATGGCCTTTTGTACTTTTTTAAACAAATACATACTTTTCATGGTTTTATATGCCTGTTTAAAATATGAGACATACTCTAGTTTCACGTGTGGCATACAGGCTTCCAGGCTAGCCAAAGCTTTGTAGTCACCTGAGAGTTATTGCCCATTTATTATAGAAAAGGCCTTTTTCAAGTTTATTCAGGTGAGCAATATAGGGCCATCTTGGCCCTCATGTTTAATATTGTAATGTTGTCAGTGGTATGGTAAGAAAAGTAGATGTTTGTGCTAGCTGTTATATATATAATGATAATAATATATAATGGTGCCATCATGAATTACAGCATTACCGGTATACATTTTTGATATATAACTGGTGTTACAACTTTGATGTGACATCATAAATAAAATTGAAAATGTGCACATTATATCAGCTTCTGTATTGAGTGCAGCAAATCATCAAATTAATATTTATGAGGTAAATAAAATTATCACATTCTATCACATTCTATGGTCATTCAATACAAAAAAATTTATGAATTTAAAAAAAAAAAATTGTTAAACAAATTGAATATTGAATAGTCTCTCTATATATATTGTAATAATAGTAACCATGTCATTCTGAGTAATATGGATATGATAGTAGATGATTATGCCCCAAATCCTGATAGTTCATAGAGCTTGATAATTTGTATGTGTTTTTTCTTGTTGTTTTTATGTTGTATTGTTATTGCTGAAATACTGTGATTTTGTTTATGTGGTTTCATTTTTGATAAACACAGAAAGTGAACGCTTTAAATTATGCAGCTACATGTAGTTTCTTTTCAATATGTTTGTACATTGTATTTATGATAACACATTTATTATTTTCTTTCCGTATTACTTTTTCTGTGATACAAGGGCAGTAATTTAAAAATCTTATTTAGCATCATAACTTAAAAAACAATTCTTATGTGCTTGTGTTTTTGTAATATTGTTGTAGAGAGAAAAAAAATCAAAAAATAATTATGTTAAAAGTGTGCTGTTATTGTGTAATCTTTATTTAAATGGACAATTTTATTACTTTTGAGAGCTTTGTTAAATTGTAGATGCATTGCAAAAGACATGTATGGTACATGTACATGCATTTTATTTAAGATTTTACCAAGTCTGTTTTGTTTGTATCATATTGTTGTTATGAAGAGTGACTATGTTTAAACACCATGTTTAAGTCTGATTTCCTTTATTAATCATGAGTGCTGTGCAGTTTGTGATACAAATGTTTTTTAGCTGAAAAAGTCTGGGTATTGTGATAGCCTTGTAGTTGAAGTTATTGGCAACAACATACAGTAAAACAGCATTCGTTCAAACAGGCGGTCATTTGAGAACTGGCAATCGGTCGAGGCGTTATATATACAAAATTAGGATCGAAACCTACATAAGTCGAAACTTGAGCACCACTGCCGGTCCCAAATACACAAATCATGCGCAAATCCTTATGATTACCTTGCGGTCATAATTTCATAATTTTCAATTTTCCCTCTATAACTGTGACATCTTGAAGGTTTTATTTCTAAACTCTGTAGCACTAATTTGTATCTCATTGAGACATGCAGTGCAAGGTGAAGGTCACTGAGACATGCAGTGCAAGATAAAGGTCATTGAGACATGAGTGCAAGATGAAGGTCACTGAGACATGCAGTGCAAGATAAAGGTCATTTAGACATGCAGTGCAAGATAAAGGTCATTGAGACATGCAGTGCAAGATAAAGGTCATTGAGACATGAGTGCAAGATGAAGGTCACTGAGACATGCAGTGCAAGATAAAGGTCATTGAGACATGCAGTGCAAGATAAAGGTCATTTAGACATGCAGTGCAAGGTGGAGGTCATTGAGACATGCAGTGCAAGGTGAAGGTCATTGAGACATGCAGTGCAGTGAAGGTCATAGTTAGTGGTTAAAAGAGAACATTGTCATTGCCGTCTGCTCTGTTTCTTGTCTGTTAATTCATTTAAAGTGACACTCTTATTCAAAATCAATTCATACACATAAGCTTCTTTCTAAATAGTGCATTTATGGAAAATATTAATAACTGATATCAAGCTTGTAACCGTGTATTAAATAGCTGAAAACGCAAAAATATTAAATGATTGGTGAATGCTAAAAGATTTACTGTGATCTACTATAGTCTCATAACATAGAAATACCGTGTTTTGTGCACATTTCTTACAAATTAAACTCAGTTTCCGTCATAATAATCATTGTTTTTGACATTTATTCATCCTTTTTTGGAATATTAAAACAATATTTTTAATTGTGGTAAATCTTATGTGGGAATAAGAGTGTATATTTAAGTTAAGAAGTGATGAAAGTTGACAGGAATGTAAAGCAGCATGTGAAGGTGTGCACCTGGTGTTTTGTGTGTTACTTCTCACATTAAGTACAGATTTACCGTAAATGACTGGGTATTAGACGCACTTTTTTCCCTCAGATTTTGATGCAAAAAAATGCCTGCGTATAATACCCAGTAACAATTTTTTGAACTTTTTTTCTGAGGTCATTTTCAAGCCGAGAGTTTGTTTAGACTTATGTAGAAAGGGATGTTACTCGCGTCATATTGATCGAGTATATACGGGTTAAAACGGCAGTTGAAGATCGGGATACGGTATATCGTAAGACGTTTATAATTTCAACAAAAATATTTTTTGATTAAAGTTACCGTAATTCACCTAAGAGTTCGGACACTCTAAATATTTGGACACCCATAATTATTTCCCAAAATAATTTATTTTGCGTACCTAATTTTCGGACACCCAAAGGACATCAATCATAACTTTCATAGTTACCAAGTTTCACAGACGAAGATTATTGATTTTTATCTTTACAATGCCTGGCTAGATTACCTAACCGTATACACCACTGTGACAATTTAATTAGTTACTACCCGTCCTAAACGATTTATTGCCTGTTGAAAAGGAAGTGTGATATATTTATTTGAGGATTAAACAAACAACAAGGGCAATCAAGGGATTAAGAAAACATCGACATGACATGTTTGTAAAACGATCTGCCAATAAGCTTTCAAACTTGTACCACACTTATAGACTATATGAAGCAATAATCGTACAGTTATACATTAATCCTGCATAGGTGTCCGAACTCTTGTGAATTACGGTATTCAATATTATTTTGAATAATAAATTGAATTAAACAATAATCAAACTTACATATAAAAAAGCAAAGTTGGGCACTGTCAAAATATTTCTTGCATAACATAACTTTTCATTCTCGACAGTATGGTTTTAAAGATAACCATCGCCATTTTCACGAAAAAAATAATTTTTAGCACTGTCAACAAACATGGTGGCTGAAAATGCCGGACGATTTTGACATTTTTTCTATGCGTCTTTTAACCAAAAACATAGATTAAAAGTTTTTTTCTCGGATTTTTCACAGATTTTTTTCCCTGCGTCTAATACCCCCTATCGTCTTATACCCAGTCATTTACGGTATGGCCCTTGACTTTGTGAAATTATGGCTTACAGAGCAAACAGATTTTGTGTGGTGCTTGTCTCCAAGAAAGCTAGAATCATGAAACTTTACAGAAATGTGAAATAAATTGCATATACAGTCGAAACTCGTTGGCTCGATATCTCATGGCTCGATATCCTCGTTGGCTCGAACCAGATTTAAAGACCGATTTTGTTTTACTCTTTGTTCATATAAAATTTGATCAGATGGCTCGATATCTTGGTCGATATTTCTCCATGCTCAAAGTCTTTTTCGCGGTCCCAAGTAAGAATTTCACACATTGTTTTGTTTGCTTGGGTCGATGTCATTTTCGCGGGTTCAGTTAAGAATCTCACACCTTGATTTGATTGCTTGGCTTCATTTACCACAAAGCGCTAATCGATTAAAATTGCTTGACTGGTATTATAATTATTATCAAATTTAAATGGTTTAACAGCTTGAATAAACATGCCATCACTTTAAGTTCTGTCTCTAATTGTTATCCATCTATAAATTTCTATGCATTTTGATATACCTTATAAGCTATGTTTGTGTTACCCATTGTTTAAAATTGCTTGTTTGTTGTTTTCGCATAAATGTTTTTTTTATTCTAAAAAAAACAATCAAATGATATTTTCTAAGTATAGAATAAGTCATGTTACGAACTTAACAATTGTAATTATGTCCAATAAATACTCTTCTCTTCTCATGCGGAGATATCGTAGCCAATAACAAACGACGTAAACAATACTTTTTGTAACGAATAAAAAAATAACATTCTGTAAGCAATCCCACTTGGCTCGATATTCTCGAGGCTCGAAGTATTTTGGCCAGTCCCTAGAATATCGAGCCATCGAGTTTCGACTGTACAGCATGGAATCTTATGCCATGCCTACCTCGATTAGTATATGGACCAGAGTGATGAAACCATAGAGGAATGTTAACAGTTGATACTTTAGTTAGCATTGGTCTGTAATATTTTGGTATCGTTATCAGTTACAATGCTCATGATTTATGTATTAACATCTGAAATAAATACTGGTTAAACCAATATGACTTTCGCCGATTACTTCTGATAATTGATTTTATTTTTAATCCCTTATTTTAAACCAATTTTAGATCTGTAAAATAATCTTTATTTTATGAAATTCTTTAGCCGATAACTTATTGGTAAGTGTTTGACATATGGAACATATTTATTTTTAAATCATAAGTTGCTAAAAGGAATTTGCGGGATTTCGTTTTGTTGCCTGCTACCAACTTTGAAAATGGACCACCCAAGGGCAAGGGTCATTCTGACAACAAAGTTCTCAAGTTATTGTTGATGACAGAATTTTAGCACAGACTGACAACACTTGCTGCTCAGGTGAAATACAGATTTAAACACAGTAAAACAGATTTATTTGATGATTTATTCAAATAAAATATACATTATGATTCATAAACATGTAATGTCACATGATTTCATGATTATCACAGAAATGATGATTATTTACATAGCAATACAATAACCTAGGAGTTTACACCCACACAGTTTACACTGCATACAAACAATAAGATTTGTTCTTTATCAATACATGTACTAAAATAAGAATGAAACATTGATTTTAAACATCATTCTTTTCTTGATATATGACTCTCCAGTATTTATCACACCACATGGTTCATTCTTATGCCATACACTATAAAGTAGTGGAATCCAGTAACTGTGCCTCCAAAAATACCAGTACAAGGAAAATATTCAAACACCAAAAATGGCCAAGTTTGTATTAAGTTTAATCAAGTATTAGATAACTTAAGATAAGTGGATTGTCCGATATTCCTGAAAATGATAATGAAATATTAACCAATCACATTTAACTTGGTAGATGATGAGATGTTTGCATGATGGGGAATCAAGATGCAATGGTGATGACATTGTGAAGGTGACCATAGTCGAGCTTAAAACACTGCCAACAAAGTTTATACATGTACCCTTTAACAAAGCAGCTTGAACATTATAATCTGCTATTGACCCTTAAATACAAAGAGCAGATAAATACTTGTACAGAGAGTAAACATAATCAATGTATTGTGGTCCTGATAGACCAATGTAAATAGTTTAAGCCTGGAATTATAGATATTCTGGTTTTCCTAAGCTAATCCTCTGATACAATCAAAATTAAACTGTTTTAATATACACATGATACTTTGAAAACAATAGAGTCATTATATGGTTACATGAATTTCAATAGCTTGAAATTCACCTTTTTTGTGTACCGGCATGGGAAAACCCAGTTATGTGAATTTCGGGCTATATATATTGGTCACTGGTATAATACATAAGCGTTATTCAGAAACCAGCACTGGATTCAAGTTATGAAAAACATGTTCGTTATATATACATTTTCATCTCATAAAAGATCTCTTGGTCAAACTAAATCTGATTAGTAATACATTCATTTCAAAACAAATGACTTGACAGGTTATTTTAAACAAACTTGTTGTAAATTGCAAACACAATTTTGTAACTCTTTAATATTAAGCACAGTTCTTGCTTTTGAAAACATTTGATTGTACAAAAAGGCATGAATTTGTTTCCATGCTGGTTCACGTTTGTTCTACAGTTTACCATACATTTACTAAAATATCGTCATTACTCAGCATGTACAATGTATGGTGGCATTTTGAAACCTTTAAGTAATTATTAAGTTAAGTAGCATTCATACTAAAATGATGTGTATCTTATAGTGTTACTATCTGAATTTTCTTTTATCTCTTACAGGTTAAAGTAATAAATAAATCTTTCAATACAGATGTGATGATATTCCACAAACCTTTTAGTATAAAATGTAGACATTTTATGTTTGTGAATTGTAAAATCAAAGAAATATAAAGGACATTGTATGCATCTTTTTTTTATAAAATACTTTAAAGTACACCTCCATGTCTGATAAATAATCTTTTACTGTAAAAGAGAGATTCTGTGAGCTATGCTCCAGTATATAGCGAGAAAAAATAAATATAGAGTAGAAATACAGGATAAAGTAACAGTGGTCTTTTCTGCTGGAGTTCCTGAACACATAGCAAAGAGCCCGCACTGAACGCTGCCCATATCACGCCAAGTAGCTGGAATAATAACAGTTAATTAGCAGAAAATATGGAACTTCATGACATTAGGAAAGCGTGTTATGTACAGTTTTATTCACTTATTATTAAGTGTGCGATAATTGTACTTCTTACTTACTGCTTTCATGCATCTTTTATTGGCAAGGAGTTTATCATCTTGTTTTGCATTGTATATAAAGTTAAACACATCTAGGTAGCGCAGTGACTTCACCCTACCAGGGTTCGATACAGTCTGGGTGCAAGTGATAGAGTGAATAAGGTAGGTGTTCACCAAGATGGACAATTCAGTTTCCACAAGATACACAATACTACCTGCTATATCATAACAACAAAACATATTAATAACTGAGCAGGTAATATCAAAGTAACTATGGGACTAGTACAAATTTGGTTTACATGTACATCCCATGTTATGAACACAAAAAGAAACTCCTTCCATTTTGTTTACTTTGATATTAATGTCAACATATGACCAATAATAACATGGAGGTCATAAGTTAAAGACTCAAGACAAGATAACAGAATAGCATCAAAAGTGGCATAATCATTCATTCATCATAATCATTACTATGGAATTGAATCTATTAGAAATACAAACAATCAAATAACAAACATTTCTGACATTCAAATGAAAAGCTTACCTTTATTAAGTGAGCGATGTAGTGAAAAGCAGCAAACAGTGGTAAAATAAGGCCGGTCAACACAAGGGGTAGGACAGAGTATCCGATCACACCGAGGCACTGGGAGTAACTCACCTGAAATATTACACAGTGTTATCATCCTCTGTACATTTGTAGCAGGGCCAATAAACTGCTTCCCTTCTAAACAATTAGAGCCCTCTCCAATAAACCTCTGAAAATTCCCTGCACCAGTACATACACAGTTTTGTAGTTTGTAGGATGGAATATTGAACATGAATGAACAACATCTTATCTACCCTTTATAAATTTTGCAAATTGAACTATTTGATGGTAAGTCAAATTTTTACATATATACTGGCTCATATAATGTTGCAATGTTATGTAGTCGTTTCCTGAATGTTAGAATGAGTTCACCAGACCATTGCTCTTGAGCCATTGACGATAGAAAAATAATGTCTTATGAAAGATTCTCAGACAATTGACCGTTACTCCAAGTCATTGATTGTATAAAAATAACGACTGATGAAAGATTCTGCAATAATGGCCAAGACAGCATTGAGATGATTGATTTTCTAACATATGAATCAGACATATATTGACAAAGCTTGGTATTTCAAGTAAATACCTCTCCTCCCAAAACTCTGGCCAGCATAAACACAATGAGAGAGCCGAATATCCAGATGGTGATGATCCAGGACACAACCTACAAAAAGAGCCTATTTTCATCATATTCTTCTTTAAAATGGCTATTCTTTCCAGAATTAAGAATAATCTACAAAAACAAAAAATATTCCATACATGTAGCTTTTAGAATTGACATTCTGCTTAAAATAAACTACATATCATACATCTACCAACACTGTGTCTCCATACACATGTATAGTTTAGTTTTGTATTTATATTTATATTTTGTAATTGATTTAAAAAAAAATGTAGTACTTTACAGCGAATAATGAAAGCACATTTTACAGAGATATATTCCTTATCACCTAAACATAAACAAAGATATAGGTAAGAACTTATTTTGTGAGTAAGAATGACAGCAGCATACCCTAAACTGTCCATACAGTGAGAGAAGTGAATAGAGCAGTATGACAACAAGGGGTCCCCAGAAGTCTGGGTTTTCCCGCACCACATGTCGGTTGAAGCCTAACTGGGGCAGTGGGAATAGCACACATCGCAGCTTGTAGTATATGTCCTTCAGGTCTATATCTAACTCCTCTCTGTTCGAAAAAACACAACAAAAAACAATTAATTAATTTTAGATACAATTATATCTTTAACTGTCACAACTAATATATTTTGTAATTTTATTTTTATCTTAATACCTTGAAACATATATTTTTTGTTATGCCTAGAAGAATATTAAATTATGTTTGGACTGTATTTATCCAGATGAGCCAAATTGTTTATGGACACAAAGTCCTTTAAAAAATGACATCTTTAAAATGTTGTTGGTTTTTTTTGGTGAGAGCTGGTTAACATTTCAAAACAGCGAGAAATATCCAAATGATATTTGCACTGTTAGAAACTTTGAAATATCACTTTTGTTTTACTTATAAATTTCTATCAACCACATGTAAAAATAAAGATAATGTCTGGCCAATTTTACACGTTAATTGTTCCAACTTCTATTGCCCATTGGTATTTCTGTCTTCATAATGTACCCATCATGCTTATTTGTTATTGTAAAAAGTTGTATATTATAACATAAAATTTAATGATTTCCAGTTACACATACAGCAGAGGGGCCAGGTCTTCCTGGTCTGCTTCTTCCTCCTCCAGTAGCCAGCCAAAACCCTTACTCTCCAGGAACTGCCCAGCCCTGCCCCTGTTCTTCACCCCATAGTCACGAGATACAGGCTCATCCTTGCCATTTCCAGTGTCTATTGAACCTTCTACAGGCCCTGCAAAAAATATAGTTAACACAAGAGTTGCAAACTATCACAAGAAACACTCATGGGAATGATGATTATCTCTTTTTTTAACTAATTTAAGCAATTCAAGGTCCACAACTCTGAATGAGCTGGGGCAACATGGCTGAGATATACTGCCCCTACACATATGGCCCTGTTCTAGTGATGAATGGATGGAAACTTCTCAAGTTACAGCGCAGACAACATAAAGTTAGTGTAATTTAAGCAATTCTAGCGAATCCATAACTCTGAAATGGGGTAACATGGCCGGTTATTACACTTGGCTGAGATATTCTGCCCAATAACATTATTATTGTCTCGGTTTGGTGATGATCGGACAAAAACTTCTCGACAGAAACACAGACAATTTAGTGGATGATGCCCGCAGCAGGTGAATCCATAAGAACAATAAGGCTCTATGTTAGTTTTACTACAGACCAAACCAACAAATTTACTGCACATTTTTGTTTTAATTTGGAAAGTAACAGATGAGTTGAGTATAACTAAATGTGAATTTGGTTTTTGCATTGGTTGTAAATAAAAATGACGGCTTCTGGTAAAACTTTTTATTTTTCAAATGGAAAATGATGCTAATGAATAAAAACAAATTTTCAAAGAGCTTCGTAAAAGGCAACAGTTCTATCAAAAAGTTCCTATCATTGAACTGTGCAGTTATCTGATTATAGTCATTATAATCATCACATAAATTTGACCTGATGATAATGTTTCGTCTGAAATAATGACTTTAATCTAGTCAGAAATAGTGATCAGTGAGTACAGAAAGTAATGCTGGATTGGACAGACCCAAAATTTGTACTGGCTACATTGTACAATGTTTGTGAGCATTTTCTTTGTTTTCGTCTTCACATTAACGCCCATATCAGAACAGTAACCAGTAGAATGTGTGTAAACATTCTACAACTACCGTACATATACATTACAATGCTATTTACTAATATCACACATTATTTATTGAACATTGTCCTTGACAACATGGGACAAAACTGTAATGTCACCCACAACCCTCAAGACTTAAATTATAACCTCATGCTTAAGTGCTTGTGTATAACCTCAATTACTCAGGCAGATTTCCCAAAATTTAAAAGTGTCAGACATTCGGACTGACAAGACACAAAAATCTGTCAGACCAAAACATCTGTCAGACTGAAACAGATGGAACAAAAACAAGGTAAAAACATTGTTTTCTTTATCTCAGTCAGCTGATCTCATAGAAATTCAAGTGAAAATTAGTCTCCGCTGTATATAATCAGCTTGTCAATGTTAAAAACTTTCTATCTGGACGTTTCTTGAAGTATTATTTTTCCTTTCAGATCGCTCAGTATTTGATAATTTCCTTTTTGACCTTTGTAAGATTGTAATGGTGCAATGTTTACTGGCCATCAGTTGTTTTTAAACACCATTAAATAATTCTGCAAAAGAAGCGAAATGTATATCGATTCTTAAATTCATTAATGCTGCCTGAGTAAAAACATTCAAAAATAGATTTTGCTTGCTGCTGCTAAAAATGAACATTTTTAGACAAGACACAACCAACCTTTCATTTTTTAAATATCTAACATTTCAAACAGCAGGCTTTGAATCAAATTAGTGTTTAAATAGGTAAACAGTAATATGTTGAAAACTCTCTTCTCTTAATTAATTTTGATTTATAATATTTCGTTTTTCATGATAAAACAACTTGTTCTAATATTGAGAAACATTCAGATTGAATATAAACATGACAAAATGTGATAACAGCAATCCTTTCGAAAGAGGCCTTCTAAATAATTAAATTATAATTTGGCTATAGGTAGTCTGAGCACACAAATTTGATTATTCATCACAAGAAGAAATAATTGTAAAATCATTTATAAGTTACTGTTTTTATTTTTCATAAATTGTTTAGAAGGCATATTTCAAACCTGATGATCCTTGAACGAACTGAAATTCATTAGATTCAGATGTGTTGTAAGTCTGTGAATATGGTGGCGGTTGATCCTGGCCAAAATCACCCATGTCTAGGGTGAAATTGGCCGGTGATGTGGAACTTTTGTCATAACCTGCCATTTCGGCATTTACGTCAGCTTTACATATCCAAGGCGTTGTTTCTTATTTAAAAAAGTTACAAATTTCTTTTATTTTAAAATGTCTTTAAATTAAAATGCAAATAAACAATGATTACTTTATAAAATTAATCAAATAAGTTTGATATTTTCAACAAATTTTTAATTCGAACATTTCAATGTTACGAAAGAGCTGGCCGACGCGGGATCTTCAGAATCTCAATAATTAAGAAGTCGATTTTAAGCTTTTATATTTACAACGTAGGTGCCTTAAACTTCCCTTTTGTATACTTTTTAAAAACTGTCAATATCGTGACATTGTCTTAGTCCACCTAAATGACCGTCGACGAGTCTTTGGAAGATTTTAAGACCGTAGTTACCTGGTATTTGGACTGCAGTTTTGGCCAGTCGAACTATCCGAATCGAGCGATTCGGTGCCTAGGTTGACCTCTTGGTCTGAGGTTTATTAAAAATGTGTTCTTGTACTCTATAATGCACACAATAAAAAAATAATCCACTTTTGTTCATATAATTTTACATATTGTATTTTTTAATATTTCATACAACTCTTATAATTTACAAGTTATTTCGGATTGAGAAGTACATTGTATGTACGGATATGAGCTTGGAAATCAGCTCAAATCTTGAAGATTAATTTGATAAAACAAGTGCATACCTTGCATGCATGTGCAGCTGTATGCTCATTGCTCAATGCTAGCTATATATTTATCTTTCTTCTGCAGATCCAGCAATCATGGGAATTCAAGGATTGCTGCCATTTTTAAAGAAGATCCACCAACCTGTGAATGTCTCACAATTTGCTGGATGTACTGTAGCCATAGATGCATACTGCTGGCTGCATAAGGGAGCCTTCTCCTGTGCCGAGAAATTGGCTCTTGGTGAAAAAACAGACCAGTAAGTGAGAAGGGAACAACATCAAGAAAGTGTAAATTTCGCATGTAACACACATGATTCTGTTTATAATTTTAGTTTTAATCTATCATTCTCTTAAATAACTTTAAATGTACCAGTACAAAATGATTATTATAATGTTAGTACACAATGATATTTCAGAACTATTGGTCTTGAACAAATAATTGAACCCTAAGCATAGTTTTTTGCACATTTAACTAAGGGGCTGAGTGCATCCTGCTGATGCACATGTTAAGAATGATTGGTCCTCAGGAAATATTGTTTATGTTTGTACTGCATGTATTTAAATGAACTATGTATATTTGATCTTTTTCACTTCTTTTGCCTGTTTGGTACCAGTAATATTAGGAAAGTTCTGTTTACAGCTTAAAACTGGGGAAAATGAGTAATGTAAATAGTAAGGGTTTGGAAAACATTATGCTTTACTTCTCACTCAATACACATATCATTGACAAACTGAAAATCCCCCCTTTGGTGATGAAGACAGGTCATATTTACATTGGTTTAATAGGTCGAATTGATTCTGATAACAGGAACATTCTTTTTACCGTAAATGACTGGGTATTAGACGCACTTTTTTCTCTCAGATTTTGATGCAAAAAAATGCCTGCGTATAATACCCAGTAACAATTTTTTGAACTTTTTTTCTGAGGTCAATTTCAAGCCGAGAGTTTGTTTAGATTTATGTAGAAAGGGATGGTACTCGCGTCATATTGATCGAGTATATACGGGTTAAAACGGCAGTTGAAGATCGGGATACGGTATATCGTAAGACGTTTATAATTTCAACAAAAATATTTTTCGATTAAAGTTACCGTAATTCACCTAAGAGTTCGGACACTCTAAATATTTGGACACCCATAATTATTTCCCAAAATAATTTATAAGGACATCAATCATAACTTTCATAGCTACCAAGTTTCACAGACGAAGATTATTGATTTTTATCTTTACACTGCCTGGCTAGATTACCTAACCGTATACACCACTGTGACAATTTAATTAGTTACTACCCATCCTAAACGATTTATTGCCTGTTGAAAAGGAAGTGTGATATATTTATTTGAGGATTAAACAAACAACAAGGGCAATCAAGGGATTAAGGAAACATCGACATGGCATGTTTGTAAAACGATCTGCCAATAAGCTTTCAAACTTGTACCACACTTATAGACTATATGAAGCAATAATCGTACAGTTATACATTAATCCTGCATAGCAATGTCCATGCTCTCCACGAGATCCTCGTGGGCATAACTGTAAGTTATGTGACGTCACACAGTGTGACTCTTTGATCTGAAGCCGATAAAATGTGTTTATTCAGTTCAGTGCATGTATAAAATGGTGTTTTAATTAACTTCATGAAGGATTTACACTTATAGGCGTAATAAATAAGTTTATGACCATTGATTACTACGGATAAATTAATAAGTGGCAAAAAGCAAACATGAAGAAAAAAGGCAGGTTAAACAAACATGTAAATAAAATGTAAAAATGATAATTTTCTATGTATTCGGAGAGCGAAAAAAATAATTAATTTATGGTGTCCGAACTCTTGTGAATTGCGGTATTCAATATTATTTTGAATAATAAATTGAATTAAACAATAATCAAACTTACATATAAAAAAGCAAAGTTGGGCACTGTCAAAATATTTTTTGCTTAACATAACTTTTCATTCTCGACAGTATGGTTTTAAAGATAACCATCGCCATTTTCACGAATTTTTTTTTTTTGTCACTGTCAACAAACATGGTGGCTGAAAATGCCGGACGATTTTGACATTTTTTCTATGCGTCTTTTAACCAAAAACATAGATTAAAAGTTTTTTTCTCGGATTTTTCACAGATTTTTTTCCCTGCGTCTAATACCCCTTATCGTCTTATACCCAGTCATTTACGGTACCCTTTGAGGAAAAGGGCATTTTGGGGCAGTTTATGTACTTAATGTGTGAGTTTGACCAAGAAAATGATGAAAGATGCTGTTGTTGGTATATTTCTTTTAACCTGCATTTATATCATTGACATGTATTCTCTGTCTTTCAGGTATGTATACTACTGTATGAAGTACATCAATTATCTACTATCAAAGAATATTAAACCTATTATGGTTTTTGATGGATGCCACTTGCCGTCGAAGAAAAATGTTGAAAAGACCAGGAGAGAGTAAGATCTTGATTTTCAAGTTTTTGTTAAAATCTGGTTATTTAATCTCATGAAGTGTGAATGGTAACTACATGTATATAATAATCAGTTCAATTTAGTTAAACTTAATGGTTATTTTATGGAATTAAAATAATGCCATTTTATGAGCTCTCCTGTTTTTCAAAGAAAAGGTCATGGTATTGCGATAGTGTTGAAAAACTGACGTGGGCAACAACTTAAAAACATTCAAGTCATTGGCATATAAAACTTGTTACACATATTACTAGTGATATAAGGCATTTGTGTTGCTAGGCCCATTACTCTGGTTTTAATAAATATTGAGTTATGTCCCCCCAAAAAATTGATTTGGCCATAAATGAAAGAAAATGTAAATGGTAATTACATAAAACTTTGTTATATATTTATATTCTTGAACATTTGCACATTGTCATTAGTAATTATCACTAATGACAATGTGCAAATGTTTAAGAAGGCCCATTACTCTTGCTTTAATTAAAGTCAAATTACGCCCCTTGTTTTACTTAGAAAATAGACGAGCCTTAGCATTAGCTCTGTGGCGCTCTTGTTTAATATTTTATTTCATCAAATCCACTGTAAGTAAATGTAAACTGTTTAAAATATAAATATGTAAGGTATATGATTAAGAATAGACCATATCTCTGTTTTTAGAAAGAGAGAGATCAACCGTAAGAAGGCTGCGCAGTTCCTTCGGGAAGGGAAGCGAGCGGAAGCGAGGGAATGTCTCCAGCGATGTATCGACATCTCTCCAGAAATGGCCTTACAACTCATGAATGTATGTCACAGCAGTTGAATTATAACTATAAAATAGTTTGAAATATAAGATTCTGCAAAAGAGAACCCAAAATTGATGACATCTTCCTTCTCACTGTAAAGGCATTATGGGTTCAATCGCATGAGTTTGGATTCTGGTTGTCGAGCTAGACAAGAGGGTTTCTTCTGGTTACTTTGTTTTCCCTTACAGCATAATGCCATATCCTTAGTGTAACATCATACCATGCAATATGAGTGCGATATATAAAATATTATAAAAAAAGAACAATAAATTATGTTGAACTTAAACAAAATCTTGATATAATCTGTTTTGGTTAGTGTGATATTTTCAATATTTATTTTACTACACATGAAATTGAGTTATTACCATTACTTTATGAATGTATGACCAAAAAAGTTATTATAAAAATGAGGTCAGTATTATATTTACATGTTTTGACCTACAAATTAATTCTAAATACCTGCAGTTTAATGTATATAATAAATTGTTATAATATGATGTTTTAAGACGTGCCGAAACAACAGTGTGGACTGTATAGTGGCGCCGTATGAGGCTGACGCTCAACTTGCATACTTGAACAAGATCGGGGTGGCCCAGGTTATCATCACAGAGGACTCCGATCTCCTTTTGTTCGGCTGTGAAAGGGTATGGCAGTAGTGATACAGTCAATCATTTTTATTCTTTGTGAATTCTTTCCTTGGAACTTCATTTTTTATATGGTTGGACCCAGAGAAAAAAAGAGTCCCAGGCATAGTTTTGTGCACATATTACTTTAAAACTATGCATTCTGCTGATGCACATGTGTTAGAATAATGAGACCTCATGAAAATTGATGAGTAAAGGACTCTTGATGCACAGCAGAATGGATCAGAAGAGATATAATCTTATTTACACATGTATTTCTTTTATATACATATGTACTTGTGTAGTCATATTATATATATTTTATATTAGAACACAGTGAACAAGATCAGAGTTCATTGGTGGGATATCCAAGTTTTTTTGGACAGAGTGGAGCAGGAGTTATGTGTGCGCATTTAACTATTTTAAGATTAAAATTGACTTACTACCATTTGCTGCAATTTTTGGATTAAATGCAGAAATTACTTTCTGTTTAATTATCTTCTGTTATCTTAGATTTATTGATCCTGGCTATAATCTATAATGTCTTGCATCTTTTAGTTTAAAGTTTAAGATTAAACTCTTAAAACAAACAAAAATTTATTGTCTATTCCATTCAGGTACTGTTCAAGATGGACCATGCTGGTAATGGTGTGCTCATAGAGCAGCGTCGCCTTAACGAGGTGATGGAGATCCAGCCAGACCACTACACGTTTGACAAGTTTCGTTATATCTGTATCCTGTCAGGCTGTGATTACCTCCCCTCTCTCCCGGGCATTGGGCTTGCGAAGGCCACGAAGGTGTTCAAGATTGCCAGACAGGCAGTAGTGGAACAGGTGGGCACAAAGTCTGATCTGATGCAATTTAAAAATTATAAATCTTTTCTTCTGTGTCATAGAGTAGTGGCCACATCAGCCCCCCCTTACTGATCTCCTTGTTATATAACTGAAGAGTAAAAAGGCTATGAGCCTATTAATGAGGATATCTATGAATGAAAGGGTTAAGAATTTTTAATGATTGAGTTCTTGTCTGATGTCTCAAACTGTTATCTTAATTAAACATAGCTTGAGAGGTGTAAACCTGAGTGGTTTATTTCAAGCATTGGAATGAAAAACCATTGGATAACCAAACATGGTAACATAGCGATTACTTTTGTGTATATTAATTATGATAAGAAATAATTTGGCACTAGTTTTTCACAATGTAATGGTAAATAAAGCTTTTTGTCTTTATATGTTCTTTCTTCTCTTCTTTCAGCGTGTTGTTTCATGCGCAATAAATCATCCAAGGTTCCTTTATTGAGTAATGGACAGAGGGACCAATATTATTTAAGAATAAGAAATATAGATCATTACTATTTTAAAAACCCTCGATGAAAAACCCTCTCACTTAAACTGTTAACGAATTGCTATATTTATCAGTGGTTCTGAGCAAGTTCATTTGTATCCAAAACAGGAGGAAGTACCTTGAAATGAATATAAATGACTTCAGGTTTTTTTTCAAAAGGGGTCTTAGCCCCTTTATCTTACTTCGGGCATGAATCCCTCATACTCAAACAGACATGTCAGGATTGACAATTGATCAACTGTTAGAGCCCCTGATTTATAGAACAATCAAGCCAGTTCAGTTATGTATCCAGATCTCATGGGAAAAAATCTGTTCTATTCAGTTGCTGACGAAACTCTCAACATACCTGAAGTGCAACATTACGGTGCCACCGGAGTATATAGAAGGCTTCAAGGCTGCAGACAATACATTCCTGTACCAACTGGTGTTTGATCCCCTTAAAAGGAAGCTGGTACCTCTGAAGTAACACCATATTCACTAATATGAATTAAGTAAACATTTACACTTCAGTTACTGTTCCTTATTTCTTAGCATGATTGATTTAATCCAATATGATTATTCATATAAAAGTAAGGAAATTATCAATAAGGCCATATTAAAAGTAGTGCTGTGGTCATGCACCATTCAATTGGAACCACAGCCCCACAACTATCCCCGCCATACCCCTGGACCTTGGGGGAGGTGGGAGGTGGCGTGGTTACAATTGACTGGTGCATTACTGTGACATGCTGACAAAAGCTAGGCAGGTAGGGAAAAGATTATTTTGTTGTCTACAAAGTTTGTAAACAGGGGAGTTTATAATAGGAAGCTTTTCATGTCATGTTTCATGTCCAGTTCAGTGTGTAAATGGGTATCCGTAGAGACTACCTTATATTATTTTCATGATTAAAAACACAGCTTTTTAGTTTAAACTGATGAAACTACACTTAGATGTTGCGTGTCTTTTCTAGAGATTTCCATTCCAGTAATGTTGTCATAAATAAATCTCATTAATGATTTAGTGCATATTCCTGAAAATAAAAACAATTTTAAAATATTTTAAAATAACTTGCCACATGTGTTCGACATACCAAGACGAATTGTTGCGTGCAAGACCCGTGTCCTTCCTCTAAGGTCAAGGTCACACTTAGTGTTTATTCACAATGGAATATTGCAAATAAGAACATTGAGTATACTTTGTCGTGCCCGGGCTGTTTCTTTCCCTTGTATGGCCATATTTTAAAATACTTGCTATATGTGTTCAACATACTAAGATGACGTGTCCCCTGTAAGACCTGTGTCCCTACCTCTAAGGTCGAGGTCACACTTAGGTGTTTATTCACAATGGAATGCTGCATATAAGGACATAGAGTATAGGTTGTCGTGTCCAGCCTGTAACTTTCTCTTGTAAGGACATATTTTAAAATAACTTGCCACATGTGTTTGACATACCAAGACTACGTGTCGAGTGCAAAGCCTGTGTCCCTACCTCTAAGGTCAAGGTCACACTTAGTGTTTATTCACAATGGAATGCTGCATATAAGGACATAGAGTATAGGTTGTCGTGTCCTGGCTGTGACTTTCTCCTGTACGGACATATTTTAAAATAACTTGCCTTATGTGTTCGACATATCAAGACGACATGTTGTGTGCAAGACATGTGTCCCTACCTCTAAGGTCAAGGTCACAGTGACCTCAAATGATAAAAAGATTTTAAAGCTTGTCCGATTGATTAATCAACAATGCCTAGACCTATGGTCATCAAACTTGACATGGAGGCTGGACCTGACAAGTAGATGACCCCTATTGATTTTAGGGTCATTGGGTCAAAGGTCAAGGTCACAGTGACCTTGAATGATAAAAGGTCTGATTGGTGATTTGACAATGTCTGCACACACAGCCCTCAATTTTGACTTGAAGGTTGGGTTTGACCAGTAGATGACCCCTTTTGATTTTGGGGTTCATCGGACCAAGGGTCAAGGTCACATTGACCTTGAATGATGAAAGGTTGTCAGAGTTATAATTCGACAATGCCTGCACCCATGGCCTTCAAACTTGACTTGTAGGTTGGGCCTGACCAGTTGATGACCCCTATTTATTTTGGGGGTCGTCAGATCAAAGGTCAAGGTCACAGTGACCTTGAAGGAAAACTAAAAAATTCCTGGACCTATGGTTATCAAACTTGACATGAAGGCTGGGCCTGACCAGTAGATGACCCCTCTTGATTTTGGGTTTCATCAGGTCAAGGTCACAGTGACCTTTAACACAAAAAAGTTAACAAAGCTTCTCCCAGTGATATATCAACAAAGCCTGGACCTATGATCATCAAACTTGATTAGGGGGTTCGGCCTGACCTGTAGATGACCCCTTTCAATTTAAGGGGTCAAAGGTCAAGGTCACAGTGACCTTGAACGCAAAAAGCTTGTCTGTGTGATAACTTGACACTGCCTGCACCCATGGCCCTAAAACTTGGAGGTCCATGCATATTTCATTCAATTGCCCAAATAATCCTGATAACATGGCGCTCAGGCTTAAAAAAACAACAACATTTGGTTCGGGTTACCCGACCCTACCTACGGAATAGGCACCGACCCTACAGTTTTTATAGTCAGTTGGAAAAAAAAAAAAAAAAAAAAAAATTTTTTTTGAAATTGCTTTTCACTTTGTAGTTGAAAACCTTAAATGCTTATACAGAAGATAACTTTAACACCATTATACAATGATGAAAATGACATTCTTATATAAAGCCTAATAAAAAAAAAAAGCCTTCCTACCCTACCTATTTTCATGCGATGGTAATGTGTACGTATTGATTGTATCTCGATGAAACTTGTACAGTATCTAGATATCCATTAGAGCTCGGTTCCTTTCGAAAACCAGCCAGATCCGTCCATGCATGCCTAGATTATGGCCCTTGATAGTATAAAAAAATGCTATTGCGTAAACAATTGGTTGTGAACACGATACAGTCTTCATTTTTGATTGAATCTCGATGAAACTTGTACAGTATCTAGATATCCATTATAGCTCGGTTCCTTTCGAAAACCAGCCAGATCCGCCCATGCATGCCTAGAGTATGGCCGTTGATAGTATAAAAAAATGCTATTGTGTAAACAATAGCTTGTGAACACGATACAGTCTTCAGTTTTGATAGTATCTCGATGAAACTTGTACAGTATTTAGATATCCATTAGAGCTCGGTTCCTTTCGAAAACCAGCCAGATCTGCCCATGCATGCCTAGATTATGGCCCTTGATAGTATAAAAAAATGCTTTTGTGTAAACACTAGCTTGTGAACACGATACAGTCTTCAGTTTTGATTGTATCTCGATGAAACTTGTACAGTATTTAGATATCCATTAGAGCTCGGTTCCTTTTGAAAACCAGCCAGATCCGCCCATGCATGCCTAGATTATGGGCCTTGAAAGTATTAAAAAATCTGTTTGTCTGTAAACAATTGCTTGTGAACATGATACAGTCTTCAGTTTTGATTGTATCTCGATGAAACTTGTACAGTATTTAGATATCCATTACAACTTGGTTCCTTTTGAAAACCAGCCAGATCTGCCCATGCATGCCTGGATTATGGGTCTTGAAAGTATAAAAAATGCTATTTAAAGCTAAGTCTATTTTTAGCCAAGTCTACATGAGTGAAGTCTATTTTTAGCCAAGTTTACATGTAAAGTCACAATTGCTTGTGAAGGTTTGTTCAAATTATGCCCCTGGGGTCATTACTGCCCCCCCCCCCCCCTCCTCCCCCCCCCACGGAGATTGTCCCGCAAGGGACCAGTCCGGCAAATGCAAACGACCTCGGCGACATTGGCAGAGGCCCAGGGAAGAGTTCTCTTTTCTTTGTAAGGGACGGACTCCCCCCCCCCCCCCCCTTAAATTGGGAAATATTAAAAACCTGTTTGTCTGAAAGCACTATGCAAATCCTTGCTATTTTGAACAAGGCTTTATTTAGTGGTTCACTACCATGGATGTTTAAATTATGCCCCTTGGGTCAAAACTGGCACTGCCCTGGGTGTCACAATTTTCCTAGAGACTTTTTAAGAAATATTTTCAAAATCTTCTTGTTTCAAACCACAAGGCCCATACCTTTGATATTTGTTGTGGAGCATCATATGATGCAATTGAAAACATTTGAAATAATGCCCCTTTGGCAAAAGCTGGCCCCACCCCTTTTGACTTACTTATTAATTTTTAAAGGTACAGTAATGAAATTTTGACCATGTGAACAGTTTTGCAAACAAGCATTAATGTTGTCCTCGGATGTCCTTGACTTTGACCTTTGACCGACTTTTATTTTTAAAGCTACAGAAATGAAATTTTGACGATTAGTACAGTTTTGAGAGCAAATATTTTTTACCAGATTACCTTTACTTGGCACATATTAAAATAGTTCATGCAACTAATCTGCTTACAACACTTCCTGTCCTCAGATGTTGAACGTGCAGCGTTTTCAGCTAACCCAAACACTAAAAGTGAACTATATATTTGTTGCCTATAACTCAAACGTACATGCTCTGGATTGAAAATGACCACAAGAGCCATGCCAGTAGAGCATATGCCCTTTTGGGCCTCTTGTTTAAAAGGATGTAACCCTAACGAAACAAAAAAAAAATTTTGGCCTCAGGGGGGCATAATGTTTGACAAACATCTCTTGTTTTATGTTCAGAGGCAATTTAAAATAACTTACCATATGTATTTGACACATAAAGGCAAGATCAACTTTTCATGTACTGACCGTGTTCATAGGTCAATGTCACATTCGGGGGCATACGTCTTGTACTGTGACAGCTCTTGTTTTCTTGATTGTTTTTGACAGGCACACATAACATCTTAAATGCATTCATTTCTAAGACAGAGTATTCTGTTGTCCAGCGTGCTGCCCACAACAGCTTTTGTTCAATATGGCTAGCTATATTTTCACTGTTGGATATGAAACAGGAAGTTGAAAGGCATATAATAAATACACATTCTGACATTATTAAGATGGCCAAGGAAGTAACACAATACATTCAAACAGGATCATTAAAAGTTAATTCAAAGTGCCACATGGTTTATATTTTCAAGAATAATGAATACTAGTAATATGTTTTTATTTTTATTTTTTTGGCCAAAAAATAATTAAGGTCAGAACTATAAATATATGGTTGGTTGGGTTACTGTAACCACAGCATTATTTTTATTGGCCTGTTAAGACTTTATATGTAGCTGAATAAGTGAGTTTACCAGTGAAAACTATAATGGAATAATGGAACTTTTTATTGATAACCTATTTGTTTGTTGATGTATAATGTTTGGTAAATTTCTTGCTTTAAGTTCCTATGGCCCTGATGTGGATCCGAAGGAAATGGCGTATGCTGGCTCCTACATGCCCCAGGAAAAAGCCCTACAGATAGCACTGGGAAACATTAATATCTACAATGGCGAAAAGTTTGCTGATTTTGATCCTGAGAGATTTGTGGTAAATATTTTATAGAGTTCTGATGCTTGAACTAAAGGTGAAACACATAGTCAAATGGTGACATTGATAATTTGAAGTATTAATTTTTTCAAGAAATTGATATTTACCTTTGGTGATACATAATTTGGTAAATTAATCATTGCATTCTTTAATGTTTAAGAATAAAAAAAATGTAATGGAAGGCTTCAAAAAAAGAAAGAATTTATTTACAGTTGAAATGCTTTTATCCAAATTAATGGAATGAATTGAATTCCATATTTACATATTGAATTTGCTGTCAAATGTATATGCACTCTGTCATTAATTATGCCCCCCTTCGAAGAAGAGGGGTATATTGTTTTGCACAGGCATGTTGGTATGTCGGTCGGTCGGTCCGTCGGTAGACCAAAGCTTGTCCGAGTGATAACTCAACAATTCCTAGACGTATGGTCATCAAACTTCACATGAAGGTTGGGCCTGACTAGTAGATGACCCCTATTGATTTTGGGGGTCATCAGGTCAAAGGTCAAGGTCATAGTGACCTTTAATGGTAAAATAATTTTAAAGCTTGTCCGAGTGATAATTCAACAATGCCTGCACCCATGGCCCTCAAACTTGACATGGAGGTTGGGCCTGACCAGTAGATGACCCCTATTGATTTTAGGGGTCAAAGGTCAAGGTCACAGTGACCTTGAAAGCAAACTCGACAATTCTTGGACCTATGGTCATCAAACTTGACATGAAGGTTGGGCCTGCCCAGTAGATGACCCCTATCGACTTTGGGGGTCATCAGGCCAAGGTCAATGTCACAGTAACCTTTAACGCAAAAAAGGTAACAAATCTTCCCCCACTGATATCTCAACAATGCCTGAACCTATGATCATTAAACTTGACATGGATGTTAAGCCTGACCAGTAGATTCATAGAGCCAAAGGTCAAGGTCACAGTGATCTTGAATGGTAAAAGGTTGTCCGAGTGATAACTCAAAATGCCTGAACCCATGGCCTTCAAACTTGACTTGGAGTTGCATCTGACTTGTAGATGACCCCTTATGATTTAAGGGGTCATCGGGTCAAAGGTCAAGGTCACAGTGACCTTGAATGAAAAAAACTTGTCTTGTGATAACTTAACAATGCCTGCACCCATGGCCCTCAAACTTGACATTTAGGTTTCTGGTGACCAGCTGATGACTCTGGATTTTGAGTTCATAGAGTCAAAGGTCATGACGGTTATAACACACTTTATCCTCACACTTTAATGGTCATAATCTTAAAACAGCAACAAATCAGCTGTCATTTTGGTCCATGCATATTTCATTCAATTGTCCATATAATCCTGACAACATGGCGCTCAGGGGGGGCATAATGTTTGACAAACATCTCTTGTTTAAAGATGTATTGAAATATTTTATTAGTTCTTGACATTACTAACCTTACTGGGTACTTTATTAGTTAAATCACAATTGATCATGCTTATTTCTGTTTAATGCTTATGAACAGTGCTTGTATTATAAATGTCAGCCAAAGTACGGGAAGAAGAAGCCCGAAATGTTGCACATGCTGAGCATGTGGAGTCGTGGATACCGGGTGAAGCCGAGGGCGGCCCTCAAGGAAACCCAAACTCCAGAGCGTCCTAACATGAGGGGGCGTGAGGTGGAGGTTAGAAGACCTCTTAGGAGGAGTCCCAGGAAAAGGGCTCACCAAGGTAGGGAACATATTTTATAGAGTAGGGGTGGGGATGGGGATGGTGGAATCAGGGAGGGTTGTGGGAATATTGTTTTGCCTATTTTCTGTTAGTTCATAAACACTATGTAAATCATGTATGCATGCTACACAAGAAAGTATGTCATAACCCTAGATTTTACTGAATATGTGCTGTTTTAGGTGGGAACACCTTTTGTTGACAATGTGTTGAGCCAGCACTGTATGTTCTACTTTTTCAATTGTGGGTATTGTAAGTAAACCCCTCTCCCTATCTGAATGCACTGACACAGTGGATAGCTGCACTGTTTAAAAATGAAAGAGGAAGAATGGAATTTCAGTGCTCCTACATGGCAAGTTCTCATTGTTCATATAATAGATGTGATGCTTATGTCAATATTAAGTCTGTATATATATTCATGTAATGCAAATTTACACTGACATGATTTTGTAAAAAAAATAAAGTGTGAATGATCTTCGTGTGCGAAGTGAAAGTGGCCCCAATTCAAATGCCAAAACATGTATCAAATCATATATTTTGTTCCCAGGTGTGACTTCAAAAGAAGGAATAGAGTTGCGAGTAAATGTTTTAGCAAATAAAATTGAACCCTTCAAAACATAAATCTGTATATAAATTTGATGTTTTTTTTAAATAAAGTAACCTTATGACAGTGTTTTACTTCCACTGTCTTTGTCTTATAACAGTGTAAGTTTTTTTTCCTTAATTTCTATAATAAATGGGAATTCCCAAATTTAGTCAAAATGGCATATTTTTCCCAAACAGAAATGCCCTGACCCCCTTCCCAAATTGGTAAAAAAAATAACACTGGTCAGTTATACATTGTAAATTTTCAGATGAGGATTGTGAGTTATCCAAGACAAATTCTGAGTTGACCAACATGTATGGGGATGGTCCTCCAGAGAAAAAGGTTCGGCCTGACGTCGGAGATGATCTACATAGATTCATGTTTGCTAAGAAGAGCGACTCTCAAGGTTGATATCTACATCTCACTTCATGGATTAGTGTTGAACAATCCTTGTCATGTTAAAGATTAAGCAAACTTTCTAGTTACATTTTTTTTTTTGTTGCACAAATTTTCAGATAGAGTTTACGCGGTAACAAGAACTTGTTTCCAGCTGATTGAAGTTGTTTCTTTTGCCATTTGATAATAATTAAAGGATGAGTAATAAAGCCATTGTCCGCTTTAGAGCTTTTACGGCATATAAATATAACTACATTGTATAGCAATAAATATAGGATATTTATTAATTGTCCAGTTGGTACAAAAATGATGAAACAAGTTTAGGAAAAGTTATAAAGAGCCTTTGGCGCAACAAGTTTTTATAAAATTTATTAAATGCTAACTAATGTAAGCTTCAGTTTATAACGTGACACAAACATCACCAAAGAGGAAGTTTTAATTTATTTTATGATGCTAAATTGATAGGGCACTAGGATTATGTCAATGAAAAGTTACACCTGGGTATATGAGATATGTAATGGTAATATTTTACTCGTAACAGACAGTCATGCGAAAAATTGAATATAATAGACCCATTTTTATAAAGGACTTCTTCAAGTAAAAGCTGGTTGGTTTAGTCCATTGTGTACTTGTACATGTCCTGGTATTCCATATCCTTGCCCTACAGGTACACAACCCCCTGATCAGTCTGACTCAGAACCTGAACCAGAGCCTGCCAACCCCGGTGGAAAGCGCACTCCAGCATTCTTTAACTCCCTGCGTGAGGCCCATCCGACCCTCATTAGTAGCCCATCCAAGGATGAGGAGGAGAAGGAGAATCATGTTAAATCTCCCACCAGGAATATGTTTGCCTGTAGGTCTCCCAGCAAGAGACTCAGGTTCAACCTGAATGCAGAGAAACCCAAGCCTGTAGAGGTCAAGAGCAGGTTGGATTTTACTCCCATATTTTAATGATTTTTTTGGGGGCTTGATTGTGTCATTGATAAGGTAACAGCTTATAGTATCATGCTCGAGACCCTTTCCCAGTTATGCTGTCTGTTTTGAGAGGCAATGAAAAAGGTCCCCTGTGGAGATCGAGCCCACAACCACTTGGATCGGAGGCGGACATCTATAACAGAACATATAAAATTAATTCCAATTTGTTCTGTTTATTATGTTAGTTACATACATACAGCAAATTATTTTGTGAGGATTGTATAGAACCATGTTGCATATTGGAAATGGATTTATATAAATAGATTATAAACTTCTTTTCTACCAATGAATGCAGAATAATCAATTATAAGTCTTGATAAAGTATGGAGTGAATGGTTTAATGTGCAGTCATTTTCACTTGAGTAGACTTGCATGACAAGGGATGATAGCTTTGAAAGGCAATCCAAAATGGTAATGAGCAGTAATTGTTGAACACTTATACCTTCTGTTGCACAGCACAATGTTTCTTTACAGGTTCTTTTCCCCTGTATCCCGTGGAGCTTCTAAAGATGCAGAGATATCCAAACAGACCAGTATAAGCGGTTTCAGACCAGCACATTCAAACACCGAGAATGTTTACAATGAGACGGGTACAGAAATATGTGACAACCCTGAAACAGACACTAAAGACAGTGTGCCTAGTGTAGATTCTCCAAGGACTATGTCTCCATCTACAAAAGATAGGAAAAGTTCATCAGGGCTATTTAAGTTTACAAAAACATCCCAGAGTGATGTATCTTCCCCAGCATCTAATTCTGCATTCAACTGGTCGAAGTTCAAATTCAACAAACAAGGAAGTTCAGACTCTTTGGACTCAACCAAATCTGTACATAATCCTTTCAAAAAAGTTGTTTCATCAAGTAAATCAAATTCAACATCCATCCTCAATAGCAGCGCTACAGCTGATACAGGAGGCATGATTAACTCTGATATAGACAGCAAGACAGACTGTGATAATGATAATGAAACATGTGATAAAGATGCAGGATTTACTGATAAAGACTTGGAAGTTAGCGAGCAAGACACATCATTAAGTGAGAAAGAACCAGAACTAGGAGATACAAGCCCCTCAGAGCTGGGTGATGCCCGCTGCTCCATATCAGACAGTTACCCCTATAGCATAGACTCCATGTATATGTCCCAGCAAACAGCAGGGAGTCAAGACTCTCTCCCCAGTCTTCCTTCACTCAGCCAGGATGGAGACAATACTGTCATTGATAACTCTAATAAATCTGTAAAGAGGGTACCAAGTCTGAGTATATATTTCAAACCTGCTCCCAGTGATTCACAAGGGTCAACAGTCATCTCCAAGGGTATATCTGATCGAGGAGACACACAGGATGAACCTCAAACTGACTCTGGAGATGGCCCTGCGAAGGTGGTGTTCATTATTGAGTCAGATGATGAGGATGTCGGTGCTGAGGCAGACTCCCTTACGAAGCCAAAGGTAAACTTGGAGGTTTCATTCAATAATATTATATTGATTTCCGCCTGTGTAACTTGAAATTCAACATAGTTTCTACTATAGTTATTGAAGAACCTTTTATAACATATGACAGAAGATGTTGTAAAACAATTCTTTAAAATGTCATATACTTGTTTTGCATTATTTAAAAAAGATTTAAGAGTAAGGAGTAACATAAACCATCTGTTTTGTTTAGATGTGTAAGCTTATATGAAAAGGAGCAATCTTTGTGGGGAAGAAAGGACACAGCTTTGTGTTGTAACTTGTAATATATGTGTTATTTCTTTCAGAAAGAGGATTTAAAGCCAAAACCAGGTTTAAAGTTGGGTAAGTTTTAATAGATTTTTGATTACTCTGTTTATTTTTAGCTTCACTATTTGAAACTTAAGATATGTGTTCCCAACTATTCAATCTACTTTATTGTGTCGCCTGAAAAGACGACATATAGGGGTTACTTTTGTCGTCGGCGGCGGCGGCGTCCGCGTCCCATTTTCGCTTGTCCGGGGTATATCTCCTAAACTATTAGTGGTATCAACTTGAAACTTCATATGTACATAGATCTAATTGAGGGCAAGTGCAGTGCACAAGAACTGTTACTCTTGCTTCCATATTTTTAGAGTTATTGCCCTTTGTTATTTTCATGCTCAAAGTTTTGTCCGGGGCATATCTTGTAGAATATAAGAGTTATCAACTTGAAACTTCATATGTAGATAGATCTCATGAAGGGCAAGTGCAGTGCACAATAACAGTAACTCTTGCTTTCTTGGTTTTAAAATTATTGCCCTTTGTTAATTTTCATGCTTAAAGTTTTGTCCGGGGCATATCTTGAAGAATATAAGAGGTATCAATTTGAAACTTCATAGCTAGATAGATCTCATTGAGGGCAAGTGCAGTGCACAATAACAGTAACTCTTGCTTTCTTAGTTTTAAAGTTATTGCCCTTTGTTAATTTTCATGCTTAAAGTTTTGTCCGGGGCATATCTTGAAGAATATAAGAGGTATCAACTTGAAACTTCATAGCTAGATATATCTCATTGAGGGCAAGTGCAGTGCACAATAACAGTAACTCTTGCTTTCTTAGTTGTAAAGTTATTGCCCTTTGTTAATTTTCATGCTTAAAGTTTTGTCCGGGGCATATCTTGAAGAATATAAGAGGTATCAACTTGAAACTTCATAGCTAGATAGATCTCATTGAGGGCAAGTGCAGTGCACAATAACAGTAACTCTTGCTTTCTTAGTTGTAAAGTTATTGCCCTTTGTTAATTTTCATGCTTAAAGTTTTGTCCGGGGCATATCTTGAAGAATATAAGAGGTATCAACTTGAAACTTCATAGCTAGATAGATGTCATTAAGGGCAAGTGCAGTGCACAAGAATCGTTACTCTTGCTGCCATATTTTTAGAGTTATTGCCCTTTGTTAATTTTCTTGCTTATGTTTTGTCTGTGGCATATCTCGTAAACTATAGGAGGTTTCAACCTGAAACTTATTCCGTAGGTATATCTGATTGAGGGTTCAAATGCCACCTACACTTGAAAGTTAAATGGCAACATCATTGTCTATAAATGAATAAAATGCCAATCTAACAGCTATAATGTCGACAGTAAATAATTCGTCAGGCGACACATCCGACTCGCGGAGTTCTAGTTAATTAAGTAAGATTACACTCATTTGAAAATAATGGGCCTTTATTATTCAACTTCAAAATTCTTGTTAAGGTTTTGCATGTAAGCACACATAGGTAAATATCTCAGCAACTACTTGATGTATTGCATTGAGACTTGATGCAACGGTACTCAACAATCCACCCTGATATTTTTTGTCGTTGTCCGCCCGCAGTCCGTCCCTCCGTCACCTTTCTTTCTCTCTGGAACAATATTTTGCTACGGATTGGTCAGATGATGTTCAAACTTGATCAGATTGTCTACTTTCTTAATAGCTGGACTGCTTGTAAAATTAGAATACAAGGATTCAAAAACTAGTTCTCAAGGTCAAATCTTAGAGAAAAAGATTAAACACACTAGAGGCATTAGTTTTTGTCCACTATTCATTAAATTTAATCAGAGTGTTTCCCCTTAATGAACTCTTGTACTAATTTAAAACTAGGTCACATGAGAGTCAGTAGGATCATAAGATTCAAACTTGGACAGAATGTTTTCCTTGATGAAATCTCACAATATTTTAAAGTGGGTCACATGGGGTCAAAAACAGTCTCTGCGTCAAATCTTTAAAAACAAATCTTTTGAATCAGAATGTTTTCCTTGATGAAATTAATGACTAGTTTGAAACTGGATCACATGAGGTCAGAAACTAGGTTGAATATTTCATAAATCTTGTTCAGAACCAAATATTGGTATTGATTGGTCAGACTTTGTTCAAACTGTGGTCAGAATTTTGCTCCTGAAGTGGTTCACATGGGGTCAAAACTATGTCGCATCATCAAACCTTAAAGAAAACTTAAAAGTGAAAACAGAGGCAATATATCCTCTAGAATCTTCATGAAACTTTTTCAAAATTTGCCTCAAGGTCACATGGGGTCAAAAACTAGGTAACTAGGTCAAAACCTAAAGCACTAGACCACTCCCCCAGACCAGATAACAAAAGCATCTTTGGAAACTTTAAGTTGTAATGTTTCCTGAAGAAAACCTGTGCTTTAAAATGGTATTTTCAGTTTTAAAAAACTTAATATTTCAAAGGTAGATTTTACGTTATAACGCAATATAGGTTGATTTAAAAAATACATTAAAAAAACGAAAACATTGTATGATTTGTGTACAGTAAAAACATATCAGCCTTTAGGCAAATGTAAATTAATTGCAAGATGCTTAAATGGGGTGATGTGTGTTCATGCTCTTTCTTATTGCATACGGGACTCCATATGGCATATTGTAATGGACACATAAAAGCAGATCAATAAGATTCTAATGAAAATACATGTAAAGTAGATCTTAATATGTCAATTGTTTTCAAAAAACATTCAACATTTCTGATATATATCTAATATATTCAAATGTAAAACATTGAAATGCATTAACAAAAAATTGGTATCAACCTATTATATTGTGCCCCTTATAGCATAAAACTTCAACCTGTGCAATAAAACAGAGAAGGAGTTGTTGATTTTAAGGATATCCAATTTAAGGTTACTTAAGTTGCCTCTCTTAAATGGCTCCTGAATGACTACAATGCTTTATTTTTTTAAAGACCAATAGTCCCCTCCACTTGTTTTTCAGGTGGTGTGAAACCGGGTTGTCGAGTATCGGGTTTGTCAAGAAAGTCACGGAAATCCTCAAGTGACTCACTCGACAAAAACCAGCCAAAGTTGAAAGATATGTTTGCCAAGTTCTCTTACAATAAACAGGTATGAGTGTCTACTTATTTTTACGATTGGGCCTCACAGGTCTGCTAGGTAACTGTTTTGTATTTGATTATGTAAACACATCTGATTTAACTGAAAAATCTTCTCCTAAATCCACTGTAAATTATCATTTAAGTCTGTACCTGTCTTAGGGTTGTCAAACCTCTGATGAATGAAAATGGTAGAAATGGAAAGTGATTTTATTAGATATTGATAATGATTATGACTTTGTCAGGGCATTATTTTCCGGTAGTGATGCACATTTTTACTCTTTCAGTGAATGGCCCGACTTCCCAATGACTTGATTCCTCTGACCAAGGGGAATGCCTGATGTGATACTTTTCCACAAAACCTTTTACAAGATAAACATTTAAATTGAATTCTAATGAAATATGAATTGCATGGAATAAATGATTATTATCAGTTAACTATCGTTGTGTTTATATGTCTTACTGCTATGATTGTTTAAAATACATGTTGATTGTTTAGGAACCTGGCCCACATGTAAGCTAGTTTTCCTGTAGCTGTAGTAACCTTAATGTGAAAGTTATTTGAATGTAAAGCCTGGTGATCTCGTACAATTTTTGTATAATTTAAAAGGTATATCATTGCTGATTTCTTAACTTCAAAATATATGACCAAAGTACATAATACATCAGGTTGTTACAGTTTCTTTATTTGCTCTTTATTTCAACTGAAATTGGGCATATTTTTCAAGCCATAGTTAAGTAATGTTTTTACATTATTTTTTTCACTCACAAAATCCTTTCAAATTATAAAAAAACAATATAGGGTCACCAGGCATCCAGAATTCACATTCCCAGTATTTGTGGGTCGACTACCCTAAGATCACATGTATACGATTAAAGAGTGCAGCAGCCACTGGTTAAACGGTTCTGGATAAACTGTCGTAAATGGTTATTGATTGGTCATGTTGTCCAGTAAGTATTGACCAATCAATGGATTTTGATATGCCAACTATCCAAAAAATAACTTGTGAAGGAGCATCAACACACTATTTTAAGGCTTTTATTTCAAACCAAGTCAATCATCTAAATTAACAAGCGTTTATGTGTATTATATGTGTGGTTGGGTATAAAGGTCATACTTAACCACAACAAAAGTAACGTGTATAAAAGAGTAAGCCTTATTGAAACTATCGACACCGTATATAAATTTACTAGAAATTTATTTCTCCCACCTCAGATAAGTAGATCCAAAAATTAACCAAGCTAGAAATTCTTATCTTGCCCACGGGCAAAGATAAAACAAGTACCCATATGGAACTCCTTTTTTATTGTCATCACACAATTACCTCCCTTGTTGAAGACTCGTCTGTAGCATTATGGACGCCTTGTCTTGTGGCAATATTTAAAATGCTAATTAATTATTTCTTGCGTCAAATTGCACCATAAAAAGTTTAGATGGCGTGCAAAGTATGTTCTAAAATCAAAACCTTAAGATTTGTCTTTAGTAATGTAAATTCTATCTAGGAAATAATGTCTTTAAAATACTTAACAAAATTCCCTATTAAAAGCTACAAATATAGCTCGAGTTGCAACAAAGGTAATGAGACCCTCATCAATCATTATAATAAGGCGATTGCCTCTAATTATTTTCCACGGGATATTTGTTATAATTAGGGAGACACTAATGAACCACGTCCGATTGAAGTTGCCGAGGAGGTTTCCGGACAATTCGGCACCAAACGAATTCGGCATACATACGTTTTCAGCACTAAGTTAATTCGGCACCGCCAATTCGGCACCATCCGACTGGATACCAAGATAATTCGGCACCGTTTTATTTTATTTTTTGCTCATGTATTTAAGCAGTTAGGGTTTAAATGTTTTTCAAGAAAAATAATTATTCCCCGAAATATTTATAGAGCTACTTTATTTTTTATTTTGTTTTCAATTCTTATTTCTGTATTCATTGTCATTGATATACCGTACCGTATTCTAAATTAAGTACTTGCACAAATATTTTTTTTGTTATACTGAATTCAAAAGGAATGTTCGAGATAACAAACAATATACATGACATATTAAAAATGTTAACATTAAAACTTTAAGCTGAAACATTCGTTGTTAAAAATAAACATATGAAAGTATTTTGCAAAAATGAAATAAAGATGCTATGGTATAATGCCCAATTTAATGTCATTTTTATAAAAATGAACTCGTTAAAGTTGATTTTAAACGTAAATTCATTTAAACGGAAAGAAATACAATTATTATTCAAACTTAAATCATTTTATTGACAAATTGCTTTCTTATTCCTTATGCATAGAATACTTAAATCGAATATCTTCATAAACTACCTAAAACATAATGAAAATTAACAGACGACTTAAAATTATTACAGAGTTATTTGTTGTGTGATGAGATTATTATCTGTAGAAACACATGTCATAGTGTGTCGGCATGTGTCTCGTTAATCAACCCTATCCGTTCAACCCCTGGTGTGAAAATTAATAATAATCTTTAACATACCATTGTTTATTGATAACCATATGGTTTAATTGAGTACACGGGGGTCGCGTGGCAACTTTCTGAATGATATTTGTGTGCGTATATATTCAGTCAGACGGATTTTCAGTTATAGGTGTAGAATTTTTCTATTTAACTGTTAAACTTTCCGATTAGCTGTTGAAAAACGGCATTGGATTAAACAATGATCTACGATTTTTGCATGAAGTGTCGCCGTCTTGTGAGGCCTAGGAGAAAGTGAAGGACATGTATATCATGTGGAAAAAAAACAACATGAACAGTAACTGAAGGTAAAATCTTTCTTTTAATATGTAGGGTGTTTATTTGGTATTTATCATGAGTTTTATGACGTAAAATGAGTTGTTTAGCTTTGATTATAACATTATAAATTATTAAGATTGAGAAAGAATGAATGAAAAAGTTAAATTGCCATATGACGAATTATAAATTAATTGGACAATTATGTGTAAATAACAGAAGGTGGGTGACATATAATAGGAAATTTACTTATTATGAAAACAATTTGATACGAGTATCCGGATGGTATTCGAATACTTGATACGAATATCCGGTTTCCATCCCTAGTATAAAGAGTAATAATAATCACATTATATTTAAAGGTTTATTAAGTTCACAAAGGCTCCATTTATGTTCGTTTTTTTAGGTTATCCGATATACCGAGTTACCGATATTGTTAAACTTTCATTTTAGCTGTCGCTATACTATTTATACAGACAATGAATTAAAAGAGACAGCACAAACGTACGATACTGTGAGTATTATAACCTTATATTTTCAGGTTATAAACATCCCAAAACTTAAATGTAATGAAAAAATGACATTACGATTTTTTTTAATTTACTTGAATTAAGTAGTTGCTATAAAAATAATAATTTCGTAATGTACATGCAAGGGAACATCACCTGACAACACTTTATTGTATATTTATATTTGTCCACATAGGCCACGACCTTCAGGATATTTTGTGAAAAAATACCGGATCTATCATCCAAAACCGATTTTATAGACATAAGAGAAAAATAATTTGGTAACGTGGGATTCTGTGGAATATTACTTCAAACCTTTGCACCCAATAAATTCTATTTAATACAAGCTTAAAGACTTATGCAATTAAAAAGCTTTTGATGTAATATAATATTTGCGTTATAAAGGTTTGTTAGCCAAAGGAGTGTCTAGTGGCATAAATATGCATGCAAAAACTATTATTTATGACTTGTTTACGAAATAGGATACTGTCTAGCCGTTTTTCGGTAAAAAAGGTGTATGAAAGAATAATGCTTATCAAAGTGTTATCACCAACCGCTATCATAATCTTGCAAGGTGTGCTTAAAACGGAACACTTAAATAAGCGTAGGCCGAGTGCGAACATGCACGTAAAGGCATGTCCTTGAACATGATCCCCAGAAGATTGTAACAAATTGAAACTTACTATTGCAGTGTTCGCGAGTCGCTGAGGACGTATATTTGATAGCAAGGACTTGGACTTGGACAATCATGAAAACGGTAAGGAAGTTTGTTGTTTATTTAACGGAATTATATTTGAATTTTATTAATTCTAGGATTCCGAATTATTTCACTGGATATGAAATCTTATTTTTGGAAAATTATTTTTAGGGAAAAGGTCGATAAAAACATACAAAAATAACACATGAAATATTCTGAAAATGAAATTTTATTATCGAAACAAAATTTCTGTACGTCCCCCATTCGAACATCTTAATGATTCGTTTTCAGGTTTACATTGCTCCGGTGATTTTCTTCTGCTTACTTGCGGGCCGTAACGCCAGCTCATCATGTACACCTGGTGATAAGCAGTGTGACTTGTTCAGTAAAAGCTGGCAAGACTGACTCTCATTGTTCAAAAGGTAGTGTTTTATTTGATTCGTTTTAACTGAACACAACTTGTAAATAAGTTATTAAAACATCTACTACAATTACAATATGCCAGGATGAACGAATTCATGTGTATATGTATCTGCATTGGCATGTTATGTTCGGAATAATCCCCTTTCTAGCTTAGATCGATAGAGTTTTTAGCCCATTTAGTGTTGTCAAATAAAGCAAATGAAATACAAACACTTCTACTTCTTCGAATGTTTTTCTTTCCATAAAAATATGCATATTTTCTGATTCAAAGCAGCGCACTCATATGATTCAGGGCCCTTTTATTACCGATTATTAAGACATTCAATTGTCAATATAGTATATTGATTATAATATTTGTTTGTTTATAGATCTTTGTAAAACTCCAATCGCGGAAGGCGATAATCAGTGTGGGATAGCGGGAGTGTATCAAAACCAGCTAGAGTCAGTTATCAGTTTTACATGCAAAGACGGTAGTATTGACGGGCGCTATTGCAGCGCTGTTGGTGAAGCGATCTTTTTCTACCAATTGGCTGGACGTTACCTGGTGGCGAATGATAACGTTATACTGGGATGGACTGTATCTTGGGTAAATGCGCATGGGAACAGCGAGGCGACCACATCTTGGACTGGCATCTCGTACAGTGGTCAGGACACGATTGACACTCAGTGGCTCCTTGTGACGAACAAGGAGGAATTCTGGAACACCACAACGATCAACGGTGACACATTCACTAAAGTGTGTATTTAAAATCCTATGGACGGGGACCTCTAAGACAAATTACCCGTCTATTATACCAATATCACCGATTGAATAGAACGTATTATTGTTTGAATTGAATATAAACTTTTCCATAATAGAATAGCCGCTGTTCCAATTGTTCATTAAGAAAGTCAACTCACTGATGTTAATTAATTAGCTAAAATGTATTTGTATGTACTTGATCTTTTCAGAGACAGAGATTTGTTTTGAATTTAAGTCCTAATAAAAAGCACCAAATGGAAGTTCTGTATATTATTTATCTTGCATGTATCCCCATGGTATTCTGAATTCAAGATATAGAATAACATTTCCAAGATTGCTACGCTTTTAATACGCAAGGGAGAACTACATTTACAAGTCAAGTCAAAGTGGTATTAGTATGTTCAATAAGAACATTGCAAATACACAAAGAACAGCGAATTGAAAACCGAAAACCATATTTATGTATTTTTCTTTAAGCTGGATCTTTGTTGTGTATTATTTTATAGCCGTACCTTGCATCATGGGGTGTGAATATGTGTGATGTATTTATTTAATAATACAGGATCAAGCCCAGCAGTCAAATATTCAAACATAATACACATGCACTATAAATAGTAACATTTTACTATAGAAATTCGTTCCCGCAATAATGATTATCGTCTCCGCCCGTGAGATTATCACGGCATGTCAGGGAAATAAAAAAAAATGGGCGCCGTATACTTGGTTGGCAAATATTTAAACATTTAAAGTTTAAAGGGATTAAAATGGAACTATCGGTGCAATTATTATGAAATTAGTTTTACCAATAATGACACTTTCCGTGTTCCAGTAACGAGTACTACCCGAAACCGTACCGGATGTTAACATTCGGTAAAGGTCATAAAGCAGTGAGACAAGGAAATGTTTTGTTGAAACGTTTTACCCTATGACATATCCTTCATTATTCCACAAAATCTTGTTTTTAAATCCAGTTGAAATCATTGACAAATGACAAAACATATGTTTTATACATAATAATACATGGCTTGTGGTTGATAATTGCCCCAGTGAAAAAAAATTGCCGGGCAATTTTTCCTTTCCACTGGGGCAATTATCAGAAACGTACCCCCCCCCCCCCAAAAAAAAAAAAATAAATAAAAAAATAAAAAAATAACAACAACAACAAAAAAAAAACACTCAAAAAGCTTAACCAATAAATGATGGGACTTTATTGGAACAATTGTTCATTGAGAGTTTATACTAGTTTATGTGCACATTTACTTACACTTGTTCCAATATTTAAATATTAAAGCCTGTTTATTGCATTAATCGAAAAATGCAGCTGCATTCAAAACATATAAAACACTCTGGATACTTCAGTTTCAAATAAATTCAACGGAACTGAAATCCATCCGAAATAACATTTTTTATAGGCGAAAATTCAATAGAATTTTTTTTTTGCCTTTGCCATCAAATGTCTTCATCAACTCGACAACAAACTGCGTAAACACAAAAAGGAAATATTTCACGTGTGGCTACGCTACTTGGGATATATAGAGTTTGGTTTTGGCAATCTTACACTGAAACAACAATTATTCCCCATGCATATGCCATGTTTTGTTACAGTTGGCTTTATTAATATATACTTAACATTTTACGAAAGTTTTTAAAACTGTTTATTGCATTAATCGAAAAATGCAGCTGCATTCAAAACATATAAAACACTCTGGATACTTCAGTTTCAAATAAATTCAACGGAACTGAAATTAAATAAAACTGAAGTTCATAGAACTAATCTTTAAGATAAAAGCAAGAGTTATAAAAACACATTGTCTAAAACTTACAAAAGTTATCAAAAGGCAAATGCAGATAAATTGAAGACAATGAGTAAATCTAATCCAAAACAATTCTGGAAATTTTTGAGCTCTAACAAATCTAATAGTTGTAACGCAACACAAGGCGAAATGTATGATTATTTTAAAAATACCAACAGTGATTCAAATGCTCATGGAGATGGCGAAAGTAATGAACAAAAAATAAATAATACAAATGCCAATATAAACATTGATGACAATATGCTCAACGATGAAATTTCCGTTCAAGAAAAAGAAATGGCAATTAAGAAACTGAAAATAGCAAAGCGTCAGGTGCAGACGAAATTGTAAATGAATATTTGAAATATTATTTCGATCTTATGAAAGATATGTATCATAAAGTGTTCAATATTGTGTTAAGCACAGGCATTATTCCTGATGATTGGACTGTTGGTATCATTAATCCTATATATAAGAATAAAGGAGCCGTGTCTGACCCGGCCAATTATCGCCCAATAACGCTGCCTAGTTGGTTCGGGAAGTTATTTACATTGATACTTAATAATAGACTTTTGAAATTTGTTGAAAAACATGAGCTGATGAGTAAATTTCAAGCTGGTTTCAGACCTACGTTCTCGACAGTTGATAATATGTTCGTATTAAAAATGCTTATAGATTATCTGTATGTCTCACGCAAAAAAAATTCTGTGCGTGCATAGATCTGAAAGCTGCATTTGATTCTATTAATAGAAGTTTGCTATGGTTGAAATTAGAGAACTATTGTATTCATGGAAAGTTTATTAATGTTGTAAAAAATATTTACGAAAAGGCTAAAAGTTGTGTTCGAGTAAATGGAACATGCTCGGACTACTTCCCATGTTGTATAGGGGTCAGACAAGGGGAATGTTTATCCCCCTTATTGTTTTCGTTTTTTTGTAAATGATCTACATGACTATTTTCAAAATAGCACATTTGTTAATGGCTTGATTATTACAAAACACGATCGTGATCAAAGATTAATAGATTTCTTAAAATTGTATGCTGACGATACAGTTATCATTTCTGAAAGTGCTTACGATTTACAAAATGCTCTTAATGTTTATGAAAATTATTGTAACGAAAATCGACCCACAGTCAATACTTCAAAAACCAAAATTCTTATTTTTCCAGAGGTAGATTGCCTAGATACGAGTTCACTCTTTGTAATGCTAATATTGATGTAGTGTCTGGATATAAATATCTTGGAGTGATATTTGGTAGAAGTGGTTCTTTTTGTAAAGCTAAAGAACATATTGCAAAGCAAGCAACAAAGGCCATGTTTAGTCTATTAAAAAAAGCAAAAACATTATGTCTATCTAATATTTACACCTCAACTTTCATTCCTTAAATGAACTGCCTTTCGGCAATTGCGTTCATCAATCCATGAACGCAACATCTTCGGATATGTTCGGATCGCAATTCATCGCATAACAATATACATGAAAACTATTGATCTTGTTATTGTTTGTATTGTGTCAGCAGGTCCCGTAAAATATAAATCACCATTTTAGAAAGTGCTAAGTTATTATATTTTAAACGTTTTGCTGCCCAAAGAGTTTCAATTTTACGTTTAAAAGTGATTTCAAGTGGTTGATCATTTCCCGCGTTATTGTGACGTCATTTGAAAAAATGTTTCCGGTAACAGTCGGGTCGTCCTATTTACAGAATGGGTCAGAAAGGATTACTGAAAGGTAATCCGAAATGAAATGAAGTAATTTTTTAATGTTTTTTGAACAAAATAATGAACTATTGGTGTAAATATATTTGAACGCAATGTGCTGGTCAAAGTACGCGTGGAGTCCTTCGGACTCCACACACTTAGACCAGCCCAATTGCGTTCATACCCCGATAATGACATCAACCCCGCAATTCATTCCTTAATTGACCTACAGATTGATTTGTTTAAGAAAATTGTAAAACCAATTTTATTATATGGATGGGAAGTGAGGGGCTACGGAATAATCATATTTTAGAAAAAGTTGAATTTTTTAAATATGTACTTAACTTTAAAAGCAGTACACCAAACTGTATGGTATATGGCGAAACCGGTGTAAAGCCATTGCAAATAGATACTGATACTCAAATGATCAGTTATTGGTCAAGGCTTATAGTCCTACACTGTACACAACTGCCTGTATCTCTTTATTATGTTATGCTTAGTAGATATATGTATGACAATAGAATTAGAAACAATGAATTTCAATGGATAAAACATATACGAAATATATTTATTAAATGTGGTATGAATAATATTTGGGTAAGCCATGAGTTCCCAAACACATTATGGCTTAAAAGGTCCGTTCACATAAAATAATCCGATCTATTCAAAAACGAGTGGTATTCTACTTTAAATACGCCAAGAAAATGTTGTAGCTATAGACTGTTTAAAGAGAATTATGAATTCGAAGAATATTTAGTTAAAACACCTGCTAAGTTTTTGAAATATTTAGTTAAATTCAGAACAAGAAATAATAGACTACCAATTGAAGTAGGAAGCTGGAACAATATAGAACTGAATGACAGAAAATGCGAACTTGTGATAAAAACAGTATTGGTGATGAATTTCATTATTTATTAGAATGTAGCTATTTTGCCTAATATAGAATAAGATTTATTGACAGACAATTATACCGATATCCTAATGTTTGAAATTTAAGGATATTATGAATATCAATCCCAATGATGATATAAAATTCATAAAATTATGTAAATTCCTCAAGTGCATTGTTAACAATTTTAGTATAAGAATGTAACACTATGTTCTCCTCTACATATATTTATATATGTTTGATATTAAAGTTTCATAAACAATATTCACATTAAGAAAATCTGTATTATTATGTCCAATATATTTTGTAATGCCTCATTATGTTGTATTGTATATGTACCCATGCTCTTTTTGTCATGTACCTATGACATGAGTAATGTTAATATAAACTTGGATGTTTGTATTGTGCTAGAAGTGTAGTTTTAATGTAAAAAATGGTGTGATATATCGCTACGAAAGATGTAAAGATTGGTTTGTGAATTCTTCAAACATTAAGTGATATTCATTAACAATTAATGCATGATGTAAAAGCAATAATAAAGTATGGAATACATACAACAATTGCATTGTTGATAATTTAGAGCTTGCATTGATAAATTTTACAATTCTTGTATAACAATATTTCTTTTCTTTAATGTAGCAATAAATACATGTACTTGATAAATGTCCTTGATATATGACCACTATATGAATTATAGTGTGTATGGTATAAAGAATATTTAATTGTTTCCGTTTAAGTTACTGTGTGGCAATTACAAGTTGAAAATAACTTATCAATCATATAGTGTTGCACATTTTGCGTATTACATCAGTCCATACAAATTGTCCGGTATTACTCACCGACCTTTAGCAAGTAGTTTTGCCTTTTGTCAGTTTTTATGTAAGCTTGTATGAACAGTGTTTCAGTCAAATTTGAAAAAAAGACAGGGTGCTAGGACAGAAAGGGAAACTCTGTTGAGTACTCTTAAAAATCATCAAAAGAAAGCTCTGGCAAACTAAAGGGCACAGTGGGGCGGAAAAAGAAAACAGGAGAGGATAGCAGGGCTCTGACCCGGCTTTTAAAGCCAAGCTAGGGCACTTTATGCTTGCCCCAGATACATACTGTATTGAGCAACTCATGCTGGGCTATGATTCAACGATAAACCTGCAAAATGAGTCCGACAAAATATTCTGTAAGCATCGCAGTTACTCGGACAGGAATGTTCCTGGGCACGTGAATCGACATTCGTTATCGGTTTATCGGTTTGCCGGACCTCTTGATATTTTATCAGATTGTCTAATGTCTAATTGTATTTCGCAATGACTGGCCCGTGTAAAATCTTAAATCCATATCAGGTGAAGCACGTTCAAACTGAACTCTGGAGTAAACTGGCAAATACTGATTCTAGGGTTTTCCTCCCCAGCAAGCGCGTTTTAGCGTATATATTTGTACTCGGGAGGTGATTCTCCTTGGATGGTTGTCTATCTGCGAAAAGTCTAGAACAAACCTGAAATATTAAATTAAAATAGGCTTTATGCATGTTTTTTTTTTATTTAACCCTCACATAACGAGAATAGGGGTTGACTGGCTGTTTGAAAACAAATTGTGTCTATACTTTGGAGAGCAGTGAACGTAACTTTTTAAAGATTTTCTCATTAGAAACGGTATAGACGGAAACTCTTTTAAAGTTACACATACAAGCGTTCAATCTCGTATGATTGTTTATCTCGCGCTAAATTTGCCAATCAGTTAGGCCTAATTTAAGATATGTGAGAAGAAGTACCCGGCAATTCCCACGTCATACTCTAGGGTTTAGCCACTATCTAAAAAGGACAGAGTGCGGCAGAAAGAGACAGGGTGCAAAGGGTAAAAAGGGGACATTGAATAGGGCTATGAAAAACTTGCACTTTGAATTCGGCAGAGAGTGTTAGAAATTGTGTTGACGTAATATTAGTTTTCAACTGCCAGATATGTAAAGTTGGTATTTATTTATAAATTATATTTTTTTAAACAATACAAACAGAATATTTGATAGTCTTGAGCATTTAATTATATGGCAAAAGTACCAATGATGTTCTTCATGAAGGCTGAAGGGTGTTACTGTAAAAAGGACAGGGTGCAGCATATCTTTCATATATAAACTCGTCAGCTTCAATCCATAATACACAATAAATATTGTGTTATTCTGAATGGAATGTTTCCGATATGCTCAACTACACTCATTATTAGTAAAATAATGATGATTACAGTGTTTTGATAAAAATTATACAATTTGGAAGCAGAGGAATATATCACATGAACGCCGATTTTCAACAATATTCTGCCGATTACCTTGTTGAAATATAAAATGCAGCACCATCATTTTTCAATTGGTTCTGGTAATTTTGTTACCCTCCCCCCCCAACCCCCGAGCATGAGAAACCTCGCCAAAAGAATAGAACTAGACAGGAACGTGTTCGCTTGCAAAACGAAATCTTCATTTAAAGTTGTGGTTTATTTTGTATTCAGATCTCTAATCATAGAAGTACTTGGGGTTTACTAATATTTGTTTTATTGTTAAGCTTCCTCAAGTTAATGCATATTTTGATAAGATTAACCTTTTGCGTTTTTTCACTTTTTTACATTCAAGGCACTATTGCACATTTTAGAAAATAACACAGGTCTACCATTGTCATGAAAAAAAATAATGAAAGGCGAAAATGGCAACTGCCGGGTACTGATTTCTGTTGGATACTGCTCCCCAACCAATACACATAATTCATAAAGAGTGTACAGAACAAAAGCAACAAAACAAAATAAGATGGGGGGTTTTTCTATCCGAATTACCGCAGGTCCAGATTAGTGTTTACTGTACAGTTTTGTATGTTATTATGTTATTCTTCGTTTGTCTTTGCTTTCTTGTAAAAATAGAATAGACTATTTAAATTTTCTTACCAAAGCCTGGCCAGGAGGATGATAATCCTTCCTAGATATCACTCAACCACTCCTGTTTCAGTCGACATTTTTCTTTAAACAACGATAATTATAGTTGCAACTCAAATTCTTGTCACAAGTTTACTTTTTCTATTAGTAAACATCTAGCTTGTTGTTGCTGCATCCTATAATAAACCATTGTTTCATTTGGCTACCTTTGTAAGGCATAATAATTAAATGTCCTAGGATGAGAACTCAGGGAGATCATTTGCAGAACTTAGCAGCCAATAAGTACTTTTACCACGATGCAAGAAATGTTGACCGTACATCAACATATTTGTTGAAACGTTGGACGTCATGCATGTCAAACCAAACTATGATCTTGTATATGTTATTTTTTCGATTATTATATTATTGTTTAAAACAGAGAGTCACGTCCAGTCATCGTTCAGTGTTATGCATTTGTTTTTGTTATTAGTCCGTTTTTCCTTCACTTGCAACTCAGAGTGTGTATACCACCTGATAAATTACCTCATAAATGCTTCGTCAGAAGGCAATATTTGTTCTTGAATAAAGATTTGAAAACAAAGATTATTTTACTATTTCTTCACCATTTTAAATGAAACATAGCACAGTTTTTCGATTCTTACAAAGCTTCACCTTTAGTCTATTACTAGATTTTATTTATGAGTTTAGTTTCTTAAAACACTTCGACAAACCTTTTCACAAAACCGTCGCCAGATGGAGCACGGTCAAAACATTACTTTGGAAACAGGTTTGTCAAGGTATTTGAGGAAACTAATTAGTTAATCAAACGCCTGTAATAATACGTTAGCGGGGATATTGAATTAAGAGACACAAACTTTCCTTCGTTTCATTGAAACTGGTGAAAAGCTGTTTTATTTAATACGAGTCCATTGTAATTAAATACAACTTCATGGACGTGATTCGATTAAAAGGGGTCGGTACTTCTGTTTTCCATTCATTGGTACAGTGACGCGTAGTTCCCCTTCGTATGTCAGAACAAAACGTTTTTAATGGTTTCGAGAAAAACTGGATAAGAATGTGTGCCGAGAACTTGTAAACATAAGGATTGAAATTCATAAAAGAGTGTACAGAACGCACTTCACTGGAACTGCCATTTTGAGCGGGGTATTCAAGATTGCATGAATGCCACCGAAATGAATTTCAATCCTTAAATGGGGACGGTCTATACATGGTAGGGTTTTCTTTATAAAGACTTTAAGTATCTTCCATGGCCGAGAGTGTAAGATAGGTACATTTAGACCCGAGCGTAGTGTGTTTTGCGGAAACGAGGTTTACCGAGTTTCCGCAAAACACTCTGCGCGTGGGTCGGGATTAAACTATCTTACACGAGCGGCTATGGTAGATGCCTTTTCCCCACCTCAGTTAATCAAAATTAAGTAAAGATGTATTTTTTTGCTGGAACTCTTTTGTGCTTAGTGAAAATAATTGCGTATGGAAATGCTTCAATTCGCGGTTGTCATGGAAATGCGCGCAGTGATTCAGATTATGTTAATAGTCAAATCGGTCTTTAAATAGTTCTAAGGAGAGTGACGCATTTTTTCTTGAAAGGTGCGTGAAAACTGTTTTATGGTGACATTTGAAGCAAGAAATAATTAATAAGCGTTCTTAATATTGCCACAAGACAAGGTTTCCATGGTGCTACCGACGACAGTCTTCAACAAGGGAGGTATAATTACAATGTGGCGACCATTAAAACGGAGTTCCATACGGGCATTTTATCTTCGCCCTTGGGCAAGATAGAAATTTCTAGCATGGTTAAATTATTGGATCTACTAGGTGGGAGAAATATATTTCTACTGCACTCGGTTTTGTCATTGATGACTACGATTACAAATACAGGAATGAAATGTTTCGTCGTCGTCAGCCGTGTGGTGTAAAATCTTAAATAATTGGGTTTGGTCATGTTAAAACCGTTATAAATGTACCTAGTACATACTAATGGGACTAATGACAATTTATATTTGAATGAGTAAATATATCTATTTACATGTATAGCTTATCAATGTAGTCAACTACTCACATGCAATTTAGTTGGACAATCATATTGGTAAACTTGGTACACTTGTAGATGTGAATATGATTTGAAAAAGCTCAGAACACATTCTGGAATCATCTAATATGGCCGCTTAACTTAAGATGAAAACAACCCCCCCACAATTATCATAAGTATGCTAATATATAATTGTGGTAGTCACTGTGTCCTTTTTTTAACTGCATTTAATAGTGATATGTAATGACTAGTAAGGTGTTGAAAGTAAACGTTTTCGAAATTGAAACAAATATTTCTAAAAACAAGATTTGTTTTGACGTTGTGGCAACCACATTTTTATTAAATGATTATTGAGTTGCAGTATTGCAACAGTTTTTTTAAATCTAATTTTGTGTAATTTTTATCTCTAAATATGGAACATATTTCAGCATGTATTGCCCATGCCCCTAATGATTAACATACTGCATTGACTATAAGGTAAACATCAAAGCCATTTCAAAGCCAAAGTAAAAAAGATATCACTTTGAGATTCCGGTTCAATCTTATTTGTATCCAATATGGGGTGACATATTTGTAAATTGAATATTCCTTTGCACAATCTTACCTTTTATACGATTATGGACTTTCTAAAATATGTGCAGGGTTTGTGAAGAAGCCATCTGTGGTTTAGAATGTCGTTTGCAATGCTGCTTTGGTGTTTGCTCAACAAATTATGGAATTAATTGTACATAGCTGTTTTTTGTTGATTTGGTGATTTTGTGTTCTATGTCTTTGGCGTTTGCCCATTGCCACTAAACCGGGTTTATGTTTAAACGTTTTGCTACTGAGCATGTTTCTGTAGCTATTTGCATAAATATTGGAACTGATGAGCCCTGTTGTGGAACGTTTGACACGAGAAATACTGGAAGGCAAGACAAAAGGATCACTGTAGATGACCTAATTGTAAAGAATACATGTGCATATGCATATTTACTACATTTTTTAATCTTTTTTATACTTAACATTTTGCAACATTTATTAACTGGTTTTATGTTATGCTAACAAACAAATTAGAATATATTCTGTATTCTCGCTAAGATGTTTCGCTGATGTAGTGTCAGAATTGCTTGGCTACAAATAGTTCATTAACATGTACAATCAATAATTCTTTAAATGTTTAGGGTCAGGGGTCCTTTTGTTTCATTATTATTGGTAACTGGGTAGATGTTTGGCCATGACTTACCATCCTATTAAAATTTATTTGTGTCCAATCAATTCTAGGAAAAAATACAATAACTCTTGTTTGCAATATTCTTCTTTGCAATTATTACTGTTATGTGATAATTTTTATTTATTTATGGATTGAAATTCGATTTTTTTGCATGTTATTGGGGTATGATATGCAATAGGGCTGTTCAAAATGCTGGTGGTCCTTCGGATACCATAACCCAATAAAATGCAAAATGTCGAATTTATTATTCTTATATTTACATTTATTTAAATGTACATTTTACAAATAAATTGATTATTCAAGAGAATTTTCTCTTTTTTTTTCTCTCTCGTTGTTCTAAACGTTGGGTAAACTCGAACAGCTACAGTAACCTAAATCTATAGAACAATGAATGCGCAGAAAAACTAGTTCCTTATTGATGGGTTTAATTTCTATATTTTTAAGGAAAAGTATATTTTAACAACGTTTTATAACTGTATTTCAGCTAGAAAAATACAATTGGAGTCATGAAAAATTAACAATAACATGAAAAGAACAAAAATATCGCCGCCTACAAAGTTCATATTATATCTCGCTAATACGCTATACTAGCGTTTGTTAGTCACGAGTTTTCAAATTGGAGAGAAATTCAAGTCAATTTAAATGTTGAGCGTTATGTTGAAGAATCAGTGTATGGTGTATGAACCATGTTGGAATACGGTGTTGGACAAATTAGCAAGTGCATTGTCATTTCTTTGGAATATAACATCGGATGAAACGACAGTGGTTGTGGATTGGGTAACGTGTTAAGCAATTGGAACTTTCGCGGAAGGAAAGCCAGAGGACGCGAGAAGACTTAGTGTTGAACTGAGCTCTAGCTTCTGGACGTTGATGAGGCACTACAATATGTTATTGTTTCATTTCATCGATTTTATGTTTTTGCCAGATGCTCAATGCTTACCAAATGTCAATTCCAAATTCCGAAATAAGTCGTCATCATTACCATTTAATATTTCTTCAACTGTTCCATCCATCATGAAATCAAAATCTACATTAAAATCAATCAAATTATCGTTGCTCATTTTGTTTTAACTGCTTTACTGCAGATTTTAGTTTTGCCAATAATTTTACTACGATTTCATTAAAAAAAAATAGTTCCGTAATAAATATGCCCCGCCCATTAGTATAATTGCACCCAAATGACAGGACATAAGTGTCGAACAAATGCACGCGATTTCGATGGGAACTGCCTTGCAATTCATACAGAAATAATGTGAAATTGATAAACAACAACCATCGTTAAGGAATAAAGTGTTTATGTCAATATTTTCTGTTTGTTACATATTCTTCTAATGCGTTTGTGTACTTTATGACAAATGCATAGTACTCTATTGTGAAGTTTGGCTGAGTTTTTAAGATTTATAATTAAAACATATATAAATGTTCTATATACATAAGTAGATTTTTTTTTTTAATAGTCTACAAGATATCAGTAAATAAATGTAATATATTAATTTTCATAATTTAGATGGCTTTTTACATATGTTTTTAGATTCAAAATCAATTTTTAATTGTGTAAGAAATTGCCCTTGTAGTTTTATTGGCAAGACACCTCATTTTAAATCAGTTCTTGAAGCACAGAAGAGTTTTGAGTTCGACTCTCAGCAAGGGCCTTAGTCATCATACCAATTTCATAAAATAAAAATACGTTCAACTGGTTTATACTTTTAATTGTCATACTGTTTAGTTCACGATTCTACTAGTATGCATGTAAACCGTCAGTTAAAAATCTCATGTAAAATTTCTTTTCCAGCCACCAATCATGGTTTTCTTCGTAGCCAACACATGCTGCAGTGTTCATCCATACTGTATCGAGGAGTGATTAGGAACTGCTCTGGCCCAGAATCCTTTTTTCATAGAGCATGTTTATCTTCAGTAATGAGACTTGCTTTTTACAGTGTGTGTATACCACGTGATAAATTACGTCATAAATGCTACGTCGGAAGGCAACATTTTGCTTAAAATAAAGACTTAAATCAAAGACAATAATATTTATGCGAAACACTTATTCATGTTATTACAGAAGTTTGATCAGGTAATAAGTTTCATCAAACACTTCCGACAAACCTGTTTCCAAAATAATTTTTGGACGGTGCTCCGTCAGACGGCCGTTTGAAAAAATGTTGGTCGAGTTTTGTAAAAACTTAATCTCAATCAAACTCTGGTAAAAGTCCGAAGGCGGGGCTCCGTAAGCGGCGTAAACTGTGCTATGTTTCATTTAAAATGGTGAAGAAAAAGTATCTATGTTTAAAGTCTTCATCCGGAGCAAACGACGTAGCATTTATGACGCAATTTATCACGTGGTATACACAAACTATTTAAGAGCTTGATCCCCATTCCCAACCTTTTAAAATAATTCAGTTTTGGCCCAAAGTACATCTGTTGTCAGTTGAAATGTATTTGTCTGCTCAGCGATTACAAAATAGATAGTTGTGCCTTTTGAGCTTTCTGTCTAGAATTTAGACAATGTTGCGGTTGGATGTTGGCTCATTAGCAGCATCGTCGGCATAACCGACTGAAAATGTACTGTTTATGGCGTACTCATTTAACAGAACCAGCTCAATCTCATGTATTACCTTCTTCTAATCTTTTCTAAGTATAAACATTCAAATATTTGGATACCTGAAAGTGTTGTGTTTTTTTTTTCATCGTGTTTTTGTTATCTCCATTTTCTATCATCTTTCTAACATCACCGCTGGTCAGTTCTACGAATTTAGGGCAGGACTGACCTGTACTGCTAGTTTCGGCAGATATGCATTGAAACAGTGAAACACGGTCAGTATCAAAAAAATAATAATGCCAAAACCATTTAATTCTTCAAACTCTTTGTGTGTGATTTCATTAATTGTTTGGTTTTCTTGCAATGGGGCTGGAATGTGCTATTATTAAATAAGTCGCCCTAATTGGCCTCAAATGACCCTCGTCTGAGTTAATCTATTGACGTATTCCTTAGAATAAATACGGTAGCAGTGGAGTAAAATATTGATTTCTTCAGGCCGTGATGTTGCAACTACTTGTTTACAAACAATCATGTGCTCGGAGTGTATTGAAACAAATCGGCTCTTTCTTAAAACTGGTTAAGTAATGAATGAGTTATATTATATTATGGAAACAAAACTTTAATATAATTTAATGAAGTAGTTACCTTGTTGCCTGTCACAGTTTCAACGTTCGAACATTATTAACACGTGGAATGTGCAATGCACTTGAACTGACATATTTATACCAATTTGTTTAGTTTCTGTTTATAAGTAAATACTGCAATATGAATATTCAAGTCACTTACTGATGGTGGTTCAAACAGTGAGAGATTGTATTCCTGTATTGAAAGTAGTGATTATATGTGCGGAAAATAGAACAATTACGAGATTAAACTATAATCAAAGTAACGAAAAAAACTTATTCTTACCATGTTTGGTATGTTTTTAAACTTTAAACTTCATAGACATAACAAAACATTGTGAAATTGTATGTGGTTCGTTGAAATAATACGCTTATCACGAATTTGTAATGGAATTTACATGGGTGTGCAACATTTATGACGTTATTAAGTTGTTTTAACGGGATCCTTGATGTCTTACAGAAAATATCTTTATCAAGTTTGGCTTTCTGTGGCGAATAGTATTTGTAGAGCGAGGAAAGTGTCGACATATAAATGCTCTTATGAACGGAACATAAAGAGAAGGGATGGAGAACAGCCAGATGTAACTATTCAAATATAATGCAAACTAAATAACCAAAATCGTTTAAGAAATTTAGAGTAATTGTTTAAAACGGAACTAGAAACTACCACTTTAAGTTTTTCTGTTCTATGTCATTGGCGTTTACCCAGTGCCATTAAACCGAGTTTATGTTTAAACTTTTTGCTACTAATTATCTTCAAAGTTTTAAGACATTTGGTCATTTTATTGCAGAAACAGTGTTCTTAGTTTATTTCGAAACCGATGTGGACACTTGCAGGTTACATTTTGTACGATTTGAATGAAAACAAAGTGATCTTCTTGGCATTTGGATATGATGTCTTTGATTAAATAGACGTATTTAACATACGTTTTATAGCAACTAATAAAGATGCAGAAATACTCCCCAATAAGATTAACCACAATCGATACAATTGTTTTAATATACCAAAAATGATAAATAGATGTCGAAAACAATGGTTCTTATAAAGGATCATGAGTTAAAATTGACTTAAAAAGATATTTGCAGAAAACACGATAGTTCTACCTAATAAGACGAAAGTAAATAACATTAAATCTTTTAGCATTCACCAATCATTTAATATTTTTGCGCTTTCACCTTTTTAATACACCGTCACACTCTTGTTATCAGTAATTATTATTTTTCATAAATGCATTATTTTGTAAGTAGTTAAAGGTTAATCATTCAAAATTTATGTTTATTAAACATGTATATGTATTGATTTTAAACGAGAGTGTCACTTTAAGCTGATTTAATAATATTTATAATCGTATATTAAAAGTAATAATTAATAATTGATAACATTTGTATTTCTTAAAATGACGACATTTGCAAAAAGCGTAAAGCAAACCACAACATTGAAACCTGTTTACTCCATATTACGTTTGCCATCGGCAAGTATCCTATTCCGTCAAGTTGAACTAAAATCAATTAACAAAGACATACTTGTAAAATGATTTCTTTTATCTTAAACCAATTATAGCAATCTTAAGATAAACGAATCAAAGTAACAAATCACGGTCACAATCACTCGTAAATCAAACTAAAATGTTATTGATAACACAGGCTTAAGTTTTAAATACATAATGCAATTGTTAATATGTTCACATAATTTTGTATGTTTGATCACATATAACAGTTAGAAGTTAAATTATTTGGCAAGTTCTGACTTGCTCAATTAGTAGATACCATTTATAAATTTGGCGGTAACGATGAAATTTATTGCCGTTCATAACATAGGGGTTTCTCTCGAAACAAATAATTCTTATATATATATTATATAGACAAGGGGTTGAACTCAAATTTTGCAATCCTCCAAAAAAGGAAGTTAACAATATATTACAGTTAAATTAATGATTTTGTTATAAATAAAGTGACTAATGTCAATATACAAATGACTTTTAAAAGACCGAAATCAACAAAGTATTAAATTATCCATAAAAAATCCATATATATTATCGCATTTGGACACACGTTCGCAAAAATCCAATATATGAAATTACCTAAGTAAATATCACAATGCGTGTAATGTTGTACGATCACATGTATCCAGTTCGATGAAGTATCATAAATTTGAACACCAACCACTTTGTTCGTTGTAATTGTATGATTTACACCACTATAATTTGCGAAAAACAAACATCGAGTCTATTTTAGTCTTTCCTCGGCCATTTTGATTTCCAACACTCCAGTTGTATCCAGCGATTTCATTGGCTGATGACTGGCTCCCTCGTCATACTGCGCTATCGGTTTGTAAACAGGCTGAAACGGGAACAAATCAATGTAAACAATTTCTACTTCCAGTTTCGATATTATTCGTGAAAACAGGTTATATAACCAGTAAGAATGAATATATGTTGCAGATTTATATTTATGATAAGGAAAGAAGTTTTATAAATTAAAATATCATACTGCATTCATTATCATAGGCGTTTAACAACGATTTGTAGATAAAAATGAATGCTGGACAACAACAAGCCACTAACATTGCCATTGCTGGACATAATTTGTTGCTACTTGGTGCTGCTGGCACCGGTAAATCTTTTGTTGTAAAAGAAATTTTTGATCGCTTGTCCCAGAGAGGTGTCAACGTTAAAGTAGCATGCTCAACAGGCATCGCATGCACTGTTTATGCCGACCACATGGCAGCTTGAACAGTGCACACATTTTCAGGACTTAGTGATGGTCGGTACAGTCCAAATGATATCAACACAATCCATGCCAACACTGCCCATTTCAAATATGTCAACCATAATCTTGATAATGTGCAATGTATTATCGTTGATGAGTGTTCCATGTTGAGCAAAAGAACTTTTGAATTAATTATTGCTGTATGCAGCAGGAAAATATCAACAGTGCAGCTTATATTTGTGGGCGATTTTTTTCAACTTCCCACGGTGGCAAATTTGCTTTATGAAGATGATGGTTAATACTGTTTTCAAAGTCCACAATTTGCTTCAATGTTCTCTCATAAAATTGTACTGAACGATAATGTGAGGACAAAAGATGAACAGTTAATGAAATTGATAACAGAAGTATTTTCTGGTGGCATTTCTGCTGACAGTGAGAAGTTTCTGGCAAGTTTGAAAAGGCCATTACCAGTTTACCAAGCAAGTGACAGTATTAAACTATTTGCAAAGAATGATCTGGTAGATGATTTCAACCGTACGAGCTTGCTTGATTATCCTGGAGATTTGTACCAGTTCAAGTCAACAGACTCCGAAGACATATCTGGGATTCGTACAATATCTGCCCCTGAAATACTTTGGGTAAAAGTTGGATGTCCTGTGATTTTGCTACAAAATTTATCCGACAAACTAGTAAATGGACTAGTAGGAAGAATTCATAGCATTAGTGTAGAAACTGGGCCTGTAGTGGAATTTGCGACGATTGGAGAAACTGTCAGTGTTCAGAAAGCTAAGTTTAGTGGTGAGTATTTTATCAATCTAGGTCGGTATTCATTAAACATCTTAAGCCTTTTCCTAACTTAAGTTGTTCATAGTTAAATTTAAAGAAATTTTCAGCTTTTTACTATAAAAATATTCAGCAAAGTCAATGTAAATAAAGTATTTCAGAAATTAATTATGTTTTCATATCTTATGACCAGTGAGATACTTAAAGCTGCACTCTCACAGATTGATCGTTTTGACAATTTTTTTATTTCTTGTCTTGGAATGAGCCAATTTTTGTGCAAATGTCTGGAAACCAGTGAAATAAGACTGCTTACAAAAGATCTGATAACAGTTTTTCATGTTTGTGTTCAAAATTGATGTTTTATGACTAAAAGCATTACTTATGCCTTAAGAAAAATGCAATTTTCGGCAGCATCCCAAAAAAATTGAGATATTTTCTATTGAGAGTTATCTTATATGACTGAATTGAAGGCGTTGATGCAAAAATCAGCTGAATCTGAGACAAAAAATTGTCAAATTTGTCAATCTGTGAGAGTGCAGCTTTAATTTTGGAGTGTGACAAGTTGGGAAAATACCATTCCTGCTTTATGAATATTGACCCCTGCACACTTTAATCAAAGTTTACAGAAATGTTTAAGCATCAAATGCCTAATAATTAAATCATTCCTTTATAAAGTACATGGGGCTGATTAATGAACCAATATACCGAAAAGTAATAATATCAATTATTACAAGTTTATAATACTACAAAAAAATGATTGCAAAACAAACAACAGATTTGTACTAGTGATTAGTGATCATTGAAATCATATACAAGGTCATTCTTTTAATATTTGAGTATAATATGATACCATCACTTGCTTCGTCGGATGGCAAAAAAGAGATGCTTGATTTTCACATTTTTACCGCCCAAAATGTAAATATTTCTTTCAATATTTCAGTTCTCAATCCTGCTTTGAATACGAATATTGCTGAGCGAGAGCAGTATCCACTGAAACCAGCCTTTGGACTGACCATACATAAGGCTCAAGGAATGTCACTGAACAGGTTTGTGAATTTTTACCTTTAAATATTTAAAAGTATTATGTAAAACAGACTTCGATTAATTTTAGCAACAAGTTTGTGCATATATTTTTCTTTTTATATGTTTCAGAAATTTAAATTGAAGATTGTGCAAGTAAGGATCATTGGGTTTTCCCTACACATTTTTATTTTGCCATCATATATAGTTTTTAAATAAAAATATCAAGAGAAACCCATGTGAATATGATTTGTAAATGACTTTCTAATCCAATGTGTTTTGCCAGTTCAAATTGTATAGGTAAACAATACGCTTATTATCCCATGAGGAAGGGAGAAGGGAAGTGGATATGAAAAGGATTTTTTGAATTTTTTTAATTATTGCCTGTTAATCATTTTTATTCTTAATTTTTATGTGGGCTTTCCTATGGAAGCGTCCAGGTGCCAAAGTGAAAAATATTTTCCAGTATACTATCTCCTAAAGAGGAGATACTAACTCATAATTATGACTTACTAAGTCATAATTAGGAGATACTAACTCATAATTATGACTTACTAAATCCTAATTACGAGATACTATCTCATAATTAGGAGATACTATATCCTAATTAACTCATAATTATGACTTACAAAGTCCTAATTACGAGATAATATCTCATAATTAGGAGATACTATCTCCTAATTACGACTAACTAAGTCATAATTAGGAGATACTAACTCATAATTATGACTTACTAAGTCCTAATTACGAGATACTATCTCATAATTAGGAGATACTAACTCCTAATTATGACTTACTAAGTCCTAATTAGGAGATACTAACTCATAATTATGACTTACTAAGTCTATTGAATATCTTTTTTTGCAATGGTTGATGAACACAAATAAGACAAAATTGTCGTGCAACACATTGTCTCAACATTACTTAAACCAATTAATTAAAACTAGATCTATCACTGAAGGTGAGTTATACCCCCGAACGCTGCCTCTCATTATGATTTATCATTGTATGAAAGTTTATGAAATTCCATCTAGTAGTTTTCAAGTTACTGTGCGGACAAAAGTTTGACAAAAAAAGCACAGAAAAAGGCAATAACTCTGTAATTTGCTAAAAAAAGTGTAATGACTCATGTACAATGAACTCCTTCTCATTGTGCTGTACCATTGTATAAAGTTTTATTACATTCCATCCGGTAGTTTTCAAGTTATGCTCTGGATAAGCAATAAGTAACAAAGGGCAATAGTTTTGTAATTGGCTGAAATAGAATTGCGGTTCCTGTACAATGCATTTCCTCTCATTATGATCTATCACTGTAAGAAGTTTTATTGAATTCCATCCAATAGTTTTCAAGTTATGTTTCGGACAAGAAAAAGTAACAAAGGGCAGTAACTCTGTAATTGGCTGAAATAGAATTGCAGTTCCTGTACACTGCACTTCCTCTCACTATGATCTATCACTGTATGAAGTTTAATTAAATAGTTTTCAAGTTATGCTCCGCACTAGAGAAAGTAACAAAGGGCAGTAACTCTGTAATTAGCTAAAATAGAATTGCGGTTCCTGTACAGTGCACTCCCTCTCATTATGATCTATCACTGTATGAAGATTTATTAAATTCCATCCAATAGTTTTCAAGTTATGCTTCGGACAAGAAAAAAGTAACAAAGGGCAGTAACTCTGTAATTGGCCGAAATAGAGTTATGGTTCTTGTTCACTGCACTTCCTCTCATCGTGCTTTACCATAATATTAGGTTTTGATAAATTCCATCAAGTAGTTTGCAAGTTAATGTCTGGAAAATGACAACAAAAAAAAACAAATAAAGGGAAATAACTCAGTAATAGGCAAGAATAGAGTTAGTATCTCCTAATAAGCAGTTAGTAAGTCATAAGTATGAGTTAGTATCTCCTAATTATGAGATAGTATCTCGAAATTATGACTTAGCAAGTCATAATTATGAGTTAGTATCTCCTAATTAGGACTAAGTAAGTCGTAATTAGGAGATAGTATCTCCTAATTATGAGATAGTATCTCGTAATCAGGACTTAGTAAGTCATAATTATGAGTTAATAAGTCGTAATTAGGAGATAGTATCTCCTAATTATACGATAGTATCTCATAATTAGGACTTAGTAAGTCATAATTATGAGTTAGTATCTCCTAATTATGACTTAGTAAGTCGTAATTAGGAGATAGTATCTCCTAATTATGAGATAGTATCTCATAATTAGGACTTAGTAAGTCATAATTATGAGTTAGTATCTCCTAATTAGGAGATAGTGTACTGGAAAATATTTTTCACTTTGGCACCTGGACGCTTCCATACTTTTCAGGTATTGGTATCAAAGTTCAAATAAAGATAGATCTTTAAATTCATGAGAATTTATCAAACTGTGCTGTACACAAGAATCATAACTCTGGAACTTATAATTAATGTCCTTTGTTCATTTGGTCAGTGCTGAGCATATTTTACAAATGTTTTTATGTTTGTTCTTCAAACTTTATATACATATACATGTATATGTTATTAACAAGATGTTCTCTGCACAAGAACTGGTTTTAAAATTTGAACAATTAATGCCCTTTGTATATTGTTTTCAGTCTTTATCACCTGCTGAAAATCGATAGACTGTGACAGTGATCTAATTGTGATCATCTGTAGTGTATTAATGATATATTTCAGAGTAGAAATAGACTGCCAGGAAATATTCAGGCCTGGACAGCTTGGCGTTGCCTTGTCAAGAGCTACCAACAGCCATGGGCTGCGTGTCATCAACTTTCACCAAAGATATCTCATTAAGCCTCCTGCCCTTATCACTGAATTCATGAGGAAAGAGTCAGCAGAGATCCTACAAAGTTTGACTTGCTGCCAGACACCAATATGGTAATTTAGGTTATGTCAAAGTATGTGTAGTAAGAGTTTAGAGTTATGTTAATGAAGAGTTTTACCGCGCTGAACCCAAATATACAATATTTGAAAGAATGAAATCCTTTTAGGTTCATTTTATCCCATAATATATACTAAATTTCAAGTTAAAAACTAGTTGAGATCTTTTTTCAACAGATGAAAATGAAAATAAACAAAAATCTGCCTTTACTGTGCTAATATTTTTGGCTGATACAGATTTTATTTCATTGAATTAGAATTAAAACAAGATTTTAGACGAAATGTGAAAAATTGCATTGTATACAATGTTGAAGTCAAGAAAATTAAAATACATGATGTCTTAACCAGCTTAGACCCAGTCTAGCTTGCATGAAAGTTGAAATTCCTGGGTATGTCTCAAGTTTTAAGTTTTGAAGTCAAACAGCTTAAATGTAACCATATTCAAGATAGATATTAATTATTGGGATCTTAACATGCTAAATTGTTAATCAACTTACATTCCAGTATAACAGGCCCAGGTGCAGATGACCATAGAGTCAGGTATCAACAGCTCCAGGGCGGGATGACCCAGCGCGTCACGTAGCAACAGGTCCAGGTGGGGATGACCAAGCGCATCAGGTAGCAACAGGTCCAGGTGGGGATGACCAAGCACGTCACGTAGCAACAGGTCCAGGTGGGGATGACCGAGCGCGTCACGTAGCAACAGCTCCAGGTGGGGATGACCAAGAACGACACATATATCCCGAAATTCACACTGCTGTAGAAAAAAGGTAATACAACTAATAACAAAAGGTTATGGTACCAAGCGAGATATTAGTCATGTTACATAAAACTTCTTTGAAGCATACAAGCTGAAAATTAAGCGTTAATATGGTAGCGTTGGAGCTGTTGATCCAGCATTAGCTTTTTTTGACAAACTTTTCTGTCCTATTATGATATTATTGATCAATGGCACCATTAAGTACAATCCCTTCCCCCCCCCCCCCAAACTCTGTTGATAAACTTTCATAGCATGTAACATTTCCAAATTTAACACATCCTCAGCCAAATAGTTTCACATTTTTAGTTGAGAATCAGGAAAAAGATGTTCGTTAGTTAGTTTTCTGTGAATTTGCAGTCCATTTTGTTGGTCCCAATGAAAAAAGTCAATAAACATTTGCCATTGTATTTCAAATTTGCTTGGCAAGGTGAGTACTCTAGTACTTTTTTGTGAATGCCCCTTTTGAGAATATTGTTTCTTAATAATTTTCTTAAGGACGTGGGATATATCCATCATGAAAATTACAGGTTGTGATTTGCATGGACTTGAAGATATAAATGACTTTCGTTCAGTACCAAGGCAAATGTGCATAAATGAACGGTTTGATTGAGCCCCATCCATGCATGTGAACAGAACTTTAAATCCAGGTATGCAGGTGGGCAACTGCCCTCCAAAACAGTGCATATATCTCTGAAGCTTGGACAGTGTCAGTCACAAAAAATGCCAAAGGGAATCTGAATCCATTCAGTCCTAGGAAAAGCAGCTGTAGAACATGTGTTCCCATTGTCTTATTGCTGGATCCTTTTCGCAACTTGTTGCAAATGTCTCCTTCTCCACTTAAGTCTGTGAATCCAGAAATTTCAAGGACATTCCCATTCTTTTCCAACTGTATAACTGTAGGTTTTGTACAGAAAATTCACTTCGATCTCACTACATTTTATTGGTTGGATTCGGGATAATAACCTAAAAATATAATGAAGTTATATGTAATAGATCATGTTCAAGGCCTGGTTTATGGAATGTTTGGCATGTTAATTCCCTGCAGTACATGCTGCTGGGCTCGGTGTGTTCCCACTTTCCCAACCGCTATTTTTTCCTATAAAAATTGAAGTTGGTGTTGGGGGATTTATTGTTTGCTGTAACAATAGAGTTGATAGGTGGTAATTGACAAAAGTTGCTATACTGTGCTGAAAAAGTTGTGTTTCTAAATTTGAGAAAGTTGTACTGAAATTTCATAAAATAACACAAATATAGAGCTGGTTTTTATTTGCCAGAAATGCGAAAAGGCCCAGGCAATGATATGTTAATGGCGGAAATTTTTAAGAATTCTTTCAAGATTTTTTACCCATATTTGCTCAAATTGTATAAAAGAATGCTTGATAACGCAGAATACCCGTTATCGTGGGGAGAGGGTAAAATAGCACCAATTTTTAAAAGTGGTAACCCGAGTGAATCAAAGAATTATGGGGCATAACGTTAAGTAACATAGTAAGTAAGGTGCATATCAGATACTCTTGAAGAGAATGACAAAATGGGCTATCAATAATGAAAAAATAAATAGTTGGCAATTTGGTTTCCAGAAAGGAGAATCAAACGTTGATTGTATATGTGTCTTGGTTTCTACCATTGCTACAACTCTATGATAAACAAAATGATAGTGAAAAACTGCATTGCATTTTTGTTGACTATGAGCTAATACAAGAAAATGTAAGCTCTAAAATAATTATTTCACTTAAGGAAATGTTTATATAAGAATAATAACTGGAATAAAACACAAAAGCGATAAGCACAGCAAGCTTCATAGTCTATGCATAATCTGTCAATTGTATTCAGCCAATTGCAGTTACCTATAAAATAATTCATTTTTTTCATAGCCTAGTGGCACCAATACCTTACTATTTAGCATAAGTATGCGGTTTTCACGACGGCAAAGATGTTGAACTGACACATACCAAAATAATTATGTGTGTAACAATCAATTTTTTTTATAAAGTTTATATTGCGAAATAGGAATGATTCCAATGAAAATATAAAATTGCTTTATCAAACCTAAGAATTTCATCCCATAATATACAAACAGAAATAGGTAGATATACTAATACTAACCGGCAAGAAAGAATATAATTATTGTAACATGAGTGTGACTGAGGTTGAATACCATTTTCTTATAGTTTGCCAAAAACACATAGAGCTTCGGAAAAAATATTTTAATAGCTTTTACTGTAGCAACTTACAAAATTCGAAAACATTACGATTTCTAAATGCCTTAATTACATTTGCATGTTGTAACAGAAATAGAAGTTAAATGGGTTTTTATCATTTTTGTAAACGTGTACTTGTACTACTGATTTTCATTCTATGTAATTTGTGTATGGCTATGATGTTGTCACAACATTAATGCTCATAACATTTATCTTATGTTATGATATTTTATATTTCTGTCATTTACCAATATGAATCTTTAATCTGAATTATTATTGTTAACCTTACATATTGACAATTTGTATTTTATCTATACACAATTTAAGAAACATTGAACACAAATGACAAAAATATTGTTATATTCTAGAATAAGTATGAATTTAAACAGAACGAAACAAGAATTTTGAAATTAACAACAGTGAAATTATATACTGCAAGAACATTTGTACAAGTTTTTGTGTGTAGTTCTTTTTTTGTTGAATAGTAAAGAAAATACACGTAAATTTGATGTGCAAAGAGATAATTGGTGAAAATTGGTAGGTGCGAAAATGGGAACAAACCCTGGGCTCATAGTGGTGGTCCTAATTGCCTTAGTATTGTTAATTGGCTTACTGGCAACTGGGGCTATTTGGGTTGACACTTTTACAATAGATAATCTCATTATTCCTCTGTAATATGACCTCTTCTTTTATAAACAATATGCATTAGCTATCAATTTTAGTATTTGACAATGAGAATTAATTTTAGTTAACTGAAAGTTTAATCAATTAAAATTTTCACATATTATTACTATTTATTTATTTATTTTTTATATATATATATTATAATGCATAATTAGAAAATACGTCCCTGATTAAATATTTAAATTATAAACTTATATAATTAATAATAAGACAAGTATAACTCTGAACTTATCGCGTCCATCAACACAGAAGAAAATCAAGCACTTGAGATTCATTTTCCTGAAGGATTTGACCTGGGAACCATGAGACAAGGGCTAAAAATTGAAAAAGAAGTAACAACTTCACACAAACGATTGAATGAAATTGTTACTTCCATTGATGAAACAAAATTGCAATTTTTCACAAAAAAGCTGCTGGTAAAATTGGGAATATTTGCAAAAAGCCTCCTGGATAAAGAAAGTAATAAAGCTTTAACTACTAATTCGTCTATTCCTGAAAAAAATCTATCAACATTTTACAGTTTAGTCCATAAATATAATACCAGTGCAGAATATAGAATGCACTGTTGGATTCTGTTTGAAGAAGACAACTTCTCAGATGAACACATGATTATCTGTTACGGAGTACTTGAATTTGTAATTTTTTTTTACATCAAGCAAAAGGTTGACTTGCTAGGTATTAGTTCTGGACATGTGTCTAGACGGTATGTTACAAATTCGCCAAAATTGTTTTCAACATCAGAAGAGTGTCATAATTTATATCATGAAGCAAAATGCAAAGTGAATATAATCAATATGTTGAAAGAGGATGAACATTACTTAAATGAACATTCTCAATATCCTGAGTCATTGTTGGATAATCAAAGAATACAATAGGTTTCACGCTCACTGATAAATGTATCAGACAGTTTGTATCAGTTTTTTCATATCCTTAACAGAATCTCTGTTACATCTCATTATTTATGAGATTTTGCTGAAGTTTGGAAAAGACTTGTATGCCAAATGCTATGAGCAAGTTTATAAGAATGAGAAACTGTGCCAAAACTTCATTGATATTGTTTCAAAGGGATATTCTAGTGAACGTATTCAAAAAATGGATGCAAGTACTAATGAAAGCTTTTATGTAGGTGATATCCTTGATGATATTGTGTTAGAATCATTACAGATACTTATTGTATATAGAGACCTTGTGAACAAGTTTCTGCGAGTGCTGGTAGCTCAGTTTAGAAAAGATGTGAAATCATCTTGTAAATTAGATAAAAGAATGGCACATCGCAAACAAATAAAGGTGTCTACATCCGGGAAAAAGCTCAAGCTAAAACAAAAGCAACCCTCTCCAAGCCTTCCGGTGCCTTGAAACATAAGAAATCTAGCAAAGGTCAGACGAACCTTGCGGACGAGGAATCAGATGAAGATAAACATGAACGTGCTAAAAGATTGAATCGTAGTCAATCATAGAAAGATAGTGACAAAGGTTCAAGTGATCAATCTTGCGAACAAGAACCAAAACCAGGGCCATAAAATGAACAGTGTGACACTCTGAATGATAGTGAAATGTGCCCAAAGTGTAATGCACACAAAGATGATGAGTTTATACAGTGTGACTCTTGTAATGCTGGTGGCATCGAAGATGTGCCGGGTAACAACACCACAAAAAGTGGTGTAAATATCAAAAAGACAATGTGCAATGGTTTTTTAAAGAATGCACATGAGCATGAAAAATTTATCTACTTGTAATAATTATTTCATTGTTCTGTGAAAGCAGCGATTAAAATTTGCCAAACAGCCTAGCCGGAATGAAAGAATATAGAAAATAATTTTTCGGGCTTGTAACACTTCTCAATTTTCTTATTAACTATGAAGTGTCAGGCATGAGTGGTTTTTTTATTAGAATATAGACATTCATGCATGTGCTTTGAAATTTCTAACACTGTAAAAGGGCAAACATTCATTAATGCTTATTTATTGTGAAAGTTTTATGTGCTGAAAATATATAAAAATATGGCTGTTATTTGTTTTCATGGCCTCATATGCTCATATCTGTGTTTACTCTTTCTGATAAATTTATGTCAATGCACAAACTGAAAAAAAAACTATTGTGCATGTTCACTGTATTGTGTTTTTTATTTTGCAAATAAGGTTCCCAGATTCAAAAGTGTCATCTTGTGGGAGCGGCGAAGTCATCAAGACCTTTGACCTACTAACCCAAAAAAGTTCAACTCGTCTACTTAACATAACCGTTATGTACATACCAAGCTTGAAGACTGTTCACATAAAGTAGTTTGGTCACCTCGACTTCGTCTTTTTACTAATGGACCCCAAAACAATAGTGGTCATCTACTGACCATGACCAATGTGTATACCAAGTTTTATAATTGTGAACAAAGTCGTTTATAAGTAATTCGTAAACAAACGGATGATTATTCCAAGAGCAAAGCTGGTAATGAATTTCGAAAATATTTTGAAAAAAATCAAACTAATCTTCTAAAATATATCGGGGGGAAAAAGCATCACCCAAATCAACTGATGTATATAGACAGTTTAACATGTCAATGGCAGGGGCGTAGCGTTAAGGGTGGGGAGGGGGGTCTTAGGTGGGCACTCTTGTTTGTCAATTTTATGGACATATATTGTAGAAAAACAACAACAACACAATGCACCATTTGATAACACACATAGGCAAAATGTTCAAGGGTGTACCTCTACCTACCCACATTTATATTACATGTTTTGATTCAAAAGTGTCACCCCTTTACACCAAATAATGGCAAATTCTGGACCACCTATGGTCTCACCACACCTTAAGCATGTATAAAGGCAAGATTCCATAGGCATAGGGGTTTTTCTTTTTCTTTCCCCTATATATTAATAAAAATAGGATATAAATCGAGAGAAACCCCTGTGCAAGACACTAATACAGTATTGATCAATATTTAATAAAACTACAGCTGGCCAGTAGCTACTGGTATGTGTTTCTCTTGAGTTATGTAAATCACTATATTATATTGCAATAATTTACTATTATATTTAGTAAAACTGGTAAAATTTTAGTGCATTTGTAAATCAAAATATCGAGAGGGACCTGACTTGCGGGGAAATAAACAGTCACATTTGTAACCTTTCTGTACCAGATATGGATGTTACAAGATGTTAAATAAACTTACCAGTTCACCAACATATTGACGAGAAAATCGAAGAATACTCAAAAAATCGAATTTACAAAAATACAAGGGACAAACAAAGTTTGTTTTGAAAACACCGCCGATACAAATTTTGACAGCTCTTATGTTAGCCCGGCTTACGCTACCAAAAGGTACCAGCGCGTTTAGCACATTGGGAACCATAATGTTTACGGCGGTGTTTTTTACAATAGCCAATAAATTAAAGATTATTTTTTTCGAGAGAAACTCCTGTGGTTCATAACCTGGGCATTTCTTTTCGTACCTTGTTGCTATGCTAACAGAATAGGACATTAAATAAAAGTAAACAATTTAGTATATTATTCATTATTTGAATCACTTTTAATCTTAAGTTTACTTAAGTTAATATCTTTGTTACCCTTAATCAGTTGAACTTAATGTGAAAAATACAAAGTAGGTAACAAAACAATTCTTTTTTGATTACACGTATACTTGGTTTAAAGCCCCAGTAAATTTACATTTTGCTGACCGTTCCATGGCGGTCCATAACACTCCTTGATAAACGACCCTAGATTGTTTATATTATATATGTATTGTCTTGTTTACTGAGTTTTGTACCGTTCATCCATGTTTCTGGTTTGTGATTGTTTGTTTTTGTGTTCTATGTCTTTGGCGAATACCCTGTGCTTTTGAACGGGGTTTATGTTTACACCTTCGACTACTGAGCTTGTTTATGTAGATTTCATATACATATTAACAACCTGATCAGAGAAATGTTTATCACATGGCTTTGATCTCGCCAATATAGTTTACAGTGCAAGGATAATTGTCTTTTTTAGTTTTTACATAAACATATACGATATTAATCAATGGTAAAACCTTTAGTTATATACACAGAGTTGAAAAAACGTCAGGGAAACATCCATTTTAAAGTTACAATTCATATATCTTTTTACTGGCATCAGCATATATTATTTAGGTTAAATAGTTATGCATCATGCCTTCCCTAAGCATATTCCACAAAATTAGATCAGAACAGGTTAAAACAAAAACAAATTTTGGCTCTTAGCATCTTAACAGCATTAATATCATTTCAATGCAATAAAAATAACAGTAAGTAGCTATCAATATATCCAATGTCTGAAACAGGATTGATCACCTTTTCGTAACATTTTTGCTTGTGCATAGATAGCTTGGGTAAAGGTGTAGAACTTTCCTTTGTGTGGCGATTAGATTGTCCTGAAAATGACATCGTTCTCAAATGTCACATATGCCGGAGGAAATTTGCTCACAGTGCACATCCTTATGCGCGTTGTACCTTTGTTTAGATATTGAGATTGTTTTCAAACATTTAACTACGGACCAATATTGTAAATTAACAATTCGACTAAACAAGTTAAAAACAGCGATGACAACAATGTCATGTAGATACTTACTTGAGAATGAATGTATTCACTTGAGGACGCAGAATGGGAATGAAATATATAAAAATAGATATATTGGCCATGATGTTTACCTTTTTGTAAAACAAGGCATATTAGTGTTCCGTTTATTACTGACAGTGTTGCAATTAATATTGCCCCCAATCGTTATTAAGATCGCTTTCAAAATATATGCATACAAATCAGTAAGTGGCATCGTTCCGTTTCCGCCGGCGACGAAGACTCAAGCAAGACTTGCTCCGTAAACTTCGAACAATGTTTTTGTTCAGTTTCTACACCTGAAATAAAAGTGTCCAAGCATTTAGACTAAGCAAAATTTAAGTAATCCTCGTTTAGATTTGTAACACTATTAATAGATTAAATAATAATTTAGATTTGATAAATCATAAGATTGTCATATTTAATTTCTTTTTCATATTTTTGATAAAAATGTAAGCCTACTTTATTCTATTTATCGTCATTTGTAGATATATTTTGTGAAAATAATTCTAAATAAACCAAATTATTAACCGATAGTTGCACAACTGAAGATTATCATTATGCCTTTTACATTGGACACCAAGTAATATACGCAATAAATAACCAATTCAATTCTTATATTTACACAGCAAGATATTTTCTATCCTTACAAAAAAAATTGAGTCGAATTTGTGATAGAATGAAATTTTTGAATGGCTGTTTGAACAACCGCATTGACGACAAAGCGAATGACGTCTTGCTTTTTCGCAATAACTCGTGGTAAAACGAGCGTGCTCGTATACGTCTCTAGACAAAACATTATGCAGTCAAAAAGATGTTTGGGGCGTATTTTGTAGCCATGCCTAGTTTTTAATTCAGATTGGAAACAGTCTAAAGAATTTCTTTCACCGTAGCAAAATTTATGCGAAAAGCTACAGAAACAAGCTCAGTAGGAAAAAGTTTAAACATAAACCCGGTTTAATGGCACTGGATAAACGCCAAAGACATATAACAAACAATCACATAGAAGAACAGCACAAAACTCCACAAACAGCACACTGCATACATACTATATACAAAAAAACTAGGTATGATTATCAAGGATTGTTAGGTACGGCGTTGGAACGGTAAGTAAGTGCAAGATGAGTGTAAATATAGTAATTTTGAACACAATTTATAATATGTTCCATGATCGTTTACCAAATTCCTATACTCCATACATCCCCACAAATAGCATGCCCGTTGACATTGTCATTTTCCTCTGAATAAGTGATGATCCAAAATAAACAAGACAGAATATAATACGTGTTTAGCCTATGTATTTCCTATCGTATAATGTTATGCCAAATGTGTTTGTATTGCCCATTTCTCTAAACGGCAATTTTCATACTCGGTGACGGCAGAGAGAGCCTTGAAAATGACGAGGGTAGAATATTTTAAACTTCTAGCACACCGGATAGGCATTTCTGGTGAATTCACTCGTACTGGAAAATTCCATCTGGCACTCCATGTCAGATGAGTCCCGAGCTGTGACGTTATACTTTTACCTTTATGTAACCATACTTATAAAATTTCAATAGATGAATTCCATAAACATTAACTTGACAAAACAAAACAACCCTTAAAAGACGTCATACTGAAGAAACTTTTTGATGTATGAAGTACTAAAATTACTTTGCGTCATGACGTCAATAATCATCAACGCACGCGCTTTTTTCGTGAAATGTACAAAAATGCGCTCTTCTTTGAAGGTGATACCTGCAAATGCCACTTTTTACACCCACATAATTTCAGCTGTGTAACCTGGTCTTTCAAGGTCTTACTTTGAAGGACAACATCTTTCATAACATCACCTCCGCCCTGTGAACGACTTGGTCCACCGTCTTGGGCTTGAATCAAAAAATGTTGTTGGCCTTTTCAAACCTACTCTTTGTATTATCTCGGTGTTTTTGTCCTTCAGCATGATTATGAATTTGTTTTACTCCATTGTTTGCACACTGAATTGGGTTGCAACACAAAATCAACTATATTCAGAGTTTTGGTCTTTCTTAAACAATGATCCAAGTTGATGTCTATTAACATCTGTTTGTCATCCAGGCACTTTTGAATTTTGTGCGTCCATGTGACATTTTTGTTTGTCACAGTTTGTGACTACAGATTGATAGACCTATAATGATAGTGGTATCAGTTAGTCTCATACAGATGCAAGTTATAACATATATGTAAAAAAAATCATAACACCCACTTTCAAACACCATCAATGAAAACTTCTAGACTTTGACATTTACTTGCAATCTTCCAGATAGATTTTAAATTTCACAAATCTATTTCATTGCAGTGACTGCTATGTCACATGTAGTATGTATGAATAGGCACTATTAACTGTAAGAATGGATAATTCAATTATAAAAGTATTTCATGAACTATATATGCATATATTATTTTCATTATTATTATTATAAACATAATTATAACTAGTATTAATATTATTAATTTATTATTATTAATAATAATTTTCATATCATTTCCGTAACACTACTATCACTGCCGTTACAATCCCACAGGTTACGGAAATGAGCGTTACGGTAATGATTTATTATTATATGTACCCCCTAAAGGGCCCCACCATGCTTTCAACAATAAAAAATGTCATGTATTTTCGAGGTATGAAATGAACAAAATACTTGACGCTAACATGTAAATGTAATTAAACCTCTGTTGCATGCAAATGGTAAACGGTTATGATACGTCTTAAGTGTACGCAAAAAGTAGTTGTGTACGCAAAAAGAAGTTGACTTACCGATCCATAACTCGGAAGGACTCTTCATCTGTTCATGAAAATGCCTCTGAAAAATTCGCGCATTTCGAAACAATGTGTGACGTTAAAAAGTATAAGAATCCAAGGAAGGCAAAATAAGCAAACAATTATTTTACTAAATTGTTACGGAATTCATTTTACTCTGAGGGACATTTATTTTGTAACAAAATAAAAACTAGAAAATCGGTTGTCACAAAAATTACATACTTCTTACGAAACAGACGTCACATATTATTTGTTGTCTCTATTATTTATTGTATTAGTTTTGTTATTGTAAGATTTACGCCTATTAAATAGGTTGGGGGACAACGCATTATTGTCCATGTAACTGACATCAACCAAATATTATAACCTAGAAATAAATCAGTTAAAAATCTTTTTAGGTTCACATGTTAACATCTTTTAAAGATAGAATAATCATAAAACACGTTAATGATTTGTATTTTTTCCAAAGTTACCAAAGGCAATATTCAGGGGATACATGGGTGTTAGAAAATAATACAATGACCCATGTTTGCACTGTGCTGTTCTTCCATGTTTCTTTTATGATTTTATGTTAATTGTCTTTGGCGTTTCCTAGTGTTATTAAACCGGGTTCATGTCTAAACATTTTGCTACTGAGCATGTTTCTGTAGGTTTTTGCATAAATATTGAGTATTATTATATTTGCAATATTTCAGCTGAATTGTTCAAAAAAAAATTTCAGCACCCCATACGAGACAAAATTGGAGCAATGATAAAATCAAACAAATGTAAATGAACTGAAATGGGAATGGGAATATTGAGTTTTTCGCAACTTTTGAATAATTGAAAACATAGCTCTTCTTGCTTGTTCAACTAATCTTTTCTTACCTTTCATTACCATTATAATTAACAAGTTTTACCAGATAAAAGAATTCTTCAACACACTGTAGTATTCTATATTTTATTGTTACAGAAAAATTCTACATTATTTTTAACTTTTGATTTACTAAACAGTACTGGGCAGTTGCCTAATTCCGGATTTGCCTAACTATTCGGAAATCGTTTAAAAAGCATTTCGGCGACCGTGATCAATATAGAATGATCACAGTCTACGCAACAGACCGCCATAGCAACAGTGCAGCTATGTGAGTTTAACCCCAAAATAAATACCTCTTAACTTTCGCTTTCCCAAATGTCAATATTTAGTCACGTGGGGGATAACGTCACACAGCGCGAGCTTTTATATTGAGGTTCGACAGGGTTATCTTTAAACACTATACCTTATATACAAAGTTTATGACATATCGTCCATCACGAAATTCAATGCCAAAAACATATAAAGTAATTAATTGACGATGCCATTGTTTTTGTGTTGAGCAGCATTTACGTGAAAACTTTTTGATTCTTTGATATGGCTTCTCTATTTTAAGAAATAAAGCGGATTTCTCGCATATTTTTTGAAGCAAGGGAGTTAACCCAATAACTCAATGTATAAAATTTACAATGTGTTGTTTCCCTTGTAAAAATGCGCTCTAATTGATGTTTAATTTGCGTTTTATTTAGATCAGTATGTCTTACCAATACAAGAGTTCATACAGTAATGATGACATGGACCTGGCGATGTCTGCCGTTCGCAGAAAGGAGATGAAATTAAAGGAGGCATCATTGCAATATGGGGTGCCAAAGTCAAGCTCCACGACCATATTATGGCAAAGGATGATAAAGTGTTAAGCAGTAGAGGGAGGAAACGCGAACTTAGCGATGACGGCGAAAGGGCTCTTGCCAACTACCTGACATACATGGCCAACCAGGGTGTGCCGGCCTCTCGTCCAATTGTGAAGGCGAAGGTTATTAAAATCCTTAATGAGTCTGGTATGCATATATATATATATATATATATACATTGGATATGTCTAATATTGGTCTAAACTGGTGAACTATTTGTATTTCTTTCAAGAACCATTCAAGGTATCATCAGCAATTTTAGAGGTGGTGCTACCACTGTGTATCCACTGCGAGCACTGAAACCGCTGTTGGGTAACGCGTAACAGTCCCAATCAATATTTTATGGGAGTGGGGCAGGTGGTATCATAAATGTTGACATGTTTTAAGCCACAACCTACGCTATCTCTATATCAAACCATCGTCTTTCACTGGTCGTGAATTAAATATGATGTATTTTTCGCATCAAGCTATACTGTTTATAATGAGTATCACCGTATTGTTTTGTTGCTGCTGGGGCTTTTACCGATGATGATGATTATATAAATATCAAATATCGCCGCTTTGAAAGTAAAAAACAACATTATACAATGACAAACATTTATAGGTTCAGCACAAAGAGTGAACATGATCACCGGGCCTACCAGTAAATGGTTTAAAGGCTTCTTGAACCTCCACGGGCTGAGCAACAGAACTGCAGAAGGCATTAACGCCGCCCGAGCGTCAATGTCCACCGAGGCTGTCTTGAATGAGTTCTTTGATTTTTATGAGGCAGTGGTGGACAAGTATGACATAAGGAACAAGTCCGAGCAGGTACCGTCGTAAAATCATTCAAAACAGACAGTAACTGATGTACATATTTATAGCTTGTATTTTTGTATTATAAGGTATTATTGTAACGTGCGACGTAAACAAATACCAACAGATCCCATCAGAGAAAAGCATGCTCGACCCTGGGGTCCGCTGGTCTTTATATACACTAAATTCTCTATTCACACAGAACCCAGGCTTTGCTAATTTGCATATTACCATACCAAGTTAACATACGTACTATGAACGTACTTCCGTTTATAACGGAATGTTATACTATGCACGCAAATCCGCCGCCTATAGCGGACCGTTACATTATTATGAACGCACACCCGCCGCCTACAGCGGACTGTTACATTATCAAAGATTGCATATCGGCATGTTTAATTTATGTAATATATCAATTTAAACATGTGAGTTTTTTTCAACAGATCTTTAACTGCGATGAAACGGGTTGGACGGGGAAAGAAAAATCTACATCAAAGGTTATTGCGCCCAAGAACGGACATGTATTCAAAAAGAAAACAGTACCAAGTGGACACATAACCGCACACGTTTGTGTCAGTGGCAGTGGTCGTTTTCTGCCTTCGCTGGTGATATTTCAAGTATGTACAGTAGCATGTATAATCTTGCATAATTTATATAACATTCGCTCTTAGCTAAAATAATGACAGACATAATAACCATACATATAATTCGTTTTAATATCCGCATGAAGAATACGTTGATATAATTTCACAGGATTGCGTTCCACATCGTAAAATCGAGGATGTTCCTGAGTCATGGTTGTTTGCGGCTAGTGACTCCGGGTTCTTGAACACAGATATTTTCCATCAGTGGTTTGTGAAGTGCTTCATTCCCCACTGTGCGAAAGCAAGACCCGTGCTGCTAACCATGGATAATCATGGCAGTCATGTTTCCATCACTATCAAGGCTGCAATTGAAAACGACGTAGTGTTGATGGGATTCCCTGGACAGACAACACACATCCTTCAGCCTTTAGATGTTAAGGTAACATTACATTAGTATTTGTGGTGCTATCTTAATGTTGTCATGGCGTTTTGGTTTCAACTTGTGTACTACACAAGTTTACACGAGCTATGTATAGTAATTTGTATCTTTTACAGAAACCTATATACTAATATGCTTTCAGGTATTTGGGCCACTTAAGTCGCGATTTGTTACCGTGTGTAGCCATCTTGGGTACTCTTGCTCAGGTGTAACCTTGGGGAAATCAAAGTTTCCTGCAGTATTACGACATGCCATAGAACAGGCGACACCAGCTTCGGTTCAGCGAGCTTTTTAAGTTACTGGTCTGTGCCCTGTTAACAGTGAGACGATAGACAAATCCCAGCTGATTGAACCAATGTTCGCAACCACAGGCGAAACCAGTGGTTAGTTGACCAATCCAGTTCTTCTATAATTAAGATATTGATTTCGTTTTTTTAATAGATAATTATATATCGGTCCACCCAATGTAGCGTATTTGCATTTATTCTGCCATAGCACAGACAGCGAACCAAGTAAACAACAATTTCCAAGTTTAGCTTTATTGGTGTTTAGTACGTTGTGGTAAAAACTGAAAATACACAAATACAGAAATATAACACGTGGGTTACATTTTAAGCAAAATATCGAAAAAACATTATAATATGTAGTTCAAAAACTAAATTACCAAAAAGATAAAACATTGAATAATTCTAGTTAGTATCAACTTAGTTCTGTTCGCATGGTATATGACACTAAAATACTTGAAATCTTGGTGTGAAAAATTTGGGTACAAAATTATATATCAGTCTTATCAGATTTTACTAAAAATACAGAAGATTTCTTAATAAAACACATATTCTTATGATAGCTTAATAGTAAAGAAATAAGAATACATACACCAATGTGCTTTAAATACTGGCTAAACTTAAAAAATCAGCAGAGAAACGGCATGGTCGCCGTAACCAAAACTTTAACTGTCAGAATGGAAAGATCGTTATCATCAAGGTTACATTCCACTAATTTTCGTTAGCGGAGACGGGGAAGCAACACAGCATTGAATTACCTGCAGGTTTTAACAATTTCATGAAGCCGAAGGAAACTGTATACGATAAGTGCATGATAAAATATGTCATTTCCAGAAACACAAACTAACGTGGCAGGGGAAACATGCCCGACATGTGGGAATTACACCACTAATCCTTTGGTGACAAAAGGCCTGATCCCAGAGAGGTTAGCGAAGATCCTTGTTCCGCCACCTGTCAAGCCACTAGGGGATATGCCAATAAAACGTTGTATTTAAAAGAAATGGTCATCATTCAACCTATATATACACTATATATATATATATATATATATATATATATATATATATATATATATATATATATAGTGTGTGTGTGTGTGTGTGCGTGCGTGCGTGTGTGTGACCATTTATAAGACTGGTATACATATAATAAATGCGTGTTAAATGCATCCAATTTCAAATACTTGTTCTCATTTCCAAGGAAAAAGAAGAAAAAAACACTTTTTTAAATGAAATAAATTGATATACGCACTAAGATGTATAAGTGTTTTGTAACCTTATACGATAAACTTTATACAAGTACCTCTTCCAGGGCCTCCGCGTTTATTTTCGTCACCTAACTCAAAAAGTGTAACGTTTCTACTTTCATAGCATCAATAATGCATTAATAATCGCATTTAAATGTGTTTCACAACAAAATACTCGAGTTGGATTACTTTTTAAAAGTAGCAGATTTGTACTTTCAAAATTTTAACAAGTTCGGAAAAATGCATGGTTCGGATAGGCAGGAAATACGCATACATATACTTCGAACAAGAATAAATTAAATACACAGGTAAAACATATATATTCCATGATTTTCATTTAACTAGCATTTAAATAGTTGTATAATGACTTAATGATGTTTAGTTTGTTCTTTAAAAAAATCCGAATATTTAGGCACGGAATGCATGTTTTCGGACGCCGTTTATGTCCACATTTCGTTCAAAAAAATTAATAATAACCAAATTGAATTTCTTTTATTCTTTTTCAACATCGGTTAATAAAGGACCCAACATTGTTCAGTCTTAATTTCATGTATTTATGTTCATAAATTTCGGCAATATCTTAAGAAAACCTCAAAATTGATCCGGAATTAGGCAACTGCTTTGTAGAATCAGCCAAAGACGGTTTTAAAGACACCATAAATTTAAGTTTGATTTTAAAGGACTAACACTAAGTCATATACAGAGGTGCTATATTCAGGAATTTGTTTTAGGAATTTATCCTCTCAAACTAGAAGGCAAGTATTGCAGTTATATCCACGATTTAGATAAGATTAAAGTAATTCATTAGTGTATAGATCTGCCCATCTAACTGATGAAAGCATTTGAAATTAACGAATATTCTTTAAAAAAACACCATTAAAATCGGGATGAAAAATACTGTTAGCAATCAGCGATTTATAACTACTATTATTGTATTTTGATACAATTTTATTATGACCATTGGTTTAAACAATATTTATTTCGATATAATATTTACAATAAGTTTAGTTTAACAAAATTGAGCATAATCAACGTTAACAAAGACCAAATATGTAATGCATATAAACAACGAACATGTTAATTATGCACAAAATAATGAACAGATTATGAGATAAAAAATTGATTTATGATATCTAAAACGTCTTTTCCGTCACAAGTTCACTGCGAGAGCTGATTTAGTTTACGCCTGTTGATATTCTAGCAAAAGTTTTCAACAGTGCAATAAAAATATTGTGCATATGATGGTGAACAAGGAACATCTGGATCTAATGAAGAGTAATCGATTCTTTTCAAATTTAAATCGTTATGTGTATCATAAAGATAATGCTAAAACTCCAATCAGTCTTAGTAAAAAAAAGGTTTAAAACTGTGTCTTCATATAGTTTCATAATAAAAAGCACCATTATACTAAATCCCGGAATAAACAATGCTCAATCTTCCAAAACAAATGATAACCTTAAGTAAAATATTGATATAAAGTGACTCTGAAACATTCTGAGTGAAACAAACGAATAAAAAACGGTTTTAAAGATAACTTGAATCTGCATTTTTTTATATTAAATCGATGGACAAGTTCTTATCTCAAATTTAACTTTGAGTACCCCAATAATCTCGTGTTAATACATATGTTACTATATATAGCAAAGGGGGTTGTCACGGTGTCAGGACTCTATATTAGGGTCAGTTGGGACCAAATCTAGATCCAGACCCCCAAAAAATGTAACCACCCTTATTTATAGACAAGGGTTCCAACTCCAAAAATGCCTGTTTTCCCAAGACTTTAATTAAGGCTATTTTTTAAAGAACACATTACGATAAATTAATAAAACTTATCATTATAACATAGCCAACAAATGCCTCTACCAAAAACATTTACCGGAAAAACATTTGTTCACGCATATTTCCACAATCGTCACACAACCTGAGAAATATAGTCCAGTTTTGGTTAGTCCATCGAGAAGTCGCAACACCATTTTTCGTCACTAAATCAGTACTTGACGCTAGTATCCGGGTTAATTATCGATGCGATTCGTTAAAACTATACATAAATTGTTAATCGAACTACGCATGGTGCACACATATTGTCTTAATCCATCATACTAACGTAAAATCGTTTTTCTTTTACTTTCACCATCATTTGAGTTGACATTTTACTCAGCATTACATCATCAAAATATTTGTAACAAGCTAATTCATTGGTTGCTACTGGTTCCCGTCTTGAAGACATCTGGTAACACAATAAGCGGTAACAACTGATTTCAGCTGAGCCGACGTTGGTTCCCGATTTCGTCAAACCTGTAATATTGAGAAACGGTATAAAGCCAATTACGCACACGTACACATGTATATAAACAATAACAGTGCGTTATAATCGTTGCCTCTAGAATGAATCAACTTCAACAAGCAGCAATTGACATTGCGCTCGAAGGTCATAACCTATTTTTGCTAGGATCAGCGGGTACTGGGAAATCTTTCGTTGTAAATGACATTTCTAAACAATTAAAAGCAAGGGGAAAAACGGTCCAAATTACTTGTTCAACGGGCATTGCCTGCAATTTTTATAAGGGAAATGCATGCACGATTCACCAGTTCACTGGCATATCTGATGGCCATTATGGACCTACTGAAAAGTGGATGTTATTGACAACATAAACAAGGTTGATACTGTCATTCTTGATGAGTGCTCAATGATTAGCGAACAAGTGTTTAACACTATTCTCCAAGTTTTTCAAATGAAAGATCAATCTGCTGTCTTTGGTGGAGTTCAAATCATATTTTGTGGGGATTTTTTCCAACTTTCACCTGTCGCCAATACATCCTATGGCGACACAGGGAAAAATGTTTCCAGTCAAAAGACTTCAAATCAGTGTTTCCTCACCGTGTTATTCTTAAAGAAACAATAAGGCAAAATGAGGAAAGTTTCATTAAGGCAATAAATGAGATCTCTCATGGAAGATCATCACATGAGAGTAAACAATTTATTTTGAAATTAAGCAGGCCACTAACAGTACAAGAGGGGTCAAGAAGTATAAAACTCTTTTCAAGAAATGATTATGTAGATGATTACAATAGGAAATGGCTTAATCAATTTTCCCGGAACAATATTTGAGTTTCAGTCAACTGACACTGGAAGAGCAAAAGATCTTGCCAAACTTACTGCTCTTCGGCTATTATGGATAAAGAAAAGCTGCCCAGTTATACTTCTGAGGAATTTGTCTAAGACTCTTGTCAATGGACTGAGTGGTTACGTTTGTGAAGTAGATGATTCTGAACCAGTTATAAATTTTCCATCAGTGAACCTGGTAACAAGGATATCCAAGGTCAAATTTACAGGTAAAGCCTTCCTTGAAGATGTTAAATATTGGCTGTTCGTATTTTTATGTTTGCTTATAAAAATGAAAAACTTTAACTAATATTTTACAAAATCAAAGCTGCACTCTCACAGATTGCACGTTTTGACAACTTTTTTTAAATATTTTGTCTTGGAACACTCCAATTTATGCGAAAATGCATAGAAACCAGTCATTTCTATATTCAAGTTCAAATATAATGGTTTATTTATTCATTTTTCTTAAACCAATAATAACACTTTAAGCCATAAAACATTATTTCTTTAACAGAAATAGGAGAATCTGTGATCTGATGTTTTGTCAGCAGAGTTTATCACTGGTTTGCAGATATTTATGGACAAATTTCCTCATTCTAAGACAAAAAATAAATAAAATTGTAAAACAGTATATCTGTGAAAGTGCAGCTTAAAGACAAATGTATAGCATTCGGACAATTTTAAGTCTCCTGAATAAGGAATCCCAACAATCCTAATAAATTCTAACGTAAAATCGTTTTTCTTTTACTTTCACCATCATTTGAGTTGATATTTTACTCAGCATTAAATAATCAAAATATTTGTAACAAGCTATTTCATTGGTTGCTACTGGTTCCCGTCTTGAAGACATCTGGTAACACAATAAGCGGTAACAACTGATTTTAGCTGAGCCGACGTTGGTTCCCGATTTCGTCAAACGTGTAATATTGAGAAACGGTATAAAGCCAATTACGCACATGTACACATGTATATAAACAATAACAGTGCGTTATAATCGTTGGCTCTAGAATGAATCAACTTCAACAAGCAGCAATTAATATTACGCTCGAAGGTCATATCCTTCTTTTGCTAGGATCAGCGGGTACTGGGAAATCTTTCGTTGTAAATGACATTTCTAAACAATTAAAGCAAGGGGGAAAACGGTCCAAATTACTTGTTCAACGGGCACTGCCTGCAATCTTATAAGGGAAATGCATGCACGATTCACCAGTTCACTGGCATATCTGATGGCCGTTATGGGCCTACTGAAATAGTGGATGTTATTGACAACATAAAGAAGGTTGATAATGTCATTCTTGATGAGTGCTCAATGATTAGCGAACAAGTGTTTAACACTATTCTCCAAGTTTTTCAAATGAAAGATCAATCTGCTGTCTTTGGTGGAGTTCAAATCATATTTTGTGGGGATTTTTTCCAACTTCCACCTGTCGCCAATACATCCTATGGCGACACAGGGAAATAATGATTCCAGTCAAAAGACTTCAAATCAGTGTTTCCTCACCGTGTTATTCTTAAAGAAACAATAAGGCAAGATGAGGAAAGTTTCATTAAGGCAATAAATGAGATCTCTCATGGAAGATCATCACATGAGAGTAAACAATTTATTTTGAAATTAAGCAGGCCACTAACAGTACAAGAGGGGTCAATGCGAATAAGGAATCCCAACAATCCTAATAAATTCCATTTTTTATATATGTAAATGGGTTGGGCGTGCCAACACTATTAAACATTTATTGCAGTTTAGGAATCAACAAAAGCTCGGTTTTTAATGTTAATGTTTGTAATTTATCACATGATGATTGACTTTTTAAAATTTAGTTTATAGGCAGGAGCTGAATAAAGACATAGCTGTAAGGGAGCAATATCCTCTGAAGCTTGGATTTGGCATCACCATCCGTAAGGCACAAGGGATGACATTGAATAAAGACATAGCTGTAAGGGCGCAATATTCTCTGAAGCTTGGATTTGACATCACCATCCGTAAGGTTCAAGGGATGACATTGAATAAAGACATAGCTGTAAGGGCGCAATATCCTCTGAAGCTTGGATTTGGCATCACCATCCGTAAGGCACAAGGGATGACATTGAATAAAGACATAGCTGTAAGGGCGCAATATACTCTGAAGCTTTGATTTGGCATCACCATCCATAAGGCACAAGGGATGAATTAACAAGGTTAGCAAGTTGTTTGAGATTTAGATCTTTTTATCCAGTGAGTAATTCAATTCAGACAATCCTGACAGCTTTGAGGTACACTATCCTCCTCCTAATCATGAAGTCCACAGTTTGAGTCCCAGGCGGGGAACATACAAATGGACAATCGGTCATGGTTAGACAGAGTAAGCAGACTAGAGAGTGATTTTAGTCTAATTGTGTCATGGATAACAATGAAGCCATGTGCCATTTAGTATAATTATCTATACTGGGCAGTTGCCTAATTCCGGATCAATTTTGAAGTTTTCTTACAATATTGTCATAATTACTGAACATAAGTGCATACAATTTTAAAAGAAAAATGTTGGGTCCTATATCAACCAAACTGGAAAAAGAATAAAAGAAAAAAAACAACAACAATTAATTATAATATAATATTCAGTACGAAATAAGGGCATAAACGACGACAAAAAACCTGCATTCAGTGCCTAAATATTTGGATTTTTTCAAAGAACAAATTAAACATTATTTAGTCAATATACACATATTTAAATGCTGCTTAAATGAACATCATGTATTAAATGTTTAACCTGAATATAAATTTTATACTTCTCTGAAGTATTTGTATGTGTATTTTTGGCGTATCCGAACTACTAATTTGTCCGAATTTGCAAAATTTTGAAAGTTGGAATCTGCTTCATTTTTGCTTCGTTTTCATATCAAATGCTGCACAACACAAAACAATTACATCGTCAATTTATTTACTTTATATGTAATTGGCATTGTATTTCGTGATTGAAGATAAGTCATAAACATCGTATAGTAGGTCTAGTGTTTAAAGATAACCCTGTCGAACCTCAATATTTATAAAAGCTCGCGCTGTGTGACGTCATCCCCCACGTGATTAAATATTGACATTTAGGAAAGCGAAAGTTTAGAGGTAATTATTTTGGGGTTATACTCGAATAGCTGCACCTTTGTCTTGTTTCTGTTGCTACGGAGGTCAGTTTTGTAGACTGTGATCATTATATATTGATCACGGTCGCCGAAATGCATTTTAAACGATTTCCGAATATATAGGCAAATCCGGAATTAGGCAACTGCCCAGTAATTGGTATCTTCAAATAAAATGTTATATACCTTCATGTATTTCAGTGTTGAGGTTGACTGCAGGGATATATTCAAGGCCGGTCAGCTAGCTGTGGCGATGTCTAGGGCAACTGCATCTTCTGGTCTCCGAGTGATGAACTTCAAACCCCGATATATCATTCCCCCTCCACAGTCTGGTATGAAGTTCATGAACGAGCCTTTCCTAGCCACAACTCCAGATATTAGTTGTTGCAGAGCTGTAAAAAGGTATATTTTTATTTGAAATGCATACAAAATGTACATAATATCACAGGTTGTATGAAATAAATGTAATGCAGTGCAATTATTTGGGGCAGAATCGCAAAGATTGTCCACCTCTCAACACAGAGGGACTCCGGTTCGATCCCCGGCTTAACAAGAATTGTTCATGTGGCTTCTTAAATTATATGGGCACTCATCACTGTCTGTTTGGCTCAGGATAAGGTCTCGTGTCACGGAAAATTGAAACAATGTGTGATGTATTTTCAAGGAGCTGCACAGCACCGTTAAGTATTTGACCTTTTTCACCTAGATAATTCTTATATTGTTTTATTTAATTCAACATTTCATTATTTAAAACTTCTTCTGGTGGTTTCTCATTTTTAGCTCAGCCTAGTGTATCTGGAAATATATGTTCATTTGTCAGTTTTCTATGTAATTGCAGACTGTTTTGTTGGTCCCATTTGTAGGCGGCCAATGACATCTGCCACTGAATATTATAACCATCTGGTAAAAGTAAATGTCTAGTAGATTTTGCTGTTAGACCACTTTTCATAATATTATTACGGATTTGTTTTAAAACACGAGAAACATCCATTGTGAAAATTACATCCTGTGATGAATATATATGCAAAAAGCTACAGATACATGCTCAGTAGCAAAAAGTTAAAACATGAACCCGGTTTAGTGGCAATGGGCAAACGCCAAAGACATAGAACACAAAATCACAAACAAGAAACATAGAACAGCACAAAACTCTACATACAGCATAGTGCATAAATACTATATATATATAAATAATTGGTATGTTTATCAAGAATTGTTAGGTACCGCCTTGGAACGGTCAGTAAAATGTAAAATTACTTGGGGTTTAAACCAGTTTATGTGCCCAAACCTCACTCTTATCCTAACAATTCTTAATAAAGATAAAACGCAAAAGGTAAATCTTATCAAAGTATGCATTAACTTGAGGAAACTTATCAATAAAACAGATAATAATAAAAAACGAAAAGGTAAACCCCAATTACTTCAATGATTAGAGATCCCAACTCTATCTGCAGACGGAGGGAAACAATTCAGAGCACTTAATGCAAATACTTTTCTAAGATACGATGCAGTCATCGTTAGAAACCAAAAACATCACACACAGTCTGCCTCATAAAATAAAAGGTTTAAAACTGTGATCATAGAGTTTCATAATAAAAAGCATCATTGTACTAAAACTGGGAACGAATAAAGAAAAACATTATTAAAAATAAAAGCGACTTGTATATATTATGCTATTCTCTCCTTCCAAATGATTTGAAAACGTATGATATTTGAAGAAAAATAAGTCACAGCCAAAACACTCGGAGTCAGTCAACACGTGTTGGATTATGTTGTTTTGTTGAAGTTGGATTAGGCGACAAAAACTTATAAATCAAATATGAATTTTCACCAACACAGAGATGCATAAATAAACGATTGCACACTGCACCGTCCATACATGTGTGTAACACTTTAAAACCACAAGTCTTCAAATATTGAACAGATTTCCAAAATAGTCCATACAATTCTGATGCTTGTACATTGTCCGTAATAAAGTGTGCGAATGGGAATCTGAAGCCTGTGATACCCAAGAACAGCAGCTTCAGATTATGTGTGCCCAATTTTCTGCCACCAGACCCTTTTCGAAGTGTGTTGCACATGTGCCCTTCTTCACCGAGATCCTTGAAGCCTACTAACTCTACTACGTCACCATTTTTACTGATCTGTAGGTCACTTTGGATTGACATCTCATCAAAAATCAGCCCTCCAGTCATCTCTTCATCTGGTAAATTCCTTCTTTTAGCCTCCTGTAACATCCACTAAAACATTGACTGATCAAAACCAGGTTCCTGTTAAAGTCTATTTTTATACATTATTAAAGTTGAAGCTGATGGAAGTACTAAAATCTTTGAAGAAACTAGTATTTCATAAATATGAGGGCTTCTGTTATAAAGTTCGAGGCATGTACCAATAAATGATTTTGACCATCTTCTCCCTCGAGGGTCACAAGAAACATCTTTGGATTGTTCTACGAACAAACTGACCAGTTCAGGGTTGGCATGTTTCAGTAGATGTTTGATGCGGACTATGTTGTCATCATCTTTGTCATCAGCAGATGGATTTCTATTTTCCTTATCAGGAGATGAGAATGTCATAGTTCTGCATGTTTAACACGTATTACTCTGTGCTGCAAAGGGTGCAATTCCATTGCAGAAAAAAGAGCGTAGTGTCTTTACAGCGGCTGCTGCGTTGTTTTTCTGGAATTGTTCAAGAGTGTGAAATCTACTCATAATGACAGGTTTACTGAATACGAGGCCACCACAAATATGTAATTTTTTTCGCAATAGAGCAGATGTTATGTACACTGAATTTATCAAACGTGAATGTGTTTTTAACTTGCACAGTACTTGAGTTAACAGTTTTTACAAAAACAGCCAGGTCCCAATTTCCAATGTCATAAAATTTTACCCTTTTTGTTACAGCATTTCCATAAGATAAACAACCACTTTCTGTAGAGCATTATATTGCACTATCAGTTACACGGTTAACTGTAAATGTCTGTGGCAGATAGCTTAGTATATCCTTAAACTGAGAAGTGTTGTTTATGGGCTGTAAGGGTTCTAAAGCTATACCCCTGTACAATGTAAGCCACTTTCCATTTCCACGTTTTCTAACACGTTTTGTTTCTGGATATACTGTGTTCAGTTTGTCCAAAAACACTCTCAATCCAGGGAGAGGCGAGGTGCTGCCAGACTTTGTCAGCTCAAATTTGAAGCTTTCATACAAAAAGTTGACTTCAACTTCACTGTTCTTGTCATAGTGTAAACATGAAATTACACTGTAAAGAAAGATAGCCAGACTTTAACATAGTTGTTTTAAGTGGTTTTAAAGCTGCACTCTCTCAGATTGAACGTTTTGACAACTTTTTTATTTTTTGTCCTTGAACGAGCAATTTTTTTTGCGAAAATCCATGGATACCAGTTATATAAGACTGCTGACAAAAAATCAGATCGCAGATTTTTATATATAAGTTCAAAAAATGATGTTTTATGCATTTTTCTTAAACCGTTAGTAACGGTTTAAGCCATTAAACATTAATTTTCGAACTGAAATATAAAAATCTACGATCTGATTTTTTCGTCAGCAAACTTATATAATTGGTTTGCAGTTACTTACGCAAAAATTTGTTCTTTCCAAGACAAAAAAATAAAAACGTTGTTAAAATGGTCAATCTGTGAAAGTGCAGCTTTAATGCACCAATATGAAATAAAAAATTGTACCTCATAATCTAATCAATTAGACACTTAGATGCCTCAAGATCAAAATAGAAGGCTTGACCTGCCTGCTTTCAAACGTTTATAAACTCTGATATATGAAAGTTTTTATTTATTTACTACGGTATTAACAAAATCCTTCACAAATTAAGTGCACAGGCTGTTGAGCTTTGGACACAGATTGGAAAAGGTCATTTGATTAATTTGTAGGTATATAAATGAGATTATAAGGTACATGTACAGTGAAAAAGAAACTGAACCCTTTATATAAATGGGAAGAAATTTTGGCACTGCAAACAAGTAATTATTGAAAGATGACCTCATTTGAGCCATGTCATGCGATAATAGGCCTTAAGGTGATTGCGACCAGTATGAATCGAGATCAGCTTGCACATCCATGCAGTCAATGTAGGTACCATGATATGTTCAGCGAACAGTATAGATCAGTACTGGTTGCTATCGCCTTAAGGCCCATGTTCGCATGACGCGGCTCAATTTATTTGAAATGTACCGTATAGTCTCTGCTTTATGCCTCTTGTAGCAACAACACCTCTTAAGATTTGCACCCCCTTTTAGTAATGAAACATTTAAAACTTTCATAGCTACTTAAACTGAGTTTTGTATGGTTTTGCAACAGCTCAAAACTTTCTAAATTCAACTGTTTTGTCATTTTCAGATAAAACATGTACTTTTTTTGGTCAACATTGGTCAAATCCTATGTTGTTGGGGCTTTTAACAGACAATATACTGTATTATGCAGGGAGTATTGAAAAATTTGCAACACTGCATAGATGAAGGCAAATTATTATTTTTGCTCTTGTTACAGTTTACCACCTGATTGTCAATCTGAAGATACTGCACCACTCAGTGTTGTACAAGTTGATGACAGTTCTGCACAAAGTGTTGATATAGAGGATATTGACTGTGAGAATAGTGATGACGATTTTGATGAAGAATTTAACACAGTTATAGCCACAATAATATCTGATGAAGCTGAATCTGTTGAATTTGATATTCCAGAAGGATTTGATATTGACAGTGTTATGCAAACTATGATTTACAAAAAGAAGTAACTGAGGCACGTGCTTGTATAAAAAGAATTATTAATGAAATTGACCATCATAGACTTATTACATTTGCCAAAAAACTGTTTCTGAAATTGGCTAGTTACATCACAAAGTTAACAGTCAACAAGTCTATGTCCACTGGAATTCCGGAAAAGAATATTGTCAGTTTCTATCGTTTGGAACATGAGTTAAATACAAGTGCAGAATATAAAATGAGTTGTTTAATGTTATTTTATGGAGAGGATTTCACAGATAATCACATGATAGTTTGCTTCAACTTAATAGAAGCTGTAAAGTTGTTTTATTAAAACAAAAGGTTGATTTGTTGAAAATTAGCAGCAGTTTCATTACAAAAAGACATGTGACAGACGCATCCAGAGCTCGTGTACGGTATGTTGCAGGCTATTGTTTGGCATCTCTCAGAAGAAAATATGTAAAAATTCAAAAAAGTAATTTATGTTCTACCAGTAAGCTAGTTCAGGACATGTATATTGAAGCCAAATGGGTAAATTACATTCTTAACATCCTCAGGGAAGATGAATATTACTTGAAAGCTCACACTGAATAGCCAGATGCATTACTATATTTTGAAAGGAAGCAGTATGCATCAAGGGGCTTAACAAATGTTACTGACAGACTATTTAAATTCTTTGTTTGTCTCACTGAAAAGAGTCTGGCACTCCTGGTTCATGAAAATGTTATGAAATATGGAAAGGAAATATATAATAAGTGTTTAGACTTTATTATAAATGAACAATCTTTGTATGAACAGTTTGCTAATATTGTTGTCACCAGTTGTTCTGAACAGCCCATTGGAGAGTTTGATGAAAATTCAGATGTTAGTAGTGTGTTGGAAAAAATGGTGTGGATTGTTTTCTAAAATTTGCAGTATCTATCATGAACTTGTTGAAAAATACCTTATGGTGCTTCTGTCTCAGTTTCGGAAAGACATTAAGTCTGCATATAGGGTGGAAAAAACTATGGCTCATCGTAAGCAGATTAACGTGACGAAGCAAAAGTAAACTGCTGGTGAATCGTCATCCAATAAACGTAAAAATGTCACCAAAACATCTGTAATGCACAAAGTTCCCAAAGAGACTGATTCATCAGATACCATTGCGGCTGAACCAGACCCATCCGTGGAGCCTCAGGCCAGCATGTCTCAAGAACCTCAGCCTGGGCCCTCTTCACAAGTATTCAATATTGAAGGAATTCAACCTGGATCCTCTTCAGACACTGAAGATACTACTGACTTATGTCACTTGTGTTTTATTGATAAAGAAGATGAATGGATACAATGTGATTCTTGTAACAACTGGTATCACAGAAAGAGTGCAGGGTTAAAAAGTGCAAACATTTGGAAAACAAAAACATAAAAAGGGAAGTGTCATGGTTCTGCAAATCCTGCAAATGAGTAAGTTTTTTAAATATAATATGTCAGCAAAACCTGATATTTTATGAAATAAAGCCAGGTTATATAACTAATAACTGTAAAAGACAAAATTGGACCAACATGTGCCACACATTCCTTGTTTTATTTTACTGCCGTAACTGCAACACAACCCCCTTTGGACACATCCGTTATTTTTCATTATATATATGTTAAAGAAAATGTGAAGCTAAAGGCGAATTATTTGATAAAACAAGATGCATGTACGTATTTTATAGATATTACTATTACCAATTGACGCTCATTTTCCTTTGAGAAAACAACGAAGGAATTGCGAAGGAATTTAAATGTGAATAGATTTTCAAATTTCCGCGCAAAACACAAATGTTTACATTCTACTTTTACCCAGCTTTATTACTTACCGATGACGATATGTCCACCAGCATCAGATGCATCAGCCAATCACATCTCTCGTAGTATAATGCTTATATCCTCAGTCACGTGAAAAGTAAATGGCCGTTCTCGGAGAAAAGTTAGAAAGTGAAAAAAAAGCGATTCATGATTGTCTGTCGAATCAATTCCGGGTTATCATACATGTATGTTGTGCAAAATAGTCATTTTTATTGAATTCAAGCCTTGCCTTCCCGTGTTCATTGCTGTAGATTGATTTTTACGGGAGAAACCAAGTAGTTTACAATGTTGCGACTTCTCGATGGACTAACCAAAACTGGACTATATTTCCTAGGTTGTGTGACGATTGTGGGAACATGCGTGAACAAATGTTTTTAAGGTAAATGTGTTTTGGTAGAGACATTTGTTGGCTATGTGATAATGATTAGTTTTATTAATTTATCGTAATGTGTTCTTTAAAAAATAGCCTTAATTAAAGTCATGCGGAAAACAGGCATTTTTGGAGTTGGAACCCTTGTCTATATATAAGGGTGGTCACATTTTTTCTGGGTCTAGACCTAGTTTTGGTCACAACTGACCCTAATATAGAGTCCTGGCACCGTGACAACCTCCTTTAATATATTGTTACACATTTGTACAGGGATTTCGCGATTATTTGCATGACTCAGCGATTATCAGTTACGGCCTGGGCCTGGTACCCGGCGACCCCGAGCGATCGCAGTTTTACTGTATCCATGTAAATGATATTAACAAGGACAAAAAGTGTTAGTGTTTTCGATTATTATTTTGCGGCCCGTGAATTCAATTTTCGCATTTAAGTCAATTTTGGCTTGAACATATTTATTATTAAAATCCTAAAGGGAGGCAAATGCGAACGCAGTTTAGAAAGATATGCTAGTGTTTGATAACAAGTGTGGACCGTTAGGGCGGCGTTTTTTTTATTCTGCGTTGACATTAAAAACAAAAAACAAAAAAGGAAGCGGAAAAATTGAATTTACTTGAAAAACAGCAAGTGTTGGCAACATTAAAACGAGGTATTGGTTTATTTAGATACAAACAGTCGTTCTACTTGCTAAGTGTTCATGTTCATTGAATTGAATTTAGTTATTCACGATCCGAACAGACAGATGTGTGTGGTTCGTACAGAAAAAAAATCGGATAGACGAGTTGTGGAATTTTCAAAGAGATCAATTGAAATCGGAACATAAAGTGATAACAAAATGTTGTTTGCCTGTTTGGATCACTCTCAAATCTTAAAAAATACTCGCGCACTTTACACTCAACGGCCCGGCTACGCGGTGTATTAACCTCTAAACATCATATCTGAATAATTTCGGAAAAAAGATTTTCCATGAGACAACACATACAACCATTTTGCAACACAAACATGAATCCGTATCTTCTAATTCCAGTTAAAATGTCTCAGGAAATGAACGTGAGATAGCAAATGACTGAAGTTGTTCTATAAATACCTTTTACCATGTAAAGAGATGTTGTAATGTGTACAGTGGACGAAATACTCCATCATTTGTGAAACCAATGGATTGCATAATAATTAAGTTAAAACCTTTGTACAATTATATTTCATTTTAAAAGGTATACACACTATTCGAAAACATTTATGAATATGCTCATACCATATTCGTAATAATGTTTATGTATTGCTGCCTGAAATTTTTAAAAGCCCTAACAACGGTTGTTTAGGGTAATATTCCCAAATCTACAGGTTAGGGTAGGTCGGGATTTTTTTCAAATACAAGGTATGTCATGAAGTTATTTTTCGTGCAAATGAGACTGTCTTGCAATATAACTTCCATTTATTGCTGTTGTTTACACATGGAGCTTTCTGTCAAGTACCAATGTAAAACAGTAAGATATTTTTAACAATTTCATGTTTATTGGGAAATACCAAACTTGAAATAAACTTGTTGGTTAGTATAATGACTTAATATCGCATGTTAAACCAATGCAGTAAAATACAAATATGTTTGTATGCTTCTGAACTGACAACTTAAATTATTTTTCAAATACCTTCATCTTTTGACAGCCCAATCATCATCAGCTCATCCGGATAGCATTGCATTTTATTTTCTATAAGTACTAGTTGTTCAAATTAAAGATTATACATATGATAAAGATATATGGTTAGTATTATAGATACTTTATTTGAAAAACACTTTCTATACATTTCGAAGACATAAAAATCGTAAATATTCAAGTGTCATAGGTTAAGCTATTCCAAATTCATTATGAACACAGCGGTTATATACCGTTACACAAATCAAAACACAATATAAGTCATCTCATGGTAATAACAGCATGTATCCAAGAGCCATGGTCATCGAATAATTTTTAAGCTATTGTGTCAATAAAATAGTCAATATATTACTGATCATGACATAATCACTTGACTTTCTGACTTAATAAACATCAAGGGTTGAAACTGTATTAATATGATATGAAAGTATACCTCTAGCAGATGATAAAAGTCAGATATTCTGTAGGGTAGTAATACAAATACAATGGGTTGAACTTGTTCACATGCAAGTAATTAATTTATATTACAGTATAAGTAACCAATTTCAAAATTATATAAAAGGTAAAATTTACATGTGCTAAAGTATCTTATTAACATTCAAACTTCTATGAAATGAATTAGGAGTTAAGCACAGATGTATATCACATCAAAGACTCATGTAAGCATTAAAGAAGATTTGATTTTTAAAAAAAAAAAGAACATATGACTTAAAACACTGTCATAATTGAACAGTGTATAAATATTGACTGCCTTGAGGGTGATACACATTATCATCTCGTGCCAACAAATTCAAGTTTGTCACTGGTTTTCTTGAAAACTTTTGTCCAGATACTATCTGTGGCAACGAGAGTAAATTCATCGTCTTAATTATCAGACAATTGCTTTTCTAACTTCCGTTGGAGCAACTCCTCGTTTGAATTTCGCCACTGCATTTTTTTAATAGCAAAACTAACAAAATTTCAATAGCAATGCACATAACATCATACTATATATATGACTAAAGTCGATCGGTTTGAGTGTAAACTTTCTTTGTTTTGAATTGGATGTCTAGATGATTTGTTGTTTTAACTATGTAAGTCCTTAATTACACAATTCTGTATTCCAGACACAATCAGCCCGTGGTTAAAAGACGGGTAATTAGATTATTAATTATGAGGTCGCGGCTTAATAAATGAATCGGCTAAGTAATGTAGGATTATGACCAAAATGGAGAGCAGCATTATTGGGTCCGTTTGAAGTTAAGAGAATCTTCATTTAAAGTCGGGTATATGATAACAAGAAACATTAGCTCAATTTTTCGACATGTTGTGTAAGAATGATTTACAGATAGTGGTTAAGCAACACATCTCTTGCTGGGATGTTTGAATGGAAAATGTCAACGTCCATGTTCCACTGTCATCGCAACCTTCCTTGGCGATATCAGTTGATGCAGTGAGCATCCAGGTCATTGACCTACTCATGAACCGATATCTGACCAACAATCGAACAGCATATACCGTGTAAATTTGTCATTCAGTATCTTTGTTTCGATCGAGAATTGATATATTCGGATGTAATAACTCGTATTTGATAGAAAATGCCTATTTCGCAAGAAAAATTTGGCATAACAGATGATGGGGAAGAAGTTATAAGGTCAGTTTGATCGTTTAGTGTTATAGACAATGTGTTTTGTTCTAATGAAATGTGCTGTAAATAAGCTGTAAAAAAGCTGACTTGACTGTTTTGTTTTGTTAATTTTACACCTTTGAATTTTTGCATGATTCATGTTTAATACATTATATAGAGCGTTTATAAACATATTTTACGTGTATGTACGGTAAACTAGATTGATCATTTAATTCCAAATACGTTATTTAAGGTACACGTTGACCAATGGCAATAACTTGGAAGTCCGAATTATCAACTATGGAGGAATAATCACCAACATTTTCGCTCCTGATAAAAATGGTAAACGTGCAGACATAGTTCTTGGATTTAATTCGTTTGATGGTAAGAACTTTTGGTATAACAATGCACTATTATTTTGAGAGTGAAAAAATCTAACCTATAATAAGTGCATGAAATCAATATTTAGTCCATGTGTATCATACGGTCATATCATAGCCTTGCAGTTCATCTACAATATTGTTATCGTTGTCACCACTTTCATTTTGTTAATGTAAACAAAGAATTGATAGCGCTACGTTGAATTTAGATAAACTAAATGTAGATGTATGTTAACCCGATTTTATACAGTATGTATTTATCGATTTATCATTACAGTGGTCGTAAAACATGAAAATCGTTATATTGTGGTCAGTTTATATTTTTATATAGTGTGTGCAAATTATAATTTCGAATAAAATTAAGACTTAAAAGTTTTAACAAGAGCCGAATCAAAGTATTATTTGAGACACCGTTTTTACGATTGATTCATGCCAAATCCAATCCTTGCTTGAGGTTATTTGTTGCAACAGATCCAAGATGGTTTGCATAGCACTTAAATAACATTATATATAGCATTCATCATTGGTACGCAATAACTATTTCGGTTGTAATAAACCTGTAAATTCCCCTAATCAAGGCTTCTATAAGTATAGCAGAGCATTTGAAATGCGGTAAGGTTCAAACTGGGCGCGTTTAGATCTTTAAAAGTATGAAAAAGAGTCTGGTTTATACGATGGGGATAACAATTTCGTATGTACCATAAAAATATTAAAAACAAATTGTACATGCTGAATGTATTTTATGAAAAGGTTATAAGGTGAAGCACCCGTATTTTGGCGCTCTTATCGGTCGTTATGGTAACAGAATAGCTGGTGGAAGGTTTTCGATAGATGGCACAGAGTATAGTTTGGCTAGAAACAACAACGGCAACGCCTTGCACGGTGGTCTGAAGGGGTTTGATAAGGTAAGTTTTGTATAATTATCTTAAAGTGAAACTCTTATTCAAAATCTACACATACACAGGTAAAACACACATGCATTTTGAGTGAAAAACCTGTAACTACTTGCTAAATAATGCATTTATGGAAATTATTAATTACGGATAACAAGATTGTAACCGTGTATTTAATAGCTGAAAACGCAAAAATATTAAATGATTGGTAAATGCTAAAAGATTTACTGTGATCTACTATAGTCTCATAATGTAGAAATACCGTGTTTTATGCACCTTTCTTTCGAATAAAACTCGGTATCCTTCATAAGAACCATTGTTTTCGGCATTTATTCATCCATTTTGGAATGTTTAAACAAAAGTTTTAATTATGGTTAATCTTACGTGGGAATTATAGTGCTTCTTTAACAATTACAATTCAGTGTAATTATGTTTTTTTTTCTGTATACAAGTGTGTCATATGTTGTATAGTGACACTTCTTGCATAGGATTTCGTTTATGTTGTATGCGAACTTTTGATTTACCGTTAACTTAGCAAACACTGTATATGTCTTATATTAATGGGCTCAACGAACCTATGATCTTAGTAACCGGGTTATTGAACAACTTTGATTAACCCAGTCTTAGTATTATTTTAATCCGACACAGCGTGTATGGACCGCTTCGGTAGAAGGGGACAAATTGGTTCTTCAACTGGACAGCCCGGATGGGGAAGAAGGGTACCCGGGGAACCTAATTTGTTACGTCACATACCAGCTGACCCCTGACAACAGGCTCACCATTACCTATTTTGCCTTGACTGACAAGCCCACCATCGTGAACATGACAAATCATTCGTATTTCAACCTTAACGGTCACGTAAGTTTTGTATTCTAGTTAATGAATATATTCAAAGGCGAGAGAAGAGAATGCTATATTGGCCTCTTAAAATAAACACCAGTGATAGTTACCGCAAAGTAAACGGACTTATTACGAACGGACAAGAAAGTTGTGATGTTTTTTTCAAAAACAACTTTGTTCTGAATGTTCTTTTTTCTTCCTTAATTCAGAACACTTGTGGGGTTTGTTTTCAAGGAAATTTGTTTACCATCACCATACTACCACTATTGCATCGTAAACCATATCTTGTGAATATTTTAGTAAAAGTTTCAGTTTGCATGTATTTTGATATTTCATAGGACTCGGGGACAATAGACGATCACGTTTTGCGTGTAAAGGCTTCACACTTTACCCCTGTAAACGAAACATTAATACCAAAAGGTATATATATTTTGAATAAATATTTTTCATTGTTCACAATTCTACTTTCTATAATGTGTCTTTGAGAACATGATGAGTGTTTCTTTTTGTTTGTGCCTCTTAGAGTTTTTCACATTTTATGGAGGATTTCCACATAATGTAGTCGAAAAAATCACTTGCCTTTTAACACAAAGGGCACAAAGAATGTGAATAGATTCAGGTGGGAGAAATTATAGAAACAAAATTTAATAAAACTACAAAACAAACGTCAGAACCTACATTGTATCATGATAACAATACGCAGATTCTGCAAAACTTAGGCATGACCTATAAATAAGCCAATCTTATTTCAACATTGAACTCTAACATCTGAAGAATAAATGCAATTCATAACCATAACAAAGTTTTCATACCGAGCTCCTTTTGCCGATACCCTAACACACAAGTTATTAATACAGAAATAATGCCTTAGATTTCATTCAAATTGGAATATTAATACTAGGAAATCTTTAGTAGTCAGAAATTTAAAATATAACCATGTTGAGGGGCCATGGCAAAGGTTCAATGATGAATTAGAGACACAGACGTATCACATAATACACAAGCATCAAATCATCGTAACCGACATGAACCCCCCTTGGAACGGTCAGTTCCACTGGAAGCTTGAAGAAGTGCGTATGTCCATAGCCTCACACTTGTCCAAACAATCATTAAATAAAAAAACAAAACAAAACCAAAAACATTTGACTGAAGTCTTTACAAGTGTTGATCAATGATAAGGAAATTGGGTTTAAGGTAAGGTTTGTGCGCACAATGCGTGCTTGTTTGACTAGCAAAGAACGTGTAAAATACATTTAATTTAAATGTCTTTTTACTGATAGTTGTTTGGCACCATTTACGATGACCATATTGGTGAGTGTGAATTACAGGGATGGGGGATTACGGTTAAACACATACAGGCAGTGCAAAAGTAAATTACACAGTAACTCAAAAAGGGTTTATATTGTGTTTGTTCATGTTTTTCTCTCAATTTATAATTAATTCATTTCGTTGATGAATGGTTCATGAACGTATAATACCTATTGAAATATACCGGTATGATGAAAACAGTGCAGCAGACCTAGTGCAGCAGACCTACATCGTCAGTCATTATACCGGATTAAATAAATATCAATCTAAGCTAAAATGACCAATCAAAAGTTTTCATGTGTTTTTGTGCCTTCCCCACTGATTTGCAACATCTTTTGCCAAGATAATTTACTGTTGTTTTTTTAAATCAATATTTATCATCTTGAGATTATGTTCTCCTCGTTAAGAGTCTGTTAGTTTTTGATCCGTGTCCATATAAACAGGTTTACAATTCAAAATTTTGATTTGGCGTTGAAGTCGTCGATATAGTGTTAGTCATTATCTGCCTGGTATCTATTAAAAGTTTCCAAAACTTTAATATCAGTTTCCAAAACTTTAATATCAAGATAAAAACAAACGTGCTTGTGGGCCACGTACATTAAGACACTTTTTTATAATTTTACAGGAAAAATAGAGCCAGTTGATGGGACAGCCTTTGATCTCCAAAGTGACACGTTGCTAGGAGACCGTATCAAACAGGTGCCCGGCAACATTGGATTTGACCACAACTTCTGTTTAGAAAAACCTGGCCAAATTAAACACGTTGCTAGGTAATATAAAAAAATTATGTTCCAAAGGATCATTGAATACAAGCATACTAATTCACCAATCAATTGTAACAAAAAAAGTCCCAGGGTATACTAGGAAAGTGGAAGAAACGGGTCGTGTTTCTACCTTCCTGGTGGCCCTGCAGTGCCGAGTTATTGCGGTGGTTTTGTTTTAAAATAGCGGGTAATGGACCTTACCTAGGTTTGTTTACCTGGGTGCGGGGGTATTTTACCGGGATTTTACCAGTAGTATTTCCCTACACAGCGAGGATTTGACCCGGGATTGGCTGGACCGTAACTCAAAGTCCCCGCTATTCCCCGGACCTGGGGGCGTGGTTACAATTGACTGGTGCACAATTAAATTGGTATTCATTTGATCTTATTTGTGATATAATCTTGTCGATGGTAGCGATGTTGCACAATATAACGGCAGTGAAAACAGCGGTAAAAACACGATGCAAACTCGAGTGAAAACAATCGTTTCAATTTTAGTTTCAAAATGCACAAAGCAAACAATTACGGACTGCTGACTGCGGACTGACTTCCAAAATGCTGCAGTTTACTTTCTCAGTAGACAAAATGCAGGTTGCTCAACTTTCCTTTATCGAGTGAATGGGATTAGAAAGATTAAAAAACATGTCCGGTAAGAATACTTTTCAGGTTGTATCATCCTGATTCTGGGCGGTGCATGAACATGTACAGCAGTGAGCCCGGGGTGCAGGTGTATACGGGAGCCCATATGCCCGACATCATAGGCAAGGGAGGGGTGAAATATAGGAAGTTTGCGTCCGTTTGTCTAGAGGCACAACATTATCCTAACAGTCCCAATCAGGTATGATGAATTTAAGCCAATGAGGTATGATAATTTGAATTGTTGCTAAAGAAAAAAATGTGCAGCGTCAGTGCCAGTCAGATATAATGACTAAGTATTACTTTGCATCGTGAACGAGAGTCATACACCCATTTAGTTTTAATAAAAGAAAGGTTTCCGAACACAACGTGTACAAGAATAGGAAAATCATTTACGAATTTTCTCTTAAAACTTGAACTTGTAGAAATCACGATATAAATGTAAAGTATATCAGTTGTTTTAACAACAGTACATTTTCATGATATTTCAGGAGAATTTTCCACCTGTTGTTTTACGACCTGGAGGGACGTACACACAATCTACGAGCTACGAGTTCAGTGTTGTCAAATAAGCATACAGCAAACGTTTAAAGGATAACTTTTAGGATTTGTTTGTGTTTGTTATATTGGAAAAAATGAATGTCAATATGAAGCGCAGGAAAGGAAAATAAAATGATTGAGAAAATATGTCTTTCTTTCAAAAAAGGGAACAGTAGTAATAATAAATGTTCTTGGACTTGTGTTGCGATAATACAATGGAAACTTGAAGAACGAGCCTAGCAGCCCAATCTCATTTCGCATGAACTAACATTTCGTGATTTCTGTATTTTAGTATAGATCCAAATATTTTAAATTATCATTTATTTTTCAGCATTGAATGTTTTATTGTTGAAGTCCACATTCCAGTGTCTACTTTCATCAATGCATGTTAACTTAATGCCCGACTTTATAAGAAAAAAATGTTTTAATGCCTAAAACCAAATCACATATAGTGAAGTAGGAACGTTCTTATTCTTGAAATGAATGAAATAACTCTTGACATATAGTCTTTCAATGAAACAACACTTACATTTGTGGAAATCAAGCATGCTATCTTATGTACAGCCCAGTATTGCAGTATTTGGTTTTTGGCATTGTTCAGGTTATTCTGTTACGGTGCATCAATTCATAAAATATTTTAGATGCATTCCTAAAATAAGTCTATCTTTAAAAATAGTTCCTACCTATTTAATTGTACTTTTAATTTATTATATCAGTATAGCATAGAAACATAGCTAGGATGGGTGAGTTCGATATAAGTATGCAATTGAACAATAATGACAATCAAGTTTGATCAGGACTTGGGCTTGGACTAGTAAGGCCAGTACCATATGGACCATATACATGGGATCTGATGGATAACGTCATTTTACTTATAAAAGGTTTTATTTTCTGATTTTACTGATGTTATTATGCACCAGTCAATTGCAACCGCCGTACGGCCCCCAAGGTCTGGGGAATAGCGGGGACTTTGACTTTCGGTTCAGCCAAACCCGGGTAAAATCTCCGCACTGCAGGATCGAACTGATGGTAAAATCTCCGCCAAATACCCCCGCACCCCAGGGACCCTAGGTAAGGCCCATTCCCTACTATATTTTGCGCGAAGACAAAACCACCGGACATTCATCCGGCACTGCGGGACACCTGAAAAGTAAAAACACGGCCCATTTCCCCGGCTATCCCCGGTATACCCCCGCACCTGGGGGAGCCGTGGTTACAATTGACTGGTGCATTGTAAATACTGTATGTGTAAATACAGACTGTTTCTAAAACATTTACAAGTCCTACTTTTTTATCTGTTTATAAGACTTATGAGTTCATGTATATGAAAACTGAGAAATGCATTTTAGAATTTTAAAAATAATAACTGACGAAAACATGTTCAATGGTTGTAAGTCGTGTGTCCGGCGTGTATTTGAATGAAAGTTTTGCACTCAAAATCTGATTTAGTTATTATTTAGCACTAAAATTGAGTACAAAACAATGAATTACTTAAAACACACAGATAATTATTGCTTTCGACGCTGTGAAACTGCTGTTGTTTACTGAAGGCTATAATCCATTGACTATGACACTGATTTTCACTTTAAACGTGATTTTACATTACGAAAACTGATTTAGTAAACTGAAAATTAATACCGGAAATGAATAACAACGGTGCGTCCTGCAAAATATTCCCAACAAAAAAGACTGTCAACAAATATCAGCTGTTTTGCGGTTACCCAGACCTGATTTTGTCCTGACGCGAGGAAAGTTTGCTCGCGAAGAATGTAAAGCATGGAAATATCTTCAAAAATAGACGAAGTCGATGGTACAGGTTTAAATTTTAAGTAAAGAAATTCAGAAATTAGTGGAAATTCAGAAGTATATAAAAAATAATAATCCGGTCGGCCAAATAAAATGTGCGGGCGCAAAAAAGAGTCGATGGTACAGGTTTAAATTTTAAGTAAAGAAATTCAAAAATTAGTGGAAATTCAGAAGTATATAAAAAAATAATAATCCGGTCGGCCAAATTATATGTGCGGGCGCAAAAAAAGTTTTTTTATTGTTTTTTTTTCGGTTTTGAATTTTAGGTGCGGCAAATGCAACGAACAAATGATCAATTTGTTGTGGCCTAAGTACCATAAATATGTAATATATTCGCATTTTCATTGCGTTAATGCTGTATGAACGCAGTACTTAGAGCACGCGAGCATTTTCCATGAAGCGTGCTAGCGCTTCAGATTGGTCATTAGCTCGCTTTCCTTACTGTTAAAAATGCGACCAATACTTATAAATATTTTAATTTCAAATAACTTTTCATCACGATTAAAGTGTTTGATCGTAAAGAAATGTAACCAACAACATAAGTTTGTGTAAAAGAATAACTAATATTTGTAAATTGTAATTGTCGTATATCATTGGTTTAATGACGTCGCGCTGATCCAACAGCAGCGCATAACTGAATAAACAACGACGCCATTGCTCCTTGCGTATTATACAATATAAACGTCAAGGCTTTATCTATATAAAAGACTATAAGGAAAGTAACAATATATCATATATAATAGTATACTAATTTGTTCCTAGAAAATAATGGTTTTCTCAAAAATCACACGTTCAATCGTGTATATTTCTCCTATAGGTCTGCTGTTCTGGAGTATGGCATCAGGGATCAAATCCGTGTAGACCATGGAACGGAATTTTATCTGAACCTGTACATGCAGGAACGTCACGCTAACCTGAGTTAAACCAGGGCCGACAACCATATATACAGACACAATCCAAGAGGGTAAGTTGCTCTCAAATAATGGTATGGTATCAAGCAAAAGAAAAACAAACTAATGATATAAAACATGTTCTTATTTGTGATAAAGGCATTGCATTGCAGACCTTTTAATGTAACAAAATGACCCTCGCCAATCTGCTAAGGTCATTACTCGTTTCTTTAGCTACTGGTCAAAATGCCATAGCGTTATTTTCATTGAGCTTCATTACCGTTACCGGCAGGTGTCAATTAGGTATCCTAAGAATAGATGGAAAGGTTAATCTCTTTATCATATGTTAAGAGAGAGAGAGAGAGAGAGAGAGAGAGAGAGAGAGAGAGAGAGATTCTTTATTTCCTCCGATATGAAGAGACATGATACATTATAAACAGAACATAATACAAAGAAACATATTGAACAAAAATTTACATAAATTATATACAACAAACAAATATATCAGATAGGAAGGATAACTATAAATAATACATCTAGTAATACTGTATGATAACTATGTACTAATACAGTGAATGAGACATAGTTTTGTAATTTCATTTCTGACGTGGTTGTTTTAACTTTGTAACTATACGATAGAACGGCTTAGTGTATAAGACACAGTTTAATAGTGAGGGTGCTACAGGAATTGCGCAAATTATTTCACGTTTAAACCCAATTGTTTACAGTTTTTATTTTCATGCATGAAAAGGGTATTCAGATAAACATTTGACATTTACATTTAACATTAAACGACTAATTTCAATCTTACCCTGATAAAAGTTTTCCTTTTTTAATGCAAGCTATGGTGTATGAAAAAAATTGTTCAAAAAGGGCCATCCAACAAAGTTTTGTTCTGTTGAATGGACTGCATCAGGCGGGATTTTTTTAAAATGTTTATCACATAACCAATTTGAGCATGTTCACGCCTATCGTTTGCAATGAATATGTTAAAATCCAATCATCCATATTACAGACTTATCTATAGTTGCGCTCCTCCTACGAGTTAACAGACAAATGCTCGTTGGATCCGTCTATTGTCTATTGTTTGAAACTGTGAAACATTCGCTAATATTCTTTAATAATTACCTTACTTGAAGACTAAAATGTTCAACTCCTAAAAATAACTTATGTTATCGCCATTGTATGTACAGAATCACAAGGTGGAACGGATGTGGCCAGAGGTTAACCATCGAGTAAACTATCCGGTAAAAAAGCCCTAGTTGACATGGTCAACAGGGAACACCTAGACATGGATGATGAGCTGGTAAAATACTGCTTGTCAAACATCTATGTTCCGTTGGCAGAGATCGGCATCGAGCGCTTTGTCAACTCCTTAAACTCGCATCGGATACCAGGTTAATGTTTAGATTCCAGTATGTTAATAGTAATTACAAATATCACACAAGTTGAACTCTCTATGAACTCCATAAGGGTCAACCATATATCATTTGCAACATGTAGATATAAAAACAATGAGCGCGTGCGTAATGTAAACAAATTGCCAAAAATAGCGGTAATTTGTCATAAGTTTTATATCAGCAAGCTTTTACTCCGCATGACTGTACCACACAATAATTGATCAACCCCTTGGACTTTTTTGCAAAACGAAACCCCGTTGGCTCAAACTAGATGTAAAAGGCCGATTTCTTTAATCTGTGGTAAATAATCCCGCTTGGCTCTAATTTTCCGAGGCTCGAGGTATTTTTCTCCGGTCCCTGGGAGTTCCAACGGGGTTCGACTGTATAACCGTTTCGTTTTGCAAACAAAGTCGAAGGGGTTGGTCAATTATTGGGATAAGAAAACCGCTTTAAAGCAATAAAATAATATAATACTTTTCTTGATTAGGTCACGGCATACCTTCTAGCTTTGCACAGCCGAGTACTAGGGCCCCGGTGCCAGCTGATCAGGTACCACCCGTAACTATTGCTGCAGACATGTATGCTGCAGACTTGGGCTCGGTCCTTACAGCAACAGCGCATTTTGGAAGAGATCCGTTTGATGCAGGAGAAAGAAGGAAAGACAGCCTAAACAGCTTCTGTCATGAGGTTCCAGACCTAGAGCATTTATTAAACAGAGCTGTCATTCAGGATTTCCAGCCTTCACAGAATGCAGTTATCCGGCTGTTGACTTGACGAGACATCATTCGGCATAAATATTTTAATATATATTGTCACGGACCTATAAACCATACAAGTCCGTGATATTGTTGACTTGTTGTATCAACTCATTCTCGACCATGAACTGCATATCGTATAAAACAAGTCTTTTTGTTGGTTTGGCTTGAAGTCTTTGATTGGCCAGTATTTATCTAAACATATATTGTTAATATGCGCCAGGTGTGGGCTGCATTTTTCAGAGCGCCTTAATATTAGTAGGTTTGAGTGATTTATACCTGGACTTATATTCTGAAAGTTGGACATATTGGATATTATTTTATTGTGATTGCAGTGGTGTAAAATTCAACTGGATTTTGTAAATGATTTTAGAGATATTTGGACTTTAAACAAACATTTTGACACATACTTTGAAAAGCATTTGATGACCTGCAGCAATTATGTGTTTTACTGAGCGAAAATCATCACGGTTGGTGTATACAAGAGCAGAGCTGTTCAGTATTGGACAAGTATCAGGTGCACAAAGGAGGCTTAGTCCTATGACTTACAAATCATTGATGCGAATTGGCTTAGCACAATACAGAGGGACTAGAGGTGGCAGTAATCAGATTAGGCGACAATGGGACACTAACAATGGTGTAAATAGCAACAATTTAAAGCTACTGCCCCAACAAATTACAAGTATTGTTTGGTCTAATATGGGGACTAAGTCAATTAAAACATGCGAGCACTATGGGGGAAACATAATACGTATTCAGCCTGACAAATGCACACAAACAGCAGGGAAGAAAAACATAAGAATTTGCTCCGTAAATACTCGATCAGTTATTCTGACAAAGGACTTTGACATTTGTACCATAACCGAAACTTGGCTTGTTAACTCTGTAGATAAGTCATGCACCAGTAAACTAGTACCAGAGGGTTACAAAATGAAGCATGTCCCTCGTAGAGGTAGGTGAGGCGGAGGCGTAGCCATCACTTACACAAATGTAGCTGCGCTCTCAATTTTCGGAACCTCTGTATGTTTCAATGGAATTTTCCCGGCACGGAAACCTGCGCGATTTCTTAAGATGCCGACGTCCATTACAATCTTGGTAATGGATGACCAAAATCCTCCGTTTACAGAGAAGGAATTGATATCCTATGCATATCAAGTTGCTAGAGGCATGGAATATTTATCTTCAAAAAGGGTAAGTGTTGGGGTTTTTCCAAGAAATTAATAAGTATGCCAATATTTAAACTCAAAGTCTCACTAAGTAATGTTCCACTGTTGAGGTATATTTGTTGCAGGCATTATGGGTTTGAGTCGAGCATATTTTCATTCACATTGCTTTAAACTTTTCATGCATGCTTGTTATGACCAATAAATTTACATTTTTAAAATTCAGCTATCAATACATACTTTCCTTTGTCTGTCTGGTGTATTTTAGTCTCAGAGTTATACACATTACTTTTATTTTCAGTGCATCCATCGAGAAATGTGCTTGTCTTTGAAAACAATTTATTGAAAATAGCTAATTTTGGTTTGACGCGCAATCTCTCAGAAGTGGACTATTACAAAAAATGAGGAGATGTATGTGTTTGTTTTTTCATTCAATTTTAGTCTGTCCTTTGAGGAAAAAAAGCTTTTGCTGTTATTCTTTGTGTTGCATTTGTGAAAATATGTACCCAAGGTCATAACAATTTAATCTGATTGTACACATGTTGCCATTCAATTGAAATTCAAACAGAATTGAGGCCAAATACAATAAAGTATATATACACACATGTACTAATACTAAATGAGTGATGTCCATTTTCTGCTTTTGAAATAACATACGAGCATTGGTGTTTGTGGTGCAGCGTTCTAGTTATATCAATGAATCTAGAAGAAAATATTAACAACTTCTGACAGTGTTTATCAATACTTGTTTTGGTTAGTGCGGCGGCAATACATTATCTTAAATATTATGACATAAACTGAATCAAAGCGCGAACGCGCTGAAAGACTATCTGCGGGCAAATATATGAGAGTTGCAAATTTTATTTGAACAAAGGAAATGGGTGAATGGCACATGGATAAAAGTAAAAACTGTGCTGAGGGCCAAGAGCGCGTGTGTCCACATTGGGCGAGAAAACAAACATATCTTTCTCCATTTTATGGCGTCTGGTGTCATTTTGTTTATGTATAAGTCACTTCAATCGTCGTACAATGTAGTCCCCCATCCCCATGTATTTGAGGTTACAATGCATGCCCCTTTCAGTCGTTTCTAAAGGTTTTTCGTTGCTTTGATTAGATATCATACGAAAGGAAAGTATAATACATATCATTTCCTTTTATGAACATACACGTTTTGTTGAAGGAAAATCATTTTTTTACAAACAACTTCAGCAATAATTCCATTCAAAAAGCACAACTACAGACAATAAATCCTTTTAAAATGCACAGCTTATCACATCAGTCGACGTACACCCCATCCCCATGTATCTTAGGTTAAAATGGATGCCCCTTTCATTCGCTTCGAATGTATTTTCGGTGCTTTGATTAGATATCATACGATAAGCACGTTTTATAAACATACTCGTTTTAATTGTTTAAGGGCAATAACTTTATTTTCTGAACAACATTAGCAATCATTCCTTTCAAAATGCAGAGCTTATCAGATGGTCGTTTTCCCGCGGTGAGGACAAACATGTGGTCAGTTAATGTATGTAGAAACTATTTTTAGATTATAGGTCAGCTAATGCATGTAGAAACTATTTTTAGATTATCGGAAATTGTCTGTTCTAAGAATGAAAATAAGATTTTGCTTTTTCAAGTTTTATTGATAAATTAATGTTATTTATGTTTTATGTAAGTATCTTTGTAGAAATAATACTACTGCTGTTATGATTGCTTCGCACTCTGGATGTTTTACAGGTTTAATCCGAACTACTTTGCTTGACCAAAAGTATGCATAACTCGATCACTGTCGTATCAGGGCAGGTGTTCTTATATCAATTGAACGCCTAATGTCTAAAACTATGCCGAGATTACACCGGAACGAAGCTTTTATGCAAAAAAATAAAATAGAACATCTTATTAGAAAAGTATACGCCTAAAAGTCATAGAATGAATAGTATTTTGTTTTTGTTATTGTATAGCAGGCAGATCATATAACAATGTAACAGTTATCGTATTACTAGTCATGGTGTGCGTATACACGACTTAATAACATCCCGTGACGAAATACAGGCTGACGGTCGTATTGTAACCACCCCCCTGCCCGATTCTATTGAAGTATTCTCTGATAAAAATAGACTACTCCGGCCCATTAACATAGTCCCAATAGGTACTAAAAGTATCTTTGAAATAAACAGAGGCTTTCGAAGAGTTGAACCAGAGACATGGGAGGAGGGGTTACTACCCCGGGTTAAGGTCCAGTTTCCTAGTGAGATGTATCAGAGTACACGTAATGAGCCCCAACGTGACTTTCGACTTAAGGCGTTTAACGTATACAATGGTCTATTTGCTATGTTTACTTGGAATACTGGCAATGAGTTGGTATTTAATTCTGAACTTGACTCAGGCCGCATCCCCGTAGGCTCATTTGCTGATATGCATACGTTGCCATGCAATAAAACGTCACTTAATTTGGCCAATAAAATGCTCGATACAGTATGGGGCATTCAAGCTAATATGGCAACGCAACAAAACCGCTCCCCCATCATACCCCCTATGCCTGTCTTCTTCCGGTTTGCCCCTTTCTTTATTGCTAGGGGCCGTGCCCAACGTAGAGCTCAATTTAAATGTACTTATACATCTACTATTGAGTTCTACGCATGGGAGTTGAAATGCTAATGCTTGGTAACCAAGGTGAACGTATGAACGGTTCATATTATGACCCCTATGAAAACTCTGCTGCAGATGTGCTCCGTTATAATCCTGGGGTACATGCTGAAAACTTTGTCATGCCTCTTACCGCGTATATTCTCGAAGAATCAGCCCTTAAAACCGGAAATGACGCCATGGTCCCTAAACCGGCAGCCATTGACCCTACTCAAACCATGCAAAACATTGTAGAAGATGAGTTTACTAAAAAAGGTTTTGTGGTCTCTGATCAAATGGTCAATGATACCCCTGTAGTTAAGGTAATTCAGTCAGAGGCAGGTGACGGTTATTACAAGACAGACGAACGGGACGTATCTAGAGAATTAAGAGGTCCTGAGTACTATGCATCCGCCATGGAAGGAATGGGTTTCAGTCAAGAAGAAATATCACTGTTTGAAGACGTACTTAATCTTGAAGACTCGACAGAAAGTACAAGCAAAGACTATGTAGTTAAAATGGGGGGGGGGGGGTTATCTCCCAGACGGCCGCAGACGACAAAAATGACGTGACAGGTCCGCTACTTCCGGTTCAAGCTATACCGGAAATAGATGGTGATGTACAAATCACTAATCTTCGTAACCTTAGACCAGCTCAAGCTTGGAGAGCTATAGGGGTAGAAGACTACCCAGTCTGGTCACGTAAAAACATGGTTATAATTTTAACTATGTACCGTGGCCACGCCTTGATCAATACGGCACTATTAATAAAAATTTGTGTGACATTAGAGATGTACAAGCCGTCCGTCGCCTCAATGAGGCTGGTATTCTCAAAAAAATGAGAGTTGTAAATAGAGCAATTAATATCAATGCTCAAGACTTTGATGAGGGGGGTACTAGATTATCTGTACCTATGTTTGATAAACCTGCTAGTCAGCTGCAAGAGAGTACGCTTACCACTCCTTTGCAGGTTGTCGGTCAGACCAGTATTCAACAGCATATGCCACCCAGAGACAGCTTCCCCACCCTTCTACTGTCATTAACACCAGAAGACGCACAAACCATTGAGAAACAGCCAGGCGATTCACACCTACAGGACACCCAAGAAGACATCTTTACCAGTCCCCCCGCTAAGAGAGCGCGAAAAGACTAAATGGCAGACAGGTCAGGCCCTAGAGTAACTTATATACCAAAATTTGAACCAAATAAATTTATTGCACTTAATGCATTTCTTAACGCAGTACAGTCAGGTGTTGAACATCTATGGCAAGATATACATTTAACTACTGGGTTTCAATGGAGTGTATTAACTAGATGGATTAGGAGTGAAATCATGTTTAAACTTGGTGTTGAATTAAAAACAGCACCAGAATTAACAATAGAAAAAATTCCTCAACGTAATGTAATTGAAGATCCTAACTCTAATGACAGGGTATGCTATCCATCAGTAGCTGGGGGTGTTATTGCAGTATTAAATGGTGAATTATTGACTCCTGAAGAACATAAATGGGGAAATGGAATAGATTGGGCTCGACATAATTATTATCGAATATGTATTACCATGGATACATACAGTAGAGGATTTAAAATAAAAGTAATTGATGCAAGAGACACTATATTCTTTGACATGGAAGGTAATCTAGTTTGTCAATGGAGAGATACAAATCAACCAAAACAATACGAATATACATTGGCTGTATATATGATTGAAGATAGAATTAGTGATGACCAATTACAACTAATAGAAAAAAAATTAGAAGCTGCTAGTAAAATTCATAAAGAAGTAATTAGTATAGAAACAAAAGTAGATGCTGTAGGTAAACAATTAGATACAATGCAAAAGGAACGCATTGAATATATGTTGAAACAAACAGAAATGCAAAGAGCTATTACAACAATTGAAACAGAAATTGAACGTGTTGACAAGACTATTATTCCTAATGAAATTCAGGGCTTAGGTAATAGAATAGCTATTCTCGAACATAAACATGAGACTGACATTGCAAATATTCCAGAGCCTCTTGATATGGTTAATGATGCCATTAGCCGGAAACGTATTAGAGTATTAACAGACAGAGTAGATGGTATACTCAATCAATTAACAAACTATCGCGACAATACTGTAGTAAAAAAGCCATATGTTGCCTACCCAGTCCGTATACCAACGACTGATGCTGATACTCAAAATGATGAACCTAATAATGTAAGCGCCCCAGACCTTCTGTCTAGAATAAACGCAGTCATAGAACATTTGAGACAATTAAAAGCTGAACTAGACGGGTTCAGAGAACTTGTAAACAGTCTCAGAGAAAAAGTAAATGTACAAGCTGTTGACATTCAAAACGTTGCTAAAAATGAGGGGGGGACTGGGGGGTGTCCTTGTACATTACGCGCTACATACACTTCCGGTAAACGGCCATTTAATACATTCACTTAACATTTCAGATCTGCCAACATCAAACAGAAAATATCATTTGAACAAATTTGAGACACTGACATCACTGCATCGGGCACACTATATTCGGTTGTCATTACTGGGTTGGAGGCGTTTCCTGGCATTGAAGATTACTTCAAACCCAAAAAAGCAAAATTAACAAAATCTGGTGGCTTCATTAAAAATCAAAAAGAAGAATTATGCCTGGAGTACTACTCCGACGAAAACATACTTGCCGGCCAACCGCGATCTACAGTGACGTATCAGTTGTGCACCCCGTCCAACGAATACAAGGCCATGACAGATACCGTCAAGAAAGTTGCAAATGCTCTCAAGAATGTGTACAACTGTATGCCCAGTGTTGTCTCCTGGCACGACGGCCGTTTAGACCACAGCTGCAGTTTCCAGAACCTGCATCTACACATGGTAGTCCACACGCATGCGCAATCCTTGCTGAGGGGATGTTACCCAATTATTCGCCTGAAATCAGTAATAACGGAGACAGCCCCATTTTATCCTGGGTTAACAGTGCGATCGCAGAAATGCGTGAATTACAAAGGTCTGATGAATTACACGCTCCGCCCACCCCGCGTATTTATCGGTACCAACAACGCCATGTTCCTAGAGACAATCATACAGAATACACCGAGGTCAGAAGAAGAGGGGACCGTCAGCGCAATGTTCGGCAGAGAAACAACAGCGGAGGACATGTACGTAGAGAATTGGGAGGACGAACAAGCGGACCGTACGAACGAACAGTCTTCGAGTACAACCACCAACGTGTTCAGCCGACTGCTACAGTCACACACGTACCCGACTCCCCGATTGGAAGCCAGCACTCCAATAGAACCACGATCTCCAACCTTTCAAAAATCTATGATGCCCTATACAGCCCCGCGTCAACGTATTCCGATCACAGCCACGTCTCGGAAAGTGGAGATGATAATAGCCAAAATGAAGGAGTACAGCGGGAACACCTACGAAGAGGTCCTAGAACGCCTCCTACTCCGCGTACCTCCACCCCAAGATGAAATAAGACAGTGGAGAAGTATTATGACTGCGCCAAATAAAGGTGCCATGTTGCATCAGGCCCTCACAGAATTGGAAATGTACAGGAAAAGTACACAAAGTACATATCTAGATACACTCATCAATGCACAGTTCGAAGACAATGACCTTATGCCACAGCAAGCAACTGCATCAACCTACATACAATGGTGTCAGGAACAAAACATATCACCGGGACAGTTAATGTTGGACATTTATCTGATATTAGGTCAAAAATTAAAGAAAGTGAACACTCTGATGCTGCACGGTCGATCCAATGCGGGAAAGACCTACTGGGTTAATGCGTTGACACCATTCCCTAACCTAGTAGGACAGACAGTGCCCTCTGCTGATTTTGCATACATGGATTGTGTGGGCAAACAAGTAATCGTCATTCCTGAAATAAATCTGGTCAAGCCTGAACAGGTCGAGGAATTTAAGACGATAACCGAGGGCATGAAGAAGAAAATAAATATCAAAAACAAGGGACCAGTATTTCTAGATCGTACGCCCGTTCTGCTCACATGCAACACAACACCGTGGGCTAATTACACAGAAGAAGAGGCTGGACTGAGGAACAGAATGTTAATGTACACAGACATGTTGCCAAGTGAGGTATTGAAAAATGCTGGGAACCCACATCCTAGGTTCTTTGCACACACATTAAAATTCATTCACGATGAGCATGACAATGATGAACATTTCGGCAATGATATGTTCACAGATGATGATAAGAGGTCTCTAGTAGAGGAAGCGATAGAGACATTCATAAGGAGGGAAACTCAAGATTATGTTTCGTTGGAAGAATACTTGATAAATGAGGAGAATGACTTCATTCAAGTTCACTCGATGCAACATCTTGATCCTACAAGACAAGATAGGTACCTGACATTGGAGCCAGATCGTTATGAAAAGGGGTATCCAGTGGGATGTATCATCCGTGAAATGAAGCAGCACTTCGTTAACTGGATGCAAATGGCCGGTGATTATAGTATCAAATGGGACCTTGACAAGTGCGTGCTGTTGAACTGCAGAGAAGAACGGTTTCAAGTAAAAGACATCCCTGCGCACATAATGCAAAAGCTCAAGTATCACAAAATTCGTCTGTTGAGAGTCTTCAAAATCTTTGAGAAGGAGCCAATTACACTGACACAAAAAGATGGCTACCCTGTGAAAAGCTCAATCAAGGAGATGGTGCAGATGATTTCTCGCATTCAAGAAGCGTATGAAAAACAGAGCAAACGGTTTGCCCCAAGACTGACAAGTAGTCCTACTAAACCAATTGACCAACTTACCTGGATCGAGAACGAGGTCATGACCGATTGGCCGGAACCGGATATGCCCGAAAGCTTGACTACTGCAAGGACTCCACCCACTCCACCCTTGTCACCGATCAGAAAAAGACAAAGATCAGAACCTGACTGCAGAGGAGATGCTGGTGAGCCTCAATTCATTGTTCCCAAGTACTCACCAAAAATGCAATTGACTAGCTGTATTCATACAAATTACATAAACAAACCACCGACACCTAAATGTACTGGTAAAACATTCTTTCCAGATGAAGAAGCCGGACCTAGTCAAGCACCTAATCTGTCTGATATTGAGGCTCCCGTCCTTTCCCCTCAGACGGCTGATAAAATAAATAGACAAACATTGGCCAACATCATGCCCGGAAATGCCAGAAACATCGTCAAAGATAAAGTACAAACCTATTTACTCCTCAAAGAAGCGGAGGAAGAACAAGACAGAGCAGCCGCAGTCCTCATCAGAGACCGAAGAAATGACTTCACCTCCCTCGATGACATCAACAACTTCCTAAATGAAGCATTAGGATTCGTGTGGATGGACCTACGAAACTCACTCAAACCAGAATAATGCCAGAAATAGTTTATTTGAACCCGGGTGACCCCGAATATAGTGACTTCATGGACTCAGATGACTCAAATGAATGTCAAATGTTAATTATTGATGACAGTAATGATAGTGATGCTTTTGAACAGTTATTGTTACAATTTGAAGTTTTACCTTCTACTGTGATATATGTTATTTTAAATCCTAATGAAACTGGTATACAAGTACCGGAGGTGGACTTTGATGCAATACATTCTCAATTATCACTTGTTAGAGTTTTGATAGATGATTATATTAATGAAAGCCCAGACTTTGACCGTTTGTTAACTATTTATGGTTTTGAAAATGTTGACCAATTGTTTGATAGAATGCGTGAGTTGAATGTATGGTTAGATGTATATACTTCTGAAGAATAAATCTGTTTAAACAGTTATAAAAAATTGTTTAAGAAAAAGAAAGAAAAGGCCCAAGCAAGAGTGGTTTTATCCACTCTTGTTTGGGCTTTTTTTTAACACAAAAATAAAAATGGCGGGAAAAACCGGTCCGCTGAATATAACGGTAACTAACAAAAATTACGGTTGAGAGGACACTCTTACCGGGGGTCGAGTTCTATGTCGTATGTTTCCCTACGGGATCGCGAAGCGGGCGAAGCCATAAACAACGACATAGAGTATATTATATATTCATATATATATATTATGAATATTGAATAATATTCAGAGTGAATATCATTACGTTACCTTCCTATCAGAGCCTCAATCATTTTGACCCACATTAATCTGATAAATATAACGATCTAAAAATAGTTATATTCTGCTAAAAATAAAACGCCGGGATACAGAAATACAACGCGGAAATAGCCGAACAAGCAAGAACACATACTCGGACTGCAATACAACTAATCTATTTTTATGGTTTCGACGTCATTCTGCTAAACATAAAGCGCATTGAGACAAAAAATGGGTTAAAACGACATGAATAGAAGTAGTTCTTTGGTGTTTGCGGTAGGAAGAATACTCTAACACTTTTGTTATGGCCAGAGAGTTGAAACCATGGGAAGCTTCACTATCAAGGGGAAATGTGCATTTTGTTTGCTTGTTGTGGTTCAATTTTTGACGAGCCGGTGGCAGTAAGCAAGACAGTTGTAAATAAATTAGCGGTTCGGTGTATAATTATTATGTGTGCGTCTATAAGTTTGTGCGTCCATCCAGACTGAGCCATGTCCAGGCTGTATCTTGACCATGCATTTTAGGATTTTCAAAAACCTTTATATAGAGGTTCCCCATGATAAGGCGGCATGTACCTCAAAGGTCAAGGTCTCGCTTGCAAGAGATCAACAGTTGAAATGAGTACTGAACCTTGTCTTGGCTCTATCTTGACCCTGTATTATAGGATTTTCAAAACAATTGCCATGAAGGTTTCCCATGTCGCATACAAGAATCAGGCCTGTACTTCGAAGGTCAAGGCAGGCAAAGATCAAAAGTTGAAATGAGTACTGAACCTAATGGCTGGACTGCATCTTGACCATGCATGATAAGATTTAAAAAAAAAACTTTCCATGAAAGTTCACCATGATTTGGCGGCGTGTTGCAAACAAGACCCTGGTCTGTACCTTAAAGGTCAAGGTTACGCTTGGGTCAAAAGTTGAAATAAGTACTAAACTGTATCTTGACTATGCTTTAAAGGATTTAAAAGAACACTTTATGAAGGTTCACCATGATGTGGCGGTGTGCCGCACACAAGACCCAGGTGTGTACCTCAAAAGACAAGGTCACGCTTAAATATTGAAAGAAGTACTGAACCTTTTTCCAGGCTGTACCTTTACCATGAATTTTAGGTTTCCCATGATGAGGCAGCATGTCACGCACAACACCAAGGTCTGTACCTCAAAGGTCAAGATCAGGCTTAGGTCAAAATTAATGAGACAGAGATGCAGGTCTAAATTTAAAAGTTCTCTACTTTATTGGTTGAAAATAGAGATGCCCCTCTATATTAAGACCTACACCTCTACATTACATATAGGTGCACCTCATAAAACTTCTCAGGCAATTGGTGAAGTTTCATCGAATAGCATTGTCTGTGTCATAGAGCTATAGACCTTTTAACTTATACATAGTGATACTATAGTACAATTTGTGTCTGAGCTATTTCTCAGTATACCCGGTATAACCGCTTGCATGATTTTAATGAAACTTAATTGAAAGCTTCAGTATCAATATGTGAAGCGCATATTGTTGGCTTGTTCTGGTTCAATTATTTTTCACAGAGTTATGGCCCTTATACATTCTTAATTGTGTTAACTTTAAGTCCTTTCACACTAAAAAGGCTTGATGATTAGATTAAACCTTTACCGAAAATGCATAAACACTTTTATGGTCTGTCATGAATTTGATATACTTAATTCAATTTCTTGCTCCTTCCCCTCGGGTCGATTTCCTGTTAAATGGATGACACCAGAGGCTTTGTTTGAACGTCGGTTCACAATAAAGACTGATGTGTGGACATACGGTATCCTTCTTTGGGAAATATTCACCCTTGGGTCTTCACCCTATCCGTCTGTTCCTGTGTAGGATCTTTTTGATCTTCTAAGAAATGGGTACCGGATGATCCAACCGCCGTATGTAAACAATGAGGTTTACCAGATAATGTTAAAATGTTGGCAGCCTTTGCCAGTGATGAGATCGACCTTCAATGACCTTAAACAGAAGTTGAACTGGATACTCACCAACAATGGAGAGGTACTGAATACGAAGGCTGTATTCTTTCAAGGATAGCCACTGATACAAACTGATAAATGAATCAGTTATCTTCTGGTGTATGACTGGTTCTCACCTTAGACATTTTGAGTTTGATCACCCCTAGGGTTTTTTCTCATTGCGTCTATAAATGGATACTAGTACTGTTTTCTAAATATGAACATGTACATGTATGGTTGCCTTTCGGTTAATGTATACAAACAGACTTATCTTATGTTTTCCATCATAAATGGGGAGACATTTTGTTTTTTGCTCGAGTCGTACATCTATCCATCTGTCTGTCAATCTGTCAAATATCGTGGCCGCTCCATACCTCTTGAACAATTTTAAGGATTTGGAAATAACTTGCCACAAATGTTCGCCATATCTAGGAAATGTGCAGAGTGCATGTTACAACCAGCTCGGTTTAAGGTCAAAGTGGCACTCAGAGGTCAAAGGTCATATGCCTACATTTCAAATGTCATGGAACTAAGCGAGACAACCATAAGGGTAGAAATCTGTTTTTGATTACAGAACTACCATCTAGTTGTACCCCTACAAACAAAAATTGAATGGGTTATATTGGAGTCACCCATGGTCTGTCGATGGAATTTATTGAAACTTCATACAAAGGTAAAGCACAAGAAGAGGAAGTTTAGTGTACAAGATAAGAAATGGATATAAACCCTTTCTTTTAAACTACTGGTACAAATTGAATGTAACTTATCATATTCTATGCTTTAGAACTGACTTTCGGGGGGTATTAATCACCTTCAGTAATAGCTCTAGTTTGAACAAATATAAATACGGCTAATCTTTGGTCAAAAACAAGATCAATGGGTCAAATCATAGGCAATTATTTTCCCCTAACACAATATCAATAGATTTGATCAAATTTTCATGTAACATGGTGTAAATTTACACTCATTTTTTATAAACTTTAGAGTCAACTTTAAATGTTACTTATGACACTTGTTGGGATATTACAGCATTAATCACTTATAGCAATTGAGCTAACCACGGCCCAGTCGGCTATAAATAATTAACTTCCACTCGATTCGAGGCAATCGTGTAAAATACTGTGCTACAATATTTGACTCACTGATAAGCCTCAAGGGCTATCAATGGGGTACAAGATCCAGCTGTTAATAAAAATTCGCCTTATCTTGCGCCAATCTTGTCAGATTTCCCTCTGCGAACCTTAACGTTTATTTATTCCGTTTATGTGTTTCTCAAGATGCCCACACGGAAACCATTACTGATAGACATACATGTACCGCGCTTTCGATCATTAACAACGGATAACTAGAATTTTTTATCAAGAAAACATTTGAAATTGCGTGACTAACGTTATAGTGAAAACTGTAGGTGTTGTGTGTATTTTCCAAAGGATGGAGCTTTAGCCGTGATTGATGAAAATAACGCGGACTTCTTATAAATTTTGAATCGTGAAATCAAATGCATATATGCAGTTAAGATTGGTGAATAATCAACCACAACAATTCAAAGGGGGTATGTGGTCATGAAAGATGGAGGTAACTTTTCTATTACTCGTTATTCCAGGACTGGTTCTGAAATTGTGTCTGTCTGTTCTCACTTTTACAGCTAATTTGTTTGATTGGCATCGAGTAGTAGTACTGTGCGATTAAGAATGCTTTATGTTTTACAAAATATTTTGTTGGGTATAAAAACCATGTTTAATACGACCATTCCACCTTATACTCTGCCTTGTTACATAATTGTTCACCCGAAAAGAATTAGTTTATCCTTTCCTTCTGTGATATCTCGCAATCATTAAACTTCACAAAGGAATTTATATGTGCAAGGAAAATTATTTCCGCGAAAGTTTCCGAGAAGTTACAATTCTGTCGGTGTCATCAGAATGAAACTTGCCGTACTCTGCCGACTACAATTATTATCTTCATTTTAATATGTTCGTATAATCAACGAAATGGTTATAAAGTTCTACAATATTCTGTATTCAGGGTTTTAGGTAGTAATTTTAAAAAAAGTATTCAAACTTATAAATTTATGAAAGGGAAATAACTGCATATACATGCGTTATTCTTGATATTTCAGCAGTCACTTTCACAGGCAGAATTCGACTGCATCTCCACCAACAGATTTGGCAGCAAAGGTATTAAATGGATTCCTCGATTAAAAGTGCTTAAATAGTGTACATGTACCATAGATATTATATAAAGTTAAGGGTAGAAATAAGAACAAAGTTCAAATAAAATAGTATGGATTGTGTAATCAACGAAAGATAAATCATCATTTAACTGTTATAAGGTAATTGTTGCAATTAATCAAATTATTTTTACAGTTATCGGAGCAACCTAGAAGGTCCACTTCGCAAGAAAACGCATGTCAACCATCTCCACTCCTGTAACCCCAGGCAACTCTGATGTGGTAAGAATACATTTCAATATTGCTTGACCTTCTGCCATCACCTCTTCTGCCTTCCCGAATGATAAGCATGTTCTTAACGTTTATTTGTCATACAAATAACAGAATGTTAATCAAACTGTTGTTACATGTGTCGGTGTTACCTTAATGAGTCCATCCATGAAATTTCAGTAACTAACGAAATGTTTTATGAACAATATTTATCAGAAAATAATGAACCCCGCATTCTACGCTTAACTATTTAAATGTGTGTGCTGCAAACAACACTCCAAATTTTGTTATACCTGTATGTTTAAAACCATATAGTTATGATACTATACTGACATATATATGCTCAAGCCCAGAAGTTTGTGACTAAGTAAAAAAAAATCTTCACAAAATTTACTTCGAAAAGCATTTATTTGAATTACAATTCAACCAGCTTTTAATGCAGCATGTTACGTGTGACTTTATTGTTGTAATTGTTGACAGCATGTGTTACAGGGTTATCCATAGATCATTATTCAATTCAGGAGTTTAAATTATACAATAATATCAAATGAACCTGGAATATAAAATTTCAATAAAAGGATACCATTAAAACTGTGTTTACAATATACAGTATACGCAAACACTCCAAGGTTTAAACTTATTTACAGGTGAGGCTATTACCTAGAACGAAATATGCACCAATGCTCTCCGAAAAGGGACAAAAAGATGCTACTCGATGTACGACCTCCTTGACGAAGTGTTTACCATTATTAAACGGGCGAACTCCATGGGAGATAGGTATTGGGCAGCCCCGTCCTGGAGAGGAAACAAAGAATATGCTAGGCCACTGGCGATACTGTATTACAAGTACATCTAGTTTAATAAATACACTTTTAAGTATGACTGCCTAAAAATAAGCATTAGACAGTAGACAAGACTCATGGTTACCCTTTATCAAGTCATTGTGCAACATAATCTACCTAAGACTTAGTTTACCATACTCAGAGATCAGCATTATAGCACTCTTCTCATAACTCTGCCTTTAAAATATGTTGTTGTTTTTTAAGAAATTTCTGGTTTCCGTTGAATAACAAAAGTATGTCTCGTTTTCAAAGTATGTGCTATGACGGAAAATGCTGCAATGACGTTCCCTGAAGTAGAATAAAATCGGGCCACCACTGAAAGGAACACGTATGCGCGATAACGGTTGACACATAGATTGATGAACGATAGGAAAGTGCTCATTCTACAGTGAAGTGTTCTAGTGACCGGAATTAAAGTTTATACCCAATATTAATATTTGAAATGCAGAATAAATTAAGCAAGCTTTAGTATGGTTATTCACATTGTCTTTTTAATTCCATTTTTTAAAATACTTTTTCGCCTATAAATCATTGCGCACATAAAATTAAAATCAATTAAACTTCATGTGACATCTGTATGAAAATCCGCACGTAAACTTAAATTCCGCCCGTAACTGAAATTCCGTCTACTTCTGAAATTCCACCCGTCACTATAATTCAAGCTTAATATGAAAAATTAACCCCGTAGCCTAAAATTCCGCCCGGAATTTGAATTCCGACCCACCTCATTTACATATTTCGCCCCATGAACCCGGCCGGGTTCCGCCTCAAACACTTATATTTATATTATTCAAGTACGCCTGGAAAACTTCTCCGCCCGGAACTTATAATAAAATTACGTGTCGATTTCGGGCAAAAAATTTCGTACGGGATAAGGGTTACTAAAATGGTAGTTGGTAATCTATTTACCTATCTTTTTGAGGCAAGTAAAAATTACTACGAAAATAAAACAAAACAAAAAAACACTTGTTGTTTTTTAACAATTACCGCCTATTAACTAAAAAAAATACAAGGGTAAATTACAAGGGTAAACTTGTTTATACCATTGGCTGTGTAAGGCAAGGATGTCGCGGGCCTCACCAGGTAGTTGTCGTACCTAAATACCAAGGTGTGACAATCATTTCAAGCCCTCCCCGTTCATATTCGGGTACAACATATTTCTGTGCTACACTGTATTGCTTCAAACCCTTTGGTGGCCTATTCGCAGCTTTTGCGACCCATCCTAGAAAAATGCCGAGGGTTGATAGCACTGAGGTTTAAGTGGAAAGTGAGTGATTAAACTTGCCAGGGAAGGTGTTTAACAGGCAAAATTTCAGGAAACTGGACCAAATGTTGAGGGTTATCACTCCGGACTGTAGCATCTTGACGAGTTGCTGTAACGATGGGGATATGTTCTATGTCCTTGGCGTTTACCCTGTGACATTAAACGGGGTTAATGTTTAAACTTTTCGCTACTGAGCTTGTTTCTGTAGCTTATCACGTAAGTATTGGGATGGAGAGGAAGGTCTTGATGCCAACAAGAGGCCCTCAAGAGTAAACTGCAGTGATGTAAACTGTGCTGGGTTTGGTCTGTACAGCTGGCGCAGGCAAAATTGAGGATTGCTGGAAAGATACACAAGGTATTTGTTCACAGCAAAATGTGAATTACGTCTGGAGCGGAGTTAAAGATACAGGTCATCAACTGACGTTTGCAGCATCATCTACAACTTGTAGTTCGATAGGTGTTGGGAGTGCGAATAACGGCTGTCCTCCTAGCCTCAAATACGAAGTATTTCTTCGTAAGGAAACTGCAAAACTGCATGCTGGTACCGTCAACTCGTTCTTATATTCCCATCTGCATTTAGCTTGTTTGTGTATTTCTCGAAATATATAGTTTTTGATAGAGGGCAGAGCCTACGGAAGACCAACATCTAATCAAAGTCGTTTAGGATAGAAGCAAGTTTAGGATTAGCCGAAATTTTCTCTTCTTAAGAGTTGGTCTTCAATAAAGGTTGGGTCTTTGCCTTATCGTCGGAGCCACTTGGTGATCGCCCTGTGACCTACTTCGCAATAAGGTTACAAACGGTATTTCCTTCTCAGCTGTTAAAATCCACAGTACCATATCCTTTAACGAATATTTTTGGAAAATTTTGAAAGGTAAAAAATGTTTTCGAATTCCACAATATTGCAGGCATGGAATTCATTACCTCACTGATTGTAGCGAAGATGGAAGAGGAGATCACAATAAAGTTTGAATTTCATCGACTTCCCGCTGGTGCAGGAGACAGAAAACCCGCAAGTATGCTGGAGGTTGACATATATTCATTCATCAATGTGTATTAAAGTTTGAGTGTAGGTAACAGTTAGCTCAATACGATGGCACAATCGGATGTTTTTTTACTAATATAGCTCTCTAAATAATGATTCATCATGCTAGTGGTCTAGTAAAATGGATTTGATCACATTAACCAGCATACATTTCTTTCAAGATTAAATTTTATTATATAAACTGGTGATCAGGTGGTGATGCAGAAACACTGAAAAATGCTGACATTTTTGCTGTGCCAATGAATTGCACTCATTTAAATTTTAATCTTATTGTTATTTTCAGTGGGCAGTATGGTACCAGTGATGCGACCGGCTCTGAATTCCTGGCTTGTTCTAATGAAAAATGGCAGATGCGGTAATGGTTGTGCTATTTTCAAAATTCAGACAATGTTGCAACAATCAGGTATCCTACTGGTTTTAGCCCAAATATACCTGAATGTTTGTTCAATTTTTCAACAACGAATGACGGTATAAAAATATCATTTGCAACATTGTAGTGGAATTTCAACATGATTACAATTTCATTATACATCGATTCTTAAATTTGGTCCAGGTGGACGTTTACCACTTGGAAAACTAAGCATTAAAACTGCTCTCTCACAGATTGACAGTTCTTCTTGGTCATTTCTCATTTCTTTTGATATCAAAGGAGTAAGGAAGGGATAAATTTACACCAATATATGGGTATAAGCAATAGTTAAAATATATTTTTTGGCAGTTTTCCAAACAATTGAGATCTGTTCTATTATGTATTACCTTATACATTATGTATAGCTAAATTGAAAGAATTTATACCAAGTTTAGCCGACCCGGATACATTATTATTTAAAAAAAACAACGTCACTATGTGAGTGAGTGTGACTGTCAGTAAAAGCTTGTTTTTGTTTCTGTGACACTGAAATAAAGCTGATATTATGTCAGCAGTCTAATTTCACTGGTTTGTGGACAATAATTGCCAATAGACTCGTTAAAAGACAAAAATATAAAAAAAACGTGTCAGAACAGAACATCTGTGAGGATGCAGCTTTAAATCGGTGAAGACCAAAATGACAGGTGATTCGTCATTGACTTTGGATGCCTTGGAGGCGGTTTTAAGATTATGACCATTCAAAGTGTGAGGATATTAAGGAATTCTTTTAATCATGTTCCGATGATGACTGATACTTGCAGATACAATTGTATCCCCTTCGCAGCAGGGAATAAATAAATATGAAATTGTAATGATAAATATGAGTTATGACCAAGACCGTTGACCTCAAAATCCATATGAGTCATTAACTGGTCACCCACCCAACACCTAAATGTCACGTTTGAGTGTCATGGATGCAAGCATTGTCAAGTTATCACACAGACTAGCTTTTTGCGTTCAAGGTTTCCAAGTCAAGTTTGAGGGTCATGGGTGCAGGCATTGTCGAGTTATCACTCGGAAGAATATTTTCGAATTCAAGGTTACTGTGACCTTAATCTTTGACTTGATGACTCCTAAAATCATTAGGTGTCATCTACAAGTCAGGGCCAACCTTCATGTAAAGTCTGATGGCCATAGGTCAATGAATTGTTAAGCTTACATTCAAGGTCACTGCGACTGACCCGATGACCCCCAATATCAATAGGGGTCATCTACTGGTCAGACCCAACCCCCCAGTCAATTATTAGGGCCATGGGTGCAGGCATGGTCAAGTTATCACGAAGACAACCTTTTATCATTCACGGTCACTGTGACCTTGGCCCGATGATCCCCTAAAATCAATAGGGGTCATCTACTGGTCAGGCCCAGCCTCCATGTCAAGTTTGAGGGGCATGGGTGCATGCATTGTCAAGTTAACACTAGGACAACCTTTTATCATTCAAGGTCACTGTGACCTTGACCTTTGGCCCCAAATATCAAAAGGGGTCATCTACTGGTCAGGCCAAACCTCCAAGTCAAGATTGAGGGCCATTGGTGCAGGTATTGATGAGTTATCACTCGGACAACCCTTTATCATTCAAGGTCACTGTGATCTTTCACCCTATGACCACTAAAATCAATAGGGGTCATCCACTGGTTAGGCCCCGCCTCCATGTTAAGATTTATGACCATTAAGTCTAAAATTATAGACGTGTTATACGGAATTCTTCCAATCCCTAACGTCTAAACGGGTTTGCAAAAAACGGGGGTGTTCAAAAACTATTGAAATGGTATATGTTTAAACTTTTTGCTACTGAGCATGTTTCTGTAGCTTTTTGCATATATATTGAGTGAAGTATTTAAGTTTGAAATGATTAATAAAGGTTTATATGCATATTTTACCATGTAAGTGTAAAGCTATTTTGCACAAAACAAGCATTAAATGCATGGAAACACATGATTTACCTTTCCAATATAACGAAACTTGACTGACACCGACAACAATTATGCCGAGCGGAACAACACGACCCAATCGTAAGAACTCGGCCACCTCCGACAAGCTTCGAGAAAGACCTTGTAAATACAACCGTAACAACTCGGCCATAGCCGAAGAGTTCCGATTGTTGTAAAATTGTTTACTGCAGCCTTGCAGGTGCCCTTCATAAATATATCGCTATGTTTTGACAGAATGAAATGAAAAAAAAAATCCGTCAATGTACAATTATTTGGACTAATGACCCAGTGTGTGTATACCACGTGATAAATTACGTCATATATGCTACGTCGGAATGCAACATTTTGTTTAAAATAAAGACTTAAATCAAAGATAACTTTTCTTACACAACACCATTTTAAATGAAACAAAGGGCACGTGGTATACACACACTGTGAACATTGGTCTAAGCATTGTTGAGTTACCACTCGGACGAAGTATTTGATTTAAATCGTCGAAATAACGGCAATACTTTGAAGAGTACTTGCCGTCTAGTTTTTGAAGATGTCTCGAACAAAATATACGGTTGCGTATAGCATCTTTACATAACTAAACTTTCAGTCATTTGATATTATGAAAAATTTTGCAGGTTGAAGTTATCTTTAAAACATTCTTTGGCTGGCTAGAAATGTTCCGGCATGTGACGTCTTTTTCTTCAAATATTTCACAAAGGCATTTGGGAAGAAAAGTTGATCTAATGCATGTCTTTTATTTATTTGCTATAATGTTTTCTTTTAATTGTTCCCAGTTTTAGTACAATGATGCTTTTTATTATGAAACTCAATGATCACACAGTCTTAAACCGTTTATATTCTAAGGCAGACTGACTGGTCATAAGTTAGCAACTGATAAGTCATTTTGATAACATTTTTAACTCTTTCCTGGCAGCATTCAGAACAACATTTGAATATCAAACTACCCAGGCTGGTGGAAGACTGGAGAAAAAAACCTTCATGAGTAGGCGCAGTTCTCATGAACGTCTCAAAAGCATTCGACTGCCAGCCCCATGATATCATCTTAGATAAGCTTAATGCATACGGTCTCTCAGTCCAAGCATGTATATTTATGCACAGCTATCTTACAAACAGAAAGCAACATGTCAAACTTGGTCAAGTTACCAGTGAGTGGGAATCCATCCTGAAAGGCGTACCACAAGGATCAAAAATAGGGCCTTTAGATTTCAACATCTTCCTAAACGACATCTACTTTATCAATAATGCAGCTTTGTATAATTGTGCAGATATCAATACTCTTTTTATGTGTGATAAAAATCCTGATGTTGTTAAGACCACTCTTAAACAAGAAAGTAACATTTTGATAAACTGGTTTACTTTCAACCAAATACAGGCTAACCCTGACAAATTTCAGGCAGTTTCAGTTGGCTCAGGGTCTGTTAAAGAAAGTTCAGTATACTTAATCATAGCATTTTGGTGTTGAGGTAGATAGTTTATTAAATTTTGATGCCCAGATTATTTCTAAAATGTGCTTAAAAGCAGCTAAGCAATTGAATATTCTTCATATTTTTGTAGCAAGACCAACACAGAAAAATTGGAAAAGAATACATGCAGAGCTTTATAAACTGTTTTTGATGATGACACCTCAACTTACGAAAATCTTCATTACATTTGAGCAGGGTAAGATACATAGCTATTGAAACTTAAAAATGGCTGTATGGTATTTTACAAGAAAATGTTCAAAACCTTGTAAGACATGTAATTTTAATCTGAGATACGAAAACTGTGTAGACGTTCCATCAATAGGAACAACCTAATATGGGGAAAGCTATTTCTGCTTCGAAGTACATAAGGTGCTCCCAAAACTGCCTGGAATTTAGAAGGCTGATCCGCACCTGGACTGGTCCCTCTTGTAAAAATTCAATGTGCAAATAATATCTTTTTGCTTTAAAAGAAAGAGAAGAAATTGAGAATTATAAGATGTTTCACTGAATGTTTTGTATCCTTTGTTCTAACGGAAAAGGAGCTTTGTTTTCAGAGGGATTGCTTACACCCACTGGACAAGATATACTAGAAAATATTTCAGCGGACTATTTTGATTTAAATAACAATTTCTTAAATTAAATAACATGGGCTAATTTATATTTATGATTGTTTCATTTATAATATATATAATTTATATAACATCTGTCGAACACATACAACTACTTGTGTTTTTCTTGTGGCAAGTATTTTGTTTAGGTGTTACGACTTTACTTTTTCAATTAACTTTCTTTTACTGTGATAGGGGTAATATCAAACATGATAAATATCATACCTCCTCTGAGCAATACTTTCCAATCCAAAGATCTTTCTTACCAGACTAGATTTAACTAGATTTATTATAACTTTGTACGACATACATATCGATGTACAAAGCTAGTATTCCCTTGTAAATTTTGCTACTTACAAGTTTGCAATTTTAATGTATATGATTACACTTCAAGTTATACTTTTGCAACAACTAACCATTTTACAGTGGTATATCAACTAGTGAAACCGTGCGCGTGTGGACTGGCCGTACAGCCGGGAAATCTTGTTGATGATAGCACTGTTTTCGATGCTCTAATCCAATTTCCATATTTGTATTTGTTTGCATGACTAAAAGACATGTGTAGATTGAGAGTTTCTTCACATAGACTGTCAATAGAGTCAGGCAGATGGCACAAACCTGACCCAATACCATATATTGATAGAAAATGTTTGTGTTGTTATGCATTAGAAGATGAATTTCATTTTATTTTAGAATGCTCATTGTATAGTGATTTAAGATAAACTTATATTAGTAAATATTATTGGACTAGACCAAATGTACCAAAGTTTGTTGAGTTAATGCAATCGGACAATGTTAAAGTGAATAGAAATTTAGCTATGTATATACATAAGGCATTTAATGTTAGAAACCAATACCATTATTACTATGAATAATATGTGTTTTTCATGTACACAATGATCTCTCGCTGTCATATACATGTACATAATGCTATATTGTGTCTCTATTATGACATGAAACATGAATATTTATTTATATGATCATTGGTGATTTATTTGACCATTTGATTACTTACATGCATATAATTCTCTATTTGTAAATGTATACTCATGGACATATTGTCTATTGTATTTGTTAATAAACTAAACTTAACTATAATTACAAACGGCTTTTGTAAATACTTGCTCCAATATGTGTTCATTTAAACATATAGACTTTTATTTCCAGGTCACAAGCTGATTTTTTTTTTGATATGGTATGTATGTCTGTTATTCATGTCGGAAAATAGCACATTGAGCTAATGTTACTTGTTTACACATACCCGACTTTAAAGATTCTTGGATCTTGTATCAAGTCTGTGTGTGATAATCATAGTTTCAAACAATAACCGTAAGTGCATCGTATCTTGAAAAGATTTAGTGCATTAGGTACACTGAATTCTATTTATCCGTATGCAGATAGAGTTGGGATCCCTCATCATTGGGGTTACCTATTTTAGTTTATTATTATTTATTTTGTTAATTTCGTCAAGTTAATGCTTACTTTGATCAGATTTACCTTTTACGTTTTTACTTTATTCAGGATTGTTCGGATTTGAGGTTTGTGCACGTAAATTGGTTTAAACCCCCGGTGAATTTACATTTTACTGACCGTTCTAAGGCTGTCCTTAACAATCTTTGATAAACAAAAATATTTTAAATAGAATATATGCACTGTGTTGTTTGTGGAGATTTGTGTTGTTGTTACATGTTTTTTGTTAGTGATTTCTTGTGCGTTCTATGTCTTTTGCGCTAACTCTATGACATTAAACGGGGTTTATGTTTAACCTCTTGGCTACTGAGCTTGTTTCTGTAGTTTTTCACAAACACATGTCTTAAAGGTTTTTCACAAACACATGTCTGAAAAAACATTTAAATCAATTGGAAACAATGTTTGTATAACTTTGCAGTTTTAATATGGACATACCACGTGGTTTGTGACGTCAAATTTGGCTATAACGTGAAGCAAAAGACCGTTCGACTTGAAAATAATTTTCGTTGAAAGTTTATTTCATATCAATTTTTATAAAACATAGACTATGGAGGCTAAGCGGGAAAAATGTACACTATACTCGGTTTATGAGCGAGATGTTAAGCAATATATATAAAAAAAAATCGTGGGCAAATGCTGTACAAAATATTGTTTGTTATAACAAAAGCAAATAACGTTTCTGGTCCAAAAAGTTGTCTATATATATCTTCATCATGACTGCTTTAAAACGGAAGTCTTGGAATGCATATTCTATCTTCAAGATATATTCATACCTAAAAATGAGGCAAACACTATATAGAAATATCAAATATCTGTTTTTTGTTATGACGAAAAGCAAAATCTATTTGGTTATAACGAAAAGCAGATTTTGGAAGAACAATTGCCGACCTCTCTTCTTGCCACGAACCCAATTTAAACCTGTTTTGCAATATCTGTTTGCATAGACACTAGGTATGAGCATGGGCTATGTTTTATAACAATTAAAAGACATATACACATGTTTAAATGACAACTACATGTCACTGCAAGTATGTCATTCAATTTATGTATCAGGAAGCTTCATGATTCCAACAACACATTGCAGGTTCTTTATTAGCTCGTCTGTGTGTTTTTACAATAATAGAGTTTATTCGTATATAATATTATGGCTTTAAACGCTTAAATTTGAAATGACTACTGGGTCCTTAACTGATTCATTCTTAAAGACCATGTTTGATCTAAATTGTCTTTTAAAGGAGGAAATGAAGATATCTATATATATTCCTAGCTGTAAATTAAAACGATTATGTTTAATGTGGTACTGCTTCTTTAGGAGCGTATCTTTAAGATGCCCGATCGTGAATTAATCTTGTCAAGGTCCGCACAGGATAGAAAAAGTCCTGGAAAACTCCTTGAATTCGGCATCAGTCCTGGAAAACTCCTTGAAAATGACATTGTCAGAAATATCCTTGAAATGTCCTGGAATAATAAAAATTTCCCATGAACATTTATAATTCTCCTTGAAATTGGTCGGACAAACACTGCCTATTCAAAATAATCATGAATATTTACATTGCTGACCATCGGAAGTCAAATTTCATCGACGAAATAGACGCAGTAAAATGCGCCGTGATTTCCCGGTCTTAAACCCGTTTTTTAACACTGCCTTTATAGTGCCGCGCGCAGAATAGCATGTTTCCGGTTGTTTACTTCCGATAATCCGATAAAAATGTCTTCGCGAAGAAAATGTGTGTATAGAAGTGAATGGGAGGCGAATGAAAACTATAGACGATGGCTTCGTCCATTTAAGGCCGACAAGACAAAAGCGCTTTGTATTGTTTGCGATAAACTGTGTGACATATCAAATATGGGAGAAGCTGCACTGAAATCGCATGCGAAGGGAGATAAGCATGTAAATAACATGTCGAGGGATCAAAATAACAATGTTTCATCAAAGATCACTTCATTTTACAAGTCTTTCAAGGATGAAGCGCCACAGGCTGGTGATACTGTAAGTGAACTAACCGTGCCTCCCCCACCCACAAATCAGATACAAACTCAAGGGCCTATAACATCATTTCTTGGAAAGAATGATGTTCTCAATTCGGAGATTTTGTGGACACTGCACACTATTACTAGCCATTTGTCATATTCATCCAATGAAAATGTTAAGGTTTTGTTTAAAGCCATGTTCCCAGACAGATTGCTGCCAAATTTTCATGTGGAGAAAGAAAAACTGCTTATCTTTGTGTTTGGAATTGCAGAATATATAAAACAACTGTTGATATCAGGAGTTAAAGGACCCTACTGAATCTTGTTTGATGAGTCACTAAACAAAAAGCTGCAGCAGAAACAGATGGACATCCATGATCGTTATTGGAATGAAAAAGATGTCAGCAGCCGTTACATTGGCTCAAAATTCCTTGGTCATGGTAGAGCCAGCGACATGCTGCAACATTTCAGAGGTGTTCTGGACAGTGGACTAGACATGCAAAAAATCTAGTCGGTATGGATGGGCCAAACGTTAATTGAAAATTTTACGAACTTCTAAAAAAAAAAGTAAAGGAAGAGTTCGGCACAGACCTTATAAACATTGGATCATGTGGTTTGCATATAATACACAACTGTTTCAAAGCTGGAGCAGTAGCAGCAGATTGGGACATTTCCAGCTTGCTTTCAAGCTTGTACTATGTGTTTAAAGATTCTCCTGCAAGGCGAGAGGACTATCAAAAAATTGCAAAGAACCCTTGTATGCCCTTGAAATTTGTAGGTCATAGATGGCTTGAAAATGTACCAGTTTGTGATAGAGTTATCAGTATCTGGGAAGATGTGGAACAGTATGTCAAGGCTGTCCATGAGAAAAAAGTTCCAAAGCCTGACAATAAGTCTTTTGTTACAATACGTGAGGCTGTTGAAGATCCATTGGAACTTGCCAAACTGCATTTCTTTAAATGCATTGCTAGTCAAATGCAGCCATTCCTTATCAACTATTAGACATATAGGCCAATGGTTTGTTTCTTGTATAAAGATATGTGTGAAATGACCCGGGGTTTGATGAGATTCATGAAAGACACTGTGTTGTCAGGTGCTAAAACTGGAGAGAAACTTGTAAGCATTGACATTTCAGACAAGAATAATCATGTTTCATATAAGAATATTGATATAGGTTTCAGTGCTGATAATGCTGTCAAGGATGCTGTTAAGAAGGGGGAGAAAGGATTTAGGAAGGTCAGTGACAGAATGGTAATGGAGTTCAGGGAGGAGTGTAAGACATTTGTTCTGGTAGCTCTTAAGAAATTGCTGACGAAGTGTCCTATTACTTACCCACTGGTAAGGTATTTGTCTTCTCTGAACCCCAAGGATATGCATGCTGACTCGTGTAAGAGTAGACAACTCTTCAAGCAAGTGCTGTCAGTTTTGGTTAGTGCAAACAGGGTGAAAGAGAGTGACTGTGATGGAATTCTACACCAGTGTGCCAATTTTCTTGAGCAGATACCTGTCTTTGGTTCAGAGAACTTTTCAACATTTGACCCAAACAGTAAGAGGGTAGATGAGTTTTTTTCAACATACATGTGTGCTCCAGAATATGATAAACTCTATAGTGTTATTCAGTTACTGTTGGTCCTTTCTCATGGACAGGCTGGTGTAGAGAGGGGCTTCTCTATCAACAAAGAAGTAGAGGTGGAAAATCTGAAGAGTCAGTCTATTGTTGCTCGAAGACTCATTTGTGACTATGTGAAGTCAGTAGGTGGTGTAATGAATGTTAAGATCACAGCAAAACTTCTTCAGTCAGCAGCAGCAGCTAGAAGAAAATATGAAAAATACCTTGAAGATGAGAGAGTCAAGAGACAAACTGAGCAAGAACAAAGAAAGAGAAAGGCCACTCTAGATTCAATAGCAGAACTGAAGGACAAAAAAGAGGATGAAATTGGACATTGATTCTCTGTTTAAGTCTGCATATGAACTTTTTGACAAGGCTGAGAGCACAGGTCAAATTAGTTTTGTAACCAACGCAAATTCACATCGCAGGACTGCAAAGGAGAAACAAGAACAGCTGCAAGAGCTTGATAAGCAGCTTGCAGCTCTTAAACAATGTTAGGCAGGGTAAGTAACCAACACTAGCACCTTTATATCGAACACGGTATACACTCCTGGAAAAAATATTTTAAGTCCTGGAAAAGTCCTGGAATTTGTTGATGACAAGTCTGTATGAACCATGCTTGTATTAGAATTTATTTTGTAAGAGTGTTTTTTTCAAATTCATTTATTTTATTAGAAACTTTAGGGGTAAGAGTTTCTTCAAAAAATATTGTGAGGAATGAACGCAGTTGGGCTGTTAAATGTTTATGGAGTAAGATCATATCTCCGATAATGACATAAGTGACGCAGTTCATTATTTCATGAAAGAATTGTATAAAATACTTAATTTCTTTAAAAAAACAAACGTACAGTAATTATTACACTAGAACTCCGCGAGTCGGATGTGTCGCCTGACGAATTATTTACTGTCGACATTATAGCTGTTAGATTGGCATTTTATTCATTTATAGACAATGATGTTGCCATTTAACTTTCAAGTGTAGGTGGCATTTGAACCCTCAATCAGATATACCTACGGAATAAGTTTCAGGTTGAAACCTCCTATAGTTTACGAGATATGCCACGGACAAAACCTAAGCAAGAAAATTAACAAAGGGCAATAACTGTATAACTAAAATATGGCAGCAAGAGTAACGGTTCTTGTGCACTGCACTTGCCCTCAATGAGATCTATCTAGCTATGAAGTTTCAAGTTGATACCTCTTATATTCTTCAAGATATGGCAGTTTATTTAAGGAATGGAAGATGAGGTGTAAATATATTATATTTTACCATAATTATTGTATTATTTTGATAATTAAGGATACATCTGAATCGAAATAGCTCGTCGGCTTGAGTGAAATAAACTACCAACAAATGCTATCAGTGAATTTATTATAACCATATGTTGACTGACGTACCATTTAGAATGTATATTCTGGTTGCCTCTCAAAAATTGACAGCAGTATATTCTACATAATAAAATGATTTATATATTCTTTCATATGCTTTCATATAACTCGAACTAAGATTTAATGTTCACAAAATTAATCGTCAATCATATTATTTGTTTTATATCTTGTCAATGCTTGATAGTTTCTGTGGCCAGTGCACGAAGTCATTCAAGTATAAAAAAATATGGTGTCCGACGAGAAAAAGCATAATGGGACCCTGCCGTTTAGCTGTTGTGGGAATGGCTTTCCATCTAACATAGCCCTTCAAAGACACAGGTAAACATACTTTCCGCACACATAAAACGACACGTAAATCGGTCCGTTTCATTTATCTTTACTTATTATTCATCAACAGGACACAAATCGTTAATACAATTTATGATCTCATACTTACTGCCAAGGAATCACTATTACACGACTGATGTTACACAGTTGTTTCGTTTACAAGCTGTCTTCATTACAGATGTAGTGTCCATGTTGAAGAACGAACGTTTGTGTGTGTAAAATGTGGCAGTGATTTTGCCACAAGAGCAGATCTTCTCGTACATCGAAGAAGAGAGGAAAATGGAAAAAAAAGAAGTCTTGTGATATATGCGGACATAAAAAAGTAACCCAAGCTGAAATGCAGGAGCATTTAAAGACTCACGGCGACGATAACAGTTTTACATAAGAGTGTGGCCAGCCCTACAAGCACGAGGCATTATGGAGAAGGCATATGGGCAACAAACAAAGTTTAACACATTTATATTTGCAGAAGGAATACGCTAAACTAACCCTATATTTGTATACAACCAAACGTGTAGTAACATCTACTTAAATGTCGTATATACGTTAAATTTACAGGGCTATTTATACTTTGCGGAACGGAACGAAACGGAACGGAACAAACATTGAGGCACCACACGGGGCACAGCATTTTTTTACTAATATGTAAATATATTAAATAATAATAATGATATATTGAAACTGCCTAGCGAACAGTCGATCAAGGGCTTTTTCGAACTGAACCATCTGAAAACCCACTTCTAAATGGATATTAAAATCTTCGGGACTGCAAACAGTTGTTCCGTTTCGTTCCGCAAAGTATAAATATCCCATAGAATAATGATATTCTATGGAACGGAACGGAACAAGATTTATTTTTTCTTGTCAATGGAATTTTTCATCCTGGTATATTACAGGTACACGAATTTATTACATGCAACCTAGCTGTTGTTCTATGTTCTTGACTTAGTCAATATAGGAAATCCTATCGCCATAAAATTTATATATTTTTTGGCGATACCAGGACCTCTTTAATATGTATCGAATGGCCGTCATATCCAGTACACTCATTTTGTATTATATAAAATTCTAAAAAATATTAATAATCATCGTAAACAAATTAAATTTGAAAACATGCTTGCCATATATAAATTGATATAGCATGCACTAATAAAGTTGAAATATCACTATTACAGTCGGCATTGTGTACAAACCATGTCTTCAACTTTATAAATTGTGATTCCGTTTCGTTCCGCAAAGTATAAATATCCCCTAAGATAATGATATTTACCGGAACGGAACGGAACAAGATTTGTAGCTGCCAACTTCCCTACATGAATCAGAGGTGGAGGACAAATGATGTCAGACTAAATGTCTTATCAAATCGGCACGGTGAACATTGCCCAACTTAGACACCGACGCTCCTACTTATTGATCTAAGCGGGCGGGTTGGAAACTTCTATAATTATCGTAAACAAATTCAATTTAAAAACATATAATTTGAAGGTGCATGCACTAATAAAGCTGAAATACATGTATCACTATTACAGTCAGCATTGTGTACAAACCATGTCTTCAACTCTATAAATTGTGATTCCGTTTCGTTCCGCAAAGTATAAATATCCCCTAGGATAATGATATTTAGCGGAACGGAACGGAACAAGATTTGTTATTTATGACTCATTTCCTCCTTTATAATTCTTGTATAAACTTCACTTATATATAATCAGTTATGATGCATAAATTAAAAAGCAAACTACCTATCCTGCTAATGAAGACTCGTCACTTTGTTTTTAGAAATAACAACATATTAATCAAATACAGAAATGTGGAAACTATCTAATCTTACACAAATTAAATTTGAGAATATGTTTGCCATATATTATATGAAATTACATGCACTAATAAAGCTGAAATATCACTATTACAGTCAGCGTTGTGTACAATCCTTGTCTTCAACTCTATAACTTGTGATTTCGTTTCGTTCCGCATCGAACTCGCGACACTGATGCTCCTACCTACTGATCTAAGCGGGCGGGTTGGAAAGTTATATAATTATCGTAAACAAATTAAATTTGAAAACACATTTGCCATATATAATTTGAATATGCATGAACTAATAAATGATAACGAAGTAATTGTGTCATTGAGTTATTCAGTATGAATGTAAGCGCTGTTGGACATCTTCAAAGAACCCTTTCTCTCACCCATATTCGAAATATCTTACCAGTTGTAGTAGTGTGTGAAATGAAACAGAAAAGGCAAATCGATAGCACGGTGATAAGTTTAATGTTCTGAAACATAACAGTATTTTAAAATACTCGACATAGCTTCAAAGCCTTAGCAATTAAAGTTTGTTTAATTTCGACAAAACGTCATTTTTATTAAATAGCATTTGTCCAACCAAAAGATTTGAAACTAAAATTTAAAAATACCATTTATTTAAGCCATAATCAATGTTGTGACCTCAGTATCGCCCCTACATACATGCTTATAGTCTTAAATTGTAGCTATGACATATGCCTACAAGTCTATGTTTGTTTGTTTTTGCGTTTATTTATCGTCGCAACCGGTTGCCCATATGGGTGACGCCTCCAGAAGAGTGTTAGTGATTTTAGGTTGCGGAGGATAGCGCAAGATACAGAAGACACTCCAATTCCAGAAGCTTCCCTGGTTCTTTAACGTGCCAGATGCAGATAGAACATCAACACGGGACCTCGGTTTAAAGTCTCGTCCGAAAGACTCTTTACATGTCTATGTATCATACATGTACATGTGTGTCATAGGAGTTCATAAAAGAAAAAAAACAACAGCAAAATCGTGTGACGCGGTCAATTTTGTCAAAATGTTGAAGTTATGCTGACCAAACGGTTTACAGAATTATTGTTCTATTTGATTGTACTATTCGGCAATATTTTAACGAACAATATAAAAAACATTGGTATGATTTCTTAAAAAATGACGTCAGTATAATTAAGTAAAATAAATGGAGAAGAAAAAAAGGCAAAATCGGGTTGTGCAGTCATTTTGTCAAAAATACCTTAATTTTGTTTTGTAAGTATCATCACCAAATGGTTATATAATTATTTTTTATTATTGTTTTATTTGACAATATGTTAAAAAACAATATAAAAAAATCATCATAATATTTTAAAAAGGAGGTCAGAATAATTAAGTAAAATTAATAGAAAAAAACAGCAGAATCTGGCGGTGCTGAGTCTTAAAGTATTTATAAGAAATCTTTGTGTAAAAATCATTTTAAACAAGTTCTTTCACTTTAATTTAATCAATTACAATGAATTAATAAAAATCATTTAGAAATACTGAGGAAAAGTTATATCACATTAAAACTTTATAAAAACAACAAAAATGTAAGAAATGTTTTGACTGACCACTACATTTCCATAAGTTTTTTTTCCCTATGTTATATAACCATGCATATTATCTCTTGTACACTTAATATACAAATTAAATTTATGTGAACATTTTAATTCAAATTTTATGACATTGTAAGTGAAATGGAATTGCATCTTGTTTTTCATATTTAATAATTTATTTTTTGTAACGGCGTTTTGAAAATAAGAAACCCCTTTACATGTTACAGGGCAGTTAGGGATCATAATCCCTCATCAATTCTCCAGTCCATTATCAAGGAGGTGTTAATTGATACCCGCTGAGAACCTACAGTCGGTAGTAAAACTATCTCCCAGAGCTAAGACACTTGTGGGTTAGACTGAACAGTCATTTGTTAATCAACATCTTACGCACAATAATTAATAGAACTCCATATGTACAGCTATCTCTCAGCTTGATACATCCATGGCACGTGCACATTAATCAGATTTATGATTCGTTGCATAAACAGGTTAATCCGGGCGTCTGATTCTCTGATGAGAAACAATGTATTGAATCGACTGTGTATTGGAACATATTTGTTCAATGTAAATAAATTACAGGTTCAAAGTCGGTAAGATGGGGTGATAAATTACAAAACTTATAATGGTATAATAGTGTTCGCAAATTCTAGTCAATTCAATTTACACTTTATTTAATTTGGATGAGCAGGCGACGCTGTATTTGTTTATAAATTGCATCATCAATGACACTTAGGCACCAGGTTGTACCATGAGTAACTTATTCTACGTCGTAACATAGCTGCTCGTCAAAACATTCAAGTATGTAGTGAAAAGTGTGTAATGTAATTACTATTCTTAAAATCAGTTTTTGGTGTTTCATTCCATTCACGATTAATAAAAGTATTTCGCAGGTATTCATTTAAGTTCTAATAAGCAAGAAGTCTCAGACTTCAATGATGTGCTGCATGGCTTCTCTGTTACTTTTTGTAAATAACTAAGCTCACGACCTATTTTTTGACCTGACCTAAACCAATTTCGAAAGGAACCAAAATTTCATAGAAGAATACATTCTGGTCAAATTAGATCAAGATTGCATCTACAATGAACTTTTTTTTAAATGAATACATTTTGATCTACATTCTTTAAGATTGCTTGAATAATGAAGCCTGTAGTGTGTATACGAGGTAAATGTTAACAGACGGACGGACAGACTGACGGACGCCGGACAATGACCGATCACAATAGCTCACCATTGAGCTCAGGTGAGCTAAATAGGCAACAAGAAACAAATATGTCCTGCTGCAAGCGTAATTCATCATCAACAGCCATGTCACAATTATCGTTGATTATTTAACTCTGACCTAATGACATATTTATTGAACACAGTCCTAAGTATTCCACAATACAGAGCATTATCACACCTCCAAATTTATGTACATGTATATTGAATGATCCAAGTTGCCCAAAATATAAATGTCTAGTTCTCCAATTTAACACTTATATAAAGTATTTTAAATGACATTACTGTGCTCTACGTGTATGAATATATTAAATTATCTTTTACAGTACGGCACCTGCGATGTATGATTTGGCGACATGATCGTTGTATAAGAGATTGAAATTTTCTCTGGAAAATTCTCGAGTGTAAAGATAATTGTTTCAGCCACAAAAACACGAAACACAAAAAGGAAAAAAAAATGAAAATTGCATTTGATCGTGTGGTGCATCCCATACTTTATTTCAGCATGCGGCACAACTCCAGCTTAGCTAATGTTCCACTAATTGACAATTAAGACATGTCATGGTGACGGCACTGAAGAACGATACGCTAGTGACCAACTTTACGCAATGTGCCAAAATATTCACCTTGACAAATTATTAAATATGTTCAGATGGCCCGACTTTACTCACATGCAATCATATTGCCGCGGTTGTTTCACAAAATTTCGGGAATATAATTAGTTTAAACATATTTTATTCCTTTCAATTTTTACAATATGTACAATGCAAATATATAGAAAGAAAAATATATAAATACATTTTGAAAGAAAAAGGGTTGGACCACAAGTTCAGGGAATATTATTATTTGACGGGAAGAGAAGTTAGTAAAGTAAGTATACTGATTTATTTTCTCTTTCGATTAATATTCTTCCTATTAGTAAATCTTTGCCTTTTGTCTGAATATTTGAGCATTTGTTAGAAAAATTATTTTTCCACAAATTTTGTTTTTATATCATTCGAAAGGAAATAAGGTGAACAAGACTAGAGTTTAGAATTTGTCCGCCCCTCGTTTTCTCCAAGACCACAGAGTTGTAGGCGAGACCGGGGAAAGTTTTTTTTTTGGAACTGTCTTTTTTTTGCAACAGTTATGCATGTAGTGGCCACAGTTATGTATATTGTGGCTAATTGAACATGAAGAAATAAATTTTTAAACAACATATCAATATGTAAATAGATTACGCATTTGTAGGTAGACAAAAGTGGAAGGTGTTACAATGTATCAACAGTTCAAAAACTTCTGGATGTATATACATTAATTAAATAAATACGGAAAAAGGTGTCATGAAAATTAATACGTTTTAAAATATAATTTCTCTGTTAAATAAACATATAGGCTACTATCATTATGCATAAACGAGTATAAGTATTTGTTTCAACTTTCAATATATTTAGGTTATATTTATATACAGATTTGATAAATTTGTGACTGTATCGCTGTGCCCGGTCACTGATATAACATATTTCTCAGTCATAATTAAAGGTCTTTAAAATTAGAAACACAGGATTTCAAATCTTGATAATGGTCAATGAATAATACAAACATTTATGTTAAATTTCTTTGTTTGTTGTAACTGGTCTTTTCTGCTTTCCTTTTCACGACACTGCCGAAATCCTTTTCGAGACTGCTGCCTGGGTAACCCAGCCAGCAGACGGCAATCGGGCCGACGTCTAGCCGATGTTGTCGTCAATATCGGGCCGATATCGGTTTTAAAGGCGGCCCGATGTCGGCCCGCTTTTGATTTGCAACGCCTTTAGATGCCGGTCCGATGCACGTTTCGACATTCTGCCGATTCAAACACGACATACAGCCGATGTTTAACCGACACGAAAAAGATATCGGGCCATTATCCAACCGATATCATTTCCATATCGGGCCGACGTTGTTTCTCTATTCCACCAATATAAAATGTACACATAGCCGACGAAAATCCGATATACAAAACGACATCGGCCCGACATCGGCTACATCTATTTAGCCAGCTTTCTGTCGACATGATGCGGACATAGAAATGGTTAATATTTGTCATATTCTTGCATGGAAGAGCTCTTTTTTATTGCCCAGTCAAAGAAGACAACATGTAATGAATCTTTAATTATAACAACACCCAATAATAAACTGCAACACTTCAATAGCGTCTAAGATATTGATAAATTTTCCCCACCCACCTTACAACTTAAAAATGTGTTTTAATAGACTCCAAATATCTATACATCTATTTTTACAGAAATATCAATAAGAAAAAGAAAACACAGATATAAAAATGAATTTTATTAGACAAATAGTCATTTACCCAAAACTCTGTACATACTAGAGTGTTTTGTTCTTTGTCACCTTCACAATAATTTTCCAAAATGGCGGCAATGGGTACTTAATAAGGGAGGTTACTCTACTTTATTTTCAGATGCAAAAATAAGATATCGGCCCGATATTGGTCCAGCTGATATTGAGCAAATATAATATAATTTTCATTCAACCAAATTAAATAATGATTGTTGTATAAATATCATTAAATCACAGTTTTTATATAAATTGGTGACAAAAAATACAATATATATAAATACCAAGAATATATCCATATCGGGCCAACATCGGGCCGACATCGGTAAAACTGTACAAGTTGATAATAAAAATTTATGACGTCACGGAGATCGCTCCGTGAAAGTCATGTGACTACTATGGGATCATATGACATGTCTTCATAGAAACGATGTCGGCTAGACATCGGGCCGACATTATTTTTTTCATCGGAAAATTAGTCAAACAGTATGTCGGCACGACGACGGTTAGATGTACGTTTTAAATGATAAATCTGACAAAATCTAGAGCGAGACTAAATTTGAGAAAGATATCGGCCCGACATCGAACCGATATCGGCATTTTTTGCCGACGTTACGCTCTTATGCCGACGTCGGCCCGACATGTGTTTGCTGGCTGGGTAGTACACACACACGGGTAACCATATAAAAAAAATTATGTGACTGAATACCGTTAGAATAGATAACTCAATATTCCTCCGTAGAATTGAGTCTGTATTGCTATACGATATCCTAACCTTTTTATCTTTGAACCCATTTAACATTAGAAGGCTCGTTTGTCAGAACAAGACCTGGTTCTGAACGGTCCTGATCAGAATAGGTTTGGGTTATATTAAATTTAGGTGAAGATCTATATTTTTAGTGAAACGGACTAAATAAAAAAAAAGAATATTTAACTTTTTTTATTATCACAACATTTGAAGGTCGTTGCTCATCAAGCTGTACTAAAATAACACTTTTTTGTTTGAATATTTTGGCCAGTTTTCATATTCAGTTGTTTCAGTATCCCAGCAATCTAAAGCTTTGGGTATTTGCTTTTTAACAGCGAAATAATGATATTCTCAGATCACCGGTCCAATTATTGTCTAATTTAGTTACACTCTGTATACAAAAATTTAATCTCCACCGACTGTTAATAATTGTTTATATCTTGTGTGTACACCCATATTGTCATGAGATGGTATTTTCCTGTTTAAATCAATGATAAAAACAAAGGACACCTGTTCTATCTAAACTCCACCCACTTCCATGTACTACTTTTTCATTTTCTCTTAATTAAGTTTGGTTTTATGTTTTAAAAATGATATTTTCTAAATCTGGATCCATAATTCTAAATTTAAGTTATGATATTCAAAATCAAACAGACAATATTTTTGAGAGTGTACTGTACTGTAGTGACGTCACAAGACTGTGGATGACATCACACAGTTGATTCTTGGAAAACCTTGAAAAATGAGACTGACGAGAGCAGAAAATTCATTGGACAAGTTAAATATCAAAAATACTTAGATAGATCACGTGTTGAATGAGGTGTGTCAAAACTAGTATTTTGGATTATAATGAAGGTAAGAATCTTCTTTCACGGGAATATAAAAAAGAGGATAAATTGTGTCCACGTTGAAGCCAACATGGCTGCCGTTTTGTTTCGTTTTGAAGTTTTTCGGCGGTGTAATTCACATTTCTGTATCGCCATCGGCCAGAAGATGGAAGGATTTATTTTGCCAGTTTTCAGCTCACCTATCACATAATGTTCTTATCTCGTCATTTTTTCGACGTAATTTCAGACGATAAAATTGGAACAGAATAAAAATCTGATTACGATATATAAACTTAATAAAGCCATTAACAAGAGTTAAAAATAAGAATCCAAAGGTGAGGTTTATGTCCCTATCAACGTTCGGTGTGGCTGACAACAGGGGGTTTTGCTTAAATTACACTACTGTGGTCAGTGGTAGGCAGTAATTTTGGTAGGCGATGGCAGTCATGGCAAAAGTCTGGTCTACAGAGGATTCCGGTTTTCAGAGGTTTTATAAGATAAGATAAGATAAGATTTATTTCAAGTCGGCAAGTTTTCAACAGTACAACATAAGCTCTAGGAGCTTTTATAACCGACTGTAAAGCAGTCTATTTACTAATTACATTTACTGATAATTATGATGTGTTTGAACAATGACTTTGTTCAATTATTTTGTATTTACTTTTCATCCCTTTTGTCTAAGTTATATTTTAATTTCTTTTTTTTGCAATAAATGTCTTAAGTAATTTTATTATGCAAATCCCTGAATATAATTCTGAAAATCAGAAATAAAACAACACATTGTCTGAAATATTTCTTTTTAATTTGCTTTGAAATATGTAATTAATGGCATTTAGTATTACTATTTTTGCATATAATTAATATCCAAACAAAGATAACTTCAAGGTCAAAATTTTAAGCAAAACAGGAATCATTTAACAAAAGTTTCCCAATTCTTTTAGATATTTTATATTTAAAAAATATTTACACAAAATTGAGCTAAAGCTTTGATATAAGAAAGGAGATTTTGAAGGACATGACTACTTTGAATTTTGTCAAAATAAAAACCATTTTTTTCTCAGAAAACATTGTTATTGTGATATATTTATGTATATACTGCCCATGAGCCCGGTAGCAAGACACCTCACCCTCCAGACACTTCACCCCTCAAATTTTGAAGACACTTCACCCCTCAAGACACTTCACCCCCCAAAATCAGTAAGACACTTCACCCCTCATCCATTTTTTTCTACAAAGTAAATAAGCCAACAACAATGTGCTTTTATATGTTTATTTTAATTATTTTTTAGTATTTTTTGATAAATAAGTTTTTAATTAAAGTATTTTGATTATTTTTTAGTATTATTTGATTAATAAGTTTTTAATTAAAGGACAATTGACAGACTTCTCTAAGAGTAAATATTTGTAAATAATTCAGAAACAAATCAAACATGTAATTATATATTTAACTCATTTACGTAAAACATGCTATATAACATGAGCCCATACTGTATTCAAGCTATGCTACTACCACCTGTGGTATTCCATGGAGATTTGCGTTTAAAATGCTTAGTGTTAATACAATATATATCGTACTTGAAATGGACTGACGATCTTTGGACAGTAGTGGCAGTATCAGCATTAACAACCGTAGCAGATAAATTGTATCAATTTTAAAAATTGCGACTTGTTATTCACGTGAATCATGGTGGAAAACTGAACAAGACAAGCTTTTAGTATTAACAAAACAAAACTGACACCGTTTAATTTGTTAAAACCATGAAAACGCCTATTTCTAAACACGACATATTGTGGAGTTATACATAACATAAAAAATTGCAACATTACTTACTATTCAAACAGTCCTGATCTACCCCATTACATAGGGCTGTTATACCAAGATTGCAGAATACTGCATTTAGAAGTTCAACACCCCACCCCACATGGTTAAGGTTAAAATGATATTACGTTGATACATTTACAGCTTCCACATTTCTGCATACTTTGCGGAACGAAACGGAATCACAATTTATAGAGTTGAAGACAAGGATTGTACATAATGCTGACTGTAATAGTGATATTTCAGTTTTATTAGTGCATGCACATTCAAATTATATGGCAAACATGTTTTTAAATTTAATTTGTTTACGATAATGATAAAGTTTCCAACACGCACACTTAGGTCTGTAGGTAAGAGCGTCGGTCTTCGGGTCGCAGAGTCGCAAGTTCGATCCGGGAAGTTGGCAGTTACTTGCGGAGAACAGGTAAGTACGGGTACAGAATCCAGGAACACCGTTTAGGTTAACTGCCCATCGTTACATGACTGATATACTGTTGAAAACGGTGTTATATAAGTTCCACATTTCTGTATTTGATTTATATGTTGTGATTTCTAAAAGTGACGAGTCTTCATTAGCAGGATATGTAGCCTGCGATTTTGTTTATGCATCATGAATGATTATTTATATGTGAAGTTTATACAAGCATTATAAAGGAGGAAATGGATATTGAATAACAAATCTTGTTCCGTTCCGTTCCGCTAAATATCATTATCCTAGGGGATATTTATACTTTGCGGAACGAAACGGAATCACAATTTATTAAGTTGAAGACATGGTTTGTACACAATGCCGACTGTAATAGTGATAATTCAACTTTATTAGTGCATGCTATATCAATTTATATATGGCAAGCATGTTTTCAAATTTAATTTGTTTACGATGATTATTAATATTTTTTAGAATTTTATATAATACAAAATGAGTGTACTGGATATGACGGCCATTCGATACATATTAAAGAGGTCCTGATATCGCCAAAAAATATTTAGATTGTCTACTCATTTTTTTTCATTCGTCAGTTTATATGAATAATAAATATTAAATTACTGCAACAAGTGCAAAACATTTAAATATATAAATTTTATATACCAGGATGAAAAATTCCATTGACGAGAAAAAATAAATCTTGTTCTGTTCCGTTCCATAGAATATCATTATTCTATGGGATATTTATACTTTGCGGAACGAAACGGAACAACTGTTTGCAATCCCGAAGATTTTAATATCCATTTAGAAGTGGGTTTTCAGATGGTTAAGTTCGAAAAAGCCCTTGATCGACTGTTCGCTAGGCAGTTTCAATATATCATTATTATTATTTAATATATTTACATATTAGTAAAAAAATGCTGTGCCCCGTGTGGTGCCTCAATGTTTGTTTCGTTCCGTTCCGCAAAGTATAAATAGCCAATTTATAGTTCTTAAATTAACCATTCGTGTGGGTCTGAAAGTTAAATATGTGTTTGTATTTGACGACGTCGTTAATATACTAATGCACGTTCAGGCTTACCGAATACGTTAATTTTCGAAATAGACATTTGTCTTGCATATGATGTATAATAACATGTTCGTTGTGCTATAGATTTCCTTATTAAAAAGTTATACTATATATACACTTGTCTATACGATAGAAGAAGCTATGTTAATTTGATTCTATGTAATTTCTTAACATTTTGATATCATTTGAAAAAGTTCCGTTTACAGAAAAGTTTTTTTTTTTATCAATTTCAGCTTAACTTATATAACTATTTAGGTTTCTCGTTCTACGGTTCTAACTTATTGCCTTTAATATATATTATTTAAGCGGAAATGAAAAGCAATTGGTAATCACATTAAGTATTGTGTACATTTAGACATTTATCATACATATAAGTAGTTGATTATTTGAACCCAATTGACGTGTTATTTGTGCCGAAGAACATATTCACGGTGTTTGTACATTAAATTGTTCCTAGATTTTTTGGAGAAAAAAAATGATGATTAAGTCCATTTTCGATAATATGCATATATGGGTACACTTGTAGGTTTTTGAAAGTGTTTGTATTTATATCTACTACACATTTGTTTTAAACTCGGGTTAATTTCATTCCCTTTTTTATTTTTTATTTATTTAAATATTTTTGTCCATGTTTTTCTTGTTTTCCTTTAATAGTGACTTGAACTTTTGAGTTTATGATTTTTTCTTGATCGGGCGGATCTCGTATTCATAATGACGTTGATTTTATGATCATTAATTTCTCTATATATGTAAGTTATCAAATGTATGGCTTTGTGATTTAAAATCTGTTATGAAACAAAAGAGTGCAACAACATAAGTATACCTGAATTGGTAGCCATGCATAAGTTTGTCGGTGAAATATGTACACTCAAGCAATTTGCCGTGTAATTTCAAAGGCGTATGCATGTTTATATTTTTGTTTCAATTTGGGTTGGACTTATTAATACAATGGGTGCTTATTGTTTTATTAGCAAATAGTAAGTGCGACTGTATCTTTCCCTAGCCAATGTCAGAGTATATTTGCTTACCAATAATCGATATATTTTCAAAGGCATAGAAACACTGAACAGCTTTTTTAATTTGACTTTAAACATAAATATGCAATTAAAAATTATTATCGGTAGTTCTTAAATCATCCGTTTATTCTTATGCAGAATGCATATAGGTCGAGAACATTGTATTTTCGAAAATAATAAGATACATAGGAATTTGAAAAATTGTAATGTGCATATTTACCTTTCCGGGTAACACTCAACACTCTTCACATTTCAATAACACTGTATACTATGTTCTAGAATATGTTATTTGAGATTAAGCTTGATTTATCTGTGATTGTAGTGATTCATCTGTGATTATATTGATTCATCTGTGATTTATATTAATTATTTGTGATTTACATAGCATATGTGATCGTTTTCAAATTATTTTCTAATTATTGTTTAAATTACTTCAATAAATGATGAAACTTTTTATACTTATATTAATAAATGAAGAATGATATACGCAGATTGCTGTGTTGTTTAAAGTTATGACTAAAGTTTTACGATGATAATACAATGTCAACTGCAGGGACAAGCCCCGCCCTGCAATGGTAAAAGATGTCAGTGAAGTTTTAAATTTTGTACTCAATGTTTATATAAGCAAACGATTGGAATTCCAATTGAATCGGCAACTCGAATTAAAGGAAGATATATTGAGTATCAATCTTTATGATAAACGTAATAATTTTAAAATAATTAATTACCCTTCTTTAGATGATGTGTTTTTTATTGCACAGTTATGTAAAGATGTAAAAAAAAATCAGCCATCGCAGTATACTTATGACACAAAATCTTCTCAAACAGGTTTTCAGATATTATAAATTAAGGAAAACTTTCTCAAAATTTGTTAATGGTCATTATAATCTCATATCAAAGTTTTGCTAATAGTATTGCTCATCCCGATTTTTATGGTGATGCTTTAAATAATGATGATATAAAGGCAATATTTTGAAGAGCACTTGCCTTCTATTTTTTCAAGATGAATACCTGAAACAAAATATAGGGTTGAATATAACATCCTTTCATAACTAAACTTTCAGTCCTTTGATTTTATGAAGATTTTACTAATTCATGTTATCTTTAAAACCGTATTTGGCGAACACGTTTTCGACTGACGGGGAGTGTTATGGCATGTGACTTCATTTTCTTCAAATATTTTACGTTTTCAAATCATTTGGAAGGAAAGATTAGCTAATACATGTCGCTTTTTATGCCCCCACAAAGTGGCGGCATATAGGGTTGCCCTTGTCCGTACGTACGTCTGTCTGTCTGTCTGTACGTACGTACGTCCCGAAGATTGTTTCCGATCTAATTCTTGAAAACCGTTTGTCCAATCCTCACCAAACTTTAAACACATGTTTGTGACCATAATATCTTGATCAAGTTCGATAGTCATGGAAATCGCTTTAGTCGTTTAGGAGTTACGGCCCTTTTTTGCCAAAAATACTTCAAAAATATATGTTTCCAATCTAATTCTTGAAAACTGTTTGTCCAATCCTCACCAAACTTTAAACACATGTTTGTGACCATAATATCTTGATCAAGTTCGATAGTCATGGAAATCGCTTTAGTCATTTAGGAGTTACGGCCCTTTTTTGCCAAAAATACTTCAAAAATATATGTTTCCAATCTAATTCTTGAAAAGTATGTGTCCAATGTGGATCCAACAAGTTTTTTCCTGCCTGAATGGCGCCATATAACCTATACAGTCTTGCGATGCCGTAAAACCCAACTCAACTCAACTTATCCTATATGTGCAGATTATCCTGAATAATCATTATGGCTTATTTTCTGTGACAAAAAATCGAAGTGGGGGCATCCGTGTCCTATGGACACATTTCTAGTTTTAAAATAATGTTTTTCTTATTTGTTCACAGTTTTAGTACAATGATGCTTTTTATTAGCTCACCTGAGTATAAAGTGCTCAAGGCCAGCTGAGCTTTTGTAATCGGTCTATGTCCGTCGTCCGTCGTCAACAATTGGTTATAATCATCTTCTCCTAAACCGCTTGGACAATTTTGATAAAACTCTATAGGAATGATCCTTTGTTGGTGATGTCTCAGATTTGTTCAAAGAAATGAATTCCATGCAGAACTCTGGTTGCCATGGCAACCTAAAGGAAAATGACAATTGGTTTTTTATCATCTTCTCCTAAATAAACAACAATTGGTTGTTTTAGCATCTTCTCCTAAAACCGTTAGACAATTTAAATGAAACTTCATAGGGATGATCCTTGAATGATGTTTTTTTTCAAAATTGTTAAATGAAATGAATTCCATGCAGAACTCTGGTTGCCATGGCAACCTAAAGGAAAATGTCAACAGTTAATTATAACCATCATCTTCTCCTAAACCCCTTGGACAATTTTTATGAAACTTCATGGGAATTATTCTTGGTTTTGGCTTTTTCAAAATTGTTCAAAAAAAAAATCCATGCGGAACTCTGGTTGCCATGGCAACCTAGAGGAAAAGCATTAACAATTTGTTCTAATCATCATCTCCTAAACCCCGTGGACAATTTTAATGAAACTTCAAGGGAATTATTCTTGGTTTTAGCTTTTTCAAAATTGTTCAAAAAAAAATCCATGCGGAACTCTGGTTGCCATGGCAACCTACAGGAAAAGCGTCAACAATTGGATATAATCATCATCTTCTCCTAAACCCCGTGGACAATTTTAATGAAACTTCATAGGAATGATTCTTGGTTGTTGCTTTTTTCAAAATTGTTCAAAGAAATGAATTCCATGCGGAACTCTGGTTGCCATGGCAACCTAAAGGAAAAGCGTCAACAATTGGTTATAATCATCATATTCTCTTTAACCCCTTGGACAATTGTAATGAAACTTCATAGGAATGATTCTTGGTTGTTGTTTTTTTCAAAATTGTTCAATGAAATTAAGTCCATGCGGAACTCTGGCTGCCATGGCAACCTAAAGGAAAAGCGTCAACAATTGGTTATAATCATCATCTTCTCCAAACTTTTTTCAAAATTGTTCAATGGAATTAAGTCCATGCGGAACTCTGGTTGCCATGTCAACCTAAAGGAAAAGCGTCAACAATTGGTTATAATCATCATCTTTTCCTAAACCCCTTGGAAAATTTTAATGAAACTTCATAGGAATGACTTGGTTGTTGCTTTTTCAAAATTGTTCAAAAAAAATAATTTTATGCAGATCTCTGGTTGCAATGGCAACCTAAAGGAAAAAATACAAAACTTTCTTTCGCAAATACTATGAAGTCTTGTGCTTAAATATTTGGCGTGTAACATTGTCGATTGGTTATCTACCATGGTTATTCAAAGTATGCCCCTGTAGAAAAATTGGCCTCAGCCCGTGGGCTACAAGTTCATTATAAATAAATTTTGTTGAAATCTGATAGTTATGTAAAGTTTACTCTTGAAGCAAGGACAGCAAGTCTTGCTATATGGTCTCCCTTTTTGTTGGAGATTCCACTACTTTTTATTCTTATTAACAAGGGAATAGATTTTAAATTTTATTAAGTCTTCAACATAGTCACTTCTGAGGTAATTAATGTTCTTTTTTTAGGTTCATAGATTCAAATAATTATTATTCACTATTCTTTTAAAGAAATTTCATTTTTACTTAATAATATATTTAATAATCAGACTTTTCCATTGAACTTCATGTAGATTATTGTTCATGCAAATGCTACAATCTTATCTTGTGTGTGGATAGTGTTATTCACTTATAATCTATATAAAGAAAAAATCTTTATTAACATAAGAAAGAATGTGATGATGTCCTAGATGGGTAAATGTGATAATATTGGTTGATGGTGTTGAATGTGAATTGAAATTTGATTTTTAGAGCTTAAGGCAGTTTATTGATTTTATTGGATGGTGCACTGTTTGTTGTTTGTGTATCTATACTAAAAGTTCTTTCAGTGTGCCAGTAATTGAACAATGTCCTGTCAGTGTGCAGGTATCTGAACCAAGTGCTGTTAGTGGTGCGCAGGCAACTGAACAAAGTCCTTTCAGTGTGCAGGTGAGAATCAAATTCTGTCAGTGTGCAGGAAACTGAACAAAATCCTGTCAGTGTGCAGGAAACTGTGACAAGTCCTGTCACTGTGCAGGCAGCTGTGACAAGTTCTGTAGGTGATTATCCAGACATGTTTGACTAGTATGTTTTTATGCCCCCGAAGGTGGGCATATTATAATCGCAACGTTAGTGCGTCTGTCCGTCCTTGTATCTAGCTCAATAACTCGTGTCCTTGCTGTAACTTTGTCTTGCATGGACAGATTTTAAAATGACTTGCCACATGTATTTAACATACCAAGACGACGTGTCATATGCAAGACCCGTGTCCTTACCTCTAAGGTCAAGGTCACACTTAGTGTTTATTCACAATGGAATGCTGCATATAAGTACATGGAGTATAAACAGTCGTGTATGGGCTGTAACGTTCTCTTGTATGGACAGAATTTAAAATGACTTGCCACATGTATTCGACATACCAAGACGACGTTTCGTGTGGAAGACCCATGTCCCTACCTCTAAGGTTAAAGATACACTTAGTGTTAATTCACAATTGAATGCTGAATATGAGGACATAAGAGTGTAGGCTGTCAAGTATGGTTGGTATTTTATTTTATGTTCAGAGGCAATTTAAAATAACTTGCCATATGTATTTGACACGTAAAGGCACAATTACGTAAAGGCGTAATATTCTTTTAGAAAAAGCAATATTGATAACAAAGGTTAAAATCTTTTACTCAGGTGAGCGATTTAGGGCCATCATGGCCCTCTTGTTTTGAAACTCTATGATCACGCAGTTTTAAACCTTTTATTTTATAAGGCAGACTGTGGGTGATGTTATTAGTTTGATGAGTTGATCGAAGTAATTGGGGTTTACCTATACGTTTATTATTATTTGTTTTATTGATGAGTTTATGCATGATTTGATAGGATTTACCTTTTGCGTTTTATCTTTATTAAGATTGTTGGGATGAGAGTGAGGTTTGTGCACATAAACTGGTTTAAACCCCCTGTAAGTTTACATTTTACTGACCCGTTTCAGGGCGGTACCTAACAATTCTTGATAAGCATAGCTAGTTTTTAGCTCACCTCAGCACGAAGTGCTCGATGTGAGCTATTGTGTTCGCCCTGTGTCCGTCGTCAACAATTTGACTGTAACACTCTAGAGGTCACAATTTGGGCACAATCGTAATGAAACTTGGTCAGAATGTTATCCTCAATAAAATATTGGACGAGTTCGATATTGGGTCATCTGGTGTTAAAAACTAGTCAAATTAAAGGAAAAGCGTTTTAACACTATAGAGGTCACATTTATGACTAATATATGCTAATATTATAATCTCTAGGTCAAGTTCGAATCTGGGTCATGTGCGGTCAAAAACTAGGTCTCCAGATCAAATTAAAGGAAAGGCTTGTTAACACTATAGAGGTCACATTTATGACTGTATCTTCATGAAAAATGGTCAGAATGTTAACATTAATAATCTTTAAGTCAAGTTTAAATCTGGGTCATGTGCGGTCAAAAACTAGGTCACCAGGTCAAATTGAAGGAAAAACTTGTTAGCACTCTAGAGGTCACATTTATGACTGTATCTTCATGAAAAATGGTCAGAATGTTTATAATAATAATCTTTAAGTCAAGTGTAAATCTGTGTCATATGCGGTCAAAAACTAGGTCATCAGGTCAAATCATAGGAAAAGCTTGTTAGCACTCTAGAGGTCACATTTATGACTGTATGTTCAGGAATTTTAGTCATAATGTATGTATTGTTTAGGTCTAGGCCAAGTACAAATCTTGGTCATGTGCAGTCAAAAACTAGGTCACCAGGTCAAAATTAAGGAAAAGCTTGTTAGCAATCTAGAGATCACATTTATAAATGTTTATTCATGAAAGTTGGTCAGAATGTTTATATTAATAATCTCTAAGTGAAATTTAATTCTGGGTCATGTGCGGACAAAAAACTAGGTCATAAAGTCAAATTATAGGAAAAGCTTGTTAGCACTCCAGAGGTCACATTTATGACTGTATCTTCAGGAAACTAAGTCAGAATGTTTATATTGATTAGTTCAAGGCCAAGTTCGAATCTGGGTCATGTGCTGTCAAAAAAGAGGTCACCAGGTCAAAATTAAGATAAAGCTTGTTAACACTCTTTAGGTTGATGAAAGTTGATCAGAATGTTTATTATAATAATCTCTTAAGTCAAGTTTGAATCCGGGTCATGTGTGGTCATAAACTAGGTCATTAGATCAAATCATAGGAAAAGCTTGTTAGCACTCTAGATGTCACATTTGTGACTATGTTCATGAAACTTAGTCAGAATGTTTATATTGAGGCCACGTTCGAATCTGAGTGAGTGCGGTCAAAAACTAGGTCGCCAGGTCAAATAATAGGAAAAGCAACATGTTAACAGTCTAAAGGCCACATTTATGATCATATGTTCCTGATGACATAACTGTTAAGATAACTCTTAACAATACTTAGTAATTCTAAGTGTTATGAATGTTGATTTGATTTATTGTAAGCATGCGCAAGGAGTGTATAATTAATTTAAAAACAACAAATTTCCATTCTTTGGAAACGAATAGATTGAAATAATAATTTCTCATTAAACTATAAAGATATGATCCCATATTACTTATATGTTTTAGATATGTACTAGAATAGCCGCTATCACCAAGTAGATGGAACTGTCAGGGCTTCCAGGCCCATTATCCAAGAGCTGGGATAGACCACTCCCTCTCAAAATTCTGTACAGGTGTACAGATCCCGGCCAGCGGGCTACAATGTCGTTGATTTTGTCATTCCCATCCACAACCACCTGCACATTAATGCTATGAAACTGTTTTCTGTGCACATACATATACTCGTCTTCTGATGGTCCCTTAGTTCTTATGTGGGTGCCGTATATGAGGCCCATTAATTTTGGGAAGTTTTTAATTCCCTCAAAAATCGAAGCGGGTTTCCTCTGATCTGCTGCATCTGTGGGGAAGGAATTGAACTGTCGTACAATCATTGGATCTGACAAAACATTCAGTATTCCTCCCAATACTTTTGAAACAGTCGGTTACACCATCGTGGGTATGAATGTCGCAGTCATTCACTTAGATTGGGCCGGATGCAAAATACCTTAAGTAAAAAATTAGTTCGTGCCTTGCAGAGATGGTTATGGTTTCGAAACGCTTTTGGCGTTATTGGTCTTGATAATATAATATCCACATATTCGATCCCGTCACGATCAAGACGGTATCGTTCAATGATTTCAGTTTGCCAAATCATCCAGATTAGATCTTCGCTCCATCTGATAATTCACGGGAAGACAGTGATAAATGGTATTATGACATGAGTCATTTTGTATTATATAATATTACCAAACTGTACCACTTAGTATTACTAGTATAATATATAAATGTAGAAATACATTCAGTATGTCCATTTCAGTACGTAGTTTTATGGAAGTTCATGATGTATTGGTAACAGAAACAATCATGTGGAATTAAATGAAGATCAAATGAACTTGTAAAGTTAAATATAAAAAGAATACCTGTATACTCAATGATTTTGACTCAATCACAATGACATGAAGAGGCAAACCATTCACCACTCACACCGACATCTGTTTACCACATATACACACAAAGACTTAACAATTTTTAAAAAGCTCCCTGTACGTCTCAAGACATTTGCCTTCATGTATTCTGTTCACAACAAACCTTTTCCTAGTTTGCAGATATTTAACATCCATTCCAGTGAAATACAAGATACAGATGGCACAGACTGCTATTCACCAATCTCAATTGAAAACAGCATTCACTTTGCCTTTCGACAAAATATATACCAATTTATTGCTTAACAATAGGCAATTACTCTCTGAATGACAAGAACAGAGTTATGGGCCCTGCGAACTGTATTCCTATTCAATAACATTTTCTACACTTCTCATCAATATGTATAAAAAAGTCTGAGTCAATTTCCAGTTATGCTTCAGACAAAAAATGATCTTGATCTCTAGGCCAAGTGATAATGTTCGCCATTTTTTCTCCCGGTTTGTTTCATATAGCTAACAAGAATCTTTGTTCCACAATAATACTTTGATAAGGTATTTTAATGTAAAGAATTATTGCATATTTTCCTATCCACATCATAGGGTTGCTGATGTCAAAAGGTTCAGTTGTATTATTGTCACACTATGTCTCATGTATACCATCTGTCGGCGGTAGTTAACTCATTTGGAACATTACCGAGACACTCTCATTGGAAAGACTGTTGTTGGTGTTTTCAATTGGAGCACTTAGATTGATTACTTCTAGACTTATAGGTTTCAATATTCAATTTTATAGTTTATACATTTTTTATTTGATATAGACTTGCATATAAGTAAAAAAAAATTATCTAAAAATTCATTCATTCATTTATTTATTTCATTGATATAGGCCACCGGCCCAGAACAACATTATGTACACAATAATATACATACAAACATAGTGTTGAATGGTGAACATAGGAATTCAAATAAATTGTATAACATACAATAGAGTAAAATGGTAAACATAATGAAATTACTTTTAATATTTCTACTATGTAACAAAAATAATGTCAATATTTTTGACCGCTAACACAGATTATCTCTTTGTGTAGACCCCCAAACAATATTAACTAAAAAAAGAAAACAGAATAATATATGGAGAGTAATGTGCCTATGTAATATTACTGAGCATTTCGTCTCTTACTTTGCTTGCATAGAAAACATACTTTGCTAAATTAGTTATGGTATTCTTTGATGCAGAGTTCATTAAAACATAAAATTTATGAATATTTGGGTTTGTGAAAAATTTGCTTGGAATATATTTGCTTCTCAAGTCATCATAAAAACTACATTTGATTATGAAATGGAACTCTGTTTCAATATCTAAATTACATAATTTACACAGTCTATTTTGATAAAGAATATTTCGATATCTGCCAGATTCAACTTCTAAATTTCCTTATCTTCACACAATTCAAATAGTTTGCATGGTTATAATCTGTATTCAGATGCTTATAGAGACTTAACTTATGAGATTCAGATAAAGCCCTTGACTATTCCTGTAGATATTGGTCCTTTAATCGTTGTATAATATTCTTCAAAAGTAATGATTCATTTTGTACACATTGGTCTCTCCAAATATAACTATACCCTGTTGAATTAAAAAGATTTTTAACTTTAGTCACCCAATTCTCATGGCCTCTTTCATCCATATATTTCAGCATATCATAGACCAGCCGGACATATCTATCTTTTGTCATATTGAGTATTTTTAGCCATTACTTCAGAACATATTTGGAAGTTCCAATATAAATCGGATAGCGCCCACAATCACTCAAAACTGCAATGTTTGTTGTTTTATGTGGAACACACATGTACCTTTTACATGCATATATTTGGACGGCTTCAATAGTCTTATATTTTTCAATACCCCATAATTCCGATCCATATGATAATATTGGTGCAATTTTTGTATCAAATAATTTAAAATATGTGTTTTGGTTTAATTGACCAAACTTATATAATTTTGATAATAATGTCATTAGCACTCTTTTTGCAGTTATTGCTTGTTCACTGGCCATTTTTTGAAAAGAAAGTTGCTGGGAGAGGAATACTCCAACATATTGGAATCCTTTTAGAACATCTAGGCGTTCATTATTATAAAACCACTTTTCACTTTTAGATAATTTGCCTCCATTTTTATATACAACAACCTTTGTTTTCTTTGTATTTACAGTCAGGCTAAATTCATTTGTAAACTCATGTAATTTATTTATTAATCGCTGTAGACCAACCACTGTATCAGATGTTAAAGCCAAATCGTCGGCAAAAAACAAACACAAAATTTCACGTAGGTTTGGAAAAAGCTGTATGCCTTTCAGCTCACTGCTTTCAACTTGTTTAATGAACTCATTGGCGAAAAATACAAAAACTATGGGCGAACATAAACACCCCTGTTTTAAACCAGTTGGACATTCAAATTCATTAGAGAGTGTATTTTTATTAGCTCTAACTCTAGCTCTTACTTTTGAGTACATAGCCTGTAATGATCTATAAAGCTTCCCATAAACACCATTAACAGCAAGAATTTCAAACAATTTTGGCCTACTAACAAGATCGAAAGCCTTCAAAAAATCTATATATGCTACGTACAGCTTACCCCCCTTTTTGCTGAGTTGTTTTTCAATCAATCCTTGTAAAATAAAGGCATTGTCAACTGTACTGTAACCCTGTCTTAAACCGGCCTGGGGTTCCTTAATTTTGTCAAAAATATTAGCGAAGAATGTCAGCCTTCGATTTATTATACTTGTATAAATTTTGCCTAATACATTAAGTAATGATATCCCTCTATAATTACCAGGAGATGATGGGTCTCCTTTTTTGTATATTGGAACAATGATAGATTCACACCACTGATCTGGAAAACTTCCATTATCAAAAATCTGGTTAAACAAATTATATATAATTGGTAGAAGTATTTCAATTGAATTTATATAAAATTCAGGAGTTAATGAATCATTGCCACCACTTTTACCATGTTTAAGGTTTTTTACTGCCTTCAAGATCTCTTCCTCAGTAATTCCATCGTTAAACAATGCTTCTGTGATATCATTGCTAAATTCAAATTCATTTGCTTCAGGCAAGTTGTCAGTTGTAGTATCCGATTCAAACAGCTTTTCAAAGTGTTCCACCCATTCTTTAATTGATATAGGGTTATCAGGCGCCGATTTGGTCGTCATACGCTTAAGTTTTGCCCAAAAAAGCTTCTGATCACCACATGACGACATAAGTTCATTTAATTCTCTAGTATTATGCTCCATTTTCTTTTGCTCACAACAATTTCTAAATTCATGTTTGGCTATATATGTTTGTAAATTTATGTCATTATGATCTCTTCTTAAATTCCTTAATGCTCTATTTCTGTAAAATTTCAATGATATACATTCCTTATTAAACCATGAAGGCTGTGAGTTATTTCGTTTAATAAATACCCTTTTACAGACTTTTCCACATTTCACAAGATCAGCATTTAGTTCATTAATTACAGTTGAAATGCTTTTAGAGCCATCTTTAATTTCCTCAATATAGTATTTTATGTATTCCTCTGTAAAATATTCCTTTATATTATTCCTATATTCCGGTGTGTTGCTTTCATTAAATGCATATCTATATGTATTTACATTCTCTTCATTATAGTTCGTTATAGCTATTTTACATCTGAGAGTGAAACATAGTGGCATATGAACAGAGTTACTTTCTTCACATATTTCAAAACCAGTTATCATGTTTAATATATCGTCTGAACACATAACATAATCGATTACACTACACCCGTTTTGACTAATATATGTGTATTCGCCTTTCAATTTATCACATCCCAGTCTGCCGTTTATTATCCTCAGACTAGACGTTTTACACAATTCAATAAGCTTGAGCCCAAAAGGGTTCGTTTTAGTGTCCATTGAAGTTCTCTCAGGAATATTAGAATCGTTCAATATGTGTTCGTAAGGTTCTAATATATTAATGTGTAAATTAAATAATAGTGTATCTGGCAATGTTGATGTTCTTGCATTAAAATCTCCAGCAAGAATTAAATTATTATTAAAGTCAATATTATAATCAAACAGGGTTTGTTCTAACATATCAATTCCCTTGCTTATTTTACCTTCATAATAAGTGGACTGCTCTCGAGGTAAATATGCAAAACATATAGTTTTATCATCATCCTTATTAAATAAACATTTGTCTATTTTTAAGAAAATGGCAAACTCACAATAATCATGTAAACGTGTGACATATTTTGCAATATTTTGCTTAACATAAACAACAATACCCGACATTGCTCTACCTACATTATGTTTCCTTATTGCCTTACTAAAATAGTATTTATAATTTGTGAACAATTGAGGTAAATTATCTTCTGACTAATAAATTGCTATTCCGTCATTGTTGGGTTCGATTCAAACATGTAGGACAACTCAGTATTTCTATCGAAAAGAAATAAAACGGAAACAATCGACTCAAAATCATGATTTGCTCTGACCCGGCAAATGTCAATATCGCAAAAATACATGATTGATACGATTGACGACAGTTATCTATTTGGATTAAGTTCTTGCTTACCAATACAAATGTCGAGTTATTTATCAAAACATCTCCTCAGTGTTTTAAGTGTGACCTTCTATTTATAAATATAATATAAATAGATCCAGATCACTGCTAGGCCCTGATAAGATATAACACACTATTGTTTAAGAATTTGCAATGCTATATTTAAATAATTAGTTCTTGACGTAAAAGTGAAAACGTAATTGAAACAACACAAAAATCATTCATTTATTTATTCATTCAATAAATGTATCAATAAGGCCACACCAAATTGATTACTTGTTCATCGGATTTTTTCCAAAAAATAATGGGGCGAGCGAGCGAAATAATAATAAAAATATTTGTTTTGCATTTAGCCAAAAAGAGGAGCGAGCGAAGAGCAAATATATATTGTCATTTAACTCACATTTGCTCACATTTTATTCACTTATTAACTAAACAATGATATTGTAAACAGTACAAGGATAACATCCAGGCATTTGCAATCAAAAATAAACTACAGCTATCACTCTTGCAATGACTACACGATTGGCCTTGGTAGCCATCTTAGTTCTGGAAGAGAATTTACAAAACTCCTACACCGTATTGTAAACCATTTCAGCACCAAAAATGTCACAGAAAATTCCAGCCAGTGCCATATTGATTTTAGGCTTTCTCAGAATTTATCTTTTTTAGACTTGCAGATTTTCCTTAAACCTTTTTTCGGTTAGAAACCCTAGTGCGTCCTGGAGATGTGCTCGGCATATCAATGTAAAAAAAACGTTCATCGCTTCTTAAGTCAAGCCCACTGTCTTTAACTTTTCGCTTGGTCTTTCATCTTTTTCTTGGTGCCTTGCTTTATTCTGACCCTTTTCAATATTTACATTCTTTTTACACTTCCCCGTTCTGTGGTTTACTTTGATGTGCTAGGCATATACGGGTAAACTGAGTAACTGTTTACTGTCAATTACCTTTTAAATTCATTTTTATCCCCAACTTTTTTGCTTTCCGATTCCTTTGCCTGTTCTTTTTTTCCAAATGTTTTTTTTTTCTGACCTACACCTATTTGCTTTCTTTATGCAATTTTTCGGCCACATTAAACTTTCTAAAATATCTTTTCAAAATTGATCAACCATAACAGTAAGATGAATTTTGGTGATTTTTCAAAAAACTATCTCCACATGTTCCCTGAATTCTGTTACATCATCAAAACTTCCGATCCCAACAGTCAAATTTATTTCTTGATTTTTTTCATATATATATCTCTGTATGGTTTTCTAGTTCATTGCGGACAAGCTCACACAGTGTTCACCGTACTTCATTGAAGTATTCATCAACAATGTATTTCAGACATTACTTAAGCAAGTTTCAATGCAATGCCAGTTTTGGGAAAAAAGTAAAAACATCACCTGAAACAATGGTAAGTCCATGGCTTTGGTATTGCTTCCTTACAATGTAATGCCTAGAATCAGGGTTGCTTGTTGTGGTTAATGCATATTGCACCTACAAATATTTGAATTTTGGATGCTTGGGACCCCATATAATTTCAGTATCAATTGGAAAAAATATATATGTAGATGGAGAATGAAAACACTAAAAATGAAGAAATTAATTCAACTTTATTAAGTACTCAGTCAGGTCATTACAGCATTCTCATCCATTTTGTGTCCGATATCTGTTGAACTAATGAGGATATATTTAGTAATTTGGGTCAGACTGAAAAAAAAATGCTTTATTTCTACGAACCCGACTGACCCTATTTTTCTTCTTTGTCGTACACTTTTATAGCCATCTTAAGTGTTGTTGCTATTTTCCATAATTTTCTAAAACAAAACACATTTTTTGAGTGAACATGTTTAAATTTGATTCTTTTATATTTAAAATTAATACAAAAGTAATATACCCTGATAAAGGTCGGTTTGTTACAGAATCAGGATTCTAAAAAAAGTTATGCCCACTACCTACCCTACTTTTAAAGATGTTAGTGGAAAAAATAACTTTTAATTGCCTATTGAAATTACTTCTTTCATTGCACTCAACAAATGAAAGAGCGCATTACATGAAAAAGCTTTGTTGACTCTTCGAATCATTTAAGGCAAGTATGATATGGCAGATAATGATAAAAAATTATTGACGGTATTCTAAGTTTGGATAATCCGGTATTTACATACTATTAAACCGATATACCGTTCACAATTTCAACTTAATAAATCGAATACATCTAATTTAAAAGTATCCTATTTAAATCTGCAGCTCGAAGTTAGGGAAGATGAATTGAATACCAATCTTTAGACCAACATATTTTTATTATTTGGTTTACGTGATGTTTTCAAAAATGTTTTGTCGGTGGGGGGGGGGGGGGGGGGGCAGAGAAATAAGAGTCAAATATTTTCCCCAATCGACCAAAAATATAAAAGTCAGGGTAGAACTTTAAAAGTTTACTTTATAAACACTAATGGTTTCAACTATAACATTCTAAATCAAACACACCAGTGACACGACACCAAAAATAATTACGGTATGTCATTTTCACTTGTGCTTGTGTCACATATTAAAATACACTTAAAATTTCAAAGCTCCAAGCAAAAATAATAATACAAGAACCAAACAAATTTTTTATACATAGATGATCATTATATTACAGCTTTCCATACACAAGTAAGTAATGTCTCTATTAGAACTAGATTACAGCTTTCAAAATATGACATCTATTAAAGCTAGAACACATTGAGACATGTAAAACATGACTAGATAAGGTCTTTATTAAAACTAGAACACATTAAGGCATTTAATACATGACTAGATTATGTATTTTCAAAAACTAGAAAATAGCTTACAATCATAGCAACACAATGTCACTACAAGAACAAAAAAAACCTTCTATACAACAATTTTAACAATGTCACTGCTAGGGATAAAATTAAAGTAAAACTGCGGTCGTTCGAACAAGCGGTCGTTAGGAGCTTGGTCCCGAACTTTTTTCCTTCTATTTTCATATAAATTATACCTACGTTGCATCGAAACCTAGTCGAAATCGTCGAGTCGAGCAATATTCTCGGACCCAAGTACACACATCATGCACAAAACCTTATGGCTCCCTCGAGGTCATAATTTCCCGAACGCGTGTTCCAAAATAAACAAACAAATGCTAGGTATTAAAAATTTTGCAAGTTGTAAAAATTGCAATGGCAGTTGAAAGGCAATTGATAAGGTGTGAAAAACCGTTTTACACTGTTAACGCATGACCAATATTGGTTGATATGGGCATTTTAGAAGATACTTATGAGAAGTTAATGACGAGAAGTTAATTGTGAGAAATGTGAATGAGTAATAAAAATATGAATAAACACTACCATATCGATCTAACATCGGAATCTCTGAAAAGAATTACTTTTAGTCACTTTGCTTTGCAATATGCCCATTTTGTAAAATAAGGTCGATTTATTGATATATGAACATATGAGCGATTTCCACAACGCAACACATAATCGATGTCTTAGTAAATAAACTACTTCATACTTGAAATACACTGAATTATATTTCATAACAGACTGGAGAATTGAAAATCGGGTCGTTCGAAACATTGGTTCCCTCGAGGTTTAGGCTCGGTCCCCGGCGACCTCGAGCGATCGCAGTGTTACTGTAATTGTAACATCTATGAACACATCAGTTTTCATTGTCTCTATTTAGACCTCAAAACATCTCTTTATGGTGATATGAACTGTCATTTTTTGCACTCTTGTTTTCTTAACATCTCTTGTTTCCCAATATAGCGCCCTAACATAACTAAACTTTTTTTGCGATTCAAGTTATCTTTAAAGTCTTTGGCTGGCTAGAAATGTTCCGGTGTGTGAATTTTTTTCTTCAAATATTTTACATAGGACATCATTTGGAAGAAAACTTTAGTTAATGCATGTCGTCTTTATGTAATAGATGACATGAAGTGAATTCTTAATGATTAAGAATGGGTGGAGTGAGCTTAGCGAACAAGCGTTTACACTGTGCCATTAAACGGGGTTTATGTTTAAACTTTTGGCTACTGTGCTTGTTTCTGTAGTTTTTCACATACATATTGAAATTATAATCTATGCTTTTGAGTCTTTAATTAACTTTACAAAACTTGTCATAAGACAAGTGTTTTTCTCGGTTCTCATTGCTCCACTTTGAGCATGCTGTGTTCAATGACATCTGCATCACCTGTGTTTGTTCTAGATCCTTCTTGACAGCTTTCTTATCAGGGATAACAATAGCAACCTCTACACTTTCATAAAATTTCTAAACACTATCCTGTAATTTTGCTGAAACGTGCATAAGCCAGATATTGTGAAACTTGTGGATCTTCTAAAGAAGAAAGACTTAGACCTTTGTTTGACATTGATGACCCTGTACAAGTTAAATGGAGAAAATGGTAAAACATGAAGACCGTCAATCCAAAACACGAAAAGCAAGCGCCAAGATGTAGAGAAATCTGGTTCTCCGGGACATTTTATAGATAAGATTCCTATGAATTTAAGTTCATTTCAGTGAATCTTTTTTGAGGCACAATGGCAGCAAAAACAGTTTGCATCACTGAACACCAATATACCAGATAAGTCAATATCTGTTACCCTTGACTTTGCAGAAAATTACTCCCTTTTTTACCAAAGTGAGATTAAGGGGATACTTGCAGCATATTAATATTGATACCAGTCGAAAGCGTAAACCTTTTTTCTATTGACTGCAGTAGAATAGCATGACATAGCATAGTGCGAAAAAAAACGATAAAAAAACAACGAGAGTAACGCGCCGGCACAGGTGACGTTTTGTCGTACACATGCTGAATTAAAAAAAAAAATGAAATAAATATCAGCTGCAGAAATTCTTTAAAAAATCGTGATTCTCTTTGACGAGGTGTGCGCGACGTCATCCCTCAATATAACGTCAATCTGCCGTTGCATTTTGCAATAAAACAACACCTGCTCTATGACAGTCATGCATGTTATGAATTTAAATATGAAGTCACAAGAACGTTTGGAAAGTCACGATAGATGCCTTTACTAGTTTTTGCATTTTTTTATACCACCTTATTCATGAAAGCTGCACTCTCACAGATGAACACTTTTTACAACTTTTTTTTATTTTTTTGTCTTGGAAACAGCATTGTTTTGCATAAATATCTGCAAACCAATGATACAGATTGCTGACAAAAAATCAGATCGTAGATTGTCATATTTCCGTTCGAAAGTTAATGTTTTATGGTTTAAACCGTTACTAACGTTTTAAGAAAAATGCATAAAACATCATTTTTTTTAACTTAAATATAAAAATCTGCGATCTAATTTTTTGTCAGCAGTCTTATATAACTGGTTTCTATGGATTATCGCAAAAACTGGCTCGTTCCAAGACAAAAAATAAAAAAAGTTGTCAAAACGTTTAATCTGAGAGAGTGCAGCTTTAAAATATGTTATTTTCCTTTTATGGCTACCTGTCCTTTATCAAAAAGCGTACATTCGTCTTCAAAGTAGGCCTGTCAGGAGTTCTTCAATGTACTGTGATATAGTTTAGTTTCTAATATGTAAGAAAAATGGTGAGCTTTGTATAGCTTTATCCAAAACAAAGATAACGCCAAAAAACTGTACATTACTGAAGGGGATTTCGAAAGGTAGAAAGAAAATACTTATGTGAAAAACTACAAAAACAAGCTCAGTAGCAAAACGTTTAAAACTAAACCCGGTTTAAAGGCACTGTGTAAACGCCAAAGACATAGAACACGAAAACAAAAATCACAAACAAGAAACATGGAAGAACAGCACAACAACCCAAAACAGCACAGTGCATACATACTATATATATACAAAAACTAGGTATCAAGGATTCTAAGGTACCTCCTAGGAACAGTCAGCAAAATGTAAATTTACTGGGGGTTTAAACCAGTTAACGTGCACAAATATTTACTTGAGGATACTTAATAATAAAACAAATACTAAACTTATAGGTAAACCTCAAGTACTTCAATGATTAGAAATCCCAACTCTATCTGCAGATGTAGGAATACATTACAATTCAGAGCAACTAATGCAAACACTTCAAAGATACGATGCAGTCATTGTTTGAAACTATGAACATCACACACATTCTGCCTTATTAAAAATAAAAGTGACTTATATTAGCTATTCATTTCTTCCAAATGTTAACCTATGTAAAATATTTGAAGAAATTGACGTCACATGCCAAAACACTCCGAGTGAGCCAAAGATTTTAAAGATAACATGAACTTGCAAAATGTTCATAAAGTCAAAGGACTGAAAGCTTAATTATGTAAGGATGCTACATTCAACCCTATATTTTGTTTCAGGAATTTATCTTCAAAAACAAGAAGGCAAGTGCTCTTTAAAGTATTCCCTTTATATCCACGGTTTAAATAAAAACCTAGTAATTCATTGAGTCTATCTGCCCAACTACCTGCTTGAAACATTTTAATTTTTACGATTTTTTTTTAAAACATCATCATAAAATCGGGAGGATAAATACTTTTAGCAATCAGCGATTTAAAACTACTATTGTACTCGTATATAAGATTATAATGACCATTAACAAATTTTGAAACTATTTTGAAACCGGGTTTATGTATAAACGTTTTGCATAAATATTGGGAAAATCTTCCATCTGAAACCCTGTAATAGAAGTTTTTCCGTCGCAAGTTTACTGCGAGAACTGAAATTTTGGACATCTGTACATATTATAGCACATATTGTCAACGGTGCAATAACACACCATAATTTTAAAGTGGGATGAAGGTAATGTTTCATATAACCATGGACGATTCAAGCGCATTCATACTTATGATCTGTTCTCAAAATAAGCGTAAAGAAGTTACTGAAAGGGAACTTGGTAGAAAGAAGTCGATGTTTGCCATTTAGTAACATAATACTATTACACTGCTCCGTATCAATTGTTCTACGTCGATTCCCTTTAATGGTTCCATTAATTCTCCTGCCATGTGAGTCAAATCCATCCTTTCATACTCTGCATGTCTTGTCATGAAATGGATTACAGTCATAACTTTCATCAACAACATCGTACACCTTTTCCTTTGAGGTGCAGTAGGCAAACTTTCTACAATGTTAAATAAAGCCATTCTAAACATCTGTTAAGATATATATAGTGTATGATATAACCAGTACATTACGGATCACATTTGTAAAGCTGGCAAAATGATGATGAAAAAAGGCTTTTAATTTATACACGAGCGCATCAGCATATGTGTCTATTTTCAATCACGAGGGAAGTGGATGACGTAGCTGTGTTGTAAAATGCTGTCAAGGACAACGTTCAATAACTAGTGTGCAGTAATTTATACGCACACAAGTCACATGGTACATTCATTGCAAAATCATTTCCTGATATATTTTATATAACTTCAAATCCTTATCTTCGATGAGTGTTATAATTGTTTATGATTTTCAAATTACTCTGGGCGGAGATATCGGGTTAAACAGTTTTAAAATAAGATTTTCTACGATACAAAATAGCAAAGCCCGTACGGTTCAATATAATTCTTCGTTAAACTAAAACAATATTATAATAGATATACAACCTGTATAGTACTATGTTGCAGGAGTAGTATACATTTTCAGTTGTTGAACGACTTGTTTATCAGCCTGAAAAACAAATTCACAAAGCGTTTAAATTTATGTAGCGCTTGGTTCGAATACTATTTCGTAAGTGATTGGTTCGAAAATTGATTGTAGCATTATTTCGGCAACATGCGTACGTTGTTATGGAAACTCAATTTAGGGCATATCGATAGGTGTACATGCAATGTTTATAAATAGCTCTGTAAACAAAATTGCCTATATAAAGGACAAAATTAAAACAAAATAGACAGTTCATGCTTGGTTCAAAATTTCCGAAGCACATTTCGCCTCGATTGAAAACTTGTGGAGTTTTGTGCTGTTCTTCCATGTTTCTTGTTTGTGATTTTATGTTCTATGTCTTTAACATTTACCTAGTGCCATTTAACCGTGTTTATGTTTAAACGTTTTGCTACTGAGCTTGTTTCTGTAGCTTTTCGCATTAATATTCTTTAATGTAGATTGCTATCTTAGTTGTTCTTTTGCTCAACATTAGTCGTTAAAACATATTCAAATTTGGCCATGATATTTTACTTAGATATTTAAAGCGTTAGAGTCGTAAGCAGCATAATTATCCTCAAAATACCACCACCACCAAACCACAACAACAACAAGAACAAACACCATCATCATCACCACCATCTAATATGTATAGCAGTTTTTATTAGTTTAAAAAGACCTTTTGAACTGTGTTACAAATTTAAAGATTTATAAGTTTCATACAGGCACTAATAATTGAAACTAATAAATTAAACAACACATGCATCATCAAAAAAGTCAAACATTTTACAAACTACTTACAGGAAACTATATGCTTTATAAAATATGTAAACTATCTGCAACAGAGATCTGCAACAGATATGAACTGCAACAACTATAACACAATTATAATAAGTGTCTGAAATTAAGTTACACTGACATTTTACTGTGTTGCAAGTAAATTTTTCACTAAATTTTAAGGCGAGAAATGCAGACAATGCTGGAAGTATTTATTACTGCTACTGAACACTAGCACTGTTTCACTCTATTTACAGTTGACCAGGAACATTTTGACAAGGATGGAGGCCACTTTCATGATCATCATTTTCCTCCAGATGGTTTTAATTGATATAAATAAGTGTTTTTTTATCAAAGACCCTGTATATGTATTTACTTTAACAACTGTGGTGACCACATTTGATGAAATTGTATGCTTGTGTCTGAATTGAGTTTTACCAGTTCATGACATTTCATGACACTTTATGAAAGATACTGTGATACTTTGAAACATTGTTACTGAATGAGTGAAATTGTAGTTACAATGTATGTGATCTATTTTTAAATTTAGAGTTATATGGCATGGTAGAATTGGCTGCATCATACAATTTCAGTTATTTCCATTAAAAAGGACAAATATGAACATATCTTAACATTTTTAGTGAATAAGAACATGCATAAAAATGAAATAACTGCAGTTAAAATATTTGACACTTAAATTGAAACTAATTATTACATATATCATTTCTGAATGTGATTATAACAAAAACCTAACTTCTTATTCCTGAGGGATCATGTCTGACTAGATATTTAGCATTAACTGTTACTTTTAAAAGATAATGTGATAGTTAAAAAACATTGTTACTATCTGTTTTCATTGTTACTGTGATAGTTAAAAACATTGTTACTGTACGTCTGTTTTCATTGTTACCTGTACACTGTATGTTTAAACATGTTCCCATTTTGTGTGGTGTACTGACAAAGAAAACCATGAATAATATCACAAAAAAAATCCATATTTTGTTCTTTCTCTACATTGCTGGTAGAAAAGACAATTTGCTGTACTTCATTTTGAATCAGATGCATTGAGATGTAGTTGAACTAATAATGACAAATATGAAATATTTAGAATATGCAAAAAAACAACAACAATAACTTGAGTAGCATTCAGCATTTTAAGTAAAAATGCAATGTCATATGAATAGTCATATTATATCTTTACAGGAATTTTTCGCTTAGTAAAGTCAGCACATATGTTGCTGCATCGAAAAACTTCTTTACTGACTTCTTGGCAGCTGTGGCCTCAACATAATATGCTGTCTGGACTTCCTTTAATGTTCTTGGTTTTCTGTATAAAACATTTGAAGAAATATCACACAATTCATATTGGTGAATAATCCTGAAAAACAAACTGATAGACAACATACAATTACATTGTTTTTAAGTATTCAATTATTACTCATTAATACAACAGTTTAATATGCACTCTTACTCCCAAATAAAATTTACCACAATTGATACAGATGTTTTGATATTTCAAAAAGGATGAATAAACGTCAAAATTAATGGTTCTTATGAAGGTTACCAAGTTTTATTTGAAAGAAAGGTGTATAAACGTGGTATATCAACCTTATGAAACTATAGAAGATCACAATAAATCTTTTATCATTCACCAATAATTTTATATGTTTGCCTTTTCGGCTATTAAATGCACAGTTACAATATTATTAGTAATTGATATTTTCCATAAATGCATTATTTTGTAAGTAGTTAAAGGTTTATCACTCAAAATTTATGACTGTTGTACATGTACATCAATTGATTTTGATTAAGAGTGTCACTTAAAGTATTTGATGTCTTTTAAATATAAGAAAATATAAATGGGCAATCAAACTTTCACTTAGGGTTGAATTCCACTTCTCGGCCAGCTGAAAAGGGAAATCAAAAATGATACACACATATTACTAACTACAACTTCTAACATTTCCTTTGACTAGTGATTACTTTCATTTATAGTCAAGTCATATGACACACTAATAAACAATACATGATGTGGTTTTCTTTCCACGTTACATGTTGTAATTTTCTGTGGTAGGTATAATAAGAACATTAAATAACAGACCAGTGTGTATGTAAAGGGGTAGGTCATACCCGAAACAGGATTCATGCTATAGGTGTATTCTGTACAACCGTTTAACAAAAACTAATAAAAATTATTGAAATACATGCACATGTTACGTAAATTATATTCGCTGACTTCTAGCTGGTAGGCTGAGCGTATTAGATCCTGCATAGCTGATCAGAGACCACTACACATGTATATCAAATCCGAAAGGGAAGCAAGCATTCAACACATGTACAAGACGGAATAGTAGTGTTTATAAATAAAAATGTTACATTTCCATATAACATTACAATTCCATTCACATTAAGCTTGTTACCTTTCCTTTTCCCCGTGCTAGTTGGTTCTCTGATACAGGAATTGGAGAAAATATCACAGAAAGGCATATCTTTAGACAGAATAATTTTTTAGAAGATATGAAATATAATTGTAAGAAAAGAAAATACTGATTTTATGTTGCCTTTTCTTAGTATTAAATATTCAAAAGAAGGTGTTTCACTGAACATGCAGTAACAGGTTATGTATATAAATATTATTATTTTTTCAAATAAATTACCCTTAGTATATTCAGGGATGTTAACCTGGGTCTCAATACCCTCTATCTCATCTACTTCTGCCTCACCTTAAAAATAGTACACAAAGGAATGGTAGCAGTTTTAACAGTCACTATTTTGTTTAAATTTCAATATCACTTCGACAATGATAAAATATGAGGTTTCAATAACAACGTTTTAACTTGTTTAATTTAAGAAAATGAGGGTACAAAATATAGATTAATATATTATTTCTCACCCTTCAGCAGCATCTTTTCATTATCATAACATTATAACATTTTAAATATACAACTTATTGTCATTCAAGGTAATTTTTAAAAAAATGTAATTTAAAATAATGAAGAAAAAAGTTCTAATATCTTTGTAATTAATCAGTTAATTATACTGTATTAATATAACAGATAGATGCATGTTGCCATTCTGTGTGAATGCCATCCACTTATGCATACATGCGACCTCATACATGCCCCACGCCCTGGACTGCCAGTCAATGCTGAAATATATAAAAATATTAAAATAAATTAACGAAGTTGTTACGTGCCGAAATAATTAAAGAAATATGCATTTGTTTATAAAGCTGCAACTACAGTCTAAAAGTACAAAAAAATTGTCCACAGATTTGTGTGCATTTGTCTTAAGTTGAATATAAACTGAATTTAACACAAGAAAATTGCAAAATCTAGCCACGATGTCACAGCCTTGAAATTAATGTAATGTCGACGTTACGTTTGAAAACTAAATAACGTTTACGTATTACGAGTATATCCGAACATTGCAATATAAGTATAATTCAATCATAACTTATTTGATTAAAATGAAATTCAAATGAATAAGGTATAAATACTTATCCACTATTTAGATGAAGTTTGAAACTGGAGCAGAAAAAATAGCCTACTATCGACAAAAAAAGAAAGAGACGATTCAAATATACAAGCTTCATTACTACCATCAAAATGCCGAAAAACTTAACACGCATAAAAAACAACAACGGTCAATTAAGAAAATGTTGTTTCAAGCTCCGCCGAAAGGAAACGAAAATCAAAAGAAAAGATATCAGAAAAATAAACGTAACAGAGAATATCAAGCGAAATACAAGGCTAAAAGCAACGTTAGGTCCGACACCACATACACATTTAAAAACAGAATGGAAAAATGCAGACTGCTTAATAAAATCAAAGATGTAGTTCCAGGAACACCGACAGCACAAAGAAAGATGTTCAATGAATTAGTGAAAGAAAACACTCCGCATACAGAAAATGGGCTTAGTGAAATGATTGTAACAAGTGTTAAAAGTATGGTGACAAATTTGAAAAAAAAAAGAAGTGACGAAGCAAGAGCTGCGATAAATATTCTGACAGCAAGTGTAAGCGGTGAAAACTGAATAGAATCCAAGTATCAAGTTCACACTGCAAGGAAACTAGGGCTAAGAAGATGGAGGGTTACTGGCGGATACAAGAAAAGAACAGTATACTTGACATCCGAAAAGGCATGTTATACAGCAACCAGCAGGAAAGCCAGAAGTGATAAGCTTACTGACGCAACGAAACATATCATCTATGATGCATGGCTATCTCCAAACAACTCACGGCCGACCGGAGATAAGGCGGATGTAAAGCGTCTAAGAACCGGATATAAGACTTACTTATCTCACTCTCTTTACATAATGGAAAAAACGCAATCTGAAATTTATGAAGATTTCAAAATGACACACAGCAACATCAAAATAAGTCAACGATGTTTTGAACGATTGAAGCCATTTTTTTGTTCAACCACTACGCCCAAAGGACCGGAACACGTGTTGCTGTCGAAAGCACGTAGAGGCCATACGTCTGTTCAGGAAATGCATGGAGTACAACAGAAAACATGACCGCACTCACCTATCATACGAGCACCTCACAGACGTGGTACAGACAACGATGTGTCCGAAACCGGCCAACCGTATAGAATGCATTCGGCGCACCTGTCCAAACTGTGGTGTACACAAATCTCCACTATTTTCAGAGTCGGTTCCAGATACTCAATCCGTAAACTGGGAAAAGTACGAGTATGTACGGGTTAAGGTGAAAGAAACCATTGATAAGAAGAAGTTAATGATGGTTAAGAAAAACACGTCCGCTGCCGAAATGTTCGATTATTTTCGTCAGTTAGGCCACTACTTTTATATAAATTGGTTTACAAAACCGGCGGGTCTAATTTTCCGAAAAGTACAAAAAAATAAAAAAATGAATTTCACTTTTTTCTTCAAAATTATTTTCCCGACCGTATTGATTTTGGTGCGAAACGAAAGAAAAACGAACAGATGAGAGTACGAATGCAGTAGATCTCGACTGGTTTGTTGTTCTGTAGCCGTATTCGCCATTTTATAGTGATAGCATGTGAGCCAGTCAACTGTTATGGCAGCGCCGTTGGCAATGGCGGAATTGACGATAGCAGTCATTGTTTGTATGAAATAATTAATTAAAATATGCAGGAGTTGTGAAAATAACAAAAGCAATAAACATTGGCAAATTTAACAGCCGCCACAAACAAAAACTGTTACGTGATTGTTGTTTTTCCCCGCCAATTTAGGTCATGAAAACATTGTTGTTTATAGATAAAACATAAAAGTGTCAGCGGCTGCCATCGAATTAGTAGACACAAATATCTGTAAATTATGTGTGAGAAAAACATTTATAACATTTTATGGCTACATATCAAATAACAGTGCCCTAAGTGTGAGTGGTGAAATCGAAAGTAAAATTTCTAAGTTGACACCGGTGACCTAGTTTCACAAGTTCGGTCGGTTCATTTTTTAAATGGTTTGGAAATACTTATCATTGAGTCAATGTAAAGCTTGTGTTTATTCTAGATTACATGTTTATTCATGTTTGGGTTAATAGTAGAGTAAAAACAATGAAAGAGTTGAACACATGTGTCAATGACATTTACTAATGCCAGAAGTTGTGTGCAAAACATTTAGATAAAACAACACGGAAAACTATTTTGAATAAGTTCATTTCAATTTGTAATGAACTTGATATTTCACTATAAATGAGATTTGTTGTTGTAACCAAGGAATACTCTTTAAAATGCAAGATAAACAATAATGAAGTATAGATCGATGCCCTGTTAACGCATGTATACACAAAATGGCGGAGATGGAAGAAGATGAAAATATTCAATACATAATTATGGATTTCACTGTTACTATCATTGGCACATAAAGTTAAGTCACATGCACGATTTATTATTTTGCTATGTGACTTTTATGTACTGATGTGGTATTTTGCTACAAGATTTGAATTTGAAATGGATTTGGTGAACATATCCGGACTTAGCATGAATCGGGTTACACACAACTAGGACCCCGCATGGTAAAGATGATTAAAACTCAAATCTCGGTCTAGTTTGGATTTTAGTTTTTCAGGAATTGTTTTCACAATATTAAAGCTCAAATGACTTTATTAAATGTTACTTCCTTATTTACAAAATTGGTAATTATTTCACTTCATTGACATTTTCCAATATTGAAATAACTGAAACAATGTTTAGAAAATGTAATGTATTGTTTTAATACAGTGCAATTTTTGTGGATTTTAATGCGTAAAATTCGCCTTCTCTCTTTTTTTTCAATTTAATTTTGGTCAGTTTTAAAGTGTTCTGCATTCACGTTTGCTTTAGCATACCCTTAAAGCTAAACAAATATATCTTGCTGAGTGATATTCAATGTGTCTTTGATAAAAAGTTTAGTTTATACATGTAAACATGTTTTAAGTCAATTTGATTAATGTTTTATATTCACAGTATGTAAGATTTAAACATTGTGTTTAATTAGAACTTTGAAACTTTGAGTGCATTAAAACATGCATTAATAGCAGTTTAAAAATGTCAAGTTAATGATATACATTTTCAATGTTTTAATGTTGTTCTCTGATTTTCACCCTTCAAGAGTATGTTTTGTGACTTTTTTCCTTTTTTTTTTTTTTTTCGACCACCCGGTGGACATTTTCTGCAAAAATTCTTGTAAACCAAAAAATAAAAAAGGAGTGGCCTTATTGGTCACATATTCTGAACATCAGTTCAGTGCACACTGGCAGCAGGAACAATTGTCAACACTGAAAAGCAGTTTGTAGATGAACCAATGTCTCGTCATTCATGACTTTAGCGAGAACTATCGTTGTATCGAGAAACAAGAACTGCAGTCGACATACTTTGGGAAAACAGAAGTGTCAATGCACGTATCTGTTGTATACAGGCACGCTGTTTTAGAATACAATCATCTTAGTAAAGACACAATTGTCACTGAAGTATTATACGCAATAAGCCCTGACACAACACATGACCATTACTTTGTGTCAAATGTTCAAGACAGAATCAAACATCACCTTGACAACGTCGGTTGTAAAGTTGACGACATGATTGAATTTACTGACTTGTGCTCTCCAATACAAGAGCAGAACTTGCATGGGGGTTTCAACATTGCTCTGTGAGAAACATGGTTATAAAAGATTTGAACGAAACTTCTTCGAAACCAGTCACGCAAAATGCCCTCAAGATGCTGCGGGGGGATTACTAAAACGACAGCTCGACATTGCCGTCATGAAAGGCGAGTCTATCCAAAGTGCACGTGACGTGTTTGACTTCGCCAAAGAAAATTTGTGCACACCTAAGTCAGGCATATATCTCAGGAGAATATTCGCTTACATCGAGTCGATTGATAGATCCACTACCTACAAATTTAGTGCTGTTCCGAACAACAGAAGAGTGCATCAGATGTCAACCTGCTGCCCGGGCACCATTACCATTCGTGAACAATCCTGTTACACGTGCGATAACTGCTTGTTCGGTAAGATATATAATATTATTTCACTACATTTGCGAGTGTTTTCTTTGGTTATTTATTTAAAGTAACGCTCTTATCAGTGCAGTAACAAGAATGTTAAGCTAAGCCGTGCGGTGTAAGTGAATACGTTATAAAACGTTATATCCGATGTACAAACGATGTTATCACATTACTGTCCATTGGATACCTTAAATAATTAAACATAATGCAATATATATGAACTTTTTTTTTCGGTTCATTTATTAATTTACATTAAGTATAGGTTTTATTTTGTAATTACGTTCTCTATCAAAAGGAAATTATTCTACATATCTACGCACTATACTACTGTGCTATGAAATCATATTTATGTTAATCTTAATTACTTAAATTTTCAATAAGGTTCCAGCCCTTGTGATAACTTGGATAAGACGGGAGAACTTACCAAAGTTAACGTGGGGAATGTACCGGAAGGTGAATTCAGTGCTACGTACGAGTGTGGCGACGAGGAAGCATCTCTGTCAGATATTCTGACTGTTGGCGATGTAGTGGCGGTAATAGCCGACGACGAAACAGAAGACTATTACCTACTGAAGGTATGACTTGTATTTGATTAAAATAGTTACATTTAATTAGTTGACAACATAACGTGGTTGAGAGCAAATGTTTGTTAATTCGCAAATCTATACATAGTATTCAAATAATTGTGTTAAGATTAGTATGGCATTATGTCTAAGTTATGCAATACAATACATATAGTATTAAAATAATACACTACATGGCGGAATGAAATTGTTCTGTTTCAGTTTCTCTTTGCTGCGAATGAAATTCATGTAAAATATTAATTGATATACCAAATTATGATAATATACATATGATAATATATCATGATAATATATCCCTATTGTATCGTTTATCCAATTATAAGTTCATACACGTTACATCACAGGTCACCAAGGCAACCCACGTGCTAACCAGGGATACCGATGATCAGTGGGGAAATCGTTTCATGAAGGGCAGCTCGGTAGTACAGGGCTTGTACTTCAACAAGAACGGACAGACGTCTAACAGGCTTAAAGCGATTGTTTATGCCGAGGCAGTTATATGCATTGTAGGCCGGCCCGCCGAAAAAGATATTCAACTTTCAGAGTGTGATCATTTGGACATAATCCAAACTGCTAGTAATCTTCAAGACATCTAAATGCATGAGACAAACAATGTGCAATAGTTCATAATTAGTTTGTATTAAATTGTATATCTGTGTATGAACTTTTACGTAGAACACTGACATATGTAAGTATACATTCTTGTTTGTGTAATGTTATTTTCATATAGAGGTTGAATAAACATTATACGTACACACATATCAAATATTTCTTAAAATATCGAACCAACATTATTTATGAAAACTGTAACCCAAACACCTTCAGTAATTCTTGTAACGTTAAAACGGTTAAAAATTACGATAACGTCGGTTACGCTAATGTACGCCAATATCGTACGCAACGTCATATATGATGAATCGATAATTAATAATGGTTCAATAGTTTCCCACAGGAGCCCCGCTATATACAGCATATTCCATTTCCTTACAGTTCTAAAACTGGGTATATAGTTTTAAAGGATTAATATAAATACACTTTTTTATCATCATACTTCAAAACCTCAAAACTGGACGAATACGGACATTTATAACAATGTTGGAAATTAGTGGTTTATACCCAGAAAACGTATGTTTGTTATCATTAGTGCATTGACACTAATTAGACAGCCCACGTACGTGTTTCAATGTGTAAACTTGCGATCGAGTCGAGTCATTTTGACATTGAGAGCGGATCAATATAGAAGAACCAAAAACGAATTTATAACAGTTTATATACGTATTGGATTGAATGACAATTAAATTATGCGATGAAAGAGTTCTGGTTCACATATTCACCTGTTTTTCTCGGAAATATTTACCATCGAAACCTAGCAGGTTGAACGGATCTTCATCGACTGGGATACGACACACATGTGATTCAAGTGCATTCAAAAATGATTTATTTTTTATTTATTTTTATTTTTTTTGGGGGGGGGGGGGGAATGGATTGTACAAAAATATTCGGAAAGTCAGATTACAATCGAAAATTTGGTTATCGCCAGAATGTTAGCTTCCTTTGAATGAACTTAATTTCAGTTGCTCATGTTTAATTATAACTAACTTAAGTTTTATTTATTATTACTCGCTTTTCATTCTGAGCATTATCGTTATGTCCGCTATCAATGTCACATTAACGGGGTTTATATTACAGCGTTGTAAAATAATAAATATCACGACAATTTAAATTTCAACTTTCTTATGCTTATAAATGGTGATGAATATAATCAAATACCTATTGCCGACTCCGAGGCTGATGAACCGGGGATGACGCTGAAGGCAGGCGTTCCCTTCATGTCCTGTATGATGGCCAACGTCGTGTCATCAACGATAGGCAGCGGCTTACCCCCACCCGTTTTTGCGGCATTTTGGCATTTTCTTGGGCGACGACAACCTTGGCAGAACTCGCCATCTTTCGATGTTTTTCTTGGAGTATTTTTTTTTGCATCTTGTTTTGTATCAAAAGACACTTAAATAGACTAGTAAATACAACCTGCGATGAATAACAACCTTAAATAAAGCCACCAGAAATAACAAATAGGCAGTGGAAGACCAATTAAAAAAAGGAACTTGCGTTTGTCATTAATTTATACTGGTATGTTTTCATATTAATGCATATGTTTTGATATTTTTCATATATCATCAACAAAATAACGAGATTCAATACCAATAGCCTTGGAGGGCAAAAAGCCGCGTCCACTGTATTCTGGCACCCACGGCAAGATTGAGCACAGAACAATCTCTGCCCCAAGGAGCTGCCTATATGAGGAAATCTACAACTTCTGAAGCATTCCTGAATCAAAAAATGGTCTGTTTCATTGAAAATGTGAGCCCGAGTATTCAATTTTACTGCTGAATATTTTGCATAATCATACACATACTTCATTGTAAAGACCTGGATTGTCTAGGATGTTGGTAAGTTGGTAGGTATTGTTTAATGGTCAATTACACGATGTGATTTTCATACAACTTTATGGCCCAAAATATAGGTTGACAGTTGTTTTAATTTTAATACATTATCAAGTTAAACTCGTTTGACTAATGATCAAAACAAAAAAGACATTAAGTGTGTACAGATAATAAAGAGCATTTATTTATCTTAAGGTTTTAGGTTTTCTTAGTTAATAGCTACGTAGCCATAACAACATGTTAAACAAACGCCAAAATTTAGCTAATCTTTAGTCAAAAATGGACACTGACGGAAGAGAAAAATCACTCTTAACATATTGTGGTAAAAATGACAGAGGAACAAATGTGTGCCAAAAAAAACTGATAAGAATGGTTAAATTGACAGTCATCGTAATTTGACTTCTAGATAAACAAGCCGAAATTCTTATACTAATGCTTGGCCCTGCTATATAAAATTCAAAAATTGAGCCATCCCAGAATACATTATAAGCAAGGTTTGCGGGCTTGTGTTAACTTTGACCAGGGCTAAAGTTTAATAACTATTTCTGAAAGTTTCTTCCACGCACAACTACCAAGATGGCCTTGATCGGCAGGCATGATGAGATCTCCCATCTTTGCAATTTTCTATCACAGCATCATGTTGGCAGTTATGTAGCTTATGGGTGCTGATGTTGTGAGTCAAATGTCTTTGACAGCCACTAAAATTTAATATCTGACAAGACAGTTTACATGTATTTTTGTAGCGAATTTGATGTTAGCAAATTTGGCTGACTGCATCCTGCTTGAAAGGCACACTTTTTTGTATACCACAGATCCTGGTAGCTTACTTACCCCCTGGTTTGTATCAGATTTGCCACATGGTTCTCCGTTCGTCCAAAGACTGTCTAGAGACTGACGGTACCATTTCAGGTGTCCGGAGGATTGAAACTCTTGTTTTGTTTCCCAATGTTTCTATAAGCTGAAGTCTGAAACAAAAAAACGATTGGTTCATAGTAACTATTTCTTTATCGTCATACATTTTCTTGGCATAAATACTGCTAATGAAGGTTATTGAGACATTGATATGCTGGTTATAATGGCTGTACTTGGCTGTATATAGTAGCTACAAAAATAAGAGATTAGGGATACTTTTTAAATATTTTGACAATTGTATGTATAATTGTTCTGAGTCTGCCATGCTTGTTGAGAAATAGTGATTACAGGTGTTTATTGAAAGATTCACCCGTGTTTAAATCCGTACTCAAAATGTGTATCTAATAGGGGCGGCAAGAGGGTACTTACACTGTTCTGATTTGCTTGTAATGAGACGCAGTTTTCGACAAATTGAGTTTGCGGAAGGTTTCAAGTGCTCATTTACTTTCTATCTGTTTACTAATAAACTTTATAATTCTTTAAAGTCAAATTTGTTCATGATATTTTCATCCATTTCTGATAAAACATTTTAGTGAATGATGACACCCCCCCCCCCCCCGAGTCAGTTGGTGTACAAATGTAAAACAAACATGAAACGTATTATAAAAATAATAATAACTTCCAAGCCTCAGTGTGAACTTCAGTTTTTGAGGGACTAGTTTAGATATAATTAAATTGCAGGACATTTTTTTCTAAGAATAATTAATAGAAAAAGTAGGGATGTAACGGATTACCGGTAAATTGTCAAACAGACAAAATAAATATTGTACCGCGTTACAAGTTCGCCCACCAACGCCGTTGTTTTCATTTAGTTTCCGAAAATGAACCAGAAAGAAGACCGGTGTTTCCTGCACATTGTGACCCGGTGTCGCTGTAAAAGTTACATCGATAAAATAGGCAAATAAAACGTCTAGTCTTTTAGATTGGTTTGCGATGGCGGGAAATAGAAAAGGATATACGGGAAAAGCGCGGTTTTGGGACATTTCAGGCTCAAAATAAAACGCAAGACAAGCGATGTAGTTGAAAATGCGGCTTGTTATGTTTGTACCCACTTCTTGTCATGCAGATGTCCGCATAAAACTGGAGGATTTCTTCAACTCTCACCTAAGAAGGCAGCCTGAAAGACTTTGTTGTGAGTGCAAAATTGCACAACATGTGCATAGATGATGTTGTCGTGTTTGATGGATAACTCCAAGTTGCCCACGACAATGCACCACCATACATAAGAGCGATTGATCGGAAGGACAGAGGAGCTTTTATTGCAAGAGTTTGAAATAAATACATTGTTTGAGTGTCTGCAAACTTGTAATTTGGAAAAAAATAAGAACATATTATTCCATATTTGCATTTTAGATTGCAATAATTTAAGGATTTTCTATATCAGCTTTCTTAACTTATCCTAATTTGTTATAAATTTAGTGTTGGTTAAGTCTATTTTTCATTTTTCCAAATGTAAAATGTTGTTAAGTGTTTGTATTCCGACTCTTCATAATATCTTTTTTCAACTTTATTTTTATTCGTTTGTGTGTATAAAGTATTCGAACATTCATACCTAGCTTTTTTATATTTGAATTGAAAAAAAGCTAAGAATTACTAATGTTAACTTCAGAGGCAAATGTTGGGTTACTTTACCTGGAAATATGATGACGTTCAAACGATTACATTATTGATTTAATCAGGATTGTTGGGATAAGAGTGAGGTTGTGCACACAAACTGGTTTAAACCCCCAGTAAATTTACATTTTACTGACTGTTCCAAGGCGGTACCTAACAATTCTTTATAACATACCTAGTTTTTTTTTATGTATATATAGTATGTATGCACTGTGCTGTTTGTGGAGTTTTGTGCTGTTCTTCTTTGTTTCTTGTTTGTGATTTTATGTTATATGTCTTAGGCGTTTACCCGGTGCCATTAAACCGGGTTTATTTTTAAACTTTTTGCAACTGAGCTTTCTGCAGCTTTTTGCATAAATATTAATAAACCTTATACATCCAGTTTAAAAGCATCCTATTTAGATCTGTAACTCGAAGTTTGGGAAGATATATTAAATATCAAACTTTAGAATAAATGTGATGATTTTAATATTAGAATTGTCAATTACACTTTTTTAGATGGAGATGTTTTAGTTCACCCTCATATGGTGGTTTTATTGCACAAGTGATAAGTTTCGCTTGAATATGTACAAATATTAAAGATTTCAGCTCTCGCAGTAAACATATGACGGAAATACTTCCAAAACAGGGTTTCACATAGCATAAATTAAGGAAAACTTTCTAAATATTGTTAATGGTTATTACGATATTATATCAAAATACAATAGTAATTTTAATAGGATAGGGTAGTCCACTTTGTGTGCATGAAAGGTCCCCTCAATATATTTGCTGATTTCGTTAGAGGAAGGGCTCAGGTGCTAGAGAAGTGAGGGTGATCGTGTCGCATCATGGTCATAACCAAAATCCAATATGGCGGCCAAGATGGAAGCCAAATTTTGAAGGATCAACATAAGCAACAATGCAGGAATTTACATACTCAATCTGTGTACAGGTTAGATTTATTTATAAATTTTCTGCTTTATTAAACATGGTGATAACTAACTTTAAAGTGGAAACAATAAGTTTTTATTTATATTTTTACAATTTTCATCCAAAAATATGCCCTAGAAATGTAACAATGGCCCATAACGTTATGTAGTACTTGCAATATATATGTTAAAAAAGAAGTTATTATGGTTTATGTGATAAATGAAAATGTTGAGATGATATTAGGTCACATTTTATATAAATATTCTGATGAAATGTAGTATCTAAAGCCAAAAGTATGGCTGGGGTAATTTGACAAGAAAATTAGCCAAATTTCAATTATCGTATGTCTTGACACTGTTGTAAGACACATTTTTCTTAACAAGTGTTTTTTTTTTCTTTTTTTTTCACAATGACATTAATATCGGTATTTATTCAATTTTCTTAAAGAATACATTATAATTTTTACTATAATAGTTTATAACACTTTTTGATATATAACATTATGATATGATCAACTGGAATACTAAAATATTAAAACTCCAGAGTATAGTGCAAGTTTTCATACAAATGGAAAAAATTATATCAATATGAGTCATTATATATTTTGGCAACATTTGCTGTCCTAGGGGTTGCGTTCAAGCACTCTTCTTATTAGGCTTTAACATTTTATTTTATATGAAACTTTATGGTTTGTTGCACATTTGTAGCAGACCCTATTAAAACAGATAGAAATATAATTTTTACATGTTTGAACATGTAAACACGACACAATTTGACTGTCTCCAGGTCATCTTTTGTGTATTTATGGCTATGTAATTTTCAACTGCCAAGAGTTATGTAAAAAATCACCCTGCCAACTTTATTTTATGTTTGACTAAAATAATAAAGCATAAAAAGGAATTTAATCCCTTCATCAAAAAATAATTTCCAAAATCTGTACCCAACGTTTAAGTATCTCATGTAACAAAAAAGAGATTTGTTCAAAATAATAACTGATCCTTTCATGATTTGAGCAGAATATCAACCTCCATTTGAGGAGTAATCTTTCCCGAAACAATATTTGACAAATGGCGGATCATTTTAGAAGTACAGTGGTGTAATTGATATATTAAAGGAAATTGAGTAGATGCGTAATTTGTATGCATGTCTCTAATGTTACAATGTATATTTCTTCAATTGATTTGGGGTATGAGTATGATTTATTTGACATTACATATGTATGTAATGAAGATTCAAAGAATATGTGTGGCTTACTTCGTATATAGTAAGATAAAAACAAGCAAATAATTCACTCATGTAACATTCACTCATGTAACGGCCATTTTGTTACAGTAGAGATGCAAAGTGTTACAGGAGAGACACTCTATGCCTAAAAATAACGAAAATATGGTGGTGTTCATTAATAGTGTAATAAATTATCACATTATATAGTAAGAAAATCACTATATTTAATTTAATATCCCATTTAAAGTTGAAAATAATGCTAACATTTCGGTTTCTAGTTTCGTCGATCCAATTATTTTGTTACACGAGAGACCGTTTTTGTGACAGTAGAGTATGTCATTAGTATGTCATTTAAGTGGCTAATTATAACTACGTGTTTATGATTTTAAAGTTAAATGGTCAAAGGTTTTAATGTCATCTTGTCGTTAAGCCGTTTTCATTTTGTCATTGCACATGATAATTTATCGAAAATGTGTTACAGGAGAGACCAACTATTGTTAAAGGAAAGATTTTCACCGACCATTTTGAGAATTTTGAATATGATTACATAGAAAATTGAACTTTAAATTATTTAGTTGTGTCCATTTCATTATAATAGTATATTTTTATTAGAAATCCTCAACATGTTAGTAATGTTCGAGCTGGAAATGCTGTTTTCTGTTTTACTGTTACATGAGTGAACTAATGTTACACGAGTTTAATCATGACTACATATGCTTCGTTTTATTTCACCATCAATTTTTTTTTTATTTAGCTAGCAGTATATTCTATTTAAATAAAATTTCCATCAACACGAGTACTCTTAGTGACACTTTTTTAAACAACACATGAGATAATTTTGTTATCACATAACTATGCCCGTGTATGGTCGATGCGGACGGAAATTGCCTTCCATCATGCAAAAGTATTCTTGCATTTGGTGAAACCGATAACGTAGAAGATATAGAACTACGGATAATAGCAGAACTTGTTAGAAATGAGAACAAATACCTGAATGGTACGGTTATGATTGACGGGATTGAACATAACAAGAACTGTATAAAAAGACCAGTAGACCCTTTCAGGGTTGAGCATGCTTTTCTCTGATGGGATCTGTTGCATCTTTGGCCTCGCACGTTACAGTTTGTGGCAGCGGTGGGATGAACACAACTAACGGGCCGGAGTTGCCTTACCCACGAGTTTCCCAAGCCAAGATTCGGGACGAGACATCTCGGAGGTGGAAGTAATGTAACGTTCCACTGTAGGCGGAAGTGAGTAAATAGTACGTTGGTGTACTTTGTAGGTTGTATGCAAATTGGCATATCCAGGTCTCCGTGTGGATGGACAATATAATGTACAAAAAGACCAGTCGACTTCTTCAGGCTTAAGCATGCTTTTCCCTAAAGGGATCTGTTGCGTCTTTGGGCACGCACACTACAATGGCAAAAACGGGAGTGAATGTCATTCAAAGCAACTTCATTTGAATGAATCTGAACTCAATGCTGATGGTTGTGAAAAGGAAATAACAAATGTAGATGTAGAAATTGCGATACAACCAGATCATTATGATATTAAGTTAGATGAAAATGACAAATGCGTAACAATGAATGTTCACAAGAATACGGATGGTGGATATGCCTTTGAACTTAATGACGGAAACATAGCACTGAAAACAATTATGACACAGTAAAGGTATCAATTGGTCCAGAAGAGTCATCCAATCCTTATATTAAACCAGATAGTGCCAAAACGACTGTTCAAATAGAAGTAACAGATGCCATTTTTCCAATTGATTGCATCAGTGAGACAGTAATACTGGAAACCCCGAATGAAACTTTTCCGATAGAGAGCATAGATAAAATTATCCAATAGAAAGAACAAAGTAGACTGTTCCGTCAAACATCAATGGAGCTGTTCCAGACAAACAAACACATGATACTATAAAGATAGACGAAACAAAACTATATAGCACGAGTGAGACTATTATAAAAGAAAGCACAAACGATACTGGATCGTTGAAAAGCACAAATAAGACGGTCCTAAACAGATATAGAAACGATAGAAAGAGAAAAATGAGACAGTTCAAATGGAAATAATAAATAAGAGTGGTCTAATAGAATGCAAAAATAAGTCTATACCTAAATTGAAATTGTTTATAAATTTAATTATTTGGGAATTGTGTTCACCACAGGTGGGTCTTTTAATACGGCCTTTGAAAGTATAGCTGGTCAAGCCATGGAAGCAATTTACACGATGAAGTCATATCTTGTTAAATTTCCATACATCTCTGTTAGTCACAGGTTAGATTTATTTGATAAACTTATCGACCCAGTGATATGTTATGGTAGTGAAATCTGGGGATATTCTAATGCACCAGTCTTAGAGAGATTGTACCTTAGATTTTATAAGCAATTACTTGGAGTCAAATTGCAGACCCAAAATGTCTTTGTCTATGGTGAATTGAGCAAGATGCCATGTAAAAATAGAACTATGTACAATGTCATTAGATATTGGACTAAGATTATATGTACATCAGATATAAAGTATGCTAAACTTGTATATAATATGATGTTAAATGACTTAGATATATATCCAAATAAGCCATCTTGGGCAAAGCATGTTAGAAACATATTACAACGATTAGGACTTAACGATGCATGGTTATTCCAGACCGTAGGAAATGTGAATTTGTTTTATACCATGTTAAACTAAGAATAAGTGACCAATATAAGCAAGAATGGAATGCAGATATACAAAGTTCAAGTAGAGCATTAACGTATAGACTGTTTGCTGAATTTACATTTCAACCATATTTAGATATTGTTAACATTGAAAAGTATAGAATCTCATTAACTAAATTACGTGTTTCATCACATAGACTTTGTATAGAAACAGGTCGATGGAACAAATCTACACCTATTCCAGTTAATGAAAGAGTCTGTTTATTTTGTAACTCTTTAGAAGATGAATTTCACTTTATTTTCGAATGTGAATGTTTCATTGAACTAAGACAAACACTAATAAATAGATATTACCGTACCAACGCTAATGTTGACGCTAATGTTGTAAAGTTCAAAGATTTATTACAATCAGAAAGTTGTGTTGTTTTGAAAAAAATAGCAACATTTTGTCATAAAGCATTTGCTGCAAGAAACTTACTATTTTACAATTAGTAATATATGAGCATATATATATATATATATATATATATACTAGTACGTGCGTTGCTAAAACTCAAACATTGAGTTTTGCCTGAAATAATTATTATTTATTGTATTGCAAGTTACTCTCCTTTCGCTGTATCTTACTACATGTACAAAGTACTCATCGCCAACCATATGAATGTATTAACCATTGTATTTGTATACTGTACTCATGGGCTTATCCCTACTGTATATGTTTTTCCACAATAAACACAATATAAAATATATGTTCAGATAATTTAGATGTGAATGTGTGTGTGTGTGTGTGTGCGTGCGTGCATTCTGTGTGTCATAAACGATTGATGTGATATTGAGCTTATGTATACAACTGATGTATGTTCATAACCCTTAGACCTGTATGCATTCGTAGTATTTATTTAAAAACCTATCTATTTAAACTATACTATCAAAAAAAATATGCCGTTAAAATGTGCTGTTTTGTTTTGGAGCCACTAATTCCAGGCAGTGTAGAGTAACTTGCATCGACCATTGACGTGCGACATTTTCATTGAACATAGACACTGAATAAGGTTAAGGTAAGCATGATCCACCTTATGTCATGTTATGATAAATTTGGGAAGGAAATTGTTATCTGTATGATAAAGGGAATTTCCTTGTTTCGATTTGCACTCAGACTTCTACATTCGGCAAAACTTGGTGTTTACTTATTCGGACAAGGTATATATTTATTTTATGAATTTATAAAATGATTATATCAAATTATGTGCTTGACCGACTTAAATACCTTATTTCAGTAAGCTACAACATATACTTAAATCTGATTGTGATAAATGAAAAGTGGTTTATTGTGATTATCATGATTTTTTTTCCTATCTTAAGTCTAAAAAGTCATAAGAAGTAGATATTACGCAAATTACAAAAGAAGACATTAATAGTAAGATTAGGTTAATCCTGTTGAAGATTTTATCAGAAACTGGTGCCATTAGTATTTATACTTATATTTTGACAGTTTCGAAAAAAAAAAGTTCAGCCTAATGTTTGTAAGAAAATCAATTCATACAAATGACACTTAAACTGTATATATTTTTTTCTTTAAATTCGAAACCATAATTTTACCTTTGGTATATTATTCGAATAAATGCGCAGTATGAATTGATTGACACTTAATAGCAAACGGAATTTACCTTGGTCGTGGTATGGCATGTCATATAGTAGTCATGAATATAAATCTATGTGCATTCACCTGTATTCAACTTCCGTCTTAAATAAATTCATAAAATTCTAAATATTCATGTACATTATATACAATTTGTGATCGATATGTTTCTTAATTCCAAATGCCATATTGGCAAACGTTCTGCTCAACAATGGCTTAAAGGGGCTGTACTCCGTATGATAAAATAAACAAAAAAAAGAAAATTGTCGAAAACTGACATAAACTTGGCATCGATATGTACAATGTATTGAAACTTACTAACTGAAGTACCGCATAGTTTACAATTTAGTTATTTCGTATTTTTCCATTAAAAAAGATTACTGGATATGTCTACCAGGTAGAATTCATTCCTTATGCGTGATTGGCTAGTCGGTGTTATCACGTGATATTACCGAGGTAGCTCTATAGATTAAATATGTCCCTAATCTTCTGAAAGCCGCCGTGGCTCAGTGGATACGACGCTGCATTGCAATTTTGGCGACACGGGTTCGAACCCGGAATCCGACACATTTTTTTCGTTTTTACATTTTGGTAATTTTTTACAATTATGATATCAAAGCGTAACACATTCTATTAGATAATTGTCGTGAGAGTCGTTAGAAAAAATATTTTTTGGTGCCAATCTGGTGTACAGTCCCTTTAATTTACCATACATATGATTATTAGGTACGAGTGAACTTCAAAACATTGCGTTATACTGTTAATATTATAGAATGTTACGAACTACAATTGTTAAACGAAATCGCATTGTTGTAATCCCATTACATATTTCCCATGTATACAAGGGTCATATTGGCCATTGATTGAAACTGTCAGTGTAATCTGCCCTTGGTATATTTGTTGAAGGCACTGGCGCATTTTGCTTAAAATTATATTTCTGGTGTGATATCTCAGCCCCGAAATACCCTTCGAAAAGATGAAAGAGGAAAATGAAACTACATTGTAGTAGATAAATCTAAAAGAGTGACACGACGTTCAAGAACAATTTCATTTTTTATTGAGTTGATACAACCACGATAAATGTATGGGCAGAGAAAGTGTCATGTGACAGGAAAATGTCCTTTGTATACCCTTTTTATTCAGAAATGAGTAATATATATGCTTCATAATTCAAATCCGAATTCTGAAATAAATATCTTCAATCGTGAATCACCTATCTTCTTCTACCATTTCCTTCAAAGCAGCAATATTCTTTACAATTAATCGCGTGCTACCTTCCATTACGATGGCCGTCTTTCATAATTGACCGAGTAGCTTTAAATGTTTTAATCTAACGAGAAGTGTTGAGAAACGCTCAGTTTGTATCAGTTTCCTCCTCATACACGTGTTTTGATGAAATTGACAATACAATATGATTTTGAATTTAATGACTCTTATATTGGCCAGTGTATAATATGAAATCTACCACTTGAAATTTGAATAACCTTTTCATTTCTACATCAAATGCTAGCAAATTCAGATAAAGACTTGACCAATATCTTTTTAATTTAAGTGACAAATTTATATATAACATAACTGTTTAAGTACTTAAAGTATGACGTTGAATAAAACTGATGTTTGTTTTTTTTCATTCCCAGTTGATGGCGTTTAAAAACGTCTCTGGTGGAAGAAGAGGAACGTGGGTTCAGAGGCATGAATACGCTCTTGTAGAAGTGGCCAAAGAGCATATTTACCTAAATGCAAACTTAGTGCAAGCCTTGCATCTTATGCGGAACAGATGCATTATTAATGAGGAAGACTACAGGCGATTGGCGCAAAAATTTTCTAGCAGCGGCGAAAATACCCCGCGAGAAATGTTCATCAAGTTTCTGGGGGAACTTCGAAATAGGGCGACATTCAACGAGTTCACGTGTTTCCTGTTCGAAATGGATTGTTCGCCATTTGCCTATGCCTTATGCAATCAAGTTAGTCAACCACTTATCCATTTGTCTGGATCGGACGAACTCGATTCTACAACAGTTTTACAACAATTTAGTAATATTAAAAGTCACATAGACGACAATGTGTACAGGGGGTCGAAAAGTATGTCTGTTCAATGGTATGCTCAGAACAATTTAGCGAAAGGAAATAGAGCAGAAGATGATGCACAACGGCAATTTTATGTAAATCTTTACGCATCATTGTCGTTGCTTCATTTACATCTGTACACAGACGATCAACTACTTCTGCAAGAAGTCAGCGTGGACGAAGTTTCAAAGGCAGTTCCACAAAATACCAATATTACTTCGGCTTTGCTTACAGAGATGTGCATGCATGCCAAAATATGGGCTATTCGAGGGGACTATGTTAGGACATTAGAATGTGTAGATGAGATGAAAAAAATGCTAGAAAGGTTTGATCATGCATTCATGAGAGCACTTATCCATTTTTACTGTATCATCATCTACCGCAAATTGTATCCTTCGAGCTGTGAATACCTTGTCAAATTGGCCGCTGAGTCCGCTGACCATTCGCTCGGTGCTCTGTCGAGGCATTCAAAGATCAACACGATTTTGTTTGAGCGAATAGTATACACACATCTGGTCGAAGTTTATCTTGGCATAGGTCTCGATTGTTACGTTACATCAGGCCGCTTGAAAAAAGAACACAAACTACCGGCAAAGGTGATTATCGAAAGACTCGAATCGCAGATTAAACCCGCCATGGAAAGCAGGGTAAAGATGAGACTTTCCGTTTGTCGCGCGAAAATATGCGAGGATGAAAACGAGCCCAAACTAGCATGTGAACACATAAAAAATGCAATACAGAAGGCGGAGGACGGGTCTCAGTCAACACTAGAAAGGGATAACATCAACAACTACTACCAGCATCTGATAGTAAAGCTTGCAAGAGGCATGGGCCCTATACCAGACGATGAGGCAGTTGATGAGGAAGAAATTGATTATGACAATGCAGCTATTAATGATATCAATGCTGGAATTGTTGAGTTGCTGTACATCTTTTCCTGCTTTTGGTTAATAGGTGTTGTTATCTTTTTTCACTTTATTTGCATTTTTGAGTCGATATTTCTTATGTAATCTCATTGTTTCGATATTGTATCTTTGTGGTTTATAAATTATTTCCCTTATTGCGTTAAATGTTTCCTTGGTTTGTGTCGATTTGATCGAGTTGTTCATGTTTTTACTTTCAAGTAGAATCCAAATAATTCATGTTGATAAACAACAATGCAGTTACATGTGGTGTTCTACAAAGCAATATCATTTCTTTGGTTGCTAATTTGTGAAATGCTTAGCATACCTGAATGCATCTCTAGTTAAAGAAATAAACAGCTTGAATTCTGTTGTCGGTTGGGAAATTTAACAATTATGAGAGAAAATCGCTCGTGCACGAAAACTATAGTTACACTCTTAAATTATGGTAGATTTGAAGTACTTTGTACACCATGGCATCATTAACCCAGGACTATATTACCAGACATACATTTAAAGAATACATGTACATTCAAAAAAAGATAGTCAGCGCATTTGAAAGAAACCACATTGGTTCTGACATGATGCTGTTGAAGTGTTAGTATGGAATATTCCAGATACACGAACAAAAATACAGGTTCGCCTTTTATCATAGAAAACAAGACTAGAAAGGTGTGCGGGTTCTGCGCCTGGTATAATAAAAATCATAAAAAAAGGATTTTTTGAATTACACTGGCTGTTGTTGTTGTTGTTGCATTTGTTGTTGTTGTTATTGTTGCAAAGTCTAGTGCCTAATAGCAGCTCATAGCGCTGTGTCACATTTCCTGTCAATTAATTTACTACCTGTGCCGATGACAGACTGGTGTCAACTATTGAACGTAAACCGATGTGAATGAAGCAGTCCTATGTACCACATAACAGACACAGTGACTTACAAATATATATATATATATATATATATATATATATATATATATATATATATATATATATATATAGCAGCAACAAAAGAAACTATTTTACAGAACAAAGCACAATATACATATTATAAATCATAAATGTAGGACTTGTACATTATATTACATATTAACATTTTAACAGTTCTTTTATTTAAAAAAAGACAATTCAAAATATTACATCGAGAACAGTGGTCAAGACTAATAGCCACGTAACTAATTCTTTGATAATTCTTTTCTTACCATTGTTAAAATGCATTGGTAATGGTGGCCCCTTTAAACAAAATCGTCCCTTCCGTCCACATTAACCCACACACTGAGCTGCCTTTAGGTTGTCAATTGGTAAAATAGTGAAAACACAAGACCTATGTGATTCAACAAACACGTATAATATTGAGAATTACGGCCATGCTGCATAGACTGCCTGTCTAGACCTAACATCTTAAAACAAGCAGTCTGGCAGGATGTCCGTTATTCTCAATAGTATACGTGTTTGAACGTTGACCTGAAAGGCACTCTTGTTTTTTCAATCGCAGGGAACATTGCAGTTTCATGACCGACCATTTGTAAGAAATGTTTAAAAAATCATCTCGAACCAGTGATTCTTATTTTTAGATTATTATTCTTGTCCGAATCGGTCTAAAATTCAAGGCTCAAATCTGATGATCAGTCATTAAATGTGCAGTTTTGTCGCTTAAGGTATCGTGTGGGATTGATGCAAAAACGTATAACAAGAATTGCTTCACGACCCCTGACACCCTACATGGGGAGAAAGTGACACTTGTGTACTATACATTAAACAACGTTAGAAAAAAGTAATTTTTTATATAAGAAAATTATAAATGGTTGAAAGTAATCACTGTGTATTCGATAAAGTGACCATATCCGGTTTAGGTCACGGTACACACAATGCGGTGGAAATGAAAACAAAAAAACTACTGTCAGCATATCTGTTATGTTTTCAGAGGCATTCGAGGGGTAAAGAGTTTAGCTATTTAATGATTGAACTTTAAAAACAAACATCATTAAAACACATCATTAACATGAAATCATACAATAAAGAACTTCAGTCCATAATAAGACCTTATGATGCCCTTCCAAAGTTTTTACCGAAAATTTCAAAACATATCCATAATTCTAATGCTTAAACTCTGGAAGCAGTTTAAAATGTCACAATTGTACTGTTTGGGGGAAAAAATAGTAATGCAACATATATTTTGGTCTTCCTTTTTGCACTCAACCCAGCCTATTTATGAAAATATCGTAAATAAATGTATTTTGATTTGGCAAAAAATGTGTAAAATGAAATTTTAAACGCATGTTTTGGTAACGAGTGCACTAGGTGTTCATAAAGTGTCAAAATGTATTTAAATCAACGTTCTATGAAATAAACAGGATAAACCTGTCTAATTGGCAATACATAGGATAGACGTCCACGAAGCCATAGGAAATAAAAGGACATATGCATATGCGAATCTTTTCATTTAGTAATTGATTCCGTAAAGGAATAAACCAATGTTACTATATTCGTTTCATTATGCCATATTTTGATAGTACAACACATTGTTCAGGACTACGTATTTTCTTACCATGTATTGTAACAGGATCTTGTTTCTTTACTATTCACAAGTATTGTCCACTTAACCCCTATTTTATATGCTAGCATATGCCTATACGGGCGGATTGGTCCACACAAATATTATTTTCGGGAAATGTTATAATACACATGCTATTGAATATACTTCATTTTACGATAGTATGTAAAATGATTCTTATGGCATTATTAAAAGCTCTATTTTCATGCAAAGCTTGTGTTACGTTCTAGGAGTTTTAGACACGACGTGTGACTTATTACAAAATACGTTTACATTGAACAATACACAAACTGTTTTTATTTCATACATAAACAGTACTTTTTGAAAAATAATAATTAATATGGAAACTTCTTGACAAGTTAACACGCCTACCTTTAACAAAGACCATGTTTAATGACACAATAATACGGTTAACAGACACTTAACGGGACACGCATCACCTGTAACCAAGACGAACAGAACACACATGGATACTACAATGATGGGGCCACGTCAACAAAAGATAAGCTCTGAGATGTTTGACTTTGAAAGCTCACATTGTCAATTATACATGTAAGTATTGCCAACTTATTATCAAAGTACTGCAGGGAACTGTTGGCAATGTGACATCCCGTGACCCGTTTCAATAAAGATTGTTATGCTAAAGATCGTTATTTTGGGCGTACGGCCATTCTACATGCGAACGGTTTAGTTAGATGACATACATCAGATACATGTACCAGGGTAAAATGGTTAGCTCTTTTCAAGAGTTTAAGTAAAGGATATAAATAGTACATTTTAAACAGCAAAGATGTAATTAGCATTATGTACATGGGAATTACAGCATGGTAGAGTAATGTGTAGCAGGTTCACAAATGCTATAATTTAATATTCAACGTTAGCTTGCATGATTATTTTGTTTTGGAAAAAATGCTAAGAGGAAGTACTTACTTTATCGTGTAATTTAAAGAACATTTTTTTTGCTGACAGTATCAGAACATGTACTGTACAAAGACATGGTTGCATCTATGATTGGGCAAATCCCTACCTACAGACAATTATCAATATCTGCCCAGTCACTGTCCTGACAGCAGTAATACCCCCCCCCCCCACACACACACACACACTTTTCTCTTTCAGTATACAAGTGAGATTTCGTGTCAATATGGTGCAACAAATATGCATAAGATACGCCTGGTACTATTTGAGACAATATTAAGCCAAACTGTTTCCCTTATACGGCTTTTTAAACGTATATATTTAGATCCTCTAACATTAAATCATTGTGTAACTATGTTTATTGTGTTCAAATTGAAATTATCTTAAAGAAATCGTTGTGGCAGTGATCGCGATAGCGATAACTTAAACTTTAAAGGGAAGTCACTGCTGCACCTTTTGGAAAGCGGCTGACCGTTTCGCTACTGCCTTTGCGTCTAAATACTCGAATTGTAAACAAGAACTAACGTTTTATCAATCAAACTTAAAATATATTTTAGTTAACCATTGAAACCTAAAAACAGTTTCCAAAATGATTGATCCAGACATGGAATCGAAGGAGGATAAAAGAAAAATGCCGAAAATAACAAAGGTTGGAAAATATTTCTCATTTACGTTTTATGTCATATGTTTTCGCGATGCAGGTCAATCTCTCAAAGATTGCAGTGGTTTAAAAGCCATATACTCATTTTTTTTAATGGAGAATTTTGATAAGTTTAATATGACGCCACCTCAAAATACATCATCGTCGTATGACACAGTTAGATTGTGCGGTATAATGAACATGGTGGAGCTACCAATGTATTGCACATTCAACAGGATCCCTGATAAACGTTGTTCCAGTTTGACAGTTACTGTTTTAGTGCTGAGATTATAACAGTGCTCCAGCTAGCCCATTTATAGGGTGCTCCCCCATGCCCCTTTGCCTATCACCCTGCCACCTTAAATCTTGGAAGTGCCCTTTTCACAATTGCTCTATTACCTTTTATCCCAGTATTTCTCTTTTTATTATTGGAATCATCACCAAAGATCATCAGCCCTGTAGTCCACTGTCATAATTTAGACATATTGCGCAATACAGGTGATAGTAATGTTTCCGCTAGGTGTTTTAAGCATGGCACCAGCATCATGATGTAGAATGCAGAAAATGTTCTGAGCTGGCATTTCACCTTTCCATGTGCCTTGTCATTGTGATGTCATATGGCAGCTTCTTGTGTATTTGTGTAATATGCAGACAAGAGGTGTTATCATAATCGGTAATCTACTAATCCGATAATTTGGTTGTGTCTGGGCCAATAAGTGGAACATCGCCAGTAGGCAGAGCTATTGAACGTCGGCCATTTAGAATGTACATTGAAAACGCTGTCATTAAATCATGAAAGTTCGTAAAATGAAAAATGTTGTCAAGCACTAATAAACCTTTTAAAAATAGTGATAAATGTATTGAACCAGACATGCAATTTTAAAAATTATTGCTTTTGAAGCAAACATTCATTGGAGGTATTTAGTAAACATTGGCTTGGTAGTATAAAGAAAATCAAATACTTCACCCTTAATTGACCGTATGGCTTAATGTTTCTTCATGAAAAAAATTGACATAAAAAAAAGTATATGCATGAAAAGATGTATAGTGCCAGTCAGATAAATCATGTTTTGATATTCACTTGAATGTTTTAAAAAAGGATTCAATTTGCGAATCTAAAATTGAATTTAGGTTTAGATAGTATTACTTTTTTTGGAATTGGATTTACAGTTAATTGATTGGCATTATTACTCAAATTATAAAAGTAAGTTCTAAAAAGTAATTCATTTCACAAGTGTTTTTTTAATGTTTTTCTATATTTTACACCTGCAGGTGAAGAACAAGATGCCGGCTCCTGTACAGATAACAGCGGAACAGCTGCTGAGAGAAGCCAAGGAGAGAGAGTTGGAGCTTGTTCCACCGGTATGACAAACATATGAACCAGTCTGTGTATTAAATAACCAGTAGGCTAAGAGACCAAGACTACCTGAATTTTATCCCAATTTGATAAATGCAGATTAGGCTATTGAATAAAAAAGCAATAAATATCTTGAAATATAAACAAAGTCTTGACAAGACTTACTTTCACAGCATAATGTATGCATAAAAAAGTTAATACATGTAAATTTGCCATTTTCCCCAAAATACACTTTTTTCCCAATTTGCAAGGCACAGGCGGTAAAAATAATTTAAAAAAAAATCACTGCTTACAAACTAGATAAATTTCATTTTCAGTCTGATATTAACAAGTGAAGGTACAATGAGAATGAATCTTAAAAAAAAAAAAAAAGCAGTTTATAATTATGAAATTTATTTTTGTCTCAATGATTAAATCTGACATTACTTAAGACTTCCCTCTCTTAGTTGTACAAACTCAAAGACCTATTTTCAAAAAATGTGTTCTGTTTCTTTTGACCACACCTGCTCAAAACTTTCACTTTCTTTTATTTGTATACCGGGGTATGCTGTTTTTTGGTGCAATTTATAATAATTTTGATTTACTTTCAAATAACTTCTTTTTGCTGTTTTAGCCTCCAAAGCAAAAAATATCTGATCCTGATGAGTTGCAAGCCTACAGACTTCGCCAAAGAAAGGTATGACCATTTCTGATATGATAGTTATTAATGGATAAATAGAAACAGAAGTTAACTCAATGGTGAAAATCTGTTTCATAACTGTTCTTTAACATAAATTAATGTTAAAAGACTTTATCAATTACCAGGCTGGTAATGTTATGAGTAATGCACTGGTAATATGTCTTCCTGGCTTGCTCAAATTCTGAATTTTATATAGCAGGGCATGTTAAAAAATTTGATGCCAAGCAATAGTATTGGAACTCGGGCTTGTTCATCCAAAAGTCTAATTCTGATGACTGTAGTAGACTATGGAAGATAAAGCGTAAGCACCAATACACTTTTTATTAAGGAGTTATCTGTAATTGAGGAAAACCAGTCTTTATGAGTTTAATTAATGAGTTACTAGTATTATAATAATATAAATACCTAAAACATGGTTGTATAACGACCACAATTTACTAACTAATCATTTATGACATCATGCCAAGAGTTATTATGCTATTTATTTATATGATGCTGACATCATTTATGAATGATATTAACTAGTTTATCCAGAAGGTAATAACCATTTCTACTTACTGCAGATGTTTGAAGACAATATTAGAAAGAACAGAGGGCAAATAACAAACTGGATCAAATATGGTGGATGGGAAGAGAGCCAGAAGGAAGTACAGAGGTAACATTTGACCCTTAAAAACGGACATTTTGTATGATCATTTTTTTCATTGATATTACTGTGAAGTATAAAATGTAAAAACGGAACATAAGTAGTTGGATTGGTCAATTTAGTCTAAGTTTATTTTATTTTGTCTGTAAAATGTTCAGTAAAATTCATAAATCTGATTAAATATTTATCTGAAATTCTTGGTATCACTACATTTTGTTTTACACTCATTGATAATGTGACCCTAAGTCTAATATGGCTTTTTGCTTTTGTTATATTTGAAGAATTAAATAACTAAGTTTTAACTCATTTGTGATAAATAATAATTGAATACTTAAAAGCTGCAAAGAGTTTGTCAATATATGTACTGTGTTATTTTCTTTTTCAGAGCAAGGTCGGTGTATGAGAGAGCGTTAGATGTTGATCATAGGAACATCACACTGTGGTTGAAATACGCCGAAATGGAGATGAGGTAATGGGGCATGCAATTGAACATTTACCTTTAAAGATGTTTAACACTTTGATTTTAAATTAGCATTAAAGTGATCTGTCCTGGGTTGTAATGCTACATAAAGTTTGTAGCGTTAACAGTTCCTTAATGGTTAATATTTAATTATGTTTATCATCAATATCCAAATCAAATCTATTCAGTCATCTATCATTCATCAAATTGCCTGACACAATGATTGCCAGAATGAGTGTTCTTCTTCAGAGTATTAATTATTATGCCCCCCTTCGAAGAAGAGGGATATATTGCTTTGCACATGTCGGTCGGTAGACCAAAGCTTGTCCGACTGATAACTCAACAATTTTTGAACGTATGGTCATCAAACTTGACATGAAGGTTGGGCTTGACCAGTAGATGACCCCTATTGATTTTAGGGCTCATCGGGTCAAAGGTCAAGGTCAGAGTGACCTTTAATGGTAAATAATTTTAAAGCTTGTCCAAGTGATAACTCAACAATGTCTACATCTATTGTCATCAAACTTGATATGGAAGTTGGGCCTGGCCAGTAGATGACCTCTATTGTTTTGGGGGGTCATTGGGCCAAAGGTCAAGGTCACAGTGATATTGAATGGTAAAAGGTTGTCCGAGTCAAAATTCGACAATGCCTGCACCCATGGCCCTCATACTGGACTTGGAGGTTGGGCCTGACCAGTAGATGACTTAGGGGTCATCAGGCCAAAGGTCAAGTTCATTTTGACCTTGAATGGTAAAACTAAAAAGGTTGTCATGTGATAATTGACAATGCCTGCACCCATGGCACTCAAACATAACTTGGAGGTTGGGCCTGACCAGTAGATGACCCCTATTGTTTTTAGGGGTCATCGGGCCAAAGGTTAAGGTCACTGTGACCTTAAATGCTAAAAGGCTGTCTGAGTGATAACTCGACAATTTCTGCACCCATGGCCCTCAAACTTGACTTGGAGGTTGGGCCTGACCAGTAGATGACTCCTATTGTTTTGGGGGGGTCAAGGTCAAAGTGACCTTGAATGATAAAAGGTTGTCTGAGTGATAACTCAACAATGCCTGCACCCATGGCCCCTTAAACTTGACTTGGAGGTTGGGCCTTACCAGTAGATGACCCCTATTGATTCTAGGGGGTCAAAGGTCAAGGTCACAGTGACATTAAAAGCAAACTTGATCATTCCTGGACCTATGGTCATCAAACTTGACATAAAGGTTGGGCCTGACCAGTAAATGACCCCTCTTGACTTTGGGGATCATTGGGTCAAGGTCACAGTAACCTTTAATGCAAAAAGTTAACAAATCTTCTCCCAGTGATATCTGAACAATGCCTGAACCTATGATCATCAAACTTGACATGTTAGTTGGGCCTGTCCAGAAGATGACCCTTATTGAATTAAGGAGTCATTGGGTCAAAGGTCAAGTTCACAGTGACTTTGAATGCGAAGATGTTTAGAGTGATAACTCGACAATGCCTGCACCCATGGCCCTCAAACTTGACTTGGAGTTGTGTCTGACCTCTAGACGACCCTTTATGATTTTAGCGGTCAAAGGTCAAGGTCACAGTGACCTTGAGCGAAAAAAGCTTTGTCTGTGTGATAACTTGTCAATGCCTGCACCCATGGCCCTCAAACTTGACATTTAGATTTTTGGTGATCAGCTGATGACTCCTATGGATTTTGAGGTCATAGAGTCAAAGGTCATGGTCATAACACACTCTATTCTCACACTTTGAATGGTCATAATCTTAAAACTGCCTCAATAGCATCCAATGTCAGTGACAAATCAGCATCATTTGGGTCAATGCATATTTCATTCATTTGTCCATATAATCCTGACAACATGGCGCTCAGGGGGGCATAATGTTTGACAAACATCTCATGTTATAAACTTGTAACTGTAAATCAAATGAATATGAATCCATGAATATATTGGTTCTGTGATGTACCTTGAATAGATTATAATTAGTTCTTTCCAACCATCAATAACAGTTTGTACAATAGCATTGTAAGAGCTCTTCAAATCTGGATGGATTAATTTTGTTTTTTGAAACTGAATGTTGACAGGATGAGACAAATCAACCATGCCAGGAATATCTGGGACCGAGCCATCACAGTTTTACCCAGGGCAAATCAGTTCTGGTACAAATACACATACATGGAGGAAATGTTGGGAAACATTGCAGGTACTCTCTAAACAAGGGACGCACTGTATACATGAACCTAAATTACCTGTAATGTATATATACAGGATAAATAAATGTTCAGCTAGAATCATAGCCCTTGACCATGCTTGAGGCTTGAATTTACCAGGTAGTTTAAACTTCTTTATTTTACAACAATTGTGAAACAAGTTATTGCAACATTATATTAATCACTCTTGTTGGCAAAATGTTATGCTAGAGAATGATCTTGTGTTGTGGAGGAAACCCACATGTCCGTGACCACAAATCAAACACACATGTGCCTGGGTTGGGAATCGAACCCGAGTTGTCTTTAGGTGAGCGAGTGCCCTAACCACTGCACTTACCAAGGTGGATCCCTCGCGCTCAAACTAAATATTTTATGAAAACAAATAAAACATTACTTGCTGAGTTAATATATGATTATGTGTTCAGTATTAGGATTTTTGTTGTAGTATTATACCAGGAAGAAACCAATGAAGATAGTTCTTGGATTGTGATCACAAAAATGTTACAGTTTTTCTCTGCTGCTGTCAAAGAGTCTACCTGATAAGCTGGATTACTCGACATAGGACCCTATTACCAATTATCATATTGTACAACCAATAAAGCTAGCACCTTTATTCAATATACAAATTAAGATAATTTTTTCATTTAAAGGGATTCTCACAAAGTGGGGTAAATGTTATGCTGACCCGAATATAAGTATCTTAGACTGTTATAGTAATAAAACGCAGAGTCAGAAAGCTTACACCACAGCATCAGAAAATGTCTATAAATGTCCAAAGCTTTCTTTAAAGTCATCAATGCAATTGGATTTCTATCGATCAATGAACCATGACATGCCACATGACTGCTGGTGCTTGTGCTAAGCTGAAAACAGTTTCCCTGTAAATGCTGATCATACTGGTATATTTATTTGGCCAAGATAAACAACATTTTAAAAGAACACTTTCAAATATGTCAATTTTGTGTGATTTATGTTGATTAAAATGATATTGTATTTAGCTGGAGTCCCTTAATTATCACAAAATGTGAAACTGTCACAACAATAACATTCCTATCAGGAGTATGTTGGAAATAAAAATAATATCACCTCTTTGTATAATGATTAACACCATTATAGAGAGAAATCAGAGGAAAATGATTATGAAATCAAAAATAGTTTGTTTTTAGAATTCTTATAGCAAAGCATTTTGTATACCTTTTTGTACATGCAGGTTGTCGCCAGGTGTTTGAACGCTGGATGGAATGGGAGCCGGAGGAGCAGGCGTGGCACTCATATATCAACTTTGAGCTACGCTACAAGGAGCTTGACAGGGCAAGGATGATCTATGAGAGATATATCCTTTATATTGAAATGGTTAATATTCTGAGTACATGAGTAATTGCAATCCTCTTGCTCATGGCGTTATTGATGCTCAAAAGGGTCAGCAATGCTCTTTTGCTTTTCTTTCATAATAATAAAATTAGAGTGTAGCAGGATTGCTTGATTAGATGGTTATTAGTTTAATATATTCATTTATTTCTTAATTCAAAATGGTTAAGAACACTAATTTTGAAAATATGGGTAAGATTTTTCATTAGTTACATTCCATTTGTGATGTAGTTGTTTTCACCATCCAAACTCCTTGTGGTGCTTAACTGAACAATTGATTCCTATCACATTTTATGGCAGACATCTGATAAACCTGCCCAGACTGGTGAACTTTGAAACTGTCTGTTAAAATGTTTGCCAATTTTACAGAAAAAAGGTAGAATTAAAATGACCTGGAATCATGCTAAAACTAGAGCGGGTTGTCTCTATCTGGCCTCTGGCCTATAACCTAGCTCAAAATTATGCCATGAACAGTTTGTATGTCATTCTTAATAATTCATCATCAAAAGATGCCTGTTGTTTCCTTAACTTTCCATACTTGTTATTATCCACCCTGAGGTAAAGAACTGGATAAAGTATGCCCGGTTTGAGCAGAAGAACAGCTATATCAACAGTGCACGCAGCATCTATGAGCGGGCGATTGAATACTTTGGGGAGGATAATATGGATGAAAAACTCATCATCGCTTTCTCAAAGTTTGAGGAGGGACAGAAAGAGGTATGTAAAGTTGCTGGAGTTTGGGACTAGAAAGCTGATGAACAAATAATGCAAATTGCTATCCTATTTCTTGATTGACATACAATCATTTCAGAATTTAGGAATATGTACTTATATAATTACAAAACTGTATTTAAATATTTCTGTTACCGAATTAAAGATTTTACCTTAGATATCTCTATGCAATATTAAGCCCATATTGATATCAGAGTGGTAAGAGTTTAAAGATATGTTTTAAATAAATCTTCAATTGTAGCATGAGAGAGCGAGAGTGATTTACAAATACGCCCTTGACCATCTACCGAAAGACAAGTGCCAGGAGATCTACAAGAACTACACAGTCCATGAGAAGAAGTTTGGATCTAGAGCAGCTATAGAAGATGTGATAGTTAGCAAGAGGAGGTTCCAGTATGAAGAGGTTAACACAATAGATACATTTCAGTGCCATGGATTGAATGATAAACTAGGTCCATATATCAATTATTTAGGTATTGACAGTGAGTGCAAAAATATTTTGAAATATGACAAGGATGGTTGTCATCCAGTCAGTTTTAAACATCTGACTTGCACAAACTAGCTATTAAAGTAAAACTATTTGAAAAAGCCAAGACTGTATCTTCCAAGTGTTACCTTGACAGTCTTTGATTAAACTCTGTTCAAGTGTTAAGACTTGCAATTTATTCAAATGGCAATCAAATGAACAATCGTATAAATAGGTCTCTATAAAAAATTGCGGGTGACCTATAATAATTACTCTTGTCAATCTGTTCGTCTGTTTGCCTGTCCACATATTTTTGTTTTCATGAGCCGTTCAAGATATCAAAATTCATACTTTCTAAACATGGTCACAGATAAGTTTTATTCAGCACATGATGTATGAAATTGGAATGTTTTATGTGTTACCAGGAGGTGAAGAGCAACCCATTAAACTATGATGCCTGGTTTGACTACCTCCGACTGATGGAAGATGATGGGAATGTGGACCATATCAGGGACACATACGAGCGTGCCATCGCCAACATACCCCCTGCCCAGGTCAGTATGGATATAGCTAGTTCATTATGGTATTGCTATTGGACACATACGAGCCCGCCATCTCCAACATACCACCTGCCCATGTCAGTATGGATATAGTTAGTTACGGTATTGCTATTGGACACAATAACGTATGAGCGTACCATCGCCAACATACCGCCTGCCCAGGTCAGTATGGATATAGCTAGTTCATTACGGTATTATGATTGGACATATACTAGCCCACCTTGGCCAATATACCACCTACCAGGTCAGTATGGATATAACTTAAACTAGATTATTATTCCCCCTTCGAAGAAGAGGGGGTATATTGCTTTGCACATGTTGGCCGGTCAACCGTACATGGGTAGACCAAAGCTTGTCTGAGTGATAACTCAACAATTCCTAGACCTATGGTCATCAAGCTTGACATGGTTGGGCCTGACAAGTAGATGACCCCTATTGATTTTAGGGGTCATAGGGTCAAAGGACAAGGTCACAGTGAACTTGAATGCTAAATGGTTGTCCGAGTGATAACTAGACAATGCCTGCACCCATTGCCCACAAACTTGACTTCGGCGTTGGGCCTGACCAGTAGATGACCCTTATTTATTTTAGGTGTCATTGGGTCAAAGGTCAAGGTCACAGTGACTTTGAATGCAAACTTGACAATTCCTGAGCCAATGGTCATCAGACTTGACCAAAGGTCAAGGTCACAGAGACCTTTAACGCAAAAAGGTTGACAGAGCTTCTCAGAGTGATAACTCAACAATGCCTGGACCTATGGTGATCAAACTTTACACAGAGCCTGGTTCTGACCAGTAGATGGCCCCTATTGATTTTAGGGATCATCGGGTCAAAGGTCGAGGTCATAGAGACCTTGAACTCAAAAAGCTTGACTTTGTGATAACTTGACAATACCTGCACCCATGGCACTCAACTTCACATTTAGGTTGGGAGTGACCATTAGATGACCCCTATGGATTTTGAGGTCATACAGTCAAAGGTCAAGGTCACAACTCATATAGGTCATTAAAATGTATGTCCTATTTCTTTATTTCTTTATTCTCTGCTGCTAACAGGATACATGTTTATCTGCAACTATCAGTCATCATCTGAACATGATTAAAAACTGTACCTACTAATCCTCACACTTTGAATGGTCATAATCTAAAAACTACCTCAAAGACACCCAATGTCAATGACAAATCAGCTGTCATTTCAGTCCATGCATATTTCATTCAATTGTCCAAATATTCCTGACAACATGGCGCTAAGGGGGGTATAATGTTTGACAAACATCTCTTGCTACTATTGGACACATACCAGCCTGCCATGTCCAATATACCGCCTGTATGTATCATTATGGTTTTGCTATTGGACAAATAAGAGGGTGTTATCGCATATATACTGCCTCCCCAGGTCAGTTTGTATATAACTACCGGTACTTCATTACAGTTTTACTAGTGGACACATACAAGCCTGCTATTGCCAACATATTGCCTGTAGAGGTCAGTATTTATGTTACTAGTTCCTTACGGTAATGCTATTGGACACATATTGCCTGCCCAGGTCTGTAGTGTAGGGATATTGACTAGTTCCTTACGGTAATGCTATTGGACACATACTGCCTGCCCAGGTCTGTAGTGTAGGGATATTGACTAGTTCCTTACGGTAATGCTATTGGACACATACTGCCTGCCCAGGTCTGTAGTGTAGGGATATGACTAGTTCATTACGGTAGTGCTATTGGACACATACAAGCTTTCCATCACAGCCTGCCCAGGTCAGCGTGCCATTGCCAGCATGTAATAATAATATCACTCGTTATGGTAATGGCTCATAGCAGAAATGTGCATAATCAAGGTCCTTGAAAATATTTCCAACTGATTTCATATAATATGACAAACAGTTACTGTATCTTTAATAAAATGAGATAGTCTGAAAGAGGAGTACTTGTTAAGTTCACAAATAATCTGGCTTTTATCTTGAATCTGGTCACTTATCTATGAAGTATTTGAAAATAGTGCTTCCAAATTCAATATTTGCTGTATTAATGTACACCCTTATTTATTGGCCACCGAGTATGGTCTAGTTGTTAAGGTGTCAGTCTCTCAACAAGAGGTTATTGGTTCAAGGGAAAGTTTCTGAAAGCCTTTGAAAATATACACCTGCACTGGTTTATATCTAGAAAATAGACTCTATAGTGACACATACCAGCTTAGAGCAGTTTTACTATCAAGCTAATATTAAATATTACGAACAAAACTCACTGTTTCTGTTCCATTATCCAGGAGAAGCGTTTATGGCGTCGCTACATCTACCTGTGGATAAACTATGCCCTATATGAGGAACTGGAAATGGAGGATGCGGAGAAAACCCGCGCCGTCTACAAGGCCTGTCTTGACATCATTCCACACAAAAAATTCACATTCGCCAAGATCTGGCTTCTGTTTGCGCAGTTTGAACTGCGACAGAAAAACCTTGTTAATGCTAGAAAAATTTTGGTAATTTTCCTTTATTTTTTGTTTCTTTAATTAGGGTATTGTTTATTCATTATATACTAACAGCATGATTCAAAGTATATCAAATATAATGTCAAGTATTTCAATGAGAACATTACTTTTGTTTCAATTATATTACAATTAGAATGGAATAGGGATACAGAGAGGTTCATTTATATGCTCAAATCATGACAGTTTTCCAAATAACTGACATTATCTTTAAAAATGAGAAATTGCTATTTCCAGGGTTGTTTAAGAACCAGTATAGTATTGCTTGCCCCATTTCTTTACTCTGCTAGTATATATTGGGTAAAAGTGATGATCATAATTTATTGTATTTGGAGAACTTTTATTTTACTTTGCTGTTTGTGTATCAAACAACATTTTCTTTAGATTGGCTTGTATATTATTATGTGTCTTTATAGGGTGTTGCAATAGGAAAATGTCCAAAGAACAAACTGTTCCGGGGCTACATAGACATGGAACTACAGCTTAGAGAGTTTGAGCGATGTCGGATATTGTATGAAAAGTTTCTGGAGTTTGGTTCAGAAAACTGCACAACATGGATGAAGGTACAGGAAGCTTTTGCAGATTTGGCTTCATGTTTTCATCCTTGCTAGCACACTTGTTTTCCAAAGAAAATACTTGGTCTATTTTAATAGCCTTAGTGTTGTCTGCATGCAAAAACAATGGCCATGAAACAAAATCTGTTCAAGATGTTTAAATGATGAAAATTGTTGCCAGAGACGGTGCACACATTTGTACCTCGGCATACAACTTAAGTTTTAATAAATTTTTAGTTGATCCTTCAGGTGTGCATGAACATATATATTATGGAGCTAGTTAGTAATTATACCCCCCACAAACAAAGTTTGAAGGGGGTATATTGGAGTCACCCTGTGGTCGGTGGGTCGGTTTGTCGGTCGGTCCGTTGCAATTTACCTTGTCCGGAGTATAACTTAAAAACTACTGGATGGAATTGGCTTAAGCTTCACACAATGGTAGAGCATAATGAGAGGAAGTGCAGTGTACAATAACCATAACTCTATTCTTGCTTATTACTGAGTAATTGCCTTTTGTTACTTTTTTTTTTGTCTGGAGTATAACTTGAAAAGTACTGGATGGAATTCATTGGAACTTCATACAATGAGAGGAAGTGCAGTGTTCAAGAACTGTAACTCTACTTTAGCTAATTACTGAGTTATTGCCCTTTATTTCTTTTTTTGCTGAAAGATCATTATGAGAGGGAGTGCAGTGTACAGGAACCGCAATTCTATTTCAGCCAATTACCGAGTTAATGCCCTTTGTTACTTTTTTCTTGTCCAGAGCATAACTTGAAAACTACGGGATGGAATGTAATAAAACTTTATACAATGGTACAGCACAATGAGAAGGAGTTCAGTGTACATGAATCATTACACTAATTTAGCAAATTACAGAGTTATTGCCTTTGTCTGTGTTTTTTTGTCAAACTTTTGTCTGGACAATAACTTGAAAACAACTAGATCAACAATTATAAAAGCGTTATTTTCTAATTTTAACAATAACAATCGGAAATTGTACAAAACAAAAATAACCCCATCCATAACATTTTATGTGTTTTCCTTTCTAAATATGTTTATATAAACCATTACATTTAAACTACTGGTATAAAAAAAGTAACTTAACTCATTAATAGATGGTCATAGGCAATCGTATATTCTGTGCTTTAGGACATCAAATATATCAGTAATAACATCTCAGTATTAGCATCACTGATATTGTTTTAAGCCTTTTTTCTAACTTTTAAAAACATAATCAAAAAATGAATAAATGACGATAGTCCATAAAGTAAAGTTGTCATTTATAGGTTGGCTTTCCAAATAGTTAACTGCAATTTCATATCAGGGCGGCGTTCGGGGGTATTAATCACCTTCAGTGATAGCTCTAGTTTTATTTTAAATTCACCTAACCATTAAGTGCTTGATGGACCATCCTTCAGCTCCAGCCAATTCAAAAATCCTAGTAGTAATCTTGTTCTATGAAGTAGTTAAAACAGTGCATTACTACCTTTGAAAAATCACTCCTAGGTAAGAGAGAGCTCCTAGGATTCTAGATGAAATGGCCCGCAGATGTTTATAGTAAACAAATTATTAGAATTTATTGATGTCTCCACATATACTGCAAGGCCATTTTCTTTGAAACCTGTCCTGAAGCTTCCTTGCATTGACCTCTCATTTATGTTTAAATGTTTCTGGCTCAGTGATGGTTATTCCATTAATAAATATACCTCATCCCATGAAAACAAAATATAGAAATTCTATAGGATTAAGTTCCTGTTTGTTATTTTGCTTCCAATAAGTTAAAATAAACTGCTTAAGGAGGACGGTCCAATTATGGGAAAGGTGTATTTATGTCTCCCCCATTCATGGGGAGACATATTGTTTTTGCCCTGTCCATCAGTCAGTCCATCAGTCAGTCTGTACAGCACACTTTGTTTCCGCTCAATAACTATAGAACGCTTAGACCCAGGAACTTCATACTTGGTATGCTAGTAGGTCATGACTAGTAGATGACCCCTAATGATTTTGGGGTCAAAAGGTCAAAGGTCACCATGACCTTGAGGTGAAGAAACAGTTTCCGCTCAATAAGTAAAGATCCTTTGGGTCCAGGAACTTCATACTTGGTATGCTAGTTGTTCATCACTAGTAGATGACATTTTTTGATTTTGAGATCAAAAGGTCAAAGGTCAAGGTTACCTATAGGTAAAAAACGATATGTTGGCAGTGACCTTAAGCTTAAAAATGGTTTCTGCTCAATCATTAAAAAACCCTTGTACCCAGGAACTTCATACTTAGTATACTTGTTGGTCCGGACTAGTAGATGACTCCCATTGATTTTTAGATCAGTAGGTCAGAGGTCAAGGGCACCTTTACCTTGAGGTGAAGAAACAGTTTCCGCTCAATAACTAAAGAACGCTTGCACCCAGGAACTTCATACTTTGTATGCTAGTTGGTCATGACTAGTAGATGACCCATATTGATTTTGAGATCACTAAGTCAAAGTTTAAGGTTGCAGTGAACTTGAGGTGAAAAAATGGTTTCCGCTTAATAACTAAAGATCCTTTGGGTCCAGGAACTTCATACTTGGTATGTTTGTTGTTCATGACTAGTAGATGACCCCTATTGATTTTGGGATCATAAGGTCATAGGTCAAGGTTACCTTTAGGTAAAAAATGATATGTTGGCAGTGACCTTCAGCTTCTGCTCAATCACTAAAGAACACTTGTACCCAGGAACTAAATACTTGGTATGCTAGTTAGTCATGACTAGTACATGACTCCCATTGATTTTGAGATCAGCAGGTTAAAGGTCGAGGTCACCGTGACCTTGAGGTGAAGAAACGGTTTCAGCTCAATAACTAAAGAACGCTTGCACCCAGGCACTTTATACTCGGTATGCTAGTTGGTCAGGACTAGTAGATGAACCCTATTGATTTTGAGATCACTAGGTCAAGGTCAAGGTCGCTGTAACCTTGAGGTGAAGGAACGGTAACCGCTCAGTAACTAAAGAACGCTTGCACCCAGGAATTTCATACTTGGTATGCAAGTTGGTCATGACTAGTAGATGACCCCTATTGATTTTGTTATCAGTCTGTTTGTCAGTCAGCCAGTCCTTCAGTCTTTACATCACACTTCATACTTGGTATGCTAGTCGTTCATGACTAGTAGATGACCCCTATTGATTTTGCGATCAGTAGGTCAAAGGTCAAGGTTGCCCTAACCTTTAGATGAAGAAATGGTTACAGCTTAGTAACTGAAGAACATTTGCACCCATGAACTTAATACTCTGTATGCAAGTTGGTCATGTAGATGATCCCTAATGATTGTTTGATCAGTAGGTCAAAGGTCAAGGTCACGATGACCTTGAGCTGAAAAATGGGTTCCAATCAATAATTGAATAATGCTTGCTCCCAGGAACTTTATACAATGCAAACTTTGTTTACATTTCCAAGATTAATCAACAACACTTTTTTCTCTTTACTATTTAATACAGGTTAATTAAACTTCACTGTTGTTTCATTTCCAGTCCAAAATTACAAATTTCATGGCCATCATTTATTTTTTCTCAGCTACGACCACACAATAGGGGAGACAAACGCTTTTTCAAAAAAGCAATCTCTTGTTTTAAATGAAACAGCCCTGTCAGAACAACATGGCAGCCAGAGCTGAAAATACTATTGTCCTAAACTGCTTGCCTAAAAAAAGATATTTGGTGTGAAGCACTAACTAGAGGTCCATTACCAAGTTCCTCCAAATTTTACCCCTGAGGATTGGCCCTTCTTACCTTTTGTATAGATTTACAGAGCTAAATGCTTCTTGCTTATGGCCGGAAATTGTGGACATAAGATGTAAATAGTTTGCATCAAAATGGCACTGGACAGGATTTTATTTTTCAAGTGAGCAATCTGTTGTTCTACATGTACATGCTTGCATACATAAAAGATGAGATCCTGTTTAACTTATTATAATTAATTCAGATGCTTCTACAGCTAGTTATAAAAATGAAACTTTTGTAAGTACTACTACATGTAACCCACTTGCAGTATGCTGAGCTAGAGACTATACTTGGAGATGCGGACCGTGCGCGGGCCATATACGAGCTTGCTATCGCTCAGACCAAGCTGGATATGCCTGAAGTTCTTTGGAAGGCCTACATCGATTTTGAGATAGAACAAGAGGAATTTAACAACACACGGAACTTGTACAAGAGGCTGCTACAGAGGACCCAACATGTCAAGGTCAGGAAGATCATACAATCTGCAGTGTTAATCAATTTCTGTACGCTATTGATCGTTACTAATCTTTCTACTTTCATGTTTTTCATGTAAAGGAAGGTTAGACTGGCTGCATGCTTGTTTAGGACATGTATTATCCTTTCATTATGCTCTTGCTTATCAAAGTGAAGTGAGGGCTGTATAGGAATGGTCTACATCAGAATATCTGTCCCATCTGTCTATCCTGCATGTGTGTCCAGTCCATAACATTGTTGTCATTCATGGTGGGATTTCAAACTAGTTTGCCAAAATTGACTAGCATAAAATGGTTGACTCACTAAACTGTCAGTTTTGCTATATAAGTCTTACTTATGGAAGTGGTTCGTGTCCAGTCCATAACTTTGTCATTCATGCGGTTCATGTCTAGTCCATAACTGTGTCATTTATCCTGTGATATCATAATAATTTGACATAAGTGACTGCCAAAAGATGACCATATTTCACACACTAGACCGAGGTCTCTTGCTTCAAGATCAAGGTCACTGTGGACCTCCACAAAACTTAGTCCGTTTTGCTATATAAGCTGTACAAATGATAGTGGTGCATGTCCAAACTTTTATTCATGGTGGTATATTGAAATAATTTGGAATTAGTTACCACCATAAGATGACGATGCGTCATGCCACACTCTAGCTTCAACATCAAGGTCACTGGGTAGCTCAGAACTTATGTCATTTTTGCTATGTAAGCCTTGCTGGTTATAATGGTTTGTGTCTGGTCCATAATTTCATTTAGGGTGGGATTTGGAAATAATTTGGTATATGCATCCACCATGAGGAGGTGACACCCAGATTTTGAGCTTCAAGGTCAACGTCACTCACATGGCTGTGTCAAGGTCTTGTGACAAATTAAAATTGAACTAGAATTATTTTCCTTTATAGTTTATTTAAACATATATTACAAAACCATTATTTCAATATTTGGCTGATTCTAGCAATGATATATTGTGTCAATGCGTTAATTGTGATCACACTACTATATAAATCATTTTTCTTATTTGTTTGTAAAATTACCCAGTCCTTCTGACATGAATTTTATGACATTTCATTGGTTCATTGTGTAAATTCTGACATTTCATGTGTTCATTGTGTTAATTCTGACATTTCATGTGTTCATTGTGTTAATTCTGACATTTCATGTGATCATTGTGTTAATTCTGACATTTCATGTGTTCATTGTGTTAATACTGACATTTCATGTGTTTATCGCTTTAGTTCTGACATATCATTTGTTTGATGTGTTAATTCTGACTTTTCATTTGTCGATTTTTTTTCTCTAAGGTGTGGATAAGCTATGCTCAGTTTGAGAAGACAACAGGAGAAGTTGAGTATGTAAAGAACACTCGGCGGATCTTCCAGGAGGCAGCAGCCACCCTCAAGAAGGCAGAGGAGAAGGAAGAGCGACTCATGATCCTAGAGTCATGGCAGGCTTTTGAGGTAATAGGCCTCTTACATGAGCATGCATGACAAGAGAAAAATAGTTTGTTGCTTGAATGATGGCATAAAGATATTAAGCATTACTTTTGGCATTGATAGGGACGGCAGCATTGACAACAAAACATTGCATAGAGTATTTATTGTCCATTCATAATGGAACCATTTAACAATGTTTGTGGGCACAGTTTCTCAGTCAAGTTTGATCGTATCAGTAGAGTTATGCCCCTTTATTATACAATTGTGCTAAAACTTTGTGACAGTGTTTGTGGGCATTATTTCTCAGTCAAGTCTGATAGTGGGTTAAATCATTATAAGAAACTCCATAATTATGCCTTTATTCCATTATAATCAAAATGAAACTTGTTGACAGTTGTTGGGGGCTTAATGTCTTGGTCATGTTTGATCATTGGGTGGATTGATTCAATAGCTTCAGAGTTATGCCCCTTATAAAGTTAAAAGAATAGAAGAATATCTTGTGCAGTATCTATTACCCAATTATGGTGTATCTTGGTGACAGTGTAGGCATAAGATCTCTGTCAAGTATGATTCGCCTCATTTTCTGAATTTACTTAAGTTTTGCTCCTTTTACATATATATATGTTTTTGTATATGATTGGTTGACTTTGATGAGTGCTTATAACAGGTGGCATATCCAAGTCTGTGGATACCAGTTAGATTCATCATGTTATGATATAACCTATCAGGAAGCAAGCCGTCTGTTTAATTTTGGTACAGGTTTCCTGAACTTTCATTCACTTACAAAGAAGAACTAAAAACCACTCTTGACTATTAAATCTGTTTGAAATGTATTACTGTAAATCACACTTCCATAACATTACATTCAAGTATAAACCATCCCAACATTGATTGCATAATACGCCTGTTAAAATGGTGGCCACTTGGTGACTATCAGATTTTCCTGTACTTGTACCAATATAGCCTTTTTAAACACCCACATATCATGTTTTGTGGTGTATATACAGGCTGAGCATGGTGACGATGAATCTCGCAGTCGAGTGGAGAAACTGTTGCCTCAGAAGGTGAAGAAGAGGAGGAAGATACAGACAGATGATGGGGTAAGCAATCTCTTCCATGCTTATTGGCTTTTGAACTTAGCTTATTTAGTTAGTTTGTCTTTGGAGGTAACTTTCATTTTACATGCTTTTTTTATGCATATAATTAAAAGAAAGTAATATTGTTTAGATGCAAGATCACAATATATTTCACCTCGTGACCACCAAAAGAAAACATTTGATGAGTTGCAACACCATTATATTATATAGCTTTTGATGCTCATTTAGTTAATTATATTGTGATCTTACATTAAAAAACTATATTAATTTTACCTATCTATAGGTAGCTTTTCTGTGTCAATTCATTAATTAAGCATTTGTCTTTCATTACATATCAGTCTGATGCCGGCTGGGAGGAGTACTACGACTACATATTCCCAGATGAGACTGCAGCACAGCCAAACCTCAAACTGCTGGCAATGGCTAAGAAGTGGAAAAAGGCCCAGGACACTGACGAGACAGCGGAGGAGGAAGCAGGGGCATCAAGGGAAGACAACCCTGAGGAGAGTCATGTTGCCATGGAAACTGAGGGGGACTGAATTGTTTGCCCTAGAGATTGTGTTGGAATATATTGTGACTATAACTGATAGAGGAAAGCACTAGGCCTGGTGTCTTTGTTATTGTTCCTCGCCACTTGACAAGAAATCATGTTACAACACTGATGAATGGATATATATGCTCTCAAAGAACATGTCAGACTGTCCATTTCTTCATTTGAACACTACCACTTTCTCATTAAATTTCATCATTATCATCTTCATAATCCTCACTACATCGTCTTCATCATCATCATCATCATCATCATCATCATCATCATCATCATCATCATCATTGTTGTATCTTTATGTGGCAACAAGGTGTCTGTATTACTATCTGATACAATAAATTAAAGAAAAGTATAGTTTATAGTTCATCATATTTATTTATACAGGTAAATAACATATCAACTGTTTTTATCCGAATCAGGTTTACGATCAGTCCAAACTCTTCTTAAAAGTGACACACAACCTGAAAGAAAGAATGTAAACTCCATAACAAGGGAAGTCATCAGTTTTCACAAATTGATTTACCAGTGGCAGGTCTATTGCATTATAAAAGTTGTATGTTTCCACAAACCTTACCAATCTTTCTTTTAACATGAGCCCAGTGGGTACCGGTATTTGTTTTCTTTTTACAATACTTCAAGACCATCTAGAGGCATAGATTTGTTTCTAAAGACATGAAAGAACAGTGGAAAAAATAATCCTACTGACCTTTCCTATTTTTTTTAAAACAGTATTAAAGAAAACAATTATTTGTATGCCCAAAATATTAAAAAGTGATGCAATAATTAAAAATAAAAAGATCTAAATATCTGTTAACAAAGTGTGTGTATGACTTACAGAAAGCTAAAATCAATGTGCTAATTGTTCTTGTTGTCCTTTCTGGCTGAGGATGTTTTAATTTTCTCGCTTGGAAACTCAGAAGAGAGAATATTCCAATCAATGACATGGATGAGACAATCTTGCATCCCAGGCAGTCTTTTGTTGAAAGTCCAAGTCTATCTTTGATTGTAACATCAACCTTGTCAACAACATTAGATGCCGATTTCATAACTTCGAAGTCCATAAGTTCACTTGCTCTGTCACTTTTTTCTTCACATTGGTATCTCCGAAATGGTAAATAGTGTGTAGACGTGTAGAAACTGCTCAACTCCTGTTCACTCTTTTTGAGACTATCAGTTTTTCTTTGCAAAAAGTGCTTTAATTTGTACATTTTTGTTTGGAACTGAAAATAAAACAAATAAAAATCATATAGTTTTATACTGTATTAGGGACAATTTAAAACATGTCTATTCTAGTCCATGGCCAGGGTCTCAAAATGTATTACCACCATACTATTTTCATCCCACATCCTGCATTAACAAACAATATTTTATAATTGATAGTCTGGCACTGAATAATGCCTACATTGTTTCTTTGTATGCTGTAAGAACTTGAATCCCAATTACACCCTATAAAGCTCCTGAAAACATAATAATGTAACGGTCCGCTGCAGGCTGCGGATGTGCGTTCATAGTACAACATTCCATTACAGACAGAAGGACGTTCATAGTATGTATGATTACTTGGTTGGTAATATGCAAATTAGCAAAGCCCGGGCTCTGTGTGGATTGAGAATTTACTGTATATAAAGACCAGTGGACCCCTTCAGGGTCGAGCATGCTTTTCTCGGAAGGGATCTGCTGGCCTTGTTTGACATCGTATGTTACACTACTATGAATGGTGAGGGTCCTTGTTCAGCTTTATATGAATAAATGGATAAAGCACAACCAAATATTGGAATAATTACAAATTAAAGGTTAATGAATCCTTTCAATCACACCAAAAATAAGAAGACAAAGGCAAGTCTAACTAAGAAACATGAGATTCATTTACATTTCTAAATAAAATAAGAAAGACCTCTTTTTAGATTTAGGTTTCTTTTGTGACTTAACATCATATTAAGGTATTTTTTTCCTATTTTTGCAACAAATGTCTGAGAAAAATACTTTAAAACTGTACAATAGCCATATGTAAGGACCAACCAATACGGATTACAATACAAGTCCCTGAAAATTTATCTTAAACTTGAAGACTTTGAAACTGACAACAACAAACTTGGACAGCTACTTAAAGACACCAGATTATACAATTGCAAGAAAAAAAGAAAACCTACATAAAATTTATATCATGTACAAAGAATTGAATCTTTCTGATGTATCCTGTCGCTTATGAGTATGACACATAATTATTTCGAAGTTTTAGCACAGTTTTTCAATTCGAAAATTTTTAGGGATGTCTACTATTTTCATATAGGCTAGAATATATAAAAATAATTTGTTTCTGCCCTGGTGCTCCAGTCATTCTAAAATGCCGTCCAGGCTTTTTTTTTAATGATGGTTAGCCTGGACTAACAGGCTAACCATCATTTAAAAAAAAGCCTGGACGGCATTTTAGAATGACTACTGGTGCTCATACTTTATTGCTGTTGTAAAGTGCCTTTTTATGGGTTTTTTACTTATTAAAAAAAAACACCGCACTTTGTGAGTTCGTTTATTTTCAAATCATTCACATTCTATATTAAAAGTTAATAGATAAATATTTATAGGACAAATATAATGTCTTTCAACGAGTAACTCAGTTTGTATTTTATATATAAACTGCAATGTAAAGCTCGTCCTTAAATTAACAATAAACAATTGTTTGGCTTGAGGAAATATTGTATTTTCCTATTTTGGGACCATCTGGTGTCTAGTTTAGAGTAAACAAATTGTATTTTATCTGAATTGTTTTAATAAAATCAAATGTAAGTTCCGAATGACTTTAGGTCTGGAACGAATTGATTATCTAATTGGTACGAAATAACTAGGGTACGAAATTATGGTAAACATAATTACGGTAAGGTGCTAGGCTGAAGACGAAAACATAGTTTTGTAGATCTCTACAGTAGTGTACACACTTCAAATATAGAACTATATTAGTTATGATAGTAAATACCTGATCAACCTGTCAAATTAGCGACTATTTGGGTTCATGTTATTTTGTGAAAGGTGAAGGTGAAATGAACATGGTTACATTAAACCAAATAAAGTAAACAGTTGTTATCCAAACCAAAGAAAGACAATTACGTACGACTCATCCTCGATATTCCGGTCCGGGGAAAATAGCGGGGACTTTGACTTTCGGTCAAAATCCCCGCCAAATGTCCCCACATCCCAGGGACCCTAGGTCAGGCCCATTCCCCGCTGTTTTTGGCACGATGACAAACCGACCCGGCATTGTGGGGCCACCTTGATGATACGGCCAATTTCCCCGGCGATCACCGGTATACCCCTCGGACCTGGGGGGGGGGGGGGGGGGGGGGGGGGTACTATTGACTGGTGCATAAGTACTATAATCAGGTCGCGATATTCATTGTTTGGGTGTACATTACTACACCACGATACCATTTTCTATCCATTGGCGTCGGAGAGTATCAGTCTTGTTGAGTTTGTGGGCATAGTATAAATATATTTTTCCAATGTAACCCGGTTGTACTAAATTGCTACGTACCCTGGCTCTTCAACACATACTGTCAATGAATAGCACTGTCACACGGGATCTCGTTTATCGTACCTCCCGTGTTGTAGTGGTAATTATAAGGCCCTGTGTTAACAGATCCGTGTCTTATGCACCAGTCAATTGTAACCACGCCCCCCCCCAGGTCCGGGGGTATACCGGGGATAGCCGGGAAAATGGGCGGTGTTTTTACTTTCCAGGTGGCCGCGCAGTGCCGGGTGACCGCGGTGGTTTTGTCTTTGCGCCAAATTTAGCGGAGATTGGGCCTTATATAGAGTCTCTGTGGTGTGGGGGCATTTGGCCGGGGTTTTACCATCAGTTCATCCCCGCAGGGCGGGGATTTTACCCGGGGTTGGCTGGACCCGAAGTCAAAGTCCCCGCTATTCCCCGGACCTGGGGGGCCCGTGGTTAATTACAATTGACTGGTGCATTACCACTTGACCGATTTTGTTACGTGTTGTGTTTTTTTTTTAATGCGGCACACTGATCAATGCATTTCTAAACAAAATGGATTTGTGGTACCCTGAAAAACTGCGATTCGTCAGTTAACTTTTTAAAGGGACAACAAAACATCTACAAAAAGTATTTTTGCCACTTGGTTATTTTCGAATAAGTTAAGGTGCAATAGCTACATGATAACAAGTTAAGTTTTCTTCTCGGTGCTTCACCTAGTAAAGAGATCGATTATTCAGTGAATACGGTATGTGGTTTTGTGTAGCTTGCGAATGGATTACTTTGTACGGCGTCGTTGTCAGCATCACACTTTCGTTTCTGATAAAATACTTTAGAACAACTTAATTGGTATAGTTGTCAAGCACATTGGTCATGGTCGGTTACGCACCCAGAATGACTTGATGTAGAATCTTCAAACTTGGTACGAACATTGTTCATGTTCAGTCGGTGACGTGTATTAATTTGGGGGTTTATTAGTCGAAGATCAAGGTCCATGCAAATGCGACCATTACAAGAACACTAACGGGCGCTTTCGTTTTCCTATCAACATTAGTATGCACGGTTGATGTTGGACAGATAATGACTTTACTTTTGGGGTCAATTTATGTAGGTCAGTCATGGTTAACATTTTCACTGGTCAATTAATTTTAAGGAGATTGGGTATGATTAGTTTTCTCAAATTTATCAGCGCCGATCATTGGCAGGTTCGCCAAGTGATGAAGTGATTTATTAAAATATATTAGTTCAGTGAAAGTTTTATAGTTACATATGTAGGTTTAACAATGACAGCATTGTTTGTGTGTTTTGTTATATCCCTTGTAAAAGGTGTCGGGTCAACTCGGTCCATTTCGGCCTACTTTTTGTATTGTAGTCCGAAATGGTAACTGGGCCGATTTCGTCCAGGCCGAAAAGGTAATTGGGCCGAGTTGACCCGGATTCTTGTAAATATATGTGTGACATCGTCTGCGAAAATTATTCCTGTAGATTCACTGTTGCCATCAACCAAATTTAAGTGTTTCATTAGTGTTTTTCTCCTTCATATCGCTATGTAACACAGGTGAACTCAGGGCCGGGCCAATTCGAACCCAGGTTCATTATTTGAAAAATCTTGGTAGAGGACCTTTCGACAAAGCTACACACCAAATTATCTAATCTCGATTTTTTTCTCAAAACTGTAAGCATGGTCCAAATTTCATTGCTGTAGGTTCAACAATAAGAAATTAAGTCGAAAGGTCACAATCAAGTTCTTTCAAGAACAACATTGATATCTGTTTTTCAAAACTGTACACTTGGTCCAAATTTCATTGATGTGGCTTTAAAAAAGAGACAGTAGGTCAATACGACCCAGTCTAGGTCATCTGAGGACAACTTGATATTTGTTTACAAAACGGTGCAAATGGTCCAATTTCTTTCTTGTCGTGGCTTCAAAAATAAGAAAGTAGGTCAAAAGGTCACATTGAAGGTCATCCAAGAACAACATTCATATTTGTTTTCAAAACTGTACGCATGGTCCGAATATCATTGATGTAGCTCCAAAATTAGAAAGTGTGTCATAACGGATCGGACCAGCTTTGATCCCAGGAGCATAATTGAAACAAACTTTGAAAAAGGTCGTCATATGATGCTACACACAAATATCAAAGGTAATGTGGTTTGATACAATAATATTTTCTCATTTAAGTCTACAAGAAACTTGTAACCCCCGATACAGGGGCAGTTTGACCTCAGGAGCATACTTTGAATTTATTTGGTAGAGGACCACTATGCATGATGCTACACACAAAAGAACAATTAGAGTCTGGGTCTTGTGGCTAAAGACAGGAAGATTTTCAAAGATTTCCCTGTATAAGTCTATAGGGAAACTTGTGAGCACCATGGCCAGTTTTGACCATCCACTCCTGTGCCATATAGCCATGTTCGTATCAGTCCATATTGCTCACACTATTTTAACACATCAAACCAATGTTTAAGAAATGTCATTTTATACCTGTAAGGAATGCTTTGAAAGATATCTATAAGATGCATCATGTCAAAAAAGTCATAATTTAATCTGTGTACTGAAACATGTCCATGTAGAGAATGTGGCCCACAGTTGGGCTACCTCTGACCCAAGGGGAGACATACAAACACAATTGGAAAATGATATCAGCTGAATGATGCTACATACCAACATTTATTATCTGGACATTATGCCTTTTGTTTTCTGTCAATTATAGTTTTGAAGTTCTTTGTAACATGTCAATATGGCAAAAATGTGCCCAAGGCAACAGCTTATTTTAAACAAATTTAGATGAAACTACAATGAATAAAGTCATACCAAATGTTGTTATCAAAGCATTATGTCCTGTAGTTTGGATCAAAAAGAACTTTGAAGTGCATTTGCAAAATGTCCATAGAGAAAGAATACGCCCAAGAGTCAATCACGACTCAATTAGCAGGATTTAAACAACCTCAGTAGTTGAATTCCTTCGTATAATTATAAATTATACATGTATGTACAAAAGTGTTAATAGTTTTAACAACTGCAAACGGTAAAAAGGTAAAAATCATAAATTAAACACTAAAAGTCATCTTTGCTATGATTCTTGATGTCCATGATCTGTCTGCAATGACTTTTCGGATTCAACAACAGATTTCCTTATGTTGTTTCGATTGATGTTAACACTTTTTATTTTATCAGTAAGGTATTTCATCGATGCATCAACATCTTGTGGTAGTATCTCACCATCAGGCCCATATTTCACAACAGAAGGCAGGTAATACTCCAGTAGCATATAATGACTCCAGACTGAAACAAAATTAAATATACTTTAATATGTACATATATATATATTCTTAAATGTGACTTTACATGTTCCATTGATACATTGGTATCCTTATCAAAGTGGAAAGAAATATTACATACTAATAATAATGGGCTCTTGAAACAAATGTCTTCTTAAAGTACATCTATTTCATTACTTTAGTACTGTAACTTTAGACTGCATGGCTTTTTAAAACTATTACCAAATAAAACTATAAGAGGCTATGTTTTATACAAATCCATTCTGCTTTTTTAAACATTTTTTCCATAAAATAACAGTTGACTATTTACTCTTATAAAAAGTACTGCAATCAAACGCCTATGGCAACTCTTGGCCATTCATCTCATTTGATCAAAGGTCGAAATAATTATTAAAGCCAGCAAATTTCCCTTGTTACACATACAACAGCATTCAGTATTTTTTGCTGGTAGCATGTGAACTATTTTCATGAAGTTTCCAATAAATATTTCGAGCTATAATTGAGCTATGGCCATTTAATAATGATTTGAAGGTTTAAGATTTTGCATGACGCCAGCACTGCATGATGACGACACTGCATGGCGACAATACTGCATGACTGCATGGCAACGACGCTGCATCCCAACGACATTGCAAGAACACCAAGGCTTTGTCATTACCTTATTTTGTTTCATTTGAATAAAATATGGGCTAAGCCTATGATCAGCAACTGGCCAGCACAGATGTATGTACATGTGGCATTTCTTCTTTGCTACTTGTAATTTATCTTACTATACGTACCTCCAATGAAGAGAGTTTTCAGAGCCTTCAAGTGACGTTGGGTAATTCCAAGCTTACGTGTAGCATAAGCAGCGTGTTTGTAAACACTAAAAAAGCAAATAGTTAATAACGATGTCCTAAAAACTTTGTGGTTCTCAGCATCTTTTGCTAAATTTACATTTTCTTGTATTTCTGGAACAGTTTCTATGGTACCAGTGAGATTAATGTGACTATCTATGGAAGAAGACAAACTGTTGTCTAAGTTTGTAGGTGTCCCTTTCGATTGATTTTTGCACATATCGTCTTTCTCTTCCCCCTGCAGCATATTCTCTTGTGCTGTTGATAAGGATGGCATAGCTTCCTGCACAGCACTTTCCTGCTTTCCAAACAGCCATGTTTTTATACTTTCCATATAGCAATCATGTGATTATACCTAAAAAAGAAAAAAAAATGAATCTTAGTGAAAACAGATAATAGTGTGGCATTGCATTTAATAGCATGTAGCTGGATTGTCAAATGACATTACCGGTATGCAGTTATGATTTAAATACATGTACATGTATAGTTTGATTTAAATACATGTATAGAGGCAAGATTGCTCCCTTTGAAATATCACAGTAAAATAGTACTAACAAGAGGCCTTCTAGTGCCTATGCCCTTCTGGCATGGCTTGTTTAGTCATTTTCTATCCAGGGCATGTTCTAATGGGCAACATACTAATATTTCACTTAGAACACTTTGTGTTAGTTAATGGATTCCAAAATTACAATCGAGAGCATGCCAGAAGTGCAGGATTCGTCAACCACCGCCGATACTTCAATAGCAGCGGAACAACCACAGCAACCACCAAATCTACAGCTACAACAACAGCCGCATCAACAACCACAACCCGAGTGCAAACCGCGAAACAAGGATTACGTGTGTTAAAAGATTCTTGCAATATGGTTGTGTATCAAAAGGGCATAATAATCCCTTACCATCCATAAGTGTCAAGTATCATACTAAGCTGATATTTTCTTTCATAAATTGATAGAAAATTAGTATACTGTGAAATCATTAATGTTCGTGGGGCATTAATGTTCGTGGTTTTCGTGGGTAGGGTGATCCACGAATTTAAGATCCCACGAAATATAGACCCTTAATTCACTTTTTCAACTGCCATGTTATGTACATACACGTTTATATGTTACAGAAGTCGCAGTATCCAGCGTTTAAACCTGTCTCACTGTATATTTTACTATCATTGTTTTGTTAATATATTATATTGCCTTTAACAAGTAATAAACCAAATCAATTAAATGTGTTTTATGAACCAAATGACAGAGGCGCGTGATTAAACGTGTGCTGTTAATGAAAATCTCCAGTTTAACAAGATGTGCATGATGAGTGTCGGTACTCGATTTTTTTCTTCAATGAAATAATTAATCGATTACATTGAAGGTTACTGAGCACCCAACATGACAAAGTACAAAACAACGCATTCAATATATATTTAGTAAACAAAAACGTGTGAATAAATATTGAAATGATCATGTTTACTCAAATATACGCACCTTTTCGGTGTTTCCAAAATTCTTAATTGGTATTCAATGGCTTCCCCTATCTGTATTTATGATCAGGGTACATATTCTTTTATGACCTTAATTCCCAATTAAATCGATAATTGACATGGGTATATGCACTAATTGGCATCTTGTACCTCTTTAGCGAGTGTCATTAACCGTGTGACCTAGAAAACGGAAATCATGGGCTAGCGCGTGGAGATTATGCAGACGATCTAGAACAATCGCATATTCGATTTTTTTTTTCAAAAATTATGAAAAACCACGAATTCAAGTACCCACGAAATTGTATTTTTTCAGCAAACCACGAAATTTCATGCCAACGAATATAAATGATTTCACAGTATATCAATATTTATATACTAGTATATGCTATTATAATTAATAACCATATATTCTTCTGTATATATTTATTACGGTATGTGAATGATTGCTTGAAAGGATCAACATTTCTTTGTATATCTACTAAAATTAACGTTGGAATGTTGGAAAACTATTTTTACTAATCTAGGACATTTGGTTATCATTTTCATGTACATTTATTTTCATGTACATTAATAGTGTTTTAATTAGTCAACAACCACATTAAATTGACGTTTTGTTATTGGAGTATAATTGCCAAACCTATACATGTGATAATTTCTTAAGTCGATTCCGGGACACTCGTCGTAATGTCAACGCACACTAGGGGTGTCGGGGGGCATGCCCTCCCCCGGATTTTTTTTAAATGGGGAACTTCTGTGGTGCATTCTTGAGCATATCTGGGGCTATTTTAGTCGTTTTTAACGTCGGGAAAATGTACCTATTTTGACTGCCAAGACGTATTTTTTACTTGACATGGTTTGTTTTTTTCTGCATTTTCTTGAAAAAAAAAAAACACCAGATATTTTCCCAGGCTTTAAATGAAGTGCTAACCAGGAGGATATGCAGTCTACTTTCGGTTCATCAAAACAGGAAATAAACAACTATACGGGCACCTGTTTTCCCGCGCTTTTGAGAACATGCGTTATGATAATCCAAGATATGAATAATATACACAACATTAGTTCGAAAAAAAGTTCAAAACATTAAAAATCCTTATGGACGCGTGAGTTGTTTTTAAGTTGCTTAAAGTATAATGATGTATCGACTTTGAAATTTGAATGGAATATGGGATGTTTTGCGTGTATTAATTTTGTTTTTTTTACTCATTTTGTCACTTACTTTAAACTTACTTTCATGCTCGTTTGTCGGTAAAATGTGTGAAAAATATCAATTCATCAATTAAAAGCTACCATTCATAAGATCAAACAAATCCATATGAATACAATGAATTTGTATACAAGAACCCTGCCCGACTCATTAAGCACAACAATAGGCCAATAGATCAATTATCGGGTGATTGACGATGACCTCGATGACACACATACCAATTAACGGATTAGTGTCAACATGTCCTCTGTTTTTCGACCAGTGTCCCGGACAGGCAAAATAGCTGACTTACATTGGTAGAATTAAGATAATCGATTCCCAGATTTTTTTTTCGTTTTTTTAAGACTTTCCGGGACAAACATGCACCCTCCGTTATGCTGTGACAGAGATACGATTTCCGGGATAATCCCGGACGTCCGGGACGTTATCGCATGTATGCCAAACCGAGGATTCAACTTACAAATGTTATCAAAGGTTATCAAAACAAGACAGTTTTATTTCATGGGAATTCAGGGAAAACTTCTCGATGGATTCATGGATGAATTCTTCATTTAGAGGGGAAGGATGTAGTAATGTCAAATAGACTATAGGTTGATATTACTTATGGTTTGCATTGTCTAAATTCATTGTCAGTTGTACTGTGATGCTTGTCGAGAATAGATGTGTGTAAAGCTCATGAAATCTTAAGTTATTACAAATGATGACAATAGTTTTTTATTTAAAGCCTTATAAAAAAGAAAAAGAAAAAGCCTACCTATCCTACCTGTTTTTGAAAATGATGTAACCCTAACCAAATCATTGTTTTTTTGCCATGGCCCTTGGCAGACGAATGAAAACACTGCGCTGGCCTGCAGTGGTGAAAGGTATTAATTCATGCAGAAATATTTGATTTGAGAAGGTATGATAAATTACATAAATTCTATACAAACGAATACTTGTGAATGTAAATATGACTTAGTATATCGTAGTTCTGGCTTCCATAACTTTAATGTTGATATTTATTTTTTTGATCTTTACAACACATTAACACGTCCAAAAAGGTTATATATAACGTGTTCGCTGAAGTTCTTTAGCTAAGTATATCGATGTATTTCGACTATGTGAATGTCCGAATTGCTTATCCGGAAGACACTTAACTTACGCTTGAGCTAAATTGCGTATTCCATCAATTCCTTTCAATAAAAAAAACATATTGGTCAAACATTATAATAAAACAAAGACGTCTTTTATAATACATTTTGTAGATTTGCGATTGTCAAATTCTACCTACAGGTATCTTCAAGAGCCGGTGGTATGTCGAATAATGGCATTGTTGTCGCCTATGATATCGATGTGCTTTCGACTTCAATTGTCGTTATCGTCTCGGTGCTGTCACTAAAAATATTTTTCCTTTCTTTTGTAGTAAAACGGAAAGTTGCCAATGAGATTTATTATAACTAATGTCCAAGATTTGTGGTTACAGACCACCAAATAAATTCCCTAATAATTTCACGCAAGTGACTGGCTTTGCCGAAATTTAAAATATAGATATATAAATGGTAACTTTCTATTGTTGTGAAAAAGTTATCCATCAAAAGGACGGCACACATTGGCTCGTAGGAAAGCGCACTTGTCATTCAGATTACAAAAGCCTCAACTTAGGAATACGTACTTGTATGTTTTATCAGTGTAACGTGCGACCGTGAAACACCAAATAGCATAGCTTTCTGCCGTAATGAAACAAACACCAACAGATCCCTTCAGGGAAAAGTATGCTTTCTAGTAAGTGCATAGAAGTGGAGACTATGAACGCACATACGCCGCATACAGCGGACCGTTACATCAGCAGCTGTAGGTTCAATCTCATTAAAATCAGATCCCCAATACACGCTTCACGACGTTACGCTATGACCGTTACATGTTGGCAATTAAGTTTGTTTTTAGTAAATAGCTATAGAATCTCACATTGGCGTTCGGCAGCACCTATTTAACATATGTTGTTAAATGTTGCACGAATTCTTTATATCAACACATTCATATTAATTTAGTCTTTACTTTGAAGTGATAACTCGATCGCCATTTCCGATCATCACGTATTCATTAGGGTCTACTCAATTTCTTTGTGGTCGCCATGCAGTATTCGCAAATTTGGTAGGTGACCAGACCGGCCTTAAACGACCCTTCAAAGTCCAGTCGTGCGCTCTTTTAAATGTTTCTATAGTTTCTGCTGAATCGTTATGCTATTGTCGTTGCTGCTGGAATTAATGTTATTGCCGGTCATTGCTGCTGAAATGATATAATGGTGTCGTTGCTGCTGAAATGCTATATTATTGTCGTTGTTGCCGGAATTCTATGCTATTGTCGTTGCTGCTGAAATGCTATGCTATTCTCGTTGCTGCTGAAATTATATATGCTATTGTCATTGCTGCTGAAATTCTATGCTATTGTGGTTAATGCTGAAATGCTATACTATTGTTGTTGATGCTGAAATGCTATGCTATTGTTGTTAATGCTGAAATGCTATGCTATTGTTGTTAATGCTGAAATTATATGCTATTGTTGTTAATGCTGAAATTCTATGCTATTTTTGTTAATGCTGAAATGCTATGCTATTGTTGTTAATGCTGAAATTCTATGCTATTGTTGTTAATGCTGAAATTCTATGCTATTGTTGTTAATGCCGAAATGCTATATATTGTCGTTGTTGCTTTACTGCTATTTGCTATTGTTATTAAAATGCTGTGTTGTTGACTATTTGGCCGCGCTAGTTATGTTGTAGTTATTTTGGTCAAGGATAGCTATTGTCGTGACACCTTTTTACGAAAACAGTTCGGTACACTTAATGATTTCTCGACACTAAGTTGAACCTGCAACTCACCGCTGGGCAAAAGCGTGGGCAAACAAGAACGGGACATACACTGTGATTATATGATTGCGTGTGCTACTATCAACGGGGGCTCCTTCAGACACCCAAAACTGATGGATAATCTCTCCGTCATTTTTTAGGCTCTCAGCAGCCATTTATAATTTCTGTCTTCTGATGCTGTTCATAATGCCGGAAAGTGCAACGTTTTAAGTGGCAGTAGACTTAATAGAAGAAACTTCTGCGGCAAATGTATAACTGTGGTTATTTATAATAACAGGTGCCGGTCTTGAACGTGAGGTTGGCAGGGATGTTGCTTTTTGCACCAGTAATGCATATATGTACACACCGACTACCAAACGCGCCTACAATAGTCATAGGAACTCGTCATTTATCAGTATGCAATAAAATGGGATATTGTCCTGTTCCAGCATCTTCTTCAATCATATGCCGCTACACAGCTTTTTTAGCCAACATCTTAATATTCAACTAAATAAAACAAATTTAAATATAATTAGACTTTTTCCGCAGAAATGGAATACGCCAAACCCTCTAACATTCGACCAAAAACTTGCAATGTATTTTTAGGGATTCGTCGTCAGCTTGGCGACAACATTGTTCAAAAACACCCTTAAATGATTTTGAAAATATGCCATTTTTCTTTTTCCTAAAATGAAAATATTTAAAATTTACTTAAGATGCTTCTGTTATACGAGGCAGCCCTACGTTGTATCACAAACGTTCCAGTACAGTGTTTATTCAAACAATTTTATTCTTGCCATTGGTTAAGTATTCAAGCGTGTGAAATGTATTTTAAATAACATGAATGCTCATTTTTTTAAATAAATACCATTTAACAACATTAACATGTTTTAAATAGATACATTTCCTTTCTCATCAATGCTCTTGGGCTGGTATTTATAAAAAATCTTTAGTTTCCTAACTTAAAGTGACACTCTTATTCAAAATCAATACATACACATGATAACAAACATAAATTTGGAGTGATAAACCTTTAACTACTTACTATATAATGTATTTATGGAAAATATTAATTACTGATAACAATATTGTGACCGTGTATTTAATAGCAGAAAGCGCAAAAATATTAACTGATTGGTGAATGCTAAAATATTAACTGTTGTCTACTATAGTCTCATAAGGCAGAATTACCGTGTTTTCTGCTCATTTCTTTCAAATTAAAGTTGGTATTTTCGACGTTTATTAATCTTTTGTGGACTATTAAAACAATAGTATCAATTGTGGTAAATCTTATTTGGGAGTAAGAGTGCACCTTTAAGTCATTTTCCTAGGTTTTGTATCTCACTGGTCATACGATGTAGAAACTTAATTATATCTAAAATACTTTTCATTATTTATGTAATACACACGATTTTATGTTAAAATAAAACTTGTATTACTTTCTTAATTTTACCATAAACATTTTAGGAAATTAACTTAAGTTAAGAAATGACTTAAAAAGTTTTATGAATACCAGCTTTTTTTATTAACGTACTACCCCTGGGAAGAGTACAGAATTTTCCTCATTCATCCAAAGCTTGTGTCACACTCAACTCACAACTAAAACACTTGGGTGTTTTATGCCAATGCGTAGGCAGGTTGATAATAACCAGAAAATAGTCTTTTAATTTTGAGGTCAGTTAGTCAAAGGTCAATGTCGTGGTGACATTGGAGACAATCCTCAGCTAAAAATCGGTTTTCGATCAATAAATGAAGATCACTTAGGCTCAGAGATCTCATACTTTCTGGGAAGAAAGGTCATGACCATGATATAAACTTTATTGATTTAAGGGCCAGTGGGTCAAAGGTCAAAGTCGTGGTGACCTTCAGTTAAATTTCGGTTAACATTCAATATCTGAAGAACGCCTTTTATCAGGGACCTCAAACTTGGTATTATGATTTGAGGTCATTAGAACTATAGTCAAGATGATTGTGTCTGTAAGCTGAAAATTGGTTTCCGATCAATAGCTGAAACATTGCCAATGACCTCAAACTGTGTAGGCAGGTTGGTCATGACCAGCAGATGGACCATATTGCTTTTGAGGTCAGTAGGTGAAAGGTAAGTTAAAATACGTAGTGTTCTATCAATAAATTGAAAAAACTTAGAGACCTCGAACTTAATAGAGGTCCCTCAGACATGGCCAGCAACCCTAATAATATGTTGACGTCTGTTGGTCAGAAGTCTAGGTCATGATGACCTTGAGCTAAAAATCCGATTCCGTTTAATAACTGTTGAATGCTTGTAACAAGGTATCTCAAACTTGGTATGCTGATGAACTGCATCTGTGTCCTTTTAGTCATATTCCCAAAACATCCGTGACGTCTTAGATGCTAATTATTCTTGTGAATTAATATGTTTTATTTACAACTCCTATGCTAGTTTAATTAAACCTCGAGTTAAAAAATAAACCTTGAAACCTTGACCATAGTTACCCGGATCCATTTAATGGTGCACAGATTTGCTACTAATTATAATGTCTCGACAAAAAGAAAAAGAGCGACAACTGTCACAAGTACGCTCGTCCTTGTTTTAGGACACCAAGTTTGATGCGAAGTTGTACGTTAAGTCAAATCTAGAGAGCGAAGATCACTGTTAAGACAGTTTTTGCCAATTCAAGTGTCAACACACTGGAGTGACATGGGCGAAATGGCTGGTAATTGAACCTGACCAAGATATTCTGCCCATACACATTCTGACCAAATTTGGTGATGATTTGAAAAAGGCTTCTCGGGTTATTGATTGAACAAGACGGATTTTAGGTATTTTTCTGACCAAATTTGGTGATGATTGGACAAAGGATTCTGAAATTAGTTGTCGGACTATAACAATTATATGTATTTTCTTTAAATAAAGGGCGCTAACTCTCAAATGACTTCGCCGTTAAGGCTGGTTTTCAATTTGTAGGATATAATATCGTGATTCTGAGATCTGGACTGTACCAAAATGTGGGGTTTCAGCCTAATTTTGACAAAGTGTTGTTGTTTTTTAACCGAGCGATAGCCTAGATAGCGCAAGGGGTTGGGATTTTTGTTACTGAAAAATATCGATATCACTGATTGGTCATTTGAAACAGTGTGGCATAGTCAACATGGCTGTTTTTGGTATTTATATTTCTCTCATGTATCTCTTTCCCCATTGATACTGAATAATATACGCTTAACAACTTTTCTAACGCTACCAGTAGCATTTTCGCATTAACTTTAAAACTACCAAAAGGAACTGAATAATATTTTCAGGAAATATAGATTAATACAGAGGACATTGTTTGATATAAAATTTACAATAAAATAAGTCTAAAAGATAACAGATTTTATTAATTATCCAATGAAACCCATTTTTTCATAGTCGCTAATTTAGCCAACTACTCAGTACTCCACATTATTTACTGTATTCTTGCAAATTTATAATAAATTAAAATTCGTTTTTATTAACGCAGTTCTTATTATATTTTAATGTGATTTTATATTTATCCCCCCCCCCCCCCTAAAAAAAACAAAAACACACACACGATAAATAACTGCTTAATTGCTCATGCGGGCATCGATTTTATTTTTCTAAGAACTCGTTTTAGAGGCGCGGTGAACGTGAAACTTGTTATACGTGTACTTTCTAAGTAGTCTAAAAATAAACGGTTAAATTCGTGGACATTGACATTTGCATCAGTTATTAAGAAAGATTTTTTGAAATGCCAAAACTGTCAAACCAAGAAAGAGCAAGAGGGATTGGTCCAATTGAAGGTGGTGCGAGTTACAATGTTGTAAGTGTTCGTTTACTTATTTTTTGCCAGTCATTATAATTTCGTTTTCGATCAGACTTTAAAAAAAATCAAATATCACTTAGGCCATTTTCAGAAACCTGCAAATTTCGTTCATTTTCAGGTTGTAAGAATGCTGAACGTGCACCGCACATCAGTAATACGTTTGCTTCGTAAATACAGAACAACAGGCTTTGTCCGAGACCTGCCACGCCAGCCAAGAGGACGAGCTAATACAAGAAATCAGGACAGAAATATTCTGAATGCACACCTTCAAGACAGGCGACGTCGAGCTACTGATACATCGAGGGTAACAGTTGGAACGCATGGTCGCCCTATCAGCGCCCAGACTGTGCGTAGAAGGTTGAGGGAAAATGGTGTACGCTGCAGACGCCCATTTCATGGGATTATTTTAACTGATCAGCACAAACTAACCCGTTTACGCTGGGCTCGTCGTCACTTACGTATGACCAGAGCGGACTGGGCGGCTGTATTATTTACCGATGAATCACGCTTTAATTTATACGATAAAGATGGTCGTGTACGAAATTACCGAATGAGAAATGAACGATTCAGAGATAGCTGTATAGTCGGAAACACCATTTGGCGAGGGTTCCGTAATGATTTGGGGAGGGATGTCAATGAACACAAAAACTGTTGCCGTCAGAATTCACGGTAATTTAAATGCTGACAGGTACGTTAATGAGATTTTGCTTCCCGTTTGTATTCCTCATATACGGAATAATAGAGGCATGCGATTGTTTCTCAGGCCACTTGTCGAAATTACGTCTTGTCCATGCGCAGCCGATGCAGGGCGGTCATCCAAGCAAATGGTGGTCATACCAAGTATTAAATAATGCCGAGAGTACATGACTAAAACACTGGATACTTAATGTAATCGAGCTTAAAAAAGCTTTAAAGATTTAGTACAAATACACAATTTAGTTAAGTGCGTCATACACGGTGGACAGCGTGTTGTTACGTTTCTTTCAATGTGTCGGAATGACACGCGTCATGTGATATAAATTTTTACATTTACGTTATACAAAGATGGTGATAACAATTTACATGTTTATTAAATCTACTGATAATTTTGTTCTTAGCATTCCAAGGACTTTTTCAAGATTGGGGACCTTGACTTTCATTTTATTAGTAATTAACATGACGCGGCCTGTCAGTCAAACTGGCCGGATTATACCCGACTGACCAATCGGCGTCCACATTAGGCGGGGCTTATCAGTTGCCCGTTGCTATCCGCCATGACCTCCGACAATCTGCACTTATCAACAGTAGTGTAATTACTCTGTTTTCTATATATTAAACACAAAATATGTTATCTGAGAGATAGTAAAGACAAGGAAATCCATAATACTGTCATTTTCCCCTATTGCTGCTCAAATTATTCAAATTATGCATTTTTTTGGAATTTGTTTGATAACAAAGTGACCTTTCGGTAGACAATTTCAACCCTCCAAATTCTTAATGTGACCGTACATAATATACGTATCTTTTTCGTTAGTCGTAAAACAAGAAATATAATTATGAGTATATTTATATATTAGTGCGTAATATTGACGACATCTTCCGATTTATTTTATTTTGATTTTTTTCTCCTTCTTGTGCGTAAAGTTTTAAATCCGAAGCATATACATTTGTTTGTTTTACAAACTGTTAGTGAAAAAGACAATTCAGTTAATTTGAGTTACATTTATTTATTAAATTTAGATAAAATATCAAATATCATATATCTAAAGGTCACAAAACGTAAATACGTATAGATAAAACAAAATCATCTTCAATCGTAAATGACGCAAATCAATGTATATAAACCTATGCATTTATAATGACTATGATCACTTCTAACTCTTACATGTATGTTCCTTGCAGGAACAGTTTCGCATTTCATTTAATACGGATATTAATTCATTGAGAGAAATATTACGGTAGTTATCTCAATAATATTAATTCACTAAACTTGTATAAAAGGTGATTTTTAATGGAGAAAGGAAGAAAAGCAGCAGATTCAATTTGATCTAAACAAACGTCAACAATAAATTGACTTTCGTAAAGTAAATTAATACATGTTTTGTTTTTATAAATTTGAGGTTTACAATAGCCTGTCTACTGAAACAAAATTTCGATGTTATTTAGAAATTAATTATTTTAAAGTTTAAACATTGAATTATTTCTACCTGAATCAAACATTGAATTTAACTTATTATAATAATTAACTAATTTAATGTCGAACTAGCTTTTATTGCTATGTTTTACCATGTTCCATACATTTTTTATCGGATTGTCAAGTAAACATTCTGTATAGTTATCGTCTGCATCTGTGTTCATGTCGGAGGGCCCCTACTGAGGGGTCACTGTAGGCGTAGCCTTATCGTAATCGGCGTGGTGTCAATTGTATTTATCCGATAAATTTTGCGACTTTGTAAAGTGGGGGTTGCATCGAATAAAATACAAAATCTTCAAAATACGGAAATGTCTGTTGTTTGTTTTCCACCAAACAATGTCTGATATATTTATTTAACAGCCCTGAAAATTTCACGCAATTATCCTCAGTAGTTTTAAAATATTGCGAAAAGGCTACTGGTAGCGTTAGAAAAGTTGTTAAGTGTATGTCAGTATATATATATGCTTTCAAGTCACAAAATTATTGAACAAAAGCCCACTTGTGAACTAAACATTAGGCAAGCCTTGAAGGTTAGAAAATGGCTACAGTGAAAATTTCAAATGACTGAAGTCGTGAGGGTCAATGCCACTGTTACTGAATGTAGAAAAACTGTTTCCACTCATTAACTTCATTTAATTTGAATTGACAATTTGTAATAAAATAACAGAACAAGCTAATGCTGAGACACATGCTGAGGTTGCATTTAGGGTTTACCCAATATGAACATGGTGACAGTCACTGCTTGTATTTGGGCATGTTGTTCCGTAATTCTAACTTAATTCTTGCAGCATAGGTAAATTTAGACCACTTGGATAGAAATTTCAATGAGACAGTAACCATGTATTTTTTTTATTAGATTCTTCCCACAGTTGTATATAGATCCATAACAATAAACATTTCATGATAACAATATTTCATAAATAAACTAAATTCAAAACAAAACAGTGGTACAGAAATTATGCAAACTTCTAACCAATTTGGAAAAATACAAAATGCTTGCTGTTAAAATTCTTATGTGATGCTTAATACAAAAATATCAATGAATACTGGATCAAATCGAAATCAACCTATTACTCGCATCTTTTTGAATGATTGATTAAAACGTAATACTCTTCAGTATCTGATGGTAAAAAGGCTGTATCTTATCTTTTATGTAGTAAGTAATATCTTGAAAGTCAATTTAAAATAGATGCATACAATCTTTCATCTGATACATATAATCATTGTGTCATTTGAAATCTTTGAACTCTGTTCGTTTAATACCAGTGCATTATTTTTTTCAAACCTCTTATCTATCTTTGAATATTCCGGCATTATTTTAAGTCAGATGAAATGAGAATTTCATAAGGGTTTACAATTCCAGGCAAATATCAAACCTATAAGTTAACTAAAGCGTTACAATATATTAAGTCGAAATACTGGTGACACAAATGTCATGAAAAATGGTAAATATAAATAATTCAAATAAACTTTGGGACTGTAAACTTTGACAATTTTCATAAAAGTGACAAGAATAATAAGGGATATATACATGGTTGGCTTATATCAATATTTACATAAATGGAAGTTACAGTCATGAAATGTAGTATTCAAGTGTATTATGCTTTGATGTTTTATTATAACTGATACATGTAGGTATATTGATTTTTATAAAAAGAATGTCGTTCAAAACAAATCCCGAACAAAATAAAGTATTGACATTAGGAAACCAACACAAAGCTTCAACCAATACAAGAACCGTAACAAAACATTGAGTCATCAGTTAAGCAAAATGGCAAATCCACATTTACAATTAACATTTATCAAAAAAAAATTTATTCATTTTCACAAATGAGATTCATGTAAACAATGGTTTGGTGTTTGAAGAAAGACACTACATAAGCTTAATGGTTTCTGTACGAAGTAAGTCAAGCTTATGTAACAAAATAACGACTGCACTCTGCGAATACTGAGATTCATATATTATAAGTAAACATTAAATAAGCTAATTCATAACCAGCTTTTAAAGCTTTGAATCACATGACTACATTTGGTGAAATTATGTTGGTACAACACTTATATAGAGACTATAACAAGTCAAGCAGCAAAAAAAACTACCGTACTTTTAAAAATAGCTGCAACATTGCTCTTCCTTGTCAGTAAAAGTTTAACCATTTGTAAGGACACACAAGGAACTGTTCAGAAACAGGTCTTGTATTCAGACAATCAAATATTTGTTCATAAAAAATACATTCTCATACAAAAAAAGTCTGGATAAAGGAGACTGTATGTAAATGATATAACAATACAATAACATGAGTACCACAAAGCAAACACCATTGCTTGTCTGTTGTTTATCAGAAAAGAGGCATAACTTTACAACTATTAACGCCAGAGACATGGGCTTTACTAAAAATATGTATATTGTCTCTGGTAGCATCAATACCAAGTTTCATTTGAATATCATGAACTGTTTTTGAGTTATTGCCAAGGATAAAGTGTCTGTACGCCAACAATGATGCCCCTTACGCCACCAAGGCCATCAGAACTTCAAAACAATTAGATTTTTCCCCTCAAAAAACAGTTAAGCTAAAGACGAGTATTTAAAAGAGTAGACTTTTTGCCATATGAAACTTATGCAATGAACAGACCAATTTGAAAAATATGTAACTTAAATTAACATTTCGATTGACTAGCCTAACACAAATGCTATATAAATATAAACATACATGTACATGTACATTACCAGCTTCAAATTAAGATATACCAAGAAACAACAACAATACTTCAAACAAACCTTACTAGTGATTAAAATAAATAATAAAAATAAAAATAGTTTTGGTTCTGTGTTTATATTATATACATAAACTGTACTACTTTGTAAATTAAAATATAAACATACCATGAATTTAAACATATATAACGAACAAACATTTTAAATAAGCTGTTTTGGAACTAGTTTGATTTATATTCAATGCTTTTTAGCAAAGGTTGATAGTCATAATTTGCTAATTCAACAGTTTCAATTTTCTATATTTCTGAATTCCAAAATTAAATGTATAAATCCCTTTATTTACAAAGGTGAACATGGACCATTAAACATTGGCCGAACTTCTTTCCGCGGCCTCTCTCGCAAGCTTCACTGCACGAGCTCGTTGGTTCGCATATATTCTTAGGAATAAAGCTATAAATACAATAAGTACACCAACAATGCCGAGAAGGGTGAGAGGGTGACCATAAAATATACAAGACAACATAATAGCAAAGGCTTGTCGCAGGGTCATAATAATGGTAAAGGTGACTGCCCCAAATTTCTCAATGGTGTAAAATATAAATAGCTGTCCACATGCAGAGCAAATACTGAGTATAACAGCATGTACCACAAATGTTGGGTGGGTGAACATGAAGGCAACACACTCTACAAACCCACCTTGCTCTATCAGAGCTACGCTGGTCAACATGCACGAAAACATGTTGACACCTACCATCATCTGAATAGACGACATTTTATACTTTCTAAACAGTTCACCTTGCCAGTTTGAGGTAAAGCTATCAAATGACATGTAGCCGACCAGCATGATTACACCAGAGATAGTAGTGGTTCTGCCGCTGTCATGGGTGACATCTTGGCTCGTCATCAGAAAAACACCCACGCCAAAGGAAATCATGAGAGCAGTAAGGTATTCATGGTACTCATAAGTCCTTTTAGACACAACCTTGCCCATTAGCATCACTGGTATGACTTTGGAGGCCTTGGCCAGCACTTGGGTAGGAAAGCTCACAAACTTAAGTGCTTCATACTGGAACCAACTGCTCATGATGTTGGAAAATGAACTGAACGAGTATTTAAACAATGGAGCTGTGTGTGGTGGCTGCTGCTTAAGAAACAGTACTATGACACCAATCATGAAGGCCAGAATCCTATTGATAAAAACCAGGAACGTGGAGTTCTTAAACTTCTCACCCTGGCCATTGGCAGTTTCCCCGTACTCAAATGTCATGATGCGTTCCTGGAGTAGCCCCCAGGTAAGATAGGAACCCTGCAATCCAAGGAAACAGAAGACAAGGAGCCCTGCACTCTCTGAGAAACCCCCGCTGTCCCCCTTCTTGGCTGGTGAGCCTGTGTCCACCTGGTGCTCGTTCTCCTTACCAAACACACACAGCTTGGCAAGTTGCTGGAAAAACCCGGGACCTACAATATAAAAGCCACACAATTGAACTTGGGTATCAAGAATAACTTGCATTTCATTAAAAAAAAATTTTTTTTAATTAGATCGAACAGGCAGTACCATTTATTTATAAATCAGAAGTCACTTTTATCAACCATTGCATACCAGTTTTCTATAGAATGGCAAAAAAACTACTCTTTGAAGGAGGATGTTTACTTCAGTAATCAATTCTGAATCAAATAAACTGACTATATCTAAGCTTTTGAGTCGTTTGTTATCACATGATTACGCTAGACGTACCCGCAGTTTCATCGTATCTGATTTTGCGGAGGTAGCGTATCATCATGTATCCGGGTACAAATATGGTGGCATAACCCAGCAGGTTGAAGGCCAACCTCACCAGCCAGTAGTCCATCGGAGTGATCTCCCCTGCCTCGACCATCGTGGATTCCTTGCCCAGCACTTGTGGAGCCACCAGATTCAGGATGAAGATCACCAGTCCAACGACACCAGCGTTCACCAGCGCACTAGAAAAAGAGGGGAAATTTAAATTTTTGAGACATGAACATCATCATTTTAGGCACCATTTCTCTGTGAATTATTGTATTTAGCCATGAATGTCAACCAAAAATGCTGGTAAATGTATTTATAATTGTAGATGAATAAGTGTTGTGAATGAATTGTTCCCGCGCTAAAACTCCGTGCCTACAGTAAGGGGCACAGTGTTAGTTGAGAGGCCATGCAGGCATTTTGTGACAGCAATTTCATCTCATTCGGTAATTTTTTTCTTGAATTTGGGAAAAAATATACATATTTGGCATTGGGAATGGGTGAGATATTCTGACACAAAAGGCCTGTAGACATAGTTTTTCAATTGAATCAATATAAGGTTTCATGAACTTATAATCATAAATGTATTCTTAGTTTTACTCTAAATTTTTAAGCAGTCTTAAGCAGTTAATTCTATGAAGGTTGAAAGGTGCCAAAGGCTGGTCTCCATGAGGGCAGAAGGGTATAAACAAAAATTTAAAGGGTGCAGCATCCTTCTTTAACTCTCTACCTCAAACCCTATACACATTTAACTGTTTCAAACTATATTAAAATCATATTACAAGGCATTCAAGCTTCACAAAATCTAGTATCAGAACATTCTGCAACTGAAACTACTGTAATAAGCCTTGAAGGCATAGAAAGTCAAGCGTTGTCACCAAACATGTCATATATCAATATTTTTTATTTACATATTTATCTCCAAAAATAAGTTTAAGACCTAGGAAACAATATAAACATGAAATTAAAGCAATTGATAACTTTAGATTTTGAAACAATTATTAACTTGAGAATTTGAGTAATAAAATCACAACATAGTTTAGCCAAAAATGTTAACAAGCTGCTTTTAATATTAAATCACACACACACCAATGATATGAGATAATGAAAGTGTTCATATCCGGGCTTGGGAGTGGGATTCCAAGGTCAATTAGGGTAAAAAATAACACAAAAGGATTATTATTAAGGAATTTAGATTTTAACTACCATCCAGTCCTTACAAATTAAACATAATTTGACCGGTCAAGCTCAATGGTTAGCCCAATGCAACACAAGGCCAGCAATTCCATTTAAGCAAACATTGAAGGTTTGGGCAATAGAACAGTACATTTGAACCACAAAACTGTCAGGATTAAGGCTTTACATAAAAATATATAAAAAAATCCTCTACATCTTCTAAGATGGTTACATAGGTAGATAGAGGGTTTTATATTCATGTATTCTTCACCAACCGATCACATTGCAAATTTATAATCTTTAATTGATGTTACAAAATATTCATCTTCCCATCATTTGCAATGATTTAATCATGAGATCACAAATTTTTAACCCCCAAAACATCTAATGTCAAATATTCACAAAAGTACATGCATTCACGATAAAAACAAAAACAATAATTGATTTTAAACTCCAGATGCTTTAAAAAAATCCCAAACAGTGATTTCTTTGTCCCCTCAAAAGTAATAAACAAAATAAGCAATTCTAACAACAACAAAAATCTTTAATAATTTACCAAAAATATCATCAAAGAACAGAAATAATCGTTTACCTTACAATAGGGCTTTTTTCCATCATTCTTATCATTTAATTAAATCCCAGCGAACAGTTTGATCCAAATACATTAAATTTAAATTGATATTTAAGACAGGTTCTCTGCCGATGCACCAACAATAAATAAAACACATGGAAAAAACATGTCCCCAAAACTATGTGTTTCACGCTGAAGTTCTTGTTAAAACTTGTTTTTATTTTACCATTAATTTTAATCTTATTGGAAAAACACAACAACCATTCTTTTCAACCGAATGTAATGTATTATGTGTGTGGACTTCCATAATCCCAAATTCTAAGGGCAACTAGACTGACCACAATACAGTATTAAGTCCAAATATTTAAACCAAATGAACAAATCACAATTTACAAAATTAAAAAGACTTTTTCCATTAAAAACGATGATACAAAATGGACGATATATGAGTTGATTTAGTAATTTAGTATCATTACTATGTATTACTATTATACACTTTATTACGGTAATTGTGTTTCCATTTTAATTCAATAACTTTGGGTAGTTAACACACTGATGATGGGTGAAAAAGCTGAATGCAAACATTACTGTTTTCTGAATAGCTACAGAGGTAGAACTTTTTATACTAATTATACATTCATGTCATTGCTTTAATATAAAAACAAACAATTATTAATAAAATACCATGTAGAAATACCTAAGCAGATTAAAAAATAATACAGATATTTTCACCTTGAAATGTTTGTATATTATTTGTATTAAATGAATGTAATTTCAAGCATTTCCATTTTGCAAAATATATTGTATTTTTTTATGAAATGAACAGTAATAGATGCACTTGCATGTGATGTCTTTTCCCAACAAACCTCTGGTCTGGATTCATTTCCATTTACAGCTCTTCCATGTGAATGCTGTAACTGATTGTTCATGTGTATTTGAAGCATGCAATGTTAAGTGTCTGCAGAGATCAAGCTTAAAGAACAGTCGGGAGAAGAAAATGTCACACCTTTCTCTTTCTACAGCTTAAGAAACAGTTTTTCTATAAGGCCTTATAAAAAAATACATTTGGTTCGGGTTACCCGACCCTACCTAGTAAATAGGCGCCGACCCTATCATTTTTATAGTCAGGTTGAAAAAAGAAGAAGAAAAAAAAAAGAAGAAAAGTTTATTGCTTTTCAATATGTTGTTTAAACCCTTGTATGCTTTATTTTGAAAGGGATGTTACCTTAACCAAACCTTATTAAAGGCCTAATAACTATTGAAGAAACACTAGTACTTCTTCGAGAGTTTTCCATTCTCCCGAATTTCCTTTTCTTGCCCGACCCCTGCACTAATATACATGTAATCAAAGGGGGTTGTCTCTGGACCTAGTTTTGGCCACAACTGACCCTAATATAGGGTCCTCGCACCGTGACAACCCCCTTTGCATGTAATCATTAACATATTTTTAACATTATGTTTTTCAGTGGATTATATCTTCCTTATCACAATATAATGTCACTGTATCTCTAAATTTAGCGCTTTGAATGGTAAAAACAACAACAAAAACAGTCTTAGTCCTTGGAAGAAAGACCAGTGATCAATTGGCTAAAATTTTGCTAATTTTTCATTTAAGAAAATCAGTTAATCATAATTTTTGATAATTTAGCACAAATTACCGTTAATGACTGGGTATTAGACGCATTTTTCCCCTCAGATTTCGATGTTAAAAATGCCTGCGTATAATACCCAGTAACAAGCTTTTAAACTTTTTTCTGAGATCAGGCCAAGAGTTTGTTTAGATTTATGTAGCAAGGGAAGTTACTCGCGTCATATCGATTCAGTATATATGGGTTAAAACGGCAGTTGAAGATCGGGATACGGTATATCGCAGGATGTTTATAATTTAAAAAATATATTGTACGATTAAAATTATTAAAATTATTCAATATTAATTTGAATAAAACAATAATTAAACATGCATATAAAAAAGCAAAGTTGGGCACTGTCAAAATATTTTTGTCAGTTGTACAATAAGGTGTGAAAAATTCACACTGCCTTTAGACCTGTTTAACATACCAATACTACAAACTGACGCAATAATGGTCATGATTTTTCGCACTTTTCCATGTTCTTTATTCTTTTCTGTAGGTGTTGACACTTTGAGAACTAGAGCTGTCACAGGAGTGACGAATACCCCCAAATGCTGCCTGGACACAGGAATGGCAAACCATTCCTTTGAAAAGAGGCCATAAATCCAGGGTTACTGCACACTGCATCTTCTTTTATCATGCATGTATTGTATTATTTAAATCTGTTGGGTAATTTAGAAGTTACACTGCTGACAAGAAAAACTAGCCTTTCATGAGTTATCGTCCAGAAACTGTTTTTCTATTTTTAGTAACAGTGACCTTGACTTTGGCCCCACCAGCCCCAATATCGAACTTGACCTGTATCTTCTGATGTTACACCTGTGTACCAAAAAATTTTCAAATCTGTCAAGCCTTTCATGAGTTATCGTCCGGAAACCGTTTTTCTATTTTTAGTAACAGTGACCTTGACCTTGGCCCAACCAGCCCCAATATCGAACTTGACCTGTATCTTCTGATGTTACACCTGTGTACCAAAAATTTTTCAAATCTGTCTAGCCTTTCATGAGTTATCTTCCGGAAACTATGAAAACCGACAGACAGACAGACAGACCGACCGACCGACAAGCTCACTCCTATATACCCCCTCAAACTTCGTTTGTGGGGGTATAACAAGCCTGTACAATTTAAAGGTTTTTCATACAGTAACTTCCCTATTCATTCTCGACAGGTTATCGTTTACGATATACTGTCAGAAAGAAATCTTACAAATAGTCATAAAAGGTACATTTCAGTGCCATCCAGAAACAAATTGTCACACTAAGTAATTTTTTAGTGCCTATCCTAACATGAAACGAATAAAAATGAAACATATTTTGCATTATCATTGTATGGTTTTAAAGTTAACCATCGCCATTTTCACGAAAATAAATAAATTTGTCACTGTCAACAAACATGGTGGTCAAGATTGGCAGACGATTTTGACATATTTTCTATGCGTTCTTTAACGCAAAACTTAGATTTAAAAAAAAATTCTCAGATTTTTCACAGATTTTTTTGCCTACGCCTAATACCCCCTATCGTCTTATACCCAGTCATTTACGGTAAATAGAATTGTTTGTTGAACTTCATAAACACCAAATGTAAAAACTTAAATATAAAAAAGAGAGAAATATATTGCTATCTAACACTGAAACAAGCAGTTATATGCTATTTATTTCAATGGTACATGTATATTTTCTTGCATTCACAATGTTGTGCATAAAAGTCTACTTGCGATGAATTTGCATGGCATTTTTATGTTTTTTTATCCAGTTTACGCTGCTTCTTTTTTATAGGTAGACATGATAAGTGTTCTTGTTACATACACAGATTTTCCTGGCCTTTCTGTCTACAATATTAACATTAATAATACTAAAATGAAAACCAGACTGTAACAGATCTAACAAAGATTAAGCATACTAAAAAACAATGGGTCGATTGCCCAGAACTTTGTTAAAGTTCACAATGTTATTAATGTCATTGTTTTAACGCTTAAATCATCTTTTCATGTTCTCATCGTCGGATACCCCCAATACACACTATTCTATGCTTCGTTGTGTACTGTGGGCAGTTTGGCTAGGAAAATCTCGTAACCATGAACCATTAAAGAGGCAGTTTTATTGGTTCCGCAAAGTAAAAAATGCTTTACTGTTGAAAAATATTCTGGCTATTGCCGGAGTTGAACCAATTCGCCTTCTCAGTACAATTATATTTGGCAGTAGTCAAGACTTGACCGCAAGGCAATGTAGGCTACTGACACTGTACAGTTATTGAACACTATATAAGTGTAACATGAAAATTAATTGGCAGAAGAGCTGTACAAAAAATTCAAATTTTGAAGTTCACAACAACAATGTTAACTAACAAAGTTCTGAACAATCAACCCAATGTCTTTTGACATGGACTGCAGTTTTTGTCCAGTGTTGATGCCTCTGAGGTCTAAAAGCAGTCCTGATGAGTGTTGTGAATCGGTTCCAGATTGACTGTCGATAATCGGTTCCACTCAAGTAAAATCAATAGTACAATGGGCTTTTGACATTTCCGTTTTTGTACTTTTATTTCTTGTTCAATACTACATTATCCTTATGCCATGTGCATGTACAAGTTATTTAGTGTTGTTGTTGCTTTCAGCCATATTGTTATCGATAACAAATGAACACTTCCGAATAAATAAATGAACTCAAATGAGAAAATTGGAGGAAACTAACAGAACACAAATTACGAGAGGAAAGTAGTAAGACAACTTTCCTGTTGAATTGGTGATTGATTATGACCAAATACAAATGATTGTTGCTGATTTCAGGCCCAAAACATTAATATTTGATAATAATCGATCATCAGATCATCACTAGCCTTGATGATATAAATAAAATTTCCTTCTTGTTGCCTGTTCGGGCAAGCCAAAATAAATAAACTTGCCCATATTAAGTTGTTATTGTATATTTGTTCATTCGATTGCATTAAATAGTGTTAATTGTTTAATTCATAATAGTGTGAGACACAGAACAGTAATAACCATATCATCTTTATAATTATATAATTTGTGGGTAATTTAGTAGCAAAGGTAACATTCTGGTTTTAAAACCCATTTCAGTGTGTTTGTGAACTCACAGCCTTACTTTTAAATTGCACCTGCCCACTTCAGCAAGCTGTCTATAATTTTAACTTGCTCTTTTTAAGTGTCCACGACCACATTAATGGCTGCCCCTTCTTATTCTAGTTGTCCTATCAGGCAAAAAGAAAAATAGGTATTGAATACAAGCAAATAGGTTTAAAACAATATATCTACAACACTGTCGACTGAGCTCTTTAAATCTATGCATTATGCTTGTTTAGAACTCAATTTGCATGCACAAGAGGAATGCCATGTTTGTTTTTCATAGAGGTCATATTTTTAGAAAATGTTGGAACCCAGGAGGAGTAAAAAAAATGATAAAACCATTGACGGCTATGTATAAATAATATTAAAAAATATTCTTACACAGATACATTTTAATGTTATATTGTTAATTTGTTATCACATACCGTATGTTCAATTAAAACTGACAAGGCAAAATACAACAAAAATTAATGCAGGGTCAGTCTCAATTAACACCAGCTTCAAGGCCTATGTTTTAAAAAGGGCCTGTTTCCATACCAATAATCCTTTCTTATGGATAGAAAATGAAAACTTTTGCTCTTTTATAAATAAGCACTGACAGTGTCATAGAATTTAATTGCATATTTGCTATACAGAGGTATATCTATTTCATGTTCAAAGTAGACTTGTTTCTTTCAGATATGGGTGTTAACATTTTGTGATCACCAGACTTCAAATTTTATGAAATTCGAATTGGTTAATGGACAAAACACAGGACTATGGTATAAAATTCACATTTTAAACTATATTTCATTACATTTTTGCAATTCATATGGCAGATTTTGAATTGATAATAAACATAATCAGTCTTAAGAATCATTGGTTATTGTTCTGTATTCAATGATGGACATATAGATACACTTTTGTGATGTATCATTAATGTAATAACTTGAAAAAAAAATTCTCAAGAATTTTTCTCAAATTTAAATCCTAAATATTCATATAATAGATCAAAATGTTTTTGTTGTTGACAAATTAAGTATCTTACAGTGACAAAAATGTATTTACTTACTATTTAGGGTATTCTTAAGACATATTTCAAAATTCATATAAGTATGTTAAGTATTTAGTATGTTATGCATGTTTTAAAAATGTATATATTTCCCAGAAATTGTTACACTTGTGACAACAATAGTGCTTAAAGTAATTTCTTTAAATAAAGAAGTCTTTCATAAATTATCATTATACCAAGCATATGAATGTAATGATTACTGATTAAAATGCATTATAACACATAACTATTCAACTTTAAACTAACAAAAATTACAAAAGCATATGTCTAACATTAAAGCGTTCAACATATGACAGTCCTTTTTACATGTTGATAAGGAGAAAATGACTGTCATATGTTGAACACTTTAATGTTAGACATATGCTTTTGTAATTTTTGTGCTAGCCCATGCATGAGATTCTTTTGGTAAAGTTTTTCTTGCATGTTCTGTTTGTTTTGTGGTTGTCTGCCCTTTCACAGCTGATTTTGACCTTAGTAACTTAACTGATGACATACTTGCATTTTCAGCAGCTTCTGTTTTAAGAGCAGCAGCCTTTCTATGCTTTTTCTGCCTTAATCTGGCTTTGGCTTTTATTTCTGCATCATATTTAGAGTTGTTTTTTCTCAGCTCTTTAACCTTCTGTCTATATAATTCATTCTCGGCCTTCAACTTTTGTTTCAACTTTTCAAACTTTTTCTTAAGTTTGGGATCTGATTTTAGTTTCTCCCTGTACCTTTTTACCCGTTCTTTTGAGCTTGAAGAGGGCTTGCTTTCACTATCCCTATCCTTATTCTTAAAGTTTTTCCCTTTTAAAGGGAGTTTGACCATCAGTCGCATGTTTAATTGTTATTCTTTACTGTTGACCTGTGTAAATCAAAAGTATTATTCATAAAAGTCAAAAGATGAATATTATGTCACAAGTGTAACGTTTCATGGCATGTTGCAAAACTTAAATAAATTCTATAATCATATTCATTTCATATTTTTTTTTATTTCTGAGCATGCAAATTATCAATCATTAAATTTAGTTTTAAAAAAACTTGACTAAATAGTTTTAAAAAGAAAATGTTCCCTTCTGCATTTCTACAAAAACAAATTGTCATGTATTTTAAATGGTACTCACTCAAAACTTGGCTATGCTATACTTAAAATATATTTTAATGTTCCTGCATGTTAACTTAACACAACGAAGAGTAATGGAGTTATGGATGTCTAAAAATATGCCACATGCTCAAAATGCGTTACACTTGTGACATCAGTTATGATCAGGTAGTGAAGTCATTCACTTCCCCACTTGATCATTTTTTCTATACATGTTGTTTTTGGACTTCCTGAAAGTGAAAAAAAGAAAAAAAATGCATTGATAAATATGAATGGAAAAAAGGATGATGTTTAAAACATATAATGTTACACTTGTGACATTCCTATGTTATGTTAGTTAATCTAGACTAGATACAAATTCTCTTTGTTTTGAGTTAATATGCTAGTTGTTTTACAAAGCCAACAGATTGTTATTCATCAGAAAAATAGTCTCTTTATATAGTGCCTTATAACTATTCAAGGCAGCTCCAGTACTTTGAGAACTCTGAAATTCTGAATGATTGAAAATTCAACAGGTGTGAATTAAAACATGCTAGTTATGAATTTAACTAGTAAGAATTATAAGTGAAAGTATAAAACTGTTTGAAGTGGTTATAGCAAATTTTCAGTTACATTGAGTCATTTTTTAATACAAAAAAGTTTTGAACTTTAATTAACAACTTACACAAAGGGTAAAAGCGTTACACTTGTGACATTTTTGACTACATATTTCACTGTAACTTTTTAACAGATAATGCTACATCTCTAAAATTTGGCACAATTATAAGCAAACAAGCACTCCACATAATAGTACACACTATCTGCATATATTTGCTATATGTCTCATTAAAACATTGATTAAAGGAAAGGCTGCATTTTTTTTTAAAACACCCATATGTGTGTTGGTGTGGTTTGTGTTAGCAGTTTGCAACAAATCTATTGACAATTCTAAAATGGTAAATCCGTACCTCTTTATCACCTGATGAAGGTGCGGCTTTATGATCTTAGAATTTTATTTTTCCAATAAACATTTGTTATAGCTTTAATTTTATTTCGTACAATACAAAATGACAATTTGAACAAGCAATCGTAGAGATTAAAGGTCATGTAAATTTTAGGTAGCTTTTCTTACGACAGTTTTCTACCACCTACAGTTTACAACATCTGCAGTGACCTTGCTACAATAATGTTTATACATTGATGAATGGACAGATATAATCTTATATTATGAAAATTCATCAAAGCGTGAATTATCTTGAGTTGATATTTTCATAGCTTTTTTAATATCCAACATTACCAGGGCTTTATACATCCTTACTGATACAATTAACAGTTTTCAAAGATTGATAAAATCTTTCTTAATTTTAATGGTCATCACATTGATTTTTTTTTTAAATCCCACCATACACTGTTTAATTTCCACTTATGTGTAGACTACTGTTGTCATTCTTGGTGTTGTACTTTTTGAGAATATTATAAAATAATTTACAAAAACACATTTCAATGGCTAAATCATACCATGTTTTTGACAGAAATTATAAAATATAAAATTATGAGGTCAGGTGATTTGATTGCTCCCTCACAGTGACTGGTCAGTTTTTTAACAAGAAAAATGTGTGTGATCAATAACCCAAATTCCACTTTATTCTGTTGAATATAGGGTAATCTTTATTTAATTAAGGAAAAAAAAACACATATCCAACTCAGGCAGTCAGATTCTTATACCGATAATAACCAAATAATGTTCATTAGAAATAAGTGACCTGAAGAAAATACTAAATATTGATCTTGATCTATATACCCGCAATAATAATATTTATCGTAGTCAGCAAGGAAAATGGGTCTAGCTCTACAAGTGTACTGTATTACTAACCCAGATGTTATGAACAGAGACGAAACGGCACTAGTAAAAAATGTTGCTTAGCTTATATACTGTACATCTAGTCCATATAAATAGCTGCTTCAGAGCCTTGACGATTTTTGTCTTGGCGACTCTACGCATCCATATCCCACTTGTTTCCTAGCCAAGAATGACAGGTCCCAGTGCAAAGTATATTGAGCGGAATGATAACAGGCAACTGCTAGATAGTTAAAAAATGGCGATGCTTTGTTGACAGATCGATCTCAATTTGCGTTTCAGAAAGCACTTGGGAGCAAGACAAATCGGCCCCTTACCAAATCGGCCTACTACCAAATCGGCCCCTAAGACGTTTCGGCCCTGCCATTTCGTCCCCTTAATTAAAATGACTCGAGACGTTTCGGCCCCTTAGTGATTTTCAATAGAGACATTTCGGCCCCTTAATTTTATTTTATTTTGAGTATAAAGAAAAACATTGTAGGTCGTCTTATAAATGTCAATGAGATCTGTTAATAAGTTGTAAATAAAATCTTTAAATTTAAAAATAGACAGATATGCATGAAAAACATTGATATGACTGATATAAAAATATAATAAAAAACTAAATAACTATTAACCCTGATTTTTAATATAAAATGTTAGAAAATCGAAGAATTTTTATTTGTTATAACTGTTAATTATTAATTGATCATTAAAGACTTCAAAGAAAATTTGTCTTTTAACCATGCGTTCTTTTTTGCAAGGCAAACTGTTAGTGTTGTGGGTGTGAAAAAGACATTCAAAGACGTGTGAATGAATAATTGTCTTTAATTTGTTAATGTTATTTAGAGTTGATTGAAGAAGATTTGAGTAATATAAACAACGTAAGTATATATATTAAATCTTTTCTAAAAGTGGGTACCATTTGTTTTAAACGTGTTGCGTTTTTTTAAAAATGCCTTTTACATTTTAACCATTAATTTGTTATCTATGTGGTATACTTTTGCTCCAGAATAATTATTAATTATTATTTTTGACAATTAGTGTTTTATCTAAACATAATTAGGAAATAATGTTTGTTTTATAGATATGAATTGTAAACAAGATACAACTTGATAGTTCAAATGCATTTTAAAAAGAGTAAAACAATATATACGTAATAAAAAAAGTGAAATAATATTCTGTTTGAGGTGCGAAGAGATAATTGGTATTAATCTTTAAGTGTGAGAATTAGCGGTTGGGAAAGTCGGAACAAACCTTGTAGACGTATTTATAAGCTTGTAAACACAAAGTGTCACAATTTCAACGCCTGATACCTCTGTGGAATGTGACAATTCGCCATAAGACCGTCTGTCTAAAATCACCGTTTAAGCCAGTATGGTTTTGCATACGTATTCAATATAAGATTAATAATAGTTTTTTTTTCATCCTTATATATACCTGATTTGAATATAAATAACTGAATTTCATAAAATTTATAACTTATATCGAGAGCGTTACAGGGACATCAACGCCAGGATCATGGATAAGTGGGACTCATACGATTCGCATAAGGTCACCTGCGAGGAGTTCCTGAAAAATGTTGGTGCCCTCTACGGCGGGCGATAGGTGTTTGGTCAAGACTGATGTTAGACAATGGACATGTCATTATACATAATATAAGCAACATAGTTATGTATAATATATAAAGATTATTTTAAAAAAAATGAAGTTTAAACATTTCTTCTTCAACTCTATTCCGTCTTATAAAAATATCTCGTGAATAAATCTTTACATGTTTTCAAGTGTACAGATATTTTCTTTAAATCTATTTTTATCTATATCTTTGTATGCATGTATATAGCTTTGTCTCTTAAAATAAAAAAAAAAAATGAAATTACATGTGTTTTACTTATATTTAGAAATAAAATAAAAATATGTTTTCAAGTGTACAGATATTTTCTTTAAATCTATTTTTATCTATACCTTTGTATGCATGTATAAAGCTTTGTCTATTAAAAAAAAAAATGAAATTACATGTGTTTTACTTAAACAATAAATTTAGATATAAAAAATAAAATAAAAATAAGGGCCGAAACGTCTCGGTAATCAGGGGCCGAAACGTCTACGGGATGGGGACGATTTGGTAAGGGGCCGAAAAGGTAATCGTTTGAGCTAGGGGCCGATTTGGTAAGGGGCCGATTTGTCTGGTAGCCAAGCACTTTAGTGAAATAAGAGAAAGGTATTGGCTAAAAATAATTTATGTGTTACTTTTGTGTATTTATTTAACAGTGCAGTGTAAAATATTGTGGAGTTACAGTTGAAAAATATATCTAACATTGGTATGAGTCAGTTGACTTGTGGCGTTTAGGGAACCAAAAGGAAATCCAAATGTTAAAAAAGTTCCCTATATGCGGTGGACACCTGTGGTGGCTACTGTATACATCCCTTCTCAAAATACAAACCATATGTTGCAAAAACACCACATAATTTTGCACAAATGCCTTCTATAATCACCTACAAGGCAATCCTTTTTCATGAAATAAAACTATTTAAATCCGATTTCTTGCACATTGAACATCGTGATTTGCTACTGATTATAAATACAAAAAAAAAACAACAACAAACTTTCGGTGGCTTGACTTCATTTTCCACGCGATGCATCATAAAAAACGATGCTCACATGAACTAGCCAATTGTTTAAGCTAATTAAGGCTCACGGTTCAGTAATTACAACGATAAAGGCGGTATTACCTGCTATAAAATTCTTTGACAGTCGAGTTGATGAATCGTCTTGATTCGTGGCGACAATCCAAACTTCCGGTATATATTCGGATACTGTAGTTGAGTAAGTACAACAAATTAGGTCAACTTATACTATTAGTTACTAAAAATAGCAACTACAGACTTTTAGAAGAAAAAAAAATATCCGAAATTCACGACACATATAACTGTCTATCTGATGTTTTCCTCCATTTATTGACCAAAGATAGGCTCGAGCGAAGACGTATTTAAATTAAATGAAAAAAGGGCATTTATTCAAAATGCCATCAACGTCTTATAAAACTGGTATAAACGTGTTATGTAGTTTAACCGAAAGATCATATCTGGGCGGATATTGTACCGCCCATATCAGGGTGGATAAAACCGCCCATATCAGGGTAGATAAAACCGCCAAGCCGCAACCGCCCATAAATGGTTGGATAAAACTGCCCATTCACAACACAATGCATACCGCGAATATAAACTAAACATTGTTTAATCAAAGTCGTGATATAAAAAAAAGTTCATAAATTTTGTTAGATCTATATTTAATGAGCCAATATCACATTGGAAAAATATTTATTTTTTAATTATAACTACCAGACCCTCGTATATATGCATGCTCCGTGATATCATCTAAGAGACCGTGAATAGTCACTGAATGCTTGTCTGACCAAACTTCAGGTTACTACTCAACTCAACTCAACAGATGAGCTGAGTTCGTGACTTCAGGTAACTGTGGTCTTTTTGTGAAAAGTTTTGAAACGCACACAGACTATTCTTGTGCATGATATTTATTGCTTCATGTATTTTTGAAATATTGTTATATCATACTCCTATGCAATTACTGCATCTTAGGCACTACAAATGAAGTTGCAATACTATCAGTAACAAGTATGCACTTATACCTTAGATTATGTAAAATCTGATATACGTATCCTTTATCAATATTATCACACTTGTTTTAAATAGAAAATCATCGTCCTCCCCATCATCACGTACCCCCGTCCTTGACTTTATTGAATTAAAGTTGTTACGTTCATCTTGTTATTGGTACCAGGTTTTATTTGTTTAATTCAAGCAAGCGATTATATTGTAGCATAATTTATATCAGTGTCTGTTATTTTTATTCTGCTAATACTGTCCTTAACTTTGGCATGGCTTATGCTTATAAGTATTTACACTTGTCGTATATTTGCGTACAGGCATATTGACGTATATAGCCTTTATATAAAACAATAAGAATGAAAAAAAGAATGACAAACGAGGAGTTAAGCGATTTCAATTGACTGGCATGAGGAATATTAATATGTATATAGGTAATTGTTAATTTGGAGCTCTTTATGGAAATTAAACGTTGAAGCCATTCGTTTTCCATAGTGAAAGTCCTTCAAATAAATGAACATAAATGAAAAAAATAGATTGGTTGAATATTTTTAATGACAATAAAGCCACTCCCCTTTCAATCGAACTTGTTTCGCCTCAATCGCTGTAGGCGTAAGAAATTGCGTGTATCAAGTTTCAAGTGTTATTGGCAAATCGGCATCTTGCCTTTGGCCATTTACACATAGCATAAATATCGATATGGCCAAGACACAAACGTACATAAACAAATATACAAAAGTGAAATAAAATGCATATGAAAATGTATATATATTGACAATTGAAGTAATTAATATAATTAACGAGTTGTACAAACTATATCATTATCAATTATTGAAATTACTACTATTATTATTTAAGCAATACAAAATTTGGAGTGTTTGCTTTCGAAATTTAATAGCATCGGAAATCAATCTGGCAACATTGTTAATAACCTTAACATTTTAACAGAATAAATTCTTAAATTCAAGTAAGCTAGGCCAGTTTGATTTTATTCCATGTTTCTGCGTATATCACTATAAGCGGGACAGCATAGTAGAAAGTGAAATTCTGTCTCAACAGTATTCTGTGCACATAGTTTACATTTACGTTCTGCCCTAATAACATTGTTGAATCTACCTCTTTCAATTTCCAAATTATGTGAAGATTGTGACAACTTTTGTCTAAGTTTAATATTATAAATACAATCTTTTTCGTATTTAATTTCGCATTTAAATGTTTTATAGTATTAAATTTGGGGTTGATTAGAAAATATATCACTCAATTGTTGTACATACTGATCTCTGTCGTTGCACCAAATTTGGTATTTTATTGATATCAGCATTAAATTCAAAGAAAATGTTACCATGGCCAAGATTATCTAACACCCGTTTGACTGGTGAACACCATAGGTTTACATCTGTATTATTATCGATATTTCTATTAAAATCATTATATAAATTACATGTTCAGTAAAAACGCTAAACATAAGTGAATCTTGGTTGTTCTTGAACTTAGCTCAAAACTCTTTGTTTACATTTAATAGACAATGGTATTTTACCCAGCTCACCAAAAACAGCTGCAATTGAAGTATGGGGGTGTACTCCTAACAGCAATTTACCCAATTTGCATGAATATTGATATATGGTGTCTAGTTGCCTTTCTGCACTGGTAGTGAATAACGCAATATCGTCTGCAAATACTAGCAAAGATATGGATAGTACGCGTACGTCTTTTTCCGTCATGTATAAATTATATAAACAGTAATGGAGACAAGGGTTCGCCCTGCTTAAAACCAAGGGTAACATTAAACATTTTAGAATATGACATACAAGCAGTATCTTTTATACAAGAATTAACATTGAGATGAATAGCTTGAATCATTTTAAGCATTTTACAACTCATACCAGATTTCAAAAGTTAAATCCAACGCATTCATGTATGATAGTATCAAACGCTTTTTCATTGTCTATAAAAACACAATACAACTTGAATTTATTATTAATATCATTCTGAATAATAGTATCTAATATAAAGATACAATCAGTTGTGCTACGGCTATCTCTAAACCCAAATTGTGATGAGGTTAATATATGTTCTCGTTCACACAACTTTTTTTTATTCTATTCCGTAAGGTTATTGATAAATGTTTGCAATACTATTTATTAGTGTTATCCCTCTATAGTTAGCAGCACAAGAACAGTCACCTTTTATAAAGATAGGAACTATGACGCCTTTACACCAAGCCTCAGGTAAATTCCTTTGTCATAAATAAAATAAAAAAATCTTATCAAGATAGGGGGGAAATGCTAAGAATCAATTAAAAAAAGAAGCAACATTATTTTGCATATCAGGACTTTTATGTCTTTTAAACTTAAAATAGTTTTTTATTTTTTTGTGATCGTAATAGGGCAGTCTAATTCATCAACAATTATTGGTTCCTCTCTGGTTACAAAATATAAATTTGTTTTCTGTGTCAAGATGCCCCAGACTAACAAATCAACAATGTCATGTGGTTTCTTGATGATATATTGTTAAATAAAATAGATATTTAATAAAGTAATGCAAACAAGTGCATGAATTCATTTCTTGGTGACGAAAATGTAAAGTATGTGTTTTAAAATAACTACAATAACCAAATAGCCACGTGTCATGGTTAATTGGGTCGTGTTGAATATTTCAACATTTGAAAAACATATTCATTTTGTATAAAGACATTTCCGAAAAAACATTTCAAACATATTCTTTGTATAAAGACATTTTTGAAAAAAATGCAAATCCTGCTTGATTAAAAATCTGATGAAATGTTCTTCCATAAAACTCCTAAATACACCTAAACATGATGCATCGGATGTATTAATTATGCTAGTATATATATATATATATATATATATATATATATATATATATATATATATATATATATATATATATATATATATATATATATATATATTGAACTTAATTTTTTTTTTTTTAAACATTTTATGTTCTGGTGCTTCAAACGAAATGGGAAACCAGTTATGTTTTATAATATGAGGTAGCACTAGTATGCTTGATTACAGAGTAAGGATATAGCGAGCGTTTTACATGTACAGGAATTATAGGATACATGTAACATGTAGGCGTTTAATAGAAGTATATTTAAAACCAATATTAAGGGCATTTAAAGTACGGTCAGAAGTAGATTAATCAATTGTTCAACCTGTGAGTGGCAATGGGTGAAACGAAGCAGTTATTTGCAGTTTTACATTGACGGTCAGTGTAGGCACACAGCAGAAATGGGCAGGAAAAACCTTTTGGAAAACAACCGGGCGAAAGGTAATTTTATTAATTTCTCATTAATTTAAGTAAATTTAAATATACTTTTGAAGATATTCGCATATCTTATGCAGATATTTCATATATTTTCACCTATTGTAAATAAAGCAGGTATATTATGCTCAACTAGTATGTTGGTTTGTACTATGTCTGAGTTTGTTGTTGCATGTATTAAACAGGTAGTAGGTTCGTCATTTCTAAGTATAGGAAAATATGTAATTGTCGGAATTTGACTTTTAAACAATGCTGTAGTATATGTTAAAGCTGCACTATCAAACTTACCGTTTTGACATTTTTTGTATTGAAGTATGCCAATATTTGCGTGAATGTCTGGAAAGTAGAAACATGTGATATAAGACTGCTGAAAAAATCAGATTGCAGTTTTTCATATTTACGTTCGAAAATTGAAAAGCCACGGTGTTATGGCTTAAATCGTTACAAACGCTTTAGAATGACGAGGTTTTCGGCCGTTTTCCAATCTGAGGTCTGTTCTATTGTGAGTTATGTTATGTGACTGAATTGCAGGCATTGATACCAAAGCAGCTGATTCTGAGACAAAAATATAAAATAAAAGTTAAAACTGTCAATCTGGGAGAGTGCAGCTTTAAGTAAACTATGCAGTGTTTTCTTAGATATTTTTTTTATTTGTATGCATGATAGTCATAGGCCATTCATTACCTAACCACAATAATGCGCGCTAAGAATTTTTTTTTTAACATTTCGACATTGCAAGAATCTGCCAAGAACAAAATTCGTCAAAGACTGATAATGGCGGCGTATCCCAGTCAATGGTTTCAGACCGGGTTCGTGTCACGACGCATATTTTGTTTATAAGCTCTGTCAACCTGCCAGTACGCACAAATGGTGCATTTCTGTTGTATACTGGTAACATGATACAGTTTACAGAATATACTTATTATAATTGACAAACCTAGAACAGTTACGTTTTCCATGGCACCCATACGTTCGCCTGGGCACACCTCACAATTTGTACGTATACATACCAACTGGACTGTCTTTGTAATTGTGAGTTGGCGGTCGCGGGAGGAGCGGCTTCTGCTACATATAGATACAGGCAGTTCATGTTCATGTGTATGTGGCCAGTTAAGAATATACGTTTGTATTGATTTATTACAACCCCGGCTGTTGATCGCCCCGTATGCTATCAAATAGATGGCCTTACTTGGCTGCATGTTACGGCCACGGGCGGAGATGGTTCCTTGTGCGAGTAGCTTTTGATAACTTCTATAGTTGTGCCACGTAAGGAAAGTATGCACACAATGTACGTTACAATATCTTGACCAACGTGTTTTATCCAACAAATGGTCTTTCGGGGTGGGAGTTGACGGCCGCTGGCGGGGATGGCTTCTGGTGCGAGTAACTCTTGATAAGTCTTGTACTTTAGTTGTGCCCTTACTGTTGATCTTGACCAACGTGTTATATCCAACAGATGGTATTTCGGGGTGGGAGGTGACGGCGGCTGGCGGGGACGGCTTCTGTTGCGAGGACGAGATATCAGGATGTAAGGACATCTGCGAATGTACGTCCGTCAAAGGTAGGCGATCAGGGTATGATTGATTGTTGCATGGCAGTTTGCCTAAATGTTGTTTTCAATGTGTGCTTGACATAAAATGACATATTAGTTGTCAAGAGTTCAGTCCCCGTATTGCCAATGGGTTTTATAACTTCGAGCGTTGAAAACAAGCATCTTGCAGATGCGTGTCTGAATAATAGCTCTTAAGTGGGCATACACATTCAAGCATAATCGTAGACGTGTTTTTTAACCTTTGACGTTCAATCAACTTCTTTTGAACCAATCGGTAGGGAAATAATCCAAAACGTGATATTTACTTGGTTTTTGTACGTTTTCCTGGCATGTTTGGTATCGTTCGAACAAATGCCATGCGTGTTGTACCCTACTAATATTACTTAAAAGTGTCAACTTACTATTTGGAGCATTCCTGTTATAGGGAGTTGCGGCTACTGGTGCACGAGTCATGACCCGTGCGAAAAGCGACAGCTGGTAGACTTGCTGGATAAGGGTATTAGCGACACTAAACTGGACGGGAAGAAGCCTCCTATTACCGTCAGAGACTGGTAAGACGTACATATCTAGTCAACTTATTCTTTTAAAGGGTCCGGTTACACTTGTCTAGAGTCTGTCCATACATATACCTTGCTTTTCTTGCAGTGGGACAATGCAGTATGCAAACTTAAAAATACAGCAAATATTAGAGACTGTCTGCTCTGGTTGTTTTACTCGACTATATGTATAGGTTAATTGATTAGAAGAGAAAGAGCACATCCCAAGAACAATGTCAAACATATAGCTCATAACTTATTGTATTATGAGATCATGATATACTTTTAATGTAAGATCTGTAAAGGTTTTGAATTTAAAAATATCCACATGTTTTATACTTTGAAAATGCCTGTGACTGAAAACTGTTTCGGTCACGATCGGAGGATATGATATTAAGATATTTGGGTAACCAGCATGCTATTTATTATCGCAGACATATATCTGGGTGAATATGTTTATTGTAATCTAAGTCCGGTACATTTCATAGATGGGAGAGAAACGTTCGAAACTTGGTTCTCTATATATCCAACACTCCGACTAGGTACTGTACAGGTGCGAAGTAAAGTGCCTCGGTTCTTGTGCTATGTCCATTCTTTGCTTTAGGCACTGTTCCAATGGCAACTAACAGTCGAAGTCTACACTTGAGATATTCGAATGCTACAGGAAACATGTGTTGCCAGAGGCAATACAAACATGCACAATAGCACCGACCATAACTCTGTTTTTAATGGTACAGTTATGTCCCTTGTTTTACTGAGACTCAAAGCGTTCTCGCCCCCAGGTACTGTTCCCGGGGGGACTGCGGATGCGAGTACTGGGTGAAGGTGCGGTTGTTGGGGGAGGACCGGGAGACGGAGTTGGATGCCTGGGAGTTTAAGGACACTCTCGAGGAGGGCGCTGATTGGAAGAAGGTACATTATTAACTCTTTATACGACGATATTTTTCCCAAGGGGGCTTTAGAACCATTAACAGAACATACCAACAGAACAGAATGTTCTGGTTTACTGAAACATTTACAGTTCACCGTTGTTACAAATATTTAAACACATGGCATGACAATAACAAGAACATGGCCCTGTATAATTCTAGTATAATCTGAGACGTCATCGCCATATATAACTAAAATATAAAATAAATGACAAAAAAACATCCAATATCTAAGGTTTATATACAAATGTCAGTAAGGTATTTGTTAAAAGATTCAGATAAAAAAATGATTTCAATCTGAAGCTTTTATCCCGGTATTGAGCATTCTTTCGACAAAAATTTGGCACAGATCTTTACCATTGACACACTGTCTGCGTGTTTGCATCCGCTGTCCGCCGCGGATCCGTACATTAAACAACAAAAATGTTAAAGACCGTTGAATCTGATCTTATTCCACGGCAATCGAAACTGATTCCACGATTGTATCCGTTTTGGATCTGCACGGAAACGCACTGTTAGCGATTTTTTTCGTGGATGTTGACAGAAAGCAGGTTTTGGCTTAAAACGATAATAAACAGTGGCAAGATGCTTCTTTACGAACAATGAATGAACTTGAATGCAAAAAAATAACATTGCCATTAGGCAAAGGTATGGGGATGATGTCCAAAAAATCTGTAATTGTGAAAAACAAAAACGACAATTAAGAAAAAAAGCCTTTACGTATCAGATGATTTTTCTACTGAGAAGTACGGTTTTTCTTAATTCATTTTGGGGATACATTGAATATGTTGTCCGTTTTGAAATGCGGATGTGGACAGTGGTTTCGAACAGCGTTTACAATGTTCGTGTTCAATGTGCATGTAATGAAAATGAAACAAATTTAGAAAATATGAGTGTGTTTATATACAAGGCTTTCGAACTTAAATATTGCATATATCAAGCATAAGTGTGTGTGTGTGTGCGTGTGTGTGTGTGCGTGCGTGCGTGTGTGCGTGTGCGTGCATGTGTGCGTGTCATTAGTAATTCAAAAGTCACGTGATATGCAAGTTTCGTAATGACGTGCGCCCTAAATTTAGATTATACCAAAAGTACATTTCGGTTTTCTTGCATTTTGTTATTTAAATAAATACCAAACCGGGGAGTTCGGGGAGGTAAAAATGTCAAAAAAAGGTTAAGAGAAGTCATTTGGATATACAAATGTACATACAAATAATAAGTTTACATTACTAAAAAATAATCGAAATTTAACAATAAATGAATCAACAATACAATTTTTCTGGTTCAAGTTTTGAATACTTGTAATGTCTAAATGAAAGCTTAAAAAGTATTATATTCATATTCTAGTAATTCTTGTATAATATATTTCAATAAAATGCAGTTATATAGGTTATGCATGTATGTTTCCTTATTCACTTATCATATATCGCTTCTGTTTTCCACCAGTCGAGGCACGTGTTTAAGGGGTACCCGGATGGAGTTCGGTTTGTGGAGTTCAGCCACGGGGGTAATGACTCTCATAACAGGGAGGGGCATTATGGAGTCAAGATGACGAACTCGGCGGTCTTCGTCGGCAAGAAGAGGAGTAACAAGAAGAAAAGGGTAAGAGGGACTCGCACTCGCTTAGATATTCACTGAAGTACACATGTATTCTAGAAAGGTTGTGTGATGCCCCTTAGTTTAGAAACTTCATTTAACAGCACTCATGTGGGAGTTTAATTATGCCGACCTTTTAAAAAGGGGCGAATATGTTTGTAAATGTCGGATGGTCTGTCGATCGGGTAGTTGGTCGTTCTGCCTCCTGACCGGTAGACCATGTCCTGTTCGCATAATTACAATTACTCAAGAACGGTTTGGCCTAGGACCATGAAACTTCAGTGGAAGGTTGCCCTTGACCAGAGAATTACCCATACAGTTTTTTAGGTTGGAATCAGACTTATATAGATAAAAGATCATAGCTCACTAGCGGGTGTAGCCCCCTCCCCACCCCCCCACCCCCATCCGGCGCCACACCAATACCTAAACCATGCATAAAATTTACACTCTAGAATACATGGGGGGACCAAGTACCCCTGATTGTTGTTTATACCTGTGGGTTTGGGCACCAGGCATATTTGCGCCCCCTCCCCTCCCCAAGAAAATAAATGCGCTCCATCCAATGTAAGATCTTATTCGCCCTTCATATATTGTAACAATTGTGTTCGTGTGGATGGCGCACGCGTTGGGTACAACCAACCTCGGTTCGATTCAAGGTCAACGTAGAGCTTCTTGGAATGAAAAATGACAATAGGATAGCACGTCTTCTATATCATGTTTCATTTATTAAATGATCAGTATCCTATTGAATAAGATTTCTTGATAGACGTACTTCATAATCAATATGGAATGTGTGATACTGCGTTGAATTGGCTAGAGTCGTGTCTAAGACCACGGAATTGTCGAGTCAGTATTAATACGTCTCTATCATCACCCCGTCCATTAGAATGAAGCGTTCCACAAGGAAGCTGTTTGGGTCACTGGCTATACCTAACCTATGCTGGTACTCTGTTTGATGTCATCCCTCCGTCGATTTCGGTGTACGGGTTCGCTGAAGATCATATCGCCCGCAAATGCTTTAGTCCGGTGTCCCCATTAGCTGAACAGCAAAATATTCACGAACTAGAAACATGTGCAGTTACGATCAACAAGTGGATGAACGCAAACAAACTAAAAATGAACACTTCCAAAACAGAATTCATTATGTTTGGTAGTAAGGCTCAACTTAATAAGTGTGTCACTACAAATATAGATATTGCTGGTGATGTTGTACACCGAGAAAGCTGCATTAGATACTTAGGTGCCTTTCTTAACGAAAATTTATCCTTTAAGGAACATGTGAAGCGTAAATGCCGCACTGCAATGTTGAGCTTTTTCAGGGTGAAGTGTATAAGAAAATAGTTAACCAGAGCTGCTACCGAAATCCTTGTACTTTCACTTGTTATCTCTCATTTGGACTACTGTAACCTAATATTGTATGGTATTTCTGACATAGAGTTACCAGCATAGGCTAGGTATAGCCAGGGACCCAAAAGAGATCCAAAATATGTGCGCAAAATTAGTTCTTAACCGAGGCAATTATGACGGGGCCAAGCAAGCTCTCTATGATCTGCACTGGCTGCCAATTAGGGCTAGAATCAATTTCAAGATATTGACAGTTATGTTCAACTGTGGTACTGGTAGGGCCCCTGTCACAAGTTATTTGACTAAGTTATTGTCTGACACTGTTAGTCGTAGACAAGGATTAAGGTCACCCAGTGACCCTGGTATCAAGTATGATGTACCATTTAACAAGAGAACACGGTTTAACGATATAAGTTTTTGCACAATCGGACCAAAACTATGGAATAATTTGCCTTTGTATATTAAGCAGTCATGCAGTGTCTATAGATGTGTTCAAGAAAAACCTCAACACTCACTATTTTACACAGTTTTGTGACTTGTTTTAAAACAGAGAAATATCTGATATCATATTTGATTTTTAGTGTCTTAGAGTTTTTTTTACATTTTTTATCGTTTTCTTTGACCAGTTATGATTTTACTTAATGTACATATATAACTACTTCAGTCACCTTTAATCTAATGAAAGTTGCAAGTTTTAATATCATTATGTTTAACTGGTTTATATTGTTTTATATCAATTTATGTTCAAATTGTATGTTGGATATATAGAGTATGCATGTATTGTACAACGCCATTGAATATAATGTATAGAAATAGGCGTTGAATCAAATAAACACGTTTAACGTTTCAAGATTGTTTGTATATGTCCAAAATGGATCACCACGTACCAGCGAAGGCTGAACTCAGTTTGGAGCACTTTGCCTGCAGTTCGCCAAAGGGCGAAATGTGGAGGCCATTACTTTGATAACCTGTCGAAGACAGATTTAATTACTGATAATATATATTTAAACTCTTTTATGGAATAGAAAAATCATCGGTTCACGAAAATAACGAGAGAAGATTTATCAGATTTTAGATTTTTAAAAAAGCATTTGCAGTTTTTTGTGTCAAAATGCCCCAGGCTACCAAATCAACAATGTCACGTTGTTTCTTGATGATATATTCTTTAATAAAATAGATATTTAATAAATTAATGCAAACAAGTGGAATAAATTTCTTGGTGACGAGAATGTAAAGTTATGTGTCTTTAAATGATAGCTGCCGCTGAATCACCACACAGTCACGTGCCATGGTTAATTGGGTCGTGTTGACTATTTCGACGTTTTAAACATATTAATTTTGTATTAAGACATTTCCGAAATACTGCAAATCCTTTTTTATTAAAAATCTGATGAAATTTTCTTCCGTAAAATTTGCCCAACTCCTTAGCACACATAAACATGTTTCAACAAATGTATTTATTATGCTTATATTATTGGAATATTGAAATTAAAAAAAAAGATAAAATGAATTTTAAACATTTTATGTTCTGGTTCTTCGAACGACTTTTGCACTGTGGAAGGCACTTAACGAAATGGAAAACCAGTTATGTTTTATAAGATGAACTAGCAAGATTTGCTCCCCTTTTCAACATATTCATCAATACATGAAGTAGGTGTAGTATGCTTGCAAACAGAGTAAGGATATGTATCGAGCGTTTTACATGTACAGGAGTTAAATAGGATACATGTAACATGTAGGCGTTTAATACAAATATGTGTATAACCAATATTATGGGCATTTAAAGTACGGTCAAAAGTGTAGATTAATCAAATATTTAACCAGGGAGTGGGAGAGTGGGAAACGAAGCAGAAAGTTATTTTCAGTGTTACATCGACGGACAGTGTAGGCACACAGCAGAAATGGGCAGGAAAAACCTGTTGGAAAACAACCGGGCGAAAGGTAAATTTATTCATTTCACATAAACTTTAGTAAATTTTCTGTATCTTATCATTGCCTTTCCCGCTAAATTAATCAACAAATGAAGATATTCGCATATTTTATGAAAATATTTCATATATTTTCACCTATTGTAAATAAAGCAGGTATATTATGCTCAACTAGTATGTTGGTTTGTACTATGTCTGAGTTTGTTGTTGCATGTATTAAACAGGTAGTACGCTCGTCATTTCAAGTATAGAGAAATATGTCACTGTCGAAATTTGACCTTTGAACTATTCTGGAGTAAATGTTAAAGCTGCACTCTCACAGACTAACCGTTTTGACATTTTTTTTGTCTTGAAATATGCCAATGTCTGAAAACAAGTGATATAAGACTGCTGAAAAAATAAAATTGCAGTTTTTTCATATAATTTACGTTCGAAAATTAATAAACCACGGTGCCATGGCTAATTTTAAGCGTAACTAGCGCTTTAGAAAAACGAAGTTTTCGGCAGTTTTCCAAACGGGGATCTGTGCTATTTTGAGTTATCTTATCTTATATATAATTGTTACTGAATTGCAGGCATTGATACCAAATCAGCTATTTCTGAGACAAAAAAATAAAAAAGTCAAAACTGTTAATTTGTGAGAGTGCAGTTTTAACTTAACAATGCAGTGTTTTTTTAGATACCTTTTTTTCATTTTCATTTGTATTCATGATAGCCATAGGCCATTCATTACCTAACCACAATAATGCGCGCTAAGAGATATTTTTACATTTGGACATTGTAAGAATCTGCCAAGAAGAGAACTCGTCAAAGGACTAATAATGGCGGAGATTAAGTGGACTAGCCTATCCAAGTCAATGGTGCCCGACCGGGTTCGTGTCACGACGTATATTTGTTTATTAGTCCTGTCAACCTGCCAGCACGCACAAATGATGCATTTCTGTTGTGTTCTGGAAATGTGATACAGTTTACAGCAGTGGATTTAGAAATCTCTATTTGCATGAGTACTTATACATGTAGCTTCATTGTTTCTCACACTATTTTTACAAAAGCTTTCAGACGGCATTTGGTAGGCTGCAGTTCAGAATGAGTTTATCAAATGAAACAGCAGAGACAAACACAAACATGTGATAATGCCCTTACCAACTGAAAGTATGTCGTCCGCCATTTACATTTAATTGTGAGTTGGCGGACGCGGGTGACGCGGCTTCTGCTGCATTAAGCTGCAGATATTTCATGTATATTTGTGGCCAGTTTAAATCATACGAATATATTGATTTATTGCAAGTTACAATCCCAGCTGTTGATCGCCCCGTGTGCTATCAAAAAGATGGCCTGACTTGGTTGCATGTCACGGCCGCTGGCGGGGATGGCTTCTGGTGCGAGTAATAGTCTTGATAACTTTTATAGTTTTGCCACGTAAGGAAAGTATGCACACAATGTACGTTACAATATCTTGACCAACGTGTTTATCCAACAAATGGTCTTTCGGGGTGGGAGTTGACGACCGCTGGCGGGGATGGCTTCTGGTGCGAGTAGCCCTTGATAAGTCTTGTACTTCTATAGTTGTGCCCCGTAAGATGAGAATGTACACAATGTACGTTACAACATTTACTGTTGATATTGACCAACGTGTTATATCCAACAGATGGTCTTTCGGGTTGGGAGGTGACGGCCGCTGGCGGGGACGGCTTCTGTTGCGAGGACGAGATATCAGGATGTAAGGACATCTGCGAATGTACGTCCGTCAAAGGTAGGCGATCAGGGTATGATTGATTGTTGCATGGCAGTTTGCCTTAATGTTGTTTACGATGATTGCTTGACATAAACTATGTTAAGCGTTGTAAATAAGCAACTTGCAGATGCTTGTCTCAATTCACAATCAAGCATAAACAGTGGTAATTTTAAACGTATGAAGTTGGGGCCACAAGTTGGAACTTCTGAAATAGACATACATATTTAAGCTAAATAATCGACGCGTTTGATTTATCGACGTTCAATCAACTACCACTGAACCAGTTGATAGAGAAATAATGCAAAACGTGATATTTATTGGTTTGCGTACGTTTTCCTGGCATGTAGGGCATCGTTCGAACATATGCCATAAATGATGTATCATACCAGTGTTATTTATAGGTGTTATCTTAATATCTGGAGCATTCCTGTTCCAGGAAGTTGCGGCTACTGGTGCACGAGTCACGACCCTTGCGAGAAGCGACAGCTGGTAGACTTGCTGGATAAGGGTGTTAGCGACGCGAAACTGGACGGGAAGAAGCCTCCTATTATCGTCAGAGACTGGTAAGACGTACAGTACTGGTTCTATATATATTGTCCAACACTTAGTTTACTTATGTCGGAATATCTTACATGCAGATAGTATCACATGAACAATAATCACATTAGTTTAAACTTCATATTTTACAACGATTGTGAAACAAGTAATTACAACATTATATTAATCACTCTCGTTGGTACGATGCTATGCGAGAGTGAGGCCTTGTGCTGTGGGAGGAACCTGAGTACCCGGAGGAAACCCCTTTTCCCGGCTTGGTGACCACAAACCAAACTCATATGCGCCCAGGCCCGGAATCGAACCCGTGTCGCCTAGGTGAGAAGCGAGTGCGCTAACCACTGCGCTAACCGGATAATCACATTGTATTATAGGGCAGTTGAATATTGAATGATACGCGTAATACCAGCAATTCAATACATAATTTTACATTAAGCATTTCAAATTTACGGTGTAACGGCAGTTTGATAGTTTAGCAAGCGGTATATTATTCAGTATGTGCTATTTTCTTTACGCTGGAACAACGTAGTTTGCAAACTTGCAAATACTGCAAATAATAGAGACTGTCTGTTCTGCTTGTTTTACTTAACTTTATGTATAGACATATTGATTAGAAGTGCAAACGAGACATCCCACGAGCAATATCAATATGTTCCCCATTATAACCCGTCTCAACGTTCTTGTATTACGAGTTCATAATGTGCCTTTTATGTAAGATATGTTTAGGTTTTAAAATGAAAGTGTCGTGTTTAAAATATCCACAATATTTTCTACTTATTGAAAACGCCTGTGACTGAAAACTGTTTCGGTCACGGTCGGAGGATATGATATTAAGATATTTGGGTAACCAGCATGCTATTTATTATCGCAGGCATATATCTGGGTGAATTCATATGTTTATTGTAATCTAAGTCCGGTACATTTCATGGATGGGAGAGAAACGTTCGAAACTTGGTTCTCTATATATCCAACACTCCGACTAGTTACTGTACATGTGCACGTGAAATACCTCAGTTCTTGTGCTATGTCCATTCTATGCTATTGGCATTGTTCCAAAAGCAAATAACACGCGAAGTCTGCACTCAATATATTGGAATGAGACAGGAAACATCTGTTGCTAGAGACAATACACACATGCACAATAGCACCGCCCGTAACTCTGGCTTTTATAATGGTACAGTTATGTCCCTTGATTGACTGAGAAACAAAACGTTCTAACACCCAGGTACTGTTCCCGGGGGGACTGCGGGTGCGATTACTGGGTGAAGGTGCGGTTGTTGGGGGAGGACCGGGAGACGGAGCTGGACGCCTGGGAGTTTAAGGACACTCTAGAGGAGGGCGCTGATTGGAAGAAGGTACATTATTTACTTTTTATAAGACACCTTATTGTAAGATATTTGTGTGCATTCAGAGATGAGGAGGGTCAATGGTATTCATTTATTTTCCCAAGGAGTTGTTGGGGCCATGTGCTTTTAATTGATGCATGGAACTGCCCCGACTCAAATGATTATAAAAAACGTGCCCTAGGGGCGGCACTTGAAAAATTAACAGAACATAACAACAGAAAATGTATGGTTTACTGGAACATTTAAATTTCATCGTTGCTACAAATATTTAAACAGATGAAATGGCAATAACAAGAACATGCCAAGTGCAATATTAATATCGAAAATCAAAAAGTTGAACACATATTAAAAAGGATTTTTATTCAAAACCTTATGTATCGTAATTTAAAAGCATGTTTGCAATGTTAACATGCAAGTTGTCTTAAGGTACTACATTGTAGTATCTGATGTACAAATTAACTTTTATTCTATCTAGTCCAAATAATTGTACGTTGACGGATTTTTTTACCATTTTTGATGCAACTCGTGAAAATTTGTTTTTCTATGACACTCGTGAAATAAAATACGATCACTGAAATAGACAAATATTCTCTATAACTTTAGCATTTTATTGATTCTGAAGCTTGTGCCTCGGTATATAGCATTCTATCGACACACAATTGGCACAGATCTATTCCATCCACACACTGTCTGCATGTTTGCATCCGCTGTCCGCGATCCGTACACTACAGTAAACAACAGACAAGTTTAAGGCCGTTGAACTTGGCTTTATTCTACGATTGGAAGGGGGTGGGTTCATGGTCGTGGATGTGGACAGAAAACGCAATGGATTTGGCTTAAAAAAGATAATAAACAGTTGGAAAATGCTTCTTTACGACCAATGAATAAACTAAAATACAAAAAAACATTGCCACCAGGCAAATGGTATGGGGATGAATATGTTTAAGTTGCCCAAAACATTTCATTAAATGTGAAAAACAATAACGGCATTAAAGAGAAAATGACTTTTACTATCAGGTCATATTTCTACTTAAAGTACGATTTTTTAAATTCCGTTTGGGGATACATCGAATATGGTTTCCGTTTTGAAATACGGATGCGAGCGATGGTTTTGAACAGCGTTTACAATGTTCGTGTCCATGTAATCACTAATGCAAACTATTGTTATAATTTTGATTATTGTTAATTTTGGTATGTTATTTGTTGTCTGTATTGCATGAAATTGCATTTATATGTATGAATGTTTTGTACTTGTCGCCATTTGTATGATATTCGGACACATGATCTACGGGTCTATGATCTTCTGGTAAATAAATGCTCTGTTCTGTTCTGTTCTGTTCTGTTCATGTAAGACTGGCCAAAGCCCTGAAGTAGAATGCTGGTATGTTGATGGAAATATCAATGCTGGAAGTTTAATCTATAATGTAAATGCATTTATATCTAGACGAATCCCAGACAGTGATGTCACACAGCTGTTGGCCATCATTCAATAAATATTTCCGCGAGAAAACGCTCACATTGCTAAAATGAAGCGTATTTTAACCTAACGTTTCTGGTACAAATGTCGATGGAAACCACAGGGACAAGCTAACTAGCCTAAGTCTAACCAAGATTCTGTTTAGACAAAATTTTGTCAAAGTTTTTATATGTTCCTTTCTTTAAGCCTCTGTGTCACTTAGGATTAAATAATAAGATAATAATTGAAGAAAAGTGAGTATGAACGAGTCTCATATAATGGCTGCTAAATTGCCGAGGACCACGCTATGATTTATCATTAAAAATGTTTGGGAAATACCAACGAAATTTCAAATTCCTGGATCACTGACTCACTATTTGCTAATGAGGTAGATAAGTGGGTGGAGCATACAGCGAACAGCACCTGAGCAGTTGCCGGAATAAACTGTAGAAATAACTAGACAGCCGTGTTGGTGCGGTATTGGTTGATTGACATTACCACGTGATGTTATCATTGTATAGTTAAGATGTCACAATGTGGTTAGGCTTGTGATTATCTTGAGTTATTTTTCTTGACTTTACCTGCACGGGTTCGCACCCCTCTAAAATCAACATACCTTTTTATACTATAGCTGTATTTTTCTGCAATTTTGATATCGTAAAGTAAAATAATGTGTTTTCAGATGCAAAACTAGGAAAACTTTTTAAACCAAACACGTCGTAGTTAAGAAATGCAAATCATTAGTAATTTAGAAAGTCACGTGATATGCAAGTTTCATAATGCCATTGTGAGCCCGTAATTTAGATTATACTAAAAGTACATTTCGGTTTTGTTGCATTTTTTACTTTGGGGGGGGGGGGGGGGAGTGGGGATGCGGGGGCGGTTAAAATGTAAAAAAAGGTTAAGAGAAGTCATTCTGATATACATACAAACAAATAAGTTTACATTACTAAAAAGTAATCGAAATTTAATAATAAATGAATCAACAATACCATTTTTCTGGTTCAAGTTTTGAATACTTGTAATGTCTAAATGAAAGCTTAAATACTTATTATAATTATGCATAGTCTAGGAATTCTGGTATAATATATTTCAATAAAATGCATTTATACAGGTAATTTATGTATGTTTCCTTATTCACTTATCATATATCGCTTCTGTTTTCGACCAGTCGAGGCACGTGTTTAAGGGGTACCCGGATGGAGTTCGGTTTGTGGAGTTCAGCCACGGGGGTAATGACTCTAAGAACTGGGCGGGGCATTTCGGAGTCAAGATGACGAACTCGGCGGTCTTCGTCGGCAAGAAGAGGAGTAACAAGAAGAAAAGGGTAAGACGGACTCGCACTCGCTTAGATATTCACTGAAGTATACATGTATTCTAGAAAGGTTGTGTGATGCTCCTTAGTTTAGAAACTTCATTTAACAGCACTCATGTGACAGTTTAATTATGCCGACCTATAGCTTTGTAAAGTCGGATGGTCTATCGATCGGTCAGTCGGTCGTTCTGCCTCTTGACCGGTAAATCATGACTTGTTCGCACAGTTACTCAAGAACGGTTTGGCATAGGACCATGAAACTAAGGTTGAAGGTTACCCATTACCAGTAAACTGTCCAGATAGGTTTTGAGGTCAAAGGTCAAGGCTACGGTCAACAGTCCTATGCAAACTTTGTCAGAACAATAATTTGAGCACGTTTTGTCCTCGGACCATAAAACTTCAGCGGTAGTTTGCCCTATACCAATAGATGGCATCGCATTCAAAAGGCCAAGTGTCAAGGTCAAGGGGCATAGTAATTTAAAAAAAACTTGTTCGCTGTTGAAATGTTTGTTTAAACTTTCATGAAGACGTTTTGCAACCAATAATAGTAAATGATTTTCTTCTTATGACGTTTGTGTAACATTTCGTGTGTATTACTAAAAGGTATAGTAGGGACACAATGCATATCTTAGCTTGTATTTCATTTGTCTGTACGCGTTTAAACATACTATTGTTTTCTTAAACGTACAACTATCTACTGATTTGGTGATACAATGTATATGCTAGATCCGACCCAAAATATGATCCTCATTTCCAGACGGCGAGATCAGCTTCCGGGAAGAACCTTCTGAAAAATCCAGACGCAACAGGTAAGTGAGACTGATTGTAAGCTGATTCTAACAACTGCGTGACGATTGTTCCCTATTAAGCATAATATTTTAAATAACTGTTTAACGAGGGTGTAGAAAGGGCATCTGGAATGACGTGTCCAATAATAATAGTAGTAATCGTTCAATAGTCGTTTTAAAGGAAAAACAGGAAATATACTAAAAAATATACATTTGAATTTAAGAAAATGCCGTTTGGACTAAATTCATTTTTTTCATGAAAATGCACCGCTTCCTCATACCATTCATGTGTTCATGTTCCGTGGTTTTGCTGTATATCCAGATGGAATGGATGGCTGGGAAGTTGTGGAAAACGGCGGTGACGGATGGATAGTGGAGGAAGAGGCTGGCGGTTGTGAACCCATACAGGACGCCAACCCTGACGCCAGCGGTAGGGATTATTTTGCTGATTGTGATAGTGATTTATGGGACTAAAGGTGACCATGAGTGGATTAAGGCCTCTCCCCCTTCCCCCCCCCCCCCATATAGTGTCGAAGTTTACCTTTTATGTCAATATTGGAGACAAACAAGTAATAAAATACGCTCAAAATGCACCATTTCAGAGTAAACATCGTTACAAAATTATTGGGGGAGTACCCCTAAAGCTCTGCCAATACTTGAACCATTTAATTTTCGGTTCAAATGGAGGGGCGAATGTCAAAGAGTTGTGCCCTTAAGTTACGCCCCCTTAAACGTCAATTCCTGGACCGCCTTTGGTCCCAACGAAGAACTTTCAAACTCCTGTTATACAAATGTTCTTTATAGAATATGATACATCTACAGTATCAAATCTAAATGATATATTTATTTCCATTACAGGCAACAGTTGCTGGGCAACGTCCCATGGCAACTGTGTGAAAAAGCAGACGATCGACCTCAGTTTTTCCGGCATCGACAATGACGTCATTGATGACCAGAAACCAGAAATAAAAGTGTCCGAGTGGTTGGTATTAACTATACCTCAGTTTAATAGTAAATGTTAAAATTCATTTTGAAAACCTCTGATTGTGAAAGGATAAAAGAGAAGTTTACACGCAAATCGGCAAAATGTCTTCGACCATTGACAATGTATTCATATACACTATTGATACCCATACGCCTATACTCAGGTACCATCCACGAATAACAACAAACGAAAACAACTCCAGTATGTGTCTCGCGTCTTTGTTTAGGTACGGTAGCCGGGGAGACGCCGGATGTCAGTATCGCCTGCATGTTCGGCTGCTGAACGCCGATCTTGAGGAGTTGGACCAAAAGGACGTCACCAACACAAAGGACGCCGCTTCCGGTTGGACCAAGGTAGCGTGTTTTTGTATTGTGTTTATTACGGCACCAGCTTTTTTTAGAACGCGATGAGGTGTAACGAACTCATGAACTACCATGCAAGGAGGATAACAGTATTTTAATTGCCCTTTTCGCCTTTATAAATAAAATACCATCATAACATCACTTTTATGGTTACAGAAAGGTCAGCAGCTTTGATAACTTTAAAAATTATGTGATTGATTTTTACCCGATAGCGTTATAAAAGTTAAAGAATTGAAAATCAACACAAAGTCTACTTTTTTCATGATTCATCCTATTTATTTATTTATTTATTTATTTATTTATTTATTTATTTATTTATTTATTTATTTATTTATTTATTTATTTATTTATTTATTTCTGAACAAAGTTTCAATTAAATTTTATATACGTACGGGCTTGTTATTCATATGAATTGTATTTGTTAAGTTTTTCTTGTCTGATTTATGGCGTACCGCTACGATAAGGGTCTTACACTGCCTATGTTCCCTGTATTGCAGGAATTCGCCTCGATTTAGAATAAAAGTTAAATGTTGAAAATGTTGATATGACTATATTTGCAATTATTTTCTTCAGGCGGAGCTGTCCTTCACAGACTACGGCTCTGGTGTCAGGTTTCTCGAGTTGTCACATGGAGGTAGTGACACGTGCTCGTGGGCGGGGCATTTTGGCGTCAAGATCACCGGCTCCTGCGTTACCATGGAGATAGCCGAGCAGACGTCATCCTCATCTTCCTCGTCTTCCTCGTCTTCGTCGTCTTCCTCTGACGAAAATTAGACTTGTTTCAAAATGACGCCTATAGTTTACCGTCGGAGATTATTCAACTTTCGTCGCTTATAAGTATTATTGACACAAATATTTTCAACTCAAGGAAAACGCGGTGTTTCTGATGTCGAAGATTGCTTGATGCGAGCTCTAACTGTCGCATGATCAACTTTTAAACGGGTTTAGTTGAATTTCCTTTGTGTCCACTTCTCTCTGAGTATATATTATTTCTTAATGTGTGCATGAACTTAAAACCTTTCTAAAATGTGATGTTTTTTTCATTGTAGTAGTAGAAAGCAACGAGAATAAACTAAATGAAATAGTCGTTACACTTCATTTTACAAGAGAAAATAATTCCACCTCGTTGTTCGATGGTGTGCTGTATTGTTTTTTATTATCCTTACAAATAGAAAATGAAGTACTCAACCTGGGTACAAAGCTGTGACAGTGATGTATTAGGATAAGAAGTTCGTCCGACGTTCGTTGTCGTCGTCAACAATTCGTTTTAAACGGCCATTTCTAAACCACAGGGCTAAGTTGTTTCAATCTCACTGGCATGATTCTCAAGTGTAGGTCAAAACATACCCCGGACTAAACCCCTCTCACACAGTTTTGTATAGGTGGACAAAACGCCTCTTATTATTTTACAAGGCGTCTCCCCCCCCCCCACCGAAGGATTTTTCAAAAGGATGACCAAAATATCCCCCAGGTGATCAAGCTGTTATTGTAGTGAAAGTACTTATATGCTGCATGGCTTTAAGAGAATAATTGATTAAATATCATCATAGGAATAACTAAAAGATGTTGAATAAGATGTTGAACATCTATTTATGTCAACCTTATACCAATGTGGTGAATGTTTCATTTCGCTACACACTTTGAACATGCTTTATAAAATGTTGTTAAATGTTTATTAAATTTTATTTTTTTACCAATTTGGTGAATGTTTTTTCCTGTATTACATTAAATATTTAGTAAAATGACACTATTGTCCATCTTGCAAATCCTTGAAAATAATTCTCGACGGTTTTTTCCACCCTTTTAAAACCCTTAGGGGTAATTTTGACCGCCTTCAAATGATGAGTGGGATTTTGTATGAGCGGGAGGTATTTTGTCCGAGGATGTTTTGTCCAAAATATTTCAATCAAAGTATTACTCTGGTTGCTATGGCAGTGGAAATAAACCAACACTGAACATATAATGTACTTGTACAGTTCTAGGTTAATCTAGTGGTTCTATGTAAAGATTGGGTTGCCGTTTCAATATGAATGGACAAAATTTCTCCTCGGAATATAGTATTTTGGACATTCTTTACACTTTCGTCAACGAATTTCAATATTGCCATTGGATTACCATTACCCTGGCCTGTTGACCTACTTCCTTACGCTCGAAGCCACAACATTGAAAGTTTACATGGTGTGTAGAGTTTTGCTAACACATTTCAAGTGTCCTTCGATTACCTTGACCATGGTCTTTTCACCTCCTTTTATACTTTTGAAGCCACAGCATTGAAGTTTACGCAATATGTATAGTTTTGCAGGCACATTTTGACAGTGTCCAAAGATGACCGTTACAGTGACTTTTCGACAGTGTCCGAGGGTGACCTTTACAGTGACTTTTCGACAGTGTCCGAGGATGACCTTTACAGTGACTTTTCGACAGTGCGCGATTTAGGGCCTCTTGTTAACCATACATGTACCCTAGCGTATTCAATATCGAACTTTGAATGCCAATATGATAAAACTTGACAAGTGCACCCTAATGGCGCCTCGTCTCGTGTCCAGTCCTGGATACGCCACATTTTAGATGGATATGACTGAGAAGTGACTGCAGTCAGTTAATCCGGCGATTTCCAAAGTTGAGACTGAGATTGCCATTTGACTTGAGTATTTTCGTGATACTGGGGCCAGATTTCGATTACAGTCATCAATTGCTCCATCCTTTCTGAAAACCCCCACTTTTTTGAACGTCGAAATGCCAGTATTGTTTTGTATTTTCCACAGAGCTGTATGACTTTGTTGGTAAACTACAAATAAAAATTACCTAAACGTTCGGAATAATACTGGTATATATTAAGCATTTTCATGAGTATTTAATGAATGTTTTATTCAGAACTAAAGTATTATGGTTCATTTTTCAAATCGGCGTTTTGAAGCATAGAGACATATTTCAGTCACTTATTCTTTAAAGATTTTCATCAAATATGAATGCCTTCCGTCCTTTGAATGTTATATTACCTAGACATTATGGAAGAGAAATAATCATCCATGTATGATTTAAAACATAATTATATAGGTATAGGCTTAGCTCATATCTCATGTGGCGTACGTGTGCCGACCCAGCGTTACATGCCTTCTATTATTGTCCATGTTGCAACACAGTCAGTGCCATTTTAGCATATTGCTATTTCAAGTAGATATAAAAACGTGTCGGTGGTTATCATGTGAAAAATTTATCTAAATACATCATCAAATGTAAAATTAATTATAAATAAGATAATAGTAATTAAAGTACACGGCCCCCGGCCCACTACACGTGTAATCAGAGAATGACGCAATAGCGGTGACAAGTTATGTATAATTTATAGAAAATATAGACATATATTCAATACATAGTTGTCCTTTTGACATCTTTCGGTCATACATGCATGTATTCATTTCGAATAACAATAGCTTCACAGGTCAAGTTTGTAACCTATAACCTTTTGTCTGTTGTATTCTGACAGTACTGTAATGTATAGAAAGAGTGAAGACATATAACTCTTATTTCAAGTATCTCATCATCGTCGGCAACCACGGTATATTTTCCGTTACACTTCATAATGATACACATAGCGTAGTATTGTTTCAGGGGTAGTCGACGATGGTAGTATTGTATCAGGGGTAGCCGACGATGGTACAGTAGTGCATCAGGGGTAGCCGACGATGGTAGTATTGTATCAGGGGTAGCCGACGATGGTACAGTAGTGCATCAGGGGTAGCCGACGATGGTAGAATTGTATCAGGGGTAGCCGACGATGGTAGTATTGCATCAGGGGTAGCCGACGATGGTAGTATTGTATCAGGGGTAGCCGACGATGGTAGTATTGTATCAGGGGTAGCCGACGATGGTACAGTAGTGTATCGGGGGTAGCCGACGATGGTAGTAGTGTATCAGGGGTAGCCGACGATGGTACAGTAGTGCATCAGGGGTAGCCGATGATGGTAGTATTGTATCAGGGGTAGCCGACGATGGTAGTATTGTATCAGGGGTAGTCGACGATGGTAGTATTGTATCAGGGGTAGCCGACGATGGTAGTATTGTATCAGGGGTAGCCGACGATGGTAGTATTGTATCAGGGGTAGCCGACGATGGTAGTATTTATCAGGGGTAGCCGATGATGGTAGGGGTAGCCGACGATGGTAGTATTGTATCAGGGGTAGTCGACGATGGTAGTACTGTATCAGGGGTAGTCGATGATGGTAGTATTGTATCAGGGGTAGTCGATGATGGTAGTACTGTATCAGGGGTAGCCGATGATGGTAGTATTGTATCAGGGGTAGCCGATGATGGTAGTATTGTATCAGGGGTAGTCGATGATGGTAGTATTGTATCAGGGGTAGCCGACGATGGTAGTATTGTATCAGGGGTAGCCGATGATGGTAGTATTGTATCAGGGGTAGCCGACGATGGTACTATTGTATCAGGGGTAGCCGACGATGGTAGTATTGTATCAGGGGTAGCCGATGATGGTAGTATTGTATCAGGGGTAGTCGACGATGGTACAGTATTGTATCAGGGGTAGCCGACGATGGTACAGTAGTGCATCAGGGGTAGCCGACGATGGTAGTATTGTATCAGGGGTAGCCGACGATGGTACAGTAGTGCATCAGGGGTAGCCGATGATGGTAGTATTGTATCGGAGGTAGCCGACGATGGTACAGTAGTGCATCAGGGGTAGCCGACGATGGTAGTATTGTATCAGGGGTAGCCGACGATGGTACTATTGTTTCAGGGGTAGCCGACGATGGTAGTATTGTATCAGGGGTAGCCGACGATGGTAGTATTGTATCAGGGGTAGCCGACGATGGTAGTATTGTATCAGGGGTAGCCGACGATGGTAGTATTGTATCAGGGGTAGCCGACGATGGTAGTATTGTATCAGGGGTAGCCGACGATGGTACTATTGTTTCAGGGGTAGCCGACGATGGTAGTATTGTATCAGGGGTAGCCGACGATGGTACTATTGTTTCAGGGGTAGCCGACGATGGTAGTATTGTATCAGGGGTAGCCGACGATGGTAGTATTGTATCAGGGGTAGCCGACGATGGTACTATTGTTTCAGGGGTAGCCGACGATGGTAGTATTGTATCAGGGGTAGCCGACGATGGTAGTATTGGATCAGGGGTAGCCGACGATGGTACTATTGTTTCAGGGGTAGCCGTCGATGGTAGTATTGTATCAGGGGTAGCCGACGATGGTAGTATTGTATCAGGGGTAGCCGACGATGGTACAGTAGTGTATCGGGGATAGCCGACGATGGTAGTAGTGTATCAGGGGTAGCCGACGATGGTAGTATTGTATCGGGGGTAGCCGACGATGGTAGTATTGTATCAGGGGTAGCCGACGATGGTAAAGTAGTGTATCGGGGGTAGCCGACGATGGTAGCTCATGTTAGAATCATTGTCTTGAACCATCGTACAATGGACAAAGTAATGAACAGTGATATTCATCTTCTATAACATTGACATCTCGCTTTTAACAATAGAGACAAAACCTAAAGTCTAGAAAAACGAAAACTCGATAATACCAGACTCTTTCAGCATGAATGGTAAGTTAATGGATAAATATATCTTTATGTTTAAAAGACTTTTAAACTATCTATAGCGCAACGCTTTCGATAAAGAATTTTCAAATCCCTTAATTTCCTGAATGGCACAGTCTTTAGTTCAGTTTTTAAACAACAACATCAAGTTTGTCTTGATTCAAACTTCGACAGCCATCCATGCATAACCGATATCATGTTCGAATTATTAAAGTCTGTTCACTTTGGGGCCACTGTCGTTTTTCCCGTCTAGTTTAAGGAAGTCTTAATGTCAGGACAAGTTTCCGAGACATTTATAACATGGGTCAACATTTGGGTTCCGTTATAATATCATTTCGCATATACAACAAGTGGCCAAGAGCTCCTTAATCTTAGACTTGACAACGTTGAATTTTATTGAAACATTCTGTTTCGTATCTGCAACGCCGGCTACGTCATCAGCAAGTATAAAAGCATACATGTCCTCGATATTGCTATTGCTGTACATCCCACACCCACCTTTCCAATTAAGAAACTCCGCTAACTCGTCGATAAACAACGAAAACTCGTCAAAGGACTTAATTACACAACCCTGTTCTGTGCATATTGAATAAGTGTTTAATTAAATACTTTCACTGACCTATTTGATGTATAGGTGCGTCACCGGTACTGTGTAAGTCCTTTTTTTACATTTACTCATAATTTAAAGATTGTGTACATAACCAGAAATTCAATGTCCGCTCATATGCCTATTCTTGATAAGATTCACAGTAAGTTCCCGTGTAAACATAAGACAAACGCCTTGATACAATCTATGTAAAAACGAATATTCTTTCCTTTTTTCGACACAACTATTTTTGAATAACAACATGTAAATTAAAAATAGTTTCTTTTGTCTGGAACCAATAACCCTGCTGGCTGGGACCAATAACTTTCCTACTCCCTGCTGTCTGGGACCAATACCATTCCTTCTCCATGCGGGCTTGGACCAAGACATTCCCCCTATATGCGGGCTGGGACCAATAACATTCCTACTCCCAGCTGGCTGGGACCAATAATGATTCATAACCCCTGCTGACTGGGACCAATAACATTCCTACTGCCTGCTGGCTTGGACCAATTACATCCCTACTATATGCGGGCTGGGACTAATACCAATCCTTCTCCCTGCTGGCTGGGACCAATAACATTCCTACTCCCTGCTGGCTGGGATTAATAACATTCCTACTGCCAGCTGGCTTGGACCAATAACAATTCTACCCGCTGCTGGCTGGGACCAATAGCATTTCTACTCCCTGATGGCTGGGATCAATAGCATTCCTACTGCCAGCTGGCTTGGACCAATAACATTCCTACCCTCTGCTGACTGGGACAAATAAAATTCCAACTCCCTGTTGACTGGGACCAATAGCATTCCTTCTCCCTGTTGACTGGGACCAATAACATTCCTACTCCCAGCTGGCTGGGACCAATAAAATTCCTACTCCCTGTTGACTGGGACCAATAACATTCCTTCTCCCTGCTGACTGGGACCAATAACATTCCTACTCCCAGCTGGAGGGGATCAATAACATTCATGCCTACTCCCAGCTGGCTGGGACCAATAACATTCATGCCTACTCCCAGCTGGCTGGGACCAATAACATTCCTACTCTTTGCTGGCTGGGACCAATAACATTCCTTCTCTCTGCTGGCTTGGACCAATAACATTCCTACACCAGCTGGCTGGGACCAATAACATTCCTACTCCCTGCTGGCTGGGACCAGTGAAATTCCTACTCCAAGCTGGCTGGGACAAATAACAAATCTATTCCCAGATCCCAACTTTTGTTGAGTATTTCCTTAGAGACCCAGCCTGCGATTCTCCCCAAACTCCGTTATCTTAACACCAACGTGACAGCCTCTTATTTGATACGTTTGTAAACATCTTACTTCAGTTTTAAATGAACGAAATACCGCTGTAATTCCATTATCGTATATCACGCCTCCAAAATGAATGACAAAATGCTATTGGCCCAGGACTGGTCACTTGCAGACCCCATTTTTTTTGTAATTGGTCACTAAATTGTATCATACCAAAGAGGCGTCTATTTTCCGATTCCGAAAAATATGTGAAACATTTTCCATAAGCTGATCAACGTAAACATGCTGCCGTAACTTAAAATATTTCGCTAAATATCTCTTGTAAATCAGGTAAAATTATTTTGTCGGAAAATAGCTCATTCAGCTAATGTTTCATGTTATCAAATACCCGTCTTTAAATAAAGATCCTTGATGTAACTTATAACATCTTGTTGAATATCTCTAATAAATACGGTAAAAATAGTTCATTGTTATGTAATTCCGTAATACAATGTCATTTCGACTATGCATCTACATACAGTGGTATCTCAAAACAATTCTGGAATAGATTACAGGTCACTCAGAACAAAGTTGTCAGATTTATGTATGGCTATGATTGTAGAACTTCCCTGAAAGTTTAGGATTTCAGTACTCTTGGATGGCTTAATATAGAAAATGTGAAATAGCATCTAAGACTAAACCATGTACATCAAATATTTAATAATAAATGCCCATCATATTTACATGAAAATTTTACTCTAGTTCATCTACACATTCTTACAACAGTAGACATAGTGCTGGCAGTTTTAAGGCGCCGCATGCTGACAGTTTTATTTTAAACACTTGCTTTTATCAAGCAATCCGGGGCTGGAGCAGCCTTTTCATACAGTTAAAAAATGAAAAATAAGAATACTTCTTAAAAAAGAAGTGAATCGTTGTTGGTATAAAGTGTGCAGGATAGGCAGGTGTTATTTTTTGTTAACTGTGATTCAGTTTATTAGATTAGGGCTGCATAGAATTTCTCAGTTTTTTTGTCATATATAGATTCGGATTTCATTATTATTATTATTATCATCATCATCATCATCATCATCATCATCATCATCATCATCATCATCGTCATCATCATCATCATCATCATTTCATTTTTGCAGATCATAAATACACCGACTTGGCGTAAGGTAAGATACGCTCGGATATAATGATTCGATAAATAAAAATTCAAATGTTACAGACGCTTGAAATCCGTTTCTAGATGTAAACAAAGACATGTCCAAACACATCCCAGTAACAATTACTCCCTCAAATGTATTTTATTTATGTGCATAGCTTCAATATTACACAATTATCACAAATATTTCCATGTTCCAAGAAAATACAAGCCAACTTATAGATATTCATCTTAAAACAACCGAATTTTATTCATTTTTAATCCATGTAAGCAGACGCTTATTAAAACATTTCCAATATTATTCAATTATCACCCCAAACATTTCTTGAACATATGTCGCATCATAACTGTTTTAAACAAAGGGCAATTCCTGTTCCTTTATATAATCAACTGTTGGTGAAAACATTGAATCTAACATGGATTACTGTATTTTTTCAGTGAAAATTATCTGACACTGCAGGCTGGGACATGTCAAAGTTTGTCCTATCTTAATCTTTATTCTCTGCGGGATTGCTTGGAGTCATTGGGCAGATCATAATACAGAAAGTTTAACACTTGAATTGTGTGTTTTACTGTTTAAATTAACATCAACAACATGTAGCAATCTGGATTTAAATGTGGCTTCACAAAATATGAACAGGATAAACATGACAAAAATTAATGTATAGATGTAAGTGAACATTTGTTGCTAGTGTACTGTATGATTTTAGGTCATCATTGGTATGCTTCCATGTTTTTTACCTTTTTTCAATGAAAACCAATGTGATGGCAATCATTATTTTATTAGTATAAGTTACAGTCATGAAATATATTGACAGTATTAACTGTAGCAAGTAGCCTAACAGAACTTCTTTAAATCAATTTAAAAAGTTAAGTTCTACCACCTTAAGAAAGTTATTATTTATAAGTGATAGAAATATGAACATATGAACACATTCCAACCTCATAAGAATTTGAATTTGCAACCATTGTGGCATGAAAATCAACATCACAACAGTTGAAGTATTTTAATTGGTGGTGATGGCTTATTTTTGTCACTATAAAAAGTTTTTTAAGAGTACATATGTGCACTTGTCAGATTAAGTGAACAAGGGGAAAGTGAACCCTTTGAACGGACAATGTGAACCATCTACATGTTACATAGGGAAATTATCACAATAAAGTCTGGCCACTTTATAATATTTCGGCGGTTATGTTTGTCCTGAAATGGTTGAAAAGTGGTTCACCTAGGAAGTGGTTCACTTCGTCCTTCAACCCATCCATGCAATGCAGAATGTATGTATTTCTTTAGACCTTGCCGTCAAGGATAACCCGTGAAAGTGCAAGCACTTATTTTCAACAGGGTCCTTTGTTTTTGCTGAAGGGACAGCACGCTGAAGAGACAGTGGTGGGATACAAGGAAGTCCGGGTGCGATACCCTAGCTCTTTTTCGAAGAGACCTCCTGGTTCTTTTACGTGCTCAGCGTAAAGCACCGATACACTGGGTACAACTTTCCTGGGTTAAACCAGTACTGAGTACACCACTTTTCCAAGCACTACCCTTTAAATGCCGAGCGCCAGGCAACGGAGCCACTTGCACCAACTTTTAACGTCTTTTGGTATGAAGCGGCCAGGGATCGAACCCACGACCTCCAGCTCCGTAGGCGGAAGCTTAACCACTAGGCCACGGAGACGGTTTAAATCTTACCTGAAAGTTGCTTTTCGTTACGAATAATGATATGTTTTTTAAAGTTGATTACGTTGTTTGATATTTAAGTAATATTTGATTGACATAATTATCCAGGAATACCATGGTATAAAAATTTTCCTGTAGTGAAATTGATGTTGAAATGTGTTAGATGATAGTGTAAGTTATTAAGATGCACACACAATGAAAGCTTCAGATTAGTCTCCTCCTGCTGTTATTAAAACTGATTTATAAATGATAATCATAATTTCCTTTCATGTGTATATTGAAATGTATACAAATATATAGTCTGTATATTTGGTTCTGTTGATAGGAACTTATAGTCCTCCAAAAAAACTAGCAGTGTAAAGATCTCTAACACAGCAACCTTAAGTATCTTATAAAGAGTACTTATGAAGCACTGGAAACATACAGCAGTGTTGAATAATAGTGGTCATGTTATTTTAACACTGAGTCCAAAATAATTGTTTATATTTTCAGATGAATGTTGATTTACATCCTATATGAGACAAACTAGCAATGGATGACAGAGTTCACCGCCTATCTGAGAATCTAGAGGTACAGTATAACAGTATTGTAGATTCGTTTTCAAATCAGAATTGTTACAAGTAGTACTGTATTAAAAAGCGTGCAGACAAATCACAAAGATATTCCATATATGCATGCTGCTTCTTGCACAGAAGGCTTTACCATTTGGTACAAAACAGTTACTTTATATATAACTTGCTTGCACTTCGCATTCAATAGGGCATTATTTCAAAAACTCTTACAGTGGATACAGGAATAATGACTTTTTAAAGATGCACTCTTACTCCCAAATAAGATTTACCACAATTAGTACAATTGTTTCAATATACCATAAAGGATGAATACATGTTGAAAACAATGGCTCTTATGAAGGGCACTTAGTTTAATTTGGAAGAAAGATGTAGAAAACACAGTATTTCTACCTTTTGAGACAATAGTAGATCACAGTAATTCATTTAGCACTCACCAATCATTTAATATTTTTGCGTTATCAGCTATAAAATACCAGTTACAATCTTGTTATCAGTAATTAATATTTTGCATAAACACATTATTCAGTAAATAGTAAAAGGTATATCACTCAAAACTTATGTTTGTTATTCAAGTGTATGTATTGATTTTGAATAAGAGTGTCACTTTAAAAGAATGCCTTGGATTGTCATATATATCATAACCATGTGTATTCAGTAAATCACTTAGTGGCATAGACTTATGTACACATAACTTAAATCTTAAATGAATGCATTTGGCTGATGCACAATGATTATTTTACTTCAAGTATAATAGGTCATCAGGAAAAAAAATTCCTCTTATTATTGACTAATCTAAAAATATATCATTATAAAATATAAATGTACATCAATAAAAGTGTGTTTAAATTCAGTCATATAAATGTTACAGACACTTAGTTTCTAAATTATGTTCTAAATTATGTGTTTAAGTTTTTTCCTAGAATCTAAGTCTGTTTATCACACGGAATGTATCTTTTTCACAAACCATCAACACAGATAATGGTTATACTTCTATACATGTATTATATCAGAATCATGCTGTATGAATGCAGGAGGGTAAGTGCGAATGTTCCATGAAGTACACTAGTGTTTAGGAAATTTGCAAGCTAGCTTACCTGCTTTCCTACAGCATTGTAAAAAATGGAATCAATCCTTATATTTACATTTAAATAACTTTCATTACGATTTAAATTAGCAAAATATTCTGCAGCTGAGTGACAGTATCAGTAATTTATTATTAAAAGGGTTATTGACAATAAATGAATGTAGAAATTTAAAAGAATAGCCAGTAACTGTGACATCATTTAGAAATTGGTTGATTGATGAAGTTTTTTTTTCTAAAATAATGTTTTTACCGGTGAAGAAAAAAGCTTTGTTAATGTTGTACATGTAATATGTTTGAATCTTCGAATCTTGGCCATTACGTGTGTTAATGGCCATTACATGTGTTAATGCAGTTCACACTTGAAACATATTTTACAGTGTGTAAAATTGTCTAGCTTAATAATAGTTATATAATTATCAATCATACAAACAATAAATAAAACTATTTTACAACAACATTCTCAGCCTTACTAGTTTCTTTACATGTATGAAGTATTTGATTACTTCTTGTTGGTTACAAAGTTTAACAGTTTCTGACTTACATAACTTAATAGTATTATTTTCAATTTACATGTATCAGTTATGTGCATATTGCGTGCAAATGGAATTATTAGGAATCATTTGGAAAATATTCAAAAAGTCACATATTAGATTTATATCCATATAGTTTGTTTAAGGCAGTCTGTTGTAATCTGCCCATTTGCCGATCAATTTTACAACCATCTGATAATACCCCAATATTTGGCAGTAACCATCAGCCTGTGACACCTCATAAAACTTGAAAAGACACAAAAATTTAATGATTAAACTCTTTGTAAAATTTTATCAACTTTATAACCAATATTTTATGCTTGTTTAATAAATTATATGAAGCAAGACTGTTGCTGTGTTGTTCACCCGAAGAAATTTTGAGTTATCAAGATGTAAATCTTGAAATTTAAGTCCGCAGTTTGCTGGGTGTGAAGTGTTTTGCACCGTCGGGTCCCAAAATTTGATTTTATATGATGTATATTGAAGTATTTGTATCACTTTGGACAAAGAACATGTACTAGTATTGGTATGATATCTTAAAGGCGCACAATATAGGTCGATGCCATTTTTTTTTTATTTGGATGCATTTTCATTTGCTTTTTTTTGAAAGACAGTGTTGAATTTGTGGGCTTATGTTTATTTTGACCATTATTTCCTGCTTTGATATGCTTTTCTTTACAGGAATGTCCAAAAATTCAATTTACTCTTAGTCTATTTATCATATTTGAAATCACTCAGATAGGAAAGAGGTGCTATCGATTCATTAATCTCTCATTCCCTTTACTTTCATTTATCAGAGGGTAGACCCATTGAAAGGTCTACTTGTCAGAAATCAATTGCCAAATATTTACCATGCCCTCTAAATGTTGGTGAATAGTATGTAGGCTAAACTCACTGACAGAAAAATCTGAGCAATTTAATTCAATTAAATTGTTGAATATCCTGTTTATGTTTATAAATATGTGCTTGTATGCATATATATCTAAAGTGGTAAAATATTTTTAAAAATATTTTGCAAACATGTTCATTAAATAGGTAAACACTCATATTTTCTTCAATGTTTTGTCATGGTAAAATCTTTGTTTAGGATTTATGTTATTATAAATGTATTTATATATTTACCGAGTACTTCATGAGTGCATATTTTTCTATTTACAAATATTTATATCTCTGTTACATTTTTTCACCAGATTAAATTCTAATCTGTATTGGAAATGTAATTTCAATTATTTTGTGGTTAACAATTATTATTATGGGTATTACCTTGTTGTCCTTTTGGGTTTGTAAAGTGAGTGTACACTCAATCATCTTTTTAACAGCTACAGAAACATGTTTGCTACATACACTTGCAGTTTCCCTTGTGAAGGAAATATCCAATTCCTTTAGCATCAATTGTTTGTTCTTTCATTCAAAATAGCTCCCGTATAAGAACTTTGAGATGCTTAACTTGATGTTGAGACTTGACTGTTGTGGGAATTGATGCTTAGCTTCTTATTATGTTAAAATTAAGCTTAATATAATCATAATGTTTATATTGTTCAAAATTTCTGATTTTTTACTGATGAGTCTTAAATGCATCTCTGAAACCTGTTATATGGATTTGAAAATTGCAGAATATAATGTCATTTGGAATTTTTATTGATTTAAAAACACTCTAATCAGGATGGGTCATTTATGTATATATATTGGATGGGATAGTGACTGTGAGTTGTTAAAATGATTTGATTGCTTAGTAGTTATAATTGGATAATTATTGACCAATCAAGACATTTTGGATAACTTTGACAAAACTGAAAAACAATTCAGCTTCTGGTCTTACAAAGACCTCTTTGCATTGTAATCTCACATTTAACTCTTTTTGCCATGCCATGTGTTTATGTAATTGTAACAATGATGAGCTGTACATGTTCAAGTTCACAATTGGTTTATATATATACATGTTGAATTAATCATGTGTTTGATCCATTCACAGGGTACGACCCGTAACCTGAAGTCCTTGGATCGCATGTTGGATCAGTACCGGGACGTGGGCCACGATCACAGGCATAACGTTGAAAGGGTACGCTTCAAATGGACTCTCTCAGAGATTTAATTTTGTCAACAATTGCAAAATTTGTGTGAATTTAATCATTTTATTAATTTGTTTGAATAAACATAAATTTGCAGCAGGTAGACACATGCTTAAACTGAAGTTGTTTAATGTCAAGCTTTAACCATCCAATTTTTGCAGTACTTAAATGCTTATCTACAAAACGAAATATCTTCTGCCACATTTTTTAAATATAATATAAACAATGAATATTCTTGCAATGAAATATTTCAAATATATAAAACGATGACTATAAAAATAAGGAATGAGAAATTAGATATGTTTTCTTAAATTTAATTATCAGTTTCAGTCCATAGAATGTAACTTTGTGCTTTTATTTTTCAACCTGTTTACTAATATTCTAATTTGTGCACCAAATCACTGCAAAATAGAACTAAAATTCTTAATCACAAAATTGTTATTAAACAGTCTTTGTATATTGTGATAATTTTGATTGTGTTTCCATAGTTACGGGATGACATTGGTCGTACCCACCAACAGATCCGGGATGAGAGACTCCGAGACTACGGGGTACTTTCCCTTATTCTAGTATTTTTGTACAAAGAACTACATGAATATTGCAATTCACTTTTTATGCACGCATTAAGCTTTAAAAATGATTATCTAACTGCATGCTTTAATACCAGTTCATAGCTTTTTTTGGTAATGGGTATTCACTCTCTAAGTATTCATGCATATGTTTGAACACAGTTAAAAGCTGGCAGACTTATAACATTGGATTATATTTATTTGTAAGATATTAATATCATTATCTCACTTTCATTTTTCAGAGTGACAGTGAGTATGAAGTTTCGTCTCCTATATCTCGTCGTCGCCGTAAGCCACGGAAGTCAACTGTGCGATTTGCAGATGATATGAACCGCTCATTACACGAGCTGCACCATGCGGTGCGAGACCTAGGCAGTGATCACCTCAACCTTGAAACGTCCTTCAACCGGGAGGTTGACCGCAGAGATGGGTACGTAAAGATAATACATTGAAAAGCAACTTCTTAACACAGTAGATTTTTGCGGTCTTTCTCTTTACAAATTTTAGATGTTTACTTTGCTAAAATTGAAGAAATGGACACATGATTAACATTGAAAAATATCACTAATTATATAATTATCTAGGTTTTATATTCTTGACCTGATCGATTTGTGAAAATTTGCAAATATTAAATTCAACTGTACCAGATTAATTTTGTGATTGTAAAAAAATGTTATTTTTATTCTTCTTGCAGAATTTAAAAAAATCACAAAATGAATCTGGTTTATAACTGTTTTTAACCTATTTAATGTTGCATAGTTTATACTAGATTGCATTTTACCAGTATAATTGTATCTCTATAGATCCTATAAGACATTATTTTGCGCAAAAATGTATGCTATATTCTGACGTTATCAACGTTGACGTCGTTTGATGTTGACGTCATTTCCTGTTCATTCCCGGAACAACCTGTTTTCAACCGTCTAAGGATTATTTAGATTTCAATCATAAATAAGTGAGAATAGAAGATAAATGTTTGTGTGTACCATTTAAAGCAATCATTTATCTTTGAAAAAATAAAATCTGTTTCTATCATCTGTTGTTTACATTTTGCATCCAAAATGGCCGCTGTCACATGTTGTATTTGACCTAAATACAACCTTTTTTCGACCATGACCTTAAACTATATTTAACAACAAAAGTTTGTGCACAGCATTTTCATATAAATTTGTATAACTTGTTTTAACAGTGTAAAATATTTTATTTTATAAAAAAGTAATAAAATGTTTACATATTTGTCATACCGTCACTTTATAGCTACTTATCACCACAAGAGGGGCAAAAGAAAGCATCACCCCTTCTAATGGCTTTCATATGGGTATAAAATAATAATTTCACCCATCATGAACCCTGGTATCACTGGACCAACTCTGAATGAGCCTCATATGACCTGCCTAGGCTGCAATATGTATAATTTGAGAGCCCAATTATAATTCAATATAGTTACATGTAGATAAATTTCATAAATTTTAGAAAAAGCAATATACCATATTTTGATGCGCTTTGAAAGTTGTACACTATACTTAGAAAACAATAGGGCATAGGTTTTAGGCTCTGGTAGATATGTAAAATCTGGCAGACATAAACAACATGATTTTAAAGAAGTATTTTACACCTGAAATCATTCTGAATGAAGGGTTTAATTTGGCATTAATTAAAAATGACTAATTTGTGTTGTTTCAAGTCTTCTTTTTAACACTATCATTCCCATTCTTGTCAAATGAGTTTTTCTGACAATTCTACTGTTCTGGTTAGCAATTGGAGCTTATTTTGACAGGAAGTGACACAAAATAGAAGTGTTTTACCTATCTTTAGGGGGTGGTCGAAAACAGGTTGTGGTCGAAAATAGGTTTTTCTGGGATACATACAACCTGATGAAGGCCGAATGGCTGAAACGTTATTTCATAAATAAGTTATTTGTGTTGAAGTTGGACTTCTTTAATTATCACCAATTAATTCTAGGTAATTCTTTCTGCAGGTATGACATGGACACCAAAAGAAAGATCCGGGAAATTTCAGATGATCTGAAGAGATTTTCTTCAAGTGATCCGGTAAGATATTTGGGCTGAAAAATAACATGTATTTTGCTAGGGATATTTACTGTCTATGGTTTTGGTATGCACTATTTAAAAGGATTGATGCATTTTTGTTTTCATTGAAATATTGAACACTTGCATTGCATTTCAGCTTCTTGTTTTATCGTAGAGAGGTATTAATTACTTAGGTACATATTGTAACAAAATAGATGAAAAAAATATGCGATGCATTTCAATCAATAGATAAAATGTCTACATCAAGTAATCATATGTTTGTTTAAAAGGCGATACTTTCAAGTCTTGCTATTTTAATTTTATTTGGGAAATACTTGTAATATCATCATGCTAAAGTCATAAATACACTATACACTACACGAAACAGTATGTCTTGTGGAAAGTAGTTTTTCATTGTACATGCTAAAGACACAACTTAGTTCTGGTACATGTCTTTTGGGAAGAGAATCTAAAGGACTGCAGCATCTACATGTATGTCAAGTGTAATTCTTTCAAATACAGATTGGATAGATATTCTAAATGTCTTCAAAGCAAATGATAGCACTTGTTACTTAAAATCTGACTGTGATATCTTTATTTATGTTGAGTTGCTTACTATATAACAATTTGGATTAGTAAATATATAAAGAAGTAAATTCACATGGGATTTGCATGTGTCTGCATGTGGCATAAGGTGATGTGTTGTGTGGTGTGATACAGGTGGCCGAGCGCGTGGAGCGACGACTCCGGTTTATCCAGTCAGATATGGATATGGACCGAGCTGTTACAGGGAGATACGAGGAACTCTCCAATCTATCCATGGAACTCAGAAGTGTACTATATTTAGAATGTTCATTTTGGTTTAGTGATATTTAAATAAAAAATTATTATATTATTAATCTGGCATTGTTTAATTTCCAAGTATTATACAATAAATGTCAATGTCTTTGAGAGTAGGCTAAATTGACCGTACTTAAAACTGAAGACTTATGGTAGTGCGAAAACTTGTTTGTTGAAGTATATGAAAGGTCTTTTCGTAAGAACTCTATTGTTCAATTTTGTCTTTTCTGTCTTTAAATTTTCATTTTGTAATTGATCAACACCAAACAAATTTATAAACAAAAAGTTTATGATTGTTATTTGTGAATGACAGAAATGATATAAAACATTATATCTATCAACAAATTGAGTGTGATTGCACCTTACTTTCTGTGAGTTATGGATGGCACCCATGCACATGTTTGTGTGGCACATTTCAGGCGTTACAACAGCAACAGGCTCAGAGCCAGCAGGCGGCTGCTGAGGAGAGGATCCGCGCATCTTTGCTGGCATCAGATCCTCACAAACACAGGGTATGGTCAACGACAGGGGTGGAGAAATGAACTAGGGGTGGGGGTTTGTGCACTGAGGGACTGAGGTCACATTGCAAATTTGCGTTAACTTGTTTTAAAAATTCTGATATTTTTTGTAAGAAATACATTGTGACATTTATGTGAAGGCAATGTATGTGTTATTTTTATATTAATGAAATTGAAGAAGTTTACACTAGAAAAACCTATTTTGCTGTTACTGTTTTATTGGTACTCTTTTACCATAATGAATTTATTTTGCTAGTGAATAAATCTATCTATCTATAACATACCATGAATGTGTACATTGTATATCTTTTTTATTGAAGTGAGTAAAATATTAGGTTTAATCTCATAATTGTTTGGTTCAATTGATTGCCATTTTAAACATCAGTCTAGTAAAAAGGTATCTAATAAAATCGAGAAACACTTTCTGGTTACCAAGAATGTTTCTGATGTAATTATAGCTGGAGGCTGACGTGGATGACATGAGAAGAAAACTTGACATGGCCGAGGGCTCCAAATCTGCGCTCCAGTCACAGGTAGCAATTGGAAATTCTCATACATCATGTGATCTGATTTAGGATGGTTAATCAGGGGATGCTCATATGTGGATTGAAATTCCAGGCATACCAAAAACTAGGCATTTTAGGCATGTTTTACCATTTCTCTTGTAATTTGTACATGTGTTCTTCCCTCTCTAGGTTTATTTACAATACCAGTCACATGCAATTTTACTCTCTAGGTTGATGATTTACGTAACCAATTACGTCAGCTGGATACAGATCGGTCACGGATGAAGTCCCACATGGAGGAGGCAAGGATAGAAGAGGAGCTGCGGGAACGGCGGAAACGTAGATCAAGTACGTTACCCACTTTTGTGGAAGGTTGATTTAAGATTATAGTTGTCCCTCCGTTTTATATTGATGTACTGTTTTATTTACTAAGTCTAAAATAAATAACTTTATAAGATTTCATTCAAAAATATTATACAACTACATTTGTACACCTTTACAAGATCTTATTTGAAAATCGAGATATGTATGACTTTTTACTTAAATTGAAATTGCATGATTATTGCATATGGAATAATCCAAATAACAAAAATAATGTCTGTTGATAAATAATAAAGTTTGAGGTGTTGAAAGCAGAAAGAATGTAAGTCTCATTATAATAAGAATAAGATAATTTTGGCTTTCACACTACTTCTATATATAATAATACTCATGTATGAAAGCTATGAATCACATGTTCTTTTGAACTCTTCAGTGGAGGAGGATCAGAAGAGGAGCCTTGAGCGCGAGTTGTTGGAGCTTAGACAGCAGATGTCCCGCTCGGTTGGCGTTACCTCGGAGACGGAGGAACTGCGAAGGAACCTTGAGAAGTCTGAGAGGCAAAGGGTTCAGCTCTCTGATCATATAGAGGTGAGTTGAGGCAATGTTTTATTTTCATGCTTCAATGCTTCAATGCTTCTCTAGAACTTGAACCATAAAATTAAGATTACAAGCATAGATTTATGCAAACATAAATGAAAAAGTGCATTCTTCTGATGAGCATGTTTAAGAATAATGCATTCTATGGAGAAACATTGATTATAGGAATTGGGATACAGACCAACATGAATTGCAGGTTGGGTGATGTTTTGGTTTTGACAACTAACATACATTTTAGCTAAATTGTGAATGCATCTAAAACATTATATAAATCCCTCAAGAGTTTCATTGGTATGACCAGAAGAGGTAAGTGGAGGGTTGAGTGGTCAAGTGGTTGAACTTCCCTGATGAGGATAAAGCCCTCACCCTTTTGGGTGAGAAGCAAAAATCTTCACAACAATAGTGAATACCACTCTCACCCTTCCTTTCATGCATTATTTAAATTAAGTAGATGATGGTAACTTTCTTCATTTGAATCAGCATAAAATGCAAGAAATAAAGATGAACTTAACAAATAACAATTATCCTTTTATGGCTTTGTAATAAGCTCAGAATTACCTTTTGTTTGCAGACAATTACCAAAGACTTGGAAAACAGGGAAAAGCAGACAGCAAAACTGATCAATGAATTAAGGGTATGACAGATAAATGTGAGGACGCAGAAAGACACAAGAACCACTTGTTGGTACAGGTGGAGGACACAGCTGCCAAACTGCGGGATAGCAGTAGGGAACTGGACAAGGCCCTCACGGAACTCAGGAATACGCAGCTCGCTCTTGCCGATGCTGAGAAGAAAAGGGACGAGTTCAAGGGTCGGGCCCAGGAAACAGTCAGACAGTTAGTACTCACTATTGTATTTGTTCTATTATTTTCACAGGGTCAAGTTGAAATTTTAATACCCTAAGAGCTACTTTAGTACAATATAGTACATGAAAAAGAATGGCTGCCAATGCAATATTTACAGCAGAATATCATGAAATTGATTAGAGAATTAACATTAGTGTGCTTAATGTGCCCATACCAAGGAATGTAAAAATTACACAAACTTTCTTGTGTATTTGTTTAGATGGAAAATGAAGGTGAAGCAGCTTGAGCGTGAGCTTGACCGGCACAAACATGGGAACCAGCAGATGATGGGGCGCAACGAACAGCTCATCAAGGAGATGGAGGCCGTACGCCAGCATGGACACGCCTTCGGTATACAGCTAGAAAACATGCGCAGGGAACTCGGTGATGCTCTGGTGAGTAACAAAGACTATTTGTTATGTACGCCTTCAGTCACATGGCATATTTGTGTTACACTCCTATAGCATACAACTTGAGATCACCTGTTATGAGCAGTTTACAACACCAAAATTAAAAACATTGCACCTCATTGACGAATAGAAACATGTATACGAAATGACTATGTTTCGATGATAAGGATTGTATATAGCTTCAATGTATAAGGATAAATATATATAGATGCTTGCTGAGTAACATGCCCCATGTCTTGTTCTGTGTCCAGTTTCTGCCTATGCTTGTGTTTCAACCTTAAAATACCTGCCTAGTTTCTGATTATGTATCAATTTTTTCCAACTTATTCTAAAAATGCGCTAGAAGTTTGGTTTTACAATAAGCTGAAAACAAAAGTGTACAACTGTCCATTTTTCCCCCACCAGGCTGTACGTGCAGCTCAGGATGAGCAGATTAGGCTCAAGGATGTGGAGATAAATGAGCTGAAGTCTCTTCGTATGGATCTTGACCGTGAACTCCGGGATACCAGGACTGTGGCAGACAGGGTATGTACACTGTAGTGCAGTTTATGCTCCTTTATTTTGATTTCATTGTGAAGATATCTGTATGCTGATCAAATCTCTGTAAAGACTGTTTCCTTGCTAGAAACTACATGTAGTACCATACTCGTTCCCAGTATGTTTCCCTGGTGAAGTTCAAAAACCCTTCTAGAGAGGCGGACACCTTTTTATATAGTAAATGTTACAATGGTCATGCTATACTGACTTGAATGTCATTGAACTTTGCTGAAGGTGGTAAAATTGCTGGAATATGGTGCTATACTTTTCAATCAAGTATTTGTGTCCATTTGCCCGATAAGTTAATGAAAGCATAAGGTTTCAATGAAAACCACAAAATGTTAAAGGGTACAAGAGTTTTATTAGCTCATGTGATTTTCACAGTTCATAAAAAGTTTAGGTATTATAATAAATTATCATAACCTTGGTGTCTTCGCCAGCGAGATTGTTAGCATTGTTGTAAATAGCTTTAACCATGGATGTAACAATAAAAAGATTAAGATTTTCACATGAGGGACTTGTTTGTTTGTAGCTGGAGAATGAGTTACACTCGGCTCAGCAGCGAGTTGCCCAGGTTACAGAGGATAAGAACCGAATAGAGGATCGTCTGTCATCTGTGGAGGCCGCACACTGTCTGGCACAGGACCAGGCCGCTCAACTACAGGTAGGGGCATATGGTGCCGTGGGTTGGTGCGGGTAATCTGCACAGTCATAGGGAACTAGGCTAATATTAACGCAAGAGTGGGGTTGTATTCAATATAACACAGAATTCATTCAGTGTGTTGGTCAATTGATATTATAGAAAAATCAAATCACACAATATATTTAAGACGTTTATTGAATATGGCCCCTGAATACTGATGTTTAGAATAACACTGCGAAAATCAATTTTAAATGCTGGAAAAACTAATTGTAACATGACATGTTAATAGTAAAGTTTTGAGTTGTAATATATTCAATGGTTTTCACAATTCATGTTCAGGTATAAATGTAGTAGGAAATTGACCCTGCTTTGCAATTATGTGGCCTGTTACATCAAACATGTTACATCTGTAGGAATGTCATGTGACAACAAGTTTATTGGAGGAATCACTTGTCATCAATAAAACTTTGGTGTTGTAAACTTGATTCTAAAATGTAAAATGTTTCTATAAATGCTATATAATGTTAAACCATATCTATATAGAAGTATTTGTGTAGTCATTTAATGTCAAAAAGAGAATGTGTATTTGTGTTTCACAGCTTTTTGTGTGTCTCAGTGGTACTGATCAATGTTGGGTGTTTGCAATGCACTGCAGATTATACCTCGTTCCTTAATAGTATTTCAGAGCAATCACTGGCAAAGGCATTAAATGCTAACAAAGCTGCAGCTTTGATATAATTAAAGGCAATCTTTTTTGAAAAAAATGTAATTATTATTGCAAACTTTTTTTTCAAGATTTTGATTTTGAAGCTGCAGTTTTATTTGTAACAAAGAAAACCAAATCCATTGCCGTTTCTGTAGCTATGGTAATGGTAGCACTTGCTAAGATAGCAGATGTCAGTGTATGTCCGTCTGTTCTTGCAGCAAGAGTTTAAGGATCTAAGCTCCACAAAGGCACACATAGCGGCCGAACTGTCGGAAGCCAACGGGAAGATACATGTAGGTCCTTGCCTAACAACTGTACTGTTCTCCTTACTCATACTCATTTTGTTTTGTACCCTTCCATAGAGAGCTAACCCCTAGTTGTAACTTGTTACTGAGAGTTATGTAGTCAAGGTCTTGCCTGTGTTTATGAAAACTGAGACAAGTTGCGAAGGAGAAAGACCTTTGGAGAGGACGGCTAATAGCACCAATGGAAAAAATCCAAAAGAGCTTTTTAAAAAAAATGGTTTTAATTAATTATCCAATAGGAAAATATCTCCCAAAACTCCATATATTTTTAACAGTGCTTTATTCTTGGAGAATTTTGATGCATGAAAGCTTTCCGAAAGAGCACTCTCCTCCAGGCAGGGGAACTCGGGAGGACAGGGGTAACAAACTGCCGCATTAGAGTTGGCTAAAAATTGCTGTCCAACTACCTGCTTATGCAACACACATCCCAGGTGTCTTGAGTTCATACCAATACTCATATCAATTTATTTTATCTGGATTGTGTAGAAAGCTAACAGCTTAATTTAAACACTCTGAGTGTCGATGTGAGAGGTCACAAGATCTCTTGAGCAAGACACTGAGCCATCCTGACCCTAAAAATTCCCCAAAAAGTCTGGACCAGGTATCTCTCAGGAAGTCATGTGAATGAAAGACAGTGACCATATTGATCACATGAAACAAACTTAATTTAGAGCAGGCATATGCTCATCTGGCATACTCTCAGTAACAAGTGTTTGAAGTTTGGACTTTTAATAATACAAAACAATCCATTATACTAACTGTTGTTGTGATTAACATTCTTTCAGACGAACGGCATTTCGGTAGGTTCACAATGAAATGAATCCCTGTACATCTGTAGTTAGATTAGGCCAGGGACGATCAGAATGTGATGTGGATCGGCATGTTCATATAAATTCCTTCCATAGTAATTACAATATATTTTAGTTTGCAGAAATTAGTTAAAAATATCTTTAGATAAAACATTATATCTTAATGACAGAATTTTTCTTTTACCTTAAAGTTTGCCTAAAATTTCTGCACTGTAGTACTAAGTATTAATATTCAATAGAAATATGAGTTGAAATAGTATATATAGCAATTTGCATAGGAAAATGATGATACAGGGTACTGGCGCTTGTTTTTTTCATTTGTGGCTTCCTTATTCGGTAAATTTTGTATATGCATTGTGTGGATTCTGTTAATTACCTTAATGCATGAATATAACATGTTTTGGCAATTATGAGTGGAAAATATAGGCCTAACAAATAATGTCTTTTTCAGCTTTTTTCTATCTTTTATATATCTTACTTTCTCGTTACCTATATTGTTTTTGGTAATAGTGTTGAATCCATAATTCATTGACAAAACTTTTTTCACATATAACATGCACAGAGTGTTTTATAAACCTAATACATCTTTTAATACGAGCTAGTTATAGATAAGATAATTATGTCAGATAAACTGAATATCTGCACTGTTCTAGCTTAATTAAATAAAAATTTGTAGATCATTAATTAATTATAATCTGAGCTGTCTATGCAAGATTATCATATTCATATGTTCCAACGCTGCGTGTTTTAGGATCTGCGTCAGAGCTACATGGAGATCCAGCACCGGGAACGGGCAGCACGCGAAGAAATCAAACTCTTCACCAACAAGCTGCATGAGGAACGAGAAAACTCCAGAAATGCTGTTGAGACCCTGAAAAGGGAGCTGAATGAATCTAAGGTAACGGGTCCTTTTCATTAAAGATTCTTATTTGTTTCTCCAAAAAATGAAATCTGCAGTTATGTCATAAATGGCAAAAGTTTGTATATTAACTTTGTTATCAAGTTTTATACTGATCACATGTACTGGTATGAGTTTAATATAAGTCAGTATATGATAATTTGTGTAATTAAAAAACAATATGCACAAAGTTGTTTATAAATGCTTAGGTCTAAACTTTGAAATTTAGAGGGACATTTTGAAGTTCTTGTGTTATTTAACTTCTTAATATCCACCCCCTGACCCTGTTTACTGTCAGACAATTGTGTTTGCTGTCATAAATGTTTGTGGTAAATACTGGGACAATTGTGAGGTTGAAATCTTATAAATGGTTTAATCCCTGAATGATCTCCTCTTTCCACTGACAGTTAGAAAGTGGTTACCCCAACAATAATTGATATAATAAGTTAATAACAGAAGTTTAAAATCTAGGTAACTTGTATCTTTTGTCTTGTGACGTTGCATGTTTGTTTGGCTTTACCTCTTGTACCTGTAAATAAAATTAAAGTCTGATCTTTGGCTACCGGGCTTGGCCCTGTAGTGTTATTGTTTCATTACTAAGCCTGGCTTGTTCGTGTGTTCAGGTACGGGAGGCCCACATGTTACAGGACCTTCAGAGGAAGCTGAAGAAGGACAAGGCTGAGTATGAGGCTGCCATACAAGCTCTTAAGGTAATGTAGAGATCATCCCTTCAAACAAGTCAATTGAGCACTCTGTTTGGTACATTAGCCTACGCGACTGAGTCAGTTTATATATTGTACATGATGTCAGACTTGCAAAGGTTTCAACTATAAATTATAACTGTGTTTTCTCTCCCTTTGAATAATTTGTACATGTTATACATCAGCTATAACCTATGCATATAGGTACTCTAACTTCAGTCTGTACACTATGCCAAAGTCTGAGGCTTGTATACGGTAATCTATTTTGACCGAAAAGAAATTGCCTTGCCTGATAGGCTTGTATTAAAGAGGGCATTGTAAAGTTTAAACTATAAGAGCCTTAGTTTTATTCAGGATAATGCATTTGATTTATTTTTCAGTTCAAATGGGTATGTGTTTAAAAAACTAATTGCGCAAATTGTTGGCTTTTTTGAATGAAATATTATTCTGTGACTGGCTAAATTTACAGACACCTAGAAGCATATGGACTCCCACATGGAGACAGAATGTATTTCTGTATTACTGATTGAAATTTGATCACCTTTGTAGAAAGCAAGCAGAGAAAAAACTGCACATTATAGTTTTACACAGCTCAATTTGGCTGTAGTATGAGAACATATAAAAAGATGTGGAGTACAGCAAGTAAAACATTGTTTGTACCAAATTCTAATAGCCTGATACTTTTAACTAAAAAGGAACTTCACAACAGCAGTAACTGCTCATTGTATAGTGTCTTATATATAAAGAAATGAGTTTGTTTAGAAAAGATGATTCAGTAAAAATGTGTTGATTGGCTCAAGTATACTTTATTCAAAACTTGTATAATCCTGGTTTTCATCATTTGTTCAGTATTTGCCATACCATACAATTTCAGCTGTTTCCTACAATATAAAAGTTATTTTAATTGTCATTGTTTAAAAAAATAACAATACATGTATTAATAATTCTTTAGTGATTTAAAAGTATGAATAATTTTTGTTTAGGAATGTTTAAAAGGAGTTTGAATATTGCAATTTTTTCAATGTAAATCTGTCAATTCTATTTTTAGTCCTTATAAATTTATAATGATATCTTTTTAGATGGAGCTGTCGGAAGACAAATCTAGTCTGAAGATTTCCAAGCGGAATGAGGAGAAGTACAGAAAGGAGGCAGAGATATTACAGCAGGGCATGAACAGGTGGGTGGTGAAATGTTGTATCAGTGCATTAATCAGGGGGTTGGGAAATTGATGTAGCAGGGCATGAACAGGTGGGTGGTGAAATGTTGTATCAGTGCATTAATCAGGGAGTTGGGAAATTGATGTAGCAGGGCATGAACAGGTGGGTGGGGAAATGTTGTATCAGTGCATTAATCAGGGGGTTGGGAAATTGATGTAGCAGGGCATGAACAGGTGGGTGGGGAAATGTTGTATCAGTGCATTAATCAGGGGGTTGGGAAATTGATGTAGCAGGGCATGAACAGGTGGGTGGGGAAATGTTGTATCAGTGCATTAATCAGGGAGTTGGGAAATTGATGTAGCAGGGCATGAACAGGTGGGTGGTGAAATGTTGTATCAGTGCATTAATCAGGGAGTTGGGAAATTGATGTAGCAGGGCATGAACAGGTGGGTGGGGAAATGTTGTATCAGTGCATTAATCAGGGGGTTGGGAAATTGATGTAGCAGGGCATGAACAGGTGGGTGGTGAAATGTTGTATCAGTGCATTAATCAGGGAGTTGGGAAATTGATGTAGCAGGGCATGAACAGGTGGGTGGGGAAATGTTGTATCAGTGCATTTATCAGAGGTTTGGGAAATTGATGTAGCAGGGCATGAACAGGTGGGTGGTGAAATGTTGTATCAGTGCATTAATCAGGGAGTTGGGAAATTGATGTAGCAGGGCATGAACCGGTGGGTGGGGAAATGTTGTATCAGTGCATTAATCAGGGGGTTGGGAAATTGATGTAGCAGGGCATGAACAGGTGGGTGGGGAAATGTTGTATCAGTGCATTAATCAGGGGGTTGGGAAATTGATGTAGCAGGGCATGAACAGGTGGGTGGGGAAATGTTGTATTAGTGCATTAATCAGAGGTTTGGGAAATTGATGTAGCAGGGCATGAACAGGTGGGTGGGGAAATGTTGTATCAGTGCATTAATCAGAGGTTTGGGAAATTGATGTAGCAGGGCATGAACAGGTGGGTGGGGAAATGTTGTATCAGTGCATTAATCAGTGGGTTGGGAAATTGATGTAGCAGGGCATGAACAGGTGGGTGGGGAAATGTTGTATCAGTGCATTAATCAGGGGGTTGGGAAATTGATGTAGCAGGGTATGAACAGGCGGGTGGTGAAATGTTGTATCAGTGCATTAATCAGAGGTTTGGGAAATTGATGTAGCAGGGCATGAACAGGCAGGTTGAAATGTTGTATCAGGGCATAAATAGTTAATAATAGCACAAACATATAATAAAACATAGTATCCATTATGTAACCAGTCTATTTATCTAATGCAGACTGGAAGAAGATAACCACAAGCTCCTAGGTAGACTAGAGCACACGAAGAAAGAGTATGAGTCTGTTACCCAGATGACAGAGAGTGACCTGTCCAAGGCCAAGCGTCTTGAAGATGAGCTTTTCCACCTCAATAGTGACCTTAAGAAGATGGAGAGAAGATATGAGGTAATAATGGGGATAATTAATTAGCTCGAACAGTTTTTACATTTTCAGTTAGTATAATTTGATATAATTTTAATAAACAATATGAAGTACAGGATTGAGGAGAGAGCCAATGGCCTTTACGGAAGTTTATACTAGGGATGGCAACGAGTACCCGAGTACTCGATCGAACGTCCGAGTACTCGAGTACCAAATCACTACTCGAGTATCGGGGGAAAAAAATAAAAAAAATCTATAAAAATCACCAAATACACGATTTACAGACAAAATATCAGATCTGGTTAGTTGCCAAGAGGGCAATTTACGGTCCCTCTAATCCCCGCTGTGTACACATTTGACCTCAATCAATTAGTTGACAGTTGTTGTGATAGTTGCAAACTGACAACAAAGGAACCCTATTTCAAATTAGCACTGATGTCAATTAGCGAAGTTTTGATAGCGGTACTTTCACCTACACAATTCTATTGTATACCAATTAGAGACCTTTCACCAAACAATGGACGCTAACGAGCAAAAGTGTATCGAGAATTGATTTCTTAATGGGTGTATTTTAACTATTTTTGCAATGATTATCCCAATTGATTGGTTGATATATTAAATCAAGAATTATGAATATTAATGAGGTAAACAACAATTACACAGAACGAAAAACTATCATTTAAAAAAAAATAATTGTAGAGTAAACAACTGAAGTTCGTATTGAATTTTGTTCACTATTTTTATGTATGCTATTAATTTTCGTTCATTGTAATTCTGATTGTTGTTCATTTCTGCAGTGCAAATTTGTATAAAATGAAACGCATAAGACAAATTAAAAGCCTGAAACAACATTTGTTTTCTTTTTATATCATTTTTTGTTAACATACGTAATGAAAGTTTACTTTAAAGGTGAAAATGACCAATAATACGACCAACGCACAATATACGTCATTAAAGATACATGTATACACAATCTTGTCTTTGCGAACACATAATCAATTTTTCCGAGTAATCGAGTACCCGAGTACTCGATCGAACGATTGTCCGAGTACTCGAGTATTAGTTTTACTACTCGTTGCCATCCCTAGTTTATACTGTAACGTTCTTCTTGAATGGGGATACTCATTGCCCCTGTCATTGGAGGCAAGTCAGTATTAGCTAGTTTGATACATGATGAGAATCATTATTTCAAGAGCAAACTTTGACCCTTTACCACAAAGGTTTGTTGTTTTGATTTATTCTTATTTATTGCACATCGTATTTCAGCATGATTTTTGTTGTCATAGTCTTGGTGTTAGTGTTTGAATGCTTTTAACCTTCGCCAAAATTCAAAAGCTGTTGGAGATATTCACATGAAACTTGGTAAAAATACAAAAGTCACCAGCAAAAAGGGCTACATGTGTAGCAAGGCCAACAATGTTTGATTAATAATTGTTCAGAAAAAAACACAAACATTGGCATCCCTGATCAGTGCTCTTGTTTTGAAACAGTGTACAATAGTTGCCTTGTGTACAATAGTTGCCTTGTGTACTTGTAGAACTTCTCTCAGGATATGATATCGGAGGTGGATGCCTTGATGGACGTAATGTCTACAGGATGTATTGAAAAATTCAAGGTAACAACTTACTTTGCACTCATCCATAGATTTATTTTCAAATTTGCTCAAATGCATCTATCAGAGTCACATAATTCTTAACACTGGGTCCTGAGTATAACATTGAGGTTCATGCTCATAACACTTTAAGAACGCTTGTTTCAGACTAATGGGTTTTATTATATGACCCAGGATACAAGTTAAAATGAATCACTGCTGTCATTTCTCAGTTAAGTGTAATGTAATGTACCTCTTCATGCTCAGTATCTTAAATGCTTACATTTCTTACTGCTTTACAGACTGTTAGTGCTGTCAAAGGTGCTTTGAATGGAAACCTTCTAGCTGATCTCAAGGTGAGTTATACCTATAAGTTAGATAACACTGTGTACATGGAAATAATGAATTATATCACTGTTTGGAAAAAAAAAAAATGAAAAAAAATGAGTAACAAAGATTCTTTTTTTCCAACCCAGTTTCATTGGAAAAGATACAGTTTTTGCTGGAACTTGTGCACTAAAGTGTGTGGTAATTAACGTCAAACATTGGGCATTGAAGGAAGCTAGTTTCAGGTTTCTAACGGGGGCTATGGAAAAATGTAACAGAAAAATAATTTGACATTATTTGAGGAGAAATTACATCATTTACCTGATATAAACTGTACATTGCAGTGGATGAACAATAATTATTGTTCTAAAATTCTTGTGAAAATATTAAACGTTTATACTTACTTGAATTTGGTGTATATCCACTTAATTTATTTCTATTTTATTAACAGGATCACTATGTTTGAATTGCAAGTCAGATATCATGTTGTTTTCCAGATCAAGATGAAGTGGCTGCGTAACCAGGTCCGAGAGAAGATAAAGTATGAGGAGAAACTGCGTAAAGACATCCGGGACGCGCTCACATCCAATGAGGGGGACAGGAAGTTTCTTCTCCAGGAGCTCGCAAAGCGTGAGGAGGTCCTCGACGAACTTGCCGCTGCTAAACAAGGTGGGTGGGGTAATCCTATTAACTTGATGACCTCTCCATTTTGATGAATGGGGTGGGGAAAAAATATCATGATATCATATTAGTACCCCAGAAATCAATCGTTTTGACATGGGTTTCTGAATTTGTAAATATTTTCATTTATTTATTGTTAAACAAAACAAATCATGTGTACATGTATCTGAACTTTGTAGTATATATATTCTAATGCTTAATATTCTCTGAGGAATGTATCTTTTATGTAATTGCTCTATGATGGTACAGCCACAGATGCGAATTCCCTTTATATATATAACACCTATATCATGTTTTCCTACGATCATGATGACCGTAATATTGACTGAGGACAACTATTTATGAACTGAAATATCACATTTTCAGAACTGGCACAGAGAGAAATAGAAAATCTTCAAGCTGTAGAAGTCCTAGAGGTATCTATACTTTGTTTTTCTAAGAAAGGTTTGATATACTGAGTTAAGATAGGTAATATTTCTTTTAAGTTGCAATGATGAACAAGTAACATAAGGCGATAAGCTCTGAGGCGCTTTCATAGCTTTTGTTGCATGAACATTTTAACAGTTAACATGTCATTAAGAACTATTTACCGTTATTCGACCGAACCCGAAACCCTCTGATCAGGTGATCTGGTAACAAATAGGCCATAGCTACGAAGAAATTTTATTGTACTGTTTTGATAGTTTAAGTTAAAATATGACTTTTTTATTTAGATGTTCATGTTTTTAGCAGAATAAACCTTGAGACATGGTCATAACCTTGGTGTCAATATCAGCATCTGTGTCGAAAAGATCTTGGCGAAAACTCAAAATCCGTACAGGATATTCAAATGAGGCTTTGTACACATGTTACGAGTGACAATACACACATGTTTTGCAAGGCTCTGACTTAATTTATTGTAAGTTATTCCCTTTATTAAAGACTTACAGGCGAGCGTAAGTGTTCTCTCTGCTGTGCTGGTAATTAATCCTGTCTAAATATAACGTTAAGTGTACCTTTGTATTATGATTGCCACATTGTCTTACAGAGTTTAGGTTATTTCAACAAAGAACAAAGACAACAAGTGAGGACTGTTGAGTTTTGAAACAAGTAGCTTAGACATTTGTTGATAACTGATTCATATCAGTTGAATATAACAGTGCCTTACAACTTGCTTTGTGATTTTACTAACAACCTTTTGTACTGTATGGTTTGCATGTTCATTTGATATTGAATTTTAAAAGCTGAAGTATTCTATCCAGAATCCTTTATGAAATAATGCTTGAAATGACGATTAAAATGGCTTCTTTCATGAATTAATTGTACATGAAATTAAATTATTAAGAAATGTTCTCTTCATAACAAAGTAACTAAGACTTTAACAGTTCCAAGACAAATTAAATTTCATCCTTGTTTCTAAGTTTCATTCTTTTTCCAACAACAGATGCTATGTGTAATTGTTGGAACATACTGTGTCAAATCGTAATGATTAAGAGAGGGTGGAGTTGGCGAAGAAAGTGGAGCAAATGAGCCTTTCTAAGCCATTAAGATTTTACACATTATTTACTAACTGACTTACATTTTAACTATTTTCACAAGACAGTGTACCAAGTAATGCATCATGCCTGTTAAGTTGTAATACTGCAATTCTTCACTGGTAAGCATTTTACTTATTGAAGGCCAATGGGCGATTTCATTGGCTGGAAATGTAGGTCATAATCTTAATAATGTTTCATGAGTAATATGGAGAATTGTGATTATGTGGTTGTTATATGTACATCTGTTGTTGTTGTTTTTGCTGGATGTTCATATCAAAAGCAGTGATGAGTACCTTGAAATGAATATTAAGGCCCTCTTGCCTACAACCTTCAATGTTTTTGGTCGTATGGTGGGGGGGTCAATTTTCATCGCAAAACACCTGAATTGCGTATATTTCACTCAGACTGATATTTTAGGATTTTCAGGTCTATTTTCATTCCTGGTTAGATGGTGAATATTGTTCAATATATTCCAGGACCACATTCTGGACCTGACAGATGAGCTTGAGGTTCGGAAAATACGGGAAAATGAACAGCATAAACAACATAAGATAGAGAAACATCAGATCATCACTGACATTGAGGGCATGAGGGTGAGTTAGGAAGTCAGGTTAATGTGTATTAAGGGAGTGAGGAAGTCGTATGGGGAGGGGAGTGAGTTTGAAAAACCTCAAATCATCACCAACATCAAGGGCATGCAGTAAATTAAATGAGTGCAGGTGACATGTTTTAAGGAAGTGGGGGAGTTGCTGGGGGAGGGGAGTGAGTTTGAGAAAAAACACCAAATCATCACCAATATTGAGGGCATGTGGGGAAGTAAAAGAGTGGGGTTGGCAGGTATTTAGAAAAACATTGGATGATCAGGGGAAATAGGAAGGAGCATGTTTAGGAGCTTAAATGGCAAGAGTTTTGAATGACTAGCATTTAATGGCAGGATGGTTAGTGGTTGGGGTAGATGTTTGTGTGTTGATGGGGAATGGATTTCAAACTGTTTTTAAACAGAGATAAATATCTTATGATTCAGCCTTAATTTGTACAAATTATATTATAATACAAATATTTATTCATCCTTATTTGTATCTTTATCTCTGAAACGTACCCAAACCATGTTAAATGTTGTCATGCCTTGTTTGTTTTCAGGATAAAGAAAGAGCCAGAATTGAAGAGAGATACCTCAGGTGAGCTTGGACTTCCTTCCTTTCTCATATAAACTATTTTGGTCACCCATACAAAGAAGCACATCATATTCAATTTTTAGCTTGTTTGAATTTTGAAGAAAATAATCAAGGTGTTGATATAGCCTTGATGTTGTCAGCAACGTCATCATGCAAGCCGTCTAACCTTGGCTAATGCAAAGTATGATAGATTTGAAGAAGCAGGCATCTATAATAAAGGGTCATACTTATAAAAATATAAAAAAAATACTTGTAAAATTTAAAAAAAAAAATGTTCTGCATGTGTTTTTAAGACAATACTCTGTTAAATTTGTGTCCCAGCAGGTGTGTAACAAATACCTTGTGATGTGACACATTTGTGTGACATGTTTATTACTAATTGTTAAGTCTGTAGGCATGTTTCACTACAACTGTTTATTATATGTTCAGGTTACAAGGCACCATGAGAGCTCTACAAAGTGAGATTAAAGTGGCCAATCTTAACCACCAACAGGTAATTATTCACCTCTCACACATTTTTTTTGGCAACAATTTTTTAAATATTAAGTTGTTGTTGTTTTTTATAATGATGAACAGTAGTGATACATAAGCTTTTTAGCAAAACTATTTTCTTTTTTCTTTCTTTTTTTCAAACATTGACCCATGACTTTATATCACTGAAACTTAGTTTTGCAGATCAAAAAGACCATGAAGATGTTTCATTAATAAAACATGAAGTATGACCTATACTGATCCATGTGTTTACATGTATACTTATTTTATCCATATGTGTATGCTTCAGGTGGTGGAACTAGAGAGAAACATCAACAACATTAAAAAATCCCCTGGTCGCCCGAGGTCTCGAACCCCAAACAACCGGTTGCGTACTGCCACCTCCAAGAGCCCGCACCGTCGCCCCCAAACCCCGCCCAGCCGCCTGCCAAAGGGACACAATGAATCCATCGGCCCAATGTCAATGTCGGATGAGGATTTCCAGCGAAAGTTTGCCCGCCGCAAGTCTATAGAGGACAACTGCTTATGATTCCTGGGATATTGTTGTGTTAATCCTGGTCGGTGCAGCTATTTGACCTCATGTACACAGGGAAAAAGTGACACTCGTGTAATGCATTTATTACGTTTCTAGAATTATGCATATGTACATCATATGTCTTCATCCGAGCAGTTTGGTAAAAAGTGTTGAAAAGACAAAGGAGCTCTTTAAAGTGTACACGGTTAATTACATGTTAGAGATTTACTGATTTTGTTTCTGTTGTTAGTGCATTTGTTAAGACAAAAAATGAATTTAACACATATTGCTGTTGATCTTTCTATGTGTGTATAGATGCAACATCATAGTTATGCTGTACATGTGCTATTTATAGAACTTTTACCTTGAGCATCGATCATGCACATTCCATTAAACATCCAGTAACCTTGTCAGCATGCATGTTTAAGCACAAGGTTCAACTTGAAGCATTCCATGGACAAAGACTGTAGGCATGTTGTGATATTTTAGTGTAGGTTTACAGTCTTTAGTTGAGTCCGTCCCACTCAAAGAAATGATCTGATCTTGCATGTTCAGTGTTTTGTATTAGTGTTTTAAAAGCTTTTATTATACATTTTTTTGTACAATCAGTTTTTGATTGTTTTTAAAACTCATTTGCATGAAGTAAATTATTTTTAGAGCTATTTAAACATTTTGCTTTACAACTTTTTCTCTACACATTTTTAAAAGTAACAAACTTACTGACTGTGATATTAAAATTTGTAATTATTTGAGCACTGTTATATATCGATGTTCTGTACCTGTACTTCTGCTATTGCAGATTTAGTCACTCTAGACGTGTTTTTTTCTGTGTAAAAATCTTGTTTTGTATAATAAGCACATGTGACTTAAGAGTTATTATGCCTGTGCAAACTTGGGTCTCGCACACACATAGTATGCAGACCTTTGCTTGTGGGTTGTTGTTGTTGTTGTTATTGTTCAACAGAAAATGAAAACAGAAATGGTTCATAGCTGCCAATTCCATGTATTAACATTCCTTTACGGCACTAGTGTATCACAATAATGGTTTAATTTTGTTTATTATATCTTTTTGAATTACTTCCATTTTTAGATTTTTAGGATTTTGAGTGTAATTTTAGTTTTGGGGTTAATTTTCTCTTTTATTTGTTCAGAAAATTACACTTTCAGGTACCCAGGTCGGAGTAAAGTAGTTGAGCCATCCGTTAAAACTCTATGTCTGTAAAAACGTCACAAATAGCAGTGAACAATAAATAATAAACATTTTGATGGAAAGATGAAAGTGAATTGTGAAGTATTAGTTTTCTTTGTATACGGAAGTTTTGTGATATCAAACATATAACAATTACAACTATAATAATGCATTTATATTGCATTCAAGATAAATCTCTTTTTTGGGGGACAAAGTCATTTGATTTGTACAACACAAGTTTATTTTGAATGATTTGATTGACCATCTCTCAGTTGTGTTGGCTACAAGTTGTATAGGAGTAATTTGTCATTTACTGCAGTATTTGATATATTTATCTATAATTTACCATATTTATATATTTATAAAACGTCGCTAGAATTACTGAATAAATGTCTTATATTTGACTTATTGTTCTTTACTTTAAGTTTTATTGATAAATTGAATTCCACAAGTTAATATATATTTCTTGTATGACTTTGGCATCTTCATGACACACACAGGCAGGCAGCCAATACAGGCAGGCAGCCAATACAGACAGGCAGACAATACAGACAGATAGTCAAGACCTGACAGATAAGACAGGCAGACAAAACAGGAACACAGACGAGACAGGAACACAGACAAGAAAGGCAGACAAGACAGGTATACAAGACATGCAGAGAGACAAAACAGGCAGACACGACAGGTAGACAGACAATAAAGACAGACATATAAAACAACAGGAAGACACTACAGGCAGAAAAGACAGAAAAGTTAACAAGACAAGAGAGACATACAGGACATAAAGACAAGATCAGACAGGCTGACAAGATATGCAGACAGACTGACAATGCAGATAAGATGACAAGACCGACAGACATATAAAACAGGAGAATAAGACAGACAGGAAGACAGACAGACGAGACAGGAAGATAAGACTTACATACAGACATACGGGAAGACAGACATAAGAGACAGGAAGATAAGACTTACATACAGATAGACAGGAAGACAGACATATGAGACAGTAAGACAAGACTTACATACAGACAGACATGAAGACAGACATATGAGACAGGAAGACAAGACTAACATACAAACAGACAGGAAGACAGACATATGAGACATGAGGACAAGACAGACAGACATATAAGACAGATAGACAAGAAGACAGACATACGAGACAGTAAGATAAGACTTACATATAGACAGACAGGAAGACAGACATATGAGACAGGAAGACAAGACTTACATACATACCGACAGGAAAACAAGACTAACATACAAGCAGACATGAAGACAGACATATGAGACTTACATACGTACAGACAGGAAGACAGACATAAGATACAGGAAGATAAGACTTATATACAGACAGGAAGACACACGTATGAGACAGAAAGCCAAGACTTACATGCATACACTACAGACAGGAAGACAGACATAAGATACAGGAAGATAAGACTTATATACAAACAGACAGGAAGACAGACGTATGAGACAGGAAGACAAGACTTACATGCATACAGACAGGAAGACAGACATATGAGACAAGAAGACAAGACTTACATGCATACAGACAGACAGGAAGACATGCATTCAATACAGGAAAGCAAGACTTACATGCATACAGACAGGAAGACAAGACTTACATGCATACAGACAGGAAGACAAGACTCACATGCATACAGACAGGATGACAAGACTTACATGCATACAGACAGGGTGACAAGACTTACATGCATACAGACAGGATGACAAGACTTACATGCATACAGACAGGATGACAAGACTTACATGCATACAGACAAACATACAGACAGGAAGGCAAGACAGACAAACTGGACAGAAAGACTACGCGGGAAGAATGACAGACGGAAGTGTTCATTGTCTCTTTGTATTACGACAAATATGATATTTTACAGGAGCAACAAATAGAACATTGTTCCAGATATTGTGTTAAAATATATATGGTTGGGATCCCAGCTATGACCAGTCTTGTCACAAAATCAAATATGTAACGCCGACTTATTAAAATCATATACTTAGTATGCTATTCACAAAGGAATTGTCAATTCCGTAGTTTAGCCAAACTGCATGGAAATCAACAATAAAGTTTAAAGCGGACCTATTTCAATACCAACAGATGTTTCAATATGGTGAGGAAATGTGCTCGCATTCAGGACACATGATTCAACTATTAACATAATATTATTGGACTAGATCGGAGTGATTGATTTCTAAATTTAGCTTCTTTTTCACACAAAAGGTGTACTAGTATACCGCACAAAATGAAATCAAGTCAATGGATTATTACCAATGTGCGTGATAATTTAATGCCGCATTGTTTTATATTGTAATATAATTAATTTATAATTATCGTCGAGTTCATGTTATGTACAGTTCACCAGCCGGAACATTGATTTTAACTGGCTTCCCATGTATTCTATATAACGTCAACTTGCCATCAAGGTGTGCATGCTAGCTAATTGAACTGACAAATGAAAATGGAGTCTTATATGGAACTTACACAGTCGAAAGACAACCAAAACTGGTACAAAACGCTGATTGGATTACACATCACTAAGGAAGGGCTGGTAGACTTTGTGATCGATGTCATGAAATGCTTCCATCGGCGTACGTTCGATGACATCAATAGAAAAAATGGACGACCAATCGGAACAGTTTGCAAAATGTGTAGCAAAAAAGACTTAAAATCGCCCCACTATGTTTGCCCAAACAATATTTGCGTACAATTCTACAAACAATTAAAGCAGGCAGCACGAGGCAGGGAAATTTCATGGAGCAATACCGATCCTACAAAATGGTGTACAGATTTCTGGGAGGTGGCAAAATGTTTCCTTCCTCCCGAGGGTTATAGGGACGCGAACTGTCCACAGGAGACGGATTTCAATGGAATCGTCAACCTGATTGCAAATTGCAGGCAGTTCGAGACTCATTTTGCGGACGATCTGACCAAGGCCTCAAATAAATGCATCAAGGTAGCCTTTTATAAAATATCAGTAATTGCTGTTTTTGGAATTGTATACATACAAGAAGAAATTTCATTAACGAATACAGCTTATAACTGTCCAAATAATTGTAGGTGAACGGACTTTTTTACGTTTTTTTTATATGGCAAATCCATCAGGGATTAGGGATTATATTCGTATAACACGACTGAGTAGATTGTGCATATTATTTTGTTTTCCTTAAAGCTGCACTCTCTATATTCCGTGTCTTTTTGTTGAAGTCTATAATTGATCGTTTATCAAGACATTTAATTGAGGCCATTTCCATAACTATCTTTTAACAGTTTGGTAATTTTTCCAATAGCAGTGTAACACAAAATTGGATTTGAAATTTCGGAAAGGAACAGCTAAACTGAAATATTAACTGCAGTTGCTATCATTTAGTACCAGTTAAAATGTCATTAATGTTGTATTGACAATAAGACAGGTATACCCTTTTATTCCATAACAACACGTTGATTTAATGGCATTTTGAATAAAAAAAATTACAGTTTCAACTGTGATGTATATCCAGTTGTACATGTTTCCTCTAAGGATTAAAACACTTTTGAATTATATAGGAAAATTGAAATGATACATTTATTCAAACTTATGATAAAATATAAAACACACACTACCATTGTTGATCATGTAAACCTTTATACTATCTTTTATAGAAATTATGTGAATCTTTTGATATTTCTAAATACATTTATTTTTACTTTTACTGGCTCATGTTTAAACACAGAATGCTATATAAAGTGTATACTCCAGTGTATATCATAACATGATTGAAATAGATAATAGATAATATTTGCATGAAACTCTGAACACTTAACCACTATGGCAATCTGCACCAGTTAAGATACTTTTTGTTGAATAATGTGTTTTGATGAGACCAGCTTGTAAAATAGCTGTATTTCTTTAAGTCATTTTGTGAATACCTGAATTATCCTCGGGATCTATCTCAGTCATACAGATCCCAAGTACCGGTTAGGACAATGTGTCATGTACCGCATCAGGGGAATCGGGTCAGCAGTGCAGAGAATTGGGCATTAAAATGTTGCTATTGGTTCGCCACGTCCAGGATCGGGTGTTAACTGAGGGTTTTTACCTTGACTCCGACAATGGACCGCGAGCTATGGGGCAGAATACGCGGGGGAATATGACCCCTGTGGGTGATTGCATGGTTCTATGGGTTTATATAATCTGAGGGGAGATATCTGAGTTTCACACCTGTAGGTAGTGGTTAAGACACATGTTAGGGGATTACTTATATTCCTACGACTCTACCGGCTGGGTTGAACTTGAACTTATCGGATTTTCTGGTAACACCAGGAGGCCGACCAAGGGAATTGGAGGTGGCCAAGCCCTAATAGGAATTCGTAAGAGTACGCACGAAGGGGGAGATTTGACGTGGTTCATAATGACAAGATGGTTGAACCTGAATAATGCAGCCCCGGGGGCGAAAGTTAGGAAGGCCCAATTAAGTTAGATAACCCGTGGGGGTAAAGTTTGATGGTCCTCTAATTGGAAAGTATTTGAAGTCTGAGAGGCGGGTAGCTAGGTTTGTTTGTGCAAATAATGCCAATTTGTCGGTCAAATGGTTAGCTCAGAGAGGTAGAAATGCTTCCTCTGGTAGTAACTTCGAGAGGGGGTGGGGCACGTTCGGGGGTCCGTAGCCGGGGTCCGTCCGTTTGGAAAAGGGATGGGTGCTTTATCTGTCGTACAAGAGTAGAGATTTCATTTTTGCCGAGGCCCAAAATAAAGTTCAGAGAATTCTCCCAGGTAACGTTTGGCCAAACAGGCTGTTTCTGTGTCTGATCCACGCCTGGTACAGGTTCAACCATTCGTTGTCATGGTATCTCTAACTGAAAATGGGGCAAATATGAAGGTTAAGGTGCCTAATTCAGAGGATGATGTAGTCACACCGCCGGTGGGGTCTGCAGAGTCCGCACTCTTAGAGGGAGGGCAATGAGGGTCATTATTGGTGGTAGATTTGCCTGGGGGAAGTTTCCCAAAGACGGGTAATAAATCAAATTGGGGGGCGGGGTGAGACCAGTTCTTGTCTCCCTCGGTTGGCAAAAGCAACTCAAGTGCCATATCTGTGGTTGCATATTGTTTTTAATTATAAATTATTTAAGTGGCCATTCCTCAACTACCGATTATTCTAACAATGCATTTAGGTCCTCTCGAACATATAGAAAATATACAAACATAATCTATACATGTACAATGAACATGAACATTTTCAATCATTTAAAATGCGAACATTTGGTAGGCAGCAGAGATTATTGTTGAATTATAACCTACATTTTCAGTCTTTGAAAGACTAGTCGTTATTAAGATTTGTAGTTTAACAATTTTACAGAAATGACATTTAATTTGGTTCCCCGCCTTCTCAAATTGGGTCTAAGACATTTACAACATATAAGATACAATCTCAAAGATCAAGCTGGGCGGAGAAAGCGAAACAGGTTATACACCAGGGGCGTAGCTAGCCCTTTATTCATGTGGATTCATATAATTATGCAAGGGGGGGGGGGGTCCAGGGACATGCCCCCTCGGATTATTTTGAAAACCATGGTGCAGTCTTGTGCATTCTGGGCGTTCTGAGTTGCTTTACTTAGGACTAGAAAATGGACGGTTTTAGAATCATGTAGTCAAGTACGCATACTGCAATTTTGGCTGTTTTTTTTTGTCAGAATCATGTGTATTCAGCCGCGTACTCGCGTATAGGCAGCTACGCGCCTTTTAGCTATAAGATATTTTAAACATGTTGGGTAAAATCTTGAAACTTAGTACGACTAGCTCGCCTCGCCCGTTCCTCCTTTCCTTATTTTTTTACCTAATTTGTTTGTTTACTTAACACTTACACTGTGCTGGTTTTCCATTTTTCCTCAATCTATCCCAATTCAGGGCAGTATTGCTTGTCCTTGTGAGCACTTGAAAAGACTAGGAGTGATAACGTGAAAACAATGGACGAAAAAGATTTCGTTTGATAAAATGCACATTAGTTTGGCTTTGTGTAATATAATATAAGCCAAGTCATCGGATCATTTAATAGCATTATTTCTTGTTTGTTCTGACAGACAAGCTTTTGGTTTAAAGGAACTCGTTTATGTTCGTCGAGTCAGGCATCGAAACAAATCATTTTGTTAAAATGTAAATAAAACGTTTGTTACAATGATAACACATTATTCGGAACACCCCGGTCATTTTCCATCGAAAACAACCTAGGTTACATGCCGGTACATCAGTAGAAGTAGTTAGTATTTTTTTAGATAATATTATTAATCATTTATAGTAGTTTAAATCCTAGTTTGAAATGCTTGCCAGTGATGTGTATTGTTGCATACATAATTGAGATTCCTAAGAGTAAAGTCACAAAGTTGAATTGCTAAATTAAAATTACTACGCGATCTACTTGCAGCGTAGTAAAATGTAAAGGTTTTTGACATCGTAAACCGTCCAAATACATCCGAGGTTGTTTTCGATGAAAATTGGCCGAGGTGCTCCGAATGCATCAAACGTGATAAACAGTGCTCTGCTGTTAATACTAATTGAATCACGTTACAGAAAAAAAGTTATGTTGGACCGAAATATGTTAATAACCTCTGAAAATATATTTATTTTAAACTTATTAAACCTATTAAAATTGAATTGTCTTATGTTTGAATTTAGAATATTTTGCTCAAACGGGTATCTGCGAGTTGCTGTTTGATGGTTGTACATAAAAGTTAGTAATACGACTAAATTTCAACAGTAAAACAATATATGAGTGAGTGCCTTTAAAAAAGAAAAAAAAAACTGTCTTACAAAAAATTAGGGATAAAAGAATCGAGAGGTTAGTTGTGTTATGCGAACTCTGTCTTATGTTCCATTATGTTCAGTTCGTTGTATGGTTTGTGTTATTTTCCTTATTACAACAGAACATGCAGAACGAATATTTGTAACATAGAACAATGTTAGCACTGAATACGCATCACATTGCCGATACTATATCGTCTGAAAATTATAAATTAATTGTTTGGGGTTTCAATCAGTAGATCATTGTCAGAAGACATTTAGGCACCCAATTCTGAAGATCATTGTCAGAAAACGTTAACGAGCTGGCGTTTTTGTTGAATAATGTGTTTTGATGAGACCAGCTTGTAAAATAGCTGTATTTCTTTTAGTCATTTTGTGTATTTGAAGAAGCATGTCTGCAAATGTAGATTTGATCATGTATTTTGAATGGATCTGAAATACTGTTTATTTAACTGTTATTACAACGATTGACACAATAAAGATAGATTTATGAATTGTCTTCATACAAAAAATCATCATCATCCACCACACATACACAACCACCACCACCACCACCACCACCACCACCAACTTAACCACCTTCATCATCATCCAAATCAATCATCAGCAACATCTACGCATCATCATCTCGTCATGGTCATTGTCGTCATCGTCACATCATAATTAGTATCATTGCCGTCGTCGCATCATCATTATTATTATTATCATCATCATCTTAGTCGTCGTCGTCGCATTATCATTATAATAATCATAATATTCGTCTTCGTCGTCGCCGCATTATCACTATCGTCGTCATCGCCATTATTATGAATATAGTGTCGTTGTCGCATTATTATTATTAAATCATCATTGCCGTTGTCGTCGCATCTTCGTGACTATCATCATCAGCACCATGCTGCACGTTTGCATTTACTTTACAGAACATTCATAATACGCATACTACAATATTTTACTTATCAAAGTAAAATCACCAGCCTGAAAAAAAACGTATTTTGTTGTTCTCCAATTTTCATTATAATTAGACAATTTTTTAAGGGAACGTCGATCTGAACCCGCCACTGCCTCCATCACAAAAAATCACGGATGATGATGTACTTAAGATACAATTGTAACATAAATAGCAGATGGTTAATCAGAATAGAGACCACGAGTTTGTATCATTTGTGTCAATCATTATAAAAAGGAGAGTTACATTAATTGATTCCCTTCAAGAGATTATCAGTATTATTATTATTATTATTATTATTATTATTATTATTATTATTATTATTATTATTATTATTAATAAAAAAGACAGTGCTCATCAGGTTAATATGACGTAACGTCATTTCACTTCAGACTTGGTCACTCGCTTAACGCTGTGCTTTATCGTTATTTTTTACGTACGACCGGAGAGTTTACGAGACGTTTCTGAAACGCCTTTATGATTATCGTTAAGTTGGTCGTTATTATGATCGTAAATTTACGATAATGGCAGATCGTCAACTTTGTAATGTAACAAATGACCGCATATTAGGCATAGAAGTGAAATGTACCGATGCTGTTCCACTGTATATATTTTGTGTTTATATGCCTGCATGCCATGACACTGATTTTTACAAATCCATTCTGAGCGACTTAGAGTCACTTATTGCCTATTATAGACGGGTGGGGACCATTATACTATATACTATATACTATTAAAATCTACAATCCATCCAATACCATTTTAACAAACAGGATGAATATACGTTTATACCAAATAGAACGGTGTTGGATCATGTAATAACCGACGAAGGATTTGTTGAACAGATACGATCTTTTAAAATTATTGACTCCACGAATGTGCTAACCTCTGACCATCTACCCATTATCATGTGTTGTGACATCAAACCCAGTTTCACCCCAGTTAGTCCCCTATGGACCACCATAGCCTGGAACAAATGCACGGCAGAACATTGTTCACAATACCAAGCTGTGTTGTGTGAAAATCTTAAATGTATTGTAGAAACAAACAGTGAGCAGTGCGACCCTGATTTTTTGAACTCGATAATCGTGCAATCGTTGTATACTGCTAAGAAGTGTCTCCCAGTTAGCAAGTTTAACAAACGTGCAAAGCCTTACTGGTGCGAAACCGTGAAGAACGCTCATACACACGCTAGACATTTACGGCGATTGTGGATTGAAGACGGCCAGCTGAGCGGACATGGAAACCCGTCATACAATCTGTATAAAAAGGCAAAAGCAAACTTCAGGCGCATCCAAAGACAAAAGCAAGATGAATATGAGAATAACTCGTTGGATGAGTTAAACAGAACCGCTGAAATGGACTACAAACAATTTTGGAAGTTACTTAGAAAACGTAATGGGAAACAATCCGAAAGATGCAATGAAATAATATTTGACAAACTCTCATATAAAGACAACGAAGTAGCCAACGGTTTTCGGCATTACTTTCAGACTGTGTTCAGCAGACCCCACGAAACATTGCAAAATGACAAATCAATAATAGACGATGTTAACAAGTATTCTGGTTGCGAACTCTTTAATAATCATATACTTACGCAGCAAGTTACATTGACTGAAGTTCAAGAAATTACCAAAACGCTTAAAGCACAGAAATCGCCTGGGATTGACAATATCCTCAACGAGCACGTACTTAAGGGAGGACAAATCATCCAGGAAGCGCTAGTACGGTTATTTAACGCAATACTATTCCATGAAAATGTACCGGGAACTTGGAAAACAAGCATTTTAGTACCACTCTTCAAGGGAAAGGGAAAAACAAAAACAGATCCAAGCAGCTATCGGCCGATTTCATTAATTCCGTGTTTTTGTAAATTGTTTGAAAAGATGCTTCTTTCAAGGATAAATACAAACACCAATGTGCATAGTCAAAAATTTCCATCAGCTCAGCAGCAAGGTTTCCAAAAAGATCTCAGTTGCATAACTACCTCGTTTAACCTTCAAGAGACGATCTACCATCAAATTGAGAGTGGAAGCAATGCCTACGTTGCCTGCTTGGACCAGAAAGCTGCCTTTGATTCCGTTTGGCACATGGGACTCTTCTTCAAGTTAGGCAAATTGGGGTACACTGGGAAATTTCTGAGACTCTTAATAAGCTCGTAAAAGGACCTGAAATGTGTAATAAGAGTGCAAGGACTTAAATCAGAGCCGTTTGACGTTCTGCGTTCTGTTAGGCAAGGAGGGGTCCTGTCAACATTTTTGTATTTGGTTTACGTCGACCAACTTCTCGTCGACCTTGAACGAAGCAATTATGGAAGTATGGTTATGTCAGTCAAGGGAGGTAATCCATCGTTTGCGGATGATATCTCACTAGTATCAGTCACTCCCCTTAATCTACAACGCCTAGTAGACATTGTATACACATATTGCCAGAGCTGGAAAATTGAAGTCAATGTCAAGAAATCAAACACGGTTGTCTTTACAAAACGACGAACTGCACCACCAATTGGAATACTTTATGGAAACATGTACATTGAACAATCAAGCTACGTAAGTCACCTTGGTATAAGGCAGGACTATAATTTAAAATATACCACTCGCATTGAAGAAAGATTACAGAAGGCGAGAAACGCATTTTATTCCATGGCTGCGCAGGGAGTTAGTCCCCATGGAATCAACCCACTGATCTCTATAGATCTATATAAGAAAATTGTCAAACCAATAGCATTATATGGTTGTGAGCTTTGGTGTAACATGTCTACGACAAATGCTAACTTAGTCAATAGATTTCAACACTTTATTGTAAAAAAGTTACTGGGGTTTACGATATTGACTAGATCTGATATGTGTGAAGCGATAGTTGGCTTGCATAAGCTTAGTTGCGACATTGAAATTAGAAAGCTTCTGTTTTTGCACAAACTCCTAAGCTTAAATGTCCACTGCATTAGCAGAAATCTGTTTATTCGTAGGTATCTATTATATTTATCACAAGTTGGAACTCACATGTATGGCTTTGTTCCTGATATATGTTTTATCCTATGCAAATATGGTTTACAGACAACTGTTAACGATGTGATTGTTAATCCATCAAAGCTGCCATGCAAATCAAATTGGAAGAGCCACGTTAAGACCTTAGTTTACCAGTTTGAAGAGAGCAAGTGGAACTCGCGTGTGCTTTGTGATGACAGTTTTCAATATTTTAGGGTTCTTCACCCAAACGTCCGTCCATGTATTGTATACAAAGTGTGTTTTCACAGCGGATACAGATGTATAATGAACACTATTGCAAGACATTGGTGCCGCAGCGTCAAACTCCAGCATAATATTTGCGATCAATGTTCTTTTCCAATGACAGATGTGCTAGTACATAGTGTACATGTATGCGTTGTGACATCGACATTACGCACGTCATTTATAAGTGACATTCATGTTTTTGGGACGCAATTCCTAGCAGACTTATTGCATCTAGATGGAACTTTCTTTTCACTAAGACTCCTCGGCGCTCCTATCTTACCACTGATGAATGAAGAGGAAAACCTTGTTTTCCTCAAACGATCATTTAAGTTCATCTTCGACTGTGTTAAAGTTCCCCTTTAGGGAAGGTAATGCGTAGGGCACGCAATACATGTTGCTGACGTTTATAGAAATATATACATGTATACATATGTAAATGCATGTACCTAACCGACACGCAAAAGCTGTACACATATTGTGTTAACTACATGTATGCTGCATTGTACATCACCATGTTTTTTTGTTGTTGTTTTTTGTGTTTTTTATTTAAACATTATGTAACCCTTCCATTTATAATATGTTTATTGTAATAATTATGCCCCCACAAAGTGGCGGCATATAGGGTTGCCCTTGTCCGTACGTACGTCTGTCCGTACGTACGTCCCGAAGATTGTTTCCGATCTAATTCTTGAAAACTGTTTGTCCAATCCTCACCAAACTTTAAACACATGTTTGTGACCATAATATCTTGATCAAGTTCGATAGTCATGGAAATCGCTTTAGTCATTTAGGAGTTACGGCCCTTTTTGCCAAAAATACTTCAAAAATATATGTTTCACATCTAATTCTTGAAAAGTATGTGTCCAATCCTCACCAAACTTTACATACATGATTGTGACCATAATATCTTGATCAAGTTCGATAGCCATGGAAATCGCTTTTGTCATTTAGGAGTTACGGCCCTTTATTTGCAAAAAAGACTTGAAAAATACGTCCCGAAGATTGTTTCCGATCTAATTCTTGAAAACTGTTTGTCCAATCCTCACCAAACTTTAAACACATGTTTGTGACCATAATATCTTGATCAAGTTCGATAGTTTGTACATAACTTGGATATCTTCAGTAATGGAGGAAATAAAGAAGATAGATAGATAGATAGCTCCTTCTTATTTCAACGTAACTTTTAATGACCAACAAAACCCTTAAAAAGGACCAAAATGTAAAAATCATACAATTAATACAAAACCATCATCTTCAAGGGCAAGAATTATCCTAACATATATATGTAGGTAGTAAGTTGATCTGTGGAAAGGCTAAGTCGTGAGAACTGTTTAACCATAGTTTCCCTATATAATTCTATCTATAGGCACTTTCGCTTCAGCGGATTTCTCCAAAGTTTGCAATGTTATTATTTTTTGTGTCATGAAACGACCGAATTTGGTTCAAAATGCATGTAAACCAGTCATTTAAGTTGTAAAAATGGTAAATCTGTGAGAGTGCAGCTTTAAACTTACTAAAGGAAGCTGACTGTATTGGATTTCCGACTCAGTCAGATTTCTGTTCATAACTAGGACATTTTTTTGTCATTTTCAGGCACGCAAAATTGCTAACAACACTCGCCACTCCTCCTCTCTACAAATAGATGACATCACACTTCAAGAGAATTTAGATACCATGAAAGATTTGCTTTGGGATTCCAAAAGGCTTGCTACAGACCCTAAAGCCACATCAGCTGTGACCAAGCTTACTCAGGTACTTCCTGTATGCATATATCTTTTAAATCAAATAATCCCATAAAATACGCCTCGTTTGCTCCATTCAGCTATTGCATGGTGATGGTGCATAGTGGATCCTTTCGCTCAATATTTGACAACTGTGGGTTCTATCCGACACCGATGTGGAATCTATACGTCTTATTCACATTGAAAAATGGAATGATTGAGTGGAAATCTGTCGAACAAACAGCAAATGCTATAAGTATGACTGTGATTTGACAGTAAAAATTGACAACTTAATAAATAACTATCGATAAAAAAACCCACAAGAATCAAATCCCGATAGGTTTTTATTCATCTAAAAGAATGAAAATAAGACAGCAATCAATATTTTGAAACTGTAAACTCGAAAAAAAAAATTAACAGAAAGCAGCAGTCTCGTATGTATTTTAATCCCGACAGTGAAGCCGACACCATAACCATTTTCGTTTTTTATGTTTCAGCTTGAAAACGATCAACTCCTGATGACCGAAGCTGATATAAGAACTGTTGTTCGTATAACTACCGAGGGCCTGTCTGATAAGATCGAAGAGCTGAGGTCGCTTGAGAAAAGCTTGATACACTACATGGAAGAAGTTCAAAAGAACATAATGCAATGTGGGATCCCCGAACATATTTCAAACGTCTACGAAAATAAGAAAAGCGGTAAATATGTTCATACTTATAGAATGTATAAATATTAAATGATGGTTATTTCATCAACCCATTCGCGATAATGTTTAATGATGCTGCCTGGTGACACCATGCTAATTTATTATCGTTTGAAAGTCTTTGGTTTGCTGTTTTATGTGTTTACTTGCATCCTAAATAAATGAATAAACATACATCATGAATCTTACACTTTTGTAATATTTCAGTGCCCAACAAACGTATTTGTAATAACAAAATATCGGAGTATGTTTTACATATTCTCTCTTAACACATAGAACACTACCAAATGATATCGAACTAGTATAGCATCACTATGCATAATGTACAGTAAATCACTTTTATCTATAAAAAGATACACTTGCTTGATTTATATCTGAAAAATGTGAATGTTAAACTGATTGTCCATAATGCCATTTTTGTTGTAGGTCTCAGGAACGACTTGCACGAATTCAATTCGGAAATGCACTGCACTTCATCAATATCTCCAATGATTCAAGAAAAGCGGTCCAAAATCGTCGACTTCTACGTGGCGCCAAGCATCGAAACAATCAGCACAAATAGAAGATACTCATGCAAAGGAGATCACATATCTGGGAAAGGCTCTGTGTCGACATTTCGCGAAATATTTAATTCCGCGAAAGGCAAGTCAAGATATGTGTACGTAAGTGCAAAGGCTGGAGCGGGGAAAACGGCTTTCTGTCAATACGTTGCGGCTATTTGGTGCGCTTTACAGAGAAATGATAAAGAGGAAATACAAACCTTCAAGAAAAATAACAAAACCGGACATTTTGAAGATATCTGTGTCCTGAAAGAGTACGACTTTTTGTTCTTCGTGTCATTAAGAGAAATTCGAGACCAGTTGTGCGATGTTGATGATATGATTTTCCAGCAGATTGTAACAAATCTCTCCGGTGGTCATATGTATGATCCATCTTTATTGAAAGAGATTTTGCGAAATGAATCTTGTTTGATAGTTATTGACGGTCTAGATGAATGGAAACACCCTCTATCGTGTAAAGTACAACCAAACAATGTTCCACATTTCAAAGTTCGGCCAAACTGTACATGCTTAATAACGTCAAGGCCGTGGAAACTTTCAGAGTGTCGATTGAAAGAATCTGATCTGACTGTCTGCATTGAAATAAATGGCATAAAGGGTGTCCGCAACGACTTGTTGACGGAATATGTGACCAGCTGCTTGAATTCGAAGTACGGAAAAACGAAAGATGTTGCCGAATTTAGGAAGGTAATGGAGTCATCTTTTCTTGAAACCCCACATCAGGATGATTCCATCCCTATGGGATGTTCAATAGCAAACATATGTTCGATACCAGTGATGTTGATGCATATTTTATGCCTGTGGTATGATGATGTCTCTTTCGGCAAGTCAAAGTGCGAAACATACTGTAACATGATCAGTCTTCTCATTGAAATGGCCAACATGGACACATCGGTGGAATACAATGGCGATTTTGAGCTGATTGGCAGTGAGTCTTTGCCAAATTGTATACTAGAAAACAAAGTTTGTACAGAAAATAGCACCATTCTGGTTGGTTTAGGACGGTTGGCTTTCAAAACACTGTTTGCGGAGTCAAGAGAAGATACGGTTACGTTTACGGAAGATATTGTCAGTGAATGCTTCATGAATTCAGAAGTCAGTATTGAAAGTTTGTTGAAAATTGGAATACTTTCGCGGTGCACAATTACATGCAATGCATCCTCTCAACCAGTTAGGTACAGCTTTTTACACAAGTCATACCAGGAAATGCTTTGTGCTTTGTTTGTTTCATCCTTAGATGTAACGTCTCCAGAAAAGCCATCTGTTTTCAAGCGAATGGAAGATTGTCTTGTAGATTTGGACAGAATATTCGACATGTCCGAAATATTCGTCTTTATATGTGGAATGAATGCGGAACTAGCAAAATTATTTTCTGAAAAGATTTCTGACAGTTGTAGTTACTGCCTCTCAAAAAACTTCAATGAATACCAGAACGGGCAAATGATCAAAGCTCTTCAGGAAATGATGTCAAGTGGTCTTGAGGAGAGCAAAAATAACGGTTTTCTGCAGACAGAGATAATTTTCAAACACGTCTATTTAGACGATTCCACTGACAATGTTCATTTAGGGGCTATTGTTGATTTCAACATCAACAGAATAACAACTCTTTACACAAAACATTATGGAAATACACAAAAAGTAATCGAAATTATAAACAACAGTCACCATTGTTTGAAGTACATGTCACTTTCAAGTGTGACTTTTGAATGCCAAGAGGAAAGAGTTTTTACATACGACCAACTGTCAATATTGTCTTTAAGGGACAGCATTATAAATGGTCCTCTTCAACTATGTTGTCCTCATGTATCCACCTGTGAAATCGAGCATGTTCAAATACAAGAGGATGTAGACTTTTCAGCATGCCACCAGCTATCTGTAATTCAGCTGAAGAATGTAACGATTGGCGGAATGCTTAAGGCTTCTTCATGTTTTCATCTCTGGTCTTTGTGCTTAAAGGATGTCTCTTTTTCAGGGTTGATCGATCTTTCATTTTGCTCTCAACTATCTATTTTAAAAGTAGAAGATGTTATTCTGCCGGGAAACCTAGATTTGTCCTCCTGTCCACAAATTATTCGAATTAAATTGAAAAACGTCACATTAAAGGGAAGCATAGACATTTCATCTTGTCCAAAGTTATCTGCATTGAAGGTGAAAAACGTTAACTTTGATGGCACATTGTGTCTTCCAGCAAGGTCACAACTGAACTGTCTAAAATTGGAGAATATTACAATGAACAGTGATTTGAATCTGTTCTCGTGTGTAGAAGCTGTCATCATTGAAGATACAAAACGTGTCACTGGATGGTAAACTCGATCTTCGTTCATGTCCACAGTTAACGTCTTTGAAATTGGAAATGATCAGCTTGGAAGGGACACTGGATCTCTCCGCATGCCCGCTACTCAATGCTCTGAAACTGAAGAATTTCACAATAGAAGAATGTCTAGAAATAAATGGTCTGCCAGCGTTGACGTCACTTGTTTTGCAAAATGTCAACGTTTCTGGATATCTCGACTTGTCTTGTGAACGTCTGAGGCACTTAAAACTTAACAATGTTCATTTGGACGGTGAATTGAAATTGTCAAGTTGTTGCCTGTTGGAAGAAGTGGAAATTTGGGGAGCAAAAATTATTGGTGAGATTGATTTTACCGCATGCAGTGATATAACGACGCTGAAGATATTGTGTTCCAAAGGTGGGGAATGCGGATTGGAAAACATTCGACTAAACATAGATTTTTCACGAAATGCCCGTTTGGATAGTCTTTTTCTAGATACTGTTGAGTTAAAAGGGACCATTAGAGTTTGCCATGTGTCATGACTTGTCCACGCTTGAAATGAGTAATGTTACATTTTCCGGAAAAATTGACCTGTCCTGTTGCCACCGCTTATCATCAGTAGCACTTACAAATCTGAACATATCGAGTCCTATAGCATTTCCTGAAGACGGGCAACTTTTGAGGCTGAGGTGCGGAAGAATGACATTTGCTACAAATGAAATAAAAATTATAGGCAACATTAAGAAAGTACACTTTCATGGGGTTACCATGCCAGAATCATTTTATAACAGGTTGTTGTCAAATATACGCAGCTTTGATGGTTGCTTTGCCTTCAGTTGTGCGGAATGTGTCCTTTTGTGTGACAACGGTTCAACCAGAACACTACCTGCTATCAGAGAAACAGGGGTATAGTGCAAGTGGGCTCCAAAACATTGGCACTTCGACAAGCCTAGTATGAGATATTATGAAACTGATGCAAACTGATAAGATTTTATAGACAAGCCGACTTTCTGATTGTATTATGTTACCAGTGATGTAAAACAAAACATACGATTTAGTTGTTTGATAAAAGTCATGTTTTAGCCAAATACACGTGATCGTTTGCATATTTACGTAAACAAACGTACATGATATACTGACAATTCTGGTAACTCAATTTAATATCAAATTAATTTTAGCTCGATTGTGAATAGAACTATATGCATCACAAGTATCAATGAGAATTCTGGTAAGGCTCGAATCAATGAACACTTGATTGGGAGGCGGAAACCTATTTTGTATAACACTACACCACACCTTTAAATCTTCGGACAATCACGATATCTTTCCGATGGCATATGATTGTGTACGTGAATCGACTGAATAAAATCAGTGCAATTGAGTCAGCGAAAGTTGTAAATTGTTTTGTTTTTAATATTGCATATTGCATTCGCATGATTCGACCGCCGTATTTCAAAAGCGAGTTAATTGTTGTCAGTATGGGAATAAAATGCTGGCAAAATGAGAGATTTTCCCGTTAATTGTTCGGTCATAATATTTAGTTTTAACATTAGTGACACAGTTCATGTTACCTGGGACCAATATAACATCCTATACACCCAGATGTTACATAATGTACAACATTCTACAAGCTCAAGTTTGGAATGATATGATGTTTATGTTAATGAAAATGGTTTTATGGATGTATTTCAAACATTAAATTAATGGTTTGTCAGGTAAAGGAAACTTACATTTCTACTAGTTATCACTCGTCTGTTATAATTATAAATGTTTTGAAAGGTAATTTTATTTGCAATATCTAACATACAATATGTCGCGCACATTTTATGCCATGCATAAAACAATGTCATAATACATATAAACATCCATGACAGTATTGCTTACAAATTATAGTTTATCGAAACATTATTCCGGACTAACCGTATCATGAATGATATATAAATATATATCGCATAGAAACCCGGGCATAAAAGCATAGGGCTTACTTCGTTAATGTATTCGGCTAGTGCATACTTATTTATTTTTGTTCAATTGGATAAATATTTAAGATACACACACTCTTTATCTCAAGTCAGATATCAGATAGTGACACCTAAACATTCGGTCGATGAGCTATGTTACGGCATTCAGAAAAAACACACACACATGACAAACATCAAAATTGCAAAACCATCTTTGAAGAAATATAAAACACTAAGGCCTTACCATAAACTACGGCGTACCAACTGGCTCAAAAGTTACACTATGACAACAGTGATCGCACAGTATAGTTGTATTTTTACAGCTGTTCTATATATTACGAAGTATAGCTGCGGCTGAAGCTTTGCTTTGGATGCCAAATACATTGTTTATTTACAGTTGACTGTTGTATTTTATTGCTATATCTATGGATTCGATCACAGCTGTATATTCATAAACTAATATCAATGTTGTCCTTGGAAATGGAATTTAAATGTGTGTCACCCTTTTACCAACGTTCTTATTGTTGAAGCTACAGCAATGAAATTTTGACCCGGTGTATAGTTTTAAAAACAAATATCAATGGTGCGCTTGGATAACACTGACTGTGACCTTTTGATCTACTTTCGTATTTTTTAAGCTACAGCAATGATATTAAGACCATATATGTTGTTTTGCAATGAAACATAATTGTTGTCCTCGATTGAGCTATTCTGTGACCTTTTGACCTACTTTCTTATTTTTGAAGCTACAGCAATGAAATTTGTACCATTTGTACAGTTTTGAAAACAAATACAAATGCTATGCTTGGATGACCTTAACCACTACAACATTTGACAATACTCGATCATAGTTTAATCTCCTTGTTGCAATGCCATAAATCAATAAGCTCATTCATTCTCATAAAAACAAAGATTTAAAACTTTCACCCAGGTGAGCGATTTAGGCCTATCGTGGCCCTCTTGTTATCTTTGTCATCAGCGGTAGAGTCCAGCTTGGAGCTTCATTGTAATATCAATACTGGGTAACACCCATTAATGGTAGGTTTTGATTCGGGTCCCGATCCATGTGTACATGGTGTGTATAATTTAAAAGTCTATAGGCTAGGGTCATTACAAAAGAACTCCGGAGTTGTGATTTGCCAGCTACTTACTCGTCATTTATAAACGACTGAAAACAAAGCTTATATTTATTGCTTTACCTTTTACTTGGTAGTGGACATTCATATTCACTGAGATTTACGTACGATAAATGTATTGCAACGTTGCATGTTATGTTATGCTTGTGAAGGTTGTTCACTCATAGTCATAGTCAATAATATTAAATATGTATAACTTTTCTGTTCCAACCTGTTATGAGAAAAACAACAACATTTCTTAATTCAAAGAAACATTGCCTGGAATGCGCATTGCCAGTTGACATAAAACCGCTCAAACATTTTTCATTTTAAAAAGGTATTGGATAAAGCCCAATATTCTTGTCATTGTTTCAATATCATATTATACACTCCGTGTAAAAGCAGTGTCGAAATCGTCACGTCGGTTTTTATAATACATATGTACGTGCTAGAAACAATATATTTATATGGTTATCTTTAATTTCTAATTTTTCAACTACATCTTATGACTCATCTTATTAAAACATCTTCATTTTATAAATCTGTGTTGTTGTTGTTGTTGTTTTTATATTATTATTATTATTATTATTATTATTATTATTATTATTATTATTATTATTATTATTATACAATTACTCTTTAATGATTTAAACTTAACATATTAAATTAAATAGCCGATTAAGTGAAAATCATAAAAGGCTTATGTGGGCCTTCCATAGTTTGTATTGACATATCAATGCAACCTTGAGATGGTCCCTCAGGTGATGCAAATACTCTTCAACGGAGGTAGATTTCTCAGTGCTGTCAGAACATGGCGAGCTGAACTTTCGTGAGTATTTTGTCGAATTATTTATTATTTCAGTGGTGTTTTTGAACATAATCGGACTTTATTGTCATATTTATCTGGATATCCATGTTGTGCAAATGTGGGAAGTATGGGAAATTATATAACGAATTACTTGTTTTGACATATTTTACAAATGTTTATTTATTTTCTGATTTATTTACAAACATGACAGTAATTTGTAGCAAAGTAATTTTTTTTACACTGATTACATTAAGGCATGCAACTTGGCATTACATATTTTTTATGCAGATTACTTCTTACTGAAGTCTAATGATGTGTAAAAATGTTTGTATCTGGATATCACCTATTTCTTTCCACCGATCCTTAGTTTTTATTGCCATCAAAAATCTGCAGATATTTTGTTCTTTTTTGGGTACATCTTTTCGATATTTGTTTTATTTTCAAAGATGCGGAGATGAAATTGTTTTCTAGAGAGCCAATAATTAATCCCAGGCTCTAGTTGACGTTTGATTTAAAATAATAGACGTTCAAATCGGGAGTCTTCCTTTTGCCTTTTAAAAAACGTTAAAAAATATGTCCATGTACAATTATTTGCACTAGTTAACATTAATCATGACCAAATGGCAGTGTTCTGAAATGTGACCATGATATTCAGATGCTACTTACCTTTATAAAATCGGGAACATCATAGTTTTTGGCAGAAGTAGTTGAGATATCCCAACAAATTTGGAAGGTATCTAAAAACATTGTATGAGATCTACTCTCCATCCGATAGAGAAACATGGTTAGCTAATCTCATTACTCTTAAATAAAAGTTTTATTTGTACATGTATGCCCCTTGGTCAATTGACACCACAAAAAAGAGAGAAAAATTACCTTATTTTCAGTAGGTTTGTTTAGCATGGAAGTCAAGCCTAAGAGTTACGCCACTGATTTAGCTAGAAATATGTACAAATGTACATGTATTTTGTACAAGTTATTGCTGAGCAATATTATGATCAGCTGAGCTGCTGCAAGAGTCTCTTACAGAAATTTTCCATGTTGATTGACTAAGATATCATGTACCAAAATCTACAGTTAAATAGCTGGTATTCATAAAACATCTAACTTAGGCTAGGCTGTTTTCTGAGTTATTTATCTCACAGTTGTCATATGATATAATAACTCAATAATATCTAAAATACTTTAATTTTCTTTTATTTTATGTAATTTACTATAATGGTAAAAAAATATAACTTTGAATTTGACTATCAACATTTTAGAAAATAAACTTTAAAAGTAAATGACTGAAAATGTTTTATAAATACTGGCTCTGTTTCTTTCAGGCTAGTTGCAGGCAAGTACATGTACATGTATCTTTAAGATAAGACCCGCATTATCATTCATGTCTTATTATACAAGTGCAGGGACACTTGTTTTTTCAATGAAGTTTCAGATTCAGGGTTTAATTTTGATTTGTTTTGTCCCAATTTGAGTATCATCTGTAAAAAAGCCAATTGTGATAACTTATCTTTGAAATGGTATGTTTAAACTCTACAACTCCGTAGAATGGTCATTAAGTGTGCAAAAAATCTTAAGTTTATTGGGTCCTATCGGTTTAGTTTAAGGTTTAGTTTAAATCGATAGGAATTTAAAGCCCATCAGACAATGTGAAAAGAGGTTAATGATATTGACATTTGATACTTAATATAGGTGTGTGTTAAGGTTGATTAAGCGAATCATATATTGCGGAATGTTGTGGTATAAATGTAGCGTATATTTTGCATTCATAAATAAATTACATGTATATATGCAAATCTGATTTCAGATTATTATTCATGTCTATTGTTAGAGGTTGACACTGTGGCTGTATAAAAAATCTTTTTACTTTAATTTGTTTGAGATGTAAAATGGTATATTGTATTACTGCTAATTGAAAGAAGTGGCTGATTCAGATTTTTAAATGACAAAATTTCTGTTCTTTAGAAATCACATTTATGTTATCACCTAGAGCCTGAAGATATGAAACGATTAGTCAACTCTGTCACTTGTTTTATGAGACACATACCATTAAAAAAATATGTGTAGGTGATATATTAGGTGGACAAGTCTCTGCTTATTATGTCCAGTATCAAATGTGATGCAAATCTTAATGTTGCAGTCTTAGGCCAAGCCAATTAGATTTTTGTTTAGCTTCACCGGGCGGGTAGGATTTAGCCCTCACAATGAAACATTTTCTTTTTGCAAAACTCTAATTAATGATTAAGAGTAAAACATAATGATTATGAGTAAAAAAAGATATCAAATACAGCCAGGTAGAAGTTAAAATTGCATGGACCTGCAAATAGCTTAATATGTTTTCTTTTATGATTTTCATGTGTTTGTTTATGCATTTGCTGTAAAGAGAATAAGATTGTCTTTTCTTTGATTGCTTGATTTAAGTGTATTTTATTTAAATCTTGGCTTCTCTGGTCATTTCTCACCTCAGGAATACATCCAAAATGGGCCGAAATTCAGTGACCACCTCCTGTATTGGCAGATGAATTTTAAGTAATTTACTTACTTAAGTTGTGACTCGTATATTTAGTGTAATTTATCGAAGCCTTACAGTTTGTTTATAGTAGATATAAAACTGAAATGGTTGTGATTACAGCATTATAATGGGAACTAAAACATGATCTTCTGATGTATACTTGTGATCATGTATGTAAACTTGTGGTATATACTTTAGTTGAGGCACTGGAGTATGACATACTGTGGATTGTGTCCAACATTCCTTCACTTTGATGAATCAAGGGAGACAGCAATATGAAATAAGAGGGATAATGTCAAAGTAGGGTTGTTGATATGTGTGGGATTTAGGAGGTATGGCGAGGCAGTTTTGTTCATGTTACTTGTATTATATTTTTATTTGAATAACGTACCAGTATGTTATTCCAGATAGGATTTTTACTTTAATTTTTTGCAGTAACTTGTATATAGGTATTTCTTTTTGTTTGTTCATGAAGATGACATATTATGAAATTCAAAGTTTAAAATGAGTTCATATTTTACTCATTATTTCTCTTGAATGACAAAATTTCTCAGTTGATTAAGAAAATAAGCTTTGAAGATTACATATAAACATCTGCAAATAACAAATGTATGGTACTTATATTCTGATATAAGTTATTGAGAGAGCAGAGAGAATGGGGATGTTTTTCTGGGAAGTTTATAGCTGTAGCTGATAAGGCCATATTGAAAAAATATTCCGTGATAATTTTCTAGAGAAAAGGTTGAAAAAAAACTGCTGTTACTGGTTACTGCAGTCTATTAGCTGAAAAAAACAGAAGATGAACTGCGAAGTTAGGGATGAGTATGTGCAATATGCTTCACAAATGCCAGTCGAAATATGAAGTTCAGTGAGTGAACTATGGCTAATACTTGAAAGCCAAGTTTGTGTTGGATACTAGCCAGCATTTGTTTAGAAAGCTGGGCAATATTTGAAAATTCCATATTCATCCCATACATTTATATTAGTGTTTTAACTGAGCATTTAGAAAGGTGTTGTACCATGCTCTTTGTTGGTAGCGCCCTTTTCTCCTCATCGAAACCAGCGTGTGCACTCTTATGCACTTTCAAAGAATTAATTAACAGTTCTTTTGTCTAAAAACTTATTATATGATTACATGTAACAAGTTTTAAATACATACAAACATTTAGTCATTAAAAATTGAAATCATCAAGCTCATTCTGTCACAGACTTGCATAATTTCAATATAACACAATTTGTCAAATTTCGATATTTTCATGAAAGAAATATGTTTAAACCAAATTCTGATTTTATTTCGGGATACTGAGCGCTCTTTTCACCCTTACCACCAATTTGCCTTAAGTTTTTCCTTCCCCTGTGGGCTCTTTAAAACTTGGCTTCGACCTATATATTATTTGATTCCAAGAACAATTTGTGACTGAATTTTATGTTTTGTATATTTCTTGCATTAAATGAATGTGGTATAGATTTTCTTCTTTCTTCACTTATAATACTGTGCACCAAATAGTATTTGCATATTTTGTCTGGTGAAATGTGAAGGCACCTGGGTTTGTTTATCCCAGGAAACAACATCAATGAATCGTTAATTTTCTGGAATTAATCTAATAATGAATTGCAGCTCCCACTCATTATTGTTGTTAGAATTTAAATGTTGTAATAATCATTTGGCATTGTATTTAAAAAATATTGGTATGAGTGTATTTGCTGAGTATTATACAATCGTAACAAACCCATAAATGGGCATTATATCCTAACATGAAATTGGGTTGATTATTCCAAAGCTACAGGATTGCACTTTGTCCCAATTGTCTTTCGTCCGTTCAGTTGTTTCTTGTCTACTCCATATCTCCTTCTTTCTTTGTAGGCATTAACTTTGCCACCTCAAGGTCAAGGTCATCACACTGAGTGAAGGGTTTGAGTCCACATCATGCATGTTACACCTTTTGAAGGTTATTGATGAAATGTAGAGTGCCTTTTAAATTGGTGAACCCATGGTAGGATGAAGCCACACTGAGGTTGGCCCAGGGTTTAAGCCTTGCATTTCGTGTCAAGTTTTGTTTCTTTAAGACCCTTATTGTTGATGGACATGTTCCACTTAGAAATGAAATCCCAAAGTGGAACTGTGTGGTCCGAAGGTGAAGGTCCCAATACCGTACTGAGTCCATTGTCTTAGTCTTTAAATTGTTTATAGAAATAATACTATTGAATGAACAAGCCCGTATTCTTACACTAATGCATGTCATACAAATCATAAAGAAGCCCTGCTATACAAAATGAAGAATTTGAGCAAGGCCAGTATGTCTTCTACTGGTGCAGGGCTTGCGGGCCAGTGCTCATTTTGACCACTGCCCCATAGCTCCTCCATGGCTTGGGAATATAACTGCGGTTTTTAGCTTCAATGAAAGATACAAAATAATTTATCTTGAGGACTGACAATATTCTTAACAATTGAAATACTATGTTTAATGTATTGGAAATATAAGTACCTACTTAAGATATTTTGTATGCTTTATATTTTTTACGCATCTATTCAGACATACTGATTATTCTGTATTTCACTCTTTAAAAAATCTTGTGTTGTCTTGAAGTAATGCAGTATAGCTACATGATAATGTTGTGCTGAAGTAAAGTGTGGCACTTTTTTGGCACATGCAGCTGCCATTAATCTCCATTCAATATAACGCAATTCCCTCTGTAGTAAATTTTTCAAATACCGGAACATTGGCTGTTCATATTTCTGTAGTTTTTACCTATGATATTCAAGTATCTTGAGCCTTGTGGAGATTGATATTTTAAAGAAAAAATGTTTTATGATGAATGATGGCGAGAAATATTATGATTCACCTGACAAATCGTTATAGATGGGCATGGCATATTTTTGCTTCATAATAAAAGTGCAGGGGCTTTTAAAGGACACATGCAGGGCACCTCTAGACAATACAACAGTAAAATAGGTAGTTCATGATTATGTATACTTTTCCAAGAAAAGAAGTTGTGGTCCATGATTAGGTATACTCGAAGAATATATATACGCCTTGTTGTCATCAACATCATCATCAAAGTGGAAAAACTTAAACCTTGGCCTGATATCTAAAAAAATGTTTGCCAGGATTTAATGAAACTGGATAAACATGTTTTTAGAGACAAAAACACTCATGTACAGCAAGGCACATTACTCTAGATTAATAATTGTCGAGTATTCCTCCTTGTTTGACTGATGTAAACAAGAACAGAGGAGTTTTCACATAGCGGTGTTCTTCTTCACTATTGAGTTGGACCCTGTCATGAACAGTGCAAATGAACACAATAAATTATAACACCATTTCTGGTGAGAGAATGAACATTATTATCCTCCGCTGAAAAGCGAAGGGGATATAGCAATGGTAGGCATGATTTTTTTTTTTGTGTGTGTGTGTGTGTGCGTGTCTGTGTCTGGGCAATCTTGTTCGGAGCATTACTTGGAAAGTCTTCGAGGTTTTGACTTCAGACTTCATCTACAGATATATCTCAATTCATGAGGAGAAGTACAGTGACAGATAAATATCATTGTTGGAAAGAGCAGTGGACAGGAATCATAACTCTTTGTGCAATATTTGATTGCCCTTTGTTCATTTTCACAGTTATTTTTTGTCCTCAGCATAACTTGAAAAGCCTTTAAGGTACAGTACAGATAGATCTCCTTGAGGAGAAGTGCAGTGCTCAGGAACCATAACTCTGGCTGCAGTATTTTTTAGTTATTGCCCTTTGTTAATTTTCATAGTTATTTTTTATCCAGAGCCTATCTTGAAAAGTCTTTAAGGTATTGACTTCAAACTTCATATACAGATATATTTCATGCAGGAGAAGTGTAGTGCACAGAATCCATACAATGTAACTCTTGGTGTATTCTTTTTAAGTTATTGCCCTTTGTTAATTTTCATTTTTTTCCTGTGTCATAAGTTGATACTGTTCTGTTCTTAATTCAGCAGGGGATAATGGGGAGACTCTCTTGTTTGTTTTTACACCAATTTGCGTTGTGAGGAAATACCTGTATGTACATGCTGTATGAGACATGCAGCATGCCAGGTCTATTAACATTATGTTGTGTTCCATGTGCAGATTGCCGGCTAATTGGGGCACCTGCTGGTAGTCAAATGTAGCTCCTGGCTCTGGCTAAAGGGGCTATAAGTTGTTATTTTGTGGAAAAAACAGTTTCTTTATTAATTAATAAATGGACTTATTATCTAATAGATTCTGTTTTAAATGATTTACCAACCAAAAACACACCTAAACAAATTCTAATGGCTTTGTGCACCTTTTTTAGAAACCCCTTTTTATGATACACTCTGTACAAGATAATTTGGGTCATGCTCTGTCTTTAATTGGAGCTGTTTGTGACAATATCTGAAAAATCACCCATTCTCGTCAAATTGGTAATTTTCGCATCCAGATGTAAGAAATTTGAAAAAAAATTGAGATAGGTAGATTATAAGAATGAAATAGAAAATAGTACAAAAAGAGATACAGTTCTCAATCCATCAAAGAATGCAGTTTATCCCGAGACAAAAAAATTGTATGCTACAAAATTTGTTATTTGACCAACTTTTTCATTTAACACTGTATTATGTTTTAAGCTGTCAAAATAAGTACTTTTTAGCATTGTTAATATAGCTGAATAATGGCTATAAAAGCAGATGAAAAAAGCGCTGATAATACAATAGTGTATTGATATATGTTGCTTAAATCAATGCCATATCTTACATGGTAAAACAATTATCGCCATTTGGCGTGAATTTCCAACTCTTTCATCGAAGTAGCCCTATGGTATGCTGGTATTGTGGGTTAAAGGTGAAATAATCATTCTATATACATTGAAGGTATGTTGTAATTGCTTTAGCTTTAATAGGTGTAATTTTTTTAGTTTGTTTCCTGACCCTAATTTTTCCTCCCTACACTTTTTTTGGCTGTAGTATGGATTCTTGTTCGTAATTTCCTAAAAAATGTATGTTTTTGAATGAACATGGTAAAATTTGACCATTTTATACCTAAATATTTTCACATTAGTGTTTTACCCTGATATAGGTCAGTTTGGTACAGAATCCTGGTTCTCAGCGAAAAAATATGCCTACATTCCTACCCTATTGAGATGTTAGTGGAAACAAATAACTTATTTGATGAGGCCTTATACAGATATGGTCAGATCATGAAGTATGTTTGCCTACCAGGTTATAACCTCAAAATGCTGGTATGTGTGAATTCATAGACCACATATTGGCAGGTAAAAAGTATACATGTACTGTTGCTTGATCTGTAAAGATTTGTAAAGTAATAAATCTGTATTGATATTTGAATGTAAAAACAAACATTTAATATAAATATTACTCAGGTGGTAACAATGCATGCTAATTTACATTTATATAAAGAGTTTGCTTTTATTTTCTATCAAGATTTTCACATTGCCAATGGGCAAAACAACTGTTATAAATGCAAAACATATAAATAAATGAATGGATGAATAAAGGTTTTAATGTTTAAAATGTTGATGCATGTAGCATATTGTAATAAAATGTTGATAATGGAAGAGTTCTTGCCCCTAAGATCTATGTCTTGTTGTCCCACTATCATTCCAGTGTGTATCTCTCCAGGTTGCTCACACCCTGGCATGGGGCTGACTTCCAGAGTGTGTATCTCTCCAGGTTGCTCACACCCTGGCATGGGGCTGACATGTGGCAGATGATTATTAGTTTTGCTAATTGGATAAAGATTAGGTTTTTTTTCTGTCACACTAAACTGCTTATTTATAATATATATTTACATATCAGTTTCCACCCACACATAAACAATTAGATCATATGGTACAACCATTTGATGAAAGTATTGCATTGTCCCTGAATCTTCCAAACCATTGAATGTGAATAAAAACCACAGCTGAAGGTTTTTCTGTGCGATGTGTTTATTGTTGTAAAGTCTCTATCTACCTAGCAGGCTGATATCACTTATTTCAAGCATATGTTGGAAAGGTGAGGCAATGTTCTTTCTTTTCCTGGGGACTTTCTCAAACAGGTTTTTGATTTCCTGGATATTTATGAGAAACACTGTTACCTATGACTCATTTCTGGGAAAAAGTTTCATCTGACCTATTTTTTGAAATAATAGGCATTTTCAAAATGTATTGTCGTAAAAATAAGTATTCACCAGGTGAAATACTGTGGCGAGGTAATGCTATTTTCCTACCAATTTTTTTCATATTGGCTGGTTTAAATGCTTTTTGGGGTATCCTGAACAAGTGTATCGCTTACAAATGTAAATGTTGAAATGAAGCATATTATGCTTTCTATCTTTCAGGTATGGGGCTGGGGACCTCTCTAAACTACGTTACCACATACATTGGCCATCTGCTGAGGAGACCGGGGATAACTGTAGAACAAGAAGCACTACTGACGTTCTAACTTATTGTAGGAACTGTCATCTAACATGGCAAATCCTGTAAGTGTGTGTCTGTCAACATATTTGTTAGTTTCGTCTAATTAATAATTGGACGGACCGTTAGGTGTAAAAATTTAGTTGTTGTTTTTTAAATTGTCAGTCTTTGGTTTCATGCCAAAAGTATGTTTGCATACATCATGTAGATAGAAACATTTAAAACCTTAAAGTACCAGTGACATTCAAACCATATCACACCATGAGTGCTCTATTTTCCATCACAGGTTTTTTAACGTTCATTGTTTCGCTCATGTTACTTTTACTACAAGACCAACCGTATTTGTTGTAATAGATGCCCCCTGTGTGTTTCTAACATTCTGTAGCAATAAAAAATTGTTAGTAAAAATTGGAGGAGTTTAACCAAATTATCCTCAAAATTGTCTACATACAGATCATCTTACAGTGATAAAGGATGATTTATTTGTTTCCATTGCAGAATTATTGCGATGGAGCGGAGCTATTCCTTGATATTCTTACCAAGGAAGAGAAGGAAGCCCTTCTCACCAAAAAGATGGAAGCCATTCGTAAAAAGAATGACGTCATCAGAATTAGACATGAGGTAGGGAGTAATGAAACACACAATAGAAATAGTACTCATGAATTCAATGTAATCATGGGTATGAATTTCAGTGCAATTACAGTCATGAATTTCCATGCAATCATTGTCATGAATTTCAATGTAATCATTTTCATTATTTCAGTGCAATAATGGTCATGAATTTCAATGTAATCATTTTCATTATTTCAGTGCAATAATGGTCATGAATTTCAATGTAATAATTTTCATTATTTCAGTGCAATAATGGTCATGAATTTCAATGTAATCATTTTCATGAATTTCAAAGTAATAATGATCATGAATTTCAATGTAATCATGGGTATGAATTTCAGTGCAATTACAGTCATGAATTTCCATGCAAGCATTTTCATGAATTTCAATGTAATCATTTTCATTAATTTCAGTGCAATCATGGTCATGAATTTCAATGTAATCATGAATTTCTATATTATCATGGTCATGAATGTTAACATTATTATGGTCATGAACTTCACATTTTAATTCAATTATGCTTTAAAACACAATCATGGTTATTATGTTCACATTTTCAATGCAATCATGCTCATGAACTTAACATTACAGGAGATCCAGGCAGATAAGTGGAGCTCCAGTCCAAACCACAAGGTTATAGAGACTGGGCCTGGAAAGCCAATTCACGATGTCAATAGCAGGGCATCACAGTCTCCTAAGAAGGACACGAGACCCATTAATGGGGAAGAGATCCGGCAACGACCGGATAGAGACCGCTCCGAACGATCCCCAGAGAAGAGGCCCCAGAAACCTGCCACGGGGCGTGGCAAACAGCTCGCTCGTATGAGCAAAGAAAAGCTCAAAGCTCAGGTATACTGCTTCGAGCTTTAAATTTCTGTGAATAACTTCTTACTTTGAAGTTTATACCAGAAACATAACAGATTGACAGTCTGATGTCATACAAACATTTTTATGAAAAAAAAGTAACTGATTCTACAAGTTTTCATACAGCGATCAGAAAAGCCTGTAAGCTCAAATTAAGCATGGGCTTTTTTTTCGTGAAGCAGTTTTATAATGTTTTATACTTTTGTACAGTGTTCTATTTGGCTCTTTAAACAGATATTATTTTTTTAAGACTAATGTGAATAATTGTGAATGTTTTTTTGTTAAAATCATTACCCCAAACAGGCATGGTTGTATGGCATGATTTTGCATTAAAATTTTCTTCTTTATAATTGTTTTATCAATAACACACGAGTTGAATGTTGCTGTTGCATGGTAATTTTCATGATAAAACCATTCCATTTATTAACTGTCTGTTAATTAAAACACTTTCTCCAATGATTGTTTGCATAGTGAAGAGTAGATCCCCCTGCATGTGTGATTGAATGTTTCCCGTTTGACAGGATATCCGGATCTCCCGTTCCAAGAGTGACGTTGGACAGCCAAGATCGGTATCCTTTCAGGGAGACGCAAATCAGCCTTTGGACAGGCAGCGTTCCCGAGACAGTCAAGGGTCTGACGGGTCTGGACCTAGGCAACATGAGTTTGACTCTAGAATTTTTCGTAGACACGTAGATAAGCAGGTCACCTTTGAAGATCAGCAGCCGAATTCTGCTCCCAGAATGCAACATTCACATAATCATTCACAGCCTTACCAGCGCCCTAACCAGAGATCACCAAGGCGGAACTGGGATAACAATGATGAAAACCAGTTTCCTCCAGAGTTTAAGAATAACCCTCTGTTACGAAGCAGCAGTTTTGGTGACCAAGACCGGAGAAGGAACTGGGACCAGCATGATCGCCGTGGTAACAATCACCATGACAACAGAGGGGATAGAGGACAAAATCAAGGTTACAGGAATAGTAACGAGAATTTTGGTAACAATAATAGAGGAAACTTTGGTCAACATGATCGAAGAGAATTTCAGAGGAATGGCTTTGGGCGAGGAAATAGGCAAGATTATGACCGCAGAGATAACAATCGAGACAGTCATGAACATATTGGCCGCAGGGATGATTATCGAGATAATCGGGAGCATAGAGACAGGAGAGATAATTATCGAGATGCCCGGGAGCAGTACAGGAAGGAAGACTGGGATGAGGAGGTCTCCAGACCAAATCTGACTCAGAGAGGAGGCAGGAATAATGATAAGCAAGCACCTGCCTACCAGAGGAGTCAGAGTAGGGAAGAGCCTGTTGTAAGTATAAGCAGTTGAGCCTTGATTTTAATTACTTGCTCATCCCTTTGCCAAAGTAAATAATATGTTGTATCGTGATAGCCCTGGTGTCGTCAGCGGTAGTGTCATTGTGCAATAAGTTAATCCTTGGCCAAAACTTAATAACCTTCAAGATAATCACATGAAACTGTTGCTAAAGACAATCGCATACATATTCAGAGGCCCTTAACTCCTACTATAATTGGCAAATATGCATCTTTTCCACTGAAAAAAGAACCACAATGAAAGTTTTTACATCAACTTGTACATGTATATCTTTGCTTACTATCATTCTTTTAAAGATTTAATGCTCTAAATTATGATAGCCATATAAATCTAATTGTGTTTGTGCCTTGTGGTTTTACAAAAAGTCAGTATGTTTGATATACTTTTAAGCATGGAAGCATGAAAGGTAGCATGATTGCTTTATTCCTGTTACATGACCCATTTAAAAAAGACGTAATACTCTTGTTCATGATAAAAAATCCTAGCTAGACCATTTTTGATGTTACTCACAATTTATGGGGTCGAGGACCTCATCCACCTATTGCCCTCTATCTTTTTTTCCTTTATTTTTCAAGTTCTGATCATAGATATCTTTCACTTTCTATCTGACATTTTCATGTTTGTTTTGCTAGCTATGCCACAGGTATGTACCTTAGATGAGTTGTCTCCCATTTCAATCATGTCTACATCTGAGTTGTCGCCTACATGTATTTCAGTCTGGTCTATATCTGAGTTGTCACCCATTTCAATCGTGTATATCTGAGTTGTCTCCCATTGCAGTCGGGTCCCCCTCCTGACCCACAGTACAACTTCCTGTCGGACCGTACGCGCGACACGCGGGATAAGACTCGCGTGGAAAATGGCAAAGAGAAGCGACTGTCGCAGGGAGAGAAGGAAAACTGGGGAGATAGAAATAACAACAACACAAACAAGGAGGCATCTAGGAGACACCCCAAGAATTTCGGAGGAACCGACTTCAATAATGTGAAGTCGAAAATGAAGGAAGTGAAGGATAAACAGGTGTGAGACAAAATTTAACGTTTCTTTTACTTTGTTTTTAAACTTCTTTCTGAAATACTTGTATTTGCCAAATACACCACTTAGACTTGGTCTTGTGGCCTCTCATATCAAGACCAAGAACTCGTTATTACTATGGTTGGAAATTGAAACAGACTTATCTTTTCGATTATCAAAGATCTGAAACCAATTGATGGTTGATTTGGTCAACTATTTCATACATGTACAAACACTTGCAATTTCCATTTTGGCTTCATTTATTTATGACTATTTTTTATGACTATTCAAACCTGATTTTTACTTGGTATTTTTTTTCATCAAGCCTTTATTGAATGAGTTCCTAATTAAAGAAAGTATCAATATGAAACAAGAGAAATGGAACCAAAACTGTATATCAATCTTCAAACAATTTAACAAAATCACTATCGATGGTCTGTGATTATGATATTTTCCATCAATATTTGATTGTAGTTGATAATTGGTCATGGAACAAAACTGGTTACTACCTCCAAATCAAAGTTACATTTAAAAAGTGATATTCACTTGCATTCAAGAAGGCAATGTGTTGTGTTTAGTAAGTATCATTGATTTTTGTTAAATGTAAAAAAAAATGTATATCTGGAAGAAAAACATGACATGAAATAGTTATAAATCTCTTCTTTCTTTTACATCTCATTAATGCATAAAATCTGTGTCACACCTTGATTGGGTGTAAAAAAGATGCTATAACCAGTATAAACATGGCGATTCTTGGGCTGTGTCAGACAGGTTTCAAACATCCGCATTTGGGTATTACCACATTGTGCTGGTATCTGCAGATGTTCGCACCCTCAAAAATGTGTATTATCCAACAAAAATATTTACTTTTTACTTAGGATTTCACTTGACTTGTCTGTTTTTCGAAGAAAAAGGTTGATGTATTGTCATAGCTTTTGTGTCGCTGGCATGGTGAAAAAACAAAAACGTAAAATATCCACATTGATAAACATTTTCACTATGACACTGCACACATATGTAGCAAGTCCTATAGCTCTGGCTAAAGTATTTATAGAGTTATGCCTCTTGATAGACTGTGAAGTATGGGTGAACATAAATATCCCCTTGCAGTGCACTTAACCTCAATTATCTGTTGTTGATGCTTGGCAGGAGCAGCAGAGATCTCCACCTAAAACCAAAATGGAGATGTCGATGCAGATGACGGGAAAGGAGCGCCGTCAGTACTCAGATTGGAAGACCGAGCGAGACAGGGTGGACAACGCACGAGTTGAACGTGCGAGAAACAACGGCGAGTGGAGACGTGCGTGGGACAACGAGAAACTAGAGTCAGTTTGCTTTCTTTTGTGGATCAATTTATGAAATTTCTTAGATATGTAATGGAAATTCCTGATGACATTTTTGATCATATAAAAGCTCTTATTCTCATCGTGGCAAGCAGGAATAGGTCTCATTGTAGATATAGGTTAATCAGGAAGTATAATGTTAAAGTTTCCTTTGGCTGGAAAAACAATCATTGCTCCCTTAACAGGTCGTCGCGGGCACTTCTAAGGGTTTTAAGGGGTTTTATTAATGTTCCCTGTTCATGACTCATTTGAGCATTTTTTATCCAATCTTTACCAAACACGACTGAAAGGGTTCGCTCAACAGTCAGAGCCCATTATTAATGCAGGAGAGATTCTCCTTTATGTCTAAGCAATAACTAACTTCACTTTGTCCTCTCTGTAATGAGCATTTCTTAGCCTTTCTTAAACAAACTTGGTTACAACGTTTATGGACTTGATGTCCTGACTTAGTTCGATCAACAGCTGGATCTTTTTATCATTTCTGAAGTTACTGCCATCAAATTGTCAAAATTTTACCTAAATATTTTTGCCTGCCATCTTTATTGAGAATTTGTTATTCAATTTTCACTACAATGTGTTACAATGTTTAAGGGCATACTATTTCAGCAGCAAGATCATACTTACTTTTCACTCTTGAGTTATAGCCCTTAAATTTTCAAAATTTTAACATATTTACTTTGACTGTTCTCTCATACTCGAACATTTCCCCTCCAATTCTTGAAAAATAGAATGACAGTGGTAATGGGGATACTGATCTCATGTTATTTTTGTATGCAAGCATATCCCAATGTTAATTCTAGAGTTGGGCAATGAAATTGTCAAAACTTGACTAAATTGACTTTGTTTGACTAAATTTGACCCTAAATTCTGAAGACTGTTAAATTCAGAAGGCAATGCTCTACAATCAAGAACCATGAATCAATTATATCTCTTGACTAAACTGTGTTTTGGTCGTACGAATGACCTAGCAATGACATATCAAATATATTTCAGATGTTTTACTTTCAATTGTCCATGATGCTGAAATATGCGAAGAATAGAATGTAATCATTGATTTAAAAATATTATTTTTTACTTAAATTTGAGCTTGTTATAAAAAGGTATTGAATTTATATGAAAATATCTGCATTTACTTTGGCACTTAAAATATTACTACTTATTTCGGTTAAAAAGTTATTTCCTCTCCCGACAGTCGTCTTATCCAAATTCTAGTTATGTAAAATATATTTGAAACAATGCCACATTCTGACATTAACAAAAAATTAACAAGATCTATTTCTGCTTGTTCAGGTTCAAACACTTGGTAATAATTACTCTTTCTGGTTGAAATATATTGGCTGAAGGAATTTTCATGACAACACTTCTTCTTCCCACTGATATCTAAGAGAAAATATTGTAACTACAATTAAAACATCTGGGTGAACAATTAAACAGATCTTTTCTATGCAATGATAACTGTAAGTTTTGAATAGATTATTGTGATATTCTTGGTAGCGTTGTGATTGCCTTGGTGGCATTGTGATACTGTTGAATACTGTGATAACTATGGTGTTGTTGTGATATTTCAGTGGTATTGTGATTGACTTGGTGGCATTATAATAGCCTTGGTGTTATTGTGATAACTAAAGTGCCATTTTGATATCTTTGGTGCTATTATGATAGCCTTGGTGTCATTATTATAGCCTTGGGTTCATTGTGATAGTCTCAGTGGCATTGGCCTTGGTACTATTGTGATAGCCTTGGTACTATTGTGATAGCCTTGGTGTCATTATTATAGCCTTGGGTTCATTGTGATAGTCTGGGTGTCATTGTTATAGCCTTGTGTTCATTGTGATAGTCTCAGTGGCATTGATATAGCCTTGGTGCTATTATGATAGCCTTGGTACTATTGTGATAGCCTTGGTGTCATTGTTATAGCCTTGGTGCTATTATGATAGCCTTGGTACTATTGTGATAGCCTTGGTGTCATTATTATAGCCTTGAGTTCATTGTGATAGTCTCAGTGGCATTGTTATAGCCTTGGTACTATTGTGATAGTCTTGGTGTCATTATTATAGCCTCAGTGGCATTGTTATAGCCTTGGTGCTATTATGATAGCCTTGGTACTATTGTGATAGTCTTGGTGTCATTGTTATAGCCTTGGTGCTATTGTGATAGTCTCAGTGGCATTGTTATAGCCTTGGTGCTATTATGATAGCCTTGGTACTATTGTGATAGCCTTGGTGTCATTGTTATAGCCTTGGTGCTATTGTGATAGCCTTTGTGTCATTGTGATAGCCTTGTTGTTTTTGTGATAGCTTTGGTGTCATTGTGATATCCTTGGTGCCATCACAATAACATTGTTGGCATTGTGATAGCCTTGGTGCCATCATGATAGCCTGTGTGGCATTATTACAGTCTCGGTGTCATTGTGATAGCCTTGGTGTCATTGTGATAGCCTGTGTGGCATTGTAACAGTCTTGGTGTCATTGTGATAGCCTTGGTGTCATTGTGATAGCCTGTATGGCATTGTAACAGTCTTTGTGCCATTGTGATAGCTTTGGTTCAATCATGATTACCTTGTTGGCATTATGATAGCCTTGGTGTCCATGTGATAGCCTTGGTGTTATTGTTATAGCCTGTGTGGCATGTGATAGCTTTGTTGCTATCATGATAGCCTTTTTGGCATTGTGATAGCCTAACTGCCAGCATGATAGCCTTGTTGGCATTGTGGTAGTCTGTGTGGCATTGTTACAGTCTTGGTGGTATTGTGATAGCCTTGGTGCTATTATGATAGTCTTGGTGGCATTGTAATAGTCTTGGTATCATAGTGATAGCCTCCGGGGCATTGTTACAGTTTTGGAGCCATTTTGATAGCCTTGGTGCCATTATTATAGCCTTGTTGGCATTGTGATAGCCTTGGTTTTATTGTGATAGCATATGTCACATTGTTACAGTCTTGGTGCCATTGTGATAGCCCTGGTGCCATCATTATAGCCTTGTTGGCATTGTGATAGCCTTGGTTTCATTGTGATAGCATATGTCGTTACAGTCTTGGTGCCATTATGATAGCCATGGTGCAATCGTGATAGCCTAGTTGGCATTGTGATATCCTTGTTGGCATTGTGATAGCCTTGTTGGCATTGTGATTGTTTGTGTGGCATTGTTACAGTTTTGGTGCCATTGTGATAGCCTTGGTGCCATATTGATAACATTGGTGCCATTTCAAGAGCCTTTGTGCCTTTGTGATAACATTGGTGCCATTGTTATAGCCTTTGCACCATTGCAATAACCTTGGTGCCATTAAATTAGCTTTTGGTACCATTGTCAGCATTTTTGTACTATCAATTTTGTAAACAAAATGCAATGCTTATACACAGAAACTTTAAAGTATGGCATGTTTGTTTTCAGGGGTGGAGGTGACGAGGGCCTACATATGGAGCCGGCCAGGAGGCCAGGTAGATGTGCGTGTAGTATCCACTCATTTTACCTTCTCTATTTTTAGTTGTGATTTAAGTTATCCGATGTACAAATTATCTTGTAACATCATTAAGCTATTGGTGATAATGTTAAATGTTAATGCCTCTGACCCCAGTTGATTTTGGTATCACTTGAATGAGCATTGCAAACTGATTATATATGTTAAATGTTTACATAATATTCATCAGTATTTAATGAAACATAATTATTTTTATGCCCCCGAAGGTGGGCATATTAAAATCGCACCGTCCGTTCGTCCGTCCGTCCGTGTGTCCGCTCAATAACTCGTGTCCGGGCTGGAACTTTCCCTTGTATGGACAGATGCCACATGTGTTCCACATACCAAGACGACGTGTCGCGTGCAAGAACCATGCCTCTACCTCTAAGGTCAAGGTCACACTTAGTGTTTATTCACAACGGAGTGCTGCATATAAGGACATAGATTATAAGTTGTTTTGTCCGGGCTGTAACTTTCCCTTGTATGGACAGATTTTAAAATTACTTGCCACATGTGTTCCACATACCAAGTTGATGTGTCGCGTGCACGACCCGTGCCCCTACCTCTTAGGTCAAGGTCACACTTAAGTGCTTATTCACAGCGGAGTGCTGCATATAAAGATATAGTGTATAGGTTGTCATGTCCAGGCTGTAACTTTCCCTTGTATGGACAGATTTTAAAATAACTTGCCACATGTGTTCCACATACCAAGATGACGTGTCGCGTGCAAGACCTGTGTCCCTACCTCTAAGGTCAAGGTCACACTTAGGTGTTTATTCACAATGGAGTGCTGCATATAAGGACATAGAGTATAAGTTGTCGTGTCTAGGCTGTAACTTTCCCTTGTATGGACAGATTTTAAAATAACTTGCCACATGTGTTCCACATACCAAGACGACGTGTCGCGTGCAAGAACCATGCCTCTACCTCTAAGGTCAAGGTCACACTTAGTGTTTATTCACAACGGAGTGCTGCATATAAGGACATAGATTATAAGTTGTTTTGTCCGGGCTGTAACTTTCCCTTGTATGGACAGATTTTAAAATTACTTGCCACATGTGTTCCACATACCAAGTTGATGTGTCGCGTGCACGACCCGTGCCCCTACCTCTTAGGTCAAGGTCACACTTAAGTGCTTATTCACAACGGAGTGCTGCATATAAAGATATAGTGTATAGGTTGTCATGTCCGGGCTGTAACTTTCCCTTGTATGGACAGATTTTAAAATAACTTGCCACATGTGTTCCACATACCAAGATGACGTGTCGCGTGCAAGACCTGTGTCCCTACCTCTAAGGTCAAGGTCACACTTAGGTGTTTATTCACAATGGAGTGCTGCATATAAGGACATAGAGTATAAGTTGTCGTGTCTAGGCTGTAACTTTCCCTTGTATGGACAGATTTTAAAATAACTTGCCACATGTGTTCCACATACCAAGACGACGTGTCGCGTGCAAGAACCATGCCTCTACCTCTAAGGTCAAGGTCACACTTAGTGTTTATTCACAACGGAGTGCTGCATATAAGGACATAGATTATAAGTTGTTTTGTCCGGGCTGTAACTTTCCCTTGTATGGACAGATTTTAAAATTACTTGCCACATGTGTTCCACATACCAAGTTGATGTGTCGCGTGCACGACCCGTGCCCCTACCTCTTAGGTCAAGGTCACACTTAAGTGCTTATTCACAACGGAGTGCTGCATATAAAGATATAGTGTATAGGTTGTCATGTCCGGGCTGTAACTTTCCCTTGTATGGACAGATTTTAAAATAACTTGCCACATGTGTTCCACATACCAAGATGACGTGTCGCGTGCAAGACCTGTGTCCCTACCTCTAAGGTCAAGGTCACACTTAGGTGTTTATTCACAATGGAGTGCTGCATATAAGGACATAGAGTATAAGTTGTCGTGTCTAGGCTGTAACTTTCCCTTGTATGGACAGATTTTAAAATAACTTGTCACATGTGTTCACCATACCAAGACGATGTGTCCCTATCTCTAAGGTCAGGGTCACACTTGGGTGTTTATTCACAATGGAATGCTGCATATATAAGGACATAACAGTGTCGATTGTCAAGTATGGGTGGTATTTTTTATGTTTAGAGGCAATTTAAAATAACTTGCCATATGTATTTGACATGTAAAGGCAAGATCAACTTTTCATGTACTGACCTTGTTCATAGGTCAATGTCACAATCGGGGGCATTCGTCACATACTGTGACAGCTCTTGTTTATACTGATGAATGGCTTTAAAATGCCGGAAATATTTTTGAAACGTGTTAAAAACATTATTAAGGAATTACTTACTTCCCTTTGAAGGATTACAAAGAATAAAGTGAGATAATTTTCTGTAAAAAAACTATCATACATTAAGTTATCGCAGTTCATAATTGTATTCTTTATTTCATTAAAAATCAGGTATTTAACAAATTTTGCATTGTTTCAAGGCCTAAAAAGCTTGTCTTTTTGGGTAATTCCTTACTTACAGTTACTAAACCCTTTAGAATGGTACGAGAGTGAGATATGGGGTCACCATTCATGTGGCTGTACATCGGGTACCTTAATCTTCTCCTGTTTTATTTCAATTTCTAGTAGTCATGTACTTCATATGTAATGGTGCAGCTTTGTTTTACTTGAGTTTCAAGAAGTTCATCAATAGTCTTATAATTTAAGTAGCTATTGGGTTTTCTGTATATCAATTTTTAAGCATAAAAGTGTATTAAAAGTGACAGTAGTAAGTTTCTGAGAAATTTTGTGATTATTGACTTAATCAGGTTCTAAAGATTATCTTGATAGAAATTTTAGATCTGCAATATGTTTTTATCTAACTAAGTTAAACATGCATATTTAAACACCAAAATATATAAACTCTCTGTGTCAGCAAAAAAAAAGATGAGCAATATTGTTTAAAAGAGTTTCTTGCAAATCAGTTTGGATCCATGTCATTTTATGAGTCTCATCAGTCAATGCTTGCTGTCATCAAAATATAAAATTTTGCATGCTTTAAAAAGTAATTAAACATATTTTGTTAAATTGTGGCAGCATATGTTTAAATATAAGTATACAAACAATACTTTCAGCAAATATGTTTTGCTTTTGTAAAAACAACAAAGTCTCCATAAGTTCAATATAAAGGAATTGATATGACGCTGAAATTTAAATCTAAAATTTACTACCGCCCTCAAAAATGACCTTTTATGTTTAACAAAAGTATATGTTGAAACGTCTGTATTACTTTTGTTCAAAATTCTAATGTGATTGGTAAATCCTACCATTGTGAATATTTATATCTGGGTGCTTAGGCTTCATGTCAATTCTTATGTCTTTTAATGTAAAATGGGCATGCATCATATATTCCTACTATGTGAGTGAGAGTATTTGTTGTTGTTGTTGAAGCTGGTCGTATTGGCAGTGGTAGGTTTGACCGCGGGGAGAGGGATGAGCGTCAGCGCGGCGACGCCCCTGGTACCATGAAAGGTAGCCTGGCAACTATGTTAACACTGGCATGGCGCCTGGCTCAATGTTAACCGCATCTCATTATAAGCTTGTCTGTTTTTCGTAGAAAAGTAGTCAAGGTTTTGTGATAGCCTTGGAGTCGTTGTCTATGTCCAGAACTTTATCCAAGGCCATAACTCAACAACCATTCAACATATTCACATGAAACTTAGTATGACTTTGTACAACATGTGTAACAAATGTTGAGGTGCCACTTTCCAACTGGAAACACAACAGTATGTGTAGCAAAGCCAATAATTCTCACCCTAATATTTTTTGAGTTATGCCTCTTTTCAACTAAAAACAACAACATGTATATCAAGGCAAATAATTCTTGCTTAAATAAATCTTTGAGTTATGTCCGTTTTCGACTAAAAACAAAACAGACAAGTGTTGGCATCCATTTGCGGTGCTTTCGTTTTTTGTACTGGTTATAACTTGTCATGCAACCATCTTTAGTATCTGTTTATTTTTCATGTAGCAATTATCTGTAAGCAGTAGCCAGGGTTGGGTATCATACATCATGTAGTTTTATAATACTCCACTCTATTATCAGTGAAGGGATTTCAACTTAATTATTTAAAGTGGTTTTGGTTTTAATAATTCATATGATAATAGTAAATATATTTATGAGAGCATGGATAAAATATTGAGCATGACTATCATTCTAGTGCATTGAATTGTTTTAGCAGGAGTCTTGAACTACAATTTGGAGAGGATTTATTGGACATTATTCCCCCTAGCAAAATTAAAAGTGTGACATAAAAATTTCTGACATGCTAGAAAAGACGGCTTTAATTCACTGTTGAAATTGCTCCTTCTTCAAACAAATATTGGAAATTCAAGAAAGAAATTCATGTACCGGGGTTATTTAGTATGAAAAAAAATGAATGCCTGTGTTCGATTTTCTAGGAGAATGTAAAAAGTTGGTATTGAGGACATGGAATATGCATGGTGTCATTTGTACACTTAAAACCAGTTCTGAGGCATCATGTAGACTGCTGTTGTGACATGATTGTATTGATCCTTCCATTGTTCAGCACATTTGAAGATTTGTACGATAGCAAACTAACAGTCAGAATGCCATAAATTATTGGATGCTGCATCTATCAATTATAACACCCAAATTATCATTCAATTTGGTAGAATGTTAAGCCATATTTTAAACTAATTAGTAACACATGGCATTGATGATTAATAAACACTTTATCATAATAATAGTTTACTAATATGAAAAAGAAATACACATAAAAAAAGTAAAACACACATTTATAATTTAATTATGATTGACATTGTATTAGTACACAAATTTCTCACAAACGTTCTGAAAACTATGAAAATTTGTTTCACAGTTTGCAAATAGTAAATAATTATAATATTCATGTTGTATAATTTAGTACACCACTTATAATACACAATATAACTACTTTTTAAGAGTTTCCATCCTATGATTGCAGGGGTAGACAATGAGGTCAAGGAAAAGCCTGGGGTGGGGCGTGGTAGAGGCAGAGGACGTGGCCGAGGGAGAGGTCGGGGCAGGGCCAAGGATAGGACCAGGACCAACTCGGATGAGGGCCGCAGGGTAGAAAACAACAATGATCTGCTCGTTATCAAATTTGATAATACTCCAGGGAGGGAAGGCGAGTCAAGTGTTGAGGTGGAATACTCTGACTCTGAGACACCGATCATAACGACCCGCAAGCCCGGTCAAAGGCCCCATTCCATTGCTGGCCATCCGACCACACCCGGAGACAAAGATGAACTCTGGTGGGACGAAGACTTCGAGGACATTCCACTCACCAGCACAGAACCAGACAATGCTGATGCCCACATTGAAGAGATACTCAGTGACCCTCATGACGAGTACCATGATAGCCAGGAGAATGGTGAGTTCATAGAAGACGGCCAGTTTGAGGACACTGATGGTTACCGTGGTAATGTGAAGCGGAGCCAGCAGGTGAGTCAGGGAGACACAGATGAGTGGGAAGATTGTGAGACGGAGGAGTCCTGGGGGACTGGAACCCAGGAATCCACTGATAGTGCTAGCAATAAGGGATCAAAAATTCCTAAGCATTCCTTATCACCGGATGATGCCTTAAGACTGCATATGAAAAATCTAAATCCAGATGCACCAGTGTTCACTCCAACATCACCCCTGTCCCCCCTCTCACCTGACGTGATGAAGACACCAGAGGGGCATGTCAAGGTCGCCGACTGGGCTGCAGCAATGAAGACGCCTGTCACCAGTCCAGAAAACATATCATTCAACTCTGCATCTCCTGTTTCGAAAGAGGAAAGCCCTGCAAACCCGAAGGGCACCAAAACTGAGGGAACATCTCAAGGCCTTCCTAGAAGGATTGAGAAAGATTTTGTGTCTCCTAATAAAGCAGATCAGAATGATGAGGAGAAATCATCTGAATCTGATAAAAATAAGACAGCTGAGATGAAAACTGACAGATCTGATGTCAGCAAGAGTAATGAAAGTGAAAACGACTCTAAAGAAAAAGAGTCTGACACTAAAGTTGATTCAGAAGAATCAGAGAGCTCTTCTAAAACTGAAGAAGCAAATAAAATTGACAGTAATGAAAATGAAACCACTGCAGAGAAAGCAGATGGTGAAACTCCTGAGGATAAAGGAGAAGATATATCTGAAGAAAAACCTCCAGTGTCAGAAGACACTGTTGAAAAGCAGATGGCCACAGAAGCCCCTGAAGAATCAGGGGCTGGCCCTTCAGAGGAGGAGAGGACCACCCAAGAAGCGCCAGGGGACGCTGAGGGGAAAATAGGAGGGCCAGACGAGAATAATGTTCCGGAACAAATAGGTTAGCATATCGTGCTTAATATGTATTCATATGATGCAATAATAATTATTCTACATGTATATATATATCTTGAGATAATGGGAAAGATTGACAAGAAAATTGTGAGTTCAAAAAGTTATGTTTGTCATAATGCAAGTATCACAGTTTTAATTACAAGTTCAAATAAGCTTGGTGCTTCTATATAAAAAAATTTATAATCATTTGTCTTTAAATTACTATCTGTACTACTCAGGGTTACTAATTTGCTAAAGAGATTGTACTTTATGTTTGTTTATAAAATGGGGCCAACATACTTTGTATATAATTTGAGATCATGTTCCTCATAAATAATGTTTATTATCAGGTTTTTGATATAATATCTTTATGTTTATGAAAATTATGATAGAGTATTGAAATCTAATTACCTTTCTTATGAAATAAATGCATGGTCTGTTAATTTAATATTTAATTGTTCTACAAAATGATTTATTTGATATTCAGATTTTAACGAGCATATTTGTATGCCTTACTATGCTGACATATAGTGTGTGTTTTAATATTTTCTACAGAGACTGCTGGTGATGCCGATGAAGCCACCAGTTAGATTGATCATGCAACTTTGTTGTCATCCATGTAAGTTCAAACATATAAGTTTACATTTTATTAAAAGTGGAGACCTCTATGAACTGTGAAATGAATATATAATAAATATGATTTTGATACATCTCATTTTTGTTGAGTTGGGTTGAGTGACATCCTTTTTTCACATCCACAAGAAAGTACATCCCATCTATTAGATTAAGCTTGTTTGTTTGTTTGTTTGTTTGAAGAAAAGATTTCAGGTATTTTCATGGCCTTGATGTTGATGGCATCATTAAAAAAGTTGAACCTTGGCCATACCTCTTAAAACTGTTGAAATGTAATTTGAAATGTAACTGGAACCTGCTGCCAGAGGCAATACAAACATGTATAGCAAGACCCATAACTCTGGCTTTAATAATTGTAAAGTTATGCCCCTTGTTTGAATGAAAAAACAACAACAACAGGCGAGCATTGACTGTTGCTAAGGTGTGCTCTTGATAGCAGTACTGTTTACTAATTAACTTAGCCTTTCAAGTTTTTGAAGCATTGAATGATCATGGCTGTTGTCAAGTGAATTTGGAATCAAGTGAACTACTATAGCACTGTAGTCAATCAACTTTACACAACAAATAAACCCACTGTCGCTGTCAGCAATTGGCGTAGTATTGGCATAGTATTCTTTAACGTATCATGTGGAACCAACTACTTAAGAGATTGGCTCAATTACCCGCATGACATCCATGAATGTATAGTTTGCAATGATTTAATTTCATCCAGCATATAGCTTTAAATTAGTCTCAAAAGAATGATTGGGTGACAAAAGAATGTTCCAATTTAACATTAAATGCATATACATGTAGTATTAAAAACATTGTTTTGCTATTTTTCAGCATTACCTGGATGCATGGTTGAATCAGAATGGAAACTTTCGACATCCTTGATTTTCCATTGAAATATAAAAATAAGAAAAAGTAATTTTCGAATGTTGATTATTGATTGTTGTTTTAAAATTGTAAAAAGAAATGTTTTGGATAACAGTGTGTTTACAAACTGTTAGTTACGCTTGGCACTTAATCTGTTGCAAAGATATGAAATTTGTATAACAACAGCAAATATCAATAGCCTAGACTTGGAGCAAGTGGTTAGCCTGAATTAAATTTGGATAATTTGCTATCTTTGATTATTCACATATATTATTGGTGATCATTATACAATTAAACACTGAACTAGATGTACTAGAGGTCTCAGTGTTGTAGATACTTCGATACTAACCAGCGTTGCTATAGGCAATTTGTAAAGAATGTTTTTGCAATAATAAGTTAGTATAACTTAGTTACAAAGATTTAGGGTGATTTGTTTCTTTATATAAGAGCAAATTCTGTGTTTCTTGTTTCAAATAACCATTGATGCCAAACTTTCCTTCTCTGTGAATAACTTTTTTTCATAACTTACATAATTATACGTACCCATGCTTTTATATAGTGATTTTTAAAATATTTCATAACTTTCATATAAAATTACTTTTTACTTTGTAATTAATAATGTTGTTTACCCTTGGACATTATTTGATGTTTATGACTTCTACTTCCACATTTTGTATTTGCTGTATTGTATATCTCACATAAAATGATATTAATTTATTTCTGAATTCCTGTGCTTAATTGAAGGACAGAATTATTTGAGGAAGGATTTTTTCTTTCTTTCCTGTCAAAATGCTTTCAATATTGCAGTGTTGTTTGGCTAAAACTAAGTATATTGTACAAGCTTTACTTTTGTTCATCTGTACAGAGATTGTATGATTAACATAAAAAACATTTCTTGCCACTTTATAATGGAAGAGTTTCAAACACTGAAATAATTTCCGGGGAAGTGTTTGTAATTCTTGACATTGAAAGTTGGTATATTTTGTAATTATGTAAGTAGGTGTTCATGCTGGGGCACAGTGGAACATGGATCAGTGATACATTGGTGCCAGCGATGTAATCAAGAGAACCAATATGGCCTAACATACCCAAGTGCCTCGTGAAGATTGAACTGTGCAGTGCTTTGCAATTCAACCCTGTAGATTATTGAGTTTCTAGAAATTGTATAATGTATTTATTCTTCTAGCTTTTTCAAATTGTATAGGATCTTGCCAGTAATATATTGTAAATTATAATTGTTGTAACCATTATGAATATCTTTCAACTTCAATGGTGCTTCCGCTGTCAAGCTTGACTTGTTCAATTCTTAAAGTTACAGCACAGAATGTGTGATAAGCTATGTTTTCCTTTCAAACAGTTGATAATTGTACTTACACTCGTGTCCTGTGATGTGGAATAACATTTTTGCTTATGGTTGAAGCGAAAGTGTTTAAAGTGACATTTGTTATACACTTCCACTGCTGGTGTAACTCATGCTATAGCCTGGGGATACTCTTTTTAAGAACATGAACTCTAGTTTGGGCAAGGAGTTTTAGTTTTTTCATTAGTGCTTAATTGTTTGGAGTAGATTTACACATAATTATAAACTTTTACTGTTGTTATTGTTTAGAAATGGATTAACATCCCTTTTAGTGTGTGTACCAAATTTTGGTTTGTACCTCGCCTAATGGATTGATGATTATTATTTGAAATGATTTGACCTGATGTAATATCATGTTTCTATGACAACCAACCATATGAATACATAGACAGATTCAAATAACTGAACATTTGACGAACTCAGTGAAAAATGAATACTTGATACAACATAACAAACAAGAGCAATTATACTTTTAACTTTCTTCATAGTATCTACACAAAGATGAAAAAAGGAAATAAAAATTGCAAAAGAAAAATGAAAGATAAAAAAAAGTATTTAAAAATCATAAACATAAAAAAAGAAAACGTGTTTGGTTGAGTGAAGTCTATAAGACAGAGGTTGTGAGCATCTATTGTGAATAGACAGACAGTCATTACACTCTGTATAAGCTGTTGGTACATCAAATAGAACAGCTTATCACAATCTCCATACAGTGGTTACTTCCCTTTGATGAATAGTAATCTCTGCTCGTCAAGGGATATCACTGTGTAGGAAGTTGAGCACATGAGAGGTACATGCATACGTATTTTCAACATTATTGTGCAGGTACTTGCTGTTGATTTTACCGTTCTTTTTTTATATACTTTAAAATTTGATTTATAATTATAAAGGTATTTCACATTGTTGTGAAACTGAATCCTCATTTTATGACATTATAACAAATCTGTTCTATCTGATGTATCCATAGGGGCCATGACACATCCGTATTGTACAGAATGGTTCACATCTCATTGTACAAGTCATCTCATCTCCACTCATGTATGGTATTATCTCTGTATGCAGTTAGAATGGGATGGTGTAACATAGGCATTTAATATATATGGAATAAATTTTTACACTTTAACTTGTGTTTTGTTTGTTGTTAGCTTGTCTAGTTTGCAGCCAGTTGCATAACTCTGGGTCTAACTATTGTCAAGTTATGCCCCTTGTTTCACTTCAAAAAGACAACAGACAAGAGTTTGGGTTCGCTCCATGGTGCTTTTGTTAATTAGTTATGAGTGATGAAAATGAAGCAGTCTAGTGAGAGAGGTAGACTGAGGCAATGCAACTATGGCAAGGGTGAGAGTGGTTTAGTGGTATAGGTGTCCGCCTCTCACCCAAGAGGTTGTGGGATCGATCCCCAATGGGTGTTTACTCACGGCCTTTCAAAATGGACACCAGTACTTGTTTCTACCCAGGACAGACTCGAGAGTGATCCTATAAGCTATCTACCTATCGTCACAATCAAGCTAAAAGGTCACAACCAAGCTAAAAGAAATAAGTATAAATACAGCAGTCTGGTGGGAGACTGGGTATATGGAAATATGGCAAGGTCTGATGGGAGAGGGAGACCGGTGATATGCAAACATGGCAAGGTCTGGTGCGAGAGAGACCTGTATGGTAACATGGCAAGGTCTGGTGGGAGAGGGAGGCCTGTATGCTAACATGGCAAGGTCAGGTAGGAGAGGGAGACAGGTGATATGCTAACATGGCAAGGTGTGGTGGGAGAGGGAGACTTGTGATATGCTAACATGGCAAGGTCTGGTGGGAGAGGGAGACAGCTGATATGCTAACATGGCAAGGTATGATGGGAGGGGGAGACAGGTGATATGCTAACATGGCAAGGTATGGTGGGAGAGGGAGACAGGTGATATGCTAACATGGCAAGGTATGGTGGAAGAGGGAGACAGGTGATATGCTAACATGGCAAGGTGTGGAGGGAGAGGGAGACCTGTATTCTAACATGGCAAGGTGTGGTGAGAGAGGGAGACCTGTATGCTAACATGGCAAGGTCTTGTGGGAGAGGGAGACCTGTATGCTAACATGGCAAGGTCTGCTTGGAGAGGGAGACCTGTATGCTAACATGGCAAGGTCTGCTCAGAGAGGGAGACCTGTATGCTAACATGGCAAGGTGTGGTGGGAGAGGGAGACCTGTATGCTAACATGGCAAGGTGTGGTGGGAGAGGGGACCATTATGGTAACATGGCAAGGTCTGGTGGGAAAGGGAGACCTGTATGCTAATGTGTCAAGATGTGGTGGGAGAGGGAGACATGTATGCTAACATGGCGAGGTTTGGTGGGAGAGGGAGACCTGAATGCTAACCTGGCAAGGTGTGGTGGGAGAGGGGACCTGTATGCTAACATGGCAAAGTCTGGTGGGAGACCTGTATGCTAACATGGCAAGGTGTGGTGGGAGAGGGAGACCTGTATGCTAACATGGCAAGGTGTGGTGGGAGAGGGAGATCTGTTTGCTTACATGGCAAGGTTTGGTGGGAGAGGGAGACCTGTATGCTAACATGGAAAGGTGTGGTGGGAGAGGGGACCTGTATGCTTACATGCCAAGGTGTGGTGGGAGAGGGAGACAGGTGATATGCTAACATGGCAAGGTATGGTGGGAGAGGGAGACAGGTGATATGCTAACATGGCAAGGTATGGTGGAAGAGGGAGACAGGTGATATGCTAACATGGCAAGGTGTGGAGGGAGAGGGAGACCTGTATGCTAACATGGCAAGGTGTGGTGAGAGAGGGAGACCTGTATGCTAACATGGCAAGGTCTTGTGGGAGAGGGAGACCTGTATGCTAACATGGCAAGGTCTGCTTGGAGAGGGAGACCTGTATGCTAACATGGCAAGGTCTGCTCGGAGAGGGAGACCTGTATGCTAACATGGCAAGGTGTGGTGGGAGAGGGAGACCTGTATGCTAACATGGCAAGGTGTGGTGGGAGAGGGGACCATTATGGTAACATGGCAAGGTGTGGTGGGAAAGGGAGACCTGTATGCTAATGTGTCAAGATGTGGTGGGAGAGGGAGACCTGTATGCTAACATGGCGAGGTGTGGTGGGAGAGGGAGACAGGGGATATGCTAACATGGCAAGGTATGGTGGAAGAGGGAGACAGGTGATATGCTAACATGGCAAGGTGTGGAGGGAGAGGGAGACCTGTATGCTAACATGGCAAGGTGTGGAGGGAGAGGGAGACCTGTATGCTAACATGGCAAGGTGTGGTGAGAGAGGGAGACTTGTGATATGCTAACATGGCAAGGTGTGGTGAGAGAGGGAGACCTGTATGCTAACATGGCAAGGTCTTGTGGGAGAGGGAGACCTGTATGCTAACATGGTAAGGTCTGCTTGGAGAGGGAGACCTGTATGCTAACATGGCAAGGTCTGCTCGGAGAGGGAGACCTGTATGCTAACATGGCAAGGTGTGGTGGGAGAGGGAGACCTGTATGCTAACATGGCAAGGTGTGGTGGGAGAGGGGACCATTATGGTAACATGGCAAGGTCTGGTGGGAAAGGGAGACCTGTATGCTAATGTGTCAAAATGTGGTGGGAGAGGGAGACCTGTATGCTAACATGGCGAGGTGTGGTGGGAGAGGGAGACCTGTATGCTAACCTGGCAAGGTGTGGTGGGAGAGGGGACCTGTATGCTAACATGGCAAAGTCTGGTGGGAGACCTGTATGCTAACATGGCAAGGTGTGGTGGGAGAGGGAGACCTGTATGCTAACATGGCAAGGTGTGGTGGGAGAGGGAGATCTGTTTGCTTACATGGCAAGGTTTGGTGGGAGAGGGAGACCTGTATGCAAACATGGAAAGGTGTGGTGGGAGAGGGGACCTGTATGCTTACATGCCAAGGTGTGGTGGGAGAGGGAGACAGGTGATATGCTAACATGGCAAGGTATGGTGGGAGAGGGAGACAGGTGATATGCTAACATGGCAAGGTATGGTGGAAGAGGGAGACAGGTGATATGCTAACATGGCAAGGTGTGGAGGGAGAGGGAGACCTGTATGCTAACATGGCAAGGTGTGGTGAGAGAGGGAGACCTGTATGCTAACATGGCAAGGTCTTGTGGGAGAGGGAGACCTGTATGCTAACATGGCAAGGTCTGCTTGGAGAGGGAGACCTGTATGCTAACATGGCAAGGTCTGCTCGGAGAGGGAGACCTGTATGCTAACATGGCAAGGTGTGGTGGGAGAGGGAGACCTGTATGCTAACATGGCAAGGTGTGGTGGGAGAGGGGACCATTATGGTAACATGGCAAAGTCTGGTGGGAAAGGGAGACCTGTATGCTAATGTGTCAAGATGTGGTGGGAGAGGGAGACATGTATGCTAACATGGCGAGGTGTGGTGGGAGAGGGAGAGGGAGACCTGTATGCTAACCTGGCAAGGTGTGGTGGGAGAGGGGACCTGTATGCTAACATGGCAAAGTCTGGTGGGAGACCTGTATGCTAACATGGCAAGGTGTGGTGGGAGAGGGAGACCTGTATGCTAACATGGCAAGGTGTGGTGGGAGAGGGAGATCTGTTTGCTTACATGGCAAGGTTTGGTGGGAGAGGGAGACCTGTATGCTAACATGGCAAGGTGTGGTGGGAGAGGGGACCATTATGTTAACATGGCAAGGTCTGGTGGGAAAGGGAGACCTGTATGCTAATGTGTCAAGATGTGGTGGGAGAGGGAGACATGTATGCTAACATGGCGAGGTGTGGTGGGAGAGGGAGACCTGTATGCTAACCTGGCAAGGTGTGGTGGGAGAGGGGACCTGTATGCTAACATGGCAAAGTCTGGTGGGAGAGGGAGACAGGTGATATGCAAACATGACAAGGTCTGGTGGGAGAGGGAGACCTGTATGCTATTATGGCAAGGTGTGGTGGAGGAGGGGACCTGTTTGCTAACATTGCAAGGTGTGGTGGGACAGGAAGACCTGTATGGTAACATGGCAAGGTGTGGTTGGAGAGAGAGACCTGTATGCTAACATGGCAAGGTCTGGTGTGAGAGGGAGACCTGTATGCTAACAAGGCAAGGTCTGGTGGGAGAGGGAGGCCTGTATGCTAACACGGCAAGGTGTGGTGAGACTGGGAGACTGGGGATATGCAATCATGGCAAGGTCTAGTGTAAGAGACCTGTGGTATGCAAACATGGCAAGGTGTGGTGAGAGACGGAGACTGGTGATATCCAAACATGGCAATGTGTGGGGACAGAGGGAGACTGGTGATATGCAAACATGGCAATGTGTGGGGACAGAGGGAGACTGGTGATATCCAAACATGGCAATGTGTGGGGACAGAGGGAGACTGGTGATATGCAAACATGGCAAGGTGTGGGGACAGACGGAGACTGGTGATATCCAAACATGGCAATGTGTGGGGACAGAGGGAGACTGGTGATATGCAAACATGGCAAGGTGTGGGGACAGACGGAGACTGGTGATATCCAAACATGGCAATGTGTGGCGAGACAGGGAGACTTGGGTTGTGCAAACATGGCAAGGTGTGGTGAGAGAGGGATACTGGGGACGTGCAAACATTGCAAGGTGTGGTGAGAGAGGGAGACTTTTGATGTGCAAACATTGCAAGGTGTGGTGAGAGAGGGAGACTTGTGATGTGAAACATTGCAAGGTGTGGTGAGAGAGGGAGACTTGTGATGTGCAAACATTGCAAGGTGTGGTGAGAGAGGGAGACTTGTGATGTGCAAACATTGCAAGGTGTGGTGAGAGAGGGAGACTGAGGATGTGCAAACATTGCAAGGTGTGGTGAGAGAGGGAGACTTGTGATGTGCAAACATGGCAAGGTGTGGTGAGAGAGGGAGACTGGTGATGTGCAAACATTGCAAAGTCTTGTGAGAGAGGGAGACTGGTGATGTGCAAACATTGCAAAGTCTTGTGGGAGAGGGAGACTGGGTATATGCAAACATGACAAGGTCTTGTGGGAGAGGGAGACCTGTATGCTAACATGGCAATGTGTGGTGGAGGAGGGGACCTGTATGGTAACATGGCAAGGTGTGGTGGGACAGAAAGACCTGTATGGTAACATGGCAAGGTGTGGTGTGAGAGGGAGACCTGTATGCTAACATGGCAAGGTGTGGTGGGACAGGAAGACCTGTATGGTAACATGGCAAGATGTGGTGTGAGAGGGAGACCTGTATGCTAACATGGCAAGTTCTGGTGTGAGAGGGAGACCTGTATGCTAACAAGGCAAAGTCTGGTGTGAGAGGGAGACCTGTATGCTTTCATGGCAAGGTCTGGTGTGAGAGGGAGACCTGTTTGCTAACAAGGAAAGGTCTTGTGGGAGAGGGAAACCTGTATGCTAACATGGCAAGGTCTGGTGTGAGAGGGAGACCTGTTTGATAACAAGGCAAGGTCTGGTGGGAGAGGGAGGCCTGTATGCTAACATGGCAAGGTGTGGTGAGAGAGGGAGACCTGTGATATGCAATCATGGCAAGGTCTAGTGTAAGAGACCTGTGATATGCAAACATGGCAAGGTGTGTGGACAGAGGGAGACTGGTGATATCCAAACATTGCAATGTGTGGCGAGACAGGGAGACTTGGGTTGTGCAAACATGGCAAGGTGTGGTGTGAGAGGGAGACCTGTATGCTAACATGGCAAGTTCTGGTGTGAGAGGGAGACCTGTATGCTAACAAGGCAAAGTCTGGTGTGAGAGGGAGACCTGTATGCTTTCATGGCAAGGTCTGGTGTGAGAGGGAGACCTGTTTGCTAACAAGGAAAGGTCTTGTGGGAGAGGGAAACCTGTATGCTAACATGGCAAGGTCTGGTGTGAGAGGGAGACCTGTATGCTAACAAGGAAAGGTCTTGTGGGAGAGGGAAACCTGTATGCTAACATGGCAAGGTCTGGTGTGAGAGGGAGACCTGTATGCTAACACGGCAAGGTGTGGTGGGAGAGGGAGGCCTGTATGCTAACACGACAAGGTGTGGTGAGACTGGGAGACTGGGGATATGCAATCATGGCAAGGTCTAGTGTAAGAGACCTGTGATATGCAAACATGGCAAGGTGTGGTGAGAGAGGGAGACTGGTGATATCCAAACATGGCAATGTGTGGCGAGACAGGGAGACTTGGGTTGTGCAAACATGGCAAGGTGTGGTGAGAGAGGGATACTGGGGACGTGCAAACATTGCAAGGTGTGGTGAGAGAGGGAGACTGGGGATATGCAAACATGGCAAGGTGTGGTGAGAGAGGGAGACCTGTGATATGCAAACATGGCGAGGTCTGGTGTGAGAGGGAGACCTGTGATAATATGCAAACATGGCAAGGTGTGGCGAGACAGGGACACTGGGGTTGTGCAAACATGGCAAGGTGTGGTGAGAGAGGGAGACTGGGGATGTGCAAACATTGCTAGGTGTGGTGAGAGAGGGAGACTGGGGTTGTGCAAACATTGCAAGGTGTGGTGAGAGAGGGAGACTTGTGATGTGCAAACATTGCAAGGTGTGGTGAGAAAGGGAGACTTGTGATGTGCAAATATTGCAAGGTGTGGTGAGAGAGAGAGACTTGTGATGTGCAAACATGGCAAGGTCTTGTGGGAGTGGGAGACCTGTATGCAAACAAGGCAAGGTCTGATGAGAGAAGGTAGACTGGAAATATGCAAACATGGCAAGGACTGGTGGAAGTGGAAGACCTGTATGCTAATATAGCAAGGTCTGATGGGAGAAAATGATCTGTATGCTAACATGGCAAGGTCTGATGGGTGAGGGGACCTGTATGCTTACATGGCAAGGTGTGGTGAGACAGGAATACCTGTATGGTAACATGGCAAGATCTGGTGGGAGAGAGGACCTGTATGCTTACATGACAAGGTGTGGTGAGACAGGAAGACCTGTATGGTAACATGGCAAGGTCTGGTGGGAGAGGGGACCTGTATGATTACATGGCAAGGTGTGGTGGAAGAGGGGACCTGTATGCTAACATGGCAAGGTGTGGTTAGACAGGAAGACCTGTATGGTAACATGGCAAGGTCTGGTTTGAGAGGGAGACAGGTGATATGCAAACATGGCAAGGTCTGGTGGGAGAGGGAGACCTGTGATATGCAAACATGGCAAGGTTTGGTGAGAGAGGTAGACTGGTGATATCCAAACATGGATATGTGTGGTGAGGCAGGGAGACTGGGGTTGTGCAAACATGGCAAGGTGTGGTGAGAGAGGAAGACCGGGGATGTGCAAACATGGCAAGGTGTGGTGAGATAGGGAGACTGGGGATATGCAAACATGGCAAGGTGTGGTGAGACAGGGGACTGGGGATATGCAAACATGACAAGGTGTGTTGAGACAGGAAGACTGGGGTTGTGCAAACATGGCAAGGTGTGGTGAGACAGGGAGACTGGGGTTGTGCAAACATTGCAAGATGTGGTGAGACAGGGAGACTGGGGATATGCAAACATTGTAAGATGTGGTGAGACAGGGAGACTGGGGATATGCAAACATGGCAACGTGTGGTGAGACAGGGAGACTGGGGTTATGCACACATGGCAACGTGTGGTGAGACAGGAAGACTGGGGTTATGCAAACATGGCAACGTGTGGTGAGACAGGAAGACTGGGGTTATGCAAACATGGCAACATGTGGTGAGACAGGAAGACTGGGGTTATGCAAACATGGCAACGCATGGTGAGACAGGAAGACTGGGGTTATGCAAACATGGCAACGTGTGGTGAGACAGGGAGACTGGGGTTATGCAAACATGGCAACATGTGGTGAGACAGGAAGACTGGGGTTATGCAAACATGGCAACGTGTGGTGAGACAGGAAGACTGGGGTTATGCAAACATGGCAACGTGTGGTGAGACAGGGATCCTGGGGTTATGCAAACATGGCAAGGTGTGGTGAGACAGGAAGACTAGGGATATGCAAACATGGCAACGTGTGGTGAGACAGGGAGACTGGGGATATGCAAACATGACAATGTGTGGTGAGACAGGGAGACTGGGGATATGCAAACATGGCAATGTGTGGTGAGACAGGGCGACTGGGGTTATGCAATCATGGCAAGCTGTGGTGAGACAGGGAGACTGGGGATATGCAAACATGGCAATGTGTGGTGAGACAGGGAGACTGGGGTTATGCAAACATGGCAAGCTGTGGTGAGACAGGGAGACTGGGGATATGCAAACATGGCAATGTGTGGTGAGACAGGGAGACTGGGGTTATGCAAACATGGCAATGTTTGGTGAGACAGGGAGGCTGGGGTTATGCAAACATGGCAAGGTGTGGGGAGTTAGGGAGACTGGGGATATGCAAACATTACAAGATGTGGTGAGAAAGGGAGATTTGAGATATACAAACATGGCAAGGTCTGGTGAGGGGGAGGGAGATTGGTCATATGCAAACATGGCAAGGTGTGGTTGGGGAAGGGAGATTGGTCATATGCAAACATGGCAAGGTCTGGGAGAGAGGGAGACTGGTTATGTGCGACTACTATATCAAAGGCATTTCAATATGTTGAATGCATTTTATGTATCGCCTTTTATTGAAAGAAAATTCTAGCATGTTTTTATTCTGAGAAAATTATCAGATGTTTTTAGGGTCGTCATTGTCATGCGAAAACTTAAACCTTGGCCATGACTAAAATAAACAAGTTGAAAGATTTACATTCAAAACTTTATATGCATGTTGCCAGGGACAATGGCCATAACTCTGGCTTCAGTATTTGTTGAGTTATGTCTCTCATTTTACTGAAGCAAAATATATTGCTTTCGGTATGGTTATCCATCTGTCCTCCAGTCACAAAAAAATTGGGTCACACTAGGTGTAGAATTATGTTGAGTTATGGCCCTTGATTTGCGTATTTCAAAAAGTATAGGATAACCAGCATGTGAATTTGTGCGCCATGGGCCCCTTTCAATAACAGATTTTAGTTGTAACTTCCAAAATATTAAATCTGTAGAGATCCAGTTATAGGTCATGGTCAATGTAAAACATGTGAGGCATTAGTTCACTTCATAATGATAAGGAAAACCAAGTTTCAAAACAACCTCTTAAATTGTAGAAATAGAGTTCTCCACAATCTCCATACCTACTAGGTGAAAAGTTTAATTAAAAGGCAAATGACAAATACCCCCAAATGCCGCCTGGACACAGGAATGGCAAACCATTCCTTTGAAAAGAGGCCATAACTCCAAGGTTACTGCACACTGCATCTTCTTTTATCATGCATGTATTTTTTGTCCGGAAACCGTTTTTCTATTTTCGTAACAGTGCACAAAAACCTTTACTCCACTGGCCCCATTTTCAATCACAAGCATTGTCTTCACAGAGGCTGCCTATACAGCAAGTTTCATCACAATATCTCATGCCCAATTAAAGTTATGAAGCAGAAACCATTTTTCTATTTTTAGTAACAGTGACCTTGACCTTGGCCCCACCAGCCCCAATATCGAACTTGACCTGTATCTTCTGATGTTACACCTGTGTACCAAAAAATGTTCAAATCTGTCAAGCTTTTCATGAGTTATCGTCCAGAAACCATTTTTCTATTTTTAGTAACAGTGACCTTGACCCCACCAGCCCCAATATCGAACTTGAACTGCATCTTCTGATGTTACACCTGTGTACCAAAAATTGTTCAAATCCGTTTAGCCTTTCATGAGTTATCGTCCGGAAACCGTTTTTCTTTTTTTAGTAACAGTGACCTTGACCTTGGCCCCACCAGCCCCAATATCAAACTTGACCTGTATCTTCTGATGTTACACCTGTGTACCAAAAAATTTTCAAATCTGTCAAGCCTTTCATGAGTTATCGTTCGGAAACCGTTTTTCTATTTTTAGTAATAGTGACCTTGACCTTGGCCCCACCAGCCCCAATATCGAACTTGACCTGTATCTTCTGATGTTACACCTGTGTACCAAAATTTTTTCAAATCTGTCAAGCCTTTCATGAGTTATCATCCGGAAACCGTTTTTCTATTTTTAGTAACAGTGATCTTGACCTTGGCCCCACCAGCCCCAATATCAAACTTGACCTGTATCTTCTGATGTTACACCTGTGTACCAAAAAATTTTCAAATCTGTCTAGCCTTTCATGAGTTATCGTTCGGAAACCATGAAAACCGACAGACAGACCGACCCACCGACCGACAGACCGACTGACCGTCAAGCTCACTCCTATATACCCCCTCAAACTTCGTTTGTGGGGGTATAATAACTGTTGACCAGCTTGACCGCAACTGACAACAAGAGTTCGATGCTTGAACATGGTGATCAATTGTACCAAGTTTCAGAACACTTCCTCTTAAGTTCGCCCTGAAAAGTCAAATTATGGCCATAAGCATAAAAGTTAAGCTCAGGGGCCTGTACTTCTTGAATCTATTCAGAAGAATACCTCTTTCCTTCCCTTTTATAGCTATTAAGTGAGAAAAAGTTAAAAAGCAATTTACTATAAACCAATTGGCTACAACTGAAGGAGCTAAAACAATTCACGCTGATCATGTGGACCATGTTTCAGAACTATCCATCTTTTAAAGAAAATTTCTCCAGGAACTTCCTTTAACAGACCGTCTACCCATGCGGAGGACCAACCGACTGACAACTAACACATCAACCAACTAACAGTATTGGAGGATATAAAAAAAAAACGAACCCCAAGTTACTTTATATATTATTTTAATTGCACAAGTCAAAAAATATAGCAATGAATAAAATCTCAAAAATGTGAAACATTAAAAAATAACATACTGTTATAAATACAGTATGTGAAATTGTTCTGGCAAATATAAAATATGATGCTGTTTCTGCAAACTGGATATATTAATATGAATACACTAAATATAAAACAATTATGGCAGTAGGTAAGTGCATTGTGAAAATAATATGCTGTATTTTTCATTCCATTTCAATATGTTAAATTGAAAAGGTATATATATACATATTATTATACATATATATATATATGTATATTCAACATCTCAGACTACAATAAATTGGTATTGAACATGTATGAACAAAAGTATATTGTTTGTTTAAGAACTCGTTCCCAAGACTACATGCACTTCAAATAATTTCGCATTTAAAATTCTGTAAAGATATAAAAATTATTCAACTGTAACACATAATTAATGCTGTAACACATAATTAATAAAACATTGTCTTTGAAGGAGGATTTATCCAATCTTCAAGTACTAATCATCTCATTGTACAATAATATTGAAAGAATTTAAAATACAGGTTTCTCAAAACTTGAATAAGTCACCAGGGCCATATGATTTCATTTTTAATACAGTAACCCTGAGAAGTTAAATGATTATATACATGTATGTTGTGAAAACTTATTGTTAAATCAAAGCATTAGCACATGAAATTTTTTGCAATTTAATCGTTCACTCTTATGTAATATTAAAAAACTAATATTAAAGTATTTGTGTGAACTTACAATATTTAGAGGTACATTTCTCCCTGAAAGGACCCAATGATCTCAAAAGAACACGCTGAAGTCACATAATTGTTAAAGTACTTGAGACAAGTACTAACTAGAGCACCAATGAGACCTACTAGTGGCAGAAGAGGTGAATCACCACGTTTAAAATCAGATAAAAACCACAAAACAGGGTAAAGTACAGAGTAATAAAATAACAAATACACAGCATGATTGATTGAAGTTGGACTTGGAACACTATGGGCAACCAGATGAACTACGCTATTAAATTTGATCTCATTGCATACACAATTTATTGTACTATCAACAAAAAAAGTGATCAAAATTAATGAAAATGACAGTTTCTTTGAAACATGCTTGATAATTTGATGTGTCTAAGAACAGCCATACTTCAAATATTCCTAGTACCTCTGAACAGCTTTTACAGAAGCTAAAATGTCAGATATAAAATCGAGTCATTTTTTAAAATGATCAGTTATATACAGTTATAATGATCTTTCATGTAATGTACAATGTAGATCTTGAGTATAAAATTTTAATGCCTAAAATAATTATGAATTATAAGCTCCAAATTTAAAGAATATCTACTTAGTAAGTTGATACCATAGGCCAGTTTCTACATATTCACTGAGAATTACCAGTATATAAAGAGTCGCTCAATATTTTTATGACTAATAGTCAGATCACAGAACGTCTCACAATTAGCCATTTCCTGACTGCAAAAATGCTTTCTCATCTCCTCACAAGCTTTAGCACACGGAACAAAGTACACTTTTTTTCGTATATCATCAGCTAACTGAATCGGGGACATTCTAGTATGTGTATGATACAGTGTCTTTGCTCCACCTTGGGTACACTTACACCGGAGCACTTGCATTTATATTGCACAGTTTGTGGGGACAGTGCATGCGTCTGAATACTGTGGTATAAACCTCCCTCCACTGAACACGCAGCAAATAGGGCTATGTTTGACTGAAAAAGAAATAAATATAAAAATAACAACACAATTCATAAATAGCCGTTTTAAATAATTCCGTAAATTCTTTTAATTTCACAGTTGCTAGTGTACAAATACTTATGTCTATTCATTAACATGAAGTAAGTTCTGTTCAAAATTTTAAATAAGATCATTTCCTGCATAAAAACACTACTTATGTCTGCTATACATGAACTAAAAGGTACTTCATATTGGAATCAAACAAAACAATTCTTGGGCGAGAGGTTTATACCTCACTTAAGCACAAAATTATGTAAGGATCCTACTGTAGATTTGCACATAATATGATCATGGGTTCTAAAGTCAAGGAAGTCAAGGTGGTCCAAAAATTAAAAATCATATCATCAGTAGCATTTTCATGACTTAATCAAGATTGTATTTTTGAAATATTCTTTGTAGCACTAGCAGGGTCAAATCATGTATATTCAATAAAATAGAGAAATGCATCGCTGGATACACACCACTTACCCATTCCGTCACACGGAATTAACACACATTAATAAGAAATTAGTGGGATGATGCAGTGAGTATGAGAATAGGTCGCACTTGGGTATGCGATGGTGTGGAGAGAGTTACTTACCTCCAGACTAGTAACGGTGGGGAACCACGGTGTGTATGTAGGGATGCTATCCGAGGGGACAGAACTCCGGGTGTGGTTGTAGTACTTGCACTGTGAGAAATTCGCAGCGCCCTGAGGACCCTAGTAAGATATATAAATATTGCATTATCCTATTTTGTTCAAGCACATACTATATCACAATCCTCTAAGCCTAAACACACAGAATATTTCGAGAACTTTGGTAAAAGACCTTTAGCTGCCGTATGTGTTCAGATGAGCTAATAAAAACAAACACATTTATAAATGATCTCAAATAAAAGTGCACTATAGGTCAATTAGGGAAATAACTAGTACATCACTTAAAATCTGTATCAAGATTATTTCTATTAATTGGGTAAAATAGATCTAAAGTTATATCTACTTCAACTTACAATAAACGCTAAAACTATGCACAAACCTGAGGTCCCTCCATCTTTGAGATTGAATGTAACTGCAGCTGTAGGGTGCTATTGAGATGCGAGATCACATCAGTTAGGTTGTTGAAGTCAGCCATTGCCTGCTCCACGTTCTTCTGTATCTCCATGGTCTGGTTTACATGGCGACCATTCAGACCAGCAAGCTCTGCTGTCAGGTTTCCTTGGATACGGTTCACTTTCTGAACAAGGTCTGACAACACCTTCATCGTATCATTGTTGTCCTCGAATGATGACAACTGAAGTTTAAAGAAATATCACATCATTAGTCATGAGATGGACAAAATGGGAGCGAACGCTAAGGCTATTCTGGGTTGGATTTCAGTCAAAGAAGGGGACAACCACTGCATTGAATTTCTTTAACAGATCTAGCTTATTAAGGAAAACTGATTAATAATCTAAATGTCTACGTTCTTGCGCAAAAAAACTTGCTTTTGGCAAACAAACACAAAACTGTTTCCAAAGGTTGATTATTTTTTTCCTCATATTTTCTATGGCTAAGAGGTATCTGAACATCATTTTTACACAAGGAACCATCACCCCTTTGACTATACCCATTGTAAACTAGATGCTCAATGTTAACTAGATGCTCAATGTTAACTAGATGCTCAATGTAAACTAGATGCTCAATGTTAACTAGATGCTCAATGTAAACTAGATGCTCAATGTTAACTAGATGCTCAATGTAAACTAGATGCTCAATGTTAACTAGATGCTCAATGTTAACTAGATGCTCAATGTAAACTAGATGCTCAATGTTAACTAGATGCTCAATGTAAACTAGATGCTCAATGTTAACTAGATTCTCAATGTAATCTAGATGCTCAATGTTACCATAACTAGATGCTCAATGTTACCATAACTAGATGCTCAATGTTAACTAGATGCTCAATGTTAACTAGTACCTCAATGTAAACTAGATGCTCAATGTAAACTAGATGCTCAATGTTACCGTAACTAGATGCTCAATGTTATCATAACTAGATGCTCTTATGTTACCATAACTAGATGCTCAATGTTACCATAACTAGATGCTCAATGTTACTGTAACTAGATGCTCATTGTTACTGTAACTAGATGCTCATTGTTACTGTAACTAGATGCTCATTGTTACCATAACTAGATGCTCATTGTTACTGTAACTAGATGCTCATTGTTACTGTAACTAGATGCTCATTGTTACTGTAACTAGATGCTCATTGTTACCGTAACTAGATGCTCAATGTTACCATAACTAGATGCTCAATGTTACCATAACTAGATGCTCATTGTTACTGTAACTAGATGCTCATTGTTACTGTAACTAGATGCTCATTGTTACTGTAACTAGATGCTCATTGTTACCATAACTAGATGCTCAATGTTACCATAACTAGATGCTCATTGTTACCGTAACTAGATGCTCAATGTTACCGTAACTAGATACTCAATGTTACCGTAACTAGATGCTCAATGTAAACTAGATGCTCAATGTTAACTAGATGCTCAATGTTAACTAGATGCTCAATGTTACCATAACTAGATGCTCTATAAAAACTATACATTCAAACACCTTGCCCGTACCAGAAACTACAGACAGAGCTCAAAAAAGGAAAGTTTTGTCTAGTGTCAATATAAAAAACTTGATCCTGTGCAAATATTTTGGGTAGGTATTTTTTCTTGTTATACCTTACCAATAGTTCTAGTCTTTCTTGGCTTGCAGACAATCGTTCAACTTCAGGGGACAGGACTGGGTGACGGTCATCTGAAATATTTAAGTTATCTCACTATAACAAAAGATTGCTTGATTTATTCAATAACCAATTATTAAAACATTACAAATTATTTAAGGAAACAGAAAAACAGTTTTAATACAATTAATATGTTTCTAGTTCATTATAGGCTCACCTTTAGTTTGGATGTTGTTGATAACAGCGAAAATGCTGACAGCGAGTGCCGCACAGCTGATGACAACAAACACAATAAGTGCGCACTTTAGCCAGCGCACCTGTTTCTTGAGAGTCTCTGTAATTTGATCGGACTTGGTCTTGTTGTATATGCTGGGCATGGACTGGGTCATGGCGTCATACAGCGGGTTTACACGCTTTCTGGAAGACCAATGTTATCTTTTTTTATAACATGTTAAAAACAAAACTTCACTTAAAAAAAAAAATTATTCAGTACTTTCCGAGGAGAGCCATCAATTTCAAGTACTTTTCAAGACCTGTGCAAACCCTGTATTAGAATAATAAGGCAAACATATTTTATACAGGTTGCAAGTTTGGCTAAATAATTTGTGAACTTTAAAAACATAAAAGCAATACTGTACTAAGTCTATTCATAGGTACTTACTTCAGGCAATAAATGGGTTTTTATAATAAAACAAGAAATTTGATAACCAGATACAAGTAAAATATCTCGAAAATGCAGTTACAAAAGTTTTACATTTACACTTACATGTAGACCTATTTCTCTCTCAGATACCAATCTGAACTTGTGATATTTAGAAATTGGCCAATATGATAGATGCAAATGTCAGAACACTTCAAAACATCACATGATACTGACAGTGGAACTGAATTTGGTTATATCAGATGTGTGATGAATCATTTAGAGATACATGTCTATAAAAAAAATATAATGGTTGAGGAAGAGGCATAGGGAGTTTCCAGTAAAACATACTGGCACACTAAAAAGGTCGGGTGGAAAGCCATGAATCATTCAAAACTGGGGCATTATGCTCATTTAAAGCTGCAATCCCACAATGACCATTTTGACAACTTCTTTAATTTTTGGCCTTTGAATGAACCAAATCTTGTGTTGTGTTAATGTTGGAAAACCTGTGATATAAGACTGCGGATAGAAAATTAGATAATAGATTTGAATATTTATGCTCGAAAATTGGTGTTTTATGGCTAAAAGCGTTACTAATGCTTTAAGAAAACTGAAAAATTTAACAGTTTTCCAAAATATTGAGATCTGTTCTGTTGAGTGTTATCCTATATGACTTATTTGAAAACACTTTTGCCAAAATTAGCTGATTCTTATTGAATTGAAAAAGTTGCCAAATCGGTCAATCTGTGAGAATGCAGCTTTAAGCACATGAGTACCAAGCACGTACCTTTTCTCACTTAAGTGACTGTTGCAAATATTGCTAGTATCTCCAGTCTCAGACACGGACCTATCTGTTGTCCCGCTGGAAGACTGGTACATCTCAGAGCGGGAGTCAATCCCGCTGTCTTGAGGCGACTTAGCGATGGACTTCCTGTTTGGCAGCTCCTCATACTGGTGTCCGTAGTCAGCATAGTCGTACGTCTTAGGCTGGGAACAATCCACATGGATGTGTTCTAGATCACCCACTCCTAGAAAACATACACACAGCCCACTGAACAACACTGCTATCATTAGAAATTGTTTTACATACTCTATACCAAAATTCCTGCTTTGTAAAATTTGGATGAAGCTTTATGTTTTAGCCATTCTGTAAAGTTGGATAAAAAAAGTATACACAATGTCAGAATAAAAATGAAAAAGGTTGTCAAACAGCTCTGTAAGTGTTTAATTAGCAAAGACTTATTGATGATTCAAGTTTAATGAATTATTTGGATTAAGTTTCCTTTCAGTTGAGAAAAGGTATAATGCAAAATATTACTCTTCATTGCATAGTGTAAAAGATGTTTGAAGCAAGATTCTAGTTTAAATATTCAACAAATCTGAATCAATAATCTTAAAATCTGCAAAAAGAGAAGTTGCATGCAAGAACATCTCATATGATGTTATTGTAACCATGAATTATTCATAAAACACAGCCAGGCCAAGCTTTTAAGGCAGCCATAAGCAGAAGCACAACATACCATAGATAAAATTACTTTGCACACGACTACATTCCCCTCGCAACCGCTGCCCCCTACAGGGCCTACTTTGCGGGAGCAGAGGGGCAATGCTCCTGAGCGTTGAGTCGGGGGAGGGAGTGCTTTGGATGCTAACATAGGTGTTTCTGTGCCCCGGGTTTGAGTCCCCACCTAGTGAGAAGGAGGATGACAGGGAAAATTGGGTCGGGCTCCCCGACAACTCTGGTGAGAGCAGATAACTCTCAGAGTCCTTTCTCTCCGAATGTAGACGAAGTCCAAAAGGACGTTTTGTTTTTCCAGTCGCCATTAATTTTTTCACTTTTCAAAATTGTGTTCACTAAGATTGTGCTAAAGTGTTCTTTATATCTCTTACAGAACTCAGAAATATTTATATCTATTCTGCTTTGAAAGTCACTCTGTTGTACCGTTCCTTTTAAAATATGATTCAAATGCAATATAAATGATAGAGAAAACAATAACCCACCTTGATCATAAACAATGTTAGAGTAGGAACAAGCAAGGACCCTATGCTGTTCAGCCATTAAACTCAAGAATAATTCCAAATCTCAGTAATATAGCTGGGCAGGTATTCAGTAAACACTTTGATAATAAGTCAAAAACCTGAACACATTAAACAAAAATATATCATAATACATGATGTGTTTTCAAATGTTTGTTTTTATCCAAATTTGTTGAAATAAATTTTAAAAAATCATATTATCATTTAAAAAATGTTGACAATATTTGGTGTAAAAAAATGTTACCAGTTTTAATTTGATAAGCTAAGAAATGTTTGAAATGGAAAGAATACCAGCCCTAAAATCCAGCCACACAAAAGACAAATCACCTAGCATGTGATAAAAGACCACTTACAGAAAATTACAGCTATTCATGACGATAACTAATAGTAATAATAAAGCTTGAAGTGGAAATGAAGACTTCTGAAAAATTGACAACTGGTACAATAATGTAATTGTACTTTAGTTTCACTTGTAATGAAAATTACTGAATAAAAACCTTAAACACATCTGATTGCAAACTGGTCATTATGGTCATTGAATTAAAACAGCTCTGAGTTGAATAAATAAATAAAAAAATCCCTACAAAATTGATCTATCGTCCTTTAATGTCAAACCCCTACTAGGGTCCTAGACATCTGTATTCACTTGTTCAACTAAATTATATATATCCACAAAAAATGTATTCCACATCCCAACGATAAATATAATATAAGGATAACACAAGATAGAAACAAATGTCAACTTGTAGTTTTGAAACATATATTGTACATGTACATGTTTGTTGAAGTGTTGTCAAACTGATTCTCCAAGTTTGGTGTTTTGTGTGCTTAGACAATGGACTTTGACCTCAGTAACTGAAGGGGGATTAAGTGGTTGGTGATAAAACACCATTTGTGTACATATCAATATAATCCTATAATATGTCAATTATGTCAATTACCTCATTTTGGTGGAACAGAAATTATATTGCAGCTTGGATGTCAAACAGTTGCACTAATCAATGAACAGGTACATGTAGTCTTCAGAGATTGATTGAAAACAGGCATTCTTTTTGAAACCCATCCAACGGCAAACTAAATAACATATCACCAGTGACTGCTACGTTCAGTTAAGGCTTACAGTCCCCCCCCCCCCCCCCACGCCCCCATTAGCAAAAAAGTTGTTTGTTTTAAATCCTGTTATATCGAAGGGAATTCAAACATTAGCTTTATTATTATGGTGAACAAATTTTAGATCTTAACTGTAAAAAAGGGCTGCTGTGCCTGTTCTAATGAAACCTATATATATCGGCAGTTTGTGTGTAGGCAAGAATCACACTATTTAGTTGTACCTTTGAAATATGAGACCAAACTATCATGTTCACGTAGTCATGTTCTTAAAAACCCCCAGATATTATTGGCAGTGTAAATATTGCAGGTTTTTTATACAGGAATGAGACAGTCATCACATGTTTCCAAAACAGTCCTATTATAAGTGTGATACTGTTTCATGTACAGTAGTAAGTAAAGAGTAATGTATTTTCCGACATTTGAAACCGGTTGGCTTGATCTCCTCATTGACTAGTTGTAAAGGACCAATTTATTTTTACTCTATGTAAGCATTCCCGCTTGGCTCGATATTCGATATAAGTATTTTGGCCGGTCCAAGGGATATCGAGCCAATGGGTTTCGACTATAATGAATTAAGCGGGAAATAATTGTCTCTGTTTGATAAATTCATTGTAACAACCTATTATGGTAGTCAGCTGACCAGTGGTGGTCAGTCAATAGATATTGTAGTATATTGGTCATTCAGGGATGGTCTTTTATGATACACAAGCAGACAAAAACAGTTGTATATCAAAGTTAAGTTTAAACAGTATTTTGTGAAAAGATAAATTTCATTGATCTGTGATAAGAATGTATAGTGAAATGTTGTTGTTGCATGCTTGTAACTGTATTGTTCAAGCGCTTACTTACAATTAACTATTAAACAATGAAAGATTCAATAGTTTTGTCTTACATAGTTAATGAACTGGAAATGGTAGAGGAACTTTAAGAACTATGTAGGAGTCTGTTGTCTCCATGGCAACGCCTTGGGGGATACCACACGGACACATTGAGACATTGATCCCAGAAATAATTTCTTCCATAAAAGAAGGGATAAATCTCATTTAACTAAAAGCACAATTTTTCTGGAGGTCTTAGGGAGGCATCGACATATTATACTAATAGATTCTGAATATTACCCCCCCACACAGTATCAGTTCTGATTGTCATGCATTCGGAAAGAAATACTTGATTGCTTTAGGGAAATCTTTTCATTTTCTTGAGGCAAATTGAATTTCATGGGTTTCTAACATTCAACAAATGAAATAAATGTTATTCAACAAGCTTGAATTATGTTTCTGTGCATTGATGGAAAAAAACAAACCAACTAAACATGCTTATATTACCGCTGATGATACAAGCCAAATGTCAGTAGAACAACATTCCCACTTTGAGACTTCTCATGTCTTGTAATGGCAGAAATAACTTACTTTAATTTACTTACTATACTTATAAACAAAATCTTTAAACATATTTTAACATGCCATTACATAGACCCAATGCAAAACATACGACCATGTATAAAAATATATATAAATCAGCTGCACAATTTATGCAAACTCGCATACAAAAAATACATGGTTATAAATACAGACATAATGTTATCACAGACATATAAATGCACCATTTACAAACCTTTAGAAATTGATATCATTTTGTTCACAAAATATTCGTATCCAGGATAAAAGCCTTGGTTTAATTTGTGTAGCGTTTTTTGCTCAATCAAATTAAAGTGTTTTTGCTTCGCTCCATTAAGTTACAGTAATAAATGACCTGTTTATGGTAAGATGAAGTACAATAACTTTGAAATAAGATGTTTGGGTTAATTCCAATACAAAACTTACAGCATTTATTGACTATGCTTATCAATTGTCAATGATTTTTCACAAAGATAGTTTATTGCAATGTCAAGCACAGGTCTATTTTTAATGTAAAAAAATATAATGAAGATGCTTTTGAGCTTACCATAATGATAAATAATTTTACAATTCAATTACTAGGTTGTATAAGGTTGTATTTGAAGGAATGGCAATCAATGTGTGTACAAAATTATTTGTTGCAGCTTATGCACCAGTCATTTGTAACCACGGCCCCCCCAGGTCCGGGGAATAGCCGGGACTTTGACTTTCAGTCCAGCCAACCCTGGGTAAAATCCCTGCCCTGCGGAGACGAACTGATGGTTAAACCCCGGCCAAATGCCCCCGCACCCCAGAGACTCTATATAAGGCCCAATCTCGGCTTAATTTGGTGGTATGACAAAACCACCGCGGTCTACCGGCTCTGCGGGGCCACCTGGAAAGTAAAAACACGGCCCTTTTCCCCGGCTATCTCCAGTTTACCCCCTGACCTGGGGGGGCCGTGGTTACAATTGACTGGTGCATTAAACAGACAGGGAGAATGCAAAATTTAACTATCCAAACAAGTATGGTACGAAAATGTGTTTTCAAGTTTGGATATAGTAATTGGTTATTCCTTGAAACTCATATGCTATCAAAACGGAGTGCCAAACATTTAATTAAAAGCAATCACACAGCTATTTCAGCTGATACTTGGAAGTTATTAATTTAATAGAATGAAACAAATATGAACATGTCTACAGTTTTTACATGTATGACATGGCTTTTTTTGGAAAGACACAGTCTTATCAGATCTTTATCAATTTCCCAAAAATATTGCAACATGATATGGTATAAGTGAATAAGAGTGGTATTAAATACAGATTATATATGTATATCATATGCTAGTATATATATGCTATAAATTATTTCCAATTTATTTTTTAACACATACTTATCAGAATTTTTTTAAATTTTAGTTCTCAGTTACCACATGAGCGCATCCAAAACATATCTCCTCCGCCCACCCTCGGGGCAAAAATGCCCATGTTGGTATAGACGTAACATTATAGACACCATACAGGGGGATTTTGTCCGGGGAGGCTGGGACCAATAATACAGTAATCCTACTCCCAGGGGGAGGGGAAGATGTTTGTCAATCTCCCGTGCATTACTCTTTTTTTTAAGTAAAAGAGTCATAAATTAAACAACATGTTTCATTTAGTGATAATATGCAAACTTCTATTTCAAAGTTAAAGCTCAAATTAAATATATGGATGTAACAGCTAGAAGAGGTAAATGAAATTCACCCTCCATATAGTCCTTCCCTTTTTCATCACTTTTTAATTACTGAACCGTGAACAGTAGGAGACACCTAGCGCATACATGTATGTAAACATGCAAGTAAATAGTTTAATCTGGTTTTAAACAACTAAATAAAGCTCTATTATGGATACACGTCACTTTAACTGTTTAAATGAGTATTAACACATACCAGTCCGTATATTCTGGGGTAATAAAGGATCCAAAGCCATTTTGTTATTGTTATTAAATCCATGCATACTGTCGTAATCATCCAGGTCAAGATAAACTGGTATGTCCATGATTTGTCTCCCTTTTATATATGACACTAGGGGGTATAACTTGTTATCTCCCTTGAAAGGTTAACACTGTATTAGGCGGTTGATAATCTATCAATTAAAGCTTAGTAACCCTTCAAACATAAATCATATCTAGCTGGTTATCTATTTTAATACTGTGCAATCATGAATGTACCAACTCTTGACAACTGCAAATCAAAATATCAGAAACGTTTTCCTTCCAAATTAAATGTCTTAATAAAAAAAGCTGTTAGTATTCTTCTTTTGAAGATCTTAATGAATTTAAAATGTTCAAATAATGTAAAAAAAGATAATTTATATCAAAGTTTCAAATATAATCACTCCCTTAACATAATTATGCCCAGTTGTTTTGTCACAATCCTTTACAATCAACTTTTTCAATATGCAAAATCAACCCTAAAACAAACAATCCTATTTGAGCCTTTAAGTCAACTGGTTGAATTTCTGTACAACAAGAAATGCAACTGTTTTTATAACACCAGGAAATATTTAATGGAATAACGTCACTTGTTCTGAAACTGTTTTCATGGCAGCACAGTCCTCCTACGATATTTTGCCAATTTTTCTGTCCAAGAAATACCATTGCCATCAGAGAGTGGGAGCCTTCAGTTAATGGGATCAGGATAGGAATTTCTCCGAGACTTAAACTAACCCAGCATATTATTCTGCCTGATTGAATAGCTGGAAATGTGTCAGGTCTTTTATTCTGCAGGATTTGAAGCAGTTAAAAGCTTTTGAAAACATCAAACACAACTGTTAGGAACTTTTTTCTGCAAAAATGACAAACATTTACACTGTGTAAACATTTTTCCATTTCCTTAAAACAACAAACAGTCGTAAGATTCTCGTCCAATTATTTATACCAGAAACAATATCTTGCTTGATTTATATGCAAACTGTTAGTCAACTTTATTACCATTAGATACACACTCTCCCGGAGTTTAATATGGTCAACATAAGACCAACAAACACAGCTCAGCACAAAACTGACTTGAAACACTACTAAGGTTATGACAATACTTGTTAAAAACAAACAGGCTAGAACTACAAGTCTAGAAGACATGTACAAGACCTCTATCAACGTCATGAACTATGTTGTAACTCAGAAATACTTATATAATTGTGTTACAAAATGTATGTCAATACCAGGGCAAGCCTGTGCTATACCTGGTAACTTGTCTAGTATATACACATGTAATTATGTATTATTGTAGTTATTATCACTCAATTTTTTGCCAAATTGGATAATACCTGGGGCCATGATTACGAACAGTCTCAAGTCCAAATCTAGACTCAGACTCAGAAAAGCATTTTTATAAAGGAACACAATATCATATTTATTCCATTTCTTTTACAAAAAATATGTAAATAATAGTTAAACATTCAAATACTGATATATTTCAGCAAATTTTATCATCAATACTCTGATAGAAAGAAAGTTCCATGAAATGAAGTATTGCCAAAATGAGTCTTGAGTCTGAACTCAGACTTGAGACTGTTCGTAATCACTGACCCTTGGTTCATGATTCAAACAGTCTCAAGTCTGAGTTCAGACTCAAGTGGCAAAACAGCAAATCCCCATTTCATTGTAACTCTCCTTCTAGTTGAATATTGATGATGGAATTTGCTGAATTTTATAACTTTTTGAAATTGTACCTTTATTTTCATTTACTTTTGTAAAAAGAAAAGAACAAATACAATTCTTTGTAATTTAATAAAAGTATGTTTCTTACTCTGAGTCTGGACTCAGACTTGAGAATGTTTGTAATTACTGGCCCTGGTGATGATAGGATGGGTACAGCATACACACACACACATACAAATGTTTGTAATTATTGGCCCTGGTGATGATAGGATGGGTACAGCATACACACACACACATACAAATGTTTGTAATTATTGGCCCTGGTGATGATAGGATGGGTACAGCATAGACACACACACATACAAATGTTTGTAATTATTGGCCCTGGTGATGATAGAATGGGTACAGCATAGACACACACACACATACAAATGTTTGTAATTATTGGCCCTGGTGATGATAGAATGGGTACAGCATAGACACACACACATACAAATGTTTGTAATTATTGGCCCTGGTGATGATAGGATGGGTACAGCATACACACACACACATACAAATGTTTGTAATTATTGGCCCTGGTGATGATAGGATGGGTACAGCATAGACACACACACATACAAATGTTTGTAATTATTGGCCCTGGTGATGATAGGATGGGTACAGCATAGACACACACACATACAAATGTTTGTAATTACTGGCCCTGGTGATGATAGGATGGGTACAGCATAGACACACACACATACAAATGTTTGATTGGTCAAATGAAATCATTTTTAAAACAATCCATATTTTAACCAACAGAGTGATCCAAAACTTAACATAATAATGTATAAACTTTCTACCAAAATCAGAAAAGCCCACACCCCCCCAGTGAGGGCACAGCCCAAACAAGGCCTTCTATTATCTATAGGGGGTTAAAAGTATATACTACATAAGGATGCAATTCAGGATGCAATTGTTTCTGGACCAATGATAATTGAGCTGTATTTACATCTGTGTCACAGCATGCTTCCTGGGTCAATGACGTCAGTAATAAGCACAATTTTAAGACCGAAATAAGTGAAGCTTGATAGCTCAGTTTGTAACGCTCCTGACTGCTAAGAGTTTGAACCTCACCTAAATCACGAACTTGTGTAAATTGCATTTACTTAAAAGATCATAAGTGTGAAACTTTGTCAGTGGCGGTCCCCATTGTACAAATTTTAGTAACACAACACTACCCATGGGCTGCCCGACAACAGACAAAACTAGAAATGTGTCCATAGGACACGGATGCCCCCACTTCGATTTTTTGTCACAGAAAATAAGCCATAATGATTATTCAGGATAATCTGAGGGCCCTAACTCCTAAATGATTAAAGCGATTTCCATGGCTATCGAACTTGATCAAGATATTATGGTCACAAACATGTGTTAAAAGTTTGGTGAGGATTGGACAAACAGTTTTCAAGAATTAGATCGGAAACAATCTTCGGGACGTATTTTTCAAGTCTTTTTTTGCAAATAAAGAGCCGTAACTCTTAAATGACAAAAGCGATTTCCATGGCTATCGAACTTGATCAAGATATTATGGTCACAATCATGTATGTAAAGTTTGGTGAGGATTGGACACATACTTTTCAAGAATTAGATTGGAAACATATATTTTTGAAGTATTTTTGGCAAAAAAGGGCCGTAACTCCCAAATGACTAAAGCGATTTCCATGACTATCGAACTTGATCAAGATATTATGGTCACAAACATGTGTTTAAAGTTTGGTGAGGATTGGACAAACGGTTTTCAAGAATTAGATCGGAAACAATCTTCGGGAATTTTTGGCAAAAAAGGGCCGTAACTCCTAAATGACTAAAGCGATTTCCATGACTATCGAACTTGATCAAGATATTATGGTCACAAACATGTGTTTAAAGTTTGGTGAGGATTGGACAAACGGTTTTCAAGAATTAGATCGGAAACAATCTTCGGGACGTACGTACGTACGTACGTACGTACGTTACAAGTCATATACGTACGTACGTACGTACGTACGTACGTACGGACAAGGGCAACCCTATATGCCGCCACTTTGTGGGGGCATAAAAACTAGAAATGTGTCCATAGGACACGGATGCCCCCACTTCGATTTTTTGTCACAGAAAATAAGCCATAATGATTATTCAGGATAATCTGAGGGCCCTAACTCCTAAATGATTAAAGCGATTTCCATGGCTATCGAACTTGATCAAGATATTATGGTCACAAACATGTGTTAAAAGTTTGGTGAGGATTGGACAAACAGTTTTCAAGAATTAGATCGGAAACAATCTTCGGGACGTATTTTTCAAGTCTTTTTTTGCAAATAAAGAGCCGTAACTCTTAAATGACAAAAGCGATTTCCATGGCTATCGAACTTGATCAAGATATTATGGTCACAATCATGTATGTAAAGTTTGGTGAGGATTGGACACATACTTTTCAAGAATTAGATTGGAAACATATATTTTTGAAGTATTTTTGGCAAAAAAGGGCCGTAACTCCCAAATGACTAAAGCGATTTCCATGACTATCGAAGTTGATCAAGATATTATGGTCACAAACATGTGTTTAAAGTTTGGTGAGGATTGGACAAACGGTTTTCAAGAATTAGATCGGAAACAATCTTCGGGAATTTTTGGCAAAAAAGGGCCGTAACTCCTAAATGACTAAAGCGATTTCCATGACTATCGAACTTGATCAAGATATTATGGTCACAAACATGTGTTTAAAGTTTGGTGAGGATTGGACAAACGGTTTTCAAGAATTAGATCGGAAACAATCTTCGGGACGTACGTACGTACGTACGTACGTTACAAGTCATATACGTACGTACGTACGTACGTACGTCCGTACGTACGTACGTACGTACGGACAAGGGCAACCCTATATGCCGCCACTTTGTGGGGGCATAAAAAGAGAAGCACCCAAACCCTTTTCAACAAAATATAGCCAGCCACCAGGTGTTCTAGGGATTATAAACAGGTGAACATTTGAATAATACAATAATACTTTACTTTTTCATTAATATTACAATAAAGCTTGATGTTTAGTATAAATTTTCTAAACAGTATGATAACATTGTTAATTTTGGCCATTTGCGTATCTTGTGATATGATTTTAGAAAGAAACTGCAGTTTTCAGACTCTGTACACCGCCTCACACTCCACTCTGTACACCACCTCACACTCACACTCTGTACACCACCTCACACTCACACTCACACTGATAGATGAGTCAGGACTGGGACAGAATCGGATTCCATTTCAATACTGTGGATGCTCAACAAAAAAAGTTAAAAGGGCCTTAAATTGACTCATTCACACATTTTATGTTGACAACGAGTTTTTAAAACTATGTTAAAATTGCTAATATTTACTTACTTTTAAGAATGAACACCAAAGAGCAACCGCTGGATACATTAAGAACAGAAAATTGTAAATCCGAGCCAAAAATAGTTCTATTTTCAATAGGATTACTTACTCCTTTCAGAAAAATAGAGTATTACATGTAACATTTTGAAATAATTAATAACAAAAAAAGCTATTTTTTTAAACTTTAGATGATGTTTATCAAGGAAACAAGTTTGTTTAAAAATATCACACAATTTTTCGTTTTCTCAATTTTTTTACCAAATATATCGTGAAGGAGTCCGTTTAACCAGTGACATGCCCTACATTGCGATTGAAGATAACAAAATGTGTCCACGCAATTCCGAGACACCTACATAACACAGAAAGTACTACCTGGAGGCACATTACTTCTACAGCTAGTATTCCCCATCGATGCTTTTTTTTCATGATCAGGTAATTTATACTGACAGTAGCCTACACAATGACATTATACAGGAGATACAGTAGTTTTGTCAACATCTTTCTTCAAATGTATGGGAACATGGTCTTTAGAAATACAAATGTCAAATGTAACCAGATGCACAGTGGGAAGCTTATTCAAAAGATTGAGGGAAGAATCATTCAAATATTATTTGTATTTCCAAAGAACAGAAAACAATCCTTTATCAGAAATAATCATTACTGGGAGAAACCATGCTATTAAACAGCAAAAACTGAGTAAACATTTTAATAAATCAAGGTCAATTTTGTTTTAACATTTGAAATTTAAAGACATGATTTATCAAGAAATCAGTCACCTACCTGATAAAGAATTTATTTGAAAACAAATGTAGCCATTATTACACAACATAATTTCTATAAAATATTGAATAGTTCACTAGTTTAATTAATGAATAACACTCCCCTCCTTTAGAATCGAATACTTCTTCATTTTTCTTTGTTACAAATAATATACAATTTTCAGAATCTGCATACAGAAATAGTATTTGGGAATATCTATGTACCAGGTAATGTTTGGCAAAGCCACGAATTTCCAAATAAAAAATGGACTTACAAAAGAGTGTTAAGCAGAAATTGTCTGATTTGTTATTAAACGAATGGTACACTGTGAACTCTTCAAGTAAATGTGTAAATTATAAATTACAAAGGCGACGTTTCATTGATAACTGTTATTTTAGAACTCTGAATATATTGTCATTTAAACGTGTTATGAAATTAATCCCCGAATGTATTATGTTTTCAAAGTTGTGTAAATTTTATGAAATGTATCATTAAAAAAGTCGATTATAGAATATAATGTACTCCTCTTTATACCATGATGTTAATTATTATTATGATTAAAGTTCATTTTTCAAAGCCTCTTTATGTGTAACTGTATAATATGTTCATTGCAATTCTCATTTTGTCATGCATGTATGACATGAGTTTACTGAATAAACTTGAACTTGAACTTGAACTTGGAATATCTATGTACCAGGTATGTGCAGCATATTCTGGATCAAATAGCTCCTGAATACTACAAACCCGTGAAGTGGGTCTCAACTCCCTACATACTGGTAAAGAATACCATCAAAATGTAATAACATGTTGCAAGATATTCAATTAAACTGCAATGCTTTTCAAGTAAACTGCAATGCAAGTGTGTAATTAGGCAAATCTTACCTTTCGAAGATGTCATTGACAAATAAGAATCCATATTGTAATGAGGACTTGCAGTCAGATATAACCTTGTGTACATTTGTAACAGCCTCAAGAATGAAGTAAATAAGTTCTATTGTTCAGTGTAACTTAAATTGTCATGCTGAGGTATTATATAGAAATCTTTAAAGTATATTGATTTGATTTTGACAGTTTACTATAACTCAATCTGAAACAGTATATTCACAAAACCACAAGGTGTTAAAAACATATATAAAGTGTGTTCATTAATGCAAGGAGTCATAACTGGCAGAGTTATGATGCATTTACAAACATTCATGTCAACACATGTATGGCAGGTGAATTATAATGAGTTACTCTTTTTATAAAGAAAATTAAAATTTAAAATGGTTATCATGATTTCTTTCCATTTTTATCTAAGATGAAGACTGTATTCCTTTTGTTTTACAGAAAATATTATTATTTTATAAATTTTAGAAAAAAATCCCTGACAAGCTTTATAATAACAAGCTTTAAGTTGTCTGGCTGGAACAGTGGTTAGCAAACTTGCTTATCACCCAGGGGACCCGGGTTGGATTCCTGGTCTGGGCGCATGTGTTTGGTTTATGGTCACCAAGCCGGACAACTGGGTTCCTTCCGGGTACTCCCCAACAACACAAGACCAAACTCTAGCGTAGCATCGTGCCAATGAGAGTGAACATTTGACCCAAGTTTCATGAAAATCCTTCTAAGGGTCTATGAAATACAGACAGACAATGTGTCTGCGTTAAACACCATATGTCTCCACCTGCTGCAAGTAAAACTATTCAATCTTTAAAGCATGAAAACTGCAGCCATCCTAAAATCTTGATTACTAGTTTACCTCTCAAATTGAAAGCCATGCACAGCTAATACGTATTGAATATTAATATTAAAGCATAGGTAGCTAAAAGTTATAGGGCAAGCATAAAATAACCAGTTCTTGACTTTTACCTGAGTCTATTTCTGCACATGAAGAATGGAAAAAGAATAAAGAATATAAAATAGTGTTTAAGCTTAAGATGCGAAACAGTCATGTTAGATACTAAAACAAACAACCCTTTACAAGACTAGAGATTACTTTTAAAAAAAGCGCTTGTTTCCCCCATTGTGAGATCATAGCTGAGAAATAATTAATGATGGATGGACATGAAGTTTGTACTTTTGGACTGGAGGAAAACCAACAGTGACCTTGAAGTTTGGTCTATTCACCTATATTCATTTGTGAACATAACTGCATAAGATCAGAGATCTTAAAATCAATATGGGTCATCTACTAGTCATGATCAACTGGCATACCAAGTATGAAGTTTCTGGGTGCAAGCATTGTTAAGTTATTGAGAGGAAATCAATTATCAGCTTAAGATCACCGCCAACATTCTGTTTTTCACCTGAAGGTCACCATGACCAAGACCTTGACCTACTGATATCAAAATCGACATGGGCCATCAAGTAGTCATGACCAACTCGCATACCAAGTATAAAGGTCATGGACTGAAAGGATCTTCAGTCATTGAGCTGAAAATGTTTTTTTTTACCTTAAGGTCACTCTGGCATTGATCTCAAAATCAATATAGGCTGTCTACTTGTCATGACCAACCTACATACCAAGGGCAAAAACAATATGTTTTTCCATGTGGGAGACGTAAAAACAAAATACACAAAACAGGAGCGTAGCTAGGCCAAGTCTGTTGTTACCCAATACCTACTAAGTTACATGCATAACCCTTCATTACCTTCCAACTTTCAACAGTTTTGCAATGTTTTAATGTCACTTATGAAAATGATGTTATGGATGTGTGTATGTGAAATTTGGCCCCTGGAGAATACAAATGAAAGAAACAGAACATTGAATCACTAACTAATACAACTTTCAATAAAGTAACTTATGAGCAAACCTGAATCAAAGGCTGAATGTTTTGGTCTCAACATTCCAGGCTCCCTCGGTACTCCAGCATAGGGATCCCTCTTGAAGACCCTAGTTTTTGGCCCTGCCTGACCCACTGCCTCCCCGGCTTTATGCAGGTCAGTCATGGACCCCTTGGAAAACAGGACACCGTCACTCCTTGAAATGCTCACTTGACTATCTTCTCGTGAGGGTGGGGGAGGTGGTCTCCCTTGGCTGTCTTCCCATGTAGGTGGTGGAGGGGGTTTCACATCCACTGATCTGGGAAGGTTGTTCATGTCTAAGGACCTCAGGGAGTTGGTTGACTCCAGTGTCCGCGGAGGGGGTGGGGGCCCGGGGCTGCTCTTGCTCTCTTTAGTTGGGTTCATATAATCTTCCTGCTCTGGGATGTTAACATATTGTTGTACTTCGCCCTTTAAGGTCTCATATATGTCTGATGTAATGGAAGGGTTCTTCTTTGCAGGTAGTGAATCATTGGACATCTTGAACTCTCCAGGCTTTAAACCTGTAATGCACAGTACCATCACTTTACTCTCCATTTCAGTATATCTCAAGTTATAAAAAAATAGCATTCTACAATCAAGTATACACTGGCAGTATTCTATATAACAAATAATATAAAACTTACTTTTACAATCAATCACTGAGTATGACTGCTTCATACAAACATTTTTGCAATACAGTTTAAGAATTTGTCCATAATTCTAATACTGCTAGTGCCAATATTTGGTTACCTATGTTAAAAACATCCTCACAATCACACTAGAGTTGTCAATCTAGTGACTTGACATGTTAAATTGTCAAAAATCCCCTAACAGTGAGTTTTGTAAAAGCTGTTGGTGTGTTGCTCTGACCTTTTTGTGTATCATTTAGCTGTCTGAAGTTGTGTTTTGGCAGATGATAGATTGTAAGTCATATGTATTACACCAGTGCCGTAGTTACACTGAGGCACACCGAGGCAGCTGCCTCAATGTACACAAACCATCGACCAAAGATACTCCAGAATGCAGGAAATCGCTTCTTGCAAAAAACAGAATCCAGGAGGGGGGGGGGGGGGGGGGGGGGGGGGGGGGGGGGGGCATGCCCCCCAACCCCCATAGACCGTTCTGTCTCGGTGTTTTTTTTAAGTCTGGCTACGGCACTGTACACCATCATTGAATGTGGTTACTTTCGTTTTTTAAATCTAATACTTTTAAATAATTCCTCAGGCAAATAAAACAAAAGCAAAAACAAATTATACAGGACATGTGTATACTTCAAACCAGTCTAATGACAATAAACCAACCATCGTTATCTGTATGTATATACATGGTAACTCATGCATGCAGGTCTTCTTTTATACCATCTTTATTATCTATTGTTTTCATCTCAATATAGTTGCAATTCAAAGTCCGAAGTGACCAGATGGTGATAATGATCAGTATCTGCATCAGTCCTTGATTACAAAGGTTTCAGTTTTCCAGTGATCACCAATATAATGACAGAACATGTTACCTTTCTAAATGCTGCTGGTCACTCTGTTAGATGCCAGTGTATGCTGTATTTTATCATCAATCCAATACAACATATAATTGATGATAACTTTTTGGTAGTACGTTTAAAGTATGCAGGTGAAAATATAAGGTTAAAATCACTGACTGTAGCAACTTGTTTAAATAATCTAAGTCATTTAACAAAAATACATCTTTAATTAAATGAAGCATATCAGAGAAAAACTTAACCTCACTAAACGTCCTTGTAGTAACGTTTGACTGGTATTTAAAAAAAGTATAAAGCATTACTCACATCACAATTTGGATTAAAAACAAACGTAGCGAAAAAGGTAATAACTAATCCATACACACAATATGAAAATACATTAAACAAAGCATGTTAAACACAACATACAGCAGTCACTTTGATTTGGACATTCAGACGACATGAAGGAGGGTGACCGAGGGTGCGTGAATACCAGATGAGTCCATGTTGATGGATGGCTGCAGTGATGTCAATCATTCCATGACCCTGACTCAAGTTGCCCCTGGCTACCAGCAGTTGAGTATGAATGGCCATACCACAGTACACCAGCATCCTAATTAACCAATTGGAAAATGTTAATTGATTTGTATGTTTTTAACAAGTGTCATTAGTAAATTAATCATTTGTGTACACATGAATTAAGTTTTAAACCATATTAGATGACTAAGGGGGGGGGGGGGGGGGGGGATGGTTTAAATAAGGTTTTTGGGTCCTCTAACAAGAAAGTTGTAGCTATATTTAGGCTAAAATGGTGCATTTTCTTTTTTTAAATATATAGGAATAAAAAATATAAGAGAAAGAAAGTAATGAAATATGCCCCAAATGCACCATTTCCCCCAATAAATTTTCTTGGGGAAGTAGCCCAATCCACCCTACCAAAACTTAACATCTACTAATTTATGGTTACGCCCCTAAATTTAGCCCCCTCTAATATCAAATTCTGGATCCACCCCTGCTGTGACTGTATTGCACTATTGTTATAAAATCAGGCTGTCAAGTGACCCTTTTTAAAAAGTATGAGAAAAGTAGGAATAAAATTACCAAAAAGTAGTACTAATAGGAAATATTTTGTTTTGGTTAACATAATTAGTAAATAAAGACAGAGAATGCAACAGCAAAGTTTTTCAAAACAACAGTTTCATGTACACCCAATTTATCTATGTTACATATTAATGCATGTTAATGGGAAATACATTACCATTATGTTATGTTAGCCATTGCCCAAGAAACCTTCTAAAATATTAGAACGGTAATCCACCTTAATAAATGTATTCTTCAATAGTCATTGGGTATTGGAATGTTTTACTTTTATCATAAGTCACATATTGCAAGTTTTAGCATTAGCACAGTTTGGTTTTATCTGTCTGTATTTACACCTCCAGTTCCATTCCTTAAATGAACTGCCTTTCTGCAATCGCGTTATCATCCGATTTACGCAACATCTTCAGATCGCGAGTCACCGCCTAACAATATACATGGCAATTGTTTATCTTGTTATTGATGGTATTGTATCAGCAGGACCAGTAAAAAATAAATCAATATTTTAGAAAGTGTTAATTTATGATATGTTAAAATCAATGTATTTTTGCCATTACTGTTTCAATTTTACATTTCAAAAGAGACTAGAGTTTCTATTTTGAAAAAGCGCTAGTCTCCCCTATTGTGTAGTCATAGCTGAGAAAAAATAAATGATGGACATGAAATTTGTTATTTTGGACTGGAGACGAACCACCAACAGTGAAGTTTGGTTTATTCAACTGTATTTAATAGGGAAGATCTACTGCGACCTTGACCTTTGACCTACTGATCTCAAAACCAATTGGCGTCATCTACTAGTCATGACCAACTAGCATACCAAGTATGAAGTTCCTTGGTGCAAACGTTCATTATTTATTGAGCGGAAACGAAGTGTGACGTACAGACTGAAGGGCTGACTGACGGACTAATCACAAAATCAATACGGGTCATCTACTAGTCATGATCAACTTACATGCAAAGTATGAAGTTCCTGGGTGCAAGCGTTCTTTAGTTACTGAACGGTAACCGAGGGAGCATAAGGTTTTGTGCATGATTTGTGTATTTGGGACGGGCTATTGTGCTCGTCTCCTCGACTTATTGAGGTTTCAATGCAGCGTTGGTATATTTTATATGAAAATAGAAGGAAAAATTTCCAGGACTAAGCTTCGACCGCATGGGACCGCAGGTTCTCGAACGACCGGAAGTCGAGCATCTGCTGTTTTACTGTACTTGATCTGTAGTTTAATTATTGGGAGTTTCTTAGCCAAGTGGATTGTAACTTCCTTTCTGATGTCCAATAGCATTACCTTTTGCTCTCCAGTATCTAGTTTTAAAGTTTGTGGAGTCTTTCCACCAACTTTCGTTTTATTGTAGTCAAAATATTTCTCAGGATCTTTGACATCAACATCAAGCAGTTATGATTCATTGGCTACAGCTACCACATCTAGTTTCATGAATATGAGCAGCAAGGTTCTTAGAAGATCTGACGATTCAGCATACAATAGATATATAAGTGGTTCCTGCTTTTGAAACATGGTTAAGAAGCATTCAAAAATGGGGCATGTGCTCAAAAAGGAACTGGATTTCCATTAAAGTAGAGGCTTCAACATCTTGCATATCCTTTGATACCTCACATGGCACTGCATATTATCACTGAGAACATTAACATTGACAAAAGTTCTACAGAGTACTAAATCATGACAAATATAGTATTGTACTGACTATACTACTGAGATGACTGTTCAATATAACTAATGAAATCAATTCTTACCATTAAGTAAGCAGCCACAGGCTCCCAGAGTCTGTACAGTCTCTGACATCAAGATGATTCCAGCTTTTTTATGCACTCCTAATTGAACAGATCCTACAAATATACTACCATTTTCTAACTACTTATATAAGGTAATTGTGAAGTTCACAATTTGAACCCAAAAAGTAGGAAATTTCAGGAATTTTGGCCTAAAAGTAGGAAGAAATAAAAAAACTAAGGAAAAATAGGAAAAAGTTGGAAAAATAAGAACCGCTTGACAGCCTGTTAAATTTATTACCAGTTAAATGTATATATATGCTTTCCATTTAATAAGAAATTTGATCTGAAAATTATAACTTCATACTTTCACTAAATAAAACTGTAATATTTTTCCAACATATCTAATTTTAAAGATAATATCATTTTAAAGATAATATCATTTAAATACAGTTCAAACGGGCTTTGGCAAAATATAAAAAAAGATAAATAAATAAATTAAAGTCAAACAGATCATGATGGAAAAATAACATTATAGCAAGAGGCAAAGCATGGAATGAAAAAAATTGAATGTAATTAAACCTGTTCTCACTTCCAAATCAAACGTCAGCATGCACAGGGCTGGGACACAATTTCAATGACCTCATTTAGTTTGCATACCATTTAGCGCTTTTTTCTGAAAAAATAAATAAATATCATTTTTTATTCTTTTAGGCATATGATAAAAAGAAAATTTGATTGTTACAGTTATATATTAGTGAGGTAAAAAACTAAGATTTTTGTTTACACCGGTCTGGTACAAAAAAATTAAGGTTGGTTGGTTTTTTAAACACAGTATATAGCCCCAATATCACTTATATGGAGTATATATATACAGCAGACACTTAAATAGGACTCACCCATGTTTTGGCACCAACTTTTTTTCCGATAATGCATCCGAAAACACTCATATTTTACTGTTATGTATGTATGTATGTATTTCTTTAGACCTTGAGATCAAGGATAACCCGTGAAAGCCCAAGCACTTATTTCCAACTGGGTCCTTTGTTTTTGCAGAAGGGACAGCACACGGAAGAGACAGTGGTGGGATACAAGGAAGTCCGGGTGCAATACCCTAGCTCTTTTTTCGAAGAGACCCCTTGGTTCTTTCACGTGCAAGGTGTAAAGCACCGATACACGGGGTACAGCTTTCCTGGGTTAAACCAGTACTGAGTACACCACTTTTCCAAGCACTACCCTTTAAAGCTGCACACTCTCACAGATATACTGTTTTTACAACTTTGTTCATTTTTGTCTTGGAATGAGCAAATTTTGCTGTAAATTCCTGCATACCAATGATAAAAGATTGCTGACAAAAGATCAGTTTGCAGATTTTCATATTTCTGATCGAAAATTAATGATTTATGGCTTAAAACTAACGGTTTAAGAAAAATTGGCTTGTTCAAAGACCAAAAATAAAAAAAGTTGTCAAAACGTTCAATCTGTGAGAGTGCAGCTTTAAATGCCGATTGCCAGACAAGGGAGCCACTTGTACCAACTTTTAATGTCTTTCGGTACGACACGGCCAGGGATCGAACCCACGACCTCCTGCTCTGTAGGCGGACGCCTTAAACACTAGGCCACTGAGATGGTAAAAATACAGCACTTACACCTTAAGTATTTTAACATGCGACGTCAACCAAATACCAACAGATCCCTTCAGAGAAAAGCATGCTCGACCCTGAAGGGGTCCGCTGGTCTTTAACTCCTTTCGAATACCGCTACCGTAACTGCCTATTGCAGACCAATTTTTCAAGGGTGCTGGTTACCGCTGCTGTTTTACTGTAGGAATACTGTAGTCGACTGAAACGTACCGAAAAAGTAGGTACGTCCAGTTCCACAGCCGCAAAATACACATTTTCCTCGAATTTGTGGTACATTTTTCATTAAAATAAGAAGGATTGTGAATTTTAAAAACAGCATTAGTACGCTATGGTACTTTGTCTTAGAAACAGTTACTACACTACGGAATTTCTTTCAAATATAATAACCATGCAAAAATAAGCAACGGTATTTCTTTAAAAATCGTCATTCAACATTATTCGGCTCTGGCTTTTGTAAATAATAAAAGCTTTAATAAAACAGCGTGCTTATGTTGTCCTCTTGTGTCAAGAGTACGCTGTGGTATCACTGTTTTTAAGAAATGAGCAAAACTGCGCAGTGGTATTACTGTGAGATTTGTGTTATGGACTGTGTGTTGACTTCGATAAGGTAAACATTTCATGATTGAATTAAACTAAAATCAGTCACTTAGGTACACTTTGGTAGCGTTCTTGAATCTAGAAGTATGCAAAACTACGTAACGGTATTTCCTGTATAAACATAATACGTTATCAACATAACCCATGTCAAAGGCGACGTTGCCTTTGAAAGTCATTTAACGCTAGTTACGCTCCCTTTAACTGTTGAAATATTAGCTATAACTTTCTTATAAACCCAACCGGACATCTATTACCTGATCGCTATTAAGTTATCATGGACACTATAGTGACTACAAATATATCAACAGAACATCCATTACCAAATAGCTGTCACAGTTGCCATGAAAACCACTGCAATAGAAAATAAACCAACCAGACAAATATAACAAGGTCGCTATCAAGGTTATATTGGAACCACAGTGACCCCTCTTATGGAAGCTGTATGGGAAACCAGTACGACTTAATACAACATGCATCAATAAATATGTTTTGATGAAGCAATGATCAAATGGCTCGAACACCATTCAAGAATCGTTGGTGCTCCTAACAAGCCCACAAAAAGGATTTAAAATGTTCGTGTGTCATGGGGTATCTTAGGAATTACCAGGTGTACTTAAGTGGAAAGATAGAAGTAGGGTTGACTTAAACAGTTATAGAGAACTGAAGAGAAAACATCGCAGGACGAAAATATGTTGTATTGAGGATGCTCAGCAGAGGGGAACACATGGCATGAAATACCTCGGAAGGGAAGCACTGCATGGGAATAATCAAAATATGTGTGCAACCCGGCGACATGTTTCAATCCTATAATAAATAGCCGACAGAACAAGGTTTTGAGGGAAGAAGTAAATACAAAGGGAAAGTGGGAAAAAGCATGCATCGAATTCCGCAAGTTATTGTTTAATTAAAAAAGAACATGTGTGTTGTAGACAGTCATGACCACTCGTTTGTGGACCTAATTTGTGTGGATTGCCGTGGACATCTCGCTTGTGATTCATCATGTTAAAACGTCAACCCTCCGGATACCCATAAACTGTTTGAGAGAATGGTAATACCTTTTTTACAGTATATTACAAACATTCTGTAGAATGTTAAATCGTAACCATAATCACGTTTAATAACATATTGATCGTTGCATGTACCACCAAAATGAAACATGAACAATATATTTAAAAATCAGTCAGGTGTTTAATGTTTTATGTTTGTGTTTTAAGGTTGCAGAACAAATTATCGGCAGGAATAGCACACGCATAAGGAAATCAAAACAAACAAGCGCCATTTCTGAACTTGACCTTTTTGGCAATATGCAGTGCAGAGTCGGCTTGCACAAGTATAATTCTAATGTTTATAAAATAAAACTCAAATTATTTTATTGAAGGGAATGTTTTATTCCGTACCATGTCATTACCTCTAGAAAAGGCCGAATGGAGGTCAAGTCCAATAAGACTATTGCCCCAGAAACACCGAGGAACGAAAAACAGCAATTCAAGTATGTAAAACATTTTCAGTAATGTATGTGTTTTTTTATATTATTACATTTTGAAATGACCCTTAAATCGAACCAATGAACGGCCTCTTAAGTTCATGAAAATTACAAATACATTAAATTATTTCTACTGTTTAATGGCACATCTTGAATTTCAGAGTCTAGTACAAAAAAGTGCCGTTTAGACCAATCAGGTATTAAAATAAATTTTCGATATAGTATTGATGAAATAATACAATTGTCGCTAACGACGTGTCTTTATAACAAATATTCATCAATATGTGATTTCTTTTTACAGACCGATGATATTGCAATGCACCAGAAACTCCACTAGACTCTGTTGCCGTCTCGTTAATCGCATGCTTTGATTATACTGGTGTTGTTTCCCGTGACATTTCTTGCGATATTTTTTGGAATATAATAGTAACAGTAAAATTCTTTGATCTATATTTTGGTCTATGTTTTTCCTTTATATAATTATGAACATGTGTTCTTTGTTGATATAGAGAATAGTATTATCATTATTGATTATTGTCATGTTTGATTTTATCCCTATGTATTCCCCAAGTTCCTATGATGTAAATAAATTAATGAAATTCAATCCATGATCTATACATTTTATAACCTAGATGTATGAATGAATTGTGAATCCGTATTTGGATTTAAGTGTTTCAAGTAGACATTTATATGGGAAATGAATGAGCATGTGTGTAAAATATCATGATAGAGAATTGTTATCTTAATTCCTTTCTGATTTATTTGATAAAAAAACAACATATTGTTTCGTAATTGCTCTATGCATGTGTAAATAATAAAAGAAAAAAACTATGTATAATATAATGAAAACTGCAGGGACAAACTGTTGAACATTAAAAAATAAACCCTGTTTAGGGGTACAAGTCAAGGACCCAAACAACAATGAACTACCAAGGCGACCCGGGTTCGATTCCCGGCCCGGGCGCATGTGAGTTTGGTTAGTGGTCACCAAGCCGGACAAGTGGGTTTTCTCCGGGTTCTCCGGTTTCCCCCAAAAACACAAGACCACACTCTCGCGCAACATTGTGTCAACGAGAGTGATTTAGTATAAGCTATCATAGCTTATTTCACAATCGTGGTAAAATATATAATGGTTAAAGTAGCAATGAACTAGAGACACAAACCTATTTACACCACTTCTTAAATGATAAGTTTTACTTTTTGTTTTATAACTGAATTTTCCATGGAATGACACGTGCCTGGAAAACTGTGATTATTTGATGTCTCCATTAAAATTAAGCACGGTATTTGTACATACATGGTTTAGTCACACATGGCATTCCAGAAAGTGTTTATGTGGATTTCTTCAATTTACTCAGATTCAAGCAAACACATGCATAAATTTATTGAAATATAAAAAAAATCACAACATTGCCTTTCAAACATTACGTGAATCATTGTTCTTTTGAAATATTTTGGAAAACCTTTTTCTACTACTGTAGTACAAAATTGCTGTTTAAGAAATATCAAATACTAGCCGTAGCGTATTTATGAGGAAAACAACAGACATTAATATCGAGTTGCTACAAAAGTTAAAACTGCCATAGTGTATCTATGCACGCACACGTGGTATAATTTTAAGACTGATTATAACATTAAACGTCCCCGGCAATTTTAAAATACATATACATAAAAGGTTTGTACTAGAACTACCAGAGTGTATTAATGCATAATATTATCCATTATGTACTTAAAAAAATTGTTAAAAGAAGCAATTCCTATATCTACAAAACTCGCCTATAGTAGTTTTATAAACATTAAAAAGTAGCCAATACCGAAGATGAAAATTACCACAATCTACATATCACAGGATTACCATTGCGCTGTTTTGCATGTGCGTTTACCTACTGATGATGGTCTTCAATTAAATTACTACAACACACATCTACGGATATTGCTACATTTGTTCAAAATTCATCATATCCGTAGTGTATTAATGAGAGTTTTGTATTTTTCCGAAGTCAACCAGAGCGTAGTTATACCGATATGTCGTATTTATTTATAAGTGAATATTTTAATTGCCGTTACATAATAAAACCAATAAAATGCATTTTATTGTATTAATATGTCTATAAAAAGGTTGATGTAAAAGGAAAAATTAACATTTTCACTAGAACATTACCTTATTAGAGATAGTGTATATGTCACTTATTCGTGAAATGCAAACTTGATTAATAAGGGCATTATATTATATAATTTTATGTAATATATAATGTTTGTAATTAATTTCTTTAATTGTGTAAGAAATTTGTACTGTTTCGAAATTGATAAACATTTTACCTAATTGCTAACGCATTTTAATCGGGAGATTTAAGTCTCTGCTTTTAGCAAAACATGTACAAGATTATAAAAATAAGCGGTATTCCCACGCTGTACGATAGCGGTAATCAGAAGCCAAAAAATTTGAGTACGGTTTACACTGATGTGGTAGTTCGCGGGTGTATGATAGAGGTAATGGAGACACACGAATTTAGGGTCTGCATTAGGCGGCTATGTTAGCGGAAAGGATATACAGTAAATTCCCAATCCACACAGAGTCCGGGCTTTGCTAATTTGCATATTATCAACCAAGTAAGCATACTATGAACGTACTTCCGTCTATAACGGAATATTATACTATTAACGCACACCCGCCGCCTACAGCGGAACATCACAGTAAGAATAATAATCTGATTTAAGTGGGGATGCAAACTCAAACATGTACTCTTAATGACCAACCTGGGACGAATAATCCTACTCCCAGACCCAGGAGCAACGTGTAACGTTTATACAGTAAGGGTCGGGTACAGAACATTCATGTCGGTCAGTTTTTTATACAATGTACATAGCCCCTAGTCTTTACTGAAAACGTCGGAGGCAGCGTTGTCTTACTCTTTGATTTACTACATGACACAAATGAACTTTATTAACATCACGATTGTGTACCATTATACAATGTCTTGAAAGTAAAAAAGGGCCGTAATCATTGACTTGTTCAGCCAACGCTGTTTGCCGTACAGATCCGTATTACTCGTTCTCTGCGAACACGCTACTGTATGCTACAAGGTCCGTGACAATCGGAACTCCTCGGCCAGTATTGGGAATTGTCTATCTCGAAGTTTGCCGGAGATGGCCGAGTTGTTACGATTGGGTCCGTGATATAGGAGAAAGGGAGTAGCTCAGCAATCAACACTCATAATAAAATAAAAAAGAACCGTTATACCGATCATTCTTATGGATAGGGCAGAGACAGGGCATTAGATCTATGAGAAATCGTCCGAATTCACCTTTTATGTCGAATTAATAAAGAATAGAATGCACAAAAAATGCACCGTCTAAAAATATCCTTATAAGGGTAATAAGACAATGGTACGGCCATTGTTATTTCATTATTTAGTTACGTACAGAATTCCTACTTTTATCATTGATAATGTTATACGAAAAAAATGTCATTTAATTTTCAAGTTTAGCCATTAAGCAAAACAAATTTTTCGAAACTTTTTTTTCTGAGCATTGGTGAATCGGTTCCTCCAGTTCGTAAACCAAGCATACAAATTCGTAGCTAACGAGATTGGGGACAAGTCATAAAATACACTACCCATAAAATGTGTTTGTAATAACAGTATAAGACATATGTTTTTGTTTTGTAACTTGATGTTTCTCCTTTCTATTATCAGTATAAACACTTGTTTATAAAAATGTGTTATCAAACATATTTTACAGTATATTTTGCAATGATAATTTTGTTTATTCCATTTTGAGCACGTGACCCTCCATAGTACAACACTGAAACCTATCAAAACTGACGTCGCGTTGCGACGTCAACAACACTATTAGTATCAGTCCTTAAAGCTGCACTCTCACAGATTTACCGTTTTTCCAACTTTTTTTATTTTTTGTCTTGTATTTTAGAATATTTTTGCGTTAATATCTGCTAACCTGTGATGAAAGACTGCTGACAAAAGATGAGATCGCAGATTTTCATATTTCCATTCCAAATGTAATTTATTATTAAGGAAGATACATAAAACATCAATTTTGGGACAGAAATATGAAAAACTGAGACGTGATCTTTTGTCAGCCGATTTTTATCTATGGTTTACAGATATTTACGCAAAAAAATGCTCCTTCCAAGACAAAAAAAGTTGTCAAAACGTTTAATCTGTGAGAGTGCCTACGTTAAACCAAAAAAACTTCGGCCATAAAAATGTTAGCCTGAGAGTGTGAAGACCCAAACTGTGCCGAATTCAAGGCTTCAATGAGCCCACCATGCAGGGCGTGTTGTTTGATATTCCTCAGGAGAGGATCTCCGAACCTCCTAGGATTGCACATTCCATGCATCTTGGTGTAGGCCCATCTCCGTCAGTTACGATTAAAATCTGCATTGAGCATACACGTATGCTGTTTATAAAACTTAACTTTTTACTTTTAAAATGCATACGTTTTTTGGAATGAGAGATTGTTGGCTCAAAACGAGTAACACTTGTTATCATTTTATATTTTACAATATTGTTAGTGCACGATCTACATGTATATAAAACAAAGACGAGACATTATGACTCACATGGTGTTAACCCATACGAGTAAAAATACAAAGAAATCGGTAGGGTAAATGCACGAAGGATTGACTTTGGGTGTGTTAAATGTACATGATCTGAACAAACAATAAAAATCTGATCGTCTAGAAATGGCATAACTTGCTAGAGCTAAATAGGGATAGGCTGGACCTCTTGCCGTATATGTGATATGTTTTATTTCCGTAACTAGACACTAAAGCGATAAATTGATACACTTAGATGGTGATGTTATTATAAAGTAGATATAAAAACTGACCACATTTATGTAATATATAAGTATGTCCGTCGCCATAAAAACGCCTCTCTTAGCTAAATTTATACAACAGTGTGATAACCTATCACTTTTACATGTCCGTGTACTAAAATTAACTGCCGTCACTGTCGTATCCCCATCAAGTCCAGTATATATTATTATGTCGGAAAAGGTCTAACTTATACAGAGTGTGTATACTACGTGATAAATTGCGTCATAAATGCTACGTCGGAAGGCAATATTTTGATTTGAAAAAATACTTTAAACAAAGATAACTTGTCCAATTCTTCACCATTTAAAATGAAACAAAGCGCAGTCTACGCCGCTAACAGCGCCCCACCTTCGGGTTTTTACCATAGTTTGATTGCGAGTTTACTTTCTTAAAACACTTCGACAAACCTATTCAAAATACGGCCGTCTGACGGAGCACTGTCAACACATTATTTTGGAAACAGGTTTGTCGAAGTGTTTGATGAAATTAAGGACCTCATCAAATTTCGGAAATAAAACAAATGCGGGACTCTTTAAGCGGCATAGACTGCCCTTTGTTTCATTGAAAATGGTGTTGTAAATGAAAAGTTATCTTTAATTTAAGTCTTCATTTTAAGCAAATGTTTGCCGTCCGACGTAGCATATATGACGTAATTTATCACATGGTATACACACACTGTTATAGTTCAGAGTAGAAAATATTCCCGACGAATCTCCAGCGGGAGGGACAAGAACATAATTTTTGGACCAGGTATGGACAAAAGGAAACCACATATGTGCGAAAATATCGCACGGGCTTGGTATAAATGGTGACACATTGAGAGAAACACACATCCACCTTATTAAACTGATGCTTTTTCTGCTTTTTTAGTAATGCTATTACCGCGACCATTTTTCGCGACCATTACTACTATATGACCTTATTGTTTCTTCTTTAAATTCGGTTCTAACATTCGCCAGTATTTTGCCAAAATTGTCCAGGAGGCCGCGCGCAGTCTTCTGACCTTACTTATCATGAAAGTAAATGTCACGTTACGCCCCTCAATAATATCCATGAACATACATAATGTTCAAGGAAATACTGTGTACCTCAAAAAGTATTAAAACCCATGCAAGTTTTTGCTGTCAGAACCATTACCTACGTAACTATAAAAATACTACCTATAATTAAAGAAGAATGGAAGCGCAGATGATGACGCCCCGCGTAAATGAAAGAAGTATAAACCGATACAAGGTTAAAGTACATATTCTATGCAAGATACTTAAGTTCAAGTCTTAAAGTAAGAAATCATAAAAATAGAATAAAATAGCTTACTTACTTGGAAATGCATTTAATTGCATATCACGTACGCACGAACGAACATATACGTATATATTAGTATCACTCCTGTGTTCTTTGGCGGTTATGGCATGGGGTTACTAAATCCGGGTGGACTACCTGGCAATACAATATTTATTTCTTCTTTTTACAGAACAAAGAAAGTTTCGAATCTTAACAAATATTTTGTCTGGAAGTCCAGATTCCATTTTCGTAGTGTCTACTTCAGCATGTTCAAGTCACTTACAGATGTAGATATGATAAGTGTTCAGACAGATTCGTGTTTTTCGGGTTTGGTAATCACCCCTTTACGACGGCTATTCTTAAAGATTGTGGACAGGAGCAAATTAATTCCACAAGCTATTAATGTAAAAAGTATAACATATGCCATATATCGGGAAATATATTGTGAAGAAGTATTGCATATTTCATTAAACAATACTGTGTGCAGTTTTTAACAACCACCCCTTTCTGCACGGAGCCTTTTGGCACGTCGTGAATAAAAATCATTTCAAAGACTGTTTTCTGCCCATAGCCTTACTAAGCTGTATCTTATTGTGTGTTTTCCAATCATTTTGTATTAAAAAGCTATGTAGATTAATGAATTGTTATTTGGATCTTACGTTTTTCTTTTTTCCTTATGTTGTAATGTCCAAGGTGGTTGGGCAATGCTCAAGAAAAGGCGCATTAAGAAACGGTTTTAAGGTCAGAAACCTTTCTTTCTAAGCAATAATTGGATGAAATTCATACCTTTATATTTGGAGAAAACATATACTAGTACACATTTCTATCAAATGTAAAACTGATCATTGGTAACGAATAACGAATAACGAATAGTTTATTACGTACTACAAGGCCTCCAGCCCAAAATACACAGTATCACATTTGTTATATAGATGACATATTCATAATTTAAATAATAAATAGACATGCACATGTATGTACAGTAACACATAGAATGGTTATGAAACGATAACATTGGTGCATAAATAAGCATATAGGCAATATTTAAACATGTTTGTAACATATAATTATGTTCGTAATTGAATGTTGTTTTAACTTGAATAGTTGCATCTCTTAAAGAAAATGCTTTTAGTAAAAAGTTTGCCAAACAACGTATATATATGTTCTTCCTGATCACTCGACATGATAGCATTAAATAGAGCAACACTCACAAATGTATTTAGCCATTGTGGCATAAAATGTTCATTTCTCAAGTCGTTATAAAGTGGACAAATTAACAGCATATGTAATTCATCTTCGACAGTGTACACATTTCGACTTAAGCAAAATGGGCAAAATCTATACTGTCGTTCTATATTCACATGTCTCGAAACGGTCTTTCTATGTAAATATGGCATATTAAGTGTTAGATATTTTTCAATGTCAAGTAATGATTTAAATTGGCAATAATAGATTGCTTTTGCAGATGAGTTTATGTCAGCATTAAGTTTCTGTAAAGCATAGTCTTTCAGTCTTCGAGTGAATGCAGCCATAAATGTCTTAACATCACCGATTTCGTCTGCAATCCACGCGTAACCGAAACCATGTTGAAACAGTAGCTGTTTAACATGGGACGTCCAGTTGATTCTTCCTGCCTCTGACTGTCTACGCAACATCAGGTAACATTGCCGTGGGTATCGTTGTGGTGACATCTGTAGAAGTCTCGTCCAGTACTTAATACATCTTGTCATATAATTGACAAATAACGGTAATCGTCCACATTCACTAAGTGCGAAGAAGTTTGCTGTATTCGTATGCACTGCACATATTCTCTTACAAAAGTTTATTTGCACACTTTCTGTGTTTATGGAAAGTTCATAGCCCCATATTTCGGATGAATAACAAAGAATCGGCACAACCATTGCATCAAATAATTTAAAAGATTGCGAGGGGTTGAAATGTCCAAAGTATTTTTCATATTTATAAATAGTAATGAGTGCTTTTGAAGCTTGTTTACACAGCATATCTTTTGTCATTGACCAACTTAGTTTTGGAGTGAAGTATGTACCCAAATACTTATAAAAGGACACAACTTCAAGTAATTTCCCCTTATAATACCATTGTTCATTAGCTCTTAGTGGCCCACCGTAAGGGGTAAGTGTTCGGAATAAACCGATAGCTTGATAAAAAAGTAGGTCAAAAAGTAACAAGCAAGCTCAACAAAGCACTCAATTGACATTTATTTTAAAAAGTGTACACATGGTCCAAATTTTATTACTGTAGCTTCAAAATTAAAAAAGTTAATCAAAATGTAACTTGTCTATGTCAATATTGATATTTGTTTGCAAAACTATACTCATATTCCAATGCATTAGCTCAAAATAAAGTAGGTCAAAATGTCAAAATCAATGTCATCTAATAAGCACAATAAAAACTGTACATATATTAATTATTGCTGTAGCTCTTTAAATAAGGAAGTAGGTCAAAAGGTCAAAAGCAAGGTCATTAACGCACAACATTCAACACTGAAGACATGGTCCAAATTTCATTGCTATATAGCTTCAAAAATAAAAAGTAGGTCAAAAGGTCACAGTCAAGGTCATCTGAGGACAACATTGAGGCTTGCTTGCAAAAATGTACACATGGTCCAAATTTTATTCTGTTTCTTCAAACAAAAGAAAGCAGGCCAAAAGGACACAGTCAATGTCATAAGAAGATATTCGTTTTCAAACTGTACGCATTGTCCAAGTTTCATTGCTTTAGCTTAAAAAAAAGAAAATAAGTCATAAGGTCACAGTCAAAGTCATCCAAGCACAACATTGATATGTGTTGCAAACTGTACACATGGCCCATTTTCATTGATGTAGCATCAACATTTAGAAAGTTAGTCAAACGGTCATTGTTGAGGTCATTCAAGCACACCATAAATAATTGTTTTCAAAACTGTACACATGGTCCAAATGTCATTACTGTAGCTTCAGAAATAAGAAAGTAGGTCAAAAGGGGTTGGCCAGCATTGACCCCAGGGGCATAATTACAACAATCTTGGTAAAGAACCATCATATGATGCTACAAAACAAATATCAAAAGTATGCGCCTAGTGGAAAGTCTCTTGGATATTTGTGACCCTTGGGTTTTGACCCCTGGGGCATAGTTGGACAATCTTAGTAGAGGACCACTATATGATGCCTTATACATAATATCAAGGATTCCGGGCCTAGCGGTTTCAGACAAGAGTATTTTTAAACATTTTCCTATATAAGTATACCAAACTTTTGAACCCCGGGGCATTGGTATAATTTTAGCAAACATTTATAAACAATTGTGGTAAGACACACGAAAGACAGACACTGTTCCATAATATAAGCTCTCCTGGCCTTTGGCCAATACAGCTTCAAATCAACCAACCCTCTTTAACCGTAAATTAGACAAAGGCAAGGGAGAGTAAAACATAAAAACAACTGCACAATCTAAAAACAGGTTGTCTCTCTCAAATTATAGACTTGGCCAAACAAGTGTTTTTTTTTATTATTTCGAGGTCCATAATCCACTTGCTGGTTTTTGAAAGGAACCGAGCTCTCATGGATATCTAACTACTGTATAACTTTTATTAAGATACAATCAAACTGAAGACTGTATCATGTTCACACGCAATTTTTACAGACACACAGATGTATTGACGACTTACATCGTGCCATGCCATAAGCTAATCTGGCCAGTACAGCTAAAAACCATTATTGTGTTTAGAGTAATTGCCCTTTGATTGTTTTTATCTTCTCACCATACCTCCATATGTTGTGAAAAAAGGCAATCTAAAATTCTGACAACTTTTAAAATCAGTCAACTTGATATGCTTTGTCTTGTAAATCGCCACCAATCGTGCAAAGATCAATCCACTACAATGGAGTATACGTCTATCAACTGCAATGGAGCATATGTCTATCCACTGTAGTGGAGTGTATGTCTATTCACTTTAGTGGAGTATATGTCTATCCACTGTAGTGTGTGTCTATCCACTGTAGTGGAATGTATGTCTATTCACTTTAGTGGAGTATATGACTATCAGCAGCAATGGAGTGTATGTATATCCACTGTAGTGGAGTGTATGACTATTCACTGTAGTGGAGTATATGTCTATTCACTGCAGTGGAGTATATGACTATCAGCAGCAATGGAATGTATGCCTATCCACTGTAGTGGAGTATATGACCATCAGCAGCAATGTAGTGTCTATCCACTGTAGTGGAGTGTATGTCTATTCACTGTAGTGGAGTATATGTCTATTCACTGAAGTGGAGTATATGACTATCAGCAGCAATGGAGTGTATGTCTATCCACTGTAGTGGAGTGTATGTCTATCCACTGTAGTGGAATGTATGTCTATTCACTGTAGTGGAATGTATGTCTATTCACTGTAGTGGATTATATGACTATCAGCAGCAATGGAGTGTATGTCTATCCACTGTAGTGGAATGTATGTCTATTCACTGTAGTGGATTATATGTCTATCAACTGCAATGGAGTATATGTCTATCCACTGCAATGGAGTTTATGTATATCCACTGCAATGGTGTGTATGTCTATCAGCTGCAATGAAATGCATGTCTATCAATTACAATGGAGTATATGTTTATCCACTGTAGTGGAGTGTATGTCTATCCGCTGAAGTGAAGTGTATGTCTATCCGCTGTAGTGGAGTGTATGTCTATCAACTGCAATGGAGTGTATGTCTATCCGCTGTATTGGAGTATATGTTTATCCACTGTAGTGGAGTGTATGTTTATCCATTGAAGTGGATGTATGTCTATCAATTGAAGTGGAGTGTATGTCTATCAACTGCAATGAAATGTATGTCTATCAACTGCAATGGAGTGTATGTCTATCAACTGCAATGGAGTGTATGTCTATCAACTACAGTGAAGTATATGTCTATCAAATGCAATGGAATATTCGTCTATCCATTGTAATGGAGCATATGTCCATCAACTGCAATGAAATGTATGTCTATCAACTGCAATGAAGTATATGTCTATCAACAGAAATGAAATGCATATCTATCTATTAACTGCAATGGAGTAAATGTCTATCAACTTAAGTGGAGTAAATGTCTATCAACTGCAATTGAGTGTATGTTTTTCAACTACAGGGGAGTATAAGTCTATCAACTGCAATGGGGCATATGTCTATCAACTGCAATGTAGTAAATATCTTTAAACTAAACTGAAGTATATGTCTATCAACTGCAATGGAGTGTATGTCTATCAACTACAAGGGAGTGTATGTCTAACGACTGCAGTGGAGTGTTTGTCTATCTACTGTAGTGGAGTATATGTCTTACCATTGTGGTTGAGTATGTGTCTATCAACTGTATTGGGGTGTATGAATTTTAAATGCAATGGAGTATATGTATATTCACTGTAGTGGAGTGTATGTCTATCCACTGCAATGAAATGTATGTCTGTCAACTACAGTGGAGTTTATGTCTATCAACTGCAGGGAAGTGTTTGTCTATCCACTGTAGTGGAGTATATGTCTATCCACTGTAGTAGAGTATATGTCTTCCCATTGTGATGGAGTGTATGTCTATCAACTGCAATGGAGTATATGTCTATCAACTGTGGTGGAGTATATGTCTCATCACCTGTAGTGGAGTATATGTCTATACACTGTAGTGGAGTGTATGTTAATCCATTGTAGTGGAATATATGTCTATTCACTGTAGTGGTGTATATTTTTTCATCTGCAATGCAGTATATATATTTCCACTGTAGTGGAGTATTAGTATATCCACTCTAGTGCAGTAAATGTCTATCCACTGTAGTGGAGTGTGTAGTGGAGTATATGTCTATCCACTGTAATGGAGTATATGTCTATCGATTGTAGTGGAGTGTTTGTCAACTGTGATGGAGTTTATGTCTATCCACTGTAGTGGAATGTATATGCCTATCCACTGTAGTGGTGTGTATGTATATCCACTGTGATGGAATATAAGTCTATCCACTGTAGTGAAGTGTATGTCTATCCGCTGTAGTGAAGTGTATGCCTATCCACTGTGGTGGAGTGTATGTCTATCCACTGTAGTGGAGTGTATGCCTATCCACTGTAGTGGAGTGTATGTCTATCCACTGTGATGGAGTATAAGTCTATCCACTGTAGTGAAGTGTATGTCTATCCACTGTAGTGGAGTGTATGCCTATCCACTGTAGTGGAGTGTATGTCTATCCACTGTGATGGAGTATAAGTCTATCCACTGTAGTAAAGTGTAAGTCTATCCGCTGTAGTGGAGTGTATGCCTATCCACTGTAGTGGAGTAGATAGATAGATTTATTTCGGCATAGGAAGCATATACATAGTTAACAACATAACATAGGATAAAATAATGAGCATTATTAAATACTATATCACATACGAGAAAACTATGACATACACACCAACACCAAGGATAACACAAAAAAGGGCAAGCCCTTATTTCCATTGTGGTCCTTTGTATTGGCGGCATGACACAGAGAGGCGGACCTAAATATAATCATGTGTAAAAGTACTATTGAGTCATAAAAATGTATATCACAGTCAAATCTTGATTTAGTGACACTCCTGTTTGCAGCTAGGATTTAAAACACATTTCTAAAATTGTAAAAAGATATTAGCAAACAATTTAAAATCCTGAGCCGAAATAGGTAAAAACAATTTTAAATACTGTTCATAAGATGCCTTTTGATGGCAACCTTAAAACTTTGTAACCTGTTGATCTCCGTTAACTCTACAGGTAAATCATTCCATAGTTTAATTCCAGAGAAAGCAAAGGACTTAGAACCATGACTTTTGACTTTAGGTAGACAATACCCACCCTTTTGACTAAGTCTTGTACTATAATTATGTACGGAATCTTGCGAAATAAAGTGTTCACCCATGTAATCCGGAGACAGGCCATTTTTTATCTGAAAAACATGACACAACATTATCTGTTCAACTCTTCTGTGGACCGGTAACCAGCTAAGGGACTTAAAGTGGGATGGGTCAATATGGGCTCTGGAATCTAAGTCAAGTACAAATCTCATTATTTTATTTTGACAAGTTTGTAACTTATTTTTTAAAGACTGTGTCAAGCTATTATACCAAACAGAGCATGCGTAGTCATAGTGACACTGAATTAGAGACATAACCAGAAGTTTCTTGGTATGCTGAGTAAGAAACTCTTTCTTGCGGTAAAGAAATTTTAACCGAGAGTTGGCTTTCTTAAGAACAGACTCGGCCATTGGTTGATTCAATGGATGTACCAGAACAGGTTATATGCAGGTTAGATTGTGACCTAAGCTTTTGCTTGGACCCAAATAAAATTGACTCGGTTTTACCCAAGTGCAGTGACAACTTATTGTCCACTAACCATTGGCTGACCAAATCCATATCATCTGTCAGCGCCTTTTCAACAACAGATAAACTTTTACCAGATACCAGGATACCAGAATCATCAGCATATAAAAGCAATTTATTTTTGACCACAGCTGACATATCATTTACATAAATTAAAAAGAGAAGGGGTCCAAGGATTGAGCCCTGAGGAACCCCACATGTTATTTTGGAATTGGAAGAATAAGTACCAGAGACATCTACAAGCTGCTGTCTATCTGATAAATATGATTTGAACCAATTTAGGACGTCAATACTAAGACCTGATGCTTGTAGTTTCATTAAAAGAATGGAATGGTCGACTGTGTCAAACGCTTTCTGCAAATCCAGCAGCACCATACCAACAACATTACCTTTATCGTTTTCATACCTGATAAAGTCTGTAAGGTGAACTAGACAAGTATCAGTAGAGAAACCACTCCTGAAACCTGATTGTAATTTATATAACAGATCTTTATCCTTAAAATAAGCTTCAACTTGGTCATAAACCACCTTTTCAAGGAGTTTAGATACAACATTTAAAATGGACACAGGCCGGTAATTACCAACAGACAATTTGTCGTTCTTTTTATAGAGGGGAACAACTCTTGCAGATTTAAGATCATCAGGGACTTGACCTTGGATAAGGGATAAGTTTATGATATGAGCTAATGGACCAGCAATAACTGGGGATCCATCTCTGATAAAACGAGAAGGTATACCATCTAAACCAGTAGCTTTTTTGACACCTAATGAAGTTAAGTATTTAAGAACTTTACTTTCAGAAACAATGGAAAAAGAAAAACTGTTTGCAAAAGCACCCTTATTTGCATAATAAGTATTAACAAAATTCTTACTAAATTTATGCACCCTTTCTGGCAACTTTTCAACAAGTTTACATGCAACTGTTGTATAAAATTTGTTGAATGATTCAGCAATAAGTTTCTTTTCAAAACACACATTATCATCGATATTTAAACAAATATTTGAACCAGTTGAAGATGAACCCTTCTTGGAAGGCAAACCAAGATTTTTAACAGTTTTCCATAAAGAGGTTGAGTCATTTTTGTTCTCCTCGAGTGTATTAGTAAAATATTCCTTTTTTGATTTGACAATAAGATTCTGAACTTTGTTTCTGAGAGTCTTAAATGATTCATAATTATCACAGTTTCTATCACATTTATATTTATTAAAAGCTTTATCCCTATCATTAATCGCACTAAGAATGTCTGAGTCAATCCATGGTTCTGTTCTCTGTTTAATTCTAGTCTGTTTCACAGGAGTTATATTGTCTATCACAGATAAAAGTAACTGTTTAAATATATTCCAGGCATCATTTACACTATCACTCAGCAAAACAGGAGACCAGTCAGTAGCTAGAAGACTAGCCTGAAAGTCATCTTTGTTATAATTTTTCAAAGATCTTAAAGTGACATTGTTATGAGAACAATGTCTACACTGTATGTCTATCCACTGTAGTGAAGTGTATGTCTATCCACTGTAGTGGAGTGTATGTCTATCCACTGTAGTGGAGTGTATGTCTATCCAATGTTATGGTGTGTATGTCTATCCACTGTGATGGAGTATATGTCTATCCACTGTGATGGAGTATAAGTCTATCCACTGTAGTGAAGTGTAAGTCTATCCACTGTAGTGGAGTGTATGTCTATCCACCGTAGTGGAGTGTATGCCTATCCACTGTAGTGGAGTGTATGTCTATCCACTGTAGTGGAGTGTATGTCTATCCACTGTAGTGGAGTGTATGTCTATCCACCGTAGTGGAGTGTATGTCTATCCACTGTAGTGGAGTGTATGTCTATCCACCGTAGTGGAGTGTAAGTCTATCCACCGTAGTGGAGTGTATGTCTATCCACTGTAGTGGAGTGTATGTCTATCCACCGTAGTGGAGTGTATGTCTATCCACTGTAGTGGAGTGTATGTCTATCCACCGTAGTGGAGTGTAAGTCTATCCACTGTAGTGGAGTGTATGTCTATCCACCGTAGTGGAGTGTATGTCTATCCACTGTAGTGGAGTGTATGTCTATCCACTGTGATGGAGTATAAGTCTATCCACTGTAGTGAAGTGTAAGTCTATCCGCTGAAGTGGAGTGTAAGTCTATCCACTGTAGTGGAGTGTATGTCTATCCACTGTAGTGGAGTGTATTTCTATCCACTGTAGTGGAGTGTATGTCTATCCACTGTAGTGGAGTGTATACCTATCCACTGTAGTGGAGTGTATTTCTATCCACTGTAGTGGAGTGTATGTCTATCCACTGTAGTGGAGTGTATGTCTATCCACTGTAGTGGAGTGTATACCTATCCACTGTAGTGGAGTGTATGTCTATCCACCGTAGTGGATTGTATGTCTACCCACTGTAGTGGAGTGTATGCCTATCCACTGTAGTGGAGTATATGTCTATCCACTGTATTGGAGTGTATGTCTATCCACTGTAGTGGAGTGAATGTCTATCCACTGTAGTGGAGTGTATGCCTATCCACTGTAGTTGAGTGTATGCCTATCAACAGTAGTGGAGTATAAGTATATCCACTGTAGTGGAGTGTATGCCTATCCACTGTATTAGAGTGTATGTGTATCAACTACAATGGAATATGTCTCTCAACTGCACTGATGTGCATTGTGCATATGTCTATCGACTGCAATGCAGTATATGTCTAAAAGCGTCTTGAACGATAGACTCAATATTGAAACATCTCTTATTACTGAGTATAGAGGATATAAAATTCCACCACCTCTTGGACCAAACCTGTTTAAAGTTATATTCAGAAAAGAGACCAATGTTCTGGCAAGCACTTTTACAAACTTGTTCGAGGACCACTCACTAATAAAGTGTTACGCCAAATATCTCAGGACTAAGCTGTCCAGGTGCAGACAAAAATATGTTTCATTTCGTTTTCCCATAGAAACAATGAGAGATATAAAGGCAAAATGAAAAAAATTGTTTCAGAATTTATTGGTAAAAGAATGAAATCACAAAGAACAAGATAAATGTGTTTGTTGAATGATATAACTGAATGATATAACATTCACTGGCATTATCATGAAACAATGAAGTACAGTCTATTTACTGCCTATTTTATAATATATATTTATTTCACCATTAAGTTTGTACATGTTATTAAGACAGGGCTCAGGTGTATACATAAAACAACAGAGTGAACCCCATTGCTTGTCTGTTGGTGCTTTTCAGTAAAAAAGGCATAACTTGATAATTATTGAAGTTGTGGGCCTTGCTGCACATGAGCACATTGTCACTCGTTACATGGTTACAAAGTTTTGTGTCATTATCATAAATGATTATTAACATATGGCCACCTTGTTTCTACGGGACTTATTCCAACTGTCAAGGGGCATAAATTGACAATTAATTAAGCCACTGTTGTTGACCTAGCTACACATTTGTATACTGTCCCATGTAACATGTGTACAAATTTTAGTTTAAACTTTATTTAATTTTACAACGACTGTGAAACAAGCTATAACAATATATATTAATCACTCTCGTTGGCACGATGTTGCGTGAGAGTGTGGTCTTGCGTTGTGGGGGTAACCGGAGTACCCAGAGAAAACCCATGCGTCCGGCTTGGTGACCACTAACCAAACTCACATGCACCAAGGCCGGGAATCGAACCCGGGTCACCTTGGTGAGAAGCGAGTGCGCTAACCACTGCGCTAACCGGACAACACAACAAAGTTTTATGTGTCATGGCAAAATTAATGTATCAAGGGACATTATCTGACCATTTTTTAAGTAAGGGTTATGAGCCTTGCTTTAAATGGTGCGCACAACATGTGCAGCAAGTTTCCTATAAATCTTAAACACTTAATTAATTATGGCTAAGGTTCAAGTTTTTGCACACTGACGGCAGCAAGGGCATCGAAACAGCCAAACACACTGAGGGCAGCAAGGCCATCGAAACAGCCCAAATATTAATTTTAAAAGAGCAACAACAGACAAGCCAAAACCTGTCTGTTACATTAACCTTCAAAATCAACACAAAGCAAAACAACAAGTATTCTCAATCACAGTGTTTTTTTCTAGTCAACCAAGAACTAATTAATTATGGCTAAGGTTCAAGTTTTTGCACACTGACGGCAGCAAGGGCATCGAAACAGCCAAACACACTGAGGGCAGCAAGGCCATCGAAACAGCCCAAATATTAATTTTAAAAGAGCAACAACAGACAAGCCAAAACCTGTCTGTTACATTAACCTTCAAAATCAACACAAAGCAAAACAACAAGTATTCTCAATCACAGTGTTTTTTTCTAGTCAACCAAGAACGTATAACTAAAATTATTCAAGCCTAAATGAGCTTGCCACACATAATTTGCATATTGTCGGTGTTTACTAGTGCACATTCATCTCTAGTGCCAGGGTAATCTGACATAAGCCATTGAACGTCATTCGTTAGTAACTAGTGCTATGTCAACAAATAAATGCAAGGTTAAACAAAACAGACAACAACTGACACATTCCGGGCAACACCTGACACATACCAGTGTGTTAAAATTACAATATCTAGATTTAACATATCACAGATTTTACACAAATTACAACCACACAAAACTGTAATGTTCCAAACTAACAGCTAGTTGTTAACAAAGTATTTATGGAGCTTTCTGTAAAGATCAGAAGAAATTTCTAAACCAACGATACTAGATGAAAGGATTATTTACATCAAACTTTTTTGAAAATACTTTTTTGAACACCACTAACTGCCATACATGGAAACCTTTTCTTATGGAACAGTTATTTGAATATAATTTGTTTTTGTAGTACATCAAAAGTGTAAAAGGCATTGTTTTCAATTGTACCCTGAGACTCAAATTAAATATGAGAATTATTGCGTGATTCTGGGCCTTCAAACATAATTATCTCAGCTCATACAATATATTGTAAAAAATGTGTTATGAATATTAACATGAAAACTTCATGTATAAATATTAATTTTGAAAGCCATTATCAACTACATGAACACACAACTTTAACACATGGAGAAATCAGCAACATCAAACATCAAGGATATGTGTATTTCTATAATAAATGTACCAGGGCCCAATTTCTTGAAACTTCTTAAGTCCCTTATAACAGGGGTTAGGGTTAGGGTAATCTAATTATTTTTGGTTTTTAATAAATTGCATAATATTAACTTCTTTAAGAGTTTTTATACATTAGATAAGATTATCTTTATTATTATCACAATAAACCATTTATCATAATTCAATTTAAGTATGTATTTTGGCTAATTGAAATAAGCTATTTAAGCCTGTTAAGCTTAAGAAGTTTCGAGAAATTGTGGCCATGCAGGTATATAATTAACTTGGTATTGCAATGTACATTCAAACAGAAAAAGCCTACAAAACACAATATAAGTGTCATATCCTTGTCATCAGAATACAATTTTCAAAATATTTTATGTTCCTTATACAAAAAGGTAGGTTAACAATTTCCTTCTGTTTATAGCAGACATTAGCCAATTATTGTTGATATATAAGTAAGTGTCATATGTATGAACAATCCAAATACAAATATCTGACCATAGGGCAGGTGCGGAAGTTTGTTACATTATGAGCAAACATATCAGTGATCCATTTTCTTATATACTTTAAAACTCTAAAGTTTTATATTATCTTAATTTATCTTATATATATATATATATATATATACAAATGTTCAGTTTGCAAGGTTATATTGCAATATAAATTCGAAAAAAGGAGAAAATTCAGCATCAATTGCAGTTATGATTTTTCCAGCACTGGTAAAAACAAATTCAAAATCGAGTATACAAGAAACACATGTTTTTAATTTATTAATGTTTTATTCAAATGCTCATGTTATCATATTTTAGATTAAAGTTTTCAGGAGAAAACGGTCAGTGAGGACGAGAAAATTAATTGTGAAATAAGCTACTGTAAATCAAAAAATCATTCGAGTTTCAAGCTTATAAAAAATGTTCCAATGAGAATGAGCAATGCCATGATAATGTAAATGCCAACTGTAACTAAGAAACTGGTCATATGATCATAATCCATGTCACATAACTACACATAAATATTATAAATGTAATGATAATTTAATGAAAATAAATGCAAACAGATATTTCTTCACACATAAGGCAACATATTTTTAACTGTCTCATTACAGAACTGTCAAAACACTTCCTCTGGTCACATGACCATGAATGATCAATCTACAGTGCACATCGCATGATCACATGACCATTAACAACATCACATGATCAATGCAGATCACATGACCATTTTGTACATGACATGAGCACATAACCATAAACAACATCACATGACCATCAAGTACATGACATGATCGATTACATCCAATCATTTCCTTTAATTGACATCACATGATCACTGGTGACGTGACGCGTCTGACGTGGACTGGAATGTATCTTGGGAACTGTCATGACTCGACTGGCGCACAATCGTCTTAACAATTTCATCGTGTTCCTGGAGTAAATGCTCTAGCTCCTTCTTGCGCTGTTTAGCATCTTCCTGAATTGCGAAATAAAATAGTAGTGAATTATTACTATGTAATACCATACGCATTCGGTGTATTAAAAATCTCACATTTTTTCTTACTTGCAATTTAAATCAAAATTCCTGAGCTAAACAACACCTAGAAAGGCACCCTGAAGTTAAGTCCAATTTACTGTATCAAATGCATTCTCATATTCTCTCACTTATTATTGAATTATTACTATTACAGACCACTTCAAATAAGAAAATAATGACATCATTCTGCATGCATAGTAATGTCGACATGGAATATTACAGAATCATACCGTAATCAATCAGAACTTTAAAAACAATGTTAAAAATCAACAACAACATGGCATGCATTTCTAACTACTGTATAGCGTGTTCTAGTGGAATATTGTTGATAATATGTTATTATTATAGCATGTAGACATATTAAAAAAAAATGATTTAAATAAAATTGATGAATTCAATATTTTTGAGTCAATTGCCAACTTGAATAGGTCTTTCATCAATGAAAAGACAATGATTGCATGTATAGTGTGTATAAAAACAGTAGTACTGTATAATTATTTACTTAACAAAACAGGAAAAAGGCTAACTTTATAGATTTATGTCTTTGCTAATAAAATAGTTTTAATAGTGAACTTAACATTTTAATGTTTGAATGTTCTTGTTTTGAAAAGAAGTTCATGCCAATTTTTTTCCAAATCCTACAGAAAAGTGATAGTCATTTCCACTTTAACATTATAATAACATCCATCATTGATAACTAAAAAACCTATCCATACAATATCTTCCTGTTGACTACTATTTTATTACAACCTATGATGTGCACAAAGCAAAAAGCTTAATACACAGCTTGAGTACAAAATAACTGCATTTCTAACATAACAAATATATGATTTCTCCAAAAGTACAATTACATATTTGACATTGTCAATGATGTTATGTAGATATACAATTAAAAGATAGAATGTTAACCTGTTGAAATCAGTTCTTAAATAACAACATTGTGTTGTCATAGTGATTTTGAAAATGTACACGACATGGTTCCTTCAAGGACTGTAAATTTCCCTTTATTCCAAATAATATGTTTAAAGTAATAACATAAGTTCCAACATTTCTTATCATGCAAAAACATGCAGTTAAGGAAGACAGCCATGTTAGAGTTAGACTGGGTATTCTGTTTATGGTTGCTAGGGTAACCTGTTGCTATGGATACCTGCATGGATGCAACTTTAGCCTCAGACTCTCTTGCTTTCTCTATGTCTAACTCCCCTGAAAATTCTACAAATCAAAACCCAACACCACATAAATATTTATCACAACAATTTTCATACATAAAATGGTTCAATCATTATCAACATCATTTCATTCCAGGTAACTCAATTTCAACAAAAAATATAATAACCAATATGTATACTAAATCAAAATAATTGTTTATAATACACAACAGTCATGAACAGATAATTGAGGAAAAATTGAGCATGGAGTCCCCTCTTTATAAAATTAGAATTAATCACAATCATACAAACTACATTTTGAGCCAATGAAACAGCTCATTGGCATGTATGTAGTACCGCACATGAAACCTTAAGAATTTCAACATTCAGCCGGCTTTTCAAGCTCTGCCTACACAGAATTATAGTCAGTTATAAAAGCTCATCGGAGCTAATGTTGTCTGTATATCTGTCTTGCCGACTTTAAATAAATCTTATCTTATCTTATCTTAGAATCTGAGTAAGCATTACCATATTTGGAAATGTATTTTTAGTGTCTGTAACAGTTCCTTCCCTTTCAAAACATATTGCCTTATGGTATTGTACATTGTTTCATTCACATTCATTCAGAAGATATTCATTTGTGTGGTCATTGAGGCCCTTGAAATCAAAATTAAATATTATTGATATTAAAAGTTGTTTTTTAACATAATACTGTATTATACTGTGTATAGGACACATTTTTGCCCCATAATTTAATGAATCTTTTTTTTCCGAATACCATTTCTGGCCGAAATTGCTTAAACATAGAAATAAATGGAAGAAAAACGTGTTTGTTAACATTTTTAACTTCAAAAGGACGTTACTCACATCGATTGATAGATTTAGCTATACTGGCAGTGTATGATCGGGAACGGTTAGCATCACTCAGTTGAGTCTAAATAAATGCAGTTAATTATTTTATTTAATTACGTCTCGATATTGTATGACAGATTTTACTTATTATGATTCTGTATTAAAATAACAAATAAACATGCGTATGTGACCTGGCATAATTGTGCTGTCAATGTGTGAATTCGGTGTGAAAAACTTACTCTGTCTTAGGCATGATACAATGTGTATGTAATACCATGATGAAGGTGTTGACATGTTGATAACATTTATGTACAATATACGGCTGGTTTTACAATGCGCATCAACAAAGAGCAACATCGGGGAGTGTGATTATTATTCTATTACCGGGTAAGAAATTTGCCATTTTCACGATTTACTAAATTTGTTAAAAATAAAATGGTGCTTATTTTGACATTTTTTCACTGCGTCCTATCTATGTTTTCAGGATTGTTCACGTATTTTTTTCCCTGCGTCCTATCCATGCTAACGACCTAAACACAGTATAATATGGTACCCTTCATAATAAACATGCAGGAAATATTGTCTTGGTGGTATTTGTGTGCGCTAAATTTCTCTTAACAAGCATGCGCGAACTGCTGTATAAATTATTAACTAACAAATAAATGAAAATGTGGCTATTGTTTTTGTCACAGACCTTCTAAATAATTAAATCATGACCTGTTTGGTGACACCATTGGCGGAGACATGAACATCAACACTAAAACCAGTTATACGGTACTACCGTAACACCCATTGTCAGGGCCCGTTAGTGTAACACGACTAATTGCGCAACAAATATTAATAACTACAAGATCTGTCACATTTTATTATATGACGTACAACATCCCCTCAAGACAATGAACCTATGATAGGTGAAGGCTTCAATAACCTGTCTACATCATAGAACTGGGGAATATCAATAAAAACCCTGTCTCCTCTTATCATTTCATAAGTTATATTTCCAAGAGAGCTTTATCCGATAAAGTGGCAGCCAGGTGTCGGTAATATCAGGAAACTCTTGCTTTCTACGTACATTTCAAAACCTATTCTGCAAGATAGTGTTACTATTTTTATAGTATATCAAAGAATTGTTAGATTTGCTAGAAGGTACGAAAGCCTTTTATATTTTATTTGTCACTTGCTTCCTTCTGACACACCTCAAGAATTATATTAGCATGGTGTTACTATTCCTAACACTGTCTTATATCATAATTATGATGATGTTTTAAGTAATACTGTTTGAAATAAGCAGAAACATGACTGCTGAAAATGCGATGCTCCATAATGGTTTATATCCAGGGAAAAGAATGAAAATTTTATCCAATGAGAAACCTGTAAAAGAATGCCAGTTTATTAAGCTTGTTAAGTGTTGTGCTTTCAATCGATAAGGGGCATAATTCAATAATTATTAAAGTGAATATTTCAGTTTTTGAGTTATGGCCAAAGTTAAAGATGCTCATGCCGACAAAGTTAACAATAACACAAAAACTATCACATTGTTTTATACTTAATGAATATGAATACAGGTCTTCCATTACAGGAAGAATATTTTTTCTTTAAATACCTGGAAAGGCACCCTGAAGTTAAGCCCAGCTAAAACTCCCATAATTAAACATTGGAAGTACAAATGTATGCTACCTCATGGCCTCATTTTCAATAGCTCTTGGAAGTAAAATACAATTTTGTAAAGTAGACTTGTCATAGTTGCAATTTATTTAATTTTTAACAGAAAAGTTCCACTCAAGTGAAACAATTCTTCGTTTTCGAGAGACAGAAACTTTCACATTTCAAAGAAAAACTGCAAAAACTTATGACAAAATTTCTTAATGGAAGCCCTTTATGACATCCCTAGCTTGTGGAAAATAAAGGGAAAAGGGTCAATCTACATTTAGGAACAGAATAAAACAGGTGTCATTACAACAGTGAAATGTACCGGAGATTATATAACCAGCAACACAGTGCATGTTTACATCATCAAGTGCTCTGGTAGTTAATACAATGCTCACAAAAGTGACCTATGCCATATAGCAGTCAGCTCTCAATATATAGATGCAATGACAACCAGAATACAGCTGTTTTTGTACCTCAGTAAAGGAGACACCCATTACATAGAGCTCAAGCTATTTAGATATACTATAGTCCTTTTTAAAGATACCGCCAGCTGTCACATTTTACACTGAGTAGTTTTGTCTGTTCAAAGCAATGAAATTGTGATTTGAACTAGACAGAGATAAATATTTTGTTGGAAAACCTGGCTATATAAGGTATCTACAAAAAGGTCTACAGCTTCAATTTGTAGCTGGGACATTATATCTTATATTTCACTGTTCTAAACAAAGTGTATTAGTTCATTGTACACACTGAATGACAATTGTTACTAAACAATTATGCAGCTATTAACAGATTTGTTGACTTTGTCAGGGAAAAAGAGGCCTGTACAGGAAAAGATGACATTTTCAACTTTGGGAAGTTTAGTCTGTTTCATAAATAGTTCATTACAGCTATTATTAAATACATTTGAAATTTATCATTTGGTCAAGATTTGCCAAACATATTTATGGATTGGTCAAAATATACCCCATATAATCACTTTTAACCAATCAAATATTTTCAAGGTGTAGTCCTAAAAAACATGCTGCAGAAAACTCATCAAAGTTATATACAATTTGCTGCAGTTTTTGCTTATCCATATCAGTGAATAAATCTTTTCTTTTCTTGATAATGTAACTGCCACTTAAGGACTTATTTTCTCTGACGATGTTGCTAACATTTGGTGTATTACCTGCATCATCCAGGTAGATTTCCTGTTTCTTTCCATCCTCATTCTCAAGGTCAAGCCGTATTGTGCCATTGTTGCTGGTCTGGCGCTGTGGTGGGTCCATGATGGGCGTATTGTGTGTGAGTCTACCAGACCTGCCTGTACCAGACTCTGACGATGGTGCTGTGTGTGTGGCGTGTCCAGTTAACTCGCCTTGGTTTGCTCGCTCTTCACTGCCACCGCCTCCTAGTTGGACACCTTCTGCTCTTAGCTCTAATGGCCCACTGCTGTTTACACCTGTAACATTGCGAGGTGATCACACATTATATTGACAATCTGAAGAGACAGAAAAAATTGTTTTAAACATTCCTCACTTTTTTTAAAATACAATTGTGTATAATAATGAACCTTTTGGACCAATTGTATACTTTCTCATTGCATTGGAAAATAATGTCAAAAAAGAAAAACCTAGAAAACCTAGAAAATAAACTCTTAAACCCTGGAGGTCTATGTTCAATTTTACATAGGCATTTTTAAGAACACGATTGCATACAATACATTTATGTCCATATATATGAAAAACATTTTTGAAATCAACTGTCAGATGATATTTTAATTTCTAAAGATGATTTTTTTTCTTTCTTTTTGCAGACACATGGGATAATAGTTCTGCTGGAACACGGAATATCGGTCTTATGTTACAGAGAAATTCAGTTTACTACGACAATGTAAAGTGTGATTTATTGCTAGACAAGACATACGCAACAAAGAAAGCCAGCACGAAGAATTTTCCGAGGTTATATTATGCATCAAAATGTCAAAATGCACTTATACATCAAGCCAGTAGATGCAGCCTGTCAGGTTTATTCTCCCTTACCATTAACATTAATTAGTCCAGTGGATCCTATAAGTAAATGAAATAATCCATTTCCCTGTGTGATTGATTAATTATAGAAGCCACAAATAAGAAATTTTATCATTCATCCACCCTACCAGGAGGCACATGCATTCTCTCTATCAGGCATAAAACAAGTGGGATCGGCCAATTCAAATATGGCATACATCAAACAGACTAGACAAAGTTGATCACAAAACATATTTCGGCTACCAAGTACAAAACTGTGTGTGTTTATATTACTTGAGTAACAAAGCTACAAACTCATAAGGACACTTGACCGTTTTCCTATTGAATCTACTGATAATAAGTTGAGGAAACATCTGGAAAAATACTTATGTCATCGCAATATAAAATATTTTTTTATCATAAAAATGAATGAGAATCACAAGGTTTAGAATCTTTCTAATGCATCCTTGTACATACAGATAAACACATGGAAAGGCTTTGTCGTAAATTTTTGCAACATCACATGTACTAAAATTATATAATTGTTCACATCATTTAAAAAGCTTATTCTAATTCCAGATTTAATGTTAAGTTACGTTTCATCATCTTTGTATCTCAATAGAAATATGAAGAGCAAAGCAGTTTGTATTTTTTATTTTGAAGAAAATATCTTTCAGTTTTGGACTGTTCTTCCATAGACATCATTTTTTAAATATTATTTTTCAACTACTTGAAATTATAAATAAGAAACATGCAAGATATTAAAATTATACATACTTGTTCAAGTTTTAGATAGCAACAATACTTTAACACATTATGCTTTACCTATGACTTCATCCAATACATTCCCTCCACTTTCTTTGCTGATGACAGTACAACAAACAAGTCAAATAGCAAATGACAATCATAAATTATTTTCAGTGTTTCTTTACAGAGGTTTGACAGTTTTTAGCACATTGTTGTAAAACGCGGAACACTTGTTGGCTATTTTATATGACAGCACTCTACTTATAGCAAGTTATTGAATAACTGTGAATTGCAATAAAACTGTGTTCATCCTTTTCATGACATTCCATTTGGTAAACACTTTCAGTGTATAACATCTAGGCATCGGGCAATTACTTTTTTTAAATTAAATGTTAAACCATTCAAACATGTTAATTAAAGAAAGTAAGTGCTTTTAAGTCTCCGGCATGAACAAAGCTGCACAGGAATAACTTATCTACAAAACAATTAATTATTTAATAAAACTTTATTAACTATTTTAGAAGAAATTTATGAGTGCACTTCTTAAATATGTCATAATTGAAATGCTTTATTCGTAGATCAATGCTTAATATGCATGAAAATGAATAAAAAAATATATTGCTGAAAATAGCATGTGAATGAATGAACATGTTAATTTGAATTCATTTTGATACAAATTAACATAACTTCACTTATCAACATTCACATTGTCTGAAACTAATGAAAAAAGATATGAATGCTATTTCCTGTTCATACATAATAATGTTACCATGCTTCAGGCACATTTCTTTTATCCTATCAATCTAACATATTGTTTGAAAATCTTTCCACAAGAAAGCAAGAAAAAACAAAAATTATCCCATTTCCAATTCCAAAGTCCACTAGAATAATACACCAACTTACCTGAAGCAATGGCGAACAATCAAAATAACAAAAAATAGTTTGTTTTAAAAACTTATCCAAGGCTGGAGCTTCGAGCTAACATGTGAAAGCTATGTAGGAGACATTTCCCCCCATTCACTTGTTTTACAGAGCATGGGGAATGACGTCAAACAGTTAATGATATACTAAAGATATGCCCCATCTTATTTTTCCTGCTAAATATAATTATTTATTTTAGGAACATTTATTCCTTTATTACTGATACTAAATCTGATATCTTCATTACTTCGTTGTTAGCTGATGTTTGGCTGTAATAAGAAAATGATTGCTTTATAGGAGGCTAATATTTTCCCAAGTAGTCCATTAAATATGTACAAGTGGCCACTGTAACATTAGAGTCAATACAAAACCACTACCTCACCCTTTTGATAATATGTCTCCTACATTGGGTTCTTGATAACAATCCATTACATTCAAGGCCATATGGTAACCTTTATGAGGTTTATATTTCCTAGTGTGAAGTTCAAGAGTAATAGTGTAATGTTCTAGACATATGCTTCAATCCAAGCCCTCTAGAGGATTAAGAAGGGGCGGGTTCGACAACATATTATATTAATAATTGAATAGGGGTTGGTCCCAAATCCCCAAATTTATATTAATAAACAATCTTTGCCCGAATTCGAAGGGAGATGAGTTCATGTCTGGCAATATTGTGATCATATAACATAAGGGTAAAAAGAAATTGCATATTGCAAATCTGCTAATGACTATTTGACATGGATAAAAAAATCTAGAAATCTCTAAATATGATTCTAAATATGAATGTGTCACCATGAAGGTCATTAGTAAGCAGTATTGAGAATGTCCACCTATTTCCATCTTAAATCCATCCTATTCCACAATAAATTAAATTTGTAATTAGCTGCACTTAAAACACAAAAAATAATTAGATTACATTCCCACTGCCATCACGCAGTCTTAGCTAGATAATAATTTAAAATATGAAAAAAAATCAGACAAAGCTTCATACAGTTTATATCAGGGGTGATAACCCTGAATAATGTGCAGGTCCATCAATAACTTAGACTGAAAACTTGTCTATGTCTAAGACCAAGTGTTGTGCCGATGATCGATTATAATCAACAATTGATTGGAAAGGCCTACGTTGGCGACAATCGAGTGAAATTTGAAAAAATTATTATAGAAACAAGGGACGTAACCGCTACTGACTAATGATTTTTTTCTGGTTAATGCTAGCTCATGTTGAAACGTTAAGGTGTTACTATGTTAAGTTGTTTAGTTATATTCTTATCAAGTCAGTATGTCACTAAAGTACCTTATTACAAATTTTCTTTGTAATCTTAACTGGTCATGGACTGGTTCTCAATTTCTCATGTTTGTGGGTTAAAAGTGATTTTTAAAACATGTTCCCATTTACTTTTTACAATGTAAGAATTTAGTTTTCTCAGTTTTCTGAAAGGACATGTTCTTGTAAAATATATAGAATAGTCAACTGCTTGTTGTACTAGTTACTGGGAAAAAGGGCCGTAAAATATGTTTCAACTAAGCTTTTTACTTACTGATTATTAAAACCAGATATATTACACATGTATACAATACTAAATGTACGACAAAAACTAGAGCCTATGGTCTCATGTTCTGTAATACACAATGTAATAACTTGTAAACACTAAAGGACAGTTGCGTTCTGAATAAATAAAGTAATTTATTCAAAGAAATGTACAAACAATATTGTAAGGGAACATATTGGTGCATAAAATTTGTGCATGTACTGTATCTGCATGCCTTAAATCACCAAAGATAATTAAATGATACAAGCCATCATTGATCAGTTTCATAAACCGATTATCGATAGTAATTTTTCTGTCCGATTCCCAACACTACTAAGACCCCTGTTGAATTGTTTTCTTTGCCATTTACATACATGTTAAAATAAGGGACAGTTACTTTTTACCATTTTTAAGCCAAAATGTACACTAGACACAAAACAAAATGCATGTGTTCAGAAGCTTTCAATCCTGATTTCAATGTTAATCCTGAACATTATCATCCCTGAAATTTACAAAGTATTTTAATAACTGTGATGGTTAGCACACTCAATACTTGCCAAGGGGTTCCAGGTTTGATTTCCAGCCTGGTTGCATGCGAGTTTCATTTGTAATCCCAAGCAGGAGGAGTCCTCTGGGTACTCCAGTCCCCCCCACAACACATACATAACATTAAGCCAACAAGAGTGATTAATATAATGTTGTAATATCTTGTTTCACAATTGATGTAAACAAATAAATTAGTTTAAACCAATAACGATCCACATGTCTACATTTGGAACATAAGCTTACCTAAATCCTTGCCTGGAGAGTCATTCCGCGGAGTTCCCTACGAAAAAACAAACAAGAAAATTGCATAAGAAAAAAGCATTTCCTACCAAAAATGTTAATTATTCTTGAAAAGCAAACTGATAGAAAGATGATGATAAAAATCAGATTTGCATCAGATACAAGAAAATGCATTTAATCACCTGTATGTATTTCACATTAAACAAGACATTTAAGTTCCATGAAAATTTTCAAGTAAATTCTGATATTTTCTTGAAAACAGTGTGCACGGTGCAATAACCAGCCGCTATTTATTTCAACTAGGTAAACCAAAACCACAAATCCTTAAAAAAAAGGCAGTTCAATGGGTAGATTAAATACATCAGACACATTAGTTTTTGCGTAATATATAAATAATGTCTATTACCCCGGTACTAAAGGAATCCTACTCAAACCTAAATTTCAACTACCAAACATCAAGTCTAGCAACATCAATTGAAACAGGGAGAAAAATAATACTTAGGATATTTTCATGTCTCCAATAAGGAAGCGAAACAAATCATTCTTAATTGACATAGAAATAATGTATAAATGAAAATGGTAACATGTATCTGAATAAAACTTCTTGGAACACCTCATACACCTATAATGGCGAGATATAATAAGCTTGATTGCTATATCATTGAATATCATTGATTTGAATGATTTTTTTGTCAAATGTTTTCATCCAAGCATATATCGTTACATATTTATACAATATATACACTTATACAGTGCCAGTGATATACAATTTTTGAACTGTGTCTGCCATTATGTTATAAATTTTGTACAAATACACTTGCAAAGTCTTGGTAGTTATGTTTAAATACTGTACATCAATACAAGGCAGACTATTGTGTGATTACCAGCAGGAAATGCTCAAATTGAAATCAACCACTGGGTGCAGCATCCACCAGTGTGTTTTTCTCATCAATCAAATGAACCCTTCCTACATCCACAGATTTTAACTGATCAGAAAGCTTGTAAAGATGTTCTACATGAAACCACTTATACTTAAAAAAGAAAGGCCTAAGCCACAAAAGACTGTGGTTTATCAATCAGCTCTTTTATTTCTATCAGAGATACTATCTCTGCAGTCTGTTGCCCCCAGTTGCAATGATACCTGCTGCCTGCAAATACTGTACTAATAATTTCATTCAATATCGTTTTGCTCTACAAAATCACTGGCATAGAAAGCAGCCGTCATACACCTATGGTGGGTATAATGGATATAAGAGTAAAACAGAAATGTATTGCCAAAAATTAGACATTTGCGCACAATAGAAGGGACAGGGGATGGAGATTCAGCTGTGTACTTGGTACCTGGTACATTACATAAACGCAACATAAGTGGATTCAGGTGCAGGACTGTCTTGTTTCCAATCATAGAGGGACATAACTCTACAAATATTAAAGCAAAAGTTATGGCCTTGCCACACATGAGCGTATTGTCACTGGAAATTATTAGCATGTGTACAAAGTATCATTTATTTCTGAACATTATTTTTGAACTTTTTTAAGCTATGACCATGCTTAATTCTATTGTCACACCAAAGCCAATAATAGCCCAAACCATCTCAATACATTGACTTATTTCTTAAAAAAAACAAGCTAATAATGGCCTCCCCGCTGATTTTCACTAAGTGACCATTGCACACTAGTTTCACATTGGAAATACCCTTATTTAATGTGAAGTCAAAGGTCAAACTAATATGTACATGCTAATGAGTAAGTAACAGGAAAACATTCATTCATGATCAACACATGATCAATATGACAGTATGAGGTTTCTACTCACAGCATCCATCTATAACATGTCATCTACTGTGTATTCACTAGCCAATATAGTATCATTGTATGGTTTATTGCATAACTGACTAACATTTGCATACAAATACAACAGAACATGCAGTTTGCACAGCGGTATGTTGACTCCCAGACTAGTCATTATTAATAGTGGACAAAAGGCCACTTAATGGAGATAATAAGATTAGCACCATAAATCAATGACAATATTTCTTTCCGCCTATAAAGGTGCATAACTCAATTACCGTTAAAGCTGTAGATAATTGCCTTATAACGTTGTTATAAATGTGTATATTGTCACTGAAAACATGTGCACCAAGTTTCATGTGAATTTCTTGAAAGTTTTTTGGTTAAGGTGATGGTTACAGATATTGCATATAATGAGTTGATCCTTCCAAATGTTACATTAACAGATGAACTAAAAGTAACCATAAGTATACACTAATGAATATGTTTAATTATTCTAAACCAATGTAAACTGTGGAATTAATGAGTATATGAATTACAAAGTCCATTCATCTATACTTATGCAATTTAAAATGCGAGAAAATCAAACATGTCTAATAACAGTACCTGACATTTATTTTTGTATAATAATGACGTAAATGTTAACTTTGCTTGGGTGAAAAAAAAGCTTGTCCTGCTTTATCTGTCCAACAAGGAACAATGACATAAATATTCAGTCAGAGTTATGGGCCTGGCTTTCATGTGCCATGATTACAATAACAACACTGGGGGGGGGGGGGGGGGGGGGGGGGGATATCACTTACTTCATTTTTGGTTGTTCATAAAAAAGACAAGCTAATAATTTGCTTTGTCCTAGGCCTTATACAAATGAGTGCACAAAACAATGTTCTCTTATATCAAAACGGAAAAGAATGATTTATGTTGACAACATGTGTATTACAAATAATATTATGGTGTTGCTGACATTTTCCTCTGTAGAAGGTTACTTAAGAAGACAATCGTTTACATTCTTTTGATAAATATTATTCTTAAAAATGAGTGTGTTGTTTTTTAATGAGACAACAGTGATTAATTTCAGCCCTTTAAATATGTAAATGTCAAGTAAGATTTGGACAGATTTTGTTCAAAATCAGATGAAAAGTCAGAAAAACCTATGGTTCTTTTACGCCTCACTCAGGACATTACTTAGAAATTATGGTACTATTACACCTACACCTCACTCCGGGCAATGGTATAAACCAAGGTCCTATTATGCCTCACTCCGGGCAGAGGTAAGAAATTATGGTCCTATTTCACCTCACTCTGGGCAATGGTAAGAAACTATGGTCCTATTTTGCCTCACTCAGGGCAGTGGTAAGAAATTATGGTCCATTTACACCTCACTACGGGCAATGGCAAGAAACTATGGTCCTATTATGCCTCGCTCCAGGCAATGGCAAGAAACTATGGTCCTATTATGCCTCACTCCGGGCAATGGTAAGAAACTATGGTCCTATTATGCCTCACTCCAGGCAATGGTAAGAAACTATAGTCCTATTATGCCTCACTCCAGGCAATGGTAAGAAACTATGGTCCTATTATGCCTCACTCCGGGCAATGGTAAGAAACTATGGTCCTATTATGCCTCACTCCAGGCAATGGTAAGAAACTATGGTCCTATTATGCCTCACTCCGGGCAATGGTAAGAAACTATGGTCCTATTATGCCTCACTCCGGGCAATGGTAAGAAACTATGGTTCTATTATGCCTCACTCCAGGCAATGGTAAGAAACTATGGTCCTATTATGCCTCACTCCAGGCAATGGTAAGAAACTATGGTCCTATTATGCCTCACTCCAGGCAATGGTAAGAAACTATGGTCCTATTATGCCTCACTCTGGGCAATGGTAAGAAACTAGGGTCCTATTATGCCTCACTCCAGGCAATGGTAAGAAACTATGGTTCTATTATGCCTCACTCCGGGCAATGGTAAGAAACTATGGTTCTATTATGCCTCACTCCAGGCAATGGTAAGAAACTATGGTCCTATTATGCCTCACTCCAGGCAATGGTAACAACTATGGTCCTATTATGCCTCACTCTGGGCAATGGTAAGAAACTATGGTCCTATTATGCCTCACTCCGGGCAATGGTCAGAAACTATGGTCCTATTATGCCTCACTCAGGGAAATGGTAAGAAATAATAGTCCTATTATGACTCATTCAGGGCAATGGTAAGGAACTCTGGTCCTATAATGCCTCACTCAGGGCAATGGTAAGAAACTATGGTCCTATTACGCCACACTCCGGGCAATGGTAAGAAATTATAGTCCTATTATGACTCATTCAGGGCAATGGTAAGAAACTATGGTCCTATTATGCCACACTCAGGGCAATGGTAAGAAACTATGGTCCTATTACGCCACACTCCGGGCAATGGTAAGAAATTATAGTCCTATTATGACTCATTCAGGGCAATGGTAAGAAACTATGGTCTTATTATGCCACACTCAGGGCAATGGTAAGAAACTATGGTCCTATTATGCCTCACTCAGGGCAATGGTAAGAAATTATGGTCCTATTATGACTCATTCAGTGCAATGGTAAGAAACTATGGGCCTAGTATGCCTCACTTAGGGCAATGCTGAGAAAGTATGGTCCTATTATGACTCATTCAGGGCAATGGTAAGAAACTTATGGTCCTAGTATGCCTCACTTAGGGCAATGCTGAGAAAGTATGGTCCTATTATGACTCATTCAGGGCAATGGTAAGAAACTTATGGTCCTAGTATGCCTCACTCAGGGCAATGCTGAGAAATTATGGTCCTATTATGCCTCATTCAGGGCAATGGTAAGAAACTTATGGTCCTAGTATGCCTCACTCAGGGCAATGCTGAGAAAGTATGGTCCTATTATGACTCATTCAGGGCAATGGTAAGAAACTTATGGTCCTAGTATGCCTCACTCAGGGCAATGCTGAGAAATTATGGTCCTATTATGCCTCATTCAGGGCAATGGTAAGTAAGTATGTACCTATTATGCCTAACTCAGGGCAATGAAGAGAAACTATGGTCCAAATATGCCTAACTAAGGGCAATGAATAGAAACTATGGTCCAAATATGTCTAACTAAGGGCAATGAATAGAAACTATGGTCCAAATATGCCTAACTAAGGGCAATGAATAGAAACTATGGTCCAAATATGCCTAACTAAGGGCAATGAATAGAAACTATGGTCCAAATATGCCTAACTCAGGGCAATGAATAGAAACTATGGTCCAAATATGCCTAACTAAGGGCAATGAATAGAAACTATGGTCCAAATATGCCTAACAAAGGGCAATGAATAGAAACTATGGTCCAAATATGCCTAACTAAGGGCAATGGTAAGAAATTTTTGTCCTATTAGGCCAAACTGACATGGTAATATTAAGAAACTTTGGTTTTATTATGCTTCACACTTTGTTAGTCTATCATTCCAATATATTTATATGGTAAATTCAAAGATAAATGATTCGTGCATGTTAGTACGCCAAGCTCAAACATCATGAAAATACTTAAGTCTTTCTCAATCGCAAGCTGAATTAGGTCATCATTTTTTCACATTACAAAATGACATGATTCCAACTCTTTTATGCATTATACAAGAAAAAAAGAAAAACGTTTCAAGTGCAACTCAAAAATTATAATTTGACTTCAAGTACAATGATTTTTATGTAACTCTTGAGAGAATATGCTTTTAATAAATATACAAAAATATAAAATTATGAATCATTTTCTTCATTTATCCCTTTGCAGCTAGTGCATGTAAGATAGTTTGGCCAACATATATAATGGTATAATGTGTTGAGATTTAGATTGTTTTTAAAAATTCTTGTTTGATATTAGGGCCCGGCTTTGCACAGTTACATATTACATTCTCAGTATTTTAACCAGGATATAAATAGAATGTATAATCATATCACCATTTAAAAAAACTAAGTTAAAGTAGTTCATGTTATGTAACATAAATGGCAGAACCATTTAGGTTAATGGTATATGTCAAAAAAGACTGTGTGACTAATGACTGATGTCAACTTGTTGTAGTATGTTCATATAACAAGTCAAAACACTGATCAGATACATATGTATTTTTACTAATAATCAGACCAGATTGTTAACAATGTTTAACCACAATTTAAATTCTAATTCACTGTATTTGAAACCATAATACATGTTTACCAATTATAATATGATAATGAATTGATTGCTTTATTTTTTTGTACATTATGTTTCTCATATGTCTGTATTTTTTAATATATTTATATGATTGTTTCAAATGTTGACATTTAAATCACTCTACTTAAAGTTAGAAATAAAGAGTATTTATAAATGCAAAATAAGCTTAGCCAACCATTAGTTTGCATAGATTACATTACGTTCAATGCTTCATTTTGTCTCTCTAAATATCACTATGACTTCTTTGGTGATGTGAAACACACAGATCACTGCAAGTGGATTCAACTCCTATCTTTATTTCTCAGAATATCAAGGGCATGATTAAAACACACCATTCCAGCCACAGTTCTGGGACTTGTTTGCCCTATTTACCAAATATCATTGTTAACATAAAAGTTATATACTTAGTTTAATGTTAATATCTTAAATGGCTTTTCAAATGAGTAACAGCCAAATCGGAATCTTTTTGCTCGATGTCAACATCAAAGACAAGGCATCAATATGAAAAATATAACTACATTAGTATCTAAAATTTTACTAAACCTTTCATGTTTCTCATACCAATAAGTTGTTTGATATATATATTTCCAGGCTTATATTTATTTTTTGTGTTAGTCATTCATTGTTTTAAAGAACTTAAAATAAACTTAATAAGAACTAAAGACAACAATTCCCTATATTAAAATTTGGAATCACAATCAACAAACCCACACCAGAATAGTAACTAGCTGAGAGTCAACAGTGCGAGGTGCATTGCAGTAACTGGCCATGCTGCAACAAAAATGCATGCTACAATACCGCGCTTACTAACAGTTCTACGGTTAGACAGAGTTGCGAGACCAGAGAACCTGAAACAAAAAAACATTCTTCACTACTATGTATGACGTACCATTTGGTTCAAGACGCCTTAAGCTACAGAAATGCCAAAATATAGGTGTACCTTTACGCATAAAGATGTGGGTGTATTTAAGAAATAGAGGTGCATCTCTACATACAAAAGGTGCAGATATATAATGAAATAGAGGCGCACCACTACATTAAATGGTGCAGCAGTTTTCATAAAATAAAGGCACAACTGTACATATACAAATATGGGTGTATTTATAGAGTAATGGCGCACCTCTACAGATAAAATTGCAGGTGGATTTATAAAATAGAGGGACCCCTCTACAGAAAAATGCAGGCTTATTAAAGAAGTAGAGGCACCCCTCTACAGATAAATATATGCAGTTGTATATTTAAAATAGAGGCGTCCTCTACAGATGAAGCTGCAAATGTATTTATGAAATAGAGGCACAGCTCTTTATAAAAAGGTGTGAATGTATTTAAGAATAAGAGGCACACCTCTTCATAAAAAGAAGCAAATATATTTATGAAAAAGAGTAGCACCCTCATAAAAAGGTGCAGTCGTATTTATGAAATAGAAGTGCACCTCTTTTTTACAATAAGCACTCCTTTTAATTTACTAGTAAAATGCAAGTTTTTACCCAATTGGTGCGTCATAGCTACATACTTATATATGTTGTGTTCTGAATGGGAGAAAACATTTTTCACTAAACAGCTTATGATGTGTTCTCAACAAGAACTGCCAACCAAAATGAGCCTTTCAATTTTTTCTAGTTCAAATTTGTGAATGTGTCAGACTGGTACACAGTTAGTATTAGGTTTACATATGTTCAAGCGAATCTTGTTGAGAACACTGTTTGTTCTTGAAAGCTGGGGATAATATGTTAAAAGCATGGAAATATGATAATGCTGTTATCAGTCTTGAAACGAAAATATGGATGAACAAACCCAATCTTTACATTAGAGATTGGCTCTGTGAAAAGCCAGCATATGTAAAATCTAGACATTGAGGAAGTCCAACAAGTATTTGAATAGGGGGCATGCTTTTAGCTTCTGCTTATTTTGACCATGAGCTTTTGTTCCATTTGTGCCCTCCAAAAAGTAGGCTCTCAGCTTTTTGGTTACAAAGCCAACAATTATTCATATTAAAGTATTAGAAAAGTATTAGAATACACATTTTTCCCATCAAATAACAAGAAATAATAAAACTAATGCGCTGAAAAGCATCATGAACAGATTTATTTCATAAAAGGGAAGATATGATAACCAGTAAACTGTATAATACAGTAAACAGACTTGTTTTTTAAAGGGAATAACTTCAGAAGACTTAAGTTAACAAAATTAAGCCCGACATAAAGATGAAGTTCATTAACATTTCATTTGCATAACTTAACCCCAGAATAGCAACACAGAGGACTACATATGGGAAAGCATGCAACATTCTGACATAACTGTCCCAATACTTCTTGATTAATGTCATGTTTAACCGTAAATGAAATTACAGTATTTCATTACCATAATTATATAGCACACATTTTTATAAGCCTTAAATACTTTTCTTACGACAGTTACATTGTGACATTTACCATAATAGTTTTGCAATTGACACAGCCATAATAATTTTAAGAGATCAAAGAACTATATTATATTTTCAACATGACAAATATAAGAAATAACCTATAAAAACAGAGCAAATCTGCAGTACTAATTATTGTAATTCTTAATAAAATAACTATTGCCTTTAATGTTCTACTTTCCTTAATACCTGTACTATGTCTCTAATGACATAAGCAGTGCTCCAGCTAGCCCGTTTTTCAATGGCGCAGCGCCCGTGCCCCTTTTCTTACCGCCCTGCCCCCTTTTTGAGTAGTGCCCTTTTCACAAATGCTCTATTAGCACCAATTATCCCGTTTGTGCCCTTTTTACTATTGAAATCATTATAAAAGATCGGCAGCCCTTAATCCGCTGTCATAATTGAGACAAATTACGTAATACTTATGATAATAGTGTTCCCGCTGGGTGTCACCATGCCCCCATTGACTGCTTAAAATATGCCGTACTGCCCTTTCATCTTACCATGTGCCTTGTCCAAGTCATATGACAGCTAATTGTGTATTTGTGTAGTGAGCAGACGACCTGTGTATTCATAATCCAATAATTAAGAAGAGACAAATAGGGAAACATCGGCAGGAGGCGGAGCTATTGAATATCAGCCAATCAGAATATACATTGAGAATTCGTTCATTTAATGATGAAAATTCGTAAATGCGATAGAAAATGCGAAGGGATGGTGAAAAATGTTGTCAAGCACAATTAAATCTTTTAAAATAATTGTTAATTGTATTGTACTGAAGAAAATCGTCATTTTAACATTGTTGATTTGAAGCAGAGGGTCACGGCCAATTGTAAACATAACAAAGGTGGCGCTAACACAATCAAATACTTCACTATTTCAGTAAATGTTTTTTAAAGTTTATTTGTAAAATATTATTGATGAAAATTTCATTGTAACCCAGAAATATATGCTGATGCTTTATGTAGTGTTTACCTATCGTGGTTATGATCATGTCAAAATTCGCCGAAACCGCCATTTTGTCAGAACGAATTTCGGAGTTATTTTATCAATGTTCTATGTTTTATAAGTGATTTTTAAAGAAAGGGCAGTGATTTTTATTGTCATTTTATTCTAAAACATTAGCATATTAAACATTATTTTACCAAAGACAATTAAAAACAGCCAGGCTGAATGTAACATTCGTACCCAATCCCGATCGTACCAAACTAAGATTCGTCACCTACATATTTGTTTTTTGTGTATTTATTTATTTGATTGCTTCAAATGTTTAACTGTCTTCGATTTTTGGAGAAATATGTGACATTGCACTAAAGGAGACTCCAGACAAGTACAATCATACTACCACAGACAAAAAGACAAATTTTAATTTTGATATTATTCAAACACACCCTTCCAAATTTGGAGAAAAAAACAAACTTTTTTTGTTCAAGTCTGGAAATCATGGAAAATGATTTAAATTGAGTATGAAAACAAATCAAATTCTAGGTGGAGACCCGCCCCCCCCCCCCCCCACAAAACAACAACAAACAAAAACAACCTTGTGACAGGGGTGGACCCCTCCCACAACCACCCCCAATCGCCCCTACACGACTCATGTAGTTGCCCTTTTCAAAACTCCGCCCTGCCCTTTTCAAATCCTGGCTGGAGCACTGCATAAGACTCTCATGCACTTGAACAAGACAACTACAATAGGATGGTAATACTTGACAATTTCTACTCTGTTGTTCAAGGGACATTACTCTATTATTAAAGCAAAAGCAGTCTTCAAAACCACCCACTCGCCCAAGGCCCGGAATTCGCAAAAGTGGAAATTCCAAATACCTGCCTGAACGGTCAAGTCATTTTTTATCCTAGATTGACTAGCAATTTAAAAAATATGTTGATAAAGTATGCAGGGAGACTTTTGGACTGGTCATTATGCTGATTGTACACATAAACCACAAATTTTCATTCATGAACCGTAACCAGTCGATTCCATATGCTGCAGCTGTTTAATGTTATGACCTTTAACCCTAAAAACAATTAACAATAACTAAATACTTTTCTTCAAGGAAGTGATGTTTGGTTATTGTTATGACAAAGAGCGGGGGAAAAAAGGCCACTGTAAGCTAGTCAAAAAAGATTAAAATGATAAAAAGACTAAACAGAACTATGAACGAAATGAGGAAACACAAATCCAGCCATTGTGACAAGCCAATAGACTGTGGCTCATGTATAAAAGTTGTTCTTCAGGTCGGGAATGATAGTTTTCTTGTTGTTGTCATTAAGAGAGTGAAATAAATGAAAACAAGTTTTTTGACATAATTTTATTCAGGCAAGTGAAAATGGTTATGGGCAAGTAAATTTTGAAAGCAACTGGGCAAGTTCAGCAAAAATTATTTCGAAGACTGCTAAAGTTGGGCTTGGCTACAAATATGTTAACAATTATCAGTGATATCATTGAGTTAAGGCCAAGTTAAAGATTTGCATGACACTGCCAACTTCACCAGGTTATATATCAATACCTTGACCTTTTTCTCTGAAAATCAAACAAGCCTGTTAGGTAAATAATAATAAGGTGTTAGCAATAATCATTTCCACATAACCCAGCTCCTACTGTCCCACCTACCCTTCGTATCCTTCCAGCATCCCCATCTGTCCATGCGGAGGATGACCTTGCCCCACCTGCCCGCAACGACCGAGACACAGTGCCCGTACCCGGGGCTCCAAATATCTTTTCCCCATTCAATACGCTGAACTGATCTCCTGTGAGACATAATTATAAATGGTTAAAATCTGTAATAACTGATCCCATGTCATCCTTGTCCATGTACATATGTCAATCTGAGCTTCTGTTTCATGTGAATGGACTGGAGGCACTTATACTTGTAGAAAGCTTTATTCATCCTGAGTGAAAGATAAGGCATTTAATAATAGATTGCCAAAATACATTTTTTGACAAGCATTGAACTTGGAGACTCATGGAAGTACTTGCCTTCTGGTTGTGATACAGGAGAGTTCCTCTTCTTGGTGCTATTGGCAGTCCTTGGTTTGTTGAAGTGTTTGAAGAAGTATGGAGCAGGCACAAGGGGCTGGCGCTGATGAGCCTGGTTGACTGGCACGGTCTTTGGGCGTGAGGGCTCAAACTCAGCCAGGATCTCTGCAGTATTCGGGTTTCTGTAGCTCCTGTTTAAGAAGAATGTACTTCATATAATTCCCTTAATTGTTAAAAAATTAATTACCATAACAAATAGATGCTACTAGCTGCAAGTTCTATATTTAGCAGACTTGATGCATTGTTTATTTGCGCCTCTATATTTCTTACAAAACATTGTTGAAATGACCATGAATGATGCAACAGTGACTGGGGTTACTCTTGTGATATGGGAATAACCCTGTTTTCAACCTGAAAGTGTCTGATACCTACCTGACAGTGAATCCTGTAGAGTAGCTACCCGGGCGGGCACTGACTTTTCTCAGGGGCAGCAGGCTGTGAAGTGACTCCGGGTTACTCTGGTAATATTGGAATATTCTTTTAACATTTTCTGCAATTATTTTATCATTTTTTTCAATAAAAATTCTGTGCATCAGAATCATAAACAAGAGCTGTCACAGTATGTGACGAATGCCACCCGAATGTGACATTGACCTATGAACAAGGTCAGTACATGAAAAGTTAAAGATCAAACAAATACATATGGCAAGTTATTTTTATTTGCCTCTGAACATAAAAAAATACCACCCATACTTGACAACCTACATTCTTATGTCCTTATATTCAGCATTCCATTGTGAATAAACACTAAGTGCATCTTTCACCTTAGAAGTAGCGACATGGGTGTTGCACATGACACGTCGTCTTGGTATGTCGAACACATGTGGCAAGTTATTTTCAAATCTGTCCATACAAGAAAAAGTTACAGCCCGGACATAACAACCAAAACTCTGTATCCTTATATGCAGCACCCCATTATGAATAAACACCTAAGTGTGACCTTGACCTTAGAGGTAGGGACACAGTTCTTGCACACGACACGTCGTCTTGGTATGCCGAACACATGTGGCAAGTTATTTTAAAATCTGTCCATACAAGGGAAAGTTACAGCCCGCACACGACAACCTATACTCTATGTCCTTATATGCAACATTTCATTGTGAATAAACACCTAAGTGTGACCTTGACCTTAGAGGTAAGGACACGGTTCTTGTGCGTGACACTTCGTCTTGGTATGCCGAACACATGTGGCAAGTTATTTTAAAATCTGTCCATACAAGGGAAAGTTACAGCCCGGACACGACAACCTATACTTTATGTCCTTATATGCAGCATTTCATTGTGAATAAACACCTAAGTGTGACCTTGACCTAAGAGGTAGGGACACGGTTCTTGTCGCGACACGTCGTCTTGGTATGCCGAACACATGTGGCAAGTTATTTTAAAATCTGTCCATACAAGGGAAAGTTACAGCCCGGACACGACAACCTATACTCTATGTCCTTATATGCAGCATTCCATTGTGAATAAACACCTAAGTGTGACCTTGACCTTAGAGGTAGGGACACGGTTCTTGCACGCAACACGTCGTCTTGGTATGCCGAACACATGTGGCAAGTTATTTTAAAATCTGTCCATACAAGGGAAAGTTACAGCCCGGACACGAGTTATTGAGCCGGACACACGGACAGACGGACGGACGGACAGACGGAGCGATTTTAATACGCCCACCTTTGGGGGCATAAAAAAAGTATTATCAATGGCTGTTTCATACCTATGCTTCAGTGCTGGTATGCCTAGCCCCCTCTCTTCCCAACCAAGAAGCATTGTATGGTTCGCCCTTGAACTATTACGTATCTGTACAATCTCTTCTAAATTTACTAGTCATCATGTTTGATGATGGCAAACTGTTTTTTTTAATTTCCCACAAAATGATTTATCTATCTTAAGCATTAATAGGGTAAGAGTGGTCTATTGGCGTAGATAGGATTTTAAGAATTATCCCCGACTAGAGGAACATTTTCAGAGACTCTCAAAACTGACACCAGTTCTAATTCACTCAGTATTTGACCAATTGATATCAATTTAAAACTAAAACAATCATGCTAAAAACATGGTATAAAATAAAACATAAAAAGAGCTGTCCTAGTCATGCGCCCCTCTTGAGCCTTGTCAGAACGGATAGCTATTATTAGAGCACAAGAAATATTGCCCCTATGTATTCCCCATCTTATTGCAGGCAATTAGTTCTAAATATTTGTTGGATAGTTTAAGGTAATGACCAACATCCAAACATGTTTGAGGCCTAAGTATACTCTAGTAATCAATAGGACAAGCGTTTTGTGTACAAGGTCACTGCGACCATGACCATTGACCTACTGATCTCAAAACTGATAGGGGCCATCCCCTGGTCATGACCAACCTCTGTACCTAGCTTTAGGATCATAGATATGCTTGACCATAACCTTTGACCTACTGACCATCCTTCCTGCCAACTTTGAGGATCATACACCAAGCATACTCTTGTTATCAATCGGACAAGCTTTTTGTGTTCAAAGTCACCACAAACTTAACCTTTGACCTACTGGTCAAAAATCAAAAGGGCTCATCTCCTGGTCATGATCAACCTGCCATACAAGTTCAAGATCCTTAGGCCCAAGCATACTCTAGTTATCAATAGGATAAAGTTTGGTCTAACAGACGGAACAACAGACGGAACAACAAGTGCAAGGCAATATACCCCAGCATCTTCGAAGCAGGGCATAATTATATAAAGCTGACATAAGGCCCTTACCTTGCAGACTTTCTTAAAACATTCTTCCAGACCAGCAAGGTCATCATGGGCACTGGCCATTCGCTGAACTTCGTCCACTAAAGCTTCGGGTGGGGGAGTGACCATCTCAAAGCCATAATGGTCAGCAAAGCTCATCAACCCTGTCAGGTTTTCTGATCGAGTCACACCATTATTGTTTATTGCAGTGTAGTGTCTGGCATTTTGCCTGAAAGTAAAAAGAATGTTTGCAATTTACAGAAACAATCAGTATTATTACATGACTACCAATATAAATCTTCAGTTACTAGTTTTCATTATTTCATGATTCGTTATATAAAAATCTATTATTTTTTGCTGTTTTATATGAAAGCTATCAATTTGTCTTTGATACTCTTCCGCAGTCAACAGTATGAACTGTTTCCCTCTCGCACAATGACGTTATTGAAATTTCCAAATTTTATTTTTAGATATTATACCATTAACATTTACAAAGTTTCCCTGTATTACTTATAACATTTTTTTAACACTACATTCAAATGAACTTTTGATCAAGTAATAAAACAGTTATTTCATAGTTATTTGGTAACAGTAAAAACTGTTGTTCCTTGAGGATGACATTCTGAACTGATGCCTTTGGCCTATCAGAAGGTTACTTAAAACATACACAGGGCAGTATTATGGTTTTAAAGCATTGCCAGCTATCTATATTTGAGGTTTCATTTCAATCCGTTTAGTATATTCAAAGATATGGCCCGGACAAGAACCCATTTTCCAAAATTATCAGGTACAGGGGAGGTAACTAGGCAGAATAATAGTGCACTGCACTTCATTTCATTCCCATCCATATTTATTTGAAGTTTCATTTAAATCCTTTTAGTATTTCCCCAGAAAAAAAATGGTTAAAGGAAGATAACATCATAAATATGCATGACATGATTATGTTTCTTCTGCACTGCACTTTCTATTACTGCCATTTATCTACAGATCAAGCATTATTGCAATCCCTTTCTTAATGATTTTCTAGATTTGAACCATACAAGCACAGATAATGAAAAAAAAATGGTTAAAGGGAGATAACTTAATATATATTCATAATAGGTTAATGGTTGTTGTGAACTGTCCTTCCTCTCATTGCCATCTACCTATATATGAAGTTTTATTTCAATGTCATCGGTATTAAATTTCGATGTTATTCTCCAGACAAGGGCATGCAAGCAACATTATGAAATAAATGTTTAGGGGAGATAACTTTTTAAATATGCAAGATAGGATAATGGTTCTTGTGCACTGCACTTCCTCTCAATCTATCTATATACCAAGTTTTATTCCAATCCAATAAGCAGTTATCAGAACAAGGGTGGGACTGATGCACAGATGGATGGACAAAGCGGCGACTATATGCTCTCCATTCAGAGAACAGAAGTATTCTCAAATCAAAGAGAATATGTCAATTTCCAAAATACTGTACCTAGAAAAACAACAACATCACTGTAACAAACACATGTAAAATGCTTAAACAAAACAAAAGAAATATCTTATTATCATAAGCACTGAATTCCGTGAAGCCAGAAAGGTACCCATGCTGGTCTGTAAGGTTCTAACTTCCAACACATGGCAGGGTGCAGCACCCTAGAGAAACCCCTACCGTATAACATCATCAAAGTGTCTTGGGTCAGCAGACTTGGCCGGTCCCCACTTCCTGTGATGTACTTGCTGGGGATTGGAGCAGCGTGGTGTCAAGTTCTCTTCATCCCATACTTCCACAGGCAACTTCTTCTGTGCAGGCAAAACAATTAAGTAACAAAAGTGCCAGGGAGCAAATGCCAATGTTCATCTGCTTTTGTTTGTTCAGTTAAAACAGGCCATTACTCAACTAATATACAACCAAGAGTTGTGGGCTTTGCTACACGTTTGACTCTAGTCCCTTTCAACATATGTACAACAAGAATATATTTTTTTGTTATCGCAAAGTTTAAGCAAGCAACACCAAGGCTATCACGATACCTTAACATATTAACTTAGAAAAAGAAAAGGGCTCATAATTATAATCTCATTATATATGAAAACCAAAGCCAAACACATCTTATAATTAACAAGGGGCTTGATACAATAACAAATAAATATAAAGGAATTTTAAAGATAGATATATTTTTATCTTTTATCTAAACTAGATGAACATGTCTGATTAAAGTGTTTATATGTTGCAATAATATAGGTCAGGGCCGTCTTTTTAATGATAATATCAGCCCCATTTCACAATGTAAAAATGAGATGTGTTTCCAAATTGGTTTAAACATTTCTCTTCAGGTTGTCGATCCTGTCTATAAGGAAATAAATTTGACCAAAATCAGATCAAATATGAACTTTTTTTCAGCTGCAGTTTTCCTGCCACTAGACTCTAGGTTATCTAGACATGTACTTAATATGATTGTGATTTTCAATATGACACAACAGTATCATTATACTTTTTATATATAAAAATATAAATATTTTTTGTGTTTGTTCCAAATGCCCTTTTGAGGGGAAATTCCATTTGTAAAGGCACTGTTGCTTGGTCATATTCCCCTAGTGTCGAGAGAGAGCCCTGTAGGAGGTATGTAATTACCAGTTCATTTAAACCCTTTTAAACATTTACCTTTAAGGTACCACCCTTGAAGCCTTTTATACAGTTTTCCTTGACCCTTAAAGATTCAACCATTTTCTGAAATAGTGAAAAGAATACATACAATAGGACCCATTCATATGAGTAAACATATATGAAAATAGATCACAAATTTGACTGAGCATAACTCTGTTACAATAAGAAGAGAGGAATGATGTTTATTTCCAATGTTCCTTTCAATATTTACCATAACATTCATTCAAGTGTCTTTATAGTTTATTACCATCTGTAAGAGTGAATATTTTGCATGGGAATGCCATAATACTCATGAATAAAGAAATGATCAAAAGCGTTGATATCATTTCAAGTATATGTTATAACATTGGTGAGAGCCAAGGCCTTATTCTTGAAACATAACGCAAAATGTTCATTGTACATCTCGAAACTCACATAAAGCATGGATATGAGGAACACGCTCCGTTAAAGAATCTTGAGACATAATTTGCTTAAATCCTAAATTTGTACAAATCCCATAAATATTGACATTATTATTTATAATATTTTCTTGAAAACTGGCTAATGTTCCATTTACACAAATGCTTATAAAAATACCAAATATGGCAAATTCAATTTACGCCTTTGATCGACTAAAATCTTCATTGAAACAGGCCCCAAACCCTAGCTAGCACCAAGCAGGCCAAGATTTCAGGCCCACTAGAGGCATTTTCTTACGGCCTTACTTTGGAAAAGTGTTTTGTTTTCACTTATGCATTCATTCTAATATCAGAATGGTAATCAGTAGGAGGAGCTTAATATTAAAGCTTACTGTGCAATAAGTAACAAGCAAATTAATTCCAACACTATTTTTATATATGCATACTGGATCTACTTATTGTAGGATTAACTTGACAATATAACCAAACTATATGAAACTCTCATGATTGAAAATATACATAACACTGGCTTTGGGTTCGTTCATAATTTGAACACCATGAGAAGTTGGTGCAGTAACTATTACTAGTACAAAGTCAACTGATGTGGCCGTACATATCGCCTGATCTCAGCCGTGGTTCTGGACTTGGATGATGTGCCCTTCCTCACATTGGCAGCAGTACCTCCTTTGTTGGGTGGTGGATTAATATTCCCTTCCTGCAAGCAAAGTGAATATTGATGTCAACACTATGGAATATGTTATATAAAATGTATATTTGCATTAAATATTATTCCATATGGCCATTGTGTGATATCCATTCATGAATGTTCAATCATATCTTATTATAATAATACTAATATACATAACCTTTTTATGACATAACCGTTTTATTTGATATAACTATATACAAATGGATCGGGTTATACATAAATGGTCCCATTAGTACAATTTATAAAGATTAGAAATTTAAAAACATGGCACTATTGTGTTTTCATGTAACATTGCATGTTTTACTGTCTGAATCCTTTAACAGTCTGTCAATAACAAAGGGACCCTCTCATACTGCTAGATAAATAGCAACATTTAGGACAAATGTATTTCTAGCCCAAAGTTAATACAAAGTAAAACTCAGTACATGTGTAACTAAAAATAATTCACTCTTCAGATAATTTATGTTCAAAACGAATTGTTGGACATAAAGATGCACTCTTACTCCAAATAAGCAGAACTACATTTAATACAATTGTTTTAAAAGAATGAATTCCTATCAAAACAATGGTTCTTATGAAGGATACCATGTTTAATTTGAAAGAAAGGTGCATAAAACACAGCATTTCTACCTTACGAGACTATCATTGACCTCCATAAATCTACTAGGACCCACCACTCATTTGATATTTGTGCATTTTCAGCGATTAAATGCATGGTTACAATCTTGCTATCAGTAATTGACATTTTCAATAAGGGCATTATTAAGAAGTCGTTGAAGGTTTATCACTCAAAATTTCTGTTTGTAATATTGATTTTAAATACAAGTATCACTGAAGAAAAGCTAGAGCAAAAAAGTTGACTTACCAGGCCAAGGTAAATTCCAGTCATATTTCTTGGTTGGTTTCTACTTGGAACACTGGCCGAGGACTTCGGCATATTCCTCGTCATTGGTAGCATTAACTTTGGCTGCAGACTGCGCAGCAATATATCCTCCGAATACATTGTTTACCCTTCAATCAATAGTTCCGTTTGCAGATAGATAATAATCCTTCAATTCAAATATGATTGTCTTTTTAAAGTGTTTGTCATCTCCAACTATTCAATCTTTTAACCAGAATTCATATGTTTTCAATAAAGAGTGTCATCTTATCACTGAATCAATTAAATGTTCAATTTAAACTATTGATTACCAGTTTGTGCAAATAATCTCATTTTTAAACCCCTGCTAGATTCCCCAATCAGACAATATTGATTATAAAGAAATACCAATATTATCCTATAACTCTTATTCTAAAATGTCTACTCTATGATCACAATGTTTCTATGCTTTCTAAATGAAACACCTTTGATTGAAGATTTTAAGTACAATAATAGTCCCAACAATATTTTCTATCAGATTCATATATTTTTTCTGTCGAAACCGTTATTAATTATATATTTTCAATCCAAAACCTTTATATATATATATATATATATATATATATATATATATATATATATATATTCACTCTTTAATGGAGCTGAACCAAGATCTTCCTGAAAATAAACCAAGGAATAAATATTGATATAACAATTGTTTCTATGTAAATAAACAGAAATTGAATTCTTTCAGAAAGAAGTTCCTCTTAATATTTATAAAACATCTTATAATCTTGAAAGATTAGCCAGCTACTTTGAGTATGTTTAATACTACAAAAACTCAATTACTCCTTTATTTCAGGCCCAGCCAATCTATGTATTTGTTCAGAGAAAAGAGAAAGAGTAATTATATGAAATTTCTTTATGTAATTTAAACAGGAGAGGGTGGAAAGAAAACTATCGTTTCCTCCATATAATTATACCATAAATGAAAATGTGAAACAATTCTCCAAATTTCAAACTTGAGCCATGTTGTTTACAAGGCTATACTCTCAATAATCTTCCAAACACATTTTTGAGTTATTTAAAAAAAAAATGTTTCTCAAGGAAGCAGTTTTTTTGTTGGTTTTTTTTTGCATCTTAATGTAATAATTGCCCTTGACATTTTTTACCAAACCTTTTGGCGTAAAACTGGAAGTGGTGTTGATATTTGTTTTTAAATCTTTTTATTTACCATTTCCAAATAAAAATCAATTTTGAGTGGACTTAGAGAAATCAAACTTCAATTCAATAAAAATTCAATTTAAATAAGTTCTGCCACAGTTTCTGGATTTGTTTGCTCAAACAGCGGGATTATTTTGTAAAATTACACGGAACAAAGGTGTTCATAAAGAAGTCTAAGCCAATGCACTGTTTTCCATTTACTGTCAGTAAGGTGTTGTTCTTATATTGTATTTTTAAAGAGGATTATCATATTAGACTTACTGACTTTTTAATTGTTCTCTTGAATTATAAGTACATTTTTTACAAATGTTTTTTTAATCATGAACATAACTTTGTATTCTAGTAAAATTTTAACTACAATTGAATATTACCAGTTTGTATGGTCAGAATTTAATTAGAATGTAAATAAGTGCTGTTGATGAGAGGGTCATGCGTTTGATCCTCAATTGCAGCTCTGCCATTGATTTCTTGTAATAGAGGTAATTACGGATTTACTCCAACAAGATAAATGCTGCACATGAATAAATATATAATTATATGTTAAGGACTCAAAACTATGACTTGCCCCACAACCAAGGCCATTCCCACAATCCGTCTGAGCATGTTCAAGGAATTCAACTAGCAACAGTGCTGCTCTGTAACATGCTAAAGTAGGTTATTTTCAGTTCATAAGGTGCAACTAGTTTCAGAGTTGGTAACATATCTGATGGAATGTTCCAAAGGGGATTCATTCATGTTTTGGCACCAAAAATAATTTTCCCGGTAATGCATCTGAAAGCACTTTTACTATGATTATTTTACTATTTGATACAGAAATTACCGAAAAAATACAATTAAAGTATATATAAACAACACGGTTTTAGTTGGGAGCAAGTTGTTGTACAAAGGTACAGTCAAGGAAACATTAGAAAACCGACAGTTTATCAAATAAAACTGATGGAATATTAAAGCTTTAATATTATATTGAACACATTGCTAGCATCATGTGATAATGTCAATCAAACTGACACACTACACATCTTTGCTGAATCATGTAAGTAATGCAAATCAGTTTCATTTACGAAAAAATTGAAACCAGAAATTGACAAGCAAAACAAACAGTATGTATTATATTATTCCTTAATGTTGTAAAAATATAATTTTATTCATTTCTGCTTTAACTTTATTAGTATTATGGGTTCCTATTTAATTTTCTGCCAAAGTTTTAAGGTGCCCCGGTTGGACACCTGACTTGGACCTGACTTGGAGGTTGGTGCCCTCAAAAATCTTGACAAATCATGATTGTGGCAACAATCATGATTGTTTCAACATGAATCAGGATGAAATAGTCAGTCAACAAGGCAAAGTCTTACTGGCATCAGATCATTTATGGCCTTTAAAGAGGATTATTACAGGGATTTTTTTACGATTAAGTACAAATGGATACGACTATTCCAGTCTTTAATATGCTTTCCTAAGCAATTGAAGATAAATGTAACAAGCCTTTAAGCATTCATGTTGAAAATTTAGATTTGACACATATCGCTGTTATTGATATCCTGTTGACGGATAAAACCCATTATTCATATTTGCGACATAATCAAATAAATAAAGATAATTCTGGAATCATGTACCCCTAATTCATCTTTCATCGATTAACAGCTCAACGATAAGTGGGGGGAAGTTGAGGCAGTGGGAGCCAGGCTTTACAATATCCTATGAAAGAATCAGATCCCTGAAATCATATTTCAATGATAATATACAAAAAATGGCTTAAAACAGATATTGAACACATAAATGTATGAACTAACATCCATTATCGGGGCTTCTCTATTCTATTATCTATAATTAGCGCTACAATGAAAAACACTATTGGTTATTCCATACGGTACCTTATTATTGCTCTTTCATGTCAACGGAAGTTCGGTATCCAATGTAAACGTTACCCCACCCACCATTTTCCATGAAACGTTTTTCAATCATATTCATGACAGATGATGACACGCTGGTTAATAGGTTTAAAGACAACATCTAAAATAATATTTACTGAACCTGAATGCTACAAAAAACCCATAAATTACTCCACAAACCTGTTACTGCAAAAAAGTAAACATTAAACAAACTTCGATAACTTCCGGTGTGCTAATTAAGAAAGCACCTGCGCAGCCTCGATTAATGCGGGAAAATTCAAAGTTTTCAGTGCATAAGCCATTTTGACATCTTAGGACGGTTCATTGCATTTATTTTGTTTGTTTACTTTTAACTGTGTTTAAATCAAAATCATAATACAAGTGAAGAAGACATTGCAAGTTAAAATACCCGCGATGTGAACACCTACACGTTATCGACTGCACTGTTCTTTGATAAAATTCGGTTTTAAATACTTTCTTTGAAAAGGTTGGATGGACAAAGTTTGTGATAAAAAAACTGAATATGGGGAGATAACATTCTAACGAAGTTGCCCCAGAGTTATGTTTTTTTCAAGGTGCACAACTATACATATATGTTCCAATTTAGCACAGTTCTAGTCCTTCAAGTTGTTCCCGAGTACTCCTCTGGAAAAATGGTTAATAAATAATTTATGTAAACAAAAGCTATCACTGGATGGGACTTATACCCCACCACACCACTGTCCTGAAACAAGAAACATCAGCTTTGAGTGATCATGGTGTATGCTCCTTGAATGTCCTACATGTGTATGTCGTTGAGAAGGCATCAATTAAGTTAGTGGTTCTACTGTAAGTATATAAGGTTTATATGACATCTGTGAAATAAGGCATGACATTTTAATTTATGCTTCTTCTGTACAGTTGAAGTCAATACATTGTACCTCAAAGACATAATACGTATATATACATACAAATAATCAAAGAGCATAAACTTGAAAATGTTTCTTTTGTACAGCACTTATCCTCAACACAGTCGTTATGTGTATGCAGTTTGAAGACAATACCTCAAAAACCCAGAGGTGCAAGGTCATTTTTGACGACGGAATGATTTTACGGTCGGTTTACTGAAGTGGCATGTTAACATCCAATAATAAATCTGATTTATCACTAGAATTTCTAATGATAATGCCGTTAATATTTATGAACTTATTATTTTTAACAAACGTCATTACATCATTTATACAAATATTGGTTAACTTATTAACATTTAAAAGTGTTTAACAATTTTAACACGGTTGGATGAAATAGATTTATTTATCACATGGAAATTTGAACCCAACATATTTTGATCAATCAACTAAAGGGAAGTAATAGTTAGCGCGAAAAGGGTTAAAACTGAATCTGGGTTATGCCTACTAAAATGCCCATTTTCATTTGCTACCATTAAGTTGCATTTCCGTAGTCAAGTGAGTAAGTGACTCTAGTAGACACAGAAGAGTCCTTTTAGCACCCGTTTTTGAAATGATTATTTTTATACGTTTTGCTTAATACATGTAAACTTCGACAGTTATGTTTACAGGACATGCCCTTTGTCGAATGGAAGACATTATATGTTATATAAGGATGAAAGCAGTAAATAGGTAACGGACATGGTGAGATAAAAACGCATGGAAACCTCAAAAAATAATGTATGTAGTACTCAAATGCATGCGAAACATTTACACAGCGTTCACACTGGCGAGTAATTCAATTGTAACGCTACAACGTTCACGGTGTGCGCAATATCGCGGCATTGTTCAAACAACATATCCACTTCTATTATCCTTTATAATGTCGTACCTGATCTAATCAGGCAACATTTATAAGGAAAATGTTTAATCATATTAAATGTTACAGATACTAGAAACTCAGTAACGGAGAATATGATACTTAACTAGCAGAAACGTGAACGTGATTGTAACCATTCAATAACGTATAGTTTGCACTTTATTGCTAAACAAAAGTAAATGATTGTTACACTATTAATTTTGTTCACTCATTCGATATCTAACTATGTAGTCCAATCAAACGAGCCGATCGACAACCAAACGACGTCGGGACGTCACGTCCTTACAGTACACCTTTTGCTGTAACACGAAGACGATACGCAGTTGAAATTCGTGAAATTGGTTTTGAAACAAAACTTAAGTGTATGAACACAACTGCTATAATTATGTAGATTGGTTTTAACATTATCAAAATACAAATAAATTGTGTTTATGAATGAAAAACGGTAGCAGTGACGTCAACGACTTGGAAGTCTGATGTGAGGAAGAAATTTGAATATTAAATACGCGAATTTAGGTTTCTATTTCCTGGAAACGTTAAAAGCATACCCTTTCATGTACTTTAAAGGAATGACTTCTTAAAGAAGTTTGTAAACGTTAATAATACAAGCGGTGTGGACTGAACGTATCGTGATGTAATGGTTTATTTTCGGAATCATTGTTTTTCGCCGTCTGTCATGGAACTATGTCGTAGGTGTTTTAAAATCGCTTTAAATTTTCTAGAATCACGATTTTAATATAACCGTAAAACCACATAAATATATTGTTTTTTTTCACTCATACGTTCTGCAGAATATGTTCAAAAGAGAGACGATTTTCCAATTTCAAGCGTATTAAGTGAGTTGAAGTGTTTGAAGTGCTATTGTAACCACCACACTCGCTCACTATTTGTCAATGAAACTGACTGAGATGAGGATGCTTATTCTTCCAAATAGTTTAAATAATCGTGATCAACTGAATTGTTTGGCGCGGAATTACATTGGATACTCTTAGACACATGATAGCTAATATTTGGTGACTATTTCCTTGTTGGACCATGCTGTGACCGATTATGATGGGTGACATTGTTCTCGGCGAGTGTTAGGGATCAACCATGCAGCGAAAAGGACCTTTTGACTTGGACTTAAACTGGTATGTAACAGATATAAATATACTATTTTATTTTTGTTTTTCTTCGAAAACCATGTTTCCGTACAACTAACAGGGTTGTCTTTCTTTTACCATGATTTGGGCTGGAATCCAACAGCATTTCCATCTTGATACAGAGGCAGATCCAGAATTTGACGTTAGAAGGGGCATCACTTGTCGGCGCAAGAACCGATTTTTTTTAAACGGGGGGTTGTTTAAATGGTCCACGGCACAAACATACATTGAGCCACCTTTTCCCTTTGTTGGATACCCCCTATACACTATTGCGCTATGCTTCGTTGTGTATGGAGTGATTCTGAACAGAAATAACTATGGTTGCCGACGATGCCTTTAACGTATTTGATGTACTGCAATTCAATTTTCACCAAGAAGTATGGTTCTGTACCATACCAAACAACAGTTTTACGGGTACCTTAACTCATAGTCAAACAAGCGTATGCCCTGCTTATTTAGCTCAATTAAAGGCTTGAGAAAACTTCATCCTTTGCTGTCGTCACGCATATCACATGAACGCGTTCAAATTCTTGATTTAAAAAAGTAGGATATCAATTGCGTTGGAGATGTAGCTTAAGGTAAACCCTGGCAGTAATTTTGGGGCTCTCTCTTGCGTTAAACGCGGCAGTAGCTTTGGGGCTCCCTCTTGTGCAAAACCTGGAAGCAGTTTTGGGGCTCCCGCTTGTGTAAAGCATGGAAGAAGCTTTGAGGCTCCCTATTGTGTAAAACTTGGAAGTAGCTTTGGGGCTCCCTCTTGTGCAAAACCTGGCAGAAGCGTTGGGGGTCCGTCTTGCGTTAAGCCTGGCAGTAGCTTTGGGGCTCCCTCTTGTGTAAAACCTGGAAGTAGCTTTGGGGGTCCCTCTTGTGTAAAACCTAGAAGTAGCATTGGGGGTCCCTCTTGTGTAAAACCAGGAAGTAGCTATGGGGCTCCCTCTTGGGTATAACCTGGCAGTAGCTTTGGGGCTCCCTCTTGTGTTAAACCTTGAAGTAGCTTTGGGCTCCCTCTTGTGTAAAAGCTGGAAGAAGCTTTGAGGCTCCCTCTTGTGTTAAACCTTGAAGTAGCTTTGGGGCTCCCTCTTGTGTAAAACCTGGAAGAAGCTTTGGGGCTCCCTCATGTGTAAAACCTGGAAGAAGCTTTGAGGCTCCCTCTTGTGTAAAACTTGGAAGTAGCTTTGGGGCTCCCTCTTGTGCAAAACCTGGCAGAAGCGTTGGGGCTCCGTCTTGTGTTAAGCCTGGCAGTAGCTTTGGGGCTCCCTCTTGTGTAAAACCTGGCAATAGCTTTGGGATTCCCTCTTGTGTAAAACCTGGAAGTAGCTTTGGGGGTCCCTCTTGTGTAAAACCTAGAAGTAGCATTGGGGGTCCCTCTTGTGTAAAACCAGGAAGTAGCTATGGGGCTCCCTCTTGGGTATAACCTGACAGTAGCTTTGGGGCTCCCTCTTGTGTTAAACCTTGAAGTAGCTTTGGGCTCCCTCTTGTGTAAAACCTGGAAGAAGCTTTGAGGCTCCCTCTTGTGTTAAACCTTGAAGTAGCTTTGGGGCTCCCTCTTGTGTAAAACCTGGAAGAAGCTTTGAGGCTCCCTCTTGTGTTAAACCTTGAAGTAGCTTTGGGGCTCCCTCTTGTGTAAAACCTGGCAATAGCTTTGGGGTTCCCTCTTGTGTCAAACCTGGAAGTAGCTTTGGGGGTCCCTCTTGAGTAAAACCTGGAAGTAGCTTTGGGGCTCCCTCTTGTGTAAAACCTGGCAGTAGCTTTGGGGCTCCCTCTTGTGTTAAACCTTGAAGTAGCTTTGGGCTCCCTCTTGTGTAAAACCTGGAAGAAGCTTTGAGGCTCCCTCTTGTGTTAAACCTTGAAGTAGCTTTGGGGCTCCCTCTTGTGTAAAACCTGGAAGAAGCTTTGGGGCTCCCTCTTGTGTAAAACCTGGCAATAGCTTTGGGGTTCCCTCTTGTGTCAAACCTGGAAGTAGCTTTGGGGGTCCCTCTTGAGTAAAACCTTGAAGTAGCTTTGGGCTCCCTCTTGTGTAAAACCTGGCAGTAACTTTGGGGCTCCCTCTTGTGTAAAACCTGGAAGTAGTGTAGCGTGGGTGTCCCAAGACAAAACCACTCAACTTCGGAGTTCGAATATTATTTATTTATATGTAGTCGAACGAAACCTAAAACATATAATAAAACATATAAAAGTATATGCTAACATAATCATATTATTAATAACACAAAATACAAAGACAATGAACAGTGATCGGTAAATATATCAAGGGAGACTTCGCGGTTAAATACATAAAACATTCTAAGAACTATGAGCAATAAACTTACCAGGCACGTCTAAATAATAATTAAATATGAATGAATATTTGAGCTCAAAGATAAGAGCGAATATTAGATAAGTAAGAATATTTCAGCTCAATGATAAGAGCGAATATTAAATAAATAGTAACAACTGTTACAATTGAAATCTTGACTTGCGTCGATGATGATTCAGAACGGAATGATATATGTGTATATATAAATAAGGGCGTGTGCAATGAAGCGGGAAAAAGGGGAAAAGGCATTATGAACCAATCAATCACTCTATAAATTTAGACAAACTCGCATAACCAGTATTCACGCTCTGACGCACTCGGACATAGACGGACATTGACGGACATAGACGGACAGTAACGCACAATAACCACGTAGCACAACACTGAACACGACGATACACAAACAATACAAAACGATATACGATATAGAACCATACCAAACACACAAACTAATAAAATACTGAAATATGCACCTTGCTACAGTAGCTTTGGGGTTCCCTCTTGTGTAAAACCTGGAAGTAGCTTTGGGGTTTCCTCTTGTGTTTAACCTGGAAGTAGCTTTGGGGCTCCATCTTGTGTAAAACCTGACAGTAGTTTATGGGGCTCACTCTTGTGCAAAACCTGGAAGTAGCTTTGGGGGTCCCTCTTGTGTAAAACCTGGAAGTAGCTTTGGGCTCCCTCTTGTGTAAAACCTGGCAGTACCTTTGGGGCTCCCTCTTGTGTAAAACCTGGCAGTAGCTTTTGGGCTCCCTCTTGTGTAAAACCTGGAAGTAGCTTTGGGGTTTCCTCTTGTGTAAAACCTGGAAGTAGCTTTGGGGCTCCCTCTTGTGTCAAACCTGACAGTAGTTTATGGGGCTCCCTCTTGTGCAAAACCTGGAAGTAGCTTTGGACTCCCTCTTGTGTATTACCTGACAGTATCTTTGCGGCTCCCTCTTGTGTAAAACCTGGAAGTAGCTTTGGGGTTCCCTCTTTTGTTAAATCTGGAAGTAGCTTTGGGCTCCCTCTTGTGTAAAACCTGGAAGTAGCTTTGGGGTTTCCCCTTTTGTTAAAACTGGAAGCAGCTTTGGGCTCCCTCTTGTGTATAACCTGACACTAGCTTTGGGGTTCCCTCTTGTGCAAAACCTGGAAGCAGCTTTGGGGCTCCCTCTTGTGAAAAACCTGGCAATAGCTTTTGGGCTCCCTCCCGTTTAAACCTGGCAGAAGCTTTGGGGTTCCCACTTGTGTATAACCTGACAGTAGATTTGGGGCTCCTTCTTGTGTAAAACCGAGCAGTAGCTTTGGGGCTCCTTCTTGTGTAAAACCGAGAAGTAGATTTGGGACTCCCTTTTGTGTAAAACCGAGCAGTAGCTTTGGGACTCCGTCTTTAGTAAAACCGAGCAGTAGATTTGGGGTTCCCACTTGTGTAAAACCTGGAAGCAGATGAGGAGCCCCCTCTTATGTATAACTTGACAGTAGCTTTGGGGCTCCCTCTTGTGTAAAACCTGACAGTAGCTTCGGGACTCCCTCTTGTGTAAAACCGAGCAGTAGCTTTGGGACTCCGTCTTGTGTAAAACCGAGCAGTAGATTTGGGGTTCCCACTTGTGTAAAACCTGGAAGCAGATGAGGAGCCCCTCTTATGTATAACTTGACAGTAGCTTTGGCGCTCCCTCTTGTGTAAAACCTGACAGTAGCTTCGGGACTCCCTCTTGTGTAAAACCGAGCAGTAGATTTCGGGTTCCCACTTGTGTAAAACCTGGAAGCAGATGAGGAGCTCCCTCTTGTGTATAACTTGGCAGTAGCTTTGGGCTCCCTCTTGTGTAAAACCGAGCAGTAGCTTTGGTGCTCCCTCTTGTGTAAAACCTGGAAGTAGCTTTGGGCTCCCTCTTGTGTAAAACCTAGAAGTAGCATTGGGGGTCCCTCTTGTGTAAAACCAGGAAGTAGCTATGGGGCTCCCTCTTGGGTATAACCTGACAGTAGCTTTGGGGCTCCCTCTTGTGTTAAACCTTGAAGTAGCTTTGGGCTCCCTCTTGTGTAAAACCTGGAAGAAGCTTTGGGGGTCCCTCTTGTGTAAAACCTTGAAGTAGCTTTGGGCTCCCTCTTGTGTAAAACCTGGCAGTAGCTTTGGGGCTCCCTCTTGTGTAAAACCTGGAAGTAGCTTTAGGGCTCCCTCTTGTGTAAAACCGAGCAGTAGCTTTGGGACTCCGTCTTGTGTAAAACCGAGCAGTAGATTTGGGGTTCCCACTTGTGTAAAACCTGGAAGCAGATGAGGAGCCCCTCTTATGTATAACTTGACAGTAGCTTTGGCGCTCCCTCTTGTGTAAAACCTGACAGTAGCTTCGGGACTCCCTCTTGTGTAAAACCGAGCAGTAGATTTCGGGTTCCCACTTGTGTAAAACCTGGAAGCAGATGAGGAGCCCCCTCTTGTGTATAACTTGGCAGTAGCTTTGGGCTCCCTCTTGTGTAAAACCGAGCAGTAGCTTTGGTGCTCCCTCTTGTGTAAAACCTGGAAGTAGCTTTGGGCTCCCTCTTGTGTAAAACCTGACAGGAGATTTGGGGCTCCCACTTGTGTAAAACCTGAAAGCAGATGAGGAGCTCCCTCTTGTGTATAACTTGGCAGTAGCTTTGGGCTCATTCTTGTGTAAAACCGAGCAGTAGCTTTGGGGCTCCCTCTTGTGTAAAACCTGGAAGTAGCCTTGGGCTTCCTCTTGTGTTAAACCTGACAGGTGATTTGGGGCTCCCTCTTGTGTAAAACCTGACAGTAGCTTTGGGGCTCCCTCTTGTGTAAAACCATGAAGTAGCTTTGGGGCTCCCTCTTGTGTAAAACCGGGCATAAGATTTGGGGCTCCCTCTTGTTGATAACTTGACAGTAGCTTTGGGGATCCTCTTGTTTTAAACCTGGCAGTAGATTTGGGGCTCCTTCTTGTGTAAAACCCAGCAGTAGCTTTTGGGCTCCCTCTTTTGTAAAACCTGGCTGTAGCTTGGGGGCTCCCTCTCTTGTTTAACCTGACAGTAGCTTAGTTGCTCCCTCTTGTGTAAAACCTGACAGTAGCTTAGTGGCTCCCTCTTATGTAAAACCTGGCAGTAGCTTTGAGGCTCCCTCTTGTGTTTAACCTGACAGTATTTTTGGGGAGCCCCAAATCCACATTGTGCACTAAATATTCCTTCATTATCTACCCGAATCTAACGTACTATCGTTTGAGTGGTCCTTAAAATCATTTAGAATACTGCAAACCGGGATGAGGGGGTTTGGAAGGGAGGTGGGGGAGGGTTTTGGGTAACTGTTCCCGTAAAGGTGCTCTGTAAATACCAAAGTATGCGGGTAAGGATTAAAGTGATGGATGATATTTACTTCAATGCAATTCTTGACAATACGTTTTTGTGATGGACGTCATTCACTTTAATACAGCTCTTGAAAGTGCATCCTTGTGATAGACGTCATTCACTTTAATATAGCTCTTGAAAGTACATCCTTGTGATAGACGTCATTCACTTTAATACAGCTCTTGAAAGTACATCCTTGTGATGGACGTCATTCACTTCAACGCAAAACCTTGATTGTTCATTCTTGTTATGGACGTCATTCACTCCAATACAGATATTGACAGTTCATTCTTGTGATGGCCGTGACGTCAAACACTCAAACTAATCAAATTGTTCATTATTGTGATGGACGACAGTCACTTCAACAGAGATATTGACAGTACGTTCTTGTGATGGACGTCATTCACTTCAATACAGATCTTGAGAGTTCATTATTGTTATCGACGTCATTCACTTCAATAGAGATATTGACATTACGTTATTGTGATGGCCGTCATTCACTTCAATACAGATCTCGACAGTTCATTCTTATTATGGACGTCATTTACTTCAATACAAGTCTTGACAGTTCATTCTTGTGATGGACGTCATTTACTTCAATACAAATCTTGACAGTTCATTCTTGTGATGGACGTCATTCACTTCAATACAAATCTTGACAGTTCATTCTTGTGATGGACGTCATTCACTTCAATACAGATCTTGACAGTACATTCTTGTGATGGACGTCATTCACTTCAATACAGATCTTGACAGTTCATTCTTGTGATGGACGTCATTCACTTCAATACAGATCTTGACAGTTCATTCTTGTGATGGACGTCATTCACTTCAATACAGATCTTGACAGTTCATTCTTGTGATGGACGTCATTCACTTCAATACAGATCTTGACAGTACATTCTTGTGATGGACGTCATTCACTTCAATACAAATCTTGACAGTTCATTCTTGTGATGGACGTCATTCACTTCAATACAGATCTTGACAGTACATTCTTGTGATGGACGTCATTCACTTCTATACAGATCTTGACAGTTCATTCTTGTGATGGACGTCATTCACTTCAATACAGATCTTGACAGTTCATTTTTGTTATGGAAGTCACTCATTTCAATACAAATCTTGACAGTTCATTCTTGCATTGAACGTCAAACACTTCAATACAAATCTTGACAGTACATTGACGTCATTCACTTTAATACAAATCTTGATAGCTCATTCTTGTTATGGACGTCAGTCACTTCAATACAAATCTTGACAGCTCATTCTTGTTATGGACGTCATTCACTTCAATACAAATCTTGACAGTTATTTTCTTGTGATGGACGTCATTCACTTCAAAACAGATCTTGACAGTTTTTTTCTTGTTATGAACGTGACGTCATTCACTTCAATACAAATCTTGACAGTTCATTCTTGTAATGGACGTCATTCACTTCAATACAGATCTTGACAGTTCATTCTTGTGATGGACGTCATTCACTTCAATACAGATCTTGACAGTACATTGACGTTATTAACTTCAATACAGATCTTGACAGTTCATTGACGTCATTCACTTCAATGCAGATCTTGACAGTTCATTCTTGTGATGGACGTCATTCACTTCAATACAGATCTTGACAGTACATTCTTGTTATTGACGTCATTCACTTCAATACAGATCTTGACAGTGATGTCTTGAGATGTACGTGACGTCATTCACTTCAATACAGATCTTAACAGTACATTCTTGTGATGGACGTCATTCACTTCAATACAGATCTTGACAGTACATTGAGGTCATTACAGTACATTCTTGTGATGGACGTCATTCACTTCAATACAGATCTTGACAGTACATTGAGGTTATCACTTCAATACAGATCTTGACAGTACATTCTTGTGATGGATGTGACGTCATTCACTTCAATACAGATCTTGATAGTTCATTCTTGTGATGGACGTCATTCACTTCAATACAAATCTTGACAGTTCATTCTTGTGATGGACGTCATTAACTTCAATACAGATCTTGACAGTTTCATTCTTGTGATGGACGTGACGTCATTTACTTCAATACAAATCTTGACAGTTCATTCTTGTGATGGACGTCATTAACTTCAATACAGATCTTGACAGTTCATTCTTGTGATGGACGTCATTCACTTCAATACAGATCTTGACAGTACATTCTTGTGATGGACGTCATTAACTTCAATACATATCTTGACAGTTCATTCTTGTGATGGACGCCATTAACTTCAATACAGATCTTGACAGTTCATTCTTGGGATGGACGTCATTAACTTCAATACTTATCTTGACAGTTCATTCTTGTGATGGACGCCATTAACTTAAATACAGATCTTGACAGTTCATTCTTGTGATGGACGCCATTAACTTCAATACAGATCTTGACAGTACATTCTTGTGATGGACGTCATTAACTTCAATACAGATCTTGACAGTTCATTCTTGTGATGGACGCCATTAACTTCAATACATATCTTGACAGTTCATTCTTGTGATGGACGCCATTCACTTCAATACAGATCTCGACAGTTCATTCTTGGGATGGACGCCATTAACTTCAATACAGATCTTGATATCGCATTCTTGTGATGGATGTCATTAATTCAATACAGATCTTGACAGTTCATTCTTGTTATGGACGTCATTAACTTCAATACAGATCTTAATAGTGCATTCTTGTGATGGACGTGACGTCAAACACTTAATACATATCTGGCAGTTCATTTTTGGTATGGACGTCATTCACTTCAGTACAAACCTTGACAGTCCATTGACGTCATTCACTTTAATACAAGTATTAGCAGTTCATTCTTGTTATTGATGTTCAATTCAATTCAATACATATCTTGACCGTTCTTTTATCACAAGTTGTCTTATGTTTTCGTCTCTATCAATTCCATCGTACTCCCGCCAAGTTGGCCAAACCATATCATGGATTTCATCGTAAACTTAGTGTTTTTCATCAATCCCTCTCTGTTTGGTAAGGAATGTCATTTCTCTAAATATTGTCGCTTTTTAAACACCTCATCTAGATTATCTCTCCAGCTCCGTACGAGTAACTGTCAAAGCTAACTGCAATTTTGGACATTTGAATACTTATGTTGGTTCTTTATTAGTTCCAAAATATTTTCAGACAATTTATGTTCTTCTAAATCAGTTAGAATGTGTTTTCCGCTCTTTCACGAAATTATATGGAAGGTTTTTGTGGTGAATTGCACCTTTTAGCCTTGCCAAACATGCAAATACATTTGGCAGGAGATTTTGCTTTGTGAACGTATCAACCGAGGTTCGTTCTACGTATCAACATATAACATTTTTCATAACAAATGATATGGCTTTAATATACACGATTTAATAGGTTTTAACAAAATGAAGACCCTAAACTGATATTCATGCCAACTTACCGTTAGTTTTTGCTCGTCTCGAACAAATCACACTCGGAACTCAATGACTCTTTTCTCTCTTCCTTCTAATACAACAGAAACCATTTGAGCTTCCTGAATATGTTGTTGTCTTGTACAGCGGAATGCATTAACATACTCCTAGGCCAGGTATTCGTCGCCCTCTGCTGCTGCTGGTCCAGACCAAGGGCGTAGCTAGCCCTCTATTTATGTGGTTTCATAATTGTGCTAGTGGGGTTTGGGGGCATGCCCCCGCGGGAAAAAAAACATGGTGCAATCTGAGGGTTCTGAGGTGCTTTATTAAGTACTTGGAATATGGACAGTTCAAGGATCATGTACTTTTTGCAATGATATAAATACTTTAGTATCGTGGTGCAGACGCTGTAAACAAAAATAAAGGGAGGTAACACGAATATATCTGACAATTCATTTATGTATACAGAGTTGTATATCGCTTGCTTCTTGCAACGACCAAGTTGCTTTTTTCGAATGACGTATATCACGGTGCGTATCCATATCAGTACCCTCTTTGTGAAATCTACTGAGACGGTACCTTTTTTGCACATGCACCGGTCATTCTCGGCTGAAAACAAATCGACGATGGACAACAATCCAGTTAATGTTCATTCTACTGATGAAAGGAGGTATGTCATGTGCAAAAGAAGTATACCACGGAACACTAGAATGTTATAGCTATGTCTTTTTTGTCATGTGCATATTAATGCAACTCCACAATAAGCTACACAATATCGATATGTCTTGCCTCTGCAAGTTCTGCGGGCTTAAATGAACCACTGGTTTGATTATGTACACACCCAATCTCATTAAAATCATATCGTGACGTTCACTTCATTTCATTACGTTATGTAGGGTTAACGTAACGTCGTGAAGCGTGCATTGGGGATCTGATTTTAATGAGATTGGTACACACCATACATATTACATGTATTCATTAATTATTATTTCATTTATATATCATATTAATACAAATTGCAAACATTTGTCAAAAATATATGTAAAATTAAATAAAACACCCTACTTTCGGTTTTACAGCGGCACGGGTAACCTCTTTGCTATTGAATTTTTTATATCACAGGTAATCTCTCTCTCAATTATTTTCATTGTAGAGTCGCTTTGCAAGAAAATGACTGAATTACTTCCAACAATTCTAACAAACTTAGAACACGCCGGAAAACATGCTGAGTTTTGTCAGTTTCTTCGACTGATAGCCGTAAACAAGTTTCCGTTAAACAACATATCATTCTTACTATTGCTTGAAAAAAAAAATGAGAGAGAGATTACCTGTGATATTAATCACTTCACGCAACTTAAACCTTTGGCGTAAATTGAAAATTATTTTATAATAATAGAGTAGTGGTGTGTTGACTACGCCATCCTAGACGATCCCGGACAGTCCGGGGGTCAAAGGGATTGGGGCTTACGACTAAAATACCATTCTTTCTTGTGGGGTTGTAACCTATATTAGGTGTTCCTGTGGTATGGGATACATGTCCCCGCGGTGCACCCTTATAGTACGCCACCTCTAACGACACATCCTGGATCCGCCTCTAGCCATAATCTCACATTCATTCCTGCGGATCTAGCCATAATCCCACATTCATTCCATGATCCGCCTCTAGCCATAATCTCACATTCATTCCATGATCCGCCCCTAGCCATAATCTCACATTCATTCCATGATCCGCCTCTAGCCATAATCTCACATTCATTCCTGCGGATCTAGCCATAATCCCACATTCATTCCATGATCCGCCTCTAGCCATAATCTCACATTCATTCCATGATCCGCCTCTAGCCATAATCTCACATTCATTCCTGGATCCGCCTCTAGCCATAATCTCACATTCATTCCTGGATCCGCCTCTAGCCATAATCTCACATTCATTCCTGGATCCGCCTCTAGCCATAATCTCACATTCATTCCTGGATCCGCCTCTAGCCATAATCTCACATTCATTCCATGATCCGCCTCTAGCCATAATCTCACATTCATTCCTGGATCCGCCTCTAGCCATAATCTCACATTCATTCCTTGATCCGCCTCTAGCCATAATCTCACATTCATTCCTGGATCCGCCTCTAGCCATAATCTCACATTCATTCCTGGATCCGCCTCTAGCCATAATCTCACATTCATTCCATGATCCGCCTCTAGCCATAATCTCACATTCATTCCATGATCCGCCTCTAGCCATAATCTCACATTCATTCCATGATCCGCCTCTAGCCATAATCTCACATTCATTCCATGATCCGCCTCTAGCCATAATCTCACATTCATTCCATGATCCGCCTCTAGCCATAATCTCACATTCATTCCTGGATCCGCCTCTAGCCATATTCTCACATTCATTTAAAAAAGTTGAAACCATTTTGCCTTAGACAGTCTTGAAAGAAAAAACATATAGCCTTGCCTGATTTCAAAGCTGTACACACAACTGTTTAATTCTTGAAATATATAAATGCTATAGCAGAAGTCACTCTCTGACAAATTTGGACGAAGGATATGCCCCTGGTGGTAAAAAATGTTATAAAATAGTATTTATTTCCCAAACTTATATACTTCTATATTGTATTTTAAAGGACACATGCTAATTTGTCTATATCTACTCGATTAACATTGTTGATCGCTGCCCTTTGGCTAAGTACTACTAATCTTACGAAGTAATATGTTCCAGGAAATATTACAGAAACTGATTCTTTCAAATGCCATAACGGTCAAAAGGTTAGTGATGCAAATAGGAAGATTCCAAACAAGGTTTGCTCAGTACTTAAAGGGATCATTTCGTGGTAAAATGCACTTTGTACGGATATCTTAAAATATAAAGTATGGAAGTGTTTACTGACAGCAGGAACTCTTCAACAATTGTTGATATATTGTATATAGATGTTTGAAGTCCGCGATTTAGAAAAAAAAAACCCGTTAGTAACGCGATTTAGCAAACGGTTGAAGCGTGATTAATTGATTGACATTATCACGTGGTGGTACAAATGTATTCAATAACGGTTTAAATATCCGTTTGCTTAGCATGAGTCCTTGTGGGTGAGTGGATAAGATACAAGTTTTCTTTTTTCTTTCTTGATTGTACCGGCGTAAGTGTGCTACCCACTACAACAAGCCTTTTTATACTTTAATTGTATTTTTTTCTGCAATTTATCTATCAATGAGGAAACGAATTATAATTCAGATTACCGGAAAACTGATGTTAGTGCCACAAATAGAAGCGAGTCCCTTTAAGCCTCTTGAAAGTTTCAGGAGATGTCATCAAATTGGTAATGACGGATAATTTGGTTAAAGATCAGGGAAATATAAGTTTGAGGGCTGAGGATGTACGCATATTTATCATCAGGATTAATACTGAATCCATGGAAAACATATATCGTCTTATAAATGATCTTTTGGGGTTCTGTTTCCAAAAATTGATCTTTTGGAATTCGGTTTTCCAATAGGGTTTACTTGTGATGAAGAGTTGATCAGTTGTTTCCACTAGATTTGTTTTAATCAGAACTGTGGTAAAAACATACCATATAACTATCGCTTACTAGTAACTGAAACCATGACATTTAACACAACCGGCACCGTCAGTCCAACCACGAGTGTGAACAAGCACGACGAACACTGTGGATGTTCTAACATTTTCTGTCCTTCTGCTAAAAAGCTGCACAAATATGATAAGCCATTCTTAGTTTACACTTAGTCGCATTTGTGTGCGTAATCTAAATGACCTGTCGTCATCTGAGCTTTTCCGCCTCGACTACAGCGGTTTGACTCCCGACCGGCTCAGAGGGATTCACATTTGGCTGTTATACAAGTATATGGATGATTGAAAGCATCTTCCCACTGTTTTTCACTCAATTCAATTTCCCTACTTTAAAACTAAAATATGAATTTAAATACATGAGTCCCATTCTTTTTTTCGATCACGCCGGCTTAAAATAAATTGAATGTTAGGTGATCACGCCCAATATCGTAAGTCACACATCCATAACAGAGTAACTCTATTTGTCCGCTGACTTTACCTTACGCAGCAGTCAATTGCAACCACGCCCCTCTTCCCCCAGGTCCGGTGAAAAGCGGGGACTTTGACTTTCGGTCCAGCCAAGCCCGGGTAAAATCCCCGCCCTGCGTGGACGAACTGCTGGTAAAATCCCCGCCAAACTGCCCTCGCAACCCAGGCAGGGACCCTTGGTAAGGCCAATTCCCCGCTATCTTTGGCGCGAAGACAAAACCCGCGCATTCACCCGGGCCACCTGGAAGGTAAAAGCACGGCACATTTCCCGGTATACCCCCGGACCTGGGGGGGGGGGGGCGTATTTACAAATGACTGGTTCATAAATCCCTGACTTCTTTGATCACTTTTCATGTTGTTGTTCTTGTTTCAAATTTAACTTTGCTGTTTTCATTCAGTGATGGACGCTCATCTGAACTAATCGATGATATTTTTTTCTAGTGTAAGACTATTGCAAAGGTAAACCTAGTAAAATATCCCCTAATGGAACAGCCAATCAAAACCTAGTTCAGTGAACGTGAAAAAGTACAAATAGGAAGTGAAAGTAAATTCTGCAGCGAATTATTATTCATTTAAAAAATGAAATACTGCGATTGGATATTCGCCTATACCAGTCCTGAGGCACTCTTTCAAATACAAAGTCGTTACGCTTTAAATATAATTGTTCTTATATGAAATGTTACTTTTTTCCTACCTTGCTTGATGTAAGCTCACTGGTTGAACTTTCTTGCTATATATGTTGTAAGCAGTCTTTGGGTTCGTGAAATTTTAGAAACCATTGTATAGATTTGTCAATTCACTGTAGAATATGTAGGAAACTTATTTGGTGATCTCAAACCTTAAAATCACGTGGAGATCTAGCGAATAGGCGATTATGGGGATCACCCAATCATTTGCCGATTCGAATGCCAGTCACATTTCTTTCTATTCATACAACTGCACATAAATGTTCTGAACATGCATACAAAACTAATTACACATAATAACACTTTTTGAAAATCTATTGGCGGAATAGGAACCAGGAAAAAAGAAACGTACCCCGAAGGAAGTGGAACTAGATGACAGCTCTATAAGTCATGATATTAATGAGGCCGATTTTTCAGAACTTTGTTACAGGTAGAAACGTGATTAACGGCATCGTTGTTAACTTTTAAGCGTCAAATATTTGATGATGTGCTAATATATTCAAATGAAACAAGTTCAGCTAAAACAGTTGACTTAAATCTTGTTAGGAACATAACAGATCACATGTGTATCCATTAAACTTCCAGAGCAGGAAATATTTGAAAGTTACAACGATGACGTTACCAACGTTGTTCACAACAACAAAGTTCTGAACACTTTGCCCATGGTTTATTTGGAACAACAGGAAATATACATGTACGTCTGACACCAGTTCACTTCTAATAGAATAAGATTCAATTCTAATTCCGTATTCGATGAAAAAGCAAATGAAATAAACGAAACATAAAATAAAATTATAATTATTAAAACAATACAAATACTTAGATACAAGCACGAAACCGAATGAACATTTGAAATGTCAACAATGAATCTGTTAACAGCATACCACGCCATTGTAATTACCGAAACGAAAAGATCCGCAGTTGAATTTAGAAAATAATTAATCGGTGGAGCCCAAAGAGGTAAAGTTGGTCGAGTTATACGTCCCATTGTTCCTGCGAGGTACCGATGAAGCATCTTTCGGCGTTCGAGAAGGTACGACTGAACAGCTCTACCTGACTATTGACAGAGGGACAGTGAACTGTTGGCGTCACCTTCTGAATCTGAAGAGATCAAGAATGTGAAGTATTGGGTCGGGTTCAAAGTTGCTGAATTGTTCAGAGAAGGCGTGCAACGGGTCGCCGAACCAGGAAAATAACTGTAGAGGGTTATTTGTGGTATGCGAGTGTGTGTGTTCAAACCGAACAGATCTGAGCTTGTGCTTTAGGCTAGAAAAGTTAGCTTGGTTAACCCTACTTTGTTGGTAAAGCGTGGTATTCTTGAAGAAAACACTTCACCATCAGCGCAGGGCTTCACAAAGTAGTCTGGCATTTCGTCAATGATCAGGAAATCTTCCTTAGCAACTTTATAAGGTTGAACTACACGGCGCTTTGCAACTGTCACAATTCTTGAGGTCGACTCACAAAAGCATGCCTTGCCATATGGTGGCATCAGCCATATGGTAGCCTCACACATTTGACCTGCATGAATGTGGTTACATGTCAACTTGCCATATTCAATACTGAATCCTTGCGTGTCATTCAGCAGTGTAAAATCTTGCATCTGAGCAACGGAGACACCTATGTCGTCAGCATGAAGTCGTATACAAGTACTGCTATTGACGTTAATTAATTCAAGCACATCATTAAGAGACGCGGTCCCGTTATATCCAACTGTTCCATCAGCAGACAGAGTACAAGTCACTGGTAAAGGAAAACAAACGTTCGTGAATATTTGTCCTCTGGCTTCACGTCATTCGCAGTCTCAGTAAGACGCTGGCAGAAGCAGGAACTAGAAGTGTTTTGCTAAATACTCCAATCGTTTGCACTCATCATACTGTCAGTACATTCTAATCCGTTTCCACTATCTTTCTGCTGGGGCATTTGCGATGAACTTTTCTACCTCCTGTATTGTTTTTAGTTGTTTATTTTGCTCTTTCCTTGAAAAACAAATGTGCCAGTTCGACAACCATTCCCTTTTGCGTTCGGAACGTTAGTGAAAAGAGTAATGAACAATCCTTATAATAAGAGATGCATTACCGAACGTCAGTATAACTCTGATAATTGGTTTATACATTTTTTTCCAGGAACTATGTATACATTAAGACGTTCGATGTGCGTCTTATAAATGTTTATGTTATTGTATGTCGAGGGGTGAATGCCAAAAGGTTCTGTTGTTGCAGTGGTATTCATATTCGCATCATACTTGTTCCTGGAAGTACCATGTTCTTGCAGAACAACCCTAAGCGCCATGCTTTGCAATGTGTTATATATGGCTACTTGAAGACCTCCAGGCGGCCGCGTTATCTCCAACTGTTCCATCCGCGGACAGAGTACAAGTCACTGGTAAAGGACAAGAAACGTTTGTGAATTCTTGTCCTTCTGGCTTCAAGTCATTCAAGGTCTCAGTAAAAGAAACGCTGACTGAGGCAGGAACTAGAATAGTTTCTTGCTTAATACGCACATTCGTTTGCATTCATACATTCTGCAAGTACGTTTGAAGCCGTTTCCACTTACCTTCTACTTGCCAGGGGTGTTTGTGATGAACTTTCTACCTCATGTCTTGTTTTCAGTTGGTAAACAATACATGCAAGGCATTTTGCTGCAGTGGTATTCATATAAACACCATGTTTGTCCCTGAAAGTACCATGTTCTTGCAAAACTACCCATGCTTCGCAATGTGTTATACATGGCTTCTTAAAGACCTCCAAATGAGCAAAATATGTAAAAATGTAGAAAAATGAACTTTGTTTGATGTCATCAGCATAACGCCGCATACACGTTCTAGCATTGACATAGGGACACGCTGCTACCATATGTGACATATTGTCGCATATATAACATCCGTTGTTACCTAACGGTTCATTATATCGTATTGCTGTATTAAGCCACTTCACTTTTTCGCAGATTTTGTAACTATTTGCTCACGTCTAGCGCAGGCTCAGGTTTCTGCGTACGTGAGTATAGACGGTCGGTCAAAGCACACTGAAAATACTTGAACAACGTTGCCCATACTGCTTCAATGTCTAGCTGGCCTTATTGCCTGCTGGTTAGTGAGGTATCCGGCAGTAACGATAGAACTTTAGCTTCTTTCGCGTGTACCTTAGCGGCCTAATATTCAATGGACTCGCTTTGCATGTGTAAATTGGCTTCGGCGGGCAGCGTAGCTAAACACCAAAGTTGCGCTAATATTTCTTCAAGAGAGAGCGACGTGGTAGGTCGATCCAGCGCAATAGTTGAGTGTCATTCATACATACTGTCAGTTCATTCTAAGCCGTTTCCACTAACTTTCTGCTGTGGTATTTATGATGAACTTTTCAACCTCCTGTCTTTATTTTCAGTTGTTTATGTTGCTGTTTTTATTGAAAAAGACTGTGTCAGTTTGATAACCATTCCGTTTTACGTTTGGGAACGTTACTGGTAAGAGAAATATGCTTATAATAAGAGCTGCATTACCAGACGTCAGAACAACTATGATTATTGGTTTATACATTTTTCCAGGAATTATATATATGACGTTCGATGTGCGTCATATACCAGTAAATGTTTATGCATTTTGCTGAAGTGGTATTCATATTAACATCATGTTTGTTTCTGGAAGTGACATGTTTTTTGCAAAACACCACTGAGCGCCATGCTGCACCATGTCTTATATATAGCTCATTGAAAACTTTTAAATGAGCAAATTATGTAAATATACATAACATGGTTATTGTTTAATGTTCCTCATAGTATGAACAGCCATACTGGCAAAATACCCCGACATACAAGCAAGTGGTGGTCTCCAGGACATATAACGTTAACTTTCCGTTAACTGTGCCCCCTTGTCTGACGACTGGGCATGCATGGTGTATTTGCCAAAACATTTTATTATGCTGAAGACATGTAAAATGATGTATACTACTTAATCAAAATTAGAAATATGTATGTAAATGATATTAAAATAGAATAACAATAATAATAATTAATAATAAAACTATTTGATTTGGTATCAATGGATGTAAATAATGATGCTAACAACATTTAAAAACATAAGCCAATTAGCTCTTAGTTCGTCCATGGATGCTATTTCAACATTACTGAGAGTCCAAGTTTATTCCTTATACAACAAGGTAGATGCCAATGAGTGTACATATATTGATGGCAAATCATAGTCAATGGACAAATGAACATCCATTGAAAGTAACTCAGAATATAAAAGCATAAAAAGTAATGGTGTCAATATTATATATGCAGTAAGATTTTGTGTTAGCCTTGACATTATGCCATAAAAGTAGTGCAACAAAACCACAGAGTTCATCAACAGTATGGAAATAACATCTACGTTTTACTTGACTGCAGTGTTAGCGCAACGATGTCAGCGCTGGCGAGGTACCGAACGACCAACAAATAAACAACTGTCATAAACTTTAATGTGTGGACTGTTTACGTCCGCCACATAACTAACACTAAGCAACAGTTGAATTGTAAACACATTTTGTTAAATATAAATGTGTTTATATATGTTTTATTTATTATATATCATATGTATGTCAGCTACTTTTGTGGCTAGGATTGGCGTAGAAATGGGCCAAGGCTTTGACCTAGATGCAGCCTGCTCGGGCCAGTATTCGGCGGTAGAGATATGGCATGTCTGATGATGTCACTGTTTCAACGCTATCTGCTGGTCCACCTTCAACACATGGCCCATTTCAACGACTGTTTCGTCGTACCTTGAATAATGCTAAAATTAGGATCATCTTTTTTATTTATGCTAGAAAGGTGTAATAAATCTAGCATACCATGTCATGGTATACTTTGCTGAACTTTATTAGAATATTATAAATGCCCCTCCCACTTCCAACAAGTGAAATACTGATTGATATGTTGACTTTATGTTTGCTGTCTTGTGGCGGTGAATGTCTAGTTGACGATGATGTATGTTGGTCTTTGACAGATGAGTATTTAAACAAACGCATACTAGTTGTAAAAAAATGACCTGTATTTTTTCCAAAGTATTTCCGATTGTTATTTTGTTTATTTCACTCTGAAAATCCCGTTTCAGTTCACTCTTCCAAACGTTATACTAGTATTTAAAGCGTTTAAGTTGTCATAAAATTGATGAACATAAGTGAAGGGCTAATTCCCCACGTCAAAATATTTGGGGGACGGACAAAATCATCTCTTACTTTTTATGTTGTTTCTGTGTAAAAAGTTTGATATAATTAAAAAGTATGCAACTGAAACAGAATGTGTGGTAAATTATCTTCGAACATAGAACGAAAAGTTGACAATCATAGTGGGGATTTTGTCCGCCTATGCAAACCTGTCGGGTCCGATCTCTAGGTGAACATACATGCATGTTTGATAACCTAGTAGTGGCTCTTTGGAATACTTTGCCAGTCTTTCGTAAGATCGAACAGATGTGACGTTGCCTTGGATTACTGTTAAGCCTGAAAGCACCAGTGTCCTTCATGTAGAACTTTATGCAATTCGGTTGAGAGATAAGGCTTGCGTCGTCAAGGAGGTCATACATATTTCGACTGAGTTGATATAGTCAATTTTTAACTATCAGCAAAAGTAGCGTAAGTCAATTAGAAATATATTGCAAGATACACTGGTTATGAACACACAAATATTGAAGCACTTAGTAGGCCAAAAGTTCGGCAAACAATTGCTGACCTCGAAGTGTATGTTCACAAAGGGGCCATATGGTTATCATTGAACCTAAACAAAATAACAGCGACAAAAACAACAACAAAACACTATTAATGCTAGATCACCAATTTAATGTGGTAGAAATAAAATGGAGTGCAAAAAATGATCCCTATCAAGTGGTAGTTATGCTATTCTATGCTCACCAAGGCTTTGATTTAAGTTCCTGAAATGCGTGTATCTTTCTAGCGATAATAAGCAAACGTCTTTCTGTGAAATTCTTGATCATTATTCATCGTATTGTTTACCAGAATTCTCAAAATATGTATCTAGCATACAATATATATGCTATTCAACCAAACTGCAAACGAATAACTCGGTCAATATTTTCGCCAAAATTACAAACTGCAAATCAGAGAGAAAACAGTAAAACTCATCAATTTACCGGCATCTAATTTATTGACAATTAAACCCTCAAGGAAAGCACTTTGATGATTGTGTTTAAAAAAGGCACCAGTGCAATGAGCACTGCAGTAACTGATTAATGCGGCACATTTCCCATTGTATATTGGGCATATCTATCAACAGTTTATTTGTTGCAGCATGTGAGGCTGGAATGACATCTTGAGTTACACTTCAGCTTTGCTTTAAAACATGTGCATCTGTTGGACTGGCACTTTTTTGGACCGTTGCAGTTGCACTTGGTAAAACCTTGCCCACCAGATGAAGATTCCGCAATAACAGCAGAACGAAGTGACGTTACATTCTCCTGACTGACATCAGCTTCTGTCAGTAATCGCTGAGGACACAAATCAAACTGGTTCCTGGACTATTGTCCCTTTAAAACACCCGCCTTTACAGCAATCTTGTACTGGTCAGTTGACGATGACACCAAGAATGTTACGAGGATCCCCTCTGCCACGATCTACTGCCGGTATAGGAATAGCCACATTGTCCCCAGGCACACCGGTATTGAGATCCACACGGCTGCGTTTCACCATCCTCTCTGCCTGAGATAGTAGTGCTGTATAGGCTTCAGCTCTACGCTTCCTGATCTGGATAGTGTGGTCTTCCAAGATTGGTGTGGTGGTGACTGATGGCTGAGTTTGGCTGCTTAAGTCGGCTGGTATGCTGTCAGTTTCATGAGAAGAAGCTGGGCTGTTTGATGAGGCTGTGATGCTGTCAGTTTCATGAGAAGGAGTTGTGCTGCTTGAGATGACTTGTATGATGTCAGCTTCTTGTGTATGAGGTGTGCTACACGAGAAAGCAGCCAGAAAATCATCCTCACTCTCCATCCTGTAGATCACTTCTGTGGGTAGTGCTGAAGAGGTTAAGCCCACTCGAGCTTCACAACCAAACATGGCCGAGTATGGTGAACACTTAATCCCCGAGTGATGTGCTGAGTTCTTCTGGAATTGTACAAACTTGATGCCTGTAGCCCAGTCCTGTGTTTCATTGTCTGCCATCCATGCCACTAACATGTCCTTGATGTCTCCATTTGCACGTTCTACAGAACCTTGGCTTTGTGGATGACGGGGTTTGCCATGTACAAGCTTAAGGGTTGGCCACACCTCCTTTAGCTCTGTGATCACATGGGATGTAAACTCTGAACCATTGTCACTCTGGAGAATGACAGGAGCTCCCATGAGGAGGAATATGTCCATGAGCTGGAAGGCAACCTCTGAGGCACGCTTGGTGGTGAGTGGTCGGATGACACAAAATTTGGTCATGTGGTCCTGGTAAACCATGATCCACTTGTAGTTGGAGTGTGCCATAGCCTGCATGTCTATTAAATCAACCTGGTCTCTACATGCAAACTCCTTGGTCAGAATAGGTCGCACCACTACACCCTTGGTCATTGGACGCTTCCTCTTTTTCTGACACTCCGCACAAAGTGACTTGAAGTGCTCTAGAGCCTTGGTAGTGATGTTCGCATAGTTTCGTTGTAGTTCCTTGATCATGCGATCACGACCACCATGTTTATATTCTACATTAATTTTATAAAGACATATATAGAAAATTCTACTATTATTCTTCGAGGGGATTTTGAGTATGCTGTATTTTACACCTAGGAAATTTTGACTACCTAGCCATTTTTGGACCTAGGGGATTATGAGCTAGGGGATTTTGTGGTACACTCGTTCCTGGTCATCTCTTTTCCAACTTTTCTGAGCATTTGGAAAAACAGACATATTTAAATTACTTAAATTAATCTACTTACTTGGATAACAGATAGTAGCTGCTCCTGATCTTCGTGTGATTATTGGTAGATGCCGATTTCAAGCTTTCTATAATTCTGTAATATTCTGTCTTTGGAATCAGATACTTCTGACATACTTCATATCTTTTGAACAACTCTTGCCTGAAAACGTCTTCCATACTATAAGAAGACATCTTGCATGAAAGTAAATCTATACTGAATGGGCTGAACCGGGATGGGATGCCTTTTTAATAGGACAGGCCTCAGGTGAAGCCATTTGCCAGGCTCACACCTATTGACCTGGTGTGACTGGAAATAATTGACATATGGTCAGACAGACAACCCCTATTGTCCTGACCGACACCTTTTTCCTGGTAGTGCACATCAGTAGAAGTGACTTCCTGACACTGTTTGTCCTAATGAGTGATGTAATAATCAGAAAAAACAACTGTATAGTAAGTTAACTAAAACAGAATTACACAGATTTACTGAAATCAGCCAGTAAGATAGTGTAAAATCCCTGCCCATATTTCAGGGATTTCATGAAATAACTGGAATTTTCAGGGATTTCATGAAATCCCTGAGTGAAACAGTAATTTCGTGAAATTACTGTAACATATATACATATGGCATATCATTTAACATGTATTGGTGATCGATATTATATTTTGTCCAAATGGATGGCACTATTTTTTTGTTCATTGAATTTGGTAAATCAGCAGTCAGCCGTGATTGTTTAAGTTTAATCAGGTAAATAAACAGGCAAATTATCATCTCGATGACTCAGCATGTTAAAGAGTTATTAGTATGCATTTACCATTATGGAATTGTTATGCGACTGCGTCAGTTATCACAGCATTATTCTTATAGCAGATGAATGAAATAATGCATACACACAGTATAAGTGTCAAATGGTCACCTTGTCTTACACCAAGTAAACATGGAAAGCCATCACTTATCTTATTGTTTGTATCGTTTTTTCAATTGAATGTGATCTAACATTGACTAAACATTATTTAGTAACGTTATATTCCTTTAATGTCAAGTTTTATCATCATGAAACATACACTGATATTTATAACAAAATAATCAAATGCCAATAACAAAATTGCGAAGAACCTTGGTTGTCCTATTGTTAAACATATTGTTAAACTTTCCATAATAAATTAAAGCATCTTTTTTGCAAATATGTAATGAATTATAAATGTCTGGATGTGTATTCTGAATGTGATATGTTTCAGGCAAAGATTTCGAGATATGCCAGTAAGTTTATCTGAGCAGACTGTACATTTCCTTCGATATGTACATAGAACACTATTTTCAGGCTTTATTTTTCACACCTACTAAAAACGAAGTTTTTTTCTTTAATAATTTACTAGTTTAAATTAATGGTTTTGTCTTGAGGTTTAAAAAATACACTGCTCATTCGAGCTCCTCCTGTAATTATTGGATTCTACCTGTTTTGCTGGGCTTTTTTATTTTATTTTGGTTGGAAGGTTGTGAAATCTCAAACGTAAAAGGTCAAACAGAAATATCAGCAATATTTACCGTGCAGATATATTTTTCAGACTATCAAGTTGACATAAAGTTAGAGCACTTTCGCATTTCTTTCCCTTGGTTGGTAGAAAGTGGAACGCTACGCCATTTAGGTCAGGTGAAAATATGGTCATATGACCAGCTTTAACCAATGTAATGATAGGAAACTGTCACATGACTGCTACGCAAATGAAATACGTCAATAACCATACACAATTATCTTAAGTTAGCTCAAACAGTAGCAGGATTTTAATAGCAGCGGCTGGTCCGCTGGATTTTGTGATTTTATATTAGTTTGTGTATTATATGTACTAATTGTTCATGAAAAATGGCACCGGGCCCTGTAGAAGAGCTGGCTCTTTTAGAATTAGAGAGGTAAGTGATAGAAGCCTGGCTTTATATGCGATAAAATACGAGTTTATTATAATGTTCTGATTAAGGTTGAAGCAAAATGGCAGCCGAGTTATAAATAGCGTCTAGTTAAAACATTGTTAGGCGTAGGCAAATATATTGTTTGCTCAAGGGTAAAATGTTATCAATATTTTGCTGATTTTTATCTTATTTTTTATTATTGTGGAAGAGACGTACTTGATATATATATATATATATAGATATTTCACTAATTTAAGATGAAATAAAATAAAAGGTTCAATCTTAATTGAAATTGTAAAATATATATATCAACCTAATGCACATCTGGGGTTATTATCGTCTGTAGTTTGTATTCATCATTTTATTGTCAATGAATTCCTTAGTCATCAATGATAGGTATTTTGGAATGTTTCCCTGTTCCATAAATACAGATGATAATATTGTTATTAACTTCTACACAATTAAAATTAATCGTCTTATTCTTCTACTTCTCATACTGATTAAACTATTCGTATACCCTTTGGAATTATAATAATATACTTGTTATGCTGTAATGGTAGTAACAAATAACCTATGTGATAGAAATATGTACGCTTATTAAATACTATCTGAAGTTGTATAAAGGTTTGACACTATGTGTACATGTATAGACATTGTGATTACAGCGCAGGTACCCAGATATTTGATACGGTTGAAGCATTTATGTAAGAAGCATATTTGTCAAATTTCTTTACATTTGCAGTGACCCGTCATGCAACCATTGGTTTGTTTAAAACTTGAATATTTAACTAATTGTTAACGTACTTGGCCTGAAGACAAGGCCATTGTGGTTTATTCATTTGCACAATTCAATTGCAATACCAAGAAACCGGTTATATTTAAGTGGAAGTACTTTCGACATAGTAACATTATAAGTGCTTAAAGATGACGGCCCGACCTCTAAAATGTTATCGCAATCTACAACTGTGTACACACATGTACTGGTCGGAGATGTAACTATGTCGACGGTTGACAGTTTAAAAGCTATGATTTGGCTTAACAGACTATGAAATAGTACACAGAGAAACAGCATTTTCTCTATTTTTTGGACGACGAAAAACACACAAAAACTTTCGTCCTTCTAACCCATCGACACGCAAATCGTTTATATTTTGACACTTGTATAGGAAAAAGGTAACTATATAATATTATGGAATTTGTCTAAAATAATCTGAACCCGTTTAGTGATTACATGTTTTTTTACCATAATTGTTAAACATAGCAAGACAATTTCGATACAGCGGGCTACTTTCCCATTACATGCAACAAAAACAAATTAAAACTAAAACCAATTCCAGGTGTGGTTTCTCTTGAGTTATTTACAAAGCGATGTATTTGTGGACAAGCGCTGCAACATTTTTTAGCGATTAAATCATAGTCTGCCACTTGTTACAAGACCGACCTTGAAGGAATCATGTATTCCACACTGACTGGGGCACCAGCCCCATGCTGCAGCTGACTACTTCACTTCTGTAAAACCGCGCTGATTCCAGGGAAAGTGTTGAACCGCATGTTATTCGTGAGATAAGCTGATATGAGATTATGTAGGGTGATCGTGCTCTGGGAACGTTCAGCGAGAACCAGCATGACACGTCTCTGTGGCATACGCAAATATAAAGACGGCTTTGTTCTGTTAATTTGTACAATCTTAGGGCTTTTTATTGAAATAATATTTTAGTTTTTGTAGGAACACCATAAGAATGACTATACCGGTTATGGGTTCCGGTGGTTTCCGTTTATACCAATAAGTACCGACAAAGTCCTAGTTTTGATTTTTGCAAGTTGAAATTTTAAGTACACGTTTTCTGTAAATCTGGTAGTAGGATTGATTGTTATTGGTCCAGTGTACAGGCACCTATATTGTGACGGGATTGGCTAGTTCATGTATATTAGCTAGGCAATAGTCTTTGTTTATATCTAAGTTTATATACGCAGATAAGGATGGTTCCTCTATGACGTCCAAAATGTAAAGGGAAGATCTTGGGGTCAGTCCCATTTGACCCGCCTCTGAGAGATTAACAAACTGGGGTCCTAATTGTCACACGTCATTAACTTCGGCGGACGTGTTCATTAAAAATTGCTGAAACATCGTAAAGCCACACCGGCTATGAACAATCCTTTCACTTATTTGCGAAAGATAAGTCAAGACTGTTGGAAACGGAAACATTGATTCACACGTGTGAAATCTTATTGATTTTAAAACAATTGTGAAAACCACTTAACAATATAACGTTATATTAACCACTCCCGTTCGCATGATATGCCACCAAGTTGTTGGGGAAACCGGAGTATCGGGAGTAAACCGTGGGGACAACACACAGAATACAGAACATAAATCAAAAAATGCACACACAATTTATATGCAGGTCGAACAAGGGGGCCTCAAAGCAGCGGCGAGATCAGATAAATGGCGAGATTGGCACGATGCGCGACCTACTTCCGCTCCCGGAGTCCGCTCGACAGAGACTATCCCAGCTTCAAATAATGTCGCTTAGCTGCGTGTATATCAGGAAATGTAACATATTACAGAAAAGTAAGTGGCCGTGAAATGTGTGTTTTATATGTTTCCCGACAATAAAGAACGAAACTGTGTTGTATGTGTGGACATCGATTTAGCGTGTGCATTGTATAAAGCAATGAAGTTACAAATACACCGCTGAAGCCCCACAACCATGATACTCTTGTAACTGAAAATAATCCTTAAGCAATAGTAATAAGTTTAATCATCTTCAAAGTAAGTGATTATTATAAGTGTATTGGTGTATCCTAAAGATTGGTTTGTTGTTGCTGTCCTGCGAAGTGTACATAACTATAATTAGGTCAATATACAATGGTATAATGTTTGGAAACGGTGTTTTTAGAAGTCATTTATTTCGATATAACACAAAAGAACTACACGACCCATCCTATGATCTTAAGGAAAATTCCCTCCTCGAAATTATCAGACAATTACAGAGTTTTGGCACAAATAATGAACGTTTCCTGTTTTCTTTTGCAGTGCTGCCAAGCAATCGTTGCTCAATCGAAGTGCCTTGCGATTTCTCATCGGTGAGTAGGCCTGTACCTATTGTCCCATAGTACACCAGTAGCATGGATTAAAGATGCACTCTTACTCCCAAATAAGATTTACCAAAATTAATAATAGTGTTTTAATATTCCAAAAAGGATGAATAAATGTCAAAAACAATGGTTCTTGTGAAGGATACCGAGTTTAATTTGACAGAAATGAGCATAAAACACGCTTTCTCTACCTTATAAGACTATAGTAGACTACAGTAAATCTTTTAGCATTCACCAATCATTTAATATTTTTTGCGCTTTCTGCTATTAAACTCGCGCTTACAATCTTGTTATCAGTAGATAGTATTTTCCATAAATGCATTATTTAGTAAGTAGTTAATGGTTTATCAGTCAAAATTTCTGTTTGTAATTCATGTGTATGTATTGATTTTGAATAAGAGTGCAAATGAACAACCGGCCATTTCTTATATTGTTACATAATCGATAAAAGTAGACCATTATTTCAACCCTTTCTGTCGGCTTAAGGCACTGATCGGCTTTGGAAATAATAGAATGTTTAAAAGATTAAGAACTAAAGTATTAAATTAAGAAGAAACAATTAAGACTGGTATTGAGTTTTGGGTCACTGTTGGTCTCAAACATTTTTAAGAGTATGATGATAAAGAAAAGTATGACAATTTTATATCTCCTGAATCAACTGGTTTGTTTGCATTTAAAACTGTTCAAGTATTTGCCATTTCACAATTTATGTGTATATAAACCGAAATATATTTTCTTTTAACATCACCATAAAAGAATGAGTCACAGCTTGTTACATTTTACATTCTTAAACCTATAAATGCAAAGAAACTAGGAGTGTGTGTTTGTGAATATATTATTTTGAATAAAAGAAACGTCTCCTATGGACGGGCAGCAGTTTAAGAACATATTAAATATAATACGTAAACAGAAATTTGCTAGACTATGTATATATGGCTGCTTGCCAAATGATGATGGGTGCCCTCGTTTTGGTGACAGATGGATCAGTTGCGAAATGAACGTAAACTATACCACCAATCCTAACCTGGTGATTTGAATACGATGTTTGCATCCGGTAGACAGATGATTATGATAAATTGTCTTGTGTCAGAGATGGACACTTTTAGGACAGCACTTGGTCAATCCAAACCTTGCTGTAATGTCTACAATACGTTGTACAATAACTCTGTATTTATATAAACGCAAAACGTATGTACATTTACACGGATTGAAACGAACTTTAAAGCAGAAAATATATAATTAGGAGTCTAATTAAGTACTGCAATTTAGCTCTTCATTCTTCGAATAGGTGGCAAGGTTAAGTTTAGAATACAATGCACGTATGTTCAGTTTACCATTCGCTCAGTTCCTTTAAGACCAGACTGAACAAAAATTAAAGCAGAAAATATATAATAAGGAGTCTATATAGATTAAGTACTTGGATTTAGCGCTTCATTCTTCGAATTGGTGACAAGGTCAAGTTTAGAATATAATGCACAATAGAGAATGTGCGTAATGTTTTTACCTTTCTTTTAAGCGAGATTGAACTAAAATTTGACATAAGCAATAGCGAGACCAACGCTGAGTTGAATTACGTTCATACCCAATTGGCTAAGTAGGCCGACCTCTGACGTCATATGCCCATATATGGTGTGTCAATACCCGGTATAAGTTTGCACAGTTGAAAAACATTTCATTGAGCTGATCGGATCCGATTACATTTTCCGCAATGACGAACATGTTCTTTATATACGAAATCAATGACAATTTAGTTTCCTCCCATTTTAAAATTGAAATAATTGTGTGGTATTTGTGTCAGATCCCTTATTCGATTCAAGTTTGTTCGGTATTTAGATATAATTACTGTATAAAGATGTTCTGAAAATGTAACGTTAGATCAGTGTTACTGAATGCTGTGAATTCAAAAAAGTACATTCGCTGAATATTTCTAAAGATTAGTGCCAATACACTACCATTGATGGACCCTGCGGTGGTGGTTAGGTTAGGCTAGGAAGCAAGATCAAACCAGTTGTTGCACGAATTTCACATTGCAATCAGTTTGACACCAAATTTAGATTCAAACATACACGAATGTATATATGTATATATTTGATAACACTTAGGAAAACCGCGTTTTGTGAACACTAAACTACTAAGTTTACGTCTAGACATAAAGTATGTAAAAACCCTGTAACATAGCAACCGAAGAAGGCTTATCGTGAAAATGCCACATTACTATCAAGGAGATGATGATATAAGCAATTAACTCATACATTTTCTCTGTTCACTGCAGGCACTGACTGGGTTCATACTTGTGACGACCCGGGACGGCAAGCTGGTCTATATCTCGGAGAATGTAACCGAGTACCTCGGACACTCAATGGTACGTCACTCAACCATGTCCATACCTAGCCCCTCTTATTACCATAGCGATCACGTCTACCGCGCTTGTAATTTTGATAGTCTCAGTGTTATTCAGTAAGTGTTACTCGGAATTTTCTCAGGAATAGCAAGTGTCACCTTATCTGTTATATTCAACTGAAACTAATGTGGTTCTCTATTCAACTAAACCTATGGCGCATTTTTTATTGGTTTTCGGCCGATGTTTACAATTTTGTATTTTCCTCTCAAACACTTACCATCGGGCAATAACTTGTGTATTTCTATTATGATGTAAGAAATACAGGTTGCATTATATGAAATGTTATAAGAGTGGGGACAAAATGATTAAAAATGCTACTTAAATCAGAAGTTTGCGTCTCATCAAATTTTAATTTTGTCATTGAATATAATTCAAATAAATTACAGTTTATTGAAACCATATCTTTTCTTGTCAAAAATAAAATACATCATTACAGGTGGATATGAAAACCCAGGGCGACAGTTTGTTCGACATTGTGGACAAGCGGGACCATGGAACTGTGCAGGCGCAGTTACTCCATGGCTCCACTTCCGCCGAGGGATCCCAGGACCGTCAGATCTCTTTTTTCTGTCGCATGAACATGTCACGGACGCTCAAACGCCAAGGCGGCTTCGGTGATGTCAAGGTGAGTGTGACGTCATATCCGTGTTTGCCTGGTAGCGGTGGAACATCATTAAACATGATAGCACAATTATCAAAATGGGCCTTCCACCTTGATTGTTTTTGGGCTCATATGATGGTGACTGTTGTAAAAGAAAAGTTTCGAATTTCCAATGTGAAGTATTCTAAGTTTGTAGACATAATGGAGTCACGGCCATTGCAGTCTCCTCAAATTACGCTATCTTTGTGAACGAAAACTGTTCGCCATATGGAACACGGGGTACATAGGCGGAATTCCCACGGCGCTGTGGAGTTTAATGGTTATTTCACATTCCTTGGTGAAGTAATAACGAACAGTTTTTACATGTTTTGTATGCGCTGCTCTATAATTGAGGAGAATGAAATATTCAAGAGAGAACAAGTGTTAGGAAGTGGAGCGTTTCAACTTATTACCAGCGAGCGGAAATAATCGAAGAAGTAAATAGTTTGTCATTCTGGGCCCAGAAACCAATTATCACTGAGAATAATTATAACAATACTGGATGCTGTTGACAAAATTATTTTAATGTATACCTGTAAATTTGTATGTCTAAAAAAACGGAAACAAAAGTTATGCCGCTTATACCCATCACCTCATTATGGTGTGAAATGCGTTAACGCGGATGTAACAGTATTGCTATGGCAACTCACTTTAAGCTGTAAATGGAGGAAGGCTGTACGGTTATTTTTCGTCGAATTCAGTTAGAGTATTGGTTGGGTTGTTGGCCAAAGAGCACATACCGGATGAATCCCTGGTTAAAGCTACTCTGTTTTTTTTATCATGCACTAGTATAAAGAACCGTCAGTCCCGGGAACCCCCGTGTAACGTCCCTCCCGGGAGACGTGTCTGTTTGTGAGTGGTGAGGCGGGGGATCGAACGTGCGATCCGTGCGACAGTCACAAATGGCAAATGCCGCCGTTCTCATGTTGTGTTGACGATGGTTCTCTTTCCGGGTCAGAAAGGGGTCATAGCTGTTGGACCATTACGATGTTGTCCTGTGAGCAGAAACTATTGTTCGACGTTAATGTTTTATGAACAAAATTTACACAAGATATCTATTAGCGTGTAGCGGGTACAGAAGGACTAGTTGAACTAACTAACAGCGAGTGTACACGACCATGGCGCAACGTAGATACTTCAGAAACCCAAACGCAATTATAATTTATCGCAACATCAATTGCGACGATACAGAGAAAACCCATAAAACACTAGAGTTCCAGATTCCGTACAATAGTTTTACAAGTGGTGGTACTTACAGGCCGTGCACATTGCCGACGTAAAATAATATGACCCAGATAACTTGACGCCACTTTATGTGAAGTTGGGTAGAAACTTGGAACACATGAATTCGGTTAAATAGGCTTAGTAACATAACACTTACGGCCCGGTATAGAAGAGAATCATGCTCATGAATCTACCCACGGGGATATATTAGGTCTACCTTTAAATATGCAATTCCTTTTACTACAGAACTTTGGTCTTTATTTCTGACCTAGCTGTATGTGTAGGTCGTAGAAAAACAAAGCAACCTACGTGTGTTGAAAATGGTACTAAATACATCTCCCTTGTGCATTATAATTTGCTCACTCTGTGTTGAACCATTGATTCACTGAGTATGAAAATATAGCAGCAGTTGGCAGATAATGACTAGTAACGTTGCTGATAGCTACCTACTTCCATGAGGGATCGATATAACATAGAGCACATCCAGCACCGAACCTAGTCTGTGGGCGATCCTGGCTGGAGTTGTGTCAAGTTTGTTCATTACAACAGACGCATTGTCCTTTAACAATGTAATGGCGATATAATCGTGTATAAATAAGTTTGGATGGTCCTAAAAGAACGTTTTGATTTGTACAAACAATATTGAACTTCTCGTCTTGTCGACGTCTGAACGGTAAACCAATAGTGGGTGTCCTTTTGGTCGATGTTAAATAACTGAACACATGCATGGACAGGGTAAATACGATGATTGAACTGAATTAAAAACCAGTTGAATTAAATTACTTTTCTGTCGAGAAAAGAAACCTGTCATTACTCGTTTAAATGTCACCAGCAGGGATTCAGAAAAAAACAACAACATATCATTGCATCAACAGACTACGTTTTGTATTTACTCTTATCTTTACTGCACAGATGAATTTTATCTTGTTCACAAGTGTTTCTGTTTAAACAAGTTTGCAAACAATGCAGGTCTTCATTCAAACTTCCGTTTTAATGTCAGTGTTCAGGAAATTTATTATCTCCAGCGTAGAGGAAATTTTATGATAAATGACAAGGATGTTGGCAAAGAGAAATCTACTGTTTTAATCTGAACATTATGAGCTGAGACAAACACAGACAACTGCGGCATGTAGATATGAGTATACATGACTGTACCTTGGAACCGTTGTAGCACAGTATTAATTCGCAATTCATGTTAGTGGGGTGGGGGTGGGGGTTAGAAAACGGTCCAAATTTGTTTAATAGATCAATTGGTTTCGCTTTATTGACTAATTATAAGGTCGCAATATCGATGATTTGAAAAACAAAAATAATCCCAAGTCGTAATTCAAAGGTAGTATTATAGTTTATCTTTGTCGATTTCGTTTTAGTTACATCAAACAGTTTTATAAACAGAAATTCGAATAATAAAGTCTCAGTAGAGGAGTGAATGTTCACCTTACGACTGTGAATGAATTTGTCACTCGGTCTGACGGGCTGTCAAAACCAGTTGTGTAAGACCCCGTAATGAAGATATATTGTCCGCAAACGCAGCTTTCTCGCATCCTATAGGTGCACAGCGGTTTACACACATTTTATTCAGTTGGATTACCAAATACATCAAAACCATTGTGCCGTTAACTTTAATGAAAGGGTGTTTTTGCGAGGTATTGTAGTCGTACCTGAATACTTATGTCCTCGTAAAGTCAGCCAGGTATGACTGTATACATTTATATAGTTCATGTATTTCTTGTCTTTTATATGTTGAATGAGATCTTGTGCCAGGCTATCGTTATATTCCTGTACATTCAGAGCCACGCCTCTCCCTGCCATTGTTTCTAGTTCTTATCGTAACGAATGATTCCCGAGAAGCAGTATCAATTAGGCATTAAACGACAATCTATCTATATGCTGTTGTACATTTCATAAGATTTACGACGCGAGTCCCAGTCGTGTATTGGCGCTAATCAGCCCTACCCACCGTCTGTTTCCGAGAAAAAAAGTAATACCTACGTACGAGAACCTCGATTCTGGCAGTGTTGTGGAAAGTGTTGATAAGATACTGGGGAAATTGTGTGGCCATGTCTGCAGTTGGCAGGCTGTAGTAACAGGGGGATCACTGTCATTTCTGTCAGACTCGCTAGGATGAATAATGAATAATGTTAGAGCAGTAAAACGCGTAAACATTATGATGCAAGTATACTTCACAATTATAAATCCTACAAGTCACTGGTAATCAAGTCACTGTTCTGACAGTTGCGGTCAATTAACAATCGCAAATATTCACAAGTTTCGTAGGTAAACCCAAGTTGACCTTTTTGTAAACCAACGGTTTAGCAGTTATGGGTTCATTATTTTAACAACATATTTCTTAGTCACAAGAGTACGTACAAGTACGTAGTTATTAACGAGTACGTGTAACAAGTTGTAACGAATACCTCTACTTAGTCTAGAAGGTTGTCGAATTTGAGTAACTTTTGTCTATGTAGGCATATCTGTTACAAAACATTACGGTAAATATTGAAGATATGTTTATGATTTTTCTACATTGTTTACTTTGACACCTCCAGGTGATGCACGTGCGCGGTCACTTGGTACCAGTTGGCGGGAAAGAGACGAGCCCCGAGCAGCACATGTTCATGGCGCTGTGCACGCCCCTCATCACCCCTGACGTAAAAGAAAGCCTTATACAGAACAACACAACTGTGTTCAAGAGCGTTCACAAGCTCGACATGTCCTTCATCGAAATCACCGAGACGTACGTATACAACCCATTCAATCTCGACAGTGCCCGCCTAATAAACAAGCCTCTCCCCTCTCTCAAAATTTAATCTGACTAGAATATAAGACGGTTGGTGGAAATGATTGATATTTTGTTCTACTATCTATTAAAATCATACTAAACTATTATACAAGTGTTACAAGTAAAACGACCAATGACCGGGCACTGGCCGAGGATTGAATTATAATAAAGCTTTTCAATCAAACACGCGTCTGCTTATAGCCCCTTTAGTAACATCATTGGAGCGCTGTAAGATCAGCGCTATGGGGTCTGCGTAACGTATACATACATGTATATTTGTTGATTGTCCATTATTCAAACAATGTCGTAACAAAGTGAAAAAAACATTACAAATAAGCACTATGTCATTCAATTACAGAGGAGAGTTTCATCTGGGGCTTGGGACAACGGAAGTGGAGGGCCGCTCCTGGTACTCCATGCTTCATCCGGAGGACCTCGCCGAGGCCCGCGCTAAACACATGCAGTGTGAGTACCTTGATGTTCCTCTAGAGAACTCCGAACACCTTAGTGTGCCCTTTGAGTACTCATAGTACAAGTACCTTGGCGTACCACTTGAATACCGAGTACCTTGGTATACCATTTGAAGACTTCGAATGTCTTGGCGCACCAGTCGAGGACTACGAGTGTCGTATTCTACGAGTACCTTGGCGTACCGCTATAGTATTTCGAGCACTTAAGCGTACCGTTTAAAGTATTTCTATTTCGAGTACCTTGGTTTCAGGACTCCCAAAACTTTGCGTACTTTTTGAGGACCCGATATTTTGATGCACATGGTGTAGCTGGGTGTACGTTGTGCAGTAATGTATGTGTGTTTGGATAACACGCTCGCACCAGCCAATGTCTGTATCAGGGATTGACAAGATCCACATGCTCCTCTAGCCCATTTTAGTCTAAAAAGTTGTCGTATTCTGAAGATATATCGTCATTAAATCAACTTTCAGTCAGTAAAATTTTGCAGTTTTTTTCATTTATCATTACCGTCCAATTAACATTCTTCTGTAAGTGTTTTATGGTTATGATTGATCGATATGCATCTGAAAAGGTTATTAAAACAGAGCTGGAAACTTTTGGCGTGTATTCCATATTTTAAACAAGTTTCTTTCAATGTTTCAGTGATTAAATCCCGACACGAGATGGGATGCATGATGACAGTGCGCATGCTCACGGAGACGCACGAGACCGTGTGGGTGAATATAGTGATGCACGTGCGACAGGCGCTCGTTACCAATAGTGACGACCCGGTTATCGTCTGCATTAATCAAGTTGTCAGGTGAGAGCTCACTCCACTTACTTATAGTTTATATTTTGTCTTTAACTTGTCATTTGTGATAATTATCTGAACAATATGCCTGCTCATCCAAAAGGAACCGTTGTGGTTAAACGTTTTTGGGTTAAGTGCGTGAAGAGACATGAAATTTGCATAATTATTGTTCACATTACAATCGTGCATTGTGTTTTTATAAAACTTACTAACATCTATCATGCGGTTTTAGAAACTGTCGGGGAATTTCTGTTTTTCAAGAAAATTTCCCTTACGTTTTTAGCGAGAACGAGGCTGCTCAATTCAAAAGTCAAGGGCAACTGTTTGCCCTGTTTGCTGCAAGGACACCGGACATGTTCTTCGGCGGCCACCACTTCAACCAACTACAGCAGGAGATGCTCACACGACAACACGCTCAGGCGTACATGCAGCAGCAACCGGCCCAGCCCCAGGGACCCCCGGGCTTCTTTGCCGAGCAACAGCGATACCAGTACACCGCCCCTTCTCAGACACAGACTAGCTTTCCGCAACAGCAGTCTCAGTATATGGGCGGAATCGACTCAATCTGCCAACAGCAGAGGACTCAGGGACACACGAGCACCATCAGGGCTCTCAAGCGGAAACTACAGGAAAACTTCATATCATCATGCAAACCTAGCAAGATGTCCAGGGTGGGTTCATTTGACAGCGAGGATGGTGGTTTTGCGGACTTCATCTCGGGAGGTGAGACACAGTATGTCATGAATGTCAACGTATTTAGGTCTGCCGGCTCCGCTTCACAAGCTGTGGACAATGGAGGTATCGCTGCTTTCACTGGCGAAACCATGCCATTGGTCTACCAGCATAATAGCCTGGACCCCATGCACGCCCTACGACTGAAGAAGTCCATGCGTCTGCCAGTATCTATGAATCCTGTTGCTTTCGGTGCGGCACCCATTGTCCAGAAACTGCCACCAACTTGCACCTTAGAGCAGGTTGTTCCGGAAGTAGTCATTCCTGATTGTTACCTGACCCCTGACCCATCCCCGGCTTCCTCGCCCAAACCTCTGATCTCCAGGACAGGTATCAAACAGGAAACACAGGAAATCAAACAGCTGACGTCATACGTAATGGGTAGACTTGACGAATTAAAACAGAACCAGACAATCTCAGAACCATCGGTAAAATTAGATGGAAAGAAACGGAAAAATCTGCCAATCATTGATGCCACATTCGTTGATACATTCTTCGATGAGATAGAGCCTATGCTCGTCAGACCAGGCAGTGTCGAGATCAAGACCGAGCCTATGTCTCCTCCGGTGCCTATGGTTCGGGAGAGCCACCTGTCTCCCCCAGTCACCCAGACATCGCACACGCCTTCTCCGCCGCCCACTGTCTTGCCAATGCCGCCGACGTGCGAACTGAAGGAAGAGCTCACACTGGAAGACTGCACATACCTGGAGGAGTTCCTTGGCCTGGTAGGTTCGGCTGGTCCTGAAATCCAAGCCGCGTTTTCTCCGGTGTCCGTCGCCGACAGCATGTCTCCAGTCGCCTCTCCGACGTCCGTTGGCACCGGCTGTATGCCGGAGTCCCTGTCACCTAGGGCACCAACATATGGCTCCAACCATTGCATCAAGCAGCAGAGCTCTATGGATCAGACATACCCAGAGCTCAGCCCCTGCTCCACTTCCCCCGGATATGAGGGTCGGGACGATCTCATGGACCCAGACAATTGGCTGCTGGAGCCAATCAGTCTGCCCCTGGAAATGACATTAGACGGCCTCGACACCCTGCCGGAAATGAGGCAGGATGTGCGACAGGACGAGCTATGCCGCCTGAAGCAGATTCTTCAGCAGACCTGGGGACCATGTGGTAAGTCTGCCAACAACTTAATTGATACTAGTACTGATGTTTATAAGTAATTGAGATGCTGCGGTGTCGTGTTTATTTGTAAGGAAATGCATAAAGTTACTTTTCATTTCCTCTAGAGTTACACTATACACCCATATGTTTAACTGTTATAAATGTGTAGTTCATTTTTCAGTATTTTATTATTGTGGCCTCTGTTATTTAATAGTATCCTTATATTGTGTCGTTTCAGGTTCCTTCTCGCATAAAACCACCCTGTAGGATTCTCGTGTGTAAGTGTTACTTACGTCATAATCGTGTATGGCATATTGCCATGTAGCCACTCAGCGTCCTTGGCGCCGCCTGCTGGTCAGGACTTCCGGTCGCCTTACAGACGCCGCTGTATCGGCCCCCCTCGCTTGCTGGTCGGGCGAGGCACATCCTGTTTTATACCCATCATTGGAAAAACTTACATTGTTACATACTGACTCAAAACATCTATAGATGTCCGGAGCCATCATCACAGTGTGTACTTATACTGCAGCTAGATTATTCTTATTGTATTTGTCATGCTGGTACATGAACAATTTTTATTTATTTTGTTTTACTTTTGCGCGGGCGTACATTTCATTTTACACAGTATGATATTTGCCTGGACAATGTATTAGCTTATAGGGCGAGCTTAGCTCTGAACTGAATATCATTGGGACTGTGTAAACAGACGGAGACGGTTGGATAGGAAGAGGAGTGCCTTCGTTTATTGTTAAAGTTGACGCGGGCGGAACCGAAAAATAAGTGCTTTGTTTTAAGGAGAGCCGAAGAAAACTTGGCCTAGCAGTTAGTTAGGCCATGTTTTTCTGAAGCTTTCCTGTCGTTTGTATATAATTCAACAACCTATGTATTTGCCTTTATTCATGATGTATGCTATTGTTTTCCCGCGTTTTTCACTTCAGAAATGTAGTTAATTTGAAGCTTTATGTTTTGCTAACTTTTTTATGATTTTAGCCTGATTGAGTTGGCGCTGGTAGCTTTAATCAATCCCAAATAGTTTTGTTAATGAGAACATTAATGTTTTTTGTGTATATTTATGTGTCGTTCAGCACGTCGCTTTCATTATTTTAACAGCGTAACTCTTTGGGCAAGACTTGATGGATTTGTGTTTTTGCCTCTGTCGAACTGTTGTCGCCTGCTGGTCAGGCGGGCAACAGACGGGGTTGTCGTCAGCTGCGGTTCCCCGGGTTGCTCGTGCGCTGGTTCGCACTTCCGGTAGTTAACTGGAGAGCCGGGTACCGCGGTCGAGATGAGAGATTTCTCTTAGTATGTTAAGCTTGGTTTTGACATTGTCAATAACTCAATGTGCTTCTGCCGGTCGGAGGCACGAGTCGTTCTTCCTATGTTGTACATGCTGTAATTAGCTCATTGTGTCCATTACTAACCTCTTTTGTTATGCTGCAAGTTTTTGCTACTAACATCGTTTTGTTTGATCACCTATGAATGTATTTTATTTTCGCATTACTTGAGGAAGAGGCGTAGCTAATTTTGGATTTATTTGCATTCAGTCTGCACCGCACATATTATCATTTATGTAAGGTTTTTGATTTCACAAAGTGATGTATTAAGTTATGTCAGCCGCTGGTCGGAAAACGTTTGTGAATATTTTAAGCTTTATTTCGATTTAATTCACCACTGAAGCAAATAGGTCTGAATATCAAACGTCTTGGTGAAGCTTAGCTGGCAGGCTCAGCCAAGCTTTCAAACCAGTCTTTTGAAAGTTAAAGATCTATTTGCATACAGTATGCTACTTGTTATTCGTGTCACTATTTTATTAGCAGCATTTAATTAAATTGGCTTCGTCAGAATTTTCCAACACCGATGCTAAATTGGCCAAGTTTCAGATGAACCTCACTTAAAAGGTTAAAACAAAGCCTTGTTAGCGTTGATTAGCACACCATTGACCAGAGTCGGAAACGTTGGTTTTGCTAATGAAGTTGGGTCACAGACCCCATTTACTCTCGCCCAAGTGCAAAAAGTATAAACGCAGGACGGTTATATCCATAAGAATCGCACTTTTGATGAGAATGAACTACCAGACCATCGAACAGGACGAGATAGCATTGCGTTTTAAACTTTTCGAATTTCTTTGAAGTATTTTTAACTCAAAAATTATTCCCGCTGGACGGAAGCTGTCAAAGAAATGAGAATGTTTCATTTGCAATACTGTGCCGTTTTGTAACTCGCATTGTATTTAAACACGGATGTGTGCCATGCATGAAGTATATACGTGTACAGTTGTTCCTTGGCCGATTTCTCGCTTGAACCTTGTTGCCAAGTAGTTTACCGTTGGGTGTGAGACCGCTGAGCGGCAGGCGCCGTGGATATTACCAACTTGGCAGCTTGTTTGGCACGGAATCAGCCAGGAAATGTACCAAAGCACTAGCCCCGACACATTTCCTTCACGCATCTCCGCTGTGCGGGTTTGTTTTCTGACGGAAATGTGCGCGGGGTTATTGTCAACCGCATTGGGTTACTGTTCAGGGTATAGGGTTTCACAAAGAGCTCCTTCGCTGGCCGATCTCTGTTGTGTAACCCGGTGCTAGAACAGCCTTAACGCAATGCGATGCCTGGAGAGGTCACATTCTACGGTTTCCAAAGTTACGTCTCTTCTGAAAGAACTTAAGTTTCGAACAATTGAAATTTTATGTTGCGTAAGAGTGGATTTTTAAATTAAAACAGCTATTCAACGACCGCATTTATTAAATAATTCAACGACCTAATTATGTCAGGTTAAAATAATGTGACACTTGTCATTCTGGAGTTATATATTAGTTAGAAAGTACAGTATATCAATTGTGTAACATAATAGTGTTGATGGCATCGTCATTCTAGCCATAACCATTTACTCGTCACAATTTTTTGTCACCTAAGTTGTAAGACTCACCAAAGATCTATTGTTTGCAAGCTTTACACATATACGTATGTGAAACATCAACCTTTATTTTTGAACTTGAATGTGCTTTAAAATATTTTTATTCTGACATTAACTTACCTGAGTGTTTTGACTTTAAAAGCTTAATAAAATAAGATAAGAAAAAAGTTTTCGTGTTGTCTTCTGTACCATAAGTCAAAAACTCTTGATCAGAAACTGACTTGAGAGAGAGAGTGAAGGTCGGGTCAATGTCCGATGAAGGTCGAGTCAATGTCAAGGTCAATCAAAGGAAGGGATGTAGCCTTGGTGTCGTCGGCGTCGGCTTTCGGGTCATACCTGAAAATATACGAGTGATTTTCGCAACATTTTCTATATGTTTACAATGTACATGTACGTACGTGCATTTACAGATTCTATACAATTAAACGGAGATTAAATGGTTATTAATTTGAGCATATGTGGTCGAGTAGTAAGACTCCTGACTGCCAACACAGGGCTCACAGGTTCGATCCCCCACTAAACCACTAAAATACGAATCATCTTCTGTAATGGACATCAAGCAGGGGTCCCGTGCGACAGTGCTATACACATGTTAGATCGAGCCATTCTGTCTGTGCACTATTCCCCACAACGTAACAACCTCAATTGCGTCACAGGAGCAGACGCCCAGATGGTTGGCCAGTGATAAAAGTACACCTTCTCATCCAAACAAAGATGTTTGTGTGATATCGGCCATTGTGCTTAGTGAAAAGTTTTGAAATCGCTCTTTGTAGGATATAAATGTTGAAGTTGGGGGAGGTGGGGCTGCAAACGCGCACTTAAAACACTAACTTTGAAGTGGCATATAGCGGCACAGACACCTCGGCTTAGATTGTCGGTCTGAGCATATACATGTAAAAGTGGTTTGAGGTCACCAAGCCGGACATACAAGTTTCGTCTCGGAGTAAGCCGATTTTATTATAATTTGATTTAAATGGTTCTAAAGGAAATCATGAGTGCGTTTGTTTTCTACAAAAATGGCGACAGAGTAATGTAAAACAACAATACTATACTGCTGAGATTCAACGGTGTAACCATGTAGATTTCATTCATGATGATATTTTGAACACCAGGGGCACTGCTAGATCAATGAGATGTGCAGGACCGTCCTGCTTTGGGGATCGGGGACATGCTCCCCGGTCGTCTGTTCATTCTTCAATGCCCTATAAAGCGTATTCCGGCATACCAAAGACTTTTTATGTGTTTTACCTTTTCTCATCATGATACGCATGGTCCGGGCATACAACTCATTTACATGAAGCTACCGGACATACAACTTATTTACATGGAGCTACCGGGCATACAACTCATTTACATGGAGTTACCGGACATACAACTCATTTACATGGAGCTACCGGGCATACAACTCATTTGCATGGAGCTACCGGGCATACAACTCATTTGCATGGAGCTACCGGGCATACAACTCATTTACATGAAGTTACCGGGCATACAACTCATTTACATGGAGCTACCGGGCATACAACTCATTTACATGGAGCTACCGGGCATATAACTCATTTACATGGAGCTACCGGGCATACAACTCATTTGCATGGAGTTACCGGGCATACAACTCATTTGCATGGAGTTACCGGGCATACAACTCATTTGCATGGAGTTACCGGGCATACAACTCATTTGCATGGAGTTACCGGGCATACAACTCATTTGCATGGAGCTACCGGGCATACAACTCATTTGCATGGAGCTACCGGGCATACAACTCATTTGCATGGAGCTACCGGGCATACAACTCATTTGCATGGAGTTACCGGGCATACAACTCATTTGCATGGAGCTACCATGCATACAACTCATTTGCGTGGAGCTACCGGGCATACAACTCATTTGCGTGGAGCTACCGGGCATACAACTCATTTACGTGGAGCTACCGGGCATACAACTCATTTACGTGGAGCTACCGGGCATACAACTCATTTACGTGGAGCTACCGGGCATACAACTCATTTACGTGGAGCTACCGGGCATACAACTCATATACGTGGAGCTATCGGGCATACAACTCATTTGCATGGAGTTACCGGGCATACAACTCATTTGCATGGAGTTACCGGGCATACAACTCATTTGCATGGAGTTACCGGGCATACAACTCAAATACGTGGAGCTACCTGACATACAACTCATTTGCATGGAGCTACCGGGCATACAACTCATAAACGTGGAGCTACACAGGTTTATTGGAAGCAAAGCTACATTTTTTTGTTAACTATATGCACATTACTGTGTATGTAACGTCACTTTAGTCGAGTATCAAAGGAAAATATCGAAAGACCTCGAATGTAATCGTCGGCCACTGTACCTTTTACTGCACGTGCTAAATTCACACTTCCGACACAGACAGTTGTATCATAATGATGTTTACATCGTCATTCCACATACATTGAACAAAGAATGATTTTCATATCCAAAAACATTTCAGAAGAGTAAGGTTAATTTCCAATTATGAATAGAGGTTGGTTTTTGTACCAAAAGCTTGCGTACAGCAGGACGCTTGCGAACTACATGCTTTAATGATGGAGTTCTGTAAATGTCTGGACAGTTTGTCATGACGTACCATTTGGGTCAGATGTCCTCTTCGATTAGTTAAAATGTATACAAAAGATTTTCGTCACATATAGGATGCACCTCTAATTAATGCTCTATGATTAGAGTTGTACCTCAATTGCATAAAAAGGAGTACATCTCTATGATATCATTAAGAAGTGGACATGTTTCGGTGCTATTTTAACCGACGTTTGACCCACATGGTACGTCATACCTCTTGTTACGTGCTGGTCATTTAGTGATTTCTTCGTTATTGTTTTGAATGCAACCAACAGATTCTTTGTTTAAGTCAAGATTTGGCTGATATTTTCGGCATCATGTGGTTAAATGAAGCTTCAGGTTTTTTTTTCAAATTCCTCGAACACCTTCAGCATTGTAAAAGATTTGCACATGTATTTAACCGTAACACGGCCGGTGCTGGTGGTGTGCGTCTACCAGGTGTCAGCAAGAACACCCGAAAGTAAATAAACTGACACATTTACATCGTCGAAAAAACGATAGCTTCAATACAAATACAAGTTGTGCTAAATTGACGTCATACATCAATACATGTATGATATAAGTATTTAATGTCAGGGCTTTCAAATATGATCACGGTACTATAGAATGATTTTTTTTTTGGAAGACTGATGGGGCACTAGAAGAACGTACATTTCGAACGCCCGGAACACTCAAATTATATACGTTTTTTGGACTATTGACCATTGTGTTAGTAACATGTTGTGCAAAAAATAGTACTTTATCTATAAACAATGCGTGCTTTTCTGCGCGGAACATGGCGCACACCTTTGATCAGGATTTTTACAGTGCGATCACAAAGTGTTGTCACTGATAACATTTTTTTCATACAAAACATGCTACTAGTATGAGGTTTCTAGGAATTCATGAAGCTGGTAAAGCCAGGTCCATAGAGTTTCGACTGTGGAAAAATATTCATAACTCGTTTTAATCTTTTAATCTGAGAACAAATCGATACTCTGATTTGAAAAAAACACAAACAAAACGAACATAGTCAAGAAGGATAATTTAAACAGAATTTAAAATGAAACAAGGTCGCCTTACTTAAACAAGATGGTTTAAGGTCTGGAATTGGTTTCACCAGAAAATATATTTTGACCCGTTTTCAAAGCTGGTTAAAATAAAGAATTTGAATGACCGCCAGGCAGCAACATTTAACTCATCATTGGATCTATTGCAAAATATTGTTCTGAATTCATTAAACGGGAAAAAATGATCCGAGGTTGCCGACGATGATCTGTGGAATTATTAAGTATGACTCATTTCTATATCACTATACTTTTTTAAGGGAAACAGAAGAGCTATAAAAGGTGCACTCTGTCCATGTCCAAATCATGAACTTTCCCCGTGAAGTACTTGAACGGCGCGAGCCTTCATGTCGGCATCGTGAACATGTGTAAATATGTTTTTATGGTATTATGTCAAAGGCTTTTTTGGGTCAACATTAAATTTAGTTCGTTGAGCCAGACGACAATCATAAACGCAAACGAATACTATACCGGGAGCTTTAACAAAACTGGTACGTCCCTGTAACAGAAGGGCAGACCGGGGGCTTTAACAAAACTTGTACGTCCCTGTAACAGAAGGGCATACCGGGGGCTTTAACAAAACTGGTACGTCCCTGTAACAGAAGGGCATACCGGGAGCTTTAACAAAACTGGTACGTCCCTGTAACAGAAGGGCATACCGGGGGCTTTAACAAAACTGGTACGTCCCTGTAACAGAAAGGCATACCGGGGGCTTTAACAAAACTGGTACGTCCCTGTAACAGAAAGGCATACCGGGGGCTTTAACAAAACTGGTACGTCCCTGTAACAGAAGGGCATACCGGGGGCTTTAACAAAACTGGTACGTCCCTGTAACAGAAGGGCATACCGGGGGTTTTAACAAAACTGGTACGTCCCTGTAACAGAAGGGCATACCGGGGGCTTTAACAAAACTGGTACGTCCCTGTAACAGAAGGGCATACCGGGGGCTTTAACAAAACTGGTACGTCCCTGTAACAGAAGGGCAGACCGGGGGCTTTAACAAAACTGGTACGTCCCTGTAACAGAAGGGCATACCGGGGGCTTTAACAAAACTGGTACGTCCCTGTAACAGAAGGGCATACCGGGGGCTTTAACAAAACTGGTACGTCCCTGTAACAGAAGGGCATACCGGGAGCTTTAACAAAACTGGTACGTCCCTGTAACAGAAGGGCATACCGGGGGCTTTAACAAAACTGGTACGTCCCTGTAACAGAAAGGCATACCGGGAGCTTTAACAAAACTGGTACGTCCCTGTAACAGAAGGGCATACCGGGGGCTTTAACAAAACTGGTACGTCCCTGTAACAGAAAGGCATACCGGGAGCTTTAACAAAACTGGTACGTCCCTGTAACAGAAGGGCATACCGGGGGCTTTAACAAAACTGGTACGTCCCTGTAACAGAAGGGCCATGATGGCCCTAAATCGCTCACCTGAATGAACATTTAAAACCTGTTTTTATGACAATGAAGTTTGTTTCCTTTATCTCTCGATGTTAAACAGATGACCCTCGGTGCGAGGCCATTTTTGACCACAGGAGCATAACGTGAACAATACCGATAGAAGACTACAAGACAATGATACACGACAAATATCTAAACTCCATGGGTTTTTCAGTTTTAAACATGTAATTAACAAACTAATTTATCACTATGTTAGACAGGTGAATCTCGGGCGGATCTATTTGTGATCCCACGGGCATAATGTGGACAATCTTGGTAGAGGACAATAAGAAAATATTACACTCCAAATATGTAAGCTTGATATTTGTATTAATAACTGTACGCATGGTCCAACTTTCATTGTGCAGCTTCGAAATTAAGAAGTAAGTATAAAGATTCACCTGTCAATGTCAATATTGGTAAATGTTTGCAAATCTGTACAAATGGTCAACATTACATTGATGTTGCTTCATAAAAAAGAAGGTAGGTCAATAGGTCACAGTCAATGTCATCCAAGCACAGTATTGATATTTGTTTTCAAAACTGTACTCATAGTCCACATTTCATTGCTCGGTGTTTGTATACCACGTGATAAAATGCGTCATAAATGCTGCGCCCGAAGGCAACATTTTGCTTCGAATGGAGACTTTATACAAAGATAACTTCACTATTTGGGACACGGACACTACGAACCATGGACATTACGGACCAGACATTACGGACCAGATTTAGGGACACTTCGGACCAGATTTAGGGACATTACGGACCATCTTCAGAAACTTACGGACCATCATTTATAATGTTTTTAAACATTTGTTTTTTTTGTTTTATTTATTTGTTAATAAATACTTGAATATTAGTGCTCAGTATGACAATTATCTTTAATGTAACTGAAAAATCCCATGAAATTCCAATGTTGAACATCAATGTATTTTTAATAATTTGAATAATAATGAACGAAATATGTGTTTATCTTATAATTGTAAATGTGAATATTAATATTTTCATGTGATCGATTGCTTTCGGATTTTTTTTTTGATAATCATATTTGTTTGTTTTCCGTTTCATCTGTTTTAATTAAAATGTTCAGTGAAAGTGCGCCGTTACAATGAGTTTTCACACTTTTATGATTGCCAATTAAAGGTTGTCAGTATAATGTTTGTTTCGTTTGTAATATACCGCCGATAATTACGGGTACAATTATAACTAATAAACACTAATTAAGGCAACAGAAATCTACGCTGTGGTACAGGTATAACCATTGCCCAGTATGATGTCGCGAACCTGGATGGTACCGAGTTAGAATCCACGTGCATCACGTGTAATGATGAAGCTCGGCCAGAGGAGTCTATGGAAGTCCAGGTATGTTACAGTTTTCTCATAAGATTGGATGATGAACATGGTAAACATATAATAATGAGTGAATAATTTAAAAAAAATAATGTTTAAATCATGGTCCGTAAGATTCCGAAGATGGTCCGTAATGTCCCTAAATCTGGTCCGCAGTGTCCCTAAATCTGGTCCGTAGTGTCCCTAAATCTGGTCCGTAATGTCCATGGTCCGTTGTGTCCGTAATTCCACTATTTCTCCACCATCGTAAATGAAACATAGCGCAGTCTACGCCGCTTCCTGATCTCCGCCTTCGGTCTCTTGCCAGTGTTTGATTGAGAGTTGTTTCTTAAAAAACCTTTGACAAACCTTTCTTAAAACGGCCGTCTGACGGAGCACTGTCAAAACAATATTTTGGAAACTGGTTTGTCGAAGTGTTTGATGAAACTAATCACTTTATCAAACTCCGGAGATTATGCGAAGGCAGGGCTCTTTAAGCGACATAGACTGCCCTTTGTTTAATTTAAAAAGGTGTAGTTAACGAAAAGTAATCTTTGTTTTAAGTCTTAAAAATAATTCAGTCTTCTTTTAAGCAAAATGTTGCCTTCCGACGTAGCATATATGACGTCATTTATCACGTGATATATACAAACACTGTCGCTGTAGCTTTGAAAATATAAATAAGTAAAAAGGTCACCTGTCAATGTCAATACTGATATTTGTTTCCAAAATTGTACACATGGTCCAAATTCCATTGCTTTAGGATTTAGAAATAAAAAAGTACGTCCAAAGATCATAGTCAAGGTCAACCAAGCACAGCATTGATATTTGTTTTCAAAACTGTACACATTGTCCAAATTTCATTGCTTAAGGATTTAGAAATAAAAAAGTACGTCCAAAGACCACAGTCAAGGTCAACTAAGCACAGCATTGACATTCATTTTCAAAACTGTACACATTGTCCAAATTTCATTGCCTCAAAAATAAAAAAGTAGGTAAATAACGCCTCGGTCAACAGTAGGTCAAAAGGGGTGGGCCTGAGCCAGTTATTTCCCGAGAGTGCAAATGCTATGCACGACATACCTCGCGATGCTCTACATTTATGTCAGGGATGATTGAACTCTGATTAAAAGTGACAAAACATAAGCTGACATAGAAATTGTATCTCTGAAATCTCTAGGTTAAAATGGCTTTTAAGGGTGATCTTCATATTTCACTCTTCTGCTTGACACACCTTCTCATGCTGTTCTGCAATTCAATGATTTTTGATAAAATGGATATTGCAATGAAAATTGAGTAGACATGAATTATTACTGTGAAATCCCTATCGTGCTCAATTGTCCTCTTAGTGTGACCTTCACCTTGAAGGTGAGAGCAGCAATGCTATGGCAACACACCTATCTATGCAGCTGTACAATTCTGGGAAGTTTGTTTGATATTCAAATACAATTAAGCAAATTGCAAGCTAAACATGATAGTAACAGACTGACAACATTTCGACTAAATAGCCCTCCATTCGGGGGCATAACTCAACACTTATAGAAGCCAGAGTGATGGGTATTGATGTTAGTGTATTTTCCCGGAACCGTTATAACAGTCCGATGACAATGGCGCCAAAATCATGACAATATCTCAAGCTATACAAATCTATAAACAAATATCTTAAGATCATAGGTAATGATTGAAATACATGTAGCTACTGATTAATGCTTTTAAGTAAAATAAACCTAATTGCAGCATAAAGAAAAACATCAAAAGTCTCAGCTACCATTCCAAATAATTAATGCGGTTTACAACTATCTTGTGTGTCTTGAAATGTTTTGAGATGGCAAATAAATGATCAAAGCACTAGAACAAAATTGGGTGTAATTAAATGTGACAGAATTGTTGCCTGAATATTATTTATTCATATTCAACATATTAAAGCGAACATTCTTTAGAATGCATTTTTATGGATGTAAATTATCTGATTAATAAAACACATGTGTTAACTATACAACTTCAATAACATTGTATATGAAAAGATATAGTACAGTATATACCAAAATTGTACACAATATAAAATATCACAGCAGTACAGTGTAATTGTGGTGTAATTGTTAGTGCAGTTTTGATATCCCGTAAGATAAAATTGGTAGACCAGGCGTCGACCAATTGTTTAACTTTCTTAGTGTGCAAACGCAAATTGCCTTGAGGAAGCTTTTATATCAGCCAATGTGCATGCACTAACTTCTAAACTTAATTAAACAAATTTATGACTAAATGGAAATTTGGCTGTTGTCCTCGTTACTAAATTTGGCAGTTAATTGTAATTTGGTTAATGGATTCTTGGTTTCAGAGCTTTTCCAAACGATTAAATGTGAATCTATGCAGCTATTTAATTAAGTGAATTATTAAGAAAGCACATGCAGACTTGCTTATATAAAGGCATTTGCTGGCTATTTCCGGAAAGTCGGATTTGTTATTGGTCCCAGGTATTTCACACTTAACACTAAGAAAGTTAGCATTATTTTTTGTCTTTTAAATGGTTACTTTATCATTCAGAAGACCAAAAATAAACGCTGACTATCACATATTGCAAACTATAATGGTACTTAATATAAAATTGATTGCCTAGTTCAAAATACAGAATTATCATATATCAAGTAGAAAAATACAAAATGTAAAAACTACAACTATTAAACTATATATTGTAAAATGAGAAAAGACATAAAATGGAAGTGACATAGTCACCAAAATAAATTTCATCAAAATTCAATACAGACTGGGGAAACTGAATTGAGACGAAGTTATTAAATGAATAAATCAAAATTTGCGAATGTTGCATTATAATTGTAAATTACTGTACCATGGTTAAGGGCACATACAATAAAAAAAACTAACAACATAGTTGAGTAGATTGTTATCAACAGATGACTTTCCCTACATTATTTTATTCTGAGTTAGGTAAAGCAATATATGAGAAAATGTCATTTAAAAAGTTTTTTATAAAGAATGGATGAAAAGAAAATTTCAGTTTTTTCACTCTATGTGAAAGCTTCATTTACCACACACTTGGCTCATTGTTCAGAACTTAGTAAAAGTTAACAACCTAATGAAAGCGTAATTAACTTTTAAAGTTGAAATATTTTATGATTGAAGTATATATTTCAAGAAAACAAGTACAACTGAAACAGTCTCAAATCTCTCTAGAAAACTGCAGTATAACAAGTGTCTTCATTACATTTCTAGAGTAGTACATATTCAAAAAATAAAAACAATGACTATAACAATGCTGTTAACTTTTAAGATTTGAACAATCAGCCAATTGTTTCCTAAGGGGACACTTTGTGATTTTGAGTGATTTATGTTCCTATAAATGATGCTCCTAGGTGAACATCACAGATGACATTTTGATTTCTGTTCATATATGCAACTTTATCTTAAACTGAAATACAGGATTAAAGTGACAAAAACATGCTCCTAATTTTAATAATTTCAATTTACTATCAAGACCATTTATAAAATTAATCCCTAAATGACTGAGCATCTGAATGACAAACATAAGTTTCGAGCAGTTAAATGATCATATCAACATATGGACTGTCTGAGCACAGTGATCAATGTGGGCATTTGCAAGTTCTACAGTGGCCATCCTTAAACATGATAACAGAACTGTAAGAAACAGAGGTATGCTGATACAACTCAATGCCATTGTAAGTTTATTGACTAGAGGGGTTTTAGTGCAGATATCTCCAGTACTTTTCAGGCAAGGCATCTAGCAGTCCTGAAATATAGCAAAGGGAATTGGTTTGAGGACAAAATTCACCCTGGTCAAAAATCCCTTTAACTTCAGACAAAATTCCCCAAAGGCTTTTAAACTATCTTTTAATGGTGTTTTTGTGTCCAAATGTTTTTAAAACATAATAAATTTCATTCAATAACTATTGTAAATAATATAAGACTAGATGCCACCAAACATCATGTCGAGTCTTTGACATTGACATATCTAAACCTTTGACCACTAAGCGTAACCCTTGACCTATGAAGTACAGACTGGAACTTGGGCACAACATGCCAGACTCATCATGGTGAACCTTCATGGCCTGCTTTTTAAAAAACCATTTCATGAATGTTCAAGATGCAGCCTGAACAAGAATCATTTCAACCTTTGACCTCTTTATCTTGACCTTTGTGATACAGACTTGGGTCCTGTTCGACACTCCACCCCACAGTGGTTAACCTTTATGGCAAGTTTTTTGAAGATCATATCATGAATGGTCAAGCTACTTCCCTAACAGGCATCATTTCAACCATTGACCTCTAAGCCTGACCTCGACCTTTGACATAAAGACCTGGGTTTTGCATATAACAGCCACCTCATCATGGTGAACCTTAATGGCATTTTTTTTTTAAATCCTACATTGCATGGTCAAGATTCAGCCCAGACAAGGTTCACTTCAACCTTTGACCTCTAGGGTGACCTTGACCTTTAAGGTAGAGACCTGTGTCTTGTGCATTACATGTAAACTCATCAATGTGAACCTTCAAGTTTTATGAAAACGCCATATGCATGGTCAAGATACAGCCCGGACAAGGTTCAGTACTTACAGACATACCCAGTACTACCATATGCATTGATGCACGACCATACACCAAACCACTGTTTTGACAACTATGTTTTGCTCATAAAAAAATTGTGGGAGTATTTGTCTGTACTATATGACTATAGGTATAAGGCTTACTTACCATGACATAAAATAATATCATTTGTAAAAGGTTTAAAACATCACACTTGTTTGAAACAAAACATGTCAGGGTATTAACCTGATGAGTGACAGGGCTGAGTTGTGGCATCAAATACCTTTCAATTATGCTTATATCACATTTTCAAGAAACATTTTCTAATAATAAGTCCGAACGATATTAATCATTTCAGCTGAACATCTTGCATTTACCTTTTTCTTGTAAGACATTCTTGCTGAACAGCTTGGCATAATAACGCTGAAAGAGAAAGTCTTTTGTTACATACAATTTTTTTATTTCCTATTATGTATTATCGACATATAACTGCGTCACGATTGGTCCAGTCAAGGTCACACACAAGTCAATAGTATACACTTACTGTATAGCTTTCTGGGCAATAGTAAAAAATAAACCACCATGGTTGAAGAAGGACTGGTGAACTATTGACCAAGGCTGGAAGTCTGAGGGCAACCCTTCACTTGGTCCTTCCAAGACCGAAGCCTCTTTCAGGTTCCTAAATTCCTCTTTAACTGTGAGAGGATGCAGTGGGCTTATTTCATAATGAATTTACTCCAAAAGTGATATGGACCTCAAAAGGATATACATGTAATGATAAGTAATATTCATTGACCTCAACAAGACATTTGCATCTGAAGCCACGCGTTCACCCATCATGTGACAAGTTTTACATAAACATTACAAATAGAATCCTTGGTCTGCAATATATGCACTTACTGTTATTGAATGTTTGTGTTATATTTGAAATAATAATTTTTGTCAAGGTCATATTATAACAGAGTTACATTTTAATGATCAGGAAAAATATTACCTTCTTGAAATTCAATAGACTGACAAAATGTACAAATGGCGATTCTATATTATTCTGCCTTCAATTTAAATAATTTCATGTTTCTCAAAAATCTTGAGCTTAAAAAACATAATTTCATTGATTATTTTATGTGTGTTCTTTTATGAGTGACAATTATAAATGCTGTTCAACATTTCTAAAAATCATCAGGCAAAAAGGAATCTGATTCCAGTATCAATTATAAGTGTTCTTTGCATAAACTTGGAAAAAGATAAGAAGATATTGTGCGTGGTAAGATTAATTTGAAATAGAATACATTGAGGGCTGAAAGTGAAAAGGTTTTTATTATATGGTTTCCAGTGGAATATAATATATAACAGAGAAATAAAATTGATATATTTAAAAACTGTTTGAATCAGAGAAAATATCAAATTGATATTTTTCACTCTATTGATTTTTTTTTAGGTATTTAAACTGGTATAAATAATTCAATAAAAACATATAAAAACTGTCGGAAACAGCTTCTCAACCAGTATGACTCAGAACCCAATACATGCCTGTCCAGTATCACAGAGGCAAGTGACGATAGTGCTGCCTGGTCCCATCTGCTTGGCCAGTTGGTACGCTGCAGACACATTCAGCCCTGACGAGGCACCAACGAAAAACCCTTCCTCATCTAGGAGGCGGAATGTCTGAGGATAGAGAAGACATGCATTGTAAACAGCAAAATTTCTTGAAGTTATATTGAGAGAATAAGAATAGTCTGAAACAGGGAAGACATATTCAGAGAAGTGTCTAAAACAGAGAAGTAAAATACAGAAAATTGCCTGAAATGGAAAAGACATATTCAGAAATGTGACTAAAACAAAGAAGTCATATTCAGAAAATTGCCTGAAATAGAGAAGACATATTCAGAAATGTGACGTACTAAAACAAAGAAGTCATATTCAGAAAATTGCCTGAAATAGAGAAGACATATTCAGAAATGTGACTAAAACAAAGAAGTCATATTCAGAAAATTGCCTGAAACGGAGAAGACATATAGAGAAGTGTCTGAAATAGAAAAGACATATTCAGAGAAGTGTGGTCACATGTCATCATTTAGTCCATACAATTGTATGCGGATGGATTTTTGTATATTTTTTTATAGTACAAATCTATCACATACTTTAACAAGACAGTAACAGACAGCTATATCCTCCGCCTCATGGGGGCATTTTTTGTAACGAAAGCCAATCAATGGTAAGAGTAGTTTCTCAGGAACATAAGAAATGCGTAAAATTAAGGAAGGGCAATAACTCTTTCTAAAATGGTCGAATCGCAAAAGCCCGACAATATGCCCTGTGTCACTATATAGTCATCAATCTGTGAAAGTTTGGTAGAAATCGCATAAAAAAAGTAAGAGGATTTGCGAAGAAACCAATTTTAAATGTAAAATTAAGAAAGGGCAATAACTCTTTCAAAAATGGCCGAATCGCGAAAGCCCGACAATATGCGCTGCGTCACTATACAGTCATCAATCTGTAAAAGTTTGGTAGAAATCGCATAAAAAACGTAAGAGGAGTTGCGAAGAAACCAATTTTAAAAGTAAAATAAAGAAAGGGCAATAACTCTTTCAAATATGTTCAAATCGCGAAAGCCCGACAATATGCGCTGCGTCACTATATAGTCAACAATCTGTAAATGTTTGGTAGAAATCGCATGAAAAATGAAAGAGCAGTTGCAAGAAACCAATTTTAAATGTAAAATAAGCAAAGGGCAATCACTCTTTAAAAAATGGTCAAATCACAAAAGCCTGACGATATGCTCTGCTTCACTTTATGATCATCAAACTGTGAAAGTTTGGTAGAAATCACATGAAAAACGAAAGAGGAGTTGCGAAGAAACCAATTTTAATTGCAAAATAAGCAAAGGGCAATAACTCTTTCAAAAATGGTCGAATAGGGAAAGCCTGACAATATGCGCTGCTTCACTTTATGATCATCAATCTGTGAAAGTTTGGTAGAAATCACAAGAGAAATGTAAGAGGAGATGCAAAGAAATGAATGTGGGACGAACAGTTGCACCCACACACAGACGCACGGAATCGTGCCTAACATTACTATATCCCCTCGCCTTTTCAAGGCGGGGAATAATAAAATTAAAAATCAATATTTCACCTTGACCTTCTGACATATTGATCCCAAAGTCCCCAAATCAATAGGGTTATCAACTAGTCATGACCAACTGGCAATTATTATGTAAAAAGTTCCTGGATGCAAGCATTCTTTAGTTATTGACCCAAAACCAATTTTCAGCTTTAGGTCACCGCCAACATATCGTTTTTCACCTAGGGTCATGTACTCTTCATGATCAATTTGCATACCAAGCATGAAATTAGTGGACCCAAAACATTTTCAGTTATTGAGTGGAAACTATTTTTTTCACCTCAAGGTCACTGCAACCTTGACCATTGACCTTCTGATCTTAAAATTGTTAGGGTACATCTAATGGTCATGACCAACCTGCATACCAAGAGTGACATACTGACTGACTGACTCACTCACTGGCCAACCAAAAAAAAATGTCTCCTTCATTCATTCGAGGAGACATAATTACATCACATATTATGTCTTAGTTTCATTTACTGTTTTGAGCACCCATATTTTGATTGTACATTTTTTACTATTTTGAATGAATAGTATTCTCGACTAAAGACATTGTGGTTCATTTTTATTTCATTGATTGTAACAGCATAGTTCAAAGACATAGTTGTTACATCTACAACTCTGGTGTTGGCAGTTGCTTCCATTATCATTTTTATAGAAAAATTCGGGTAATTGAATTAAGTACCATTTCTAGGAAACTCGGTTTCTAGTTCAACACTTGTGAGGTCATTTCAGCTAGCATTAGGTTACTATTTCCAGCTTATGAAGAACAGCAGCTGTTCAAAATATGTTAACAAAGCATAATCTCCTTCCAACAAATATACCATTCCAAGAAACAAAATATAGAGTATAATATAAAATGTAGACAATATGTGTTTGATTGACAGAATGATACTTCTTTTACTCTTCCATTATTAAGGACCCCTAGAAGCCACCAGAACACAGGAAATGTAAAGTAATTCTTTGAAAAGGGGCTATAACTCCATCAAACATTGGTGGCTTATAATCAAAGTAAAAAGAATCCTATATTTTGAATTGTTAAACACTTGACACATTAAGCTCTATTGTACCTATCATGAGGTAATGTCCGAGCTTGACCAGCATTTCATAGCGCTGAACAACCCTTTAGTGTAGTTTAAACTTAATAATTTTTTAAAATTGTGAAACATGTTTTTAAAACATTATATTAATCAATCTCCTTGGCATGATGTCAATGAAGAGTGTAGTTGTGGGTTGTGGAGGAAACCAGATACTCAGAAGAAACCCACTTCTCCTGCTTGGCGACCACAAATCATACTTCCATGTGCACAGCCTTTCAGCCCTTCCATTACTTATTTTCAAGACGTAGTATATTTTCGGCAAATTTTAAGTTGAAAGGGGAACTTCACCAAAAATTTGTAGTTTGTTACCAAATCAAATTTTATTTTATGGTGTTCAACATGTTAAGTAATTAACAATGTATGTGAATAGGTTTAAGCACACATGTTGAATTGATGATGCAATAGCGGGATAATGCATTTTAGTCTTGAAAATTTCGGTGAAATTAGCGAGTAGTTGGTTTGTTGAGTAACATGTTATAGGAAATTCAGGTATGAAATTGCATGTTTTTTGTTAAAACTGTACATTTTCTTAAAGATTGACACAAACTCTACAAGGAAATTCCAAAAATGTAGAGTTTGGTTAAGTAGCCCTAGGTGCATGACTAGCCTTTCTGATGAATTACAATCAATTTTCTGGAAACAACACATTTTTGTTCATACCTAGAGATGTCCAACCAATCAGTGTCTAGAGCTACTTGTCACTTACTAACATAATCTAATTGGAAATACATAAACCATAACATAAACTTGTAGTATGTTCTGCCTCTTCCTGTACCTCTGATCCATTAAGCATCTCAATTTTTTTTATTGCCAACTTCTTTTTTTTTAACAAGACGCCAATGCGGCAACGCCTCATCAAAGCCAGATTTTTTATTTGACGATGCAATTTTGCAAACCTAGGATTTGAGCTAGTGACCTAGTAGTTTTAACAAAAAAGACCCATATTTATACTTATCGGAGATAACGTTCATACAAATAACCTGATCAACAAAAACTATTCCATTTGTGTGAGGAAAAATGAACATTTTATAATTACATCAGCTTTTCCAATAAGATCTGTCCCAGAGACCTAGTTTTTGACCCTATATCAGACACACTTTATCATCTAAGATTTCATTTTTTTTATGACATCGGGAAAATATTTCCTAAGATTTGACCTAGTGACCTAGTTTTTTATCTGAGGTGACCCATATTCACAAATGTTTAAGACAACATGTAGACACATATTCTGACCAAGTTTCATAAAGATTTGACAAAAAGACCTAGATTTTGACCGGGGATGACCCATATTAAACTTTCAAGATATTATGCAGACAAATACTCTGACCAAGTTTCATAAAGATTTGACAAAAATTGTTGAATTTATGACGTGGAAAGATTTTTCTAAGATTTGACCTAGTGACCTAGAATTTGATCCGGGATGACCGATATAAAAAAGAAGCAAGATATTATGCAGACAAATATTCTGACCAAGTTATGAAAAAAGAATTTATGACGTGGAAATTTTTTTCCTAAGATTTGACCTAGTGACCTTAATTTTGACCCGGGTTGACCCATATTAAAAAATATGCAAGATATAATGCAGACAAGCATTCTGACCATTTTTCATCAAGATTTGATATAAATTGTTGAATTTATTACCGTGAAATATTTCTTCTACAGATTTGACCTAGTGACATAGTTGTTAACCAGAGATGACCCATATTCATACATATTCAAGATAACATGCCGAAAAATAGTCTGACAAAGTTTGATAACCATTGGATAAAAACTCTTGATTTTATTAGGCCTAAAAAAATAATTGTTTGGTTAGGGTTACATCCTTTTCAAAAATAGGTAATGTAGGCTTTATATATTTTTTTTTATTTTTTTTATTAGGCTATATATAAGAATGTTATTTTCATCATTGGATAATGGTGTTAAAGTTATCTCCTGTATAAGCATTTAAGGTTTTAAACAACACATCGAAAAGCAATTAAAAAAAAAAGGTTTTTTTTTTTTTTTTTTAGTTTTTCAATTTTTTTTTCAAACTGACTATAAAAACGGTAGGGTCGGCGCCTATTCCGTAGGTAGGGTCGGGTAACCCGAACCAAATGTATTTTTTTTTTAGGCCTTACATAAAATGAAAACTTTAACGCAGAATTGTTAACGCCCAAGCCCGGTTTTCTCCATTTTATAACACGTAATTTTTTGTTCAAAAATAGTAATAAAATACCCCCAGAATGCACCATTTTGGACTAGAAATTGTTACAATTTTCTTATGCGAGTACCCCCATGCCAACACTTTAAATTAAATAAATTTCAGTTCTGAGGGAGGGGTGCAAGTCAAAAGGTTACATACATGTGAACTCTACCGGCGGTAGGTAAAATATACCGCTTTTGAGACTCTTCTAACGTCATACCGCTTTCCCATCCAAATCTAACATTTTTGAAAGCTCTTCTAAAAAACCTCAAAATTCTATCAAATTGACCTTAACTTTTCTTTTAAAACCCTCAAAATTCTATCAACCATGCTAAAATACCATATATATATCTGTCACTTTAAAGAACATGGTGCAATAAACAACTTGTCAAATCACTTCACACTTTGGCTGAGATCATTGCTAAGTTATCAGTATGGTACAAAAGACTACTAATCAGCATTTTTTGTTAATTGGCATCCTACTAATCAGCAAAGACATTATAAAACTGTCAAAACAATAAAGAAAATAACATTTCCAAGGTATTATTAATTATCTACAGTACCGGGGGGGTATATAAAATTTTACGACATTTTGGCAGGAAAATTGACATATACAATTCTGCAGTCTTCTGCACTTACACTCCGACCTGATTTGGCAGTCTGATTTGATTTTTTAGCAGCTCTTCAGAATATGAACTTGATTTTACAAGTCAGAGGAAATATTCCTTCTGTTTCTCAATCAAACACTGACGTTTGACAAGTCTCTTAACCATGACATATTTTATGCGTATTTTCCAAAAATCTAAAAATAGTAACAAATATAAAGTTTTTGTTAACATTGTTTCCATCATTGTTTTTGACTGAAAATTAAAGGAATTAGAAATTCTACCGCTTTTGAACCCAAACTACCGCTTTTGAGACCTAAATCTACCTCTCTGTCATTGCCAAAGGTTCACATGTCTGAGGTTACATCCCTAAGTTACGCCCCCCTGATGTCGAATCCTGGTTCCTATCATAATCCTATATGAACCCCAACCTAGACATATTAGTTGCAAAGGCTTTTAATAGTCTGGCATGGTTTTAGACAGAGTAATCATGGTGCCTATATATTTCATTTTAAACAGGAGTGGGAGGGAATCATGTGACAAAATATGACAGAAATAACTCATTTCTAGATACAGCCTTTTATGAACCTGGCATCAACAATATAAATATCTCTGCTTAACTTGCATTTAATACCAGTACATGTTAACTCAATGAATTGAATTCCTCATCAGTTGAAAAAGAAATTGAATACTGCACATAAAGCTTAACTCAACGTATATAGATGTATATATTTTCAATGATCTACAGATGAAAGAAGAGCCTAAAGAAGGGTGCAGCTCGATTGAGGCTTTCTACTTTGGTAGGACGTTAAAAATATAAACTATCATGTGGATGCATTATTTGAGGACAAATGAGAACAAAGTATCATTGAAATTTCTGTCACTGCATGCACACTGAGAATGACATAAGAAATAACTTTCTAATAGCAGATTATGTAACACTCTTTAACAGAGAAGGAAATGCATTGGATTAGTTATCATAAGGAACCCTTCGTCATAGAACTCATATATTTTCAATTACAATACCTTATAAAAGACATAAAATTGAAATCTTAATCATTCAATATTATAATAAACACAATATTGTAATTTTTCTATCATTCAATCTGTCACAGATCCAGCACCATCTGTGCAAAACTTCATAAACATGTACGCAGATTAAGTTGATTTATGTAAGCAATAGAATAAGATTTAAGATTTTTCTGCCTTAGTTATTTATTACTGTTTAAAGATATATACACATGTATATTTAGCACTCATAATGTCTTGGCCAATTCGTACAATAGAAATTTTCTAGCATGAAGTTTTGGTGGAAAAAAATAAATTGATACCAAACATTTAGTAGTAATACAATTATGTATATATAATGAGTATTATATATTGTTTTCTATTATACCTTACATAAATGTGTCCCTTCTTTGTGTATATCAAGTTGATCCGTCTGTAAATCAATGTATTTTGATATCCATATCATGTTTTTTGCCGATACGGACCTCGCCAGAAATATAATATGGACCGCTGTCGTCATATAATATGGACCGCTGTCGTCATATAATATGGACTGCTGACTTCATAAAACCGGTGAGTGGTGCTTGCAGTTTTCACAAGGACATTTTTTTCGCAAGTAAACATTATTAGATTTGTTCAATAAAATACATCAAAGGCGCTTTAAAGTTATTAGTTGGTAAAAATAGTGTTCGGCTAATGCCACGGTCCATATACACCTCGAGGGCTGACTGGCCGGTCCTTATAATGTCATATGACCCTCGGTGCTGTGTAATATATCTTCAGTATTCCATACACAATAGAAGAGCTTGATGTTATTAAAATAATTTTACAGATGGAATGAGTTCTGAAAAAAAATGTGTATTAATCAAACAGTGTTTCAGTAAGTAATCGTCCTTGTATTAATTTTACTATACAATTTTATCATGCCTGAGCAAGCTGTAAAAACAAACAAAACTGTTGCATGCAGACCGCTCTCACAACTGCAGCTACCACAAAGGAAGCATGACATTTCACTAAAAATATGGTAACATGGAAATAAGGCTTCTAAAACTAGAGTGCCACAGAGGGATTAATTAATAAAACCACAAGTAACATGTGTATACAGGTTTTTGTAAATATCTTGAATATCTTGAACAGTTCAGTTATGGTCAAACTATCAGGGAGCATAACTTGACAAGTATTAATGACAGAGTTCTGGAACCTGACACATGTGCATATTGTAACTAGAAACAGGTGTTCAACATCGTTTTTTGAAAGTCTTTGTAGTGATGACTTACAGTTAGTGTTTTTGCATTTTAATAAAACAACAACGACACAAAGGCTATGACAATAGATCTCAATTATTTCAGGATTTAAAAAAAAATTCTTTCGTTTATGCTGCATGAACCCAGTAGGGGTAACTAGCAAATTATCAAGAAGCGGGTGGCATAACCGCAAAAAATGTAATTAATACTTATATTTGCATTTTAAGTATTTGTTCATTACCATTAAAAATGATCAGTATCTTCTGACTATTTAATTGTTCTAAAAGAAGTGTAACTGACAACATACATTTGTACAAAAGAATAGCTGATATTTGAAACGTTGTACATCATTGGTTTAATGATGTTGCGCTAATCCATGCTAATCCATAGTAAAATATTGAAATAAACCATGACATCATAGTCCCTTGCAGGTTATACAATGTGAATGTCAAGTTTTAACTTTACAAAGGACTAGGTGAATGTAAATATCTGGGTATGGGTCTTTTTCTTATAACTCCCAGCAAAAAAACACTGGATCTATGCAATATTGTAAATCATAAAATCCTATAAATTGTATATTGTCATATATAACATATTAATATTCAGTGAGTGTTGGAACACTGTATAAAGAGATTGAATTCCACTTATGATTTTGAAAGTCACACAGACAAGACCTTAAAAATAACAAAACGGCTAGAACTTTTTGTATTGATAATTGGCTTCCATTCTAATGTCAATGAAGTTGAACACTAAATGCCATCACCTCCAACTCATTACTGTCATAAAGCTGTTACTTGTTATGGTTTTCACTTTAAATATTAAATTGGAGAAATTGCATCTGATGTCAAGAATTCTCATTAAATACCATTAATGAAAAGTGATCCCAATATTATTTTTTCAGAATAATCAGAGATGGAAATATTGTTATATCTCCTTAGAATATAGCAAAGTGCTTTCTTTAAGCCACACAGAATCCATATTAAATAGACACGCCTACAAATCACTTTTAAGATCGTATTAAAGTGACTCTCTCTCAAATAACTTCACTCAATATTAAAGTGAATCTCACACAAATCACTTTCACTCCATATCAGAGGGTCTCTCTCACAAATCACTTTCACTCCATATCAGAGGGTCTCTCTCACAAATCACTTTCACTTCATATTCAAGTGACTCACACATATCACTTTCACTCCATATCAGAGGGTTTCTCTCACAAATCACTTTCACTCCATATCAGAGGGTCCCTCTCACAAATCAATTTCACTCCATATCAGAGGGTCTCTCTCACAAATCACTTTCACTCCATATCAGAGGGTCTCTCTCACAAATCACTTTCACTCCATATTAGAGGGTCTCTCACACAAATCACTTTCACTCCATATCAGAGGGTTTCTCTCACAAATCACTTTCACTCCATATCAGAGGGTCTCTCTAACAAATCCCTTTCACTCCATATCAGAGGGTCTCTCTCACAAATCACTTTCTGTATTAGAGGGTCTCTCTCACAAATCACTTTCACTCCATATCAGAGGGTCTCTCTCACAAATCACTTTCACTCCATATCAGAGGGTTTCTCTCACAAATCACTTTCACTCCATATTAGAGGGTTTCTCTCACAAATCACTTTCACTCCGTATCAGAGGGTCTCTCACAAATCACTTTCACTCCATATTAGAGGGTTTCTCTCACAAATTACTTTCACTCCATATTAGAGAGTCTCTCACACAAATCACTCACTCCATATCAGAGGGTTTCCCTCACAAATCACTTTCACTCCATATCAGAGGGTCTCTCTCACAAATCACTTTCCATATCAGAGGGTCTCCCTCACAAATCACTTTCACTCCATATTAGAGGGTTTCTCTCACAAATCACTTTCACTCCGTATCAGAGGGTCTCTCTCACAAATCACTTTCACTCCGTATTTGAGGATTTCTCTCACAAATCACTTTCATTCCGTATTAGAGGGTCTCTCTCTCAAATCACTTTCACTCCATAAATTATTCAAGTGACTCACACAAATCACTTTCCATATCAGAGGGTCTCTCTCACAAATCACTTTCACTCCGTATCAGAGGGTCTCTCTCACAAATCACTTTCTGTATTAGAGGGTTTCTATCACAAATCACTCACTCCATATCACAGGGTCTCTCTCACAAATGACTTTCACTCCATATCACAGGGTCTCTCTCACAAATGACTTTCACTCCATATCAGAGGGTCTCTCTCACAAATCACTTTCACTCCATATCAGAGGGTCTCTCTCACAAATCACTTTCACTCCATATTAGAGGGTCTCTCTCACAAATCACTTTCACTCCATATCAGAGGGTCTCTCTCACAAATCACTTTCACTCCATATCAGAGGGTCTCTCTCACAAATCACTTTCATTCCATATCAGAGGGTCTCTCTCGCAAATCACTTTCACTCCATATCAGAGGGTCTTTCTCACAAATCACTTTCACTCCATATCAGAGGGTCTCTCTCAGAAATCACTTTCACTCCATATCAGAGGGTTTCTCTAACAAATCACTTTCACTCCGTAGGGTCTCTCTCACAAATCACTTTCACTCCGTATTAGAGAGTCTCTCTCACAAATTACTTTCACTCCGTATTAGAGGGTCTCTCTCACAAATCACTTTCACTCCATATTCAAGTGACTCACACAAATCATTTTCCATATTAGAGGGTTTCTCTCACAAATCACTTTCACTCCATATTAGAGGGTCTCTCTCACAAATTACTTTCACTCCGTATCAGAGGGTCTCTCTCACAAATCACTTTCACTCAGTATCAGAGGGTCTCTCTCACAAATCACTTTCTGTATTAGAGGGTTTCTCTCACAAATCATTACACTCTATATCAGAGGGACTCTTCTCACAAATTACTTTCACTCCATATCACAGGGTCTCTCTCACAAATCACTTTCACTCCATATCAGAGGGTCTCTCTCAAATCACTTTGACTCCATATTAGAGGGTCTCTCTAACAAATCACTTTCACTCCATATCAAAGGGTCTCTCTCACAAATCACTTTCTGTATTAGAGGGTCTCTCTCACAAATCACTTTCACTCCATATCAGAGGGTCTCTCTCACAAATCACTTTCACTCAGTATCAGAGGGTCTCTCTCACAAATCACTTTCTGTATTAGAGGGTTTCTCTCACAAATCATTACACTCCATATCAGAGGGTCTCTCTCACAAATCACTTTCACTCCATATCAGAGGGTCTCTCTCACAAATCACTTTCACTCCATATCAGAGGGTCTCTCTCACAAATCACTTTCACTCCATATCAGAGGGTCTCTCTCACAAATCACTTTCATTCCATATCAAAGGGTCTCTCTCGCAAATCACTTTCACTCCATATCAGAGGGTCTTTCTCACAAATCACTTTCACTCCATATCAGAGGGTCTCTCTCAGAAATCACTTTCACTCCATATCAGAGGGTTTCTCTAACAAATCACTTTCACTCCGTATTAGAGGGTCTCTCTCACAAATCACTTTCACTCCCTATTAGAGAGTCTCCCTCACAAATTACTTTCACTCCGTATTAGAGGGTCTCTCTCACAAATCACTTTCACTCCGTATTAGAGAGTCTCTCTCACAAATTACTTTCACTCCATATTAGAGGGTCTCTCTCACAAATCACTTTCACTCCGTATTAGAGAGTCTCTCTCACAAATTACTTTCACTCCGTATTAGAGGGTCTCTCTCACAAATTACTTTCACTCCATATTAGAGGGTCTCTCTCACAAATTACTTTCACTCCGTATCAGAGGGTCTCTCTCACAAATCACTTTCACTCAGTATCGGTCTCTCTCACAAATCACTTTCTGTATTAGAGGGTTTCTCTCACAAATCATTACACTCCATATCAGAGGGACTCTTCTCACAAATTACTTTCACTCCATATCAGAGGGTCTCTCTCACAAATCACTTTCACTCCATATCAGAGGGTCTCTCTCAAATCACTTTGACTCCATATTAGAGGGTCTCTCTAACAAATCACTTTCACTCCATATCAAAGGGTCTCTCTCACAAATCACTTTCTGTATTAGAGGGTCTCTCTCACAAATCACTTTCACTCCATATCAGAGGGTCTCTCTCACAAATCACTTTCACTCAGTATCAGAGGGTCTCTCTCACAAATCACTTTCTGTATTAGAGGGTTTCTCTCACAAATCATTACACTCCATATCAGAGGGACTCTTCTCACAAATCACTTTCTCTCCATATCAGAGGGTCTCTCTCACAAATCAATTTCACTCCATATCAGAGGGTCTCTCTCACAAATCACTTTGACTTCATATTAGAGGGTCTCTCTAACAAATCACTTTCACTCCATATCAAAGGGTCTCTCTCACAAATCACTTTCTGTATTAGAGGGTCTCTCTCACAAATCACTTTCACTCGATATCAGAGGGTCTCTCTCACAAATCACTTTCTGTATTAGAGGGTCTCTCTCACAAATCACTTTCACTCCATATCAGAGGGTCTCTCTCACAAATCACTTTCCATATCAGAGGGTCTCTCTCACAAATCACTTTCTGTATTAGAGGGTCTCTCTCACAAATCACTTTCACTCCATATCAGAGGGTCATTCTCACAAATCACTTTCCATATTAGAGGGTTTCTCTCACAAATCACTTTCACTCCATATCAGAGGGTTTCTCTCACAAATCACTTTCACTCCATATTAGAGGGTTTCTCTCACAAATCACTTTCACTCCATATCAGAGGGTCTCTCTCACAAATCACTTTCACTCCATATTAGAGGGTTTCTCTCACAAATCACTTTCACTCCATATTAGAGGGTCTCTCTCACAAATCACTTTCACTCCATATTAGAGGGTCTCTCTCACAAATTACTTTCACTCCCTATTAGAGGGTTTCTCTCACAAATCACTTTCACTCCATATTAGAGGGTCTCTCACACAAATCACTTTCACTCCATATCAGAGGGTCTCTCTCACAAATCACTTTCACTCCATATTAGAGGGTTTCTCTCACAAATCACTTTCACTCCATATTAGAGGGTCTCTCTCACAAATCACTTTCACTCCATATTAGAGGGTCTATCTCACAAATTACTTTCACTCCCTATTAGAGGGTTTCTCTCACAAATCACTTTCACTCCATATCAGAGGGTCTCTCTCACAAATCACTTTCATGTAATCAGCAGGCAAATCCTTTTTTAACTAATACCAACAATATATGGGGTCACCAGGGATAAAAAATTAATAGAATTGTTAATGGAACTACATAGAAGTGGTATATAGATAGCTTATTTACGGGATGAATACCTTGAACTATTTGAGTATCAGTCCCTTTTTAAAATGTTGTTGTTTAAGAAAGACTAAGACACAAAATTAATAATAAAATTAAGAAGCTTTTATGGTTAGAAAGATCTAGCAGACCTCTTATCATTGCTAATATGACATTAAATATTGGCTTTAATAACACTTTGCAGATTTGAGCCTCATAGCGCCATCCCTCATCAAACACTGTAAATTTAAGCCTCATAGTGCCATCCCTCACCAAACACTGTAGATTTGAGCCTCATTGCGCCATCCCTCACCAAACACTGTATATTTGAGCCTCATAGCGCCATCCTTCACCAAACACTATAGATTTGAGCCCCACAGCACCACCTCTCACAAGACTCATTGTAAATTTAAGCTTCATAGAGCCACCTCACAGAAAAAATGTTTTGAATTTAAGCCCCCAGCCCCACCAGCGGCACATTCTCTTGGCCACCCCACAAGGACGCCAGTGCTTGTTCATACCAGAGGCACATTCTCTTGCCCGCCCAACAAGGACGCCAGTGCTAGTTCATACCAGAGGCACATTCCCTTGGCCACCCCACAAGGATGCCAGTGCTTGTTCATACCAGAGAGACATTCTCTTGGCCACCCCACAAGGATGCCAGTGCTAGTTCATACCAGAGGCACATTCTCTTGCCTGCCCCAGAAGGATGCCAGTGCTTGTTCATACCAGAGGCACGTTCTCTTGGCCACCCCACAAGGATCCCAGTGCAAGTTCATACCAGAGCCACATTCTCTTGCCCGCCCCACAAGGATGCCAGTGCTTGTTCATACCAGAGGCACATTCTCTTAGCCACCCCACAAGGATGCTGAGTGCTTGTTCATACCAGAGACACATTCTCTTGGCCACCCCACAAGGATTCTGAGTGCTTGTTCATACCAGAGGCACATTCTCTTGGCCACCCCACAAAGATGCCAGTGCTTGTTCATACTAGAGGCACATTCTCTTGGCCACCCCACAAAGATGCCAGTGCTTGTTCATACCAGAGGCACATTCTCTTGGCCACCCAACAAAGATGCAAGTGCTTGTTCATACCAGAGGCACAATTTCTTGGCCACCCCACAAGAATGCCAGTGCTTGTTCACACCAGAGGCACATTCTCTTGGCCACCCCACAAAGATGCCAGTGCTTGTTCATACTAGAGGCACATTCTCTTGGCCACCCCACAAAGATGCCAGTGCTTGTTCACACCAGAGGCACATTCTATTGGCCGCCCCACAAGGATGCCAGTGCTTCTTCATACCAGAGGCACATTCTCTTGGCCACCCCACAAAGTTGCCAGTGCTTGTTCATACTAGAGGCACATTCTCTTGGCCACCCCACAAGGATGCCAGTGCTTGTTCATACCAGAGGCACATTCTCTTGGCCACACCACAAAGATGCCAGTGCTTGTTCATACCAGAGGCACATTTTCTTGGCCACCCCACAAGGATGCCAGTGCTTGTTCATACCAGAGGCACATTTTCTTGGCCACACCACAAAGATGCCAGTGCTTGTTCATACCAGAGGCACATTTTCTTGGCCACCCCACAAAGATGCCAGTGCTTGTTCATACCAGAGGCACATTCTCTTGGCCACCCCACAAAGATGCCAGTGCTTGTTCATACCAGAGGCACATTCTCTTGGCCGCCCCACAAGGATGCCAGTGCTTGTTCATACCAGAGGCACATTCTCTTGGCCACCCCACAAGGATGCTGGGTGCTTGTTCATACAAGAGGCACTTTCTCTTGGCCGTCCCACAAGGATGCTGAGTGCTTGTTCATACCAGAGGCACATTCTCTTGGCCGCCCCACAAGGATGCCAGTGCTTGTTCATATAAACTTATCTTCTTTACAATCAAGCAAAAATAAATTGGTTTGAAGTTCAGTGAGCTAAATAAAATATCACATAGAGTGAAGTTTCTAGATTAATGATTAAAGTGATGCTAAATACGGTGATTTTAATACCAAAAACATAACTCCCAAGTGTGCCTATGACATCAATGGTATTAAGCAAAATATAACAGTTCAGGAATCAGATACTGTCACATTAATAATGCATGTAAAAGCCCTCTTAATAACAAACCAAGTATATTTATCATCATGATAGCAAATGCCACCTTGATATATGATATTTAAATTTAGATAAATAATCGAAGTACTATTAATAAAAAAAGATGCCTAAAAAATACTATACACACAATTTATTTACTTTGTCACCAATTTTATAATGGACTTCAAGCAGATAAGGTCATCCATCACCATAATTTAATTTCCTCCAGAATTGTAAGGACACTTAAATATGATTAAGATTCGCAGCCCTCGATAAGTATTTTCTTTGTTTAACAAAAGAATACACTGAATCCAAATCCACAAGCATTTGTTTGTGCATAGTTATCATGTGATCATGTTATCTGTGACGTTTGGTAGAAATTGTCCAAATGGTTTAGGAATAAAAGTTGTTTGAAGAAAAATGTGGACAACTGACAGACGGTCGACGTACGATGGACAACAGTCACAATTACCCTATCAAAATAGCTCATGCTGAGCACTTTGTGCTTAGGTGAGCTAAAACCACAGCAAATGAGTAGGATAACCATATTTTTATTTGATCTGTCCTATCAGCAAAGTAAGCATATCTTAAACGAATTTTATCATAATTTTTTATTGAACTAAATATTAAGTGTGGAAGACATGTTGGAAATCCACTTGTCCGGCTTAGCGAACACCAACTAAACTTACATATGAATACTTAAGAATTATGTAAAAGAATACAATCTAAATATTAATACGAGAGTTGATCCACAACTGTGTGACAAGCTCAGTACATGAACATGGGATTATTGATATGACATTATTTCAACATATGTTTAAAGCATAATTATAATGTACATTGTCAGAAAATTTCATCTTAACACGGAGTTGTTGGTTTCCATTCATCGCTGTTTTTCCAACCTGTTTCAAAAATTGGAGACCCATCCAGCACATTCACATGTCATATTTGTGTAGTCTGTACAGATTTGATGTACCATGGTTTTACTTAATTCGGTTACCTCTGTTATTTCTCGAATGGTTTGCCTGTGTCGGGCAGTCTTCTAACTTTGCCATTTTTGAGTTTTTCTCAAAAAACATTACAAAGCAACTGTTTATGACATCAGAAAATTGATTTTTTACATATGACGTCATAGTAATTGCAAATGACGTTCAAGTGTTATTTAGAGTAAAAAAAAATTAAAATAACTGTTGAAAGACATATACTGGAATGCATAAACTTAAAGTCATAAATGTCTATGTGTGCTGGTTCATAGTACCTTTCATTATGTCTTTTGATATTAATAATGCTTTGGTGGCATTTTCGTTATTAAACCTTGCAAGGACATAACACAATAATTATTGAGACATGTTATATTCACACGTGTTATTACGTCAACTTCATGACCCAATTGTCACAGAGTTTTGGACAACCCTCTTATCTCCTGAAGATTTCTGTGTTTCAATGAATTATTACAAAACTTGAACTACTTTTCAAGCAGAACATGAACGTGTCTACAAAACCACAACCAATAATGGATTCCTACTGAAGAGCTTTTGAAAACCATCAATACCTCGACAATAAGTAATCAATACTGAGTCGCAGATAACAGTCTCTTAGTGATTCCATATAAGGACAATAAAAATTGTCAAGTTTCAATTTATGTAACTGGGGTACAAATATAATATTATATTTCTACAAAAACACCACTACAAATACTCGCCGTTAAATGAGAAAAGAACATGATTTAAAATGACTTTATTTTGGTATGAATTTTGAAATATTCCACAAAGATGCTAATAACTGAAGAATCTTCAACAACCATTGACAATAAAGATGAAGGTTTTTAAAAGCAAGAACTATATAGGAGTTTTGATTACCCAGGAGGTAATGACACCAACAAAGAAAAAGATTCAAGACCTGTTAGGAATTCCTGCTATAAGTGAGGCTCTCCCCCCACACCTACATCTGTTATGCCTTGCCATAAGGAGTGAGAAGGGAATACAGTACCTAAACATTCAACAAAAGAGCCCTGAAAGGGTATTCAAAGATCCAAAGTCATTTCCCAACTCAAGTTGATTTCTTAACTTTTTTATAGGCAAATTAAAAGAAATGTATAAAGTTGTCTGTTTTTCAAAGCGTGAGTATTCAACATAATCAATGAAGATAAAGTATATTAGGTAATATTAAGTTATTAAACTATATGACCAGTGAGATACTTAACTTAGGAAGTTGACTCAGGATAGGAAATGACTTAAGATGTTTTATGAATATCGGCCCTGGAATCAACGCCTGTCTATCGTTCCCATGTCAAACAAGTGGCATAACTCACAACTAGATAAGCCAGACTAACAGGCCTTGCTTTACCTGTGATTATTTCTCTTGCAACATAAGTATCAAGTTTAATTTGAACGTCTTGGATGAATTCACAGTTATGGCCAAGGTATCAGTTTGTGCAGACCACCAATAACATTCAAAGCGCTTAAAGTGTTGAATGGCTTTCGGCCTGCAATGTTTTGTGAGTATAGTCATGTAATTGTAAAACATAATTATAAACATAAACATCCAAAGATAGAATATGCTGGCTCATAATTTCCTTTGTGAAAAGGGTTTAATGTTGATTCTAAATGAGATCATGAAGAATAAAAATGAAATGTGGAATACGCCAAATAGTTATTGATAATTACATATAAAATCTTACCTGGAGCTTTGGTTTCATAAACAATGCACTGCCACGGATAAAGCATTAAGGATTTCTTAGTAAAATCTACTCTAGTCACTACACCTCAAACTTGACGAAGGCGTGTTTAATTAACTAACAGAGTATGGCAGCTTAACCAAATGCATCCAAACAAAATGCATTGGACATATTAATTAGGTTTATGGTTAAGACTTCTTTCTATGAATGCCAAACACCTGGATTGTATCACCCACATACTATTTATTCCCTGTATGCTTTATGTACATGTATCTTAATAATGCCCTCAACATATGTCACTCGACTGTGACAAAATGAACAGATTGATATCAGTTGTGTTTTTAAATATGCATATGCATTATGCTACATGCTCAAGATATTGGACTGAAATTACTGAGACAAACTGAGATATATTCACATATTTTCCGTTTCATTCGCCATTACATGACTATGGCGCAAATTGTAGCAGGTCGATAGCTTGTCAATGCTTTACGCGACTTGATTTGAATGGTCACAAAGTGTATAATATTCATTTAGTAATGGTTAAAATGTTGTTAGTATTTACTTACACAAGAGAATGGTTTTATGGGACACACATTTACAAAAACAAGTAAAAACTAACAATCTCAATAAACAAGAGCTGTCATAAGACAGCTCGCTCAACTACTCCGCTTTGACTTAGAAGTGAATACAATAATGATGTAATATGTGCTTGTCAAAAGCAATAAAATAATCAAATAAAAAAGTGAACAAGAATCGCGATGTGAAAAACCAGGTTATTAATGATTGGCAGAAGAGATTCAGTTTCAACTGCTTTCTTCTATTTTTTGTAACAGTGACCTTGATCCTAAGGGCCCCAAACACAATCCCTTGGAAGTCTTCCATAAACTCTTCCTACATATCAAGTTTGGTCACAGTATGTCAACCATAACTGAAACAGTAATCTATTTTTAGAAACAGTGACCTTGACCCTAGGGGGCCAAAAGGCAATCCATGAAAGCTCTGCACAAACTTGTCCTATATACCAAGTTTGGTCACACTATGTCAACCCTTACTTGAGTTATTCAGATCTAACCATATTTCTATTTTTAGCAACAGTGACCTTGACCAAGACCATAACTCTTGGGGCCCAAAACATCTCAGGAAAGGTCTCTATAAACTCTTCCTATATACCAAGTTTGGTCACAATATGTAGACCCTTACTTAAGTTATTCTATACCAACCCTTTTTCTATTAATAGTAACCTTGACCTTGATCCTAGGGGTCTAAAACGCATTCCAATAAAAGATCTCCATAAACTCTCATAAAGTGGTGTGTTTTTTTGAAATCCCAACTTCCCCTTAAACTTTAACCTGCCCTAAAACTTTAACCTAAGTCAATCAGGGGCAATAACTTGTATTAAGGATAATATGGAGTTATGTAACCTCATTGTGTGATGGTCCTGAACAATTGTGTGAAGTATTAAGTCAATTGAATGAAGGGTATAGAAGTTATCAATAAATATCCCAACCTGCCCTAAAACTTTATCCTAAGTTCAATAGACAATCAGGGGCCATAATTATTATGAAAGATAATATGGAGTTATCTAACCTCATTATGATGGCCCTGAACAACTGTGTGAAGTATTTAGTCAATTGAATGAAGGGTATTGGACTAATAAGTGAAAATCACAACTTGCCCTAAAACTTTTACTTGCCCTAAAACTTTAACCGAAGTCAATCAGGGGCCATAACTTGTATAAAGGATAATATGGAGTTATGTAACCTCATTGTGTGATGGTCCTGAACAACTTTGTGAAGTATTGAGTCAATTGAACGAAGGGTATAGAAGTTATCAATAAATATCCCAACCTGCCCTAAAACTTTATCCTAAGTTCAATAGACAATCAGGGGCCATAATTATTATGAAAGATAATATGGAGTTATCTAACCTCATTATGATGGCCCTGAACAACTGTGTGAAGTATTTAGTCAATTGAATGAAGGGTATTGGACTAATAAGTGAAAATCACAACTTGCCCTAAAATTTTAATTGAAGTCAATCAGGGGCCATAACTTGTATAAAGGATAATATGGAGTTATGTAACCTCATTGTTTGATGGTCCTGAACAACTTTGTGAAGTATTAAGTCAATTGAACGAAGGGTTTAGAAGTTATTAATAATATCCCAATCTGCCCTAAAACTTTAACCTAAGTTCCATAGTCAATCAGGGGCCATAATTTGTATAAAGGATAATATGGAGTTATCTAACCTCATTATGATGGCCCTGAACAACTGAGTGAAGTATTTAGTCAATTGAATGAAGGGTATTGGACTAATAAGTGAAAATCACAACTTGCCCTAAAATTTTAACTGAAGTCAATCAGGGGCCATAACTTGTATAAAGGATAATATGGAGTTATGTAACCTCATTGTGTGATGGTCCTGAACAACTTTGTGAAGTATTAAGTCAATTGAACGAAGGGTTTAGAAGTTATTAATAATATCCCAATCTGCCCTAAAACTTTAACCTAAGTTCCATAGTCAATCAGGGGCCATAATTTGTATAAAGGATAATATGGAGTTATCTAACCTCATTATGTGATGGTCCTGAACAACTGTGTGAAGTAGGTCAATTGAATAAAGGGTATTGGACTTATAACTGAAAATCCCAACTTGCCCTAAAACACCGACGCTTGGGCAAGTAGTATAGCCCTCCTTATTCTTCGAATAGTCGAGCTAAAAAATGACAAGTAATAGCTGATTTAGGCAATTTAAAACATAGAAAATATACTTATGAATGAACTACAATCACCAAAAAAACTGATTCTAGGATAAAATGATGCAATATAATTTCATGAATAATATTTTACGCCTAAATAACATTTAATTGCATCATAATATGATCCATATTTTTCCGGATTTTAACGACTTCTCAGAGTTTATTTCCTGGGAATAAACCTGTCCGAATGATATGACACACATTCTATTCTTAACTACAATGTACATGTAGATATTATCGGTTCTCGGCCGAAGCAAAATCTCAACACAGGTTTATAATACATGTATTTATTTGATTCAGTACAGGGTCATTTTAAAACTATTAACAGATTCACCTTTTTATATTGCGTTCTGTAAATCGCCGATATCAAAATAATTGCTTTTTGTACAATTTTAATTACGCAAAACACAGCTTTTTCGAACTATATTAACCGCATAACATTGATTGAAAATTCATTACAGCGCTATTTATAGCAAGCTAATTAATGTGCAGAACGCAGTCCGTAACAATTAGAGCAGATTGCTTACGAGGTATTTTCGAGGTAAATGTTTTGTAAATTAGGTAGGTGACCACCACAGATCTAACCATGCTGGGGTTGATACGCCCGTGTGCGCATTAATTCACCAAAAGTTAAAAATGTTATGTCAATCTGCCGATGCGATTTACGAGATACGTTATAAAAGTCTGCAGGCCTAGCGGCCTACAGCCTAAAAAAAGCACCTATGCTAGAACAATACCTGGGAAAACAGAAAAGCTGAAAGTGGGCAATATTCAGTAGGCAAGGAGAAAGGGAGGTAACACCCTCATACCTTTAATAGTATTTACAATTTATACAACATGTATAAAACTTTGTGTTTTTGTTATCAGCTTTATAACATTATGTACTTAAAGGCTAAAAAGATTAACTAAAAATTTAATAATAAAAGAGAAAGGTAAATCTGAATATCATTTCACCAGGCTGCTGCATTTAGACAGAGAAAGAACCATTACCTGATCTTGAAGAACTCTTTTGCTTAATAAATCAAACTGTACACAAACTGTAGTTTTGCCATTTTTACAACCTTTGCATTTAATCCAAAACTTTTTTGCCATATTAAGCGAGATAATAATATTAATACATTCCAGCCAATGTTGATGACATTTGAATGATAAAACAAAATTTACTTAAAGCATATATAAAGCAATAATCATGATTTTTCTTACCATTTCCACTGCATCTTTATCTAAGATACACAGAGCATCATCAATTGGGGCACCCTTCATGTTTTCAGTGACACGACCTTGACCTATGCCCTCCGTAATGGAGCTTCCCTCAGACCTCTCCAGTTTACCATGCTTGAACCAGTTGTACAGCACACTACCCTGTTTTAAACAAACACTAACAAGAAATAATTTAACTAACATGAGATCCTGTTGGTTCAATTTCATGTAGCTTTTATGTACAAGTCCTAGAAAAAAAATTTGAAATGTTCTTAATGACCATATCAGGTGTTTATCTCAAATAAACAATAGAATTACCTGAGGGTCGGCACAAACAACTTGTATATCTTTGTTTTTGTCCTTCATGTATGTACCAACACCTGGAAATAACATAAATAAAAAATTATATTCTCAGAAAAGTCATTTATTTAACCATTATATCCTATATTTGCCTACATGGCTATTTTATGCAAAGATGAACCAGAATTCTGATGTGGCGTCTGTCAGAAGCGCCAATCATTTTTATACAAAAAGTCATCATGATGTACCTTCACCATAATCAATACCAGTAGTCATCTACTGACAACTGACCATTCGGCATACCGAGTTTGAAGACTCTACAATAAGTCATTTAGAAGTTATTGATTTGAAACAAAAGTGTGACAAATACAAAAACGTGGCATTTCCTAACTGTCTACTCTGCTTCCTAGGCAACACAAAAATAAAAGAAGATATTAAAGGTTAGGACTCCAAAAAAGCCAAATAGTATAACTATCAAAAAGATATCAGTTTTTACAAAAAGTGTTTTTGGGCGTTTTAGTGTGTCCAAAGCAATCATTCAGACTGACGTTTTTTAGTGAAAAAAGATTTGGCAACTTAATTCATAAAAATAAAATATGTTATTAAAATAAAAACAATCATTACCAACAAGGTTTGCTATTATGTACAAAGTGCATTCCAGCACCATATATATTATTCAAACTCTAATTAAGCACTGGTTTATTTAGGATAATAACTTCTGTAATTTTACTTTTAACTTTTCATTGGAACAATTTTAAAATTTAAGTTCACTTGGCAAAAGTGGTCTCGTGCAGGGCTTCTGAAAACTGGCAATTTGCCGGTCTGGACTGATTTTGACCAAGCCAGACCGATTGCAGTTTCAAAAAGTGTCGAAAAAATCGGTCAAAAATTTTCTAATATTTTTATAATTTTGGTCCAAAATGACCAAGTCAGTAAAAATTCTAATAAATACACAAACATTCTTGGGTCATTCACACATTCAAAATTACCCCCAATAAAAGTGTCCTAGTTACCATCAGACCAATGAGATAAATACAATTGTCATTGTTAATCCGCAAAAGCATTAAAATTCCGAATTAATTAACCTAGTCCGATAGGATATCAACAGCGACACATTTGATTAACTACAGAGTTTGAAAGCTGAGTGCGGCGCTTACGGCATTTTAATACACTGTAATGAAAAATTTGTTGTCGATATCAAACTTATAGATAGAAGCCCCGACTATAAATCGAGATATATATGATTATTCAAGATTATCAGTTGAATGTTGACCCACTGTAGTAGCATTAAGCAAATAAATCATAATACGCGTTTAGCTTATTGTCGTCTGACCGCTTCCTGCCGGCCACAGTTAATTACGATTGCAGCATTTCTTGTTAGAAAAGCCTCAGAAATCGATGAGAATCTCATTTGAAATTTAGTTTGTATCAATTATTATCTTATTTGGCTATGATGGTTCTAGAGCCCTTATACGCATTGCCACATCCAAAAAAATAATGACATAATACACATCGCGAAAATGTGTGACATTTCTATATCATCAGACTTTTGAAAAAGTCATTTATTTGGAGGGGGGGGGGGGGGGGGGGGTTGTCGCCGTGTCTGGACCGATTTAGGTTCCAAACTTTTAGAAGCTGGTCTAGTGGTATAGGCATCGATCAACCTCTCACCCAAGAGGTTGTTTGATTGATTATTATTACCGAGGGTAGTTTCTCATGGCCATTTAAATCAGACCCCAGTACTGGTTTCTACCTAGGCTCAAGCATTATTCATGATAAAAGTTTGTCACAATCAAGCCAAAAGAAATTTGTATAAACTAAATTAAGGGGGTGGGGGATGTAGTCATTTAAAGTCAACGCAAAGCCTGGACAAGCCAAAATACATTTTTTCAAATGACCCTTAAGTAAGATCCTGACCTTTGATCTTTTATTTATGTGACATGCCAGTTTCCATTGCTGAACATTTGTGCCAAGAAATTTTTAAGTCCCCAATTACATGGACAATTTTCAGCCTCGGACAAGCCAAAATACAAAGAATTTTGACCAATGACCCTTTGGTGTGATCTTTACATTTGATCTACTGGCATGGGTGATGCACATAACACCCCGGATTCTCATGCTGAACATTTGTGGCCAGTTAGTTTTAAATCCCCTTATGCATGGCCTAATTACAGCTGGGAAAAAGCAAAATACATGGAATTTTGACCAATACCTTGGAGTGTGACTGACCTTTGACCTACAGCCATTGGCCTTGAACACAACACATTATCTTGTCATTGTGCCGAGCTTTTTTTAAATCTCCGTTACAGAAGCTCGATGGTATGCATGAAATGACACAGTGGAAAAATAAAATAAGCTTAATAAACTTTACACCATATGTCAAGAACTCCTTATAAATAGCTCTATCAATTATACATCGGTGTTTAGGTTATTATTCACAAGGGAAGTATAATTTTGGCTTGACTAGGAGAATGTCTGTACGGTTCAGGAGAGATTACAAACACTTAACAATACAATATTCAGGTTATCTATTAAGAAAGAATCTAATACTATATTAAAAAGCATATTTATTTATTTATTTTTTCTTTCTATAAAAGTGTGAGATGCTTTCACCTCAGTTTTCTTCTGAAATGGAAAGAAACAGAAATTGTTTACACTTTACAAAGTTTCTAGCTTAAATTTTGTGAAAAAGCATGTATAAAAAAAACTATTTGAAAGGTGAAACTTAATAAATATGGCAAATCTGAATTGTTTGAGCATAAAAAAACCCCATATTACTTATACTTATTGTTTAAGATTGCTTATTGGTTGTTTTGTTACTTTGTTACCGGCAGCTTACTGGGAAAAATTCATAGACAAAGTTACCCTGGTTAGAGCTAATCTTGTTCTACAATGTGCGTCAGTGTAAAGCACTTTCACACTGGAGAGCAGTTTAACATTTATCCTGGCTTTCAGTTTGTATTCTTTTAGCAGTAAAGTGGGGGATTGAACATGTAAACCCTACCTGGCCCTAGGCTGACAGTCAGGTGTTTTACCATTAGACCACTAAACTACAGATCCACCACCAACCTGCCAGAGTTCCCCCGGTCCCTGTTCCAAACACCACTGCATTCACCTTCCCATCTAAAAACAAAAATGTTGTGTATGACATGGCTTGGTTACCAGGTGAACAAATGCTAAGAAGCTTCCATTTTATATAACAATGAAAGATCTGCATTGAATGGCTTAACTTTAACTCATTAAAAGCAACTGAAACAGGCACCAACAGGCACCAATAAGGTTCTGAATGGAAAACAAAACTGATAGAAACTTAAGGCTAAGGCCTGTTTGATATAGATAATTAAATATGTTTATTGATAATTGTCATACATGAGGAATGACTCATCAGAAATAAATTGTTGATAGATTGCTTTCAAAATAATACTATCCCATGTCCCCCGTCTTATTTTATCTACTAACTAGTATCATTCCAAATTTCCGGGCCTGTGGTCTCAATATGGGCCTGCCGATTGGCTGTGTTATCAAACTGGTTTGTCCACACTGCATTGTCCAAGCTCTCGGCGTAACGTCGCGCCTGATATAATACAACAGGAGTGCACATCTTCAACGCTTAACAAGAGCACTGTCAGCAGGTGCCAATGTTCATCTGTTTTGCTCAGTTGATTAAGAGACATAATATGAAAACAAATATGGCCAGAGTTATGGAAATTGTAACACATTTATTGTCAAAGATGGGCTATTTTTATTTATGGTCATCATATAAATATTAACATATGATAACAATTCTGCTGCTGCTGTTGCTGCTGTCATAACCAAGGTTTTGATTGAGATTGCCTCAACTATTTTCTTTGAAAAAATCCAGATTTTTCTTTAAAAAACAGACAAACTTAAATGAGACCAAAATTAAGGAAGATCTCGGAGTATATCAATGATTTATTTCTTTTCCATCCATATGAATTATTAGAGTCTGCAACTTCTCTTCTCTGCACTGGCATCTTTTTAAGTTAAAAGCCTAAGGGAAACTATCCAGAAATATTTGCTATTTGATGGACACACAATTAATTGTAAACCATAATCATTTTGTTTTTAAATGTTGAACATACCAAGTTAGTGCTATCATAACAGAACTGATCAGAAAAATTCAGACATAATTCATTAATGTCTTAGAATAAGATAAGGTGAAAAGAAACGTGATATTTGAAGCCATGTTATGAAGGCATCAACATTTTAATGGTGCACGTTAATTCATCCCAACCGTTTAATATAATCTCACTGCAAAATCATTGATCTGCTGTAATAAACAGAGTTGTGTCCTGGCATTGATATGTCAACAAATTAAAAAATCATATTAAAAAAAAGAAGTAGATAACATTTCTAATCAATAAACTTAAAAGGTTTTCACTTTTTTTCAAGGTTGTTTATCAGTGGAGGAAATTGCATTTTAATGATAAAACTATAATGTCAGGAATCTGCACAATTAATATATACTGTATTACAGTAAGAGCGTTTTGTTTCCAGATCTGGCAAAAACTTGACAAAATTGTCCTGATTAGTAAACACTGAAGGGAAATTTCCTTGTATCCCATCAGGCAATAGTCTCCTCCACTGTTTATGCTACATTAAAAAAATCAAGCAGATGATGTGAATTAAAAGCCCAAATTGTACTCATCATATAAATGCAATGAAAAAACGAATAGCGAAACTATCAAATTCTCTTGCCCAGAAATAAAGAAAGCTAGACTGTACAATGAGTTTTACCTGGTGATTGTAATTCATGTCATCAGTCCATGGCTTTACAGGGCAAGGCCGGACTTCAGCACCTAACGTCCTCAACATGTCAATTTTTTCCTGAAACATAAATGTTACAACAGTCAACAGGAAATTGACAACCAATTTTTTACAGGAATTGTGATCAAACTGCTCATAGTGTCTTTGAATGTAATAGCCATCTGTTTACAGTTGAACAACGTTGATCAGAAATCGTAGGGACCCAAAAATTTATTTTGATATAGCGATATTTCGGATTTACAATTTTCAGAAAAAGACAGAGTTTGCAAATTATAGATGACATGAAATATTGAGTAGTGAAGATACGATACATTTGGTATGAGTGATCTTTCATTACATGTTTGTTGAATTATTAATAAATGACAAATAATTCATTATTACACTTTTTTATTAAAACAACATTAAACATTTAAAAAAAAAAATGACAGCACATGGGTTGGTTACCGGACCTTCTGCGGATTGTTCGGTAGCGAGTCGAGTGAGCAATGCGGTGATTGAATCTGAGGAGACATTTTTGAATGATATTCAGGTTGTGTTAACCAGCAATTATATGCACACTTCATCACCCAAATAATTCACTCATTTTCTGACATCAATGTTTGTAACATGCACATGCTCAATGTCATTCTTTATCAAGGTCTAATTGTGCTCCATTGTCACCTCAAGCTGATGAGATGATCGAGTTCAAAATAAAGATTGATAAATAGGTAAAAAATACCATATCGGGACCATATTTTTTTACTTTAAAATAGCGATTTTTTTCGGAATAGCGATTTTGGAATATAGATTTAAGGTTAAGTTAAACAAAGAAGGAATAACAAAGGGACCGAAAAATAATTTCGAAATAGTGATAATTTCAGATAAACGGTGTTCAGAATAGCGGTGTTCAACTGTATTTACATGTACATATCAAACTGACAAAATATGAAGAAACGATGTGTTTAAATATATCAAACTGCAAGTAATTATTAATTTTAAATTATCCCCTACATGAGAACATTTCTGACTGGACACGAAAAGGTGGACTGAAGGACACATGGACAAGTTTTTATTTTATTAGTATTATTGATTTCAAATATGAGTATAGTCCAACTGTATTATACCTGAGACTGGTTATCGGGCATATAGATGACACTCTTGAATCCCATGGCCAGACACATGTGGGCGAGACCTATACCCGTGTTCCCTGCTGTACCCTCAACCACTGTGCCACCTCGACCAAGCTGCCCTGTACACAAGTGAATAGAACTCTATTAGAGCAGTAATATAATTTTTTAAGATCTTGAAATGTTATCCAAACTAGAAGGAGTTTTTGTCAAAAATATATGTCCCCCTACCCCATCAGTGTGAAAGAATGTGTACAGGGGTATGGGATGGGGACAGGAGGTAACTGGGAAAAACATGTGCTGTCACAGAAGTGATAACTATCCATGTATGTCGCCTTGACACAGAATGTTATTGAATATTGAAATAAAAATCATTGTAGATGTTTTAAGATTATATGGAGAAGAGTAATTCTCACTTACCACAAGATCAATCTAAACTCTTCAAAAAGGGGAAAGTGTTTAACTGTTGTTCAAGGACACATAAATCACAAATGAATCCACTAGGGTCAATGAAAATGAGCCAAATACACTAGGCACTTCTACCCGTCATGGTAGTAATGTGTATCAAGTATCGGAATGATATCTCTCAAACTGTATTTGAGTGCACATGACTCTAAGACAAAATTGATGTAGGTCTCAAAAAATAAGCACTTCTTCATAACATGGTGGTAAGGTATACCAAAATTATATTTTACACATACTTAAACATGTATATCATCTATATAAGACATTGCCACAAACACAAAATGAGATTTGACAAAATTCAAAAGTACCCAATACTGTAATATAACTTTCGTTAGTTGAACTGCTTTATTATGACTTTTATGAGCTCTGACTTTTATGAGCTCTTGTCATCAAGCCACTGTGGTTTAAATATGTATAGATAAAAATAAACCAGCTGAGCTGAACAAACATATTCCTGCAGTCACTATGGCTTTCAAGGAATCAATTTAATTTATAAAAACATGAACTGTAAGTGTTGATGTATGTGAATTCTAGGAATAGAACATAAAATAAATCTATATCTGTAATCTATTCTACCTAGAATGATCATACCGGTCCTTAAAAAACATAACCATCTTTTATCCAAAGACAATTTCAGCATAAAATATAACTGAATATTGAGTTTAATACAGTATTATATGATATATGTGCTAAACTATATAAACATTGACCCACATTTGTTATGTTTTAGTACAGAAAGATGAACAAACATTAACCAGAGATTGAAACTTGTTTAAGATATTTTAACAAACTTCTACATGTATATACCAACTTACATCGATGTGTTAACATTCACAGACACTGTGCTGCTTTGCTAAACCAGTTTGCTTTTTTCGCAAGAGGTCACTTGTTAAAGATAAATAATCATTTACATTAAAGAAACTTGATTGTATCAAGATGTTTTCTGATGTTACAGTGACTATGGAATCATTTTGTACCCCTTTTTTACCATATTTGCAAGTTCTGACAACCATTTTGTTCACTTTTCCAACTGATGTGAATCATGTTCAAATGTCGTAGGTCTCTGAGATATCTTACCTTTATTGAGTGCATCTTTAATAAGGAAATAGGCAGCTCTGTCCTTCACTGACCCTCCTCCATTGCAGAACTCAGCCTTTGCAAGGATTTCACATCCTGAAAGCAAAAATAGTGATTTAAATAAGCAATCCACACTGAGACTTAATGATGCTTTAAACAAATCAGAGATTGTTATATACTGTTACTTATAAACTTGTTTTGAGGGCTGTTAGAATGTGCAAAAATAAAAGGAATATTTATACCTCTGCCTTCGAATTGTTCCAAATTTTTAAATTCTTATAGTTTTCCTTCTCCTAGAGTAAAATCATAATTAATCAACCAGTGATGTCAAATAAATATTTGGGCAGTCATAACTTGGTTTCAAGTAAATATGTATCTTAACACATTTTGATCATAAATTTTATACCAAAAAGTTATGCTTGGATTACATACCAGTTTCATCACTGATTTTATTCAAGCGAACCAATGGCGTTCTGAAAGGATACGAAAACAAAACTTTTATTTGAGACTGCTATCAATAAAGAAAAAATTGGGGTGTTTTTTTGCTGAATACATGTATAATTTATTATACTTTGAATGAATTAAACTGCCAACAAGAATATAAAACTAAGATGAATTGTTAATATTTGTTTATGATTAATAAATATTTTGTTAAACTTTAGATTAACTTAAGGATTGGCCACAGTTGTGGGACTGGCCATAGATCTAAGTCTAACATCTATATGTTGTTAAAATCAGTAACAAAAGCTGTCATAGAAACAGTGCGCTTGACTATTCTGCTGCTTTTAAGTTTAAGAATTGCAAAGGTTTGGTGAAACGTGCATGGATCAAAACAGTTATCTGACTTGGTTATTCAAACAGGTTGGATGGTTGAGTACCATGTATCATGTCTCAATGCATCAAATAGTTGCTGAGATATTAACCATTGTGTGTTTAATTGCAAAACATTAACCAGAATATCTACATACATGTATGTTGAATAATAAAGGGCAATTATTTGCATTATCTGCATGTTAGAGATACTTAACTTAAGTAGGTTGGATAATTGGGACCACATCATGACAATGTCTAAGGTTTCAATGCAATGTATGATGTTTTTGCTGCGAAAATGACTTAAAGGTGCTTAGAGCAAATTGCTCATCAAAACCTTAACCAAGGTATGACGCAGACAATAGGGTGAGTAGTATAGCTCTCTTTTTCACTAGCAGAAAGAGGAGGGGCACAAATCAAAAGGTTTCACCCCTAAGTTACACCCCCTCTAACATTGAATCATGAATCCACCCTTGTATTTTCCTTTTAATTTGCCTTTTAAAATTTTAAACATGTACTGTCAATGTTAACATGACCTTTTTGTTTGTGTTAACTTCCATGTAAATAACTTGAATGGTCATGAAGTTACAACCCAAAAAGTGTTAAACAATACCTCAACATTTTATAACAAAAACAAAAGAATAATGAAGTGCATCATAAATCCTTAGTTTACCTTCCAATCATGCCAACAATGCCATTCCGAATCGGCATATCCTGAAACAGGTGATAAAGATGTTCAGTTAATATTATATGTTGAATATGTTCACACATCTAAGAATTTGACTATTTAATGTAAAATTCTGTATGCCCATTTAAAAGCTTGGTCATGAAAGCCTTGTTCAAGCATCTAAGCAAAGATTTTCCAATGAGAGCCAAACAGAGGCAATGTCAAAATGCCCAAAGCTTGCACATTGAAAACCAATGAATATACAATGTACTAATTTTATTATTTGTTGTTTGTGCAATTGGTGCAGTTAATTAATGGGCAGAAATTCCTGACATAGGAATAGTCTGTTCAAGTGTTTTTATAATAATAATTAGAAGTTTGTATATCATTGTAAATGAAAAAGATTGAGATTATCAAAATTGATATGCAAAAAATAAGGATTTTAAGTATTTAAACTGTTGTTCTCTGATGTCTTGCAGTACTTGACATTTAAATGGATATTCAATAAATACCCTCTGAGTTCATTGCTACATTTGGCACCTCTAAAATTTCATAGCTTATAAAACATTTTAATAACAACATGATAACAATGTCATAGTATGTGACCGGTAAGCACAATCTTGGTTCGCTTATGTCCGGAGTTAACCTTTCTTACACCTAGGTATAAATTTCTGTGTTCAGGTTATAAATAACAAAAATTAATAAGGTTGGAAAAAAATCTAATGTTTGGGAAAGTGAATTAGTTCAAATGTTAAAAAATAAGAATTTTTTTTTTAAAATAACAGCTGACCAAAAAATGACTGTTAAAATGTTAACAATTTAGCTAATTCTTATTGGCAATATTTTCATCTACAGAGAGTCAGACTGCCCTTCCATATTAATTATATCAATTTTATTTTATTTTTTTGGAATAAGCCAATTGTTGTGTATATGTAAATGCGAAAGCAGTCCTATAATACTGCTGACAAAAGATCAGATCACAGTTTTTCATATAAACGATCATTTTTATTTTTTTTACTAATTAACGCTTAAAGAAAAATGAGGCATTGATGCCAAAATCAGCTGATTCTGAGATGCTTGAAATGTTTAGCAAGTACCAATTCTTTTCATCAGGTAATGATAATAAGAAGTCATATTATACATTGTAAGGAAAAACATTTTTAAGTTGAACCTTTATATTCTAAATGTGTTAAAAATAGATGCTCTAGTACCATTCATGTCATACGCATAGAAAGTCATTTTTATGACATAAAAATAAAATTATTTATATTATCTACTGGTTTAGATATTCAATTTTTAAACATATAAAATAAAGAAAACTCACTTCTGGGCAAGATTCCAAATTTTGTTGTTAATTTTAGGAAGCGTCCGAGAACTACTTTTGTCAAACTAAATTTTGACAGGGTTAAGTTGTTATTTTCACTTGATTTTGAATTATTTCAACAGTAGAGAAGCTGAAGGGTATTATAAAATAAATTCTGATATCTACAAAATTCAGGAGAATATCTCAATAAAGCCTCAAAAAGTGTCCGGAACTACTTGCTTATTACATTACACTATAACTTCTTCATAGCCAAACTTGGGGAAGAAGTAATAGTGTAATGTAACCACAACATGTATGTTTTGTTTTTTAATTTACACATTATTTCACAAGTATATTTAGACTTTTGTGTTCGTGTATTATTGAAAGGTAATTTATGAAATAGGAATAATGTTGAAAAAGTGACTGTATTATTAAATACAATATTATAAAAATGTTGGTTGTGTATCGGAACAGTGTGTTGAGATTTTTTTTTATACTTTCAGAAACTTGAACAAATTTCTTCAACTAGATGCATATTCAGGTGAGAAATCTGGTTGCAATTGAAAGATTGGATGGTAATCTGCATGTTGGCTGCATGTTTTCGTTGCAACTTTTGGTTTGGGTACTTTTCTCAGCATGTTTTTTGTACTCAACACATTAAGATCAAGTTTAACAAAGATCAAGTTTAAGATGTTTCACTTTCCTCTATAAGGCACTTCGAGATTTTCTGACATTGTTAAACTTAAATATTTCATAGTTATTTTATGCTAGATAGTTAGTAGGATTGACCCCTTTGATAAATCTGAAGAAAATATAAATATTTTAGGTTAAATGTCACTAAATTTTGTACAGGTCAAATGACACCTAAGCAGGAGTTCATTCCCATCAAATGACTGTGGGCACATCACTCATAAGATTTTCATAGATTAACAAAAGAAAATACTGTGACAGCTAACATTTACCTTGTCTGCATTTGAGGTAAATGTACGTGAACATTCTGGCCAAAGTGTTACTTTGTTCGCCGCTTTGTTAAGAAGATTAACGCTTCCAAATGCATTTGACGTTTGTGCAACCCTCCTCATATTTATGTTTGCTGCGAAGGTGAAGGACATCACGTTTACACGGTAAAGCTCGTTACTCTACACTCTAATTCCCGTATTGTGTCGTACCAAACACAATATGGACATGGCATGATTGTACGGAACGGCGGAGGTTAACGCAGTGTAGTTACGAGTATATGTACATTGTATGTACATGTATGTCATCTCGTCGTCAATAGTGACTTCTACTTCTACTTCTTCCAGATACTGGCCACGTTCAACAAGCTGAACATTATTGCCAGGGGATAGCACAATAACATAAATTAAGACTGAAGAAAAAAGTGAGAATATGTATAGTAAATGATGAAAATAAAAGCATAAGAGTCTAGATAAATAAGAGTCTAGGTAAAGAGTCTGCAAGGCATCAACTGAGCCTGCTGATACAGTGTCCATTGGGAGGCTTCTCCACTCCTTCATTGTTCGCGGGAAAAAAGCATGATTGTTGCCGATAGCTTGTAGCACATTGTGGTCTCTTGAAGGAGTGTGATGGTGTATGTCGAGCGAGATGAGATGGTGGAAGAAGACGATTGGTTTTGTTGATGGCAACTAGATCGTTTGAGATTTTGTATAGTAGATTAAGGTGGGAGATCTTTCTGCGCCGGTCCTTTACGTAGTGGGGTCCATTTGAGGTCTTGGAGCATCTCAGTGACTCTTTACCTATACTGATACTTATGTTTGACTAATCGTGCTCCTCGACGTTGTACCAGTTCAAGTCTTTTGATAACATCTTTTTCGTGAGGGTCCCAAACAGAGCTAGCATATTCCAGGGTTGGTCGAGCGAGTGATTTATAAGCGATTTCTTTGTGGATGAGGAGGGGATGTTCAAGTTTCTTCTTACAAAATTGAGGTTTCGGTTGGCTTTTTTTGTTTTGTTGCTGATGTGTTTCCCATAAATAAACATTTTGAATATTCAGGAAAACCTTTTCTCCCTGTCCTAAAGTATACGAATATCAAACTGATCACATCAGTCACCGCGTGAATGAAGTTAAACATACAATTTATCAAAGATACTGACGGCTTCCTTTACACACATCTTAGTATTGGTCTTAATGGGATATGTACAAAGATCATACAGAAATGTGGGGACATAGTTACACTATGTCTGCTTCAATCATAAACAATAGTTTTAGCGAGATACAATTTCTGATAAACTTACAAATGCACCAGTATTACCATTTTTAAATCAGACTCGAAAGAGGACCCTAACAAATATTTATTTAAGATATAGTCAGTCCGTGCTGCTGCATATGCATAAACGGTCTTAGTCAACTTGCGTGTATATTCTTTGCGGAGTTAGGCAATGATGATGATGATGATGATGATGATGATGATGATGATGATGATGATGATGATGATGATGATGATGATGATGATGATGATGATTGTGGTGGTGGTGATGGTAATGGTGGTGTTGATGATGATGAGGTACGTCGGACTCAGGTCGATTTCCTGAAGATTCCGCTGTTCTCTTATTGTAAGTCATCGCTGAATTTAAAAAATAAATCCGACTTGAGCCTCTGCACACACCGAAATGTTTCACCGAAACATCGACATATTCTTAGTTACCATCACTTACAAAGTTGCGGTCAGCGCTATATTTTCCAAAGGACCATTTTCCCATCGTATGCTTGTAGATACTAATGGGTCTTATTTCCAGATCAATCATTTCCCGAATCCCATTGTTCACGGCCTCTAAACGCCAGCTCCACCACTTTACGGTGGTGCAAAGAAAAAGAGCTGTCGACACTTCCGTGGTGGAGCTGTGCCCCATGTTTACATGCACAAACGGGAGTATGATTTATATTTTATTTGATAATTTCATTTAACGGACATATTTCGAAAATCGGAGAATGTGGTACCGTGTAAGCACACTTCTACTGTAGGCTGGTTACTATTTCGTTCCAATATTGTGCAAACTGTGGTGTCAGGAGCTTTTCTCCCGAATCGGACTTGTGCATATTTTGAGATCTGATTGCATAGCAAGTACATTTTGGTGCTTACACACCCCGTAAGAACATTCTCACGCATGCAAACATAACTGTTATGTATAGTACCTATGCCGGAACACAACAAAACTGATAAGCAGTTCTTAAAAAGGAAATATGCACGTATTTATAAAAGTGGTGGCGCTGTTGCCCTAGTGGTGGCGCTATCGAGTATTTTTTGCGCTTGAAGTAATATAAAAAGTAAACGCTTTTGGAATGAATACAAAAGTTGCTATGTTTATCATTCATTGAACATTATGCTGGTTATGTATACTACTTGCGGAAACAAAACTCTACGCGAACTACCTTAACCTTACTGAAAACTATTGGCTAGGTGCTGTTAATTTTACAATATAACTATGGAGCTGGCGTTTAGAGGTCGTGTTGTTAGAGGGCAATTTCCTCTACTGATGAAGAGACCAAAATATGTGCATACCGCATGTAAATATTTGTATGCGTTTTTATATATTTCAGCCTAGTCACCTCGTAGAAAACTCGCCCTGAATGAATCTTCGCCATAAAGGACTTGCCAACTGGCAAAGTTAACCAGGCGTAGGTAATCATAGCATTGTGTTAATCTCAATATAGAGTTATAAGGCTGTGTGGAATGTTTTCGTCTCTTAACCTGTAGACAAACCCTTGGAGCTGAAAATATTTATTTGGTTTTAAATTGAAATTGGAGGCAAAAAAGTAAACCTTTGGTTCCGATGCTACTTTCCTCATGAACGGCCTTACATGTAAGGTACCTATCTATCATGTGGCAGTCGAACTGGATTTGAGCCAGACTAAAATCCTCGTAACAATTCGTGTATACCCGGCTGTGTCTAGCTTCCCACCCAAATTCAGTAATAGGACACAAATAAGTGTAACAAAACTGAAAAATATAAACTTTAAGTTAATGAAAAACAAGGTTTACCACTTGAAAGTATAGTCATTTCTTATTAAGGTATGTTAATAATAAACAGCACCATAGTTTTCGCATTTTCGGTGTAAACAGCAAAACAACAGCTGTCACAGTAACGAAATATGATACTTGTGTCTTATTATCACGGGTTAATAAAAGTATAATTTGCCACAAACTTATGTTTTATCTGTTTTCCAAGAAAATAGATATTTACCATGAATATTTATCTATGACAAAGCATTTAACGTAAAACAGATCCAAACAAGGGTATACGCAGAAAAAACAATTTTAACGTTTTATGACAACTTTATTTGGCAACTAAGAAACGTACTGACAACTTTATCAAACATACTTATTATAGTCAAATTTATATTATTTGTTTTACAACTATAATTGATATGATCTATATTGCTTTATATAAACTAAAGTATCAGTTAGTCAAACATTGTTTTTATAAGGTAAAAATCACATTTTCTACAAATGTTTAAATGTAACCCTGAAACCATTGGCTACTGACTCGTTGAGCCCGTTATCGTTTCCTTGATCAAAAGCATCACACGTGATCACAAATTTCCACAAAATCATGCATGTGCTGAAAAATCGAAAATAATTGTTGTTGATTTTTGTCGCGAAATACTTCCTCCCAATATCTTAATATGTTCTCATGTTATTTATATTTGAATCATTGGTTATCATTATTGTTATTCTTGAATTAAGAGGAAGTATATTCGACTTCTTACTTAAAAAACCTTTTGCTAGAATTCTGCGTGCTCGTACACCAGAGTGATGATGCTATGCGTACTGTGACAGATTTATCATTATCAAACCTCTGTTGGATGAGAATGCCGATTTTAAAATCGCTGTAGTATTGTTCTTACCTAACAAATGTGATGCGCAGTAGATACTGAAAGAAAATGTGTAAAGACTATGTATAACGCGCTATAAAAATGAAATGTAAATAATCGTTTCAATTTATCCGACGTTAAAATGTCTTAAAGATAAAAGTAATTTGACGTTTCGTTTATGTGCCGGGTAAGCTTGCGCGACGTCATTGTATTGTGTTATAATCACGGTATTGGTTTTACTTGTCGCTGCCTTTACGCAAGTACGCGGCTGAATCCACATGATTCTGACTCTTTTTTTTAAATCAGCCCAAAGTTCAGTAAGCGTACTTGACTACATGAGCCTATAACTGTCCATTTTCTAGTACTAAATACAGCACCTCAGAACGCCCTGGATGCACCAGATTGCACTATGGTTTACAAAATTTTCCCAGGGGCATGCCCCCAAACCCCAATAGTACAATTATGAAGCCACATCAATAAAGGCTAGCTACGCCCCTGCTTGATACCAATATATGCTTTTCGATAAAAGAAAACACGACCAGTTTTATTTTAGATTATTGACATATATGTATTTGTGATTGACCAAAAAAATCACAAAAATTAGACGAATAAATCACAGCCGTTCAAGACCAATGTAAAGTTGGCGGGTGCAAATGTCCAACAATCCAGGGTAGCCAAGAACGCACGCTGGTCTAGGCCTTGTGCCCGTGCCACGTGGCGTAGTCTTGGTTCTGATCGAGCTTGCTCACGTGCTGATTCACATGCACAATGTCCCACTTCTTCATCCACGGGCCTTGGATTGTCGTATCGAAATCCTCACTCTCCGCTTTCTGAAAGTGCAGATAAACATTATACATGTACTACAAAATATGCCAAATTTTGACGATTTACAAATATCAAGATGAAAGCATTTAAGTATTGACATTTTAAATCCACATTTAAGTAAGTTCTAAAATTGAGAGTACCGAGTGAAAATAAACACTTAGAAGGAACCAATCATTTACATCAATATGTACATATGTAAAGTTTTATCTGCCCATTTAGACAAACATTATATTGAGTATTTACAGATGAATCAATACACACACACTACTGTATGACCAATATTATTACCATCTATCAATTTTCAGTTATAATATAATCAAACAAACGTGTTATTACCTCTTAAAAAGCTGTATTTGTTTAAGGTAAGGTTTTCAACACATAATATAATGTAAATAACTGATAATGTAACCATCGTTGAATATTTCCATTTATGATGAAAAAAGTTAAAAACAAATATACATCGATTAATCTCTATATCTGGCCATTTAGAGAACATCAATTAGAAGAATACCGGCGTAAATGATTTTTGGAAAGATGAAAACAAATGTTCGTTAAGGTATGTGATGAGATTTTTTTATACGATTTTCACATCAAGTTATATTGATCAACAACATTTATGTGTTCAAAACTACAAAACGAATCCGACAATATGACTGTTTTCATAAATTTTAATTTATCTTCAACACAAATGTTTTTTTGTTTTTTTTTCATAAATGCTTTTTTTCAGCAAATTAACTGACCGAAATCAGTTGTTCGATCTATTTTTGTAATAAATTTAAGCATATACATGTATATAATTTATTTTGCTTAGCTGTTGAAGTCGATATTATTACTCAAGTCAGTACTCAGGTCTTGGCCCCGATTTCTCTAAACTTGTTGAATCCCTTATAACAAGATTAAGCTTTTGTTTGGGTATGATTTGAGTAGTATTTAAATTTTAATGTTTTTAAACCCTTAAAGGAAATTATGTATAAAATGTTGTTGTTTTTTTATTTAGTAAAACGTAGATCAAGGAAGACGTTTGACGTAATGAAATAAGCTACTTCAAGAACTGTCGAGAAAATTCAACCAGTCTTCGAAAAGTTTCAAAACGAGTTTATTCTTTTCACATGTATTACTTCTTTGTATTTATTTTTTATGTGAAACTATTGGAAATAATATATGCATACTTAAACGTGTCAAGTAACTGGAATATCACACATGGGTTTCCTATGATACATCATGCGCTGGTGTTAATCATAAAATTGAAACTGATTTAATACCGGTATAACATCGTTCATGTCCGCCACGGCTTCCTTCTGCAGTGGGTGCCTATCGATACCCTCAAACTTGTCCCAGTCCACCTGAAGGTCCGGGTTATCGGCTGTCCTCATCAGCACACACTCCTTCATGTTGTAGAAGCCGTTGGGCAGGGCCGGGTCTTGCCATCGTAGATCCAGGCTCCACCGGATCTGGCTGCTCACGTTCGGCAGGCTACGGAGGAAAATATGAATATATCTGACTAAACATGTGTTAATGGCGTTGAATTTTAAGGTATCTCTTGAGCAAATAAGCGTGTTGATTTATGTGCCATGATGTTAGTTAAAACATGTAATTCAGAATTTGAACTGGACATATCATGTTCTTTGGCAAGTATTGTTTATTAACTAGTTGTATTATACTGTGTTAAAGATGCAATTGCTTGGAAAATAGAAACTTCATGGAATGTGTCAAAACGGAGTTGGTATTAAACGTTCACAAAATAACAGAGTTTAGCTTTAATGCCCTGTGACTTAATATAACATGTCGTTCGCTCGAAGTTCCCTCGACGGTCCCGGCCAGTTCGAGCCAATGGGTTTCGAATGTACTAGTATTATCATTTAAAAAGGGTACTGCTCAAAAATACTTTCACAACCATGGTATCTCCACTCAACCTCAGCCGCAGATTGATGTGGATTCCATTGTGTTATCATTAAATCAATTAAGTACATGTAGTTAATGTAAACATCTGTTCGTTAACTTTCGTTTTTGTTTGTGACGTACATACTTACCTCCTGTGTGGGATCATGTTGTTGAGCAGCAGCATTCCCCCGTACGGCACCCGGCACAAAACACGGTCCTTCTCCACGTCTATCGCTTCAGAAATAAAACTTCGTGTCAAAATCATCATCATCATCATCATCATCATCATCATCATCATCATCATCATCATCCTCATCATCATCGTTGTCGTCGTTGTCGTCGTTGTCATCGTCGTCGTCATCATCATCATCATCGTCGCTGTCGTCTTCGTCGTCATCATCATCATCATCATCATCATCATCATCATCATCATCATCATTTCAGGAGCAGCAGCAGTAGCAGCAGCCTCGTGACAGTTCTACAAACTAGGTGAAAAAGGGCATTAAGCAGTATAGGTACGCATTAGTTAGACGTTTTTTTTAACTGTTGGAGGTTGTGTATAAACGGTTAAGTAGAAAAAGTGGAATGAGGGTTACCGAGTTTGTCTTTCATCTCTTGTTCTTCGAGCATGACGTACCACGTGCCTCCATGACAACACTGATGCGTGCCCACCTTCCCCGACCTGTGGCCCTTGTTCATGAGCTTAAATATAATAAAACTGCGAGATGTGTTTCATGCTTTCGTATATATTCTCACGGTCCCATTGTTAAGTTCTTGGCATTGATAGTTGCGTCTGAGCTACGAATAGGGGTCTTATATAACGTAAGATTGATAGACTGTGACACATAACATATACATTTATTAATACCAAAGAATCAGCGTAAATGTATACGAGTACTGACCCAACTTTTTTCCTCAGTACATTAAAGCTACACTCTCGCAGATTGATTATTTTGACAACTTTTTATTTATTGCCTTGGAATGAGCCAATTTCTGGAAATCAGTGATATAAGACTGCTGTCAAAAGAGCAGATCGCAGTTTTCATATTGACGTTTGAACATTGATGTTTTATGGCTAAAAGCGTTACTAACGGTTTAAGACCAAACCGTTGACCAAACAATCGAGATCTGTTATATTGTGAACAATCTTATTCGACTGAAATGAAGGCAGTGATGCCAAAATGAGCTGTTTCTGTGACAAAAGAAAACTATAAAAAAAATCGTCAATTTATAAGAGTGCAGCTTTAAAAACACGACCGAACCTGTTTTTTTGTGTTCAGATAGGTCAAAGTGCAACCTTTCGTATATCATCAGCCTAACCAAACCTGGCGGGGCTTCGACGAGGATACTAGTTTGCTTCCACGGTGGGGCAAACATTTAGTGTATTCTTACAAAGCTGAATCACAATTTAGTTGGATACGATATGCCCGTATGCATAGGCATTACGCATGCGCACCTCCATACATCCGTTAAATTCGTTGGCGTCGAGGAGCGGGATCCAGGCCGTGGGCTGCAGCACCGTGTACGAGTTGTTGTCAAGGTAACCCACGTCTGCAACATGCAGTTTGGCAGTTGTATATAATGAATTTATATATTATATCAATTAACTATAAATATTGGTTTTTATTTCTGAGACAATCAGTCTAATCAAGTTACTTCAACAGCGACGTCCGCGGTGTTTTAAGAACATAAAGCAATACTCTATATGCATAAGGTTAAAAACTAAAACTTATTACCCTGATGCCAAGGGACGGTGGTAGCCTCGTTCTGAGGCGTCTTTGTGCGCAGGTTCCAGACTGGATGTCCGGCAATATTCGGGCCGATCAGTTGTTCGACGACGTCCAACAAACGCTCATTTGTCCACAGTGCTTTGAACGCCTTAAAATCATTGACACTTACAGTTTAATGTACAAACCTAACAAAAATATCTAGAACGATGTTGGCGTTTCAAGCATCGTACCTATCGGCTATTTACAAGTATATGCAAGGGCAGGGTGCGTTGCAGCCCCCCCCCATAATTAACTGTAGTAATAATTCCAGTTAGTTATTACTACTAACAGAAAAGCAGTGACGTTCAGTGCAGTGGCTCTCGCTTCTCGCCAGGGCGTTCAGTGGCTCTCGCTTCTCGCCAGGGCGTTCAGTGGCTCTCGCTTCTCGCCAGGGCGTTCAATGTTCGATTACCGATCTAAGCGTATGTGAGTTCGTGATCAGCAAGCCGGACAAGAAGATTTTTCTGGGTACTCCGGTTTTTTTCCACGGAATACCGCACTCTTGCGCAATATCATGAACACGAGGGTGACTTTTAGCGCAAGATATACAACTTTCTTTGTAATCGTTGCAAAAAAGAAATTTTCACTAATGTTACGCCATGCATACCATTTTATCAGGCAGATGCGCTTTGACTCCTTGTCGGGCGATTGGAAATTTGTACGATACATCCAAAAAGAGAATGTGCCACATCGAATTCACAGCATGAAACCGGATTGACATATAATTATACAGTTCTTCTTGTAAATTTCGCATAGTCAAGTAAAAAAAAAACCCAACTCGCCAGTGTGATTTCCATTTCTGACGAAACTGACGTTACAAGCTTCGGTTTCCCCTAAACAAGCCACTTCAGATAATGTGACACAGTGTTCACTTATTGAAAAGTTTCGCAACTGAATACATAACATGAACTGGGCTACCAGGTGTCGTTCCTACTCGCAATTTATGTGTTCATGAGTATTTTTTTAAGGTTGTTGTAGTTGAAATCATGAAAAAAACATGGCCTTACCGCTGGCAGTTTTCCATATTTGTGTAGAATAATGTTAGCCCCTGGAAAATCTGCCTCAATCTTGATCAGTCTCTCGAAGAATCCCAGGTCTTTATACAAATCTGAAAAACAGACATCAAACTACTTTTAGCGACACGACGTCGAAAATAAGTATTTGGGAAAAAATGGCATTCTTATATTTTTCATAGTATTGCGTCTCATTAGCAGACAAGTGTAGCTATGTTGAAATTTCCTTAATCCTGTTGTTGTTGTTGTTGCTGTTGTTGTTGGTAATGTTTTCGTAATTCAATAACATTAATTTGGATCGTTTATTCTCAATAATGTTATCGCCCCAACAGTACTCAGTTCCGCTGATGACGTCACATGTGTTTAGGTTTCAGCGGTTGACCGTCTGCATTAAAGTATGTGGCATTTGAAGAAATTAAGGCGACAAAATATCGTGTTGCTGTCATGTATGTTGTGGTAAAAACAATGATAGATTTTTTTGGCATTGTTATCTTAACAAAGTTCCACTACTACAAATGCGCTACCTTTGATTTTGAAGCTCTTGTTGAGTTGTGTGACGAATTGAGCCATATTTTGCCGCTCGTGTGATGTTAGTTCTGCCAAAGGTAGTTTGTTTACCTTTAATAAATATTGCCGACTTTGTTGAATTGTTGGTCGAGTTGTGTCACCTTCTGAATGTTTTATCGATGATTGGCTTAGTCGAGAATTTGGGCGATATGCTCTATGCAGATACTGATTGTGAACCCTTTGATTTTACCAGACTTGTAGAGTTTTGGGGCAGGTTGTTTTACATACTGACTGTGTGATCTTTTCCGGCATACATGTAGTAGAGTTTTTGGACGATGATTCGGTTGGCCTTGGCTAGTTATGCACACACACTGAATGTGTTACTATTGATTAAGCTGACCTTGTGGAGTTTTGGGGCGAGTTTATCAAAACAATGATTGTGAGCTACCTTTGTTTCAGCCGGACTAGTTAAGTTTTGGGGCGAGTTGGTCCATCCAATGAATTTGAGCTATCTTTGTTGCAGCCTGACTAGTGAAGTTTTGGGGCGAATTGGTCCATACAATGAATGAGGGCTATCTTTTATTATGCATGCCTCTTATGGATATACTACCTGCTTGTGCTTATTTGATTACGCCTTGTTGACCTCTGTGGCCACAATGAATGGTGGTTATTTGATTTTGCCTACCTAGGGGAGCTTTTTTGTTGGTTGGTCCACACACAGCTAAGCTTGATTTTCCACTCTTATGGAAGTTTGAGGCTAGTTGTGCAAATTACTGGTTATTTTGCATTTTAGTTTGCTGGTCTAGTGGGGCTAGGGGCGATTTGGTCCATGCACTGATTGCGTTACCTTTGATTTTGCCGGCCTTGTAAAGTTTCTGGGCGAGTTGTTCCACCAGCTCGTTGACCGCCTCCCGGCACGCGTCCATGTCCTTCTTGTCAAAGAAATCCTCCACGATCACGAAACCCTTAAAACAATTTCGGAATAAGAGTGTTTTAATGATTTTGATTATACATATATTACCATACAATACACTTGCACAGCCACGTATTTTAAAGATGCCCTCTTACTCCCAATAAGATTAACCACAATTAATGCAATAGTTTTGATATACCAAAAGGATGAATAAATGTCGAAAACAATGGTTCTTATGAAGGATATTGAGATTAATTTGGAAGAAAGGTTAAAAAACACACGATATTTCTACCTTATGAGACAAACGTAGATCACACTAAATCTTTAAGCACTCACCAATACTTTTGCGTTTTCAGCTATTCAACACACGGCTACAATCTTGGTATCAGTAATCAATATGTTCCATTGATGCAAATTTAGTAAGTACATGAAGTTAAAGGTTTATCACTAAAAATTTATGTTTGTTATACATGTGTATGTATTGATTCTGAATTAAAAGGTTATACGTATGCATACACAAACCTTCGTGACAAATAGCCCTGCATTGGCCCATTTCGGCCACTTAAACTTATAAATATATACTTCTACACCTTTAACCAGTTATATGAATAGTGTGTCTCCTAATCCATTCCCTGATTAAAATATTTGAAAATACTGACATCCCATTGGGCAAAATATAGTATCGAACAAAAACTCCTTCAAGGAGGCTGTCAAACACGTTGAGCTGATTAAAATGTTCTAATGAAGGGAATAGATATTGCGTGTTACTGAAAATAGAAATAGAAATAATCGTTGATCTGCAAGAAGTTGACAGCGAATATGTTACATATATATGGGATTTCTGTGGTATGCAGAAACTTAAACATGGACACAAAGTGGTCCGCAGTCCTTCGCGTCAAACTATGTTATTGGTAAGCATGAATCAATCAGTATAATTGGTAGGCAACTTGAGTTTGTACTCACGTCATCGAAGAACTTCTTAATCATTTCTTCCGAAAGCTGGCCAGGTTTCTTCTCCGTCGGTTGTGGCGGCATGGCCCTCGAGTCAAACACTTCCGGGTGGGCCTCATCCGTGCCGCCCGGTGTCACCTTAATCGTGTCGGCCATTTTGGTTTCCTTGCACTTCTTAGTTTTACGAATTTCGTTTCTTACCGTCTGAAATATGTGTAATATGCAGTCAGTTTTACATTAATCAAATATCGTTGTAAACACCGAGCATGTAGTTCACCGAGCATGTGGTTCACATCGGTAAAGGATTTGATAAGACAAGATACTCAGTCCAGAGTTTTTGACCCCCAAACTTATCATTTTGATAAAGGCTACAAAGGATAAGATTTTATTAACAACTCTGTTATAATGACCTACAGCAAGCCAAACATTTGTAAATGCTGTCTGCCCAGCTGGTATTAAATTCCTACCACATGTTTCTGAGAACCGAGTTGTACATCGTATTTTCACTTGTTCATTTCATTTGATTTAGTTTACTATGGGCAGTAGGATTTTGTCATAAATCAAAGGTATTCTTGAACTTGAAGAATAAATTTTGGTGTATTTCATTATAATCACATTAACAGTTAAGAATGATATCTTTTTGCGAATATCTCATGAATATCCCAGCACGACCAAGTGTCGGAATGCCAACTCATTTTAAATCTGACCATGTATGACAAAGATATTGACCAGACACAAACTGTCATTAGTAAGGCTGATATACATACTTAGTTAAGATGGATGTTGTGACCTTGACCTCGAAGGTAGGATCAAGGGTTTTGTGTGCGACACCTCCTCATACTATGATGGTCACTTCGGTTTAATAATTTAAAATGCGGCATTGTGTGACAAGATATGGACCGGACACATATACTACTATCAGTAAGACTCACATATCAAAACAACCTTATGGCGTTTTTGTAGGTAATAAACTGGTTTTGGTTTAATATTGGTTTCACAAACAGTGTATTTGTTTTGACAGTTTCAAATAAAAAAAACATACCAGTTTTATCGTTTTGTGTTACGAAAACTTAAACTGGAGGCGGTTTCGTCGCTTCATTATTTCCGAAAACTAGCCCACTTTGAAAAGCTTCATTGCGGACTTTGACCCAATTTAACATGTGAGTTGAAACACCATTTAGTTAAAACAGGCTAGCGACCATCTGCGGTATCATTGTTTTGAAGAAATTTAGGAATACTGGCTACCTGCAGAAGCTCCATCATGTTGTAGATGGATGACCCATCCCACATATCTAAATAAAAATCCAACAAACACTATAAATGTAGTGACGGTCTCCTTTCTTCACCAGTTTCTTGATTTCAGGAGTGTTCCAAGGTGCAGAGTCTTTTGATTTTGCCATTTTGTGTGGAAGGTGTTTGTTAATACATGACTTTAGACGGTTTTAAAGGTGTTCATTACCACCTAAATAAAAATCCAACAAACACTATAAATGTAGTGACGGTCTCCTTTCTTCACCAGTTTCTTGATTTCAGGAGTGTTCCAAGGTGCAGAGTCTTTTGATTTTGCCATTTTGTGTGGAAGGTGTTTGTTAATACATGACTTTAGACGGTTTTAAAGGTGTTCATTACCACAACAGTACCTTCATTGGTGTTCACTTGAGATGGTTTCTGTAAATGGAGATGGTAAGTGTCAGCTCGTATGCTATCCCATTGGACACTTGTAGAGAGTGATTTTTCTCGGAATTTGCTTGTGTAACACATGCCGCGTGTTAATTTCCACCAAGACAGAGTCGTGATCAAAGATTCCAGGCATGTCGCCAGTGCGTAGCGCCTTACTAGGAATGTAAGTGATGAGGAGATCTAGCGTGTTGTTATTTCGGGTTAGCTCCTCTACAATTAAGTTGTGTTAATCCATAGTCGTCTACGCAGTTTCCAAAATTGTAATGAAGGTGTGTGTGTGTGGGTGTGGGTGCGTGCGTGCGTGCGTGCGTGTGTGTGTCATTTGGTTTTAGCGTTATGGATTTCAAGTCCCAGCTTGGATAAGTTGAAGTCTCCGCCAATTATACAAGTAGCATCGGTGATGGATGCTGCTTGATTCACTGATTCTTCAACTGGGTAAGACTGAGTTCGTCGTTAGTTTTCGAGTTGTACAAAGAGCGCAAGTGAAGAGTTTTTGAACCCACCAGGTTAATCTTAGCCCAGATGATCTCACAACTGTAGCTCTGGTACATCTGTACTCGAAGTAGAGTGTCCCTCATGGCTTATAGTACACCGCCGAAAGAACGCCCACCACCAATAACAATCCTAGTACTTAACTGTCATATTCTTTGATTTCTCTCAATGTTCAAATGTCTGCCAATTTCAATTGATAAAGAATAGTTTGTGGCCCTAAATTTACAAAGCTTTTTACTACGGTTACTAGGTAACAAGTCAAGATAATCTTCAAAACAATGATTACTCTTAAACATCCTTTATACAGAACATTTGGAAGAACTATAAACAGTACAAGTCCAGTTTTGCAAGAAGTGGTCAAACATTGGTCTACTTTTTACAATGGACTTAAAATGATCATGACTATTGACTGATAATCAGACAAACCAACTCCGTTTAAACATCGTAAACAACTTGCCAAAACAACTTAAAATAGTAATACGTCTATAGTTAGTCGTTCTCTAAAATCTCCCTTATTCTTATATATAGGTAAATATAACTCCACAGCTCCAGACATCAGGAAAAATGTCTGAATCCAAAATATCATTGAAAACGTGACCAACAATAGATCGATAAACTGTGATCGCTGTCTGCATGTTTTAGGAACTCATTTAGAACAATAACAAGCAAAGAATGACATTTGTTATATTTCAACAGACTAGCAACTTGTTTTTAATTCTTCAATGCTAATTACAGCATTTAAAAACTCATTGTTATTTGTAACAAAAGCATCATGGAAGTCTTGAGATTCAACCACATTACCATTACGGACCTTCTTTATAGGTCCGTGTTACCATCAACAACAGACTCATTCAATTTGATAAATGTGTTTATAACAAACATGAATTTTTTCAGACAGTATCTTTCCTACCACCAGAATACAGTCATGTTTAACAACATCCAGAATGGTTTAGGATCATAAGAGCGTAAATTAATAAGTTCTTTACTTACATCATCATTAAACAATCTTACTTTCATATTAATTGTCTTTTTACAACATTTACTTAATTCTTATTAACCATTGTATTATTACTATCAATAGTTTTTTATCCTTCTATAATAATTCTAATCATGCAGATAGCTTTTCCTAGCAGTATCACAATCAACATCAAACCAAGGTTTCTTCTTAGAAGTATGTGGTTAGTACACAGAGGTCTTTTTTTAAATCTTAATCCGCTTTAAAGCTGCACTCTCACAGGTATACCATTTTTACAACTTTTTTGTCTTGGAAAGAGCAATTTTTTGCGTAAACTGATCTGCAAACCAATGATAAAAGATTGCTGACAAGAAACCAGATCGCAGATTTTCATTTTTCCGTTCGAAAAATTAATGTTTTATGGCTTAAACCGTTACGAACGGTTTAAGAAAAATGCATAAAACATCATTTTTTGAACATTAAATCTGAGATTATTTTTTTCAGCAGTCTCGTATAACTGGTTTCCATTGATTTACGAAAAGACGGCTCGTTTCAAGACAAAAAAAAAGAAAAAGTTGTCAACACGTTCAATCTGAGAGTGCCGCTTTAAAGTCAACATCAATGTCATCATGGTCGTGTCTATCAGTATTATCTGATAAATTATTATCAGTTTGTTTATGAAATAGACGAGTGTGCATCCGAAAAGACAGGGTTTGTGTCATTTTAAGCAAAAATACAATAGAAGCATGCGGTTAGTACACATGTATCTTCTTCACAACAAATAGATTACAAATATCAGTAGAATTAACAAAAAATCAGATAATTTATTAGTTAAACTATTAAAACTATCTTCTGATTGTTAAAAATAGAATCAACTTCTACAACATTCTACAATGTATCTTCACCAAAGCTAGACAAAAATCTATCTAACAGTAGTATCACATTACTACAATATAACAATAACACATAGTCAATCAAACTTGTATTTTTATTCCATATAATCCATTAGCAATAAACAGTCCAGTAGATTTGCACAAATCAGGGGCGGGTCCAGGAATTGACATAAGGGGCGTAATTAAGGGGCGCAACTTTTGACATGTGACCCCCCCCCCTCCCCCAGAACCGAAAGTATAAGGCATGAACTGTTTGTATGGATGGGGATTTGGGGTTACTCCCTCAAGAAAATTTTAACAAGTTGTAGTCGGAAATGGTGCATTGTGGGCGTATTTTATTACCTTTGTTTCTCTCATATTGATGAACACAGTAAACTTGGATGATTTTAGAGGGGGTGCGCGCCGGGTGCACCCCCATCTGATCCCGCTAGTGCAAATCCAACAGGCGACAACTATAGTTATTAACTTTTCTCTGGTACAATGAAAATCTTTCTAATGGAATACCCAGATCCGAAAGATTTTTAATTGACATATTTTAATAGTAATATCATCTAAATTATTATCTGATACATAAGGGTCCAGTTTAACGTAATGTAACAGCTTGCCACAGTGTGCATTTGAATCACCAAAAATATTAAGGGATGCATTGTTATATTGTGCATGTAAATCAACAATATTAATTTCAATGTTATCAAAAAATTGGTGAACCCTCGGGGGGGGGGGGGGGGGGGTTACTAACATTTTAAATAAAGTTCATATATATGCTTTAGCAAACTTGTTTTATTAAAATGCCAATACCTCCAGATTTCCCTTAAAATACTTCACGATGTTTGCCAAACAATGTAGATCTACCGTATATCCAATATCCATCAACTGAAGGATTATCAAAACAATCTAACTTAATTTCAGCAAAATAGACAATATCATTGTCATGATAATTAGCGAAATTAAATATAATTTCATAAAATGTGTATTTCTGGTCCGTTATTTCATTGCGATAACGAGCAAAAAACGTGCCGTTCACGACCGGCTTTTTGTTTAACATACGCGCTTTCAGGGCTCCCATCGTAACAATGGACGCTGAGCGACCTGAGTTTGTGGTTTTCATTCCAACTCCTCACGACTGATGTTACTACTGCAGATTTGAAGATTCAGAACAAATGACTAATATGGACATGATTCCATAACGTCGTTTGCCATGAACACAGACATTTTCAGCATTTATTTTTTCTGATGCTGAAGATGAAGAGATTGAAGTTGTCAGACCATTATTGAATTCGTTTAAGCCAGACCATCTCAAGTGGCATTTGCACATTTTTTTCCGGTTTGGATTAGTTGCCAAAGCATATATATGTTAAAAGTAGAATCACAGCGGCAATAAAGCGATTACCCGATATGTATTGTGTGTAAATAATCCAAGTAACTCAGTATAGTTTTTAATTTAACCACTTTCCAATCGGCTGATCACTGAAAAAATGGCGTCGGAGCAAAATTGCAACGTATGTCGTTAATTGTTTCGGCCCTGATCGATCATTATGTATTTTTTCTCAAAAACACCGATAATGAAGTAACACAAGTACCTGCTAAAAAGTAATTTTGAACTTATCATTATTATTTTTATTATTTTCATGACGTTTAATTGCCCTTTTAACCACACCAGCTTTTTGCCGTTTGTAATTGACCTATTGAGATTTGTGCTTGAGCGTTTTCCGTGCCTTATTAATTCGATAAAATATATTTTCAGAGCTGCGCATGCGCAAATAATGAAGCGCCATTTCCGAAAACAACAAAGTGATCTTTCAAAACAAATAATGGCGAAAAAGAAAACAGGTATAGTTTTTATTATTTTGTTAAATTCAGCCCGAAACCATCTTTTTAAGTTTTATCTTTTTTTAATTTATTATGATAAATAGTGCATTTTGTGTGTTTTAGTTGATTTCCATGTTTATCGAATTTTATATTAAAATCAACTTATCCTCAAGTCAATATTTATTTATTGTCGGGTACTATCATCAACAGTTTAACATAAGTTATGAATAGCTTTTGACCGACATTATAAATAAATAGCATAATTTATGTAACTAATATATCACACACATCAGTTCCATTCCATGCCCGGACTAAACTCTTGAAATGATTAAAATTAGTTTCTTCCCTAAAATGTTGTGGAAGGGAGTTCCAGAGTTTAGGGGCACCGGAGCGGAAAGAATTGCACCCATATGTTGTAGTTCTTACAGTTGGGATAGCAGCCATCATCTTATATCTAAAGTTAAAGGAATGTTCTTTTATTACCACTAAGTCATGTAGATACATTGGACCCTGCTTGTGGATAATTTTATGGGTTTCTATAGCAATGGACCTTAACCTTCTAAGCTTAAGAGTTGGCAACATTGATTTAGATAAAAGTGTTGGGTAATCAGATGTGTAATCATTGTATATGTATATCCTAAATGATGTTTCTTAATATTTAAAATTTCATCAATCATGACTGTTAAACAAAGTTTGCAAGCAGGTCACGAACAGTTCCGCCCGAAAAGGTTCTAAATAAAAAAATCACCCTAAAAATTTGAAAGTATATACAAATGTAATTTAACAAAATATTAGTCCAAATATTGGTACGTTGACGGATTTCTGATACGGCAAATCTTGTGGGTAGTTATTGGGATTCCGGGTTAAAGTATAATGCATTTGTAAAATATCATAAAAACAAGAAATATTACCATAAAAAATGTTACCAGATAATGTTATTTTATATTAGTACCGTAGACTAAAAACAAATATCCAATGAATAATTATGAGTTTAATGGGTTTTTCTTCATTTCATTCTGTCAAAACATAATGATATATACTTGAAGGGCACATGCAAGGCTGCAGTTCACAATTTTACAACAATTGGAACACTTGGGCCATGGCCATTTTGTTATGATTGTATTTACAAGATCTATCTCTAAGCTTGTCCGAGGTGGCCGAGTTATCGATTGGGTGGAGTTGTTCCGCTTTGCATAATTGTTTATGTGTCAGTGATGTGTTTAAATGCTTGTATTGTTTAAAATAGCTTTGCACTTACATGGTAAAATATGTATATAAACTTTTATTAAACCTTTATTAACCATTTCAAAACTAAAGTACTTCACTAAATACAATTTCAATATCCCCCCCATAAAAAAAAAATATATAAATATTTAAAAAAAAATCCAAAAGCATTTGTCTGAGGTGTATGCAGAATGTATTTAACAGCTTTAAGTATGAACTTATGCATCAGTCAATTTAAACCACACCCCCAAAGGTCCGGGGAATGGCGGGGACTTTGACTTTTGGTCCAGCCAAGCCCAGGTAAAAACTCCGTCTGTGGGGGTGAATTTCTGGAAAAATCTCGTAAAATGCCCCCTGCACCTCAAGGACCTTAGGTTAGTCCCATTCCCCGCTATTTTTGATGTGAAGACAAAACCACTGCATTCACGCGGCACTGCGGGGCTACCTGGAAGGTAAAAATCTCGGCCCATCCCCGGTTTTCCCCGGTAAACCCCCAGACCGGGGGGGGGGCGTGGTTATTGACTGGTACATAACTTCATTAAAACATCATTATCTTTCAAATCTTTGAATTATTAAAGAGTTTTGGTGCTTACTTTGAAAACCTAAACAGTTCTAAATATTAAATCCGTATGCAAGGTGTGAACAACACAACAGCAACATCAGCATTCCACAGGCATGCTTCCTTTCAGAAGAAGGCTGAAAAGGTAATTTGGCCAAGTTGATCCGGCACCCTGTGTACCATACAATTTGTACATGCCTAGCTTATTTCTCACTGAACTTTCAGAAACCTATCCTGTTATGAAACTTTAAAATCACAATTATTATTATTCTCTTATTGCAGGTACGGCTGTGACCTGTGTGAGGTCATCAAAGCGAGTGAGCGTCTCACCAGCAGATCCTTCAAGCATGTATGATTTCATGAGTGAATCCCTGCAACATCAGGGCAAACCAGATATTAAGGATCTAGCCAAAAGTAAGAACACTGCAAAAACTAAAGTCAAAGCAGTGAAAAAGTTTGGTAAAATCAGTGCCAAGGAGCCAAAGAAAAGCAAGGTACAATTAAGTGAAAAGAAAAAAGAAGCAACACCAAAAAGAACTCTGAGACAATCAAAACAGGCATGTGGGAATGCAGCTCCAGCTGTGATCATAAAGTGTCCAATATCAACACCAAGTCTTGATAACATTTCTCCTATTATAAAACAGAATACAGGAAGACACACAAATGAGAGCAAGAGAAAATTGAGATCATCTGATGTGAATATTGAAACTCCTGCAGTTTCATTTGCTGAAGCCCAACAAACACCTGCTTCAAAGGATGACAGTGCAATATTTATCTCTCCAAGAAAAACCATGCCCAGATTTGATGATGAGAAGACATCAACGCCTGCATCATTTGCAACAAAACAGAAAACAAAACCTTTAAAAAGAGTTTTAAAGACCTCAACAGTGACTAACACATCTACTCCAGATGAACCAAAACCTAAACGAGCATATACAAAAATAATAGAAAAGAATCCAGTCCCTTCACCAGCAGAAAGGGTGGAAACTCCAACTTCAGATTATGCCTCAATGGATTCAAGTATTCTCACACCCAGCCCCCCAAAACCCAAGTCAGTGAGAAGAAAGAGGGAGAGTTCTCCAGCATTTACACTGGAAGAGCAAGACATTGGTGGGTTATTTAACTATGTGGAATAACTTTTAATGTGATAAAATGCTGGAATAAGACCAAAATTACCCGGTAATAAATATTTACGGTAGTTTGGTATTAAGCTACCGCCATCTTTATGTGTTGGCAGGCAGGTAGGTAGTTACTAAGTAGTACTGCCTAATATCTGAACTCTAAAATGAAAAAAAAATGACTGACAGAGAGGTTTAAAACATTCAGGTCTTTGGAATATGTGTGAGTCTGTTGGGAAAACAGAGAACTATTAGTTGTTGCTTCAGTTCAAGTAAATCTGAAAGTATGTTATTGATCTTAATAGTCTTGAACATTTTATAGTTTTTAGATGTGCTTTTAACAAAAGCTTTTTGTCCATTGTTTACAACATGTAAAAATATGACCTGTACAGGCAGTTTCTTCATTACCGGTTCATGTTGCTTTAACTACTTAAACATCTTTTTCCAGAGTCGCCAAGTCTGAACAAATCGATGGATGATAAAATGTACAAGAAATCTAAAAAGAAGTATAAAAGCCATAAAGAATCTGTAAGTATTCCAGTACATATATACAGGGTAAAAGTAAGTTAAATGTACTCGCATATTTTTGTGAGTGGTTTTAGTGCATTAATTAGAGATAAATTAGAAAATCTCCAAAGGCACCAGCAGGCTGGTAAAATACTGAAAATTTAGTGGTTCACTGGGCTGGTACTATTTCTGGCATATGAACAGTACTTACAAATCATGTCTCTTTATATAGCTGCAATTGATTGAAATTAAATGACATTTTCTGTTGAAAAATACACCCACCCAGATTTTGTGTGAAAAGTCACAAACGCAGCAAATATCAAAAATGATGTTCCCACTTCACATAACTTAAAAATTGATTATTTAGATTTATGATTATGAATAATTATATCTTTATTTACCATTCTGGCTGATATTTGGCATATCTTCAGAAGAACAATTACATAATTTGTTTTAAAAGAAGCCATTCGAAAATAACTCAGTTAACTCTTATTCTTAAGTGATTTTCTTGGATACATCATGTATTTGCATGATCATGCCTGACTACGCTAAATTGCATGAATGCAGAAAAAATAAGAATCAATGCTTTATAAATGGAATTCATTTCTGAAGTGAAAAAAGTCATGAAGTGTTGTGTTAAAGTTAAGTGCAATTACATGTGGTAGGGTCAAAACTTCAAACAATGCTTGAACACATTTAATTGACCACATAATGCATTTGATAAAAGGGAAGAGCGCTTTCCTGACAAAACTACTTATTGAATTACAGAACCGAACTTGATATAAGATGACAGAGAAGCATCCCAATGTAATAATAGTGTCTTAAATTGACCATAATAATTATGAAGTTGGCCTTTCAAATGTGGAATGGAGATAAATTTGGAAAATTTTAAACTTGGTTAGCATGTTTCTATTTAACTTATCAAAGAAAATTATACAAGTGGGCATTCCTGCTTTGTAGAATTACCAAGGATGGAAGTTTTTTTGCTGACCCTGGGAGTTCATCTGTAAAATGTTAGTACTTCTTTATGAAGTATTGTTATTTATCAGATATTATATTGGTGTCAACTTGCTACATTGTGTACCTTGTTGGATTGGAGCAGAAACACATGTAGAAGTTCTGTGTAACATAGTTTTAGGTTGTAGAGGTGTTTTGTAATCATGAAGTTTGATGAGTGTATCCATGATTGTATGTACATGTGTGTATATGGTGATCTATTTCAGTTGCAGGCCTCCAAGGTAGAGGAATGGGCAGAGAAGGTCAACTCAGAACTCGAAGACGTTGAGAACTTCGAACTCAGTATAGAAGACTGATAGGCTGGCCCAACCGATATCAGTAGTCAGTCAGGCGATTTTACTGAAATTGGACTGAAAATTGTTGATAGAGAGCTCATAGGCTTGTCTGACAAATACCCGTAGTTACCGGTACATGTAAGGCTTTTAATTGAGAAGATTGGACTTGACTTTCTAATTGAGACCGGTTTTTAAGGGGTTTCATGGAAAAGATCGGACTTATAGGCAGTCTAGCCTGTAACATAAGCTGTCTAGCCAGTAAAGAAAGTTAAGGCATTTCATTGAAAAAATTGGACCTATCTAGCAAGTACCATAGGCTGTCTAGCCAGTGCGTTTCATTGACAAAATTGGACTATTAAACAGACAGTCTAACAATAATGAGCTTACAGGCTGTCTATTCAATACCAGAACTTTGTTAATAAATTTAACAGTGTTGTGCATATAGAAGCCTTAGTTATTGTGCAACATGTATGTATTGGACCAGTGGTTAGCAGCTGTCATGAATATGCTATGGAATTATTTTTACTCAACTGACCAGTATTAGAGATATTGACAAGAGATATTGACAACAGCAAATGTGTCAACAGCTATGACTTACTTAGCAAGCCCTTTTCATGTCTCTAAGTAACCTTCGAACAAACTCTTGACTTACTTTGATACATGTATAATTACAAAGTCACAGCCTGCCAATGTAAACAATTTATTCTATTTAAAATTGATTTTTTTTCACTTGTCTACAATTATGTTAAAATTTGTATTCATGTAAGTAATTGACATTTACAAAAAAGGTCTTATTTTTCTCATAGCACTGCCTTTCAAAGATTGTTTTGAAGGACTGATTTAACCCTTCATTTCCCAGTATTGAAGGACTGATTTCACCCCTTTATTTCCCAGTATAAAAGGATTTATTTCACCCTTTTATTACCTGGTATTGAAGGACTGATTTCACCCATTTATTTCCTAGTATTGAAGTACTGATTTAACCCCTTCATTTCCCAGTATTGAAGGACCGATTATTAGCCTCTATTTCCATTTATTTCAGGACTGATTTCACCCCTTCATTATCTCAGTATTGAATGACTGATTGTTACCGTTTATTTCCCTATATTGAAGGACTGATTTCACCTCTTCATTTTCCTTTATTTAAGGACAGATTTCACCCTTTTGTTTATTTGTATTGAAGGATGGATTTCACCCCTTTATTTCCCAGTATAAAAGGATTTATTTCACCCCTTTATTTCCCGATATTGAAATTCTTATTTCACCCCTCCATTTCCCGGTATTTAAGGAGTGATTTCACCCTTTCATTTCCCAGTTTTGGAATACTGATATCACCCCTTCATTTCCCAGTATTGAAGGGCTAATATCACCCCTTCATTTCCCAGTATAGAAGGGCTGATATCACCCCTTCATTTCCCAGTATTGAAGGGCTGATATCACCCCTTCTTTTCCCAGTATTGAAGGGCTGATATCACTCCTTCTTTTACCAGTATTGCAGGGCTGATATTACCCCTTCATTTCCCGGTATCAAATGCCAGATTTCACCCCTTCATTTCCTCGTATTGAAGAACTGATTTCACCCCATCATTTCCCAGTATTGAAGAACTGATTTCACCCCTTTATTTCCTCGTATTGAAGAACTGATTTCACCCCTTCATTTCCCGGTATCAAAGGCCGGATTTCACCCCTTCATTTCCCAGTATTGATGAACTGATTTCACCCCTTCATTTCTCAGTATTGAAGAATTGATTTCACCCCTTCATTTCCCGGTATCAAAGGCCGGATTTCACCCCTTCATTTCCCAGTATTGAAGAACTGATTTCACCCCTTCATGTCCAAGTACCAGTAGCATATTGTACATGTAATAAATATTCTGTATGTAAGTCTGTCTATACTTGCATAAATCTTTTATTAATATGCTGCTGTTATTTTGGCTGTTAAATGTTATAATCAGGTACCAAGGTCTGTTGCTTTTTTAAACTTATCATGAATCTTAAATCATTTATATTGAACCAGTCATTGATGTAAATTTTAGGCCCATTGTTCAGAACTTCCTTTAAATTTACAATGTTGTTAATATCAAATCTTAACTGCCCTGGAAGTTTCATGGATACATTTGTGATCTTCAGTTTTATACTAGACTTGAGACAAATGTTTCAGCTATACATAAATATTAAAGACTTAACATGTATCTCATTCAAAAGTTAACAATGTCGAAAATAAGGTTTTCATCTTTAAACAAAGTTCTGAACAATTGGCCATTGGTCTTGCATTAAGCTTGGGACATAAAGTCAAGTCAGTCCAACTTGTTATATACTCTGTGAAGCTATATTGGCTGCTTTTTTATAAGGCTTTTGATTGTTGAATGGTGACAACAGTTATGTAGTGTCTGATTTTCACCCCACTAAAAATATGAATCAAGTATAGTTCCTAGTGTATTATATGCCTAAGGCTTAAGTAACCGGAAAAATGCTTCAAGCTTGTGAATATAAGAATGAGACGAAAGCAGTTGAATTATTCTATTTTGTGTTGTGATTAGGAACTTTAAAATGATTGTAAGATGAGTATAATTAAACTGATAATGTATATCATGATGAATATTTTAAGCAAGTATGTGATTTATTTTTTATCTTTGATTCAGAGCTCCCAGAGATACATTTACATGACATGTTAAATTACTTGTAGTTCTTTGTTTTTCTAATGTATATACTAGTATTTATATTCAGTATCGTAAATTGTAGGTAGATTTATTTTACAAGCATTATTTGTACACCAGCATGAAAGCAATAAAACTTATATATACTGATAAGTGGAATGTCTTGCTTGTTAATAATGCATGTAAGCCTGGTGTTAAACTTTATAGCTTTCCTGTAGCTGTCTTAATGATCCGCCCCAGTCCAGTGGCATATATACTGTTTTACCTGGTTTATAATATTCCGAAAAAAGAATATTTTTGTTGACAACCCATGTAGCCTGTTTTTTATAACTTGTCCGTTTCTTAGAAATGTTAAAGCCTTGATTTCTGCGACGGACTCGTCGTTAACAAACGTGTACCCGGCCTTAACTTAAAACCATTAAATAAAAAAACTTGATTTACATCTTGCCGGGGACCCTACATGCTTATTCAAGAGTGTAATCCTTGTAACACCCTTGTTCACTGAAAATTAATAAAAGAGCATTGCGGCCGACACTCTTGTTGAGCTTTGAAATCTTGTTGAGCACTGCACTATTGTTTAACACGGTACTCTTTGTTGAGCACGGCACTTTTGTCGATCTTGAAACACTTGTCAAGATTGGAACTCTTGGTGAGCACGGCACCTTTATTTAACACGGAAGTCTTGTTGAACACGGCACTCTCATTTAATAAAGAACTCTTGTTAAGTACTGCGCTCTTGTTGAGCACACCACTCCTGTAGAGCATAACACTTTTGTTGACAACGGCACTCTGGTAGAGCACATCACTCTTTTTGAGCACACCACTCTTGTAGAGCACATCACTTGTTGACAACGGCACTCTGGTAGAGCACATCACTCTTTTTGAGCACACCACTCTTGTAGAGCACATCACTCTTTTTGAGCACGGAACTATTGTTGAGCAAGGCATTTATGTTTAGCCGGGCGGTCTTGTTGAACACGGCACTCTTGTAGAGCACTTCCCTTATGGTAAGCACGGACCTATTGTTGAGCAAGGCACTCTTAAAGAGCACACCACCCTTGTAGAGCACGGCACTCTAGTAGAGCACGGCACTCTTGTTGAGCACGGCACTCTTGTAGAGCACGGCAGTTATGTTGAACATGGACCTATTGTTGAGCACGGCACTCTTGTAGAGCACATCACCCTTGTAGAGCACGGCACTCCTATAGAGCACGGCACTCTTGAAGAGCACGGCAGTTATGTTGAACTTCAACATGGACCTATTGTTGAGCACGGCATTCTTAAAGAGCACATCACCCTTGTAGAGCACGATACTCTTGTTGAGCACGGCACTTTTGTAGAGCACGGCACTCTTGCAGAGCACATCACTCTCGTAGAGCACATCGCTCTTATAGAGCACGGTACTCTTGTTGAGAACATCACTCTTGTAGAGCACGGTACTCTTGTAGAGCACATCACTCTTGTAGAGCACTTCCCTTATGGTAAGCACGGACCTATTGTTGAGCACGGCACTCTTAAAGAGCACACCACCCTTGTAGAGCACGGCACTCTTAAAGAGCACACCACCCTTGTAGAGCAAGGCTCTCTTGTAGAGCACATCACTCTTGTAGAGCACGGCAGTTATGTTGAACATGGACCTATTGTTGAGCACGGCATTCTTAAAGAGCACCTCACCCTCGTAGAGCACGGTACTCTTGTTGAGCACGGCATTCTTGTAGAGGACGGCACTCTTATAGAGCACAACGCTCTTGTAAAGCACGGCACTCTTGCAGAGCACATCACTCTCGTAGAGCACATCGCTCTTGTAGAGCACGGTACTCTTGTTGAGAACATCACCCTTGTAGAGCACATCCTCTTGTAGAGCACGGTACTCTTGTTGAGCACATCACTCTTGTAGAGCACATCACTCTTGTTGAGCACGGCACTCTTGTTGAGCAACTCACTCTTGTTGAGCAACTCACTCTTGTTGAGCACGGCACGCTTGTTGAGCACGGCACTCTTGTAGACGACACTACTCTTGTTGAGCACGGCACTCTTGTAGAGCACATCACTCTTGTTAAGAGCAGCACGGCACTCTTGTAGCGCACATCACTCTTGTTGAGCACAGCACTCTTGTTGAGCACGGCACTCTTGTAGACGACATCACTCTTGCAGAGCAAGACACTCTTGAAGAGCACGGCACTCTTGTAGACGACATCACTCTTGTAGAGCAAGACACTCTTGTAGCGCACATCACTCTTGTAGCGCACATCACTCTTGTTGAGCACGGCACTCTTGTAGACGACATCACTCTTGTAGAGCAAGACACTCTTGAAGAGCACGGCACTCTTGTAGAGCACGGCACTTTTGCTGAGCACAGCAATACACTCTTGTAGAGCACATCACTCTTGTTGAGCACAGCACGTCACTCTTGTAGAGCACGGCAGTTATGTTGAGCACAGCAAGACACTCTTGTAGAGCACATCACTCTTGTTGAGCACAGCAGTCTTGTAGACGACATCACTCTTGTTGAGAACGGCACTCTTGAAGAGCACGGTACTCTTGTAGAGCACATCACTCTTGAAGAACACGGCACTCTTGTAGAGCACATCACTCTTGTTGAGCACGGCACTCTTGTTGAGCACGGCACTCTTGTTGAGCACGGCACTCTTGTAGAGCACATCACTCTTGTCGAGCACGGCACTCTTGTTGAGCACGGCACTCTTGTCGAGCACGGCACTCTTGTCGAGCACGGCACTCTTGTTGAGCACGGCACTATTGTTGAGCACTCTTGTTGAGCACGGCACTCTTGTTGAGCACGGCACTCCTGTAGAGCACATCACTCTTGTCGAGCACGGCACTCTTGTTCAGCACGGCACTCTTGTAGAGCACATCACTCTTGTCGAGCACGGCACTCTTGTTGAGCACATCACTCTTGTCGAGCACGGCACTCTTGTCGAGCACGGCACTCTTGTTCAGCACGGCACTCTTGTAGAGCACGGCACTCTTGTAGAGCACGGCACTCTTGTTGAGCACGGCACTCTTGTAAAGCACATCACTCTTGTCGAGCACGGCACTCTTGTTGAGCACGGCACTATTGTTGAGCACTCTTGTTGAGCACGGCACTCTTGTTGAGCACGGCACTCCTGTAGAGCACATCACTCTTGTCGAGCACGGCACTCTTGTTCAGCACGGCACTCCTGTAGAGCACATCACTCTTGTCGAGCACGGCACTCTTGTTCAGCACGGCACTCTTGTCGAGCACGGCACTCTTGTTGAGCACATCACTCTTGTCGAGCACGGCACTCTTGTCGAGCACGGCACTCTTGTTCAGCACGGCACTCTTGTAGAGCACGGCACTCTTGTAGAGCACGGCACTCTTGTTGAGCACGGCACTCTTGTAAAGCACATCACTCTTGTCGAGCACGGCACACTTGACGAGCACGGCACTCTTGACGAGCACGGCACTCTTGTAGAGCACGGCACTCTTGTAGAGCACATCACTCTTGTCGAGCACGGCACTCTTGTCGAGCACGGCACTCTTGTCGAGCACGGCACTCTTGTAGAGCACGGTACTCTTGTAGAGCACGGCACTCTAGTAGAGCACATCACTCTTGTAGAGCACATCGCTATTGTTGAGCATGGCACTCTTGTTCAACACATTTTAGCGACTGTTCATGTCGTCGGTGTATAGGCTTAAAATGAACATTAATCTACGAGTACTGCCTGTTAGTATTGTCAAATGTTCGTATAAATGGACATACAATAGTTTGGCGTTGATGTCTGTCTGTCCATTGTTTCTGCTCAATATCTTAACAACGACAAAATTCCATAGGGTTGGTCATGACAAGTAGATGCTTTTTTATATATCTTCAGGGTCAAACTTGAAGGTTGTGTTCAAAGAGGCACTCGATTACAAAATTGTTTCTGATTAATACCTCAAACGCGACTGACACTGTCTTCAAAAACTTATGGGTAGTCATGACAAGTACATCACCCCTATTATTTATATCGGATGTCAAAGGTCAAGGTCACAGTGGCACTCAGCACTATAATAGTTTCTATTCAACAACTCAAAAACAATTGAGCTCAGAATTTTCAAATTTCCCCATTAATTTTGTTTGTCAAGGCAACAGATATTTCTGATCAATAACTCAAAAAGGACTAACCCAGAGACTTCATATATATAAGGCACATGGCACGTACAAGGCGCCTTTCCTTTATTTTTGAGTCAAAGGTCAAGACCAAAGTAACCGTCGGCAAAAATGGTTTCTGTTAAAAAACGACATTCCTGGGTCCTCAAATTCTCGTAAGGTTTGCTATGACAACCCTTTATTGTTTTAGGGGGCAGACTTAGGTCATGGCCATATATAGTGACCCTCAGCAATACAATGGTTGATCAACAACTTAGAAACGACTGAGCCCAGGATTTTCTTATTTCACATCGGTCATCTTCGGGCAAAATAAAATATACATGTAAAAAGAATTCCGTAAGTTTGAATATCATACTAAAAATGTACACTGTTCTAATGCTTTTAATATTTGATATTTTTTTTTAAAGCAATGAAACCCTAACCCTCATGTTATTTTGGAAATAACAAGATTAAAATGGAAACTCCTGATATATATGTAATCGCGTGAAAACCGGTAATGTTTGGCATAGCATTTCAATCTGGGAAACCGTATATAATAAATATAGATATGCACAAGTGCACATGAATGAGCTGACACAAATGGTTTTGGACATGAATAAAGAAAATCTAATTTCATACTGATATTTTGTTATGATTACAAAATTAAAATACATACTTATTGTCCAAACCATATTTGTCAGGATTAAGGTAAAAGAAGATAGAAATAATTATAAAAGACAGAATACCTGATCGATATTGAATACACGCTTTGAAATTAAACAAGCGTCTGTCCCCTTTTAGTTTCCAATAGACACTCGAGTGGACGATTATGATGTTCTTTCCTGGTGTCATTTTCACGAAGTATCTTTAGTTTTGGCATATCCCCAAATCCCACAATTTCTTAATTGTTTTATATAAAGACTAGAAAGGGTTTTGGTAATGTTCAAATTCAGTTATTTAAGTTCCTAAAAATGATGACCTTAGTCGTAAGCATTTCTGATAAAATTACATTTCAAAAGTTCAACCTTAAATTAGAAACAACACCAGCAGCAGCAGCAACAACAACAATAACTATTTCACGAAGGATGGAGACCTTGCCGGAAATGGCCGAGTAGTTTCGATTGCACTTGGTACTCGTATAGGTGTGTTGTTTTCACAAACGAGACGGGTGTGATGGATGAATGTCTCGCCCTTTTCTATCGTGCACCACTGAAAGACACGAAATTCAGATATCAGATACACGTGCACAATTAGAATGCACTATTTCCCCCGACTGATACTTCTATTGGAGGCAGCAGTCGCCTTGTAGAACGCCTTCGTGATCACGTTTGACGTCACCTGGCAAAGGATTTTCCATCGCGGATATTCCCTGCAAAACGCGCGATGTTACGAATTAACATTTTAGCAGTTTCAATGAAATCAATAATACGCTTATGCAATCTTCAAATTTACCTCGTCTGTCTAGTTATTAACGTCAGTGATCAGTGGAATTTTAAGCAGGTCCAGGGATCCCACTAACGTCACATGGCATTGTAATGTACACATACTTTATTTTTTGAAAATAAAGTTCATCATGTTTTTTAATAGACAGTTTAAATTGAATCCCATATACCCAAATTTGTATCTACATGATTACAACTTAACCCACTGTCAGTGGCTGTTTCCAATTCCCACCTTTGATTGCACGTACTCTTAAGATTGGAATCCAAGCACTTTGATTGAGCCGTATCTAAGGACATATCCATATTCTTAGGGATGTCTCACTGAATCTATTCACTCACTTCACTTGGCCAGTTATTCAAACCCTAAGTCTTGGACTCTAAGCTTAAAATTATGTTAATTTAAAGTGGTTATTGAATTTAAGTTGTTGATAGTGCATGAGCTGAGTCTGTTGGTCAGCCTGATGCTCTCTGAATACACCGTCTCATTTTATCGGCATAAATCATGTTGCATCCAATTGATTACGATATAATAATATTCGTTTACAACAAATATAACTAGTACCTTTATATATTTCGTCTGATTTTAGCTGATGTAATAGCATTGATGTCCGAGACGGAGTCGTCGTTCACAAACGTTTACCTTGATCATAACTCAAAACTGTTAAGAAATGGAATTTGGTACGTATGTTGCCGGAAACAATACGCTATTGGATATGAAGCTCAGAACTGAATTTAACCATTATCGAATAATGCCCCCCTAATTCGACAAAACGTCCCAACAACTTGTCGGTGTGTATGCCAAAAATCAACATATTAATACATGATTTTACTACTTGTAATTCTGGTTACTTTCTTTGTAGAACTGAACATATGGTATGGCATTTATGTCTGTCCGTCCAGTGGTTTCCGATCAATGTCTTTAAACGACCACATACGGGTTCCTCAGATTCCACGAGGTTTGCTATTGAATTTTATATATCATATAAAGTTTGGCATCGAATGTCACCGTGGCCTTTAGAAATACAACTACCCCAAAACGACTCAGCCCAAAGTCTTCAAGTACCATAAAACTGTTCTTGGCAAGAAAATGGCGCCTGCATATATATATGGTGTGGGGGGGGGGGGGCATATTTTGAAAGATTTATGCCACGGTGACTCTCGCAATACCATGGTTTCTGCTCCACCAATTTTTAACGACTTGGCCCAGGATTGTCCTATTTCATCATGTTGGTCATACCATGGGGAAGAACCTAGTGACACAGTGACCTATGGTAAAATGGTTTCTGATCATCAACTTTAAATCGACTGACCCAGAGTCTTTAAATTTATGAGATGTGACCTTTAGGTAATAATAAGGTTTTATTTTTACTGAGCCCAGGGTCCTTTAGTTTCACATGAACACCCTATGGGTTTTCAAATCAAACAGAGAACCAAAGAAGTATTTAAATACAATATGCATGGGGGAATGTTCTGTTCTGTTCTTTCGGACGTATATTGTATTGCATCAAAACGATGGCATATATGTCTTTTATATAATGTCTTGTTTGTAAAAATATCACAACTTATTTAGACAATACATTTATTGTAAAATGAAATACAACAATGACATTTATTGACAAGATGCTTCTTTGAATACATCAAATAATTTCGTTTTCCCAGGATTCCTCTAGTAATTTCTCGTGTGTATTTTCTGTTTTCACCAACTTGTTGTACATTGTGAGGAAAAGGTACAAAATCATCATGAAGAACGCCACAAAGGATACGCCGAACGCGCAAGTTATTATGACGTCATCGGCATTTACGTTGTGCTCTTGCTGACCAGTTGATCTAGATTGTACATTAATAAATACAACCAGTATCCGCACCAACAGAGCCACACCTGAAGTATAAACACAATGTCATTAAATGATGAGTTCAGTACAATCGCTAAAAGTGACATTCAAACATAAATTTTAATTGATAAACCTTATACTACTTACTAAATAATGCATTTATAAAATATATTGATTACAAATAACAAGATTGTAACCATGTATTTAAGAGATGACAGCGCACAGATATTAAATAATTGGTTAGTAATACAGTAAATCGTCTAGCACATGCTCTTCTATCGTATCATAAGGTAGAAATACCGTATTTTATACACCTTTCAAATGAAACTCGGAATCCTTCATAAGAACCATTGTTTTCGACATATATTCATCTTATTTGGTGTATTAATTGTGGTTAATCTTGTTTGGGGGTGAAGGTGCATCTTTAACAGTGATTTATCTTACGGTCGGTGATACGTGCTGAACGTGACAAGGCATTTGACATATTGCAATAATTTATTAATATCTTCAAGATGACAAAAAGGCTGAATACCTATTATACGTACACGGTATGAATTGTAGAACCAGAAATATGCTTATTTCCTTCAAAAACGTCTTCACTCTTGCCTGGGTTAAGGTGTTTCTGCGAGCGTTCATTGACCTCGCATGATAGAACGCCACGGGCAGAAGACTCACAGGCACAAGCGTCATGATGGAGTTCAGCACAACTAGGCCTGCAATGGAAGATAATTGAATAAATCAAATCCAAATCTGCAACCACTTAATTATTTAATGCGCCAGCTCCCGAAAATGGCAACATGGATCAAGTTTGTGGATCTGGTTTGTGCGAATTACTGAACTATGAACATTAACTGCTCAAGATAACAAAGTTTAGAAAGCGGCGTTTTATTCTTTCGCTTGTTAAAACAACGTATACGGTGACCAACACTTTTGGTATGAAACGACATGCCAATCTTTATTAATTAACTTACCTGTTATGTTCGATTCCTGTAACATTTCACTTCCATTCGATGTGTTGTGTGGCGAGGCAGTATGTATGGTTATATTGGACCAGACGGCCTCCGCTATTGCAATTAGTGTTCCTATGAACTGCACTGTAGCTGTCATTGTTAGAAAATGATCCATATTCCAACAAAAATTTCCAAATTTTACACATTTCATGTTCATCTTTCCTTTCGTCGGCAAACTACAATCTAATAGGAATTCCGTAAGTTTGAATATCATATTCAAAAAGTGTACAGTATTATAATGCTTTTAATATTTGATGAAATTTTAAAAGCAATGAGTCCTGTTATTTTGCGATAACCAGATTAAAATGGAAACTCCTAATTTATTTAAAGCACGTTGGTATATATGCAGTTTTGATATCCAATCGCGTGAAAACGAGTATATTTTGGCAAGCATTTCGAATTGGGAGACCATATATAATAAATATAGTTATGCATAAATGCGAATGTATATAAATTGATTCGAATGATTACGCAACGGCTTTTAAAGACATGAGTAAAAAACCCATCTTACACGCAGTTGTGGACATTTTGTTTTGGTTACTGATAAAGACAAATCATTTCATTGTTTAAACCACATGTGCCAGTACCGGTGTGGGTTCGTTACAAAAAAGTGAGAAATTATTTTAACAAGAGTATCGCTGGAAGCGATGGATGCCCTTTGATTTCATGTAATTTATTGTGCTAGTAGAAGGTGAATGCCATTCGGAACTCCTCGGTCATTTCTATCGAAAACAGCAAAATGGCCGAGGAGTTCCGAATGTGTGAATGCAGTATGAGGAATCACGTGACTTCAACGGGGTTCTGACATGGGTCACCAAGGGCCAAGCAGATGTAAAAATACAAGAAAATAACGTTAATTTCTAAATATATTTTTGACAGAAAAGGTAACTATGAAAATATTTCTTTGCCTATAATAGACTATGCTATTTTCTGCAATCCTTGGCCAAAATTTCAACTTATGCGCCGTGATTCTTTGTTTTGTATGCATATCATAGTAATGAGCAAAATTTTAGAAGTCCGACATGCGTAAAAAAGTTAGTTTTGTTCATAAGGACCCATTTCCGAAAAACATCAGTTTAAGGGTTATGGGGGTTAACACGATAATTATGTCGGGCATGATAATAAGTCTCATGTGCTGTTCTTCCTCTCATCACCCATACAGTCGAGCCCCGTTGGCTCGAACCAGCTTGGCTCGATTTCTTCGTTGGCCCGAACTGGATGTAAAGGGCCAATTTCTTTCTACTGACGGTAAGCTTTCCCGTTTCGGTCGAATTTTTGGAGTGTCGAAGTATATTTGCCGATCCCTCGGAGTTCGAGCCAATGGGGTTCGACTGCATTTCAAGTTTCAAAACCCTTTAGCACTTTCTTAGTTATGGCCGGGACAAACCGATTATTAACAAAATGGTTAAGTGGAATTAACTTAATAAATATGCATGATATATTTATGGTTCTTGTGCACTTTCTCTCATTGCCATTTATCTATATACCAAGTTTTATTTCGATCCCATCAATACATGCAGTTTTTAAGTTATTCCCCGGTCAAGGGTGTGACGGAGGGACGGACGGACAACGCGGCGACTTTATGCTTCTCATTCGAGGAGCATAAAAATCAGGATCCCTGGTCGATACCGCAACATTTGATTCAAAAGGGAACACGATTCTAATATTTATCGGTTGTTTAATTTCACAGCAATTATTCATTACAATATGTTCACTAAATCTCAAAGTATTTAATAAATTCTGCTTATTGCACATTTTTGTCATCGACACATTATGCCGACATGAACATCTTTTCGTTTCAACTTCGACACAAAAGTCAACAAACATTCTGTTCCTTTCTCAGATTGTATTCACGAAGCATTTTAATAATTTACCTTTTCCCGTAATTGTTCTCTTACATTAGTAAACTGGGTTTCGATAAATGTGTATATTTGTGTTAAAATTTACGTATTTTAATTTCTAAAAATGATTTCCTTAGTTGTAAACAAAAGTCTGTTAAAGAAATATAACATTTTAAAAATTTAACCTTAAGATTAAATAAAAACACCAACAATTTCTTTTGAATACTTTCGGCTAGTTGTCGAAGTGTCCCGGGGTTCCCAGAGATGGACGAGTGGTTTCCATTGCATATGGTTCTCATAAATGTTGTTTCTCCACAAACGAGATGGGTGTAATGGAATAATTTCTCGCCCTTTTCTCTCGTGCATCACCGCGAGACACGAACTTCAGAAACCTGAAATACACATGTACAATTTGAATGTGCTTATTTCTGACTGATACTTTTATAAGTGCATGATATATCTAATATGTGATCATACAATAGCTGATACCGGCACGGACGACCACAGTTCATGCAATGTATATTTTTTTATCTCGAATCTTCGCTGTCACTCCTTTGCTAAACATCTTTGTTTTGCTCGGTACATTTATATATACACAGGAAACGATCGTGAGAATGTTTAATATTAATCAATAAAAAATTATGCCGAGATTGACATACAGCATGAGAATTAGACTAATGATGTTGAATCCCGCCATGAGGAAAAACACAGCCCCGCCCCTGGAGGCTACTGTCGCCTTGTAGAATGCATTTGTGATCACGTTTGACGTCATCTGGCAGAATGTTTCCACGGCGGATATTCCCGCCGCCAGCGAACCTGCAATAAGCGCGGGGAAACAATTAATTAAATGGCAGTTTCCCGTAAGTAAAGTACCCAGCATATGCAATCTTCAAAATATGCTGCATTGAATGGAAACTAATATGTGGAATAGTACTATAATACGGATGTCACACTATACATTTATATATAATTATATATAGGAATATTTTTCTTTCAGTTTCAATTTGTTAACCAAAAAATCCAGTGAATTTGCAAACAGTTAAATACGTTATCAATACCTTATATACAAAAGTTTATGCAAATTGTGTTTTCAAGACCACCAGGGGCCGTGTACATAAAACTTCTTAAATAATGCCTTTATACTCAAGTCGATGTCTTTAAAAAAATGAAGCAATATTAAAAGAAACGTATATATTAAACACCCATGCTGGTACAGTCAAGAATAAATAGAAAATGTCAACAAAATCGCTCGCCCACGAGGACTCTTAGATATAATGAGCGATTATTTAACCTTTCGGCCCTTTGTTTAAAAGCGTTACTAAAGCGATTCAAGGTCGTGGACTTCAAAGACAATAAAAACTGTTTATAATACGAGCATATATCAACATTTGTTGAATGGTTCCAGCCGTCAGTCTCTTACTTTAAGCACCGCAAACGATGTGCCACACTTGATTTGGTCACTTAACAAGTGCATATTACAAAACCATGAGCTCAAAAGTTTACATATTTAAGAAAATCAATGAATATGAAGTATTTTAGATCTTATTAGATTATTATAGAATATGACCAGTAGGATATTTAACTCGGGAAATTGACTTAAGTAAGGAAATGACTTCAGGTGTTTTATAAATACCGACTCAGGAATTATCTGAAAGTGTCCTCCGTTCTTGAGTACGAATGGTTTTACCTTGTCGATCATAGGACGTCATCCTTGACATGATACTTCTAAGCATGGGGATCGTAAGCAAGCCCAGGGATCCCACTACCGTCACTGCCAAAAAATAAATGGTACGTACTTTCTATACAAACGTACGCTTTAATGACATAAACATCATTGTAATGTACATATCACTTTTTAAAATTGAAGTTTTATCAGTTTTCAAAATCGAAAGTCCCTATGGAATCCCATTTATCCAATGTACTATTACAATGTAATATCTATTTACAACTTTACTCACAGGATATCAGAACATGACTTTTCATGATTATACCAGCTTTTAACAGTCCTGTTTCATGCATTAAGTTTACATGTACTTGCATGGGATACTCCCGCTGTGACTTACCAACATAGAGCATAACGTCAGTTTTGGCAAACCCTTCAATCACAAAGCTGATCCCGTACGAAACACACCCGACAATGGCGATGGTATCATCTTCCATGGAGAGTCTCTTCAAGATGGCAATAACAAACATGCCGAAGATTTGCTGCAGTAAAGATCTTACTGCTCCGAACAGCCCCAGTTTGGTAGGGGACCAGCAAAAAGGGGCGTTCATCTGATACAGGGTTTCCACTGAGTTACGCCCGAGCACGTCAAACATGGTGAAATAGAACACAACAATGGCGACAATGTAGCGCCATCTAAAGCCATAGTTCCATGATGCGTAGTAGAAGCCGACCGCGTGTTTTAAGGTTACGCATGTTTGTGAGGGCTTAGCTCTCATCTCTTTAGGGTAAGACTCCGGTAATAGAACTACACATATTGTAATAGCTACTGCAATGCACACGAGCGCAACAATGAACGGCTGATTGAAGCCTATGGCTTGGATGACAAACCCAGCAGCAACAACTGAAAGTGTATGGCCTAGACCGATCGCAACTTCATTCGCAACGATACCAAACGCTCTGTTCTTGGCCGTGGTTATGTCGGCGACATATGCATAGCTTGCAAGTAGATAGCAAAAAACCGAGCCTGAAAGACCCTCAGCGCCGAACGCGATTGCAAAAAACTCAATTTTCATTGTTGTATACGCTCCAATCATGCAGATAAGAACTCTGATAAACGTACCGGACATGGCTGCAACCATAAGAAACTTTCTACCAAACCTGTCGGTGTAGGATCCGATCACGATGTTCACAAACACGGCCGGTATTCCGGAGGCGATGTTAAATATCACATTGTAATGCGCGGCCTTCTTCTGAACCCCAGCAAGAAGTAATACGTCGGGATTGCTGTTGTTGTAATCACAGTATGAAATCCCTGTCTGAAATGTCTTGTTAGGGTATGCTTCTATCTGTATCCGGCGGTAAATGTACTGGCCAATCACAAATAGCCCCATTTGCGCCCCGCCGAAATAAAAGAACCCGACGGCGCCGATGAGCCAATTCCGCCATGTCCGGTTTCTCGTGCTAGGACCTTCGTTCCGTTCGGGCGCATTTCCATGTTGCTCATTCGTCTCTCCATTTGCAGAGGAAAGTTCAAACCCTCCCATTGTCTGACTTTTGTTTTAATATGTGACGGATACATTTTATGCTCCTTTAATAAAGAGATAATGGTCTTCTTTGTGGCCTATATGAATTTAAGTCATAAAGTAAGACGCGATCTTTTTGATTGTGAAGGCCGGTATTATCATCATTGAGATTGTTATATCTCACAAGCACAATACATTTTCACACTGCTTATCTGTATTGGACTGGTCGACCGTAAACACATGTACATACTGTAGAGCATCAAATAGCTATGGATAATGGATGTCAATCTAAACCTATTAAATTATCACTTGGCATTAAACAGGGGTATCCATTCTCTGATTTGCTATTCATATTTATTGTAGAATAAATCTCGTTATTGGCGTTAAGAATAATATCAGTAGTATAAAAATAGGTGGAGCGATCTTTATAAAATAAAGATTTGGCTCCTTTTGATGGGGAGCGATCTTTGCTTTTTGCTATCGTATAAACACAATACATGGTCTATGGGAAATAACTCGTACAATGGAGTACATAGGTGTATACAAGAGTGATGTACCTGTGAACTATGGGTTCTCGGTTTAGTGTGTCATATGAAGATGGGGGGGGGGGGGGCGTACTTTTGTCGAGAGCCGTTACGGGTGATATGATATGGTTTAGTCATTGTTTTTTTATAAATGAAACGGTTGTTTATGTTTTGGCTTCATTGATGTCGAGTTTGATCTACCGTCAGTACTACGCGGTGTCAGTATAAACACAAAATTTGGTGTATGGGAAATAACTTTTACATACGAGTACATGTGTCTTGTTTTTAGAGCATTATTTTTCACTTTACTTACCCATAAGAAGAGAAACATTATATAAGCTTTCAGTTTTTCAATTTTGTTTTTAATGAAATGCTTAGTCATACCTATTAATATGTGTGCATTATTGTGTTTTGTATATGTGCTTACATATGTTTTAAAAGGTTTGTATTTACTTAATAAATACAGCTCAAACTAAACTTGTTTTGGTTATACAAGTGCGTGTTAGACATGACATACTTTTAAAAGTATATTCGACCTACAATTAAAATAATTTAAATATTATGTGATATTTCACACGTTTTCGGAAATGACTTGTATTATAAAATTAATTTATGAAATAGCGATACTGACATTCATAATAATTGTGGGTCATGTATCATTACTAATCTGAGTTCCAAATCAGAAATATATGTAAATTATATTACTGTTTATGAAAAGCGTTATTTTATCATCAAATAAAATTGTATAAGTTAAACATTATATGGTATAATTTAAACATTACATTACCATGAGAATTAAACATCTTCGTTAGATATGAAAGTATTACATTTTAAGATACCATCATTTTGAAAAGTCACTATGATAACCCTTTTTTAATTGAAAAATAAAATTGTGTTATGGTTACTGGATGTCTCACATTTATGATTTTTAACCTATATATTTTCATCAGTCTACATTTAACCTTTGTTAAGTGAGGATGGCTAACCAACATTTCAGCATTGTGTTAACACAACTTTTAAAGTGCAAGGTAGAAAACAGCGTGCTTTGCCACAAGGTGTGTTTTTTTGTTGTTTTTTACGATTTATCAACTTCTTTATTATATTAGAATTAAAATATCGTTTACGTTATTTTATATTTTTTTTATTTATTTTTTTAGGAAAGGCAATTACTCAGTAAGCTAGTTCTAGTATACTTAATATGACGATATTAAATTTGTGGGAATTTTGACATGTTTATCTTTTTTTTTTACCGATCTGGTATTTGGTGGTTTGCCTCTTTAAGTTGTAAGCTTTTTATTGTAATTTTTCAGAATGCTGCCTTAGAAAGAGAGATTGGTTCTTTAAAAGAACAAAATGCTGTTTTACAACAGCAAGGAACAATAATTGAACAAGTAAGTTGATTTTGCTGTTATTGAACCGACTTTGTGATTATAATTTGCTTTACTGAATTATTTAACAATTTCAAGTTATTTTTATTTCACTTCATGTGCGACATTTGAAAACCCAATTTGTTATGTCAAGACAGAATTAAGCCATAATGCATTCAAATACACACACATTGATCAATTTAAATTTACAAGTAGGAAATTGTTTCACATAAACCACAACCAGATTCTTAATGTTTATTGCTCTTGTTTTTCAGTTAGAAACCATGAGATCCCAATTATTGGGGATCCAACAATATATGGAAACTCAAAGGGAAAAGGAGAGGTGGGTTTTTTAAATATTTTTATTAAGGATGATACCTTTAGGAAATATAACATCTTTTTAAATACAACAACTTAAATCAAACTTAAAAACAGTCAACAAACATTAACATGACAATAAACTTTTGTTTTAAAAAATACCCTGTTATACCAAATAATAATGTTATTGATAGAAAATTGACAAAAATGGATGTGATTGATTTTAGAATTAATGAAAAAATATTTACATTGGTAAAGGATGTAAAATGAACATGACAATGCTATGAGGTAAAATGTTGACATGCAAAAAATATATGATGGGATTTATGAGGTAGAATATATACGACATACAAAATATATGAGGTAGTATATGAGATTATATTAAAAACAGAATAGATATGAAACCGTATAAAATAAGGTTATCATAAGTAAAAATACCTATGATAATTATTTTTACATTCACAAATATAAAATATATGAAATGTGATTCTATTGCAGTATCCAGAAGAACAAAACCCGAAATGTCTATCCGGTATGTAACAACATGTTATATTGAAAATAGAAGTTCAAAATTAGTTTTCAGTTTAAAAAAAAATGGATCATACATGAATACAAGATTAAATCAAGAGCAAGTTGGAACTAACACTGTAACTATGCATATGTATAACAACAGAAATAACACTAATGAAAAAAACAACAACTATCAATAGGAACAAAATAATACAACAAGTTTTGTGTTTAACGTAAATGCTCCCCATTTCCAGTGATTATCATGAAAAGAATATTAGGTGTACACATGAGGCTTTACATTTCTTATTTTTTTATATACATTTGGGATATACACAACAAAGAGGAGAGCTTTCAACATATCAAAAACAACATTAAAAGTAGACACAACACTGGTAATAAAACAGGTTAAAATTAATACGTATTTTGTAGGTGTCTGAACCATACATCATTGTCGAGCAAATCGATGACCAAACTGTGAGGGTCCAGCCTACCATAAACAAAATGGAACAGCAGTAGTAAGTGTTTTCACAAGTTCACTTTTTGGAATGTGTTTAAAAGATTATTTATTGGAATGTAACAACCATATTGTGTTATAAAATATAGGCCTTAATGTTACTAGAAGAATTGATGACATTTAATTATAGCATGTACAATAATACAAACCACCATTTTCTATATTTTTACACAACAAAGTTATTCTACATGTATTAGTCTGTAATGATTTTAAAAAAAAATGTTATTTTATGTGATATAGTATATAATTTTACAACATGCATGCCACACATTAATAAATTGTATCAATGTTTTACAGTATTGAATTATTTTACAGCTATTAAGCAGCATAAAAAAGAACATCACAGAACTAAAAAATAAGGTAATTTTGCTACATTTTCATAATTAATGATTTAAAAAAATCATGAAATGATATGATATTGTAATACACAGTAGAATTTCACTGATAAACACAACACCAGTTCTATAAGTACCAAGACACAGACAATAATATTAAATATTACCATTGATAAACTGATTTGAAATCAAATGATGTAGATTTAATATCAGATATGTTGTTAGACATTTAGATCAAATATCAGCTTTATCAGTCTGCTATTCTATTTATTATTTCGTTTTGTGATCCTGTTCATTCAATACATAATATATCAAATAACTTTATAGATATTGGTACACAAACATTTTATAGACATTGGTAGACAAAGTACAACTGATAAACACATTAGCGCTTAAGGATTTTGTTGCGATGCACCAGTGTGATATTTGTTTGAAAATTTTCGGAAGACGCGATAATATGTTGCGACATAAAAGGTCTGCGCATTCACACGAAGATTCGGATGAAGACGCTTTGTCTGACGTTACTGACCAAGAGGATATTTTTGGATCTGTTGATGAAAACGAGTCTGATAAAAGCGACGACGACATGTCTGTAACCTCGGAGAACTCTTCGGGTATTCATCCTTGGCAGGAGGTTGTCGATGAGGCTTTACACGAGTGTCAATCGCAGTATGAGGAGGAAGTGCGTGAACTTATGCAGGATGGTATCGACCTTAGTGAAAGCGAAGTCAAGAAGGATGTCTTTGAGGATATGCGAGGTACGTACAGAAAGGCCCTGATAAATAGTTTTGGGGCAAAGCTGATGTGGTTTGACTCTATCTAGCGAGATACCATCTATAAGACCATAAAGAAAACAGTTAATCAACTTAAAGAAACAGAGGACTACGACGGACAGGAAGCCGTAAAGTACGCCATCCTTAAGCGGAGATTTCTGTTCGATAAGTTCTTGGACAGTTATGACGTTCCTCAGTTGGATGCAAAGCAAGAGGAAGAAACAAAACAGTGAAAATCATTCAAAGATACTTTAATTCGTTCGGACTAGAGTGCTTTGGGAAATTATTTGTTTTCAATCCTTACACAATGCAGAATACAGACGCTTTTTAATTCCATAACACAATGTATCTGATAGTTTTGCAACGCGTACTTGTTTTAAAGTAAAATAAATGGCTTTAATGATGCAATATAAAATGTCTAATAATACGAAACGGAGTTGTTCTTGTGTGTTTTAGTTGTAGTTTTATTTATGTTTTAAGCGTTTTCCATTTATAAACAAGACAAATGTTGATGCTGGGTATCAAAGACGCCGCCAGATCAGTTAAAAATAATAATGATTGCATTAAAATATTATGTTAATATTGTATTCAGTCATACCTCTTAGTTTGTAAAAAGGTGTGCTAAAAATTAAACATCTCAACTGTCCAAATAATGAACTCATTTCATTGTACTGAGCATTAGGTTTAAAGCTACAATTACTACAAAATTTAATCAAGTTTTATATCTGGTTACAATTCATGCATACTACATAAGTATTATTCTCGATGACATTTTATTACCCAGCTTGTATGTCTACATGTTATGTTCTATTTTTATATCTCTATGTTATATTTGTTTACTAACACATTAATTGTGTATGTCATCTGCAACAGTGCAAATTCTTCTTCGCCTTTGATATCTGCAACACTATATCTATAATATGCGTTTAAATCTGCGCCCATAACCAGACTGCTGTAAATGTGCCTTTTCGACTGGTGCTTCGAGTTCTTTTTCAATCCTAGTTTGACTATTGTTATCAATTTTAAAATAAAGCGAACTGTGCTGATTATATTCTTGTACAACATTGCTTACCATTTCTTGGTGAAAAATATAGGGAACCAATAGCGAGAAATGTCTATAATACTTCCGACCATCGTGAATTAAAACTCTGCTAGCAATCACGCGATCTCCGTCGGATTGTTTCAATCGAACAAATCCATGATATTTGATAAACTCAACGCTCTTATTTTTTCTTGTATTTTATACCTGTTCTTATAATACTGATACTGCATATTATCTTAGCTCTTACTTGAAGATAAAAGATATCAATTTACCTTCTGTTTGGTTGTCTGATTTTCCTAAAGCTATAGAATGGACACGTCTTAAGAAAAGGGTAAACCAATCAGGTCTCTCTTACAGATCACATAACCCTACATGGGGGAGGGGGGGGGGGGGTGTTACCTAAATGTATAGAATGGAGAAGTCAAAAAAAAAATAGGTCAACCAATCAGGTCTCGCTTACAGTTAACATGATCCTACATGTTCCCATATGAAATTGTCGTCGGCCCGGAACTACGTTGACTAATTACATGTAAATTGAATCCAATGAATAATTAAGAAAATCGAATGTATGCAATTTAAGTTAAATATGTTGTGCTGCTCTAACGAGGTCATCCTAACAGACATATTGATATAAATATATATTGCTTAAAGGTAGAAGTAGGGTTCTTCAATACATGTTACGTATGACAATACGAAACATCAAGTCTGTTACACGCTTCACGTTTTATATAGTTCAATATAGCGTATTATAGTCAGGTGTGGCTATACAGAAAAGATGCGCTGTGTTGAACCCTTCTATATCTTTATAAGTCCGCCATCTTTATTATTTACTTTCCAACGGGAAACCAGGCTCAAGGAAGGGTAAGACGGTCCTCGAAGTGACTCCAGAGGTTTGAGGAGGGTATTTTGAGGCCCTCGGAGTGACTCCGGAGGTTTGAGGAGGGTATCAGGAGGCCCTCGGAGTGACAAAAGAAGTTTGTGGAGGGGGTCAGGAGGCCCTCTGAGTGATGGAGGAAGGAGTCAGGATCTTGTTTAAGTGTTCGGGGAGAGCCCGGTAATAAAATGTCATCGAGAATATTACTTATGTAGTATGTATGAATTGTAACCAGATATAAAACTTACTTGATTAAATTTTGTAGTAATTGTAGCTTTAAACCTAATGCTCAGTACAATGAAATGAGTTCATTATTTGGACAGTTGAGATGTTTAATTTTTAGCACACCTTTTTACAAACTAAGAGGTATGACTGAATACAATATTAACATAATATTTTAATGCAATCATTATTATTTTTAACTGATCTGGCGGCGTCTTTGATACCCAGCATCAACATTTGTCTTGTTTATAGATGGAAAACGCTTAAAACATAAATAAAACTACAACTAAAACACACAAGAACAACTCCGTTTCGTATTATTAGACATTTTATTTTACATCATTAAAGACATTTATTTTACTTAAAGACAAGTACGCGTTGCAAAACTATCAGATACACTCTAGTCCGAACGAATTAAAGTATCTTTGAATGATTTTCACTGTTTTGTTTCTTCCTCTTGCTTTGCATCCAACTGAGGAACGTCATAACTGTCCAAGAACTTATCGAACAGAAATCTCCGCTTAAGGATGGCGTACTTTACGGCTTCCTGTCCGTCGTAGTCCTCTGTTTCTTTAAGTTGATTAACTGTTTTCTTTATGGTGTTATAGATGGTATCTCGCTAGATAGAGTCAAACCACATCAGCTTTGCCCCAAAACTATTCATCAGGGCCTTTCTGTAAATACCTCGCATATCCTCAAAGACATCCTTCTTGGCTTCGCTTTCACTAAGGTCGGTATCATCCTGCATAAGTTCACGCACTTCCTCCTCATACTGCGATTGACACTCTTGAAAAGCCTCATCGACAAACTCTTGCCAAGGATGAATACCCGAAGAGTTCTCCGAGGTTACAGACATGTCGTCGTCGCTTTTATCAGACTCGTTTTCATCAACAGATCCAAAAATATCCTCTTGGTCAGTAACGTCAGACATAGCGTCTTCATCCGAATCTTCGTGTGAATGCGCAGACCTTTTATGTCGCAACATATTATCGCGTCTTCCGAAACTTTTCAAACAAATATCACACTGGTGCATCGCAACAAAATCCTTAAGCGCTAATGAGGAGGAGTGAGTGAAACATTCAGCTTTATACCTGCCCGATGGTAACGATGTTTTCGGACTTTTCTGAAGTTTGTCTCGGCGTTTTCTGTCTCGATGGTGCCACCTTTCTAGGTTTTTTGTTGCCCTTATTACCGATAACACCCGCACTGAGCACTTTGCCTTTTCGTTTATTGCTGGCTTTTTTCATTCTTTGTAATTCCAAGTCAATCCAAGTCCCTTTAGGTTTCGACTGACGGTCAAGCATGCTTTTGGCGATAGCTGTCGTCTGTTCAGCCGGGAGAACCATCCGTATATACATTTTCGAGAGAGGCTCATGTCTGTTTCGAGAGGCACTGCTTTTCAATTTTCTCCTCATTTTATATTTTCGTGTATCCAATAGATCCATTTTTTTCCACTAATGTACGACTTGACTACTTGTCATCCGAACACTCACTGAGGTTGAAAACTTCATGACACTTGATTTTATAGTAGCATCATTAACCGCGCGGGTTTGTACCAAGTCTTTTCTTCAAATGCAGCAAAAATGTTTTCCGATCCTGAAACGTTTACAGGAGTCACAGCTGGTACCAGTGTATTGTTGACGGTGTTAATAATACTAGTGTTTAAACGGAAAATAAAAAAAAAATAATTAGGTAATGCCACGTTTCTCCTGAATAGTACGGTTTCAACAAGAACAGGAGATGACATTGAAAATGTGGCAGTTGATGAGGATGTAGCTGTTGTCACAATTAATAAGGAACAAAACGTAGTTGCAGCTGTTGCATCAGATGAAGTCACTGCTGTTGTTGAAACTGAAACAGAATCAATAAGTCAAATAACAAGGTAAAAAAAATGAGTTAATACCATATATATCATTTGAAATCAGTTCATCATCATTCAATTAACATATCAATAGTAACTAGATTTAATAATTGCTGGATACTGATTCATCTAGGTGTTGTGTTTATCAGTTGTACTTTGTCTACCAATGTCTATAAAATGTTTGTGTACCAATATCTATAAAGTTATTTGATATATTATGTATTGAATGAACAGGATCACAAAACGAAATAATAAATAGAATAGCAGACTGATAAAGCTGATATTTAATCTAAATGTCTAACAACATATCTGATATTAAATCTACATCATTTGATTTCAAATCAGTTTATCAAAGGTAATATTTAATATTATTGTCTGTGTCTTGGTACTTATAGAACTGGTGTTGTGTTTATCAGTGAAATTCTACTGTGTATTACAATATCATATCATTTCATGATTTTTTTAAATCATTAATTATGAAAATGTAGCAAAATTACCTTATTTTTTAGTTCTGTGATGTTCTTTTTTATGCTGCTTAATAGCTGTAAAATAATTCAATACTGTAAAACATTGATACAATTTATTAATGTGTGGCATGCATGTTGTAAAATTATATACTATATCACATAAAATAACATTTTTTTAAATCATTACAGACTAATACATGTAGAATAACTTTGTTGTGTAAAAATATAGAAAATGGTGGTTTGTATTATTGTACATGCTATAATTAAATGTCATCAATTCTTCTAGTAACATTAAGGCCTATATTTTATAACACAATATGGTTGTTACATTCCAATAAATAACCTTTTAAACACATTCCAAAAAGTGAACTTGTGAAAACACTTACTACTGCTGTTCCATTTTGTTTATGGTAGACTGGACCCTCACAGTTTGGTCATCGATTTGCTCGACAATGATGTATGGTTCAGACACCTACAAAATACGTATTAATTTTAACCTGTTTTATTACCAGTGTTGTGTCTACTTTTAATGTTGTTTTTGATATGTTGAAAGCTCTCCTCTTTGTTGTGTATATCCCAAATGTATATAAAAAAATAAGAAATGTAAAGCCTCATGTGTACACCTAATATTCTTTTCATGATAATCACTGGAAATGGGGAGCATTTACGTTAAACACAAAACTTGTTGTATTATTTTGTTCCTATTGATAGTTGTTTTTTTTCATTAGTGTTATTTCTGTTGTTATACATATGCATAGTTACAGTGTTAGTTCCAACTTGCTCTTGATTTAATCTTGTATTCATGTATGATCCATTTTTTTTTAACTGAAAACTAATTTTGAACTTCTATTTTCAATATAACATGTTGTTACATACCGGATAGACATTTCGGGTTTTGTTCTTCTGGATACTGCAATAGAATCACATTTCATATATTTTATATTTGTGGATGTAAAAATAATTATCATAGGAATTTTTACTTATGATAACCTTATTTTATACGGTTTCATATCTATTCTGTTTTTAATATAATCTCATATACTACCTCATATATTTTGTATGTCGTATATATTCTACCTCATAAATCCCATCATATATTTTTTGCATGTCAACATTTTACCTCATAGCATTGTCATGTTCATTTTACATCCTTTACCAATGTAAATATTTTTTCATTAATTCTAAAATCAATCACATCCATTTTTGTCAATTTTCTATCAATAACATTATTATTTGGTATAACAGGGTATTTTTTAAAACAAAAGTTTATTGTCATGTTAATGTTTGTTGACTGTTTTTAAGTTTGATTTAAGTTGTTGTATTTAAAAAGATGTTATATTTCCTAAAGGTATCATCCTTAATAAAAATATTTAAAAAACCCACCTCTCCTTTTCCCTTTGAGTTTCCATATATTGTTGGATCCCCAATAATTGGGATCTCATGGTTTCTAACTGAAAAACAAGAGCAATAAACATTAAGAATCTGGTTGTGGTTTATGTGAAACAATTTCCTACTTGTAAATTTAAATTGATCAATGTGTGTGTATTTGAATGCATTATGGCTTAATTCTGTCTTGACATAACAAATTGGGTTTTCAAATGTCGCACATGAAGTGAAATAAAAATAACTTGAAATTGTTAAATAATTCAGTAAAGCAAATTATAATCACAAAGTCGGTTCAATAACAGCAAAATCAACTTACTTGTTCAATTATTGTTCCTTGCTGTTGTAAAACCAATCTCTCTTTCTAAGGCAGCATTCTGAAAAATTACAATAAAAAGCTTACAACTTAAAGAGGCAAACCACCAAATACCAGATCGGTAAAAAAAAAAGATAAACATGTCAAAATTCCCACAAATTTAATATCGTCATATTAAGTATACTAGAACTAGCTTACTGAGTAATTGCCTTTCCTAAAAAAATAAATTAAAAAAAAGAAAAAATAACGTAAACGATATTTTAATTCTAATATAATAAAGAAGTTGATAAATCGTAAAAAACAACAAAAAAACACACCTTGTGGCAAAGCACGCTGTTTTCTACCTGGCACTTTAAAAGTTGTGTTAACACAATGCTGAAATGTTGGTTAGCCATCCTCACTTAACAAAGGTTAAATGTAGACTGATGAAAATATATAGGTTAAAAATCATAAATGTGAGACATCCAGTAACCATAACACAATTTTATTTTTCAATTAAAAAAGGGTTATCATAGTGACTTTTCAAAATGATGGTATCTTAAAATGTAATACTTTCATATCTAACGAAGATGTTTAATTCTCATGGTAATGTAATGTTTAAATTATACCATATAATGTTTAACTTATACAATTTTATTTGATGATAAAATAACGCTTTTCATAAACAGTAATATAATTTACATATATTTCTGATTTGGAACTCAGATTAGTAATGATACATGACCCACAATTATTATGAATGTCAGTATCGCTATTTCATAAATTAATTTTATAATACAAGTCGTTTCCGAAAACGTGTGAAATATCACATAATATTTAAATTATTTTAATTGTAGGTCGAATATACTTTTAAAAGTATGTCATGTCTAACACGCACTTGTATAACCAAAACAAGTTTAGTTTGAGCTGTATTTATTAAGTAAATACAAACCTTTTAAAACATATGTAAGCACATATACAAAACACAATAATGCACACATATTAATAGGTATGACTAAGCATTTCATTAAAAACAAAATTGAAAAACTGAAAGCTTATATAATGTTTCTCTTCTTATGGGTAAGTAAAGTGAAAAATAATGCTCTAAAAACAAGACACATGTACTCGTTTGTAAAAGTTATTTCCCATACACCAAATATTGTGTTTATACTGACACCGCGTAGTACTGACGGTAGATCAAACTCGACATCAATGAAGCCAAAACATAAACAACCGTTTCATTTATAAAAAAACAATGACTAAACCATATCATATCACCCGTAACGGCTCTCGACAAAAGTACGCCCCCCCCCCCCATCTTCATATGACACACTAAACCGAGAACCCATAGTTCACAGGTACATCACTCTTGTATACACCTATGTACTCCATTGTACGAGTTATTTCCCATAGACCATGTATTGTGTTTATACGATAGCAAAAAGCAAAGATCGCTCCCCATCAAAAGGAGCCAAATCTTTATTTTATAAAGATCGCTCCACCTATTTTTATACTACTAATATCTAGCCAAGATAAAAAGGCATGCTTAACGAGAACAAAATTTGCTGATGATAGTGTACAGTATTCGCATATAGATACATGTATGCGGAAATGAACTCCCTGTTAAAATAAAAACAACTGATGATTTTAGACCTATATCAAGTCTGTATTAAAATAAATCAAAACGGAGGCAATATGGTATGTGAAAACTAAGTGAACCTAAACCGACCGAGTTTCTGGCATTCTCTTTTAAGCATCCACAAGAAACCATTTAAAGCATCAAAAGGTGCCGTAAAACAGCTATATAGTTGTCCGGCATAATATAATATATTTTATATTATATACTATAAATATGTCGCTTCGAAAGAAACAGCCTGAGAGATAAATTAAACAATCAATTGTAGCAAAAATGAAACCTTCCAGAGGTTAACACAAACTACCTGTAATCTTTCTTGAGTTTGTGTAAATAGAATGACATTCAACAATATAAGTCGTGTGACTTCATTTTTTGATTTGCAATAGGAGCGTATTTAAAATTAAAGTAGAACGGATTGGATTACAGAAACACTTCATCAGTCTGTCTGTCCGTCTGGCTGTAACATTTCGTGTCCGTGCTATAACTTACTTATGCATTGATGGATTACCATATTGCTTGGTACAAATGTTGTCCTCATTGAGACGATGAGCAGTGACATTGACCAGGATCCATAACTCAAAGATCAAAGTCGCACGAGATATTTAAATGTCAGAGTACACATACTCGTGTCCGCGCTATAAACTCTTCCTACATATATCAAGTTTGGTCACAGTATGTCAGCCTTAACTAAAACAGTAATCTATTTTTAGTAACAGTGACAACGACCCTAGGGGGCCAAATGCATCCATTAAAGCTCTGCATAAACTTGTCCTATATACCAAGTTTGGTCACACTATGTCAACCCTTACTGGAGTTATTCAGTACTTACCATATTTCTATTTTGACCTTGACCTAGACCATAACTCTCGGGGCCAAAAACACAATCTCAGGAAAGGTCTCTATAAACTCTTCCTATATACCAAATTTGGTACCAATTAGAAGACCCTTACTTACGTTATTCAAAACCAACCCTTTTTCTATTAATAGTAACCTTGACCTTGATCATAGGGGCCTCAAACGCATTCCCATAAAAGGTCTCCATAAACTCTTTGCATATACCAAGTTTGGTCTCTGTATGTCAAACCTAACTAAAATTATTCGATACATAAGGTGACTTTGACGCTGCTCTAACACCAGCCCGCCCGAACAATGACACAGGTCATTCAAATATCTTGTTTTCCCTTTATGAAAATGTGGTTAGGAATATAAAAATGTGCCTTTCAAAAGAAATCAAAAGAAGAGTTAAAAAGAAAAAAAAACATTCAAGGGCAATAATTTGTATTTAGGGTTAACATGAAGTTATGTTCCTTAGTGTAAGATGGTCGTCAATAATTCTGCGAAGTATTAAGTGCATTGAAAGAAGGTATAGAAGTGTTTTTTTATTAAAATCCCAACTTGCCCTAAAACTTTAACTTGCCTTAAAACTTTAACCTAAGTCAATCAGGGGCCATAACTTGTATTAAGGATAATGTAAATGAAGGGTATAGAAGTTATCAATAAATATATCAACCTGCCCTAAAATTTTAACCTAAGTTCCATAGTCAATCAGGGGCCATTGTGTGAATAAAATCTGATTTGGAGTTATCTTACCTAATTATGTGATGGCACTGAACAACTGTGTAAAGTATTAAGTCAATTGAATGAAGGGTATTGGACTTATTAGTGAAAATCCCAACTTGTTCTAAAACTTTAACCTGTCCTAAACCTTTAACCTAAGTCAATCAGGGGCTATAACTTGTATTGAGGATAATACAGAGTTATGTAACCTCATTGTGTGATGGTCCTGAACAAATGTGTCAAGTATTAAGTTAAATGAACGAATGGTAGAGAAGTTATTAATAAATATCCCAACCTGCCCTAAAACATTAACCTAAGTTTGATAGTCAATCAGGGGCCATAACTTGTATAAAGGAGTTATCTATTCCCATTATATAATGGCCCTGAACAACTGTGTGAGGTATTAAGTCAATTGAATGAAGGGTATTGGACTTATAAGTGAAAATCCCAACTTGCCCTAAAACTTGAACCGGACACCGACACCAGAACGAATAGTATAGCCCACCTTATTCTTAAAATAGTCGAGCTAAAAAAACACAAATGTGATAATATATTTATAACATGTGTTTTCTCTTCAAAAACTGTGAAACAAGGTTATGATATCACCACAAAATATATGTATCACTTTATCGAAAATACTTAAGGCTTGCTATTTCATCGATGTTATGAATCAAGACTCATTTTCCTTTTTTTAGCCAAAATAACCTTGACATTGATCTTACCTACACTACACACAATATGTATATATAACTTTAACGAATACTCTTTTATTATGTTCAAATATTCAAGAATATTTTAGGTTACTGATCATACAACTTGTATTTCTATATTCTTGACCAGTGGTTGTGTACAATTTTGATCAGATTCAACATACCGGACAGGTTGCGAGAAAAACAAATTGCCTTGTGTTGACTTGATGCAGTGTCAGCTAAAGCATTGAGGTAGGTTGTTTCGTTAAGAATCAATTGGTCCTTTCACACTTGCAATGACAAGTTTTTCATTTTCAAACTTTCCTCTAGCGTTTATAGGGAAGAGCACTGTGAGGAAGAAGTGAAGTGCAGGATCGTCACCGATTGCTTTTAGTTCAGGTATTGTGATGAGGAGTAACTCAACTGTTGAAGATCAAGTTGTAACAGTTTCCGCATTTCATACCTACTGCTGCGTTTGATAACAACCCCAGCTGTGCAAAAGTAGGCCACTTGTGTAAGGGACTGGCTCTAGCATAGAGGACATTTGTCAAGGTCCATTTACTTGTTGCCACACTCTAAAAAGATATGAAAGGAGTTTGTTATGATATCATGATAAGTGAATGTAGCACTGAAGACCTGATAACATGAAACATGAGAAATAAAATAACTCTAAACATTAAACTGAGGTGAATTTGTTTGGTTTCAAGGTTGATTTCATAAGCTTTATTCGAAATGTGAATTGACAGGTAATTTGCAATTTGATGTCAATTCTGAATCAGGTTTTTCAAATCAAACATTGATGCATGAATTGCAGAATAATAATTAAGATTAAGTATTTATATAAAAGTAATGATTTCATTCCTTTATTCAGCTATTGAGTTAAGCAATTTTGTTAGAAAAAGTGAAAAAAATGCTATTAATTTTTAGGAAGGCTTCATAAATATAAATATACATTTTATTGAGACAGAATCCTGTAAAACATGTTTATTATTTTAAACTAATGCACCAGTCAATTGTTACCACGGCCCCCAAGGTCCGGGGGTATACCAGGGATAGCCGGGGAAATGGACCATGTTTTTAACTTTCAGGTGGCCCTGCATTGCCGGGTGAATGGGATGGTTGTGTCTCGCTTTAATTATAGCGGGGAATGGGCCTTACCTAGGGTCCCTGGGGTGCAGGGCATTTGGCGAGATTAAACCAACTGTTCATCCCCGCAGGACGTGATTTTAGCCAAGATTGGCTGGACCTATGGTCAGGGTCCTCGCTATTCCCCTGACAGGGGGGGGGGGGGGGGCGTGGTTTCAATTGACTGATACATAAGTCTAAAATAATAACTGGTACATAATGAAAACGATGCAAAAATTTAATGACTACGAACAAATCACCTTAAACTCGTTACATACAGACTGACTAGTCCAAATAATTGTACGTTGACGGATTTTTTTTAGATTTTTGATATGGCAAATCCTTCACGTACAAATTGTTTAGTATCAAAAGTGGGTAGTTGTTCCGATCAGGATTCCGGGTTAAAGCATATAGCGTCTATGAAATATCATAAAAACAAGAAATATTACCAGATAATGTTATTTTATATTAGTTCCGTACACAAAAAATAAATATCCAACTTATGAGTTTGACGGCTTTTCTTCATTTCATTCTGTCAAAACATAACGATATACATGAAGGGCACCTGCAAGGCTTCAGGGCACAGTTTTAAATCGCTCGGAACAGTTCGGCCATGGCCGAGTTGTTACGAGTGTATAACGAGGTCTATCTCGAAGCTTTGTCGGAGGAGGCCGAGTTATTACGATTGTATCTAGTTGTTCCCCTTCGCATAATTGTTTTCTGTGTCAGTCAACTTTCGTTTTATTGGAAAGGTAAACAACTTGTTTTAATGCATTAAATGCTTGTTTAGTGCAAAATAGCATTTCACTTACATGGTAAAATATGAATATAACTCTTTATGATCAATTTCAACTATAAAATACTTCAATTAAAACAATTTCAATATTTTTAAAACACCCCCGTTTAGACGTTAGGGATTGGAAGAATCCCGTTTAACACGTCTAATATTTTAGACTAACAGACTGACATGCAAACTTTGCGCATGCATTACAAAGAAGGGCTTGAAATATCATCCCTACCACTGTGACTCATTCAGTTAGACGCGTTAATGTCCAAATCGAACGTTTTTGTTGCGGTATTTCACTTCGAATCAGCCTCTCGCAATTTTGACATTGACCGCACACTCGCCTATATCTGAAATGCAAGAAGCGTTTTCATTGGACGGCTATCATTCCTGGTTTTAATGACACAATTTGAAAAAGCCTTCAAATGTTGTCCAAAATGAAAGTAGGAAAACCGCAAAAAAAACCGTGCTACTGTTTAAATCGAAAGACACGAAACCTGCTTTTAAAATGATAAATATAAAATAACAATAGTTTTTCAGTTCACTACGTAAAAAGAAAATGAAAATACCTTTCCCCAACCGCCAGCGTGTTGACCTCGATATCCCTAGTCTACTGGACGCTTGCATCTGACCCGTACATGTCATAACCGGGTAATCAGATAATAGACTGGTTCACCGATTTTCTAAGATTATTGTAAGATACATTCTGCGCATTCGTGGTTTATTCTTTTATGTAAAAATATTTAAATAAAACAGAGAAGTTTTCTCAACAACTGTGCATTTATGATATTTTTTCTCTAAAAGAGTTATTAAAAAAAATCTCTGGTTTTAATTTGCCTTATATTTTCAAAGCTTCACATATTAGAAGATTACCAATCTTCTATTGCAAAATCGAACAGGAACCAGTCTAATGGCGAACTGCTTCAGAATTATCCGAGAGCGGACGGTAAGAAACGGCGCATGCGCGATCAAAACAATGAAAACGCCGCATGCGCAAGCCCATTGCACCAGAGACACTTCTAAAACAATCAATATATGCGCCGGGCGCCGATGCGCCCGCGCAATAATTACTATAGAATTGAGTTCCATTACCTTCTTTATGAAGATCAAAAGATAGTACGCGAAAAGGCGAATTGTCGGAAACTGTTTTCCGTCGGAAACGGCTTCTCAACAAGAAGTCCCTTCAGCGCTTTGATTTTTAAAATTAAAAACACTTATATAACACGTGCAACAACATTTGAAAAACATTTTTAGTCATTGGAAGCCGACCATTTTTTGAACAATGATCATAAAATGTCCTTTAGAGACCCACTGAGGATACATTCAAAATAGTGAAAGATACATGAACCACGATTATAAACGCTTAGCATTAGGATAGAATTTATATTTATTGTGTGCTAGCTAAAGTCGTAAGCATCGGTGGTTCAGTGGTAGAATGCTCGCCTGCCACGCGGGCGGCCCGGGTTCGATTCCCGGCCGATGCACATTTTTTCTCTATCAAATTTAACAATTATGTCTGTTTTATGACTTTATCAGAATTTAATTAATTTGCAAGCTCCAAATAACAAAATGTTATTTTTTTTAGTTAAGGTTTTACTAAAAGCAATGGATTTGGTAAGTGAAAATTAAAAAGGCCAAAAATCATGGTAGTGTTGTCATTATTTTGAAAGACTACTGAACATAGTGTACAGATTTGTTTCGCATTTTAATGTTTCGTATAACAGTTTAGGATACTTTTGAATCTTGTCAAATCTCATTTTATGTTTATAACAATTCAATATATTAATCTATAATCAATATATATATATATTGATGAGGTACATGTTTAAGCTGCACTCTCACAGATGGACAACTTTTTTTGTCATGGAACGAGCCAATCTATGTGAAAATGCATGAAAACCATTCATTTAAGACTGCTGACAAAAATAAGTCACAGAGTTTTCTTTTTCAGTTCAAAAATTGCTGTTTTATGCATTTTTCTTAAACCACTAGTAACGCTTTAAGCTATAAAAGCTTAGTTTTCGAACTGAAATACGAAAATCTGCGATCTTATCTTTTGTAAACAGTCTTAAAATTATCACTGGTTTGCAGATATTTACGCAAAAATGTGCTCATTCGAAGACAACATTAAAAAAGTTGTAAATACCGCAAATCCGTGTGAGAGTGCAGCTTTAAAGTATGTGTAAAATATATTTATGGCGCATGAACTGATTTATTATGGCTAGATGGACTAATATGAGCTTCGGTCATCAAGTCCACTGTGATCAGTTGCAAGTATATTGCATGCATTTACCCACGAACTCACAAAACAAAGAATCAAATACTTTTATAGTATGAATAGCTATTGATAATAATTATCCCACATATTTTGCGAACTATTAAACCTTTTATGGAAGCCAATAACGGATTTTAGTTTCATCATGCCATTGGCCGTAATGTTACAGTAAATTTCGATGCCAGATGATCCCATACCATTTTGGTATTTGAAAGGGTACTTTTTAATGATTACAAATATGTTAAATACATGACTTGAAATCAATATTAAAAAAAATGCTACTGTTTGTGTTGTTGTTGTTTTTCAGCTGACATCGTACCTGCAATCACGAAACTTACAATAATACTTGTGGGGGAAACGAATTACTTGATACTTTTTCAGTCTATTTTTTTTTTATTTTTACCTGTTCTTTCCTTACTCATTCAGCTGGAACCAAAATGCTAGGATACCTACATGTTTGTTGTAAAGGCGGCAAAACGGTTTAAAGCTGCACTCTCACAGATTTAACGTTTAGACAACTTTTTTTGTCTTGGAACGAGTCAACTTATGCAAAAAAAGTATGTTAACCAGTCATATAAGACTGCTGACAAAACATTAGATTGCAGATTTTTATGCTTATGTTAAAAAATTGCTGTTTTATGCATTTTTCTTAACCCGTTTTAACCATAAAACATACATTTTGGAACGGAAATATGAAAATCTGCGATCTGATCTTTTGTCAGCAGTCTTTATATCTTTGGTTTGCAGATATTTACGCAAAATAATTTGCTCAATTCAAGAAAAAATATATAAAAAGTTGTAAAAACGGTAAATCTGTGCAGCTTTAAGGTCCAAGACGCTTAGATACGTACATGTACGCTCGTGGTTCGTGCAAAATGAATTCAAACAGTCCGTTTCCTTGTGCATTTAAATAGATAAATAAATAAAATAAAAGCGCTTAAAATTAATAAAGTTTTACGCCAAAGTGTGACTAACTGCGAAAAGCAACGCAGTGATCTGTAACTATGCAATTTGTATATAGTGCAAAGGGAAGAAACCGCTGCGTCGAAATTGATGCCAATGGTGTACCGATGCAAGCCGGAAAATACACGTTTTGTTAATTTGCATTGTTTACGTTTAGCGCTTGCTGAACCTAATTTTTGGGAGCCGAGACAATCGGTTGAAATCTTATCAATAAATATGGCGTAAGTATATATCTAGTTAACCATATGTGATATTTGAACATTTAAGAGGTTCTTAGAATGTATATTTTTCTACATTTATCAGAATATGTTCGGAATATCAGCCCTGTTATAAAGCCGGTAAAACCGGAAGTCGTTTTGAAACTAGTTTTACACTAGTTTTTCGTGTTGTTGTTTATTTGTAGCGTCGAATGACCTTATTAAGAATGACTTTTCAATGCATTTTAAACTTTGATTAATAAACATGAGTTTGATACTCTTATTTTCTTCCAAAATCTTTAACTTAGCATTTTTTTTTATAATTTTCTTCTGATATATCGTGTAAAAAATGACAAGATCATAGAAATTTAAATAGGAATTTACTTAATTATGGTTTCCATAACTTAAATGTTGATATTTATTTTTTTGATGTTTACTACACATTCGACATATCCTAAAAGGTTGTACAACAATTTACTGTATGATTTAAGTACTCCAAACTTCTCTGACTTTCTTGTGCTGTTTTCTAATGGTGTCTATTATTAATGACAAAGACCGCACATTGTGTCAGGGTGAGGATGGCAGATTTGAAGAAATGAAAAGATACAATGAGATCTGATGCTTTTCTTTGAACACTCTACAGACACCAACTTTCCTGGCATTGTAGTCCATATTAACAGCCGCTTCAGAGTCTTTGACGGTTTTTTATTTGGCCACTCTGCGCGTCCATAACCCACTTGTTGTTTTCCTAGCCAAGAATGACAGATCCCAGCCCTAAGTATATTGAGCAGAAAGATAACAGGCACCTGCTAGATGGTTTCAAAATGGCGATGCTTTATTGACAGAAGGCAATCTAAATTAAACTTATTATTTGGGTTTCATCAAACACTTAAGTGTATGTTGGCTGAAATAATTAAAGTGTGACTTTCGTGTTTTAATTTAACGGTGAAGTATTAACCCTTTACTTCATGTAAAGCTAAGCCATTTCAGGCTGCCAGTGTATGGCTTATCAGTTCATATCAGTAGCCCTACTTCATAGGAGATTATTGATATTATTGGAATTTTAACCCTCATGTATTACAAACCTATTTTCTTAGTATTTCTTTTGGTTTAATCAATAAGTCATCAATGTAAAGTTTATAGAGAATTAAATTTCCAATCCAGTCATATAAATTTTATTTTGTTATCTAAATTATTTACGCATGATATTCATAAGTAAACAGAAAAATATGTCAAATTTGATGAAAATTAATGTTTATTGCACTTTTATTTATCAAACATAACACAAAATATTATATAAACAACATATTTTTATAATTCATTTAATGCAACCTGAATTGAAACAAAGATGGACAGAATTAAAAAATAATTCACAACAAAGAAGCATGGTATATTTATATATATGAAACAGAAGAAAAAAAAAGTTGATCAACAGTCACAGTACGTATAACTTTCGGTTATTAAACAATACAATGAACAAATAAAGTTATTATTCAACTACTAAATGAGGCCTGCATGTTGTTGTTTATATCGTTTATTGCATGTCCAGGTATTGTCATTTGGGTTTGATTTTAAAAATCCTCATTTCTCGTATCCCTGTGTGCGTGACGCCGAGGTCCGAATTCGCCATCTCGACGTCGTACTTAAACTAATTTTAATCGAAGCCAGAATGTTCCGATTTGTCAGACAAACACTGAAATATAAATGACATTATTCAGGAATGTTGTTTTAAACTGAAGTTAAAAAGGGCAGAAATTAGATCTACATTGCATTCTTGTGTATTCGAAAACACGTGTTTCAACAGCTGATCGATGTTAAATTGGGTCATGTCAAAGTTTAACAATAGGGATAGTCATTATTTTATAACACATTTGTACTTACTTTCAATTTGTAGAAGCAGATGCGCATTTTTATGACCGGATTAGCGAAACAGAAGTGACACATATGTCCCATATAATGATTTATGGCCTTTGTTTATACAAGCCAGATGATTTTTTGTTTATCCGACATTTTGACACGTTTTCGAACCATGACCTGTGACGTCAGGCGCGTGATCAATAAAACATAGTTGTATTATTGGTAGTTAATTATAACTTGCAGTATTGTGTAAATTTCCACGAGGAAAACAAGAAAGGAATGCCCACAAACCTGCGCAGTCAACGTTTTACGCATCTTTGATACCAGTGACCTTATTTCGTGATTTTCCGAAATTCTTTAAATAGTAACATAGTGTTTTTTTTAGTGCATTGTATTTATCGATGTTTATACTTCATGAATATGAATTTATAGCGAATAAACAAGCATCAGGTATGAAAATAAATGCCCCTACATTACGAATACGTAGGATTACGTATCTATGAAGCTATGGATAAAACGTTAAGATCCGTATCTATGAAGCTATGGATAGATAAGTAAAATTGCGTATCTATGAAGTAAAGGGTTAAGTATTGTGGAGTAATAGTTGAAGAATATATTTTACATTGGTACTGCTCAGTTGACTTGTGGCGTAAGGCAAACAAAATGAATATCCAAATGTTGAAAAAGTTCCCTAAAGGTGCATTATTGTGGCTACTGGCATTGTAGAAGTTTCACATACATTACACTTAACAAGTTAGACCCACTTTCTGTTTCCCTCTGGAGACTTTCGCCATCGCGGCCAACACATTGTATTTATTGACTGTCCACGTTCTGCGGAGTTTGAAATTAAGGCCCTGGGAGGGTGATCAGTTGACTGAAGAATTACGAACGCGGTGTTCTTCGGAGGGGTTAACTCTGCAGATACTTGATAAGACTCTACATGCATGATTAAGTTGTTTTTTTTATTCATTGAAAATTTCAACCAATTATGACAGCTCCTGTAAATTGCTATTATTCTTCATTGCACCTTTTGCATGAAGTGAGCTTACCACAAGAATGCAGTCATATTTCACTATTTGCACATGCATCTTGTAAATGTGTTTTGCGAATGACTGAATACATTGATTAACACATTCACCCGAAAAAGGCTAGGTTACTAATTACAATTTTTTGGAAAATGAGTAGGTCAAACACGCGTTTAAAGTTCACAGTGCATGGTTGACGGTCTTCTTGCCTCATTTTCTGTGGAAAATTCCCTAAGACGTCATAGCTATTTTTAACCACTAATAATAACTTGTATATTCTACATTGTATTGATCATGCACATGACGTAAGAGGTCATGGTTCAGAATCGTGTAAAATGTCGGCTGTTTTATGATGCAATGCAGTTAGTGGCAATTTATCAAAAATTCAATGTTTGCTATTAACAAGTCAAGACAATATTCAATTGGCATTTATAGACACAAATACAAATTTAACGCTGGTAAAAAAGCTTGTACAATTAACAATGTACATAAGCATAAAAACAAATAACTTCTGAACAAGAGTTATTTCTTGCTTATCTGATTAGACACAGAGTTCCGCCGAGAAATCTTAAAATCGGACGATTTTCAACGCCATCGTTCATATTAAACTGGGCGGTAAACCAGCCACTCGGAGGAACTTGTTGGGAATTTAGTGAGGGCATCAGTTTTACCCTCGGAGGAAGTCTGCGATCATCGACTTTATCCCTCAGAGAGAGTGAGGAAAGTGGGTCTAACTCGTTGAGAGTACTGTATTAGAGGAAACGCTTGTGTTAATAATGTCAGAGAAAGTATCATTGTCATTTTTTTTTACAAATGAATTTAATGTTTGCTGTTCGAGAAATAGCTTAACTGTAACCAGTCCACCATGTTTCTTCAAGCATTGTTGTCCAATCAAATGTCTGGATATAAAAATCAGCGCTTGCGATTGGATGACTTATAGACTGGCTATAGAAACGATGAAAGGTTTATTTGCAAGGAGTTGTCTTTCTTTCCCCGACATTTAAAATTGGATAGTGGAGAGAATAAAAAAGTTTGGAATTTCCAATTTTATTTTATTTTTGACGTCAAGTTTGTTTGAGTGGTGGGTTTGTTAAACGAACAATAACAAAACATTGGCCTTAGACTCTTATCAAGTGTCCGCAGAGTTTCACCAAGTTAAACCCTCTGAGAAACGTCATGTTCTTAATTCTTTGGTTGACTGGTATCCCTCCGAGGGCCTTAAATTCAAACTTGAGGAATGTTGACACAGACTTCCCGAAAGTTGAAAAAAGTGGCAGACAAGACATAAAAATCTGTCAGACCCAAACGAAAAGAACAAAAATGAAGTAATAACATTGCTTTATTCATCAATAGCAGCTTATTTCTAAATAAAGGCTTTATTGTATTTTTCTTCATCATCAGTCTGTCAAAATTCAAAAGTTCATATGGATATTCGAAACACTCCTCATCAATATCGGGGTTAAAGTCCTGTTAGCACGGAGAGTGTTAAATCTCCATTTCAAGAGCCTGATGTAAGGACTTTCAAACACACATTATTTACAGAATCCTGTTTTATCTCAGTATCAGACACAGGTAAAAGTTCTGTGGAGAGGTCTTTTATATCCTGCTGGAATCCCTGCTCCGAAACGCTAGAGACTTTTTCATCGTTGGACAGGGTGACAACAACCTGTGATGGCAATGGTGTAGTCTGTTCGATTATACTGTATGCGCAGGCACATCTAGACTCTGCCTAAAAGTACAAAATTTATCATGGTCAGTGGATGTACTGTAAATGACTGGGTATAAGACACACTTTTTTCCCTCATATTTCGATGTAAAAACATGCCTGCGTCTAATAACCAGTAATAAGCTTTTGAACTTTTTTTCTGAGGTTGATTTCAGGCCGAGAGTTTGTTTAGATTTATGTAGAGAGGGATGTTACTCGCGTCAAATCGATCGAGTATATACGGGTTTAAACGGCAGTTGAAGATAGGATACGGTATATCGTAAGACGTTTATAATTTAAAAAAAATATTGGACAATTAATATTATTCAATATTATTTTGAATAAAACAATAATTAAACATGCATATAAAAAAGCAAGGTTGGGCACTGTCAAAATATTTTTGTCAGTTGTACAATAAGGTGTGAAAAATTTGCACTGCCTTAAGACCTGTTTAACATACCAATAGTCAATACTACAAACTGATGCGATAATGGTCTTGTTTTTTTCGTACAATATAAGGTTTTTCAACTTTTTGCATAACTTCGATTTTCATTCTCGACAGGATATCATTTACGATATACTGTCAGAAAGAAATCTTACAAATAGTCATAACAGGTACTTTTCAGTGCCATCCAGAAACAAATTGTCACACTAAGTGCCTATCCTAACATGAAACGTATAAAAATGAAACACATTTTGCATTATCATTGTATGGTTTTAAAGATAACCATCATACTATTGCTGTACTGTTATTTTTGTATATATGAACTGAATAAAATATGTTTAAACTAAAGATAACCATCGCCAATTTTATGAAAAAAATAATTTTTGTCACTGTCAACAAACATGGTGGCCAAGATTGGCAGACGATTTTGGCATTTTTTCTATGCATCCTTTAACCCAAAACATAGATTAAAAGTTTTTCCTCAGATTGTTCACGTTTTTTTTTGCCTGCGTCTAATACTATTATCTTATACCCAGTCATTTATGGTACAAATAAACTATTATCAACATTTTTTTCACAAATAAAATGCCTTTCTGGCCTTCAAAACATGCCAAATATTACATTACAGTGGTGAATTTAGATGACACTTTGATAGCTTATTATGGATTTTTTTTTTTACAGAATAAACTTTTTTTAAATTTATGAAAGTAAAGCTATTTTTTAAAGATAGAAGTAACAATTGCCTACCAACAATGTGTCCATAGCTTTATGTGGATGGAATGTTATATTTCTGGAGGTTTGAGTTTCATCATCGTCATCGCAGGTTGCTCGCTTTTCTGAATCTAAATCTGAATCTGAATGATACATGGTAGAGTCCAATACTGGCTATAGCACCTCGGGGAAGGAGTGCGCTTAATCACTTTTTGTTAATGACGATTTTAGAGTCCACTGAAAGTGTACTATAATGTCACTTAATTTGTTCCAGTCAATAGCTGTTTTTACAAAGAATGAGTTTTTATAAAGTTTTAGCATGAATAGCCACAAAAGACTTGGTGTTGTTGTTCACAGAGTTTTCAACAATGTTTGAATTGACTTAGTTTTCAAATTTTTTAGCCCTTATAGTTCTTTTAGGTCTTTGAGTTTTAAGGATTGGTCAATGTCAATGGCTGATATGTGCCCTTCCACCACCTTGTACAGGAAGATCAATCTCAGGTGTCTGCGTCTCTCCTGGAGGCTCCGTAAGTGAAGGTTTTGCAAGATTTCGGAGACGCAGCCTTCTTGTCTTGATTTGGAGTCGCCTGTGATGAATCGAGCCCCTATGCGTTGTATCAACTTGTATGTCTTTGTCGATAACGAGTCATTTCCTATTTCTTTGCAATTTCACAAAAGAATTCTTTCATGACATTTCGTTTTATAATAATTTTACTTTCAGAGCATTCATCGATTGATAATATTCTCTTTATTTACCAAGTATTTGTAAAATGTTTGAGAAGCCATATTGGATGCGCAAATGACTGATAGTATGTAACATGCGTGACGATTGGTTATTTTACGGTCACTGTGCCGAATTTTTCAGACTTTGTTTACAATAAATATACATGCCAGCTAGTATGTGTATACACGAACAAATTTACCCAAGCAATGCAACTTTATCGTAGATGCAAGCTGGGCACCAACGCATGTGCCGTGAATAATTTCCGGTTGCGCATTGTCCATGTAGGCATATGCGTAACGAAATAAACAAAGATTGTAAATCGTGTGAACGGCTCTGTTGGACGGTACTTTGATTTCCATTTCACCTGTATCGTGATAGATATATTGTTTCTCTTAAGCACACATGTTGAATTGATGATGCAATAGCGGGATAATGCATTTTAGTCTTGAAAATTTCGGTGAAATAAGCGAGTAGTTGGTTTGTTGAGTAACATGTTATAGGAAATTCAGGTATGAAATTGCATGTTTTTTGTTAAAACTGTACATTTTCTTAAAGATTGACACAAACTCTACAAGGAAATTCCAAAAATGTAGAGTTTGGTTAAGATTTGATAAAGTTATGACCTCTTAAACAGGGTCATGTCGGCAAATATATAGAAATTCAGGGTCAAGTCGTCACCCTTGACAAAGATAATAGAATAAAAATAAAAAATAAATAAAAAAATTGCCAGTTATCACAAGTTACAGTTACCACATCATATTCTTACTAAAAAAAAACAGGCGGGGGCGTGGTGTGTCAAAACAAGGCAACGTGTCCCTGTGGTGTGTACCACGTTACGTATTGCGTCACAAATGCTACTTCGGAAGGCAACATTTTGCTTCGAATAAAGACTTTAAACAAAGATAACTTCACTATTTCTTCACCATTTTAAATGAAACATAGCACAGTTTACGCCTCTTACGGAGCCCTGCATGTATTTAACCAGAGTTTGATTGAGAGTTTAGTTTTTTAAAACACTTCTACAAACCTTTTCACAATACAGCCATCTGACGGAGCACTGTCTACACATTATTTTGTTAACAAAATGAAGGCGGGGCTCTTTAAACGGCATAGGCTGCCCTTTAATTCATTAAAAATAAAGTTGTAAAAGAAAAGTTTAATTTAAGTCTTCATTTTAAGCAAAATATTGCCTTCCAATGAAGCATGTATGTCGTAATTTATCACGTGGTATACCCACACTGTAGTATATATATATGAAGAAAAAAATCCTTCGCTCAAAAATAGTGCAAAGTTTCAGAGGTTTTGGGGACTGATTCATTCTAGTTTGATCCCTTATGAAATTGAACTACATGTACAGGCATGGGCATATATGTCTGTTGCACATTTGGTCATCTTTCTTAATGTCATTGTAAAAGAATAAAGGAGCACCATCTGCTTCTGGTACAGGTGTTCTGGGGCTCAATTTCAGGCTCAACCGCAGTCATACATGTATATTATAGATTTTAATATAACCAAATATAAACCGAACTTAAATGACATATATCTTGGAAGATGCAAAATTTAAAGTCGAGATTTTTTATGAATTAATATCGACTTAATATGGTAAGCGCCTGTCAACTCAACAGTCAACACCATGAATATATATATTGGTTTCAAGTGATTATCTGTACAAATCTTTATTCTTGGATATTTCATGGAGTGCTGTATTTTCTTGCAGAAGTCTGATGCAGAAGCCGAAGAGTGAGATGACCCCAGAGGAGTTGTCGCAGCGGGAACAGGAGGAGTTCAACACAGGACCCCTCTCAGTGCTCACCCAGTCAGTTAAAAACAACACACAGGTCCTCATAAACTGCAGGAACAACAAGAAACTGCTTGGCAGAGTGAAGGCCTTTGACAGGTTTGTATTAATATTTTGAACTCTGGACTTGATAATAATTCAGGCATCTGAAATATCTGTGTCAAGTCTGTAACTGATTATTTAACTACCAGTACAAGTAAATGATAATGAAAAGTCAGTGTGGACTGAACGCATCATGATAGAAAGGTTTATTTTTCGGAAAGGTAGTTTATAGTTTTGCAGAATTTGGGAAATTGTCTGACCCATCAGCTAATGCAGTCTGGTTTAATTTGAGTCGGTCAGATAAATCATAATCATATTATATATACATGTAAAGGGCAGATTAACTTACAAGGTTGGTCAGCATGTTTTTTTTTCATTTTAAGGATTATTGCATCAACTCAAATAAAACTTATTAGGCCAGAAATGGGCTGTTGTGCCACTCTTACAAGAGTTGTGGCCCTTGAATTAGTAAAAAAAAAATCACTGACTCACATGTTACATTGTATTGTAGCATCAAGAGTATTTTATCTACACTCATGAAACTTCATCTAGGGTTTTAGCTAGAAGTTATGGATGGGTATGGCACCCTACCGATTTTTGGAAGCACCCTTCTACTTTCATGGAAACCAGCATAGGCACCATGCTGCCTTAATAGAAATAAATGATTGAGAGTGTTAAATATTTCTTTGTTTGAATTGGAAGTTATAAATAGATTATAATTACATGAAAACTTTACATACTGGTGTCGGCAGTTAAAAACTTTTATGACTTCAAATAAACGTCATTCCTAACATTTGTTGTCCAATTTACAATGATCAAGTTCTTCACAGCCAGATTCTATGTGCCCTTTTTCTTGCTTGGCACCCTGTCCCTGTTCTGCAACACCCTGTCCTTTTTAAAACTGGCTAAAACCCTTCTTCATTGCCAATCATCGTTGCCAGCAGTTTTTTTTTATTCAGCGAGGATTGGGAAGGCTTTAAATTCTAAGTTGTAAAACTGGCAGCCAATCGCTATGTCTGTGTTTGCAATGTGTGTTTCAGAAACTGGAACCTAAGTTTGCCATGTGTTTCATGATTGTGACCTCAGTTGTTGTTATCAGAGTTTGCCATGTATGTTTCAGGCACTGTAACATGGTGTTGGAGAATGTGAAGGAGATGTGGACAGAGGTTCCTAAAACTGGGAAGGGTAAGAAAAAATCCAAGCCTGTCAACAAAGATCGCTTCATCTCCAAAATGTTCCTCCGAGGAGATTCTGTCATCCTTGTGCTCCGAAACCCACTCGCTACTGCAAAGTGAACACCTTGAGACAAGTTATTGAGTGAATAATCAAGAGTTTAAGACTTTTATTACTAATTGCAGAGAAGAAATTAAATGTGCTGCATAATTGAGAAAGAAAATATGGACACAGATGCAGATTTTGTGGATGTGTGATAAACGCTATCCGTGCCATCCCACACTTTATCTGCAGTTGTAAAAGTATTGTGGTGTTCAAGTGTACCAAAACAATTTTATCAAATTAACCGCTTAAAATGTGAATACGAACAGAAGTTGGTATTTTAATGTGGACAACTTTTTCATTACATCAATCATGGTAACTTACATCTCATTGCAACTTTTTCATGCATATTGCTTTCATTAGTAATCATGTTCACTTACTGTTAAACATTTTATTGTACTGTAAATACATGTAGAATTATTGTGACAATTATTGTTCTTAGTTATCATTTCACCTTAACACATAATGGCCCTGTTTCCATCTAGTATTGTCAGTGTTTTGCTCTATACTCGATCTCAAGTTATTTCTTATTAGACCCTTCCGCTTTTTACTTGCTTTCGGTTTTTACTTGAGGGAACTATGGGTTTACCCTGCAATATTGCAATAAATATGGGAGCTAGCTTCATAAAACTTTTACATGGTTTGAGGGCAACAAGTAGGTAATGTGGCTCTTAATTTTTGTTTTACAAAGAAGTCTGCTTTATAATGGCAATGAAACTTGTGTCAACCAGTAACAGTTTTTAACTTGATCTTGGCATTACTCATAAAAAAATAATGCTACAATGTAGGTTCACAAAACTTGGTATGAGATCAGACCGCAATACAAACATAAACATAATGTGCAGCATTCAATTTTTGGGTTGGTCAAAAATGTGTATGCCTTGTTATTGAAATATTGTGAATGTGAGTTTGTCTGGAAAAAAACTTGATCCTGATTACAATATCTTGAGAAGTATGCAATCTATGTGAGTAAGGTATTCGGTTTGAGAGCATCTGTTTGAGGACAATACTGCAAAAAATACACTTGAACTGGATCTTAGCACAACTAAAAAAAATGAAACTACGATCGTGTCATGAATGGATCAGTATGATGTCCCATCAATAACTTCTGAAGCCTTGGTCCAATTATCACCAAATTTGACAAGTTTGATAATCAGTTGAGTCATTGAAGAGTTAGCGCCCTTTCATTATAGCAACTATCTCGAATCGGTCTTGTCCTATCAATAACTTAAGAAGCCTTTGTCCAATCATCACCAAATTAGCTCAATATGTTTATGTGCATAATATCTCGGACAACTTCGAAAACCAGCTATGTGGTTTAAGGGCTTTTCCAGTAAAACATATAGCCTACAGGGGAGAAGGCAATTATTTTCTTAGTATATGGGTGGGTGACTTCGCTAGTTAAGACCTCGAAAGGGTAATTTACTTCTGTAGGGTGATGGTATAATTTAGAAGTGCATTACCCCGTGGGTTATATGTTTAAATGGAAAAGCCCACAGTCACTCCTGAGTAATGACACTTGACTTGGCTGAAAATTTACAGTTTTTCGGTCTCTGAATTTTGCTTAACATACAATCAATTATCACCAAACTTGGTGTCCTAAAGATAGGGCAGGTGTATTTGCGACAGCTTTTTTAAGAAACAGATTTAGAGATATAGTTGGTCGTGTCCGTGCTGTATCTTTGTCATGCATGATATGGATTTTGAACTAAATTGCACATGTGATCAATATATATATCGACCACGTGTCGCATGCAAGACCAACGCCCCTACATCTTACTTCATCATTCCCCTCCATTTGAGGTTAACCAACTGGGGTATTGCAAATGATTGTAGTTTACGTTTGCTCTTACGGAATGTAGACGTATTAGTAATTGCATAATCCATTAAACTGGATACACCGGGGATGAGCAAAAATGTCACGTGACCATAAATGCAAACGCCAGTAGTATTTTGGCTCGATTGATCGTCAATCAAGGTAAGTTTCTTATCGATATTTTTGTTATACGCGAGAGTTCGTTCAAATGACATAGCGCAAAAAAGAATGCATTGTTTTGTCTTTCGATCGGTGTATTGGTCACCTTTCATGTTTGCATAGTTTCCGAGAACACTTCGATATAAATTGTGTCCATGAATGCAAACGCACGTAGGTAGTGTTAAAATGTCACATATTTTGATAAATTGCCACATTTTATTAAAATGTTTGTTTTTCAGTTGTTCAATAATTGTTTCTAATTTCTTTATGAATACTTTGTGCGATGCAATATGTACAAAAATGCATTTTCTGAAGTATTTCAAATTTGGCAAACGTACGTAGTCTACCTAAAATGGCAAACGCACGTAGGCATCTTATAATAAGGAGCAAACGAATATTTCGTTAGCCTTTAATTGAAGATATTTATCCGCTTTATTATTAAATATCCATCATAATGAAAGTTATATAAATTTATGATACGTAACAAACATTGACACGATATTATGCGGGAGTGTTGCGGGAAATATGAGTTCTCGAACAAACTCTCATCCGGCCATATCGATGGTATACAGACTTAACCAACTTTAAAATGTATCTCAAACATTTAGAACAGCTGTTGTAATATCACACTTCAGGAACCACACGTTTGATACAAAGAATCGGAGTACAATACAGTACGAGACTGTTTTGATAAACAGAAATGCATTACAGAAGGGAACTATTGGTGTGTGCTGGGAGCGGGCCAGACGCAACGATTCTAAGATGCTTGTAACAGATCGCATGGGGATAAACATAAATAAACCTTTTATTTAACCATTCTTCATGTTGTGATGATAATACTGTCATGATAATTGTTAATGACAGATATTGTGATAATGATAACCATAAAATGATATTGCGATGATACAATGACAATGTATGCTCTACCCGGAACAATGTTTATATCACTGAAAATACTCTGAACTGTATGTATAAGTGCTGTTTTACAGAAAGAAAGACATTATAATGGAATTGTTCTTCATTTATTCTATAACTGTATATCTTAGATTAGTTTTATACATTGAATAAAATGATTGACAATAAAAGCGATCACAGATAATCAGATAAAATCAAAGATAAGTAATCAAATAACATAACGATTAATTAATAAACAATACTTTTGTTATGATCTGCCTGAGATTCTACTTTCTTCCACATCAGATAAGCTGACCTAAAAATTGGCAAGGGCCAAGATAAAACAAATACCCGTATGGAATTCATTTTTTTTTAAATCGTGATCACATTATTCCCTCCCTTGTAGACGAGTGTCGTCTGTAACATCATGGAAACATTGTCTCGTGGCAATTCTAAAAATCAAAATTGATTATATCTCGCTTCAAATGGAGCAATAGAAAAGTTTTCGCGCTCCATTCAAGAAATAAAGCTGTCCTCTTTTTAGAACTATAAATATTTAATCATAACATACATATAATCTGAATCACTGCACGCATTTCCAGGATCATCGCCGCTCGTGTAAGATAGGTTAATGATAATCCCACCCCTCTCGCAGAGTGTTTTGCGGAAACACGGTAAACCCCGCTTCCGCAATACACTCTATGTTCGGGGTGGGATGAACCTTGCACTCTCGGCCATGAAAGATACTTATTATCTAAAATTTGATGTTTTATTTGGTGTGTTTAATAACTTTTGACTGCACAATCTACTTCTATGCCGATAACATTTCCCACATTCAGCGCACTGGTATGATTTCTCGCCAGTATGGCCGTCCACATGAGCCTTCAGGTTTATTTCTCCTCCATTAAAATCCCACACATGTCGCACGTATAACGTGTCGTGCCATCTTCTCCTCGCCAATGCGTGTTCAGATACGTATGTGTGGTGACCTCCTGCATGCATTTCGGGCACATAAACTGCTCATTGAATCCATGTGTGGTGCACCTGTATAAATACATGTATGCCTTTAAAAGTATGCAATTAAAATACTTTTAATTGCAATATTTTGGTATCCTTTAATAAAAACGTCTGAGCTTGTGACTGGTAGATAATTGCTTAATTATAGAATAAAACAAGAATAATATAAGCATTTTTTAATACTAGAATACACTTACATATGGTGCGTCAAGCTCTCCGTGGTGTATAACTGTTTCTAACAGCATGTAATGCATTCCCACAAACGTGGCAAACAAATGACATCACTGAAACAGACACTGTCATTCATTAATTAAGCGCCACTTGATTTACTTCGCAAAATATATTACACACACAAATTGTAGTTTGTTAAAAGAATACGCTTATTAAAATCTTAAAAGATGGCTTATCTAGCTAAGTAAAACGACATAAAGCGTTTCACTTTCCCTTATGCATATGACCGTAAGCATTATGATCATAATAATAATTAAATATAAATTCAAAAATTTACAGCAATAGTTATGGATATAAAAAGAATAAAAAGTTTTAAAAGCATTCGACATATACGATAACTCATTATTATTATTATATAAGATGCCTACGTGCGTTTGTCATTTTAGGTAGACTACGTGCGTTTGCCTTATGAAAATGCCAACGTGCGTTTGCCAAATTTAAATTCTTCAGAAAATGCTTTTGTTTGTACAAATTGCATCGCACAGAATATTCATAAAACAAATAAAAGCCATTATTGAACAACTGAAAGTCAAAACAATTGAAAAAATGTGGCAATTTATCTTAATATGTGACATTTTAACACTACCTACGTGCGTTTGCATTCATGGACACAATTTGTATCGAAGTGTTCTCGGAAACTATGCAGACATGAATGGTGACCAATACACCGATCGAAAGACAAAACAATGCATTCTTTTTTGCGCTATGTCATTTGAACTAACTTTCGCGTATAACAAAAATATCGATAAGAAACTTACCTTGACTGACGATCAATCGAGCCAAAATACTACTGGCGTTTGCATTTATGGTCACGTGACTTTTTTTACTCATCCCCGGTGTGGATAGCATTTCTGGGACATTAATCACTTACTGTGACAGCTATTGTGTATAAATGGTGCATTATCTTGTCAGGTCAAGGTTAGATGTCAAAAATGTCCAGTCAAAATATATCTCGCGTGGTTTAATCTGAGAAAAACAAGTCTGTTTTGCCTTTTTATAAAACACAATCATATCATTTTGATATGACATATCATGATCAAATAATAATCTTCAGGTCATCACGTCGATTGAAAAGAGAAAACAAACCTTATTTATTCCGCCTTCGGCACCAAGTGGTCTGGGTGTCAGCCTACAGAGCAGGAGGTTGTAGGTTCAGACCCCACTGGGGACTTGTTCTGATATGGCTTGTTCCTGATCAAGCAGCTAGTTAAATACGGTGGGTTCCTATGGCACCCGGCATATATGATAGGATTCAGGAGTCAAGTCCAGCGGATTCACAGGTCCATAACTGTGAGGGGCGACATACTACTACTATTATTAATAATAATAATAAACAAACACTTAATTTCTAACTTGACTTGGTTATAATGTTGAATGAGTGACAGTCAAGTGCAGCGCTATCGGTGACCGATATGAGGCAGTCGCTTCATTCTAACATTATCAGTAAAGATGGATACCGTCGGTATTATGATGGATAAATTATTAGGTACATTTGACTGAAATCAAATGTGTAACGCTATGTACAGGGATTTCATGTTTATTCATTGATTTTAATAACGTATTGTATTGTAAAACAATTGATTTACCACTGTTTGGAATCGTTTGCTCAAAAAGGTGAACATTTACTGATTATTTTTATCAATGAGAATGATGAACCAAATTGCGAAAGGCAACAAAGCGATTACTTAATGGGGACACTAAAGATACAGTATTTACACTGGTTTAATCTTCACTACAGTGTCAATTATTAGCGCAGAAAAATTTATATATTAATTGCAATAAACAATGGAAGATAACCTTCACTTACCTCTACTTGTGTTAGTCAACGGAAGAATTGGGCGGTTAAACTGACGCTGAGCACAATAAACAAAATCATGGACACAACCATGAAGAAAGATCCAGATGAAACGTCGCCGTTAATAAAATATGAAATAGGCAATGAACAATATGAGCCTGAAGTGCAGGTGGCGTCCGAGAAAAACCCACCATCGGGATCCTTCCAGAAGTCATCACCGCTTCAACCGCGCGTGACAAGACGTCACTGTCTCGTGTGGCCGGTGGCTTTTTTGTTTATAAGCGCGTATTCCATGTCATTCTTCACGTTTTCTCAGTACGTGTATATCAAACTTCAGAATGAAAACTTTCCGGGAATAAAAGTAAACACAACGACCTCATACTGCGACGTTAATGAAAGTTCCACTAACTTCAAAATTCAACAGGACGTTCAACAAAAGGCAGCGAAGTGGGGTATATACTTGTATCTTGCTGGAGGTTTAACTTCCATCATTGCAAACTTTGTTTTGGGTACATGCACTGATCGCCTTGGGCGGAAATTTTTATTCGTTGTTCCATTTTTCGGAACGATGATTCGGACAGCCTACGCAATAGTGGGAATAAAGTACGACTTTCCGCTGTGGTTGTATGTGCCTGGTTACTTTATTGAAGGATGCACAGGGCAAATGTTCACTATAATACAGATCTCGTATATTTATGTTTCTGACATTACTACTCCAGGCAAACAGCGCTCCCTTGGAATAGTAATCGTTGAACTAGCTCTCGGACTGGCAGGCACGTTCCCTCCTCTAGTTTGCGGCTACATCTTGAAGGTTACAGACTCTTTTCTACTTCCGTTTTATATATCGTTGGGAATTCTAGGATTTGCACTCCTTCTTGTGATAGCTTTACCAGAAACGTATCCAAAGGAGGTACGATCGCAGCGAACGTATTCTTCAAGACTTGAGAACCTTAAAGATTCATATGACTTATTTGTAAGCAAAGAGAACTCTGGAAAACGTTGGATGTACATCATCACTTTGGCAGTTTTCTCCCTGACTACGTATGACGTATTTGGAAGAGTCGCAGTTGAAGGCCTGTACCTTCTGAACTACCCGTTCTGCTGGGGTCCCAGCCAGCTCGGGGTGTTCACCGCACTGAGAACTGGTTGCCAACAGATCGTTGGAATGGCCATGATTAAGGTGCTCCACCTCTGTTTTAACGATGAACTCATTGCCGTGATCGGCTGTCTCTCGTACGGAGCCTCCTTTGTGCTTCAGGCCTTTGCAACAAATGATCTCATGATGTACCTTGGTGAGTTTTATATACATACTACGAAATGTTTTAATTTTCGCATGTTGTATGTGTTTAGCATACCATTATTGCTGGTGATACATGCAAATTTGGATTTTTGCTTACTTAAAACGTTTTATATTGTTATTTGCCACTATTGCTGCATGTGTGACTGAGTGTATTCAGTGTGGACTGCCTGTGTTACTGATGTGTTTGTGTGTTGCATTTCAGTGGCGGTGATTGGTGTATGCGGGTTGCTCACCATCCCGATGATCCGCTCCATAATGTCCCAGATGACGTCCCCGCATAAACAAGGTCTGAACCAACTATGATACCTTTCTGTATGAAGTTGTACACAGGCTCAGTTTTACACTGTACACTGTTGTATATGCGCAACTGAAAAAAAAACAACAACATATATTGATGGTGAAGGTATATCCTTGTCCGTATAAAATGCTGTATATGCCAGAAAATAACAATATAAACGATATTTATGGAAATCAATTAGGTTTAAAATGAGATTCCATACTGCCAGGAGCTGTGTACGGAGCTATCGGCGCTGCAGAGACCTTCGTGAACTTACTGGGGGCCGTGACGTCACAGTCCGTGTATATCGCCACTATCAAGGTCATGCGAGGATTCACATTTCTCGTCTTTGCAGCCTTTAACGTCATCAGCCTGCTCCTTATGATGTAAGCTTATATGATTATCATATTCGGTTAACATGGTTTTGTACTACATGCATGCGTTACTTATCTTTTTAAAGGTGCATTCACACTAAAGATATGACAGATCATCGACGTCCATCAACTGCTAGTGGCTAGTTTGTTGTCCTGAATTATAAAAAAGTAGTTGACCTTTGTCTGTCAGTCGTTAGTAAGCCTGAATTATTTTAGCATTCTGGTCGAGCAGATGTGTTCGCTGCGACAATGCAGTTGTTTCAGTGTGTGGAACGTAGCTATATTAAAGACAAACCTCAAAATATATTCCCAGGACATGCAATTGTTAGCAAACCTTTCTTGAATAGTTATTGCTAATCGTAGAGCAGCCGTCGACCAGTTGCCAACGATCGACCATAAAAACCGATGCATTTTTTCGATAAGTTTTTGTTCAAAGTTCCGTCGTCGTTGGTCGCAGCTCTGTTCGGATTGCCACAATTCAGAGATCGGTTGCAAGACGAGTATGATCGTAGACAATATATTTTGGTATTGCTTCCAAAATGTTAAATCCAATTTCGAGGTCATATACGTACATGTTTCAACTCGTATACTTTTCATTTTGACGATGCAATGTGTTAGAATATCAGAGTTAACTTAAATCGTGTGTTCACCTACATGTAGTTCTTGCAACGCACACATTGTCCGTATCTGACATGTATAAATTGTTTCCATTGATACGCGCTTTCCTCATATCTTTACAATTTGTATACGTCTTTTTCAGAGTGTTTGTGATCGGGAGCCGAGGTTCGAAACTTAAGTACCACCAATCTAGCGATTGACTCTAAACTAAAAAGACGTATGTTTGGTATCAGTAAAAGGCAAACTTAATCACTTTTATGACTACAATGTTTCGTCGATATAACATTATACGATTAGACAGTTTTAATGAATAAAGGATTATTGAGTCAACTATTTTACTTTAGTTGTTCATGAAGTGAGATATAGTGCAGTCTTACACTGAAACAGACACTTTTATGTTTAAAATATGCCTATAGAGTATATAAAATGATATTTAATTGTAGTTTCTCAGAAAAGCGCGCCAAATTTCATGCAAACAAAATGCCATTTCGAAAATGACGTCTTTGAAATTTTATCCCAGCCCAGCGCACGCTGACGTTTGACGGAGTTGAGAGCTGGCTAAAATTTCAATTTTGTGATTTTTGTTTTGCTCACCGTTTGAAAATATCATTTTGATAGTTTTTCGCATAAATATTTACATTAAAGCTCGTCTAGTGTATTTGCATTTCCAAAAAATCCTTTTCATGAAGTTGTATCATTTCATCAGTACTCTAACACATTCAAATTATGTATGCCCCTATTTCGACAACAAAAGTCATTTCGCATTATATATATATGTGGGGTAATTTAATTTTATTTAATACCAACATCTTTTCAAAGTTGAAGGATAGTAGGTTTTGCAAAATTATTCGATTGCTGTCTTTTTTCTATACAACATAAAAATATTTTAGTACATGTATATTTATATATATTCTTGATAAATTATGTAAATATGATATATGTTGAAAATAAATGAGATTTTTTTATGTTATTGACTAGTTAAAAGTGTTGTGTTATGGGCTGGTTGTTAATAGTTTCAAGTAAAACATTCTCCTGATTTGTTGATTTTAAAATCATTCGGGGTCTACAACAGGGAGCTAAGGGCATGACCAACCTCCCAACAAAGTTTGAGGTAATCGGACAAAGTATTTCTGTACAAGATCAATGAGATCTTGACCTTTGGCCTGCTGACTTCAAAACAATAACCGGCATCTTCAGACCATGACCAACCTCCCGGCCCGTGGTCAAACACATTGAATCATATACTTGGTGGTTGCAGTTTTGTGCAGGCCGATGTCAATTTTAAACTTAAAATTACCAAAGTGTGTAGGCATGTTTGTTAGAAACTTTGTCTTTCATATTTATTTGTCTTAAAGTGTTAAAACTAACACTTGTTACTGAATGTTAAGTTTTAAAATACCTTAATAGTCTTGGTTCAAACGAGACCGCTACACTTGATGGCAAAATCAACCAATCAAACAACAACAAAGCCGTACTTAAGTGACCAATTGCGTTGTGAACACTAATAAAACTTGTGGACTTCAAAGACGATATTTGAGCAAATATCAACATTTGCTGAAGGGTTCCATACGGAATGCAGTTAGGGCCATCGCCTATGAATGTGCTGATCTGAAACGCGATACTCGATAGTACGATGATGAAAACGCAAAATCACGAAACTACGATGGTGAAAACGCAACAGTACGATGATGAAAACGCGACAGTACGATAACGAAACGCGACAATACGATGATGATAATGCTATAAACTATCGTGTTTTCACCATCGTACTTTCGCGTTTTCACCATCGTGGTTTCGCGTTTTTATCATCGTACTGTCTTGTTTTCATCATCGTATTATCGCGTTTTTATCATCGTCTTGTCGTGTTTTCATCATCGCACTATCGCGTTTTCATCATCGTACTGTTATGTTTTCATCATCGTACTATCGCCTTCCGGTGCGCATGCGCATAGAAAAAAACGTCGGTTTCAGGGGTGCTTGTATTAAGTCATTGAATCATGTTTTCAACTGTAGCTTTTATCACAAGCCACTTTTATCGAATGGTGCACAGGACAAATTTTCACTATAATACAAATATCGTATAATTATGTTTCTGACAATGACCAACCCGGGTAAACAGCGCTCACTCGGAAAAGTCATTGTGGAACTAGCGTTTGGACTGGGGGTACATTTTCGACTCTATATTCTGGAAAATACGGACTCTTTTCTACTTCCGTTTTTTATATCGTTGGTAATTCTAGAATTTACGTTCCATCTTGTGATAGCATTGCCGGAAACATATTCAAATGAGATTCGATCTCAGCGAACCTATACTTCAAGACTAGAAAACATAAAGGATTCATATAGCCTATTGGTAACCAAGAGAACACTGACAAACGCTGGGTGTACATAATCACCTTGGCTATTTTCTCTCTCACTACATATGACGTGTTTGGTAGTCACAGTTGAAGGCCTATACCTTCTGAACTACCCGTTCAGTTGGTACCCGAGTGAACTTGGTACGTTCACCGCGTTATGGTCCGGATGCCAGCAAATCCTATGGATGGCCATGATCAAAGTCCTCTACCTCTGTCTCAACGACGAGCTTATCTCTGGTACGGAGCCTCCTTTGTGATCGAGGGATTTGCCACAAACGATCTCATGATGTACCTTGGTAAGATAACAAAGAATGTATAAGTATATGATGTATCAATCTTATTCCCAGTTAAAATATAGTACCAAATTATTCACAACGCGTTGTTTATATCTAGCACTCTAGTTTTTAACTGTTATATAAACGGTCAAGTATACGATGTATTAATCTCATTCCGAGTTAAAATATAGGACCAAATTATTCACCTGTGTTGTTTATAATTAGCATTCTAGTTTTGATAGCTGACACGTGCAGATTTGAGATCCGAATTTATATCTAGTAAAATATTATAAGCCAGATTCATAGGTTCGAGTTCTCTCTTTGATTGCTGAAGCTATGACTGTAAGTGTATTCTAGTGCATTGTGTTTCAGTGGCGGTGATTTGCGTGTGGGGGCTACTCACTGCACCGATGATCCGCTCCATCATGTCCCAGATGACCACTCGCATAAGCAAGGTCGAAACCTTCTTTGAAGTAGTTTGCTTATAATAAAGAATATTCAACGTTAAGTGTTACAATGTAGAATAATGTTTTGTACCCATATTGACGTGTTGTGAGTGGACTTTAGTCCATGTAAGATGCTTTTAAAATGTTCAGTTTGCGGCGTTCTCATATTATAGACACTAACACCTCGTTGAGTATGACTGTTTACATTTAGGAGCAGTATACGGAGCCATCGCCGCAGCGGAGACAGCCGTCAGCCTATTGAGCGCCGTGTCTTCGCAGACCGTTTACATTGCCACGGCCAATGTCATGCGGGGATTCATTTTCCTCGTCTACGCAGTCATTAATGTCATCAGCATGGTCCTCATGGTGTACGTTTGTTTTGATCTTATCATATCGCCAACTTCCTTATATGATGTGCTTAAATGTACGAACGTGTTTTAGTGGAACAATCGACCACAAACTTTAGACAGCCACTGATCTAATGTTGACTGGCGTCTATAAAAAGGTTTCATTGATTGGTGATTGGTTGTTTCAGCATATCAGTCGCCTCTGCTGCGCTAAAACGTTCATGGTATAAGACAGGCTATCGCAATTTGTTCGCTTTTTAATGTATGTTTGTGGCAATTCGTAGAATGGTCTCGAATTGGTCTTCAGTGGTTCAGATGAAGTGATTTTGCTGACAAACAATAGTGATATATATACAAACTTGAATTGGAGTTGAGACCGGGCTTAAATTTTTAAACTTTGATATTTGTTTATTTCACCATTTGAAAAAGTGAAATATCATTTTTATTTCATGAAAGTTCGTCTAGTATATTTGCATCCCCCCCCCAAATAATTCCATCAATACTTATGCATCTTCAAAATATGTATGCCCCTTTTTCGACAACCAAATAGTCATTTTACATTATACATCTGTGGGGTAATTTAAGGTTATTACCAACATCTTTTCTAGCATAGTAGGTTATGTCAAATTAGTCGTTGCAGTCTATATACATTTTGCAATTCAAATGTAGAATCAATTAAACATTGATATTGGATATGTCAAAAAACACATCAGTTGTGGAATATATTAAACAACTTTATTGCATTGACATCAATTAATATAACAATTTACAAACATGAAGCCCTAGTGGGAATACTCCAAAAAAGCAAGTACAGCGATATCTGTATTTTTTAATTATCTTAATGAAATGTTATATCAACTCAACAAATTGTTATGACAGGCAATTATCTTTTGATGCATATCTGCATTACCTGAAATTAAGAAGAACAAAAAGCATTACACAAGGATAAATATGAAACCCATTGAAATAAATGGGATGTATCTGAAATTCCTAACAACTAATAAACATGGAAAGACACATCTAGCCTAAACCACAACATTGCTTTAAATAAAGTAATACTATAAACGGTAAAGAAAATTGTTTTTCTATACAACAAAGAAATGTTCTAGTATACGTATATATATTCTTGACACATTATGCAAATGTGATATACGTTGAAAATAAATGAGAAAAAATGTCATCATCGTTTTCTGTGACATTCTCTAAATCATTCCTGTAAAAAAACTTGAACTAGTTTACGTCCTTCCATGACCTCAATTTAGACGTGAATTACTACCCTGGTGCTAAAGGTATCATAGTATCTGATCCTCCAAATATTTCTCAAAGTGGTGTTATTTATTGTTGTCTAAAAGATCATTTGTTAACTTATTGCACTAGAAAACGAACACGTGATTTTATTGGTAAAAACAATTCTGTTGAAATTAGATATCAATAAGGAAGCATTTCAGGGGAGTCTTTTTTGCACTCAGTTTGATGTTATGCTTTATTAAGTGAAGATATAAATATTGTTAGGAATAATTTTAAAACTTTTTTGGGGTCAATTTTAGATTGCGTTGCTCCTGTTAAACAGGTCTGTATCAAACAGCGAACAGAAACTTGGATTTATCATAAAGTTATTCAGTGTATAAAGGATATTGATATAGCACTTTACTATATACATAAACAAGAAACAGACGATACTCATTGCACATTAAGAAAGTTGAGCAATAAGGCTCAGTCTTATATTGCAAAAGCTAAAAATAATGACCTTAAGGGTACCCTTGAAAGCAACAAAAATGATTAAAAATCTCTTAAACATCCTTAAACAGTTAGGTTTAGCGTCCAAGATAGTCAGTCTTCATGTAATAATTGGACAAATGCTTTGACAAGCTACAGAAAAATAGAATTGCATCCACTCGTCCGCTGCTGCTGAATTGTGAAGGTATGTTTGTTAGAAACTTTGTCTTTTAAATTTATTTGTCTTAAAGTGTTAAACGAACAGTTGTTACTAAATGTAAAGTTTTCAATTACCTGAATAGTCTTGGCTCAAACGAGGCCACTGTCCTGGATGGCCAAATCAACCAAACGCACAACAACAAAGCCGTGATTAAGTGAAAAATTGCGTTGTTAATGCTAATTGTCGACCTCAAAGACGACATTTGAGCAAATATCAACACTTGCTGAAGGGTTCTAGCATTTGGTATCTTAGTTGTAACACTTTTTATGATTTGCACACTTTATTTAATCATACAAAAACTGCATTTTACAAAAAACATGAGCGAGTAATTTTAAGGTATCTTCGAAAACAGCTCCTTCCTACATGAATGATTAGTTCAGTCCATAATTAAAAACTAAATTTAGATCGTCCTAATTTTGGTAATATGTCCTTTGTCTTTCGTGGCTGTTCATTGTGGAATACGTTTCCACTTGACACAAGGAAAATTAAGTTCATGAATTGTTTTAGTTCCTATGTTCAATCGTACTTGCCTTTTTTTATTCTATTGTTTTAATTTGTTAATTTGTCGTATTAGAAACAGTAGGGTAACATAGGACGAACACTATTAAGGAGATTCTTTAGGTCAATGCTGCAAAAAGACAGCCCCGACGACATATACAATACCGACCAAACAGATCTCATCTACAAGACAAGACAGTCGAGTTCACTGTCACGGTGGAAAGAAGAGCAAGCAAGGAGCGGATGACAGCACTTGTTTGTGCAAACATGATGGTATAGACAAAATGCCACTGCTTATAATAGGCAAGGGGCAGAAAGCAAGAAGAATAGCAGGACAGTTCCTCTTCCATCAAGGGCAAAAACCGGACATGGATCGATGCCCAGATGTTTACAGACTGGTTAACGAGGATCGACAGGAGGTTGAGACGCTCCCATAGATAGATAGCCTTCGTCTTCGATAATTGCAAGGTACATCCTAAACTCAAACCATTGACGAACGTTAGTGTTCCTGCCACCAAAAACAATCAACAAGTCTCAGTCAATGGACCAAGGGTTTATACGAAACCAGTAGGTAAATTACCGGAAGAGGGTTGAACTGAAGCAAATTTTGCACCAGTCATGGAAATGCGTGACGGAAAAAACAATAGAGAACTTCTTTTGTTACGGAAATTTCCAAAGGGACTGTGGCCCATTTAAGCCACAAAGTGCAACAAATTAACAGCAAGAACAAATACAAAAATATGTACAGCTTACTAAAGAAAAAGATGTCAAACACATACAGCTTAAACAATATTGAGATTGAAAAAAGGAAGATGACTCGATTAACATTAAGCATTATGATTTTAGCAAAACAACTAGCTTCACTAAAATACTTTTATCAGTACTACACTTTTGATGTTTAATGTTCAGAATGTTTGGGTAACGATAGAAGTTTTGATTCATATAAATAATGTACGTCTGTCATTTATAAAGTGACTGCAATTAAAAAGATAGTGATACTCATCACCTAATTCTTGACTATGACACAATGTACACACTTTGTTTTATCTTACAACAGTACACCATTATTCCTTTTCTATTGGTAAATTAGAAATCAAACAGCTAAATTTACAAAGAGCAACAGCCAATAGGTCAAGTAAACATAATGAATAAATTTCCAATTTCAATTCAGTCTTATAAATTATGTAATTCAATGATGAGTTTACCTTGTTCTTAAAAGAATAACAATTAGGTATACTCTGCATTATCCAAAAATTCTTTATCTTGGCAACACATACACAATGTAAAATACCTTTTCATGTAGATGATACGGGGTTCTGAATAAAATTGTACATATTTTGTCTTGTTAACCACTAACCATTTAACCACAAAAAACTAACATTCGATAGTAAATCATATTTTCATATAGGACTGGTTCCTAACTCATCAATCACCAAAGTAAATATGTACTTGTAATTTATAGACATTTTTAATGTTAATACGTACTTGTAATTTGTAAGTTGAAATTGAGATATGACAACAAAATTATCGTAGCCCCATACTTCGGACCCATACAATAAGATCACCACACCTAGGTAACTAGAATCATCTACAGCTTCAAAGAGGATCAGATAACCAACTTCGCAAATGGTATAAGGTTGTGTTATACTAAACTAATTCAAAGGAATAAATGTTACAAGCAGTTCAGCCCCTTCCGCCTTTTCTTGAAAATACCCTCTCTAGTCTCACAAATCCGAAGTTCATTTATGGGACACGAAACAATCAAAGCTTTAAGAATATGAGGTGAAATAATAAGTATATGTCATTAAAGTTAAATATATTACAATTTACATTTTTATATCGATAAAATTAGCCGTTTCTTAAATAAATAAAACTATAACAAGGTTCTGCCTACTGATAAAATAGTCGTTGCTTGATATGCATTTTTTTCTATGTTAGTATGTGAATTTCCTTGGGTTTATTTTTAAATTTGAATGAACTAGATTTATCGAATCACGAAAGAGATAGTGAAGATTAAACATGTTCTATTTTAGTTTATCATAAACGGTTCACCACTGAAGTATAGACGTTACAAGTAAAAGGTAAACATAAAGTATATCCTGCAAATATACATGTTTTAGCCAAAGCAATTATGGTTGATTAAACCGGGTGGAGATCGAAATAAGTAAATATGGACCAGACAACAGTTATTGACTCAGATGAAACGTCACCGTTGATAAAATATGAAATAGATGGTGGACAAAACAAGCCGGAAGTGCCAGACTTGCAGGTGCCCGAATGGAAAACATCTTCCGTTGCCTTTCAGACGTCAAGTCCGGAACAACTGCGCGTGACAAGACGTCATTGGCTTGTGTGGCCGGTTGCATTTCTCTTTACGAGTGCGTATGCCATTATGCATTTCACGTTTTCTCAGTACAAATACATTAAACTTCAGAATGAAAACTTTCCAGGAATAAAAGTAAATACAACAACGTCATACTGTGAAGTAAATGAAAGTTCCACTAACTTCGAGATTCAACAGGATGTACAAAAGAAGACTGCAACATGGGGGATTTACTTCTATCTTGCTGGAGGTCTCACCTCCATTGTAGCAAACTTAGTATTGGGTACATTTACTGATCGTTTCGGGAGAAAGTTTTTATTTATAATACCATTTTTTGGAACAATGATTCGTGCAGCCTACACAATAGTTGGAATATGGTACAATTTTCCGCTGTGGTTGTATGTGCCTGGTTACTTTATCGAAGGGTGCACAGGACAAATTTTCACTATGATACAAATATCGTATATATATGTTTCTGACATGACCACTCCGGGTAAACAGCGCTCCCTTGGAATAGTCATTGTGGAACTGGCGTTCGGACTAGGGGGCACATTTTCGCCTCTTGTCGCCGGCTACATTCTGAAGGCTACGGACTCTTTTTTACTTCCGTTTTATATATCGTTAGGGATTCTAGGATTTACGTTCCTTCTTGTGATAGCATTACCGGAAACATATACAAATGAGATTCGATCCAAGCGAACCTATACTTCAAGACTAGAGAACATAAAAGATTCATATAGCCTCTTTGTAAGCAAAGAGAACACTGGCAAACGCTGGATGTATATCATCACATTGGCTGTTTTCTCTCTGACAACGTATGACGTGTTTGGAAGAGTAACAGTTGAAGGCCTGTACCTTCTGAACTACCCGTTCTGCTGGGACCCAAGCGAGCTTGGTGCGTTCACCGCGTTACGGTCCGGATGCCAGCAAATCATAGGGATGGCCATGATCAAAGTCCTCCACCTCTGTCTCAACGACGAGCTTATTGCCGTCGTCGGCTGTCTCTCGTATGGAGCTTCCTTTGTGCTCGAGGGATTTGCCACAAATGATCTCATGATGTACCTTGGTAAGATAAATATAAACTTTCAAGTATATGATGTAATAATCTTATTCCCAGTTAAAATATAGTACCAAATAATTTACCTATGCGTTGTTTATATCTAGCATTCTAGTTTTTAACTGGTATATAAACTAGTATATGAAAACAAGTATATAATGTATTAATCTCATCCCGAGTTAAAATATAGGACTAAATGACTTACCTATGTGTGATTTATATAAAGCATTCTAGTTTTGATAGATGACACATATGTTTGTTTGTTTATTGGAGTTTATCAAGGTCTGCCCGCGCCCATTGGCTGCATTATGGCTTGACCCCGCCGTGACGCCATCACGACTTAAATTGTGTTTAAATGCCATGTGACATGAGATCGAAGTGATTGCAATTTGCAGTCAAATCCAGACATTGGAAGACTTGAAGAAACAAGTGAGCTAAAAAACAGATCCGAGTGCGAAACCCTAGCTCTTTGCGAAGAGACCTTTTGGTTCTTAAACGTATCGGTGTAAAGCATCGATACACGGGAAACAACTTTCCTGGGTTGAACCAGTACTGAGTACACTACTTTTCCAAGCACTACCTTTTAAATGCCGAGCGCCAGGCAACGGAGCTACTTGTACCAACTTTTAACGTCTTTCGGTATGACGCGGCCCGGGATCGAACCTACGACCTCCCGCTCCGTAGGCGGGTACCTTAACCACTTAGCCACGGAGACGGTAGGTGACACTTATAGATTGGAGATCCGAATTTATATCTAGAGAAATATATTGTCAGCCGGATTCATTGGTTCGAGTTCTCTCTTCGATTGCTTTGAGGTATGACTGTAAGTGTATTCTATTCTAGTGCATTGTGTTTCAGTGGCGGTGATTGGTGTGTGGGGGCTACTTACCGCCCCGATGATCCGCTCCATCATGTCTCAGATGACCTCCCCGCATAAGCAAGGTCCGAACCTTCTTTTAACTAGTTTGCTTATATTACAAGGTATCTTATATCGTTAAGTGTTAAATTGTAGAATCATGAATTATACCCATATAGACGTTTTGTGAGTGGATTTTAGTCCATGTAAAATGCTTTTGAAATCTTCAGTTTGCGGCGTTCTCACATTATAGACACTAACACCTCGTTGAATATGACTGTGTACATTCAGGAGCAGTATACGGAGCCATCGCCGCAGCGGAGACAGCCGTCAACCTGTTGAGTGCCGTGTCTTCACAGACCGTTTACATTGCCACTGTCGAGGTCATGCGGGGATTCATTTTCCTCGTCTACGCAGCCTTTAATGTCATCAGCCTGGTCCTCATGATGTATGTTTGTTTTGATCTTATCGTATCGCCAACTTCCTTATATAATGTGCTTAAATATACGAATGTGTTTTTGAGGAAGCACCGACCACGAGCTTCAAAGAGCCACTGATCTATTGTTGACTAGCGTCTATAAAAAGTTATCATTGATTGACGTTTGGTTGTTTCAGCATTTCGGCCGTCTGAATGTGACTCTGCTGCGCAAAAACATTTAGGGTATTTAATAGGCCATCGTATTTTGATTGCTTTTTAAAGCTGCACTCTCACAGATTGAACGTTTTGACAACTTTTTTTTATTTTTTATCTTTGAACGAGCCAATTTTTGCAAAAATCCATGCAAACCAGTTTTAAAAGACTGCTGACCAAAAAATAGATCGCAGATTTTTATATTTAAGTTCAAAAATTGATGTTTTATGCATTTTTCTTAAACCGTTAGTAACGGTTTAAGCCATAAAACATTAATTTTCGAACGGAAGTATGAAAATCTACGATCTCACTTTTTGTCAGCAATCTTATATTATTGGTTTACAGATATCTACGCAAAAAATTGCTCTTTCAAAGACAAAAAAATAAAAAAGTGGTAAATACGGTAATTCTGTGAGAGTGCAGCTTTAATGTCTGCTCGTGGCAATTCGTAGAATGGTCTCGGATTGGCATTCAGTGGTTCAGATGAACCGTTTTTGCTGACAAACATTAGAAATGGATATGCAAATAACCTGTGAATGTAAATGCTCGCAACCGACTATCGATTTACCTCTTTAATCGGATATAATGACCACACTCGACAGATGCTCGACAAAAGAATATGCATTTGTTTGTCAATGTTTATTTTGTGGCTCTTCATTTATCTCATATGGTTGTAAGTTATAAATAAGAGGGTGGTTCGGCATCATACCAATTTCCTTATCCTTTGATTAACACCAGTAATACTTCCGTGACGACATTTGCAACGTGCTGTGTTCGAGTTCATTACTAGTTTTTTGGCGATTGAAAGTAGAATAGATGTCTCTATAACTGTATGTCATATTAAGTCGTTTCTAGTTAATTGTCGGGAAGTGTCTACAGCAGTTTTAATACTAGGTGCAATTCAAACGATATTTATCCTTTAAATGACATTTTATTGCATGCTATCAAGTATTACAATGAAAATAACAATGTATAATTGATAAATGAAATATGCAAGGGGTTTTAAACGACGCATTCAAGAGGCGCAATACAAGTTTTTTTCTCCTACGAGGAACAGCATCCCACTTGTTTCTATTTTAAAAAAGTACATTTTTTCTTACATTTCATGTTTTTCAGTCACGTTTTTTTTTCTAAATAACTCTATAATTACTTCTGCATACAATTAACGCCATTTGTGCCACTATCGAACACTTTATTTGTAAGTTCCATTTTGTTCCAATCACAACACAGAAATGTATTCATCCGTTAACTCCCTGGACTTATTTTTTTCTAAATTTGGGTTTACCTTTAGTATAGTTTGACCTTGTTGTTCATTCTAAATCTACACCACACTTATGCTTTAGTGCTTGAAGTGCTTGAAGTGTATCGTAACGGCGCGGTGATCTTTCAATATTTATTATTTAGAGGAGCTAAATCGTTTTAAGAAAATACATTTTCAACACAAATGCACCGGGTTAGTTGATATTCAAGCCAGATACTATATGTGTTATATTAACATTCATTTAAAAAAAAATCAAATAAACTCGTACACGTCTTTTGCAGAGTCTTTGTGATCGGGAGCCGGGGTTCGAAATTTAAGTACCACAAATCGAGCGACTGATCTTCGACGAACCCGAAACACGTATAGTTTCTAAAAAGCCATCGGTTGTCATAGGAGTGGAGATTGTTCACAGTTGACATTCTAAAACCATGACAGTCACGTTTTTTATTTGTAATTGTCCTGTAAAAAATATTTAAAACATCGGTGTATATTTCATTAAGTACGGAACACCGTCGTATCTTAGCATTTTGTACGATCGACCTAGACACTTATGCCTTTCAAAAGGAACATATTAAATTGTTGGCTACTGGACATGTCCAGTTCGATCGTGTGCGGTTCCATATGATGATTTGAAGTTCTTAAATTACGGAAATACTGTAACTGTGTGAAGTTAAGTATCCATAAACTACGTATTATCCCAAGTTATCGGGACTAAAAAATCGAGATAACATAGTTCGACATAACGGCTTTCGATTGTATGTGCTGTGGTAATTATATGAGAGAGCCATACTTTACTTATTTAAATTGAATTAAAACTATACTTACTTTAAGTATGAAGATGACATTTAAGCAAAAATCTACATTTCCAGATTTTTGTATCTAAGTTATTATTTGCCACACTTGATTTCGTCAATAAAAAGTGTTATACACTATCTTACACATTAAAATAGCAATAAGGAGGCAAGTTTATTACTATTTCAGAATCAAATGTATCAACATTGTACAGCCTAGGAATTCATTTGGGGAACCAATGTAAATTCTTCTTTGTTGCTAAAAAGTTTGTTGTTCTAATCAATAATGTCAATAATCACATATTGCATTGCCTGAATGAAAATTTCAAGCTTAAGTGAGCTACATATCGAACCTTACATGAATTGCCATTTACTACAAAAAATGGGAAACGTTCAGGAAACAAGGTCAAGTTAGCCTTTGGCGAGATTTATAATCTTTCCTTGACGAATTGCATTGTGGTTTTCTTTTAATTATATGTAAATGAATGTAAGATGAATTTCATAACATAACACTTATATCGACACGAATTGATATTTGATGAATTTTCGTTTTTGTATTCGCAATAAGTTGGCAATAAATATGCGATGCCAATGACAGGTTGTTTTACACAGGTGTTGTATAAAAAGTAAGAAATATGGGCATTGCACTCAAAACAAACAGCACCATGAGATAAAAACTAGTAACACGGGCCTTGTGTTTGCCACATCATCATGATTTGGTTGTCAATTCTGCTAAATAATTTCAAAATCCGATCATGAATGAGAAAAATTTAAACGTGCAAACAAGGTACGGACGGATCGACAGACGGACATGACGACGCGCGTGATTTCCATTCAGTTATGTTTGCTCTTTGTGAAGCGTGGGGTTAATAAAACCAAGTTGTTCCGTTTTCTTGTAAGCGCAAATTGATATTAAAGAAGAACATAGATTACGTTATGGGGAACATACTTTCATACATGTAGTTAATGACTATATATGCACACCCTAAAAAAACTCTTTATAGGCAGCGAACTCCTCTAGGCTGTGCTTCGCCACAAACAGCAATGTAAAGATCGACTCTGGTTTGATTTTCTGTATATGACTCGTGTTCAAAAGTTCCAATGTATATAGTTCATGACTTCGGGTATTAAGCCTCGCTTAGAATCGCCGCGCTCTTTTCAATTATTTCGAGTGTTATCATCGTATAGGAATGATATTTTCAGTTAAGACCCTGAGACTCCCTTGTGGGCGATTCATTGCAACCGGATCAAGGTGCCGCGAACAGAGGCTGACCACTCTATCTGCTTTTCTCCCGTTGGAGTAACGTTTAGAGGTTAATCACCGTTATATCACACACACCTTTTGAAGACTTTAAAACGGTACTACTGTCAAATGGTGAAACTGTGGTAACAATTTTTGGATATACGAAATCCATTTCAATTTATATTGTTCTTTTGTCTACGAACTATTTTACTAATTAAAAACATTATGATACAACGAAAAATACAATAAAGTTTGAACTTATTTATTTTACTGCGATTGTGAAACAAGTTGTAACTACATTTTATGAAGCTCTCTCGTTTAAATGATGTCACGCGAGAATATGGATTTGTGCTGTGAGGGAGGAAAACAACTCGTCCAAGGTTTTGACCACCTACCAAACTCAGATGCGCCCTAGTCGGGAATCGAACACGGGATGCCTTGGTAATAAGCGAGTGCGGTAACCAATGTGTTAACCGGAAACAACAGAGGCAAGCCCAGTGGCCATCTTTAACGAAGCTCCTGTTCAAAGGCTTAATGTTCAGACTTAAACGAGAAGATCGCAATGTCAGAAAACAACAAAGAAATCAAAATAGCTTTATTGATATCCCATTGGATTATTATAAAGATTATAATGAGAAACTAGAAATGTTTTGGCCATTGTAAAGAAAGACAAATACAATAAAGGAGTATTGAATAGGTATCGAATCGATCTTTCTAGCTTTGTGGTTGTTTAAGAGTTGTAGATATTTATTTTTCGTGAACGACCTTATCAGACAAGTTGATATTTTTAAAACAACGAGTAGAATGCTTAAAATTTGAAACAATTTCGGAAATGATCTGGCTGGCCGATAGTCATAGGTCACGGTCACCCTACGCCGTATCGGAAAAGGTTATATATATAGTCAAAGTGTATCCAAGTGAAACGAATCCGGTATCCGAAAAAGTGTGCAAGTCATAAAATTTATTTTGTTTATTTCAAATACTGTATTGCATTAGCACTCTTTTCCCTGAGTAATAAACGTCTAAAATATCCATTACCGGTCAACAATTTAACCAGAAACAATCTCTGGTGGGTTAAAATAGTCAAAACCCCTTCGAACACAAGTCAACTGCTGGTTTCCTACGGCCGAGTATCTTTTTTAAAGATATTTATTGATTGTCCGTGGGATCAAACTTTATCAGTTAAAAATGTAAATAGTCTTTTACCTTTTACATTCAATGCAATAATGTGGTGAATACCCCTAAACGTTTATTGCATTAGTAGAGTATCATACTAAACGTTGCCACACGATTTCTGCATAGGCGTATTAACTCGAAACATCGAACGTGTTCACAAATATTATTCATTCAAAGTCCAAGTATTTTGAACATCTACCATATACCATAGCTTTTGAAGGACTGCCGTATAACCATTCACAGCGAGTTTTAGAAAAAAATAAAATAAACAGTAATGATGATTTCTTTCAATTTAGAACAAGCAATAATAAATAATGTTGAAATACTAGTTTATTATATAAGCATGTTATAGAATGGACAGAATGGAGCTTTTCTGAACATGAAAAAGTTGATAATTTCACAACATTTTGTTCGTATATCATGTCAATTATGCATCTTAAATAATTGCGCATATGTCCCAATATCATATAATGATACGTGTACAAATCAATGAGTCATAATATAATAGACCAAAAGTCGTAATGCACAAGATAAATAATCCAATGTCACATAGAACATCTTCCCCGAACGCTGCCTGTCAATCAAGTATCAGTGCGTTGATAAATAAATGTTATGTAGCCATATAATTATGGACAGATATAAATGCTTTTAAAACCTACACTAGTATTCTGTACTGCCTTTTAGTACCTTAATGTTTATAACTGGGTAACACTTAGAAATGTTTTGTTTTTAATAAGATTTAAGACGGTTGATCGTTAATTAAAGTGATTGCGTTTTGCTTGATCCACTTTTACAGGTCATATTGACATAGGTTCTGTTTCAGAATCTGATGATATCATCAGACGACAAAGGAAACAACAATATGAAAACAACATGATTAAGTGACAGCATCCAATGTCAAAGTTCTTTGCCTAAGGTTGTACGTCTCTTCATCTCCATCATCCTCAGGATTGATCTCCCCTTCAAACATTTGCATGAGTAAGACCTCTACTTTCTTACGACCTGAAATAAGTTATATAGTTATACAAACATTGTGTGTCTGATTTATAATGTCTGGTTAATTATACCATTCAAAATATTGCAGAGTCTATCAATTTAAATAAATGTTTTTCGATGGTCAGGTAATCATTTTGTGCTTACTTTTCTTCTTCAGGTGAAATTTGACTCCTATCTCGTTCGATAGATCAGGAATACTATCAGTATCGCTGTCATGCTCTGAAGATCCATCTGCGCCCATGTTGACACTGGCACTACTGCTGTTGCTGCTGCCCAGGGGTTTTCGGTCAACTTCAATTTCATTCGATACCAATTCTAGTTTGTCTACATCCGGAGGTCCCATTTTTTCGCCTTTTCCCTTCCTGTAATGGATTGCAGATATTTGCGCGTCAATTTCGAAAACAAGGTTAAATATGATAAAATAACATGTTTCATCGTTTGTTTTAACTGTTCTTGTACTTCATAGTTTCACTTACTGGCCAATTCCTAAACCTAGCTCCTTGATCTTTGTTTCAACAACAGAATCCATTTTTCCAGTCTTTTGCAGCGAATATTCAAGAATAAATGCTTCCAGAATGAAGGCAACGAAGATGCTAAAAACAAAAAAAACAGTATATAGTTATAGTGATAAAAGTAGTGTAACAAAAAAATCATATATTTTACAAGATCTTCAATTTCAGTGAAACAACAGAAACTACAAAGACAAACGCAGTACGGCAGTAGCCTTAAATGTACTCAGAATACTGTTTACATGCTCAAGGCCAAAAGCTTACCAAAACCGTCCAGTTCTTTCATTGGGTAATGCACTTAAGAGTATAACAACCAACAAAACAACATGCGGATATCAATGGTGATCGAAATACACACATCAATGTTACCATAAAATTGAATTAAATGACATACTTGAGCACTATGATGACGCAGAAAAGATGGAAAGTGAAGAAGTAGAGGCGAGCCCATTTGTTGGTTACTATCACAAACCCGGACGACAAGAGTAGCTGGCGTCAAGGAATATGATGAGTGAATGCTGTTATATGTATATTCAAATCTTCATTTGATAAAAAAACAGTTCATCTTTTGCTTAACATACTCTATGATCTTCCATTTACGTCAGAAGTGTGATATGTTTTTAGTTAAATGATGAAGCTCGTCGCCATTTTTGTTGTTTGTTCTAAATATAAGCGTGTAGGGAAAACAAAGGATATCATGCCACTGGTTGACAACGGTCAACTCAAACAGCAAAACGATGGACCGGATAATGTCGTTGAAGTTATTGTTGCAGTAGTGGTTACGGTAGAACACGGATTCGTTCAGTTTAGGGTTGCCACAAAACTGTTGCTCAGGGCTGCTCTCATTATATCCATAGAACTTAATTTGTCCATGAAATATTTCCATACCGACAATTGCAAACATGTAGTAGAGGACCTGTAAAAAAAGTATGGGGAAAATTTATTTAAAGTTTGTTTTGAAGAAGGACTCCTATCTTACTGAAAAAAAAAAACAAATTTAAAAAGTAGTTAATTTCTGAATGTCCTTTTTGCATAATTACATACAAGTACTTAATTCGAAAACAGAAGTATGCATATGCGTTGGAAGATAATTAAAATGTTTTTGAAAAGCATAGTAGAACATTTCATAAGCCGTTGAATAGTTCTTACTGGTATATAATTATGATGAACAATGCTTTGTTACATATAGTGCATTTATAATTGACTAACAAAGATAACATCGCCATAATTTATGATGATTGGTCCTAAATGTATATTTGGCTTACAAAGATAACACCACCATTGATAGATGGTCCTATGCATAATTGGCTTAAAAAGATAACACCACCATATGTTATGATGGATGGTCATATTGATTATTGGCCTACACATATAACACCACCATATGTTGGTCGTATGTATAATTGACCTCAAAAGATAACACCGTCATATGTAATGGCGGATAGTCCTATGTGAAATTGACTTACAAAGATAACACCGCCATATGTTAAAATGGATGGTCCTATGTTCAAAATGGTCAGGAGGATAACCCTAAACCTGAAAAACATTTATAAGAAGATAATTTAACTTTTTTCGGATGTTAAACTACAAGGAAAAACTCAAAAGCCAAGATAACGTTTAATGGGTCACAGATCAACCTCCAAAAGACACAGCCATACAACCAAGAAACATACTGTAGATACACTGCGTAATTTCGAACTGGTTATAAAATTTCGCATGCGTAGTATGATATGATATGATATGTATGTTTTTATAAACCACACAAATATATTTAGTTTACGTGAAAAAAACGACTATGCTGTTCTGTAACTGGGGAAATACGCAATAATAATACCTTTTAATGCTGACGAATATCTTCACCAATCTGAGCACCCTAAGTACCAATAATAAGTCAAGGGTACTGAGCTCTTCTCCAACTGTGGATATCATAAAAAAAACATATTATAAACGAACATGTACTGACCTCTTCTCCAACTCTGGATTTCATTAAAACATATTGTGAACACACGTGTACTGAGCTCAGCTCCAACTGTTGATGTCATTAAAGCATAGTGAATATATACATGAACTGAGCCCTTATCCAATTGTTTATGTCATTAAAACATATTGTATACAAACATGTTCTGAGCTCTTCCCCAACTGTGGATATCATTAAAGCATGTTGTATATATACATGTACTGAGCTCCTCTCCGACAATGGATGTCAGTAAAGCATATCGTATATACACATCTATTGAGCTCCTCTCCAACTTTGGATGCCATTAATGCATATTGTAAATACACATCTACTGAGCTCCTCTCCAACTTTTGATGTCATTAAAGCGTATTGTATGTATATATACATGTACTAACAGACACATAAATATACACTTGTTTCTATTAGTGTTACAATATGGCTTTCAAATACTTGAAAATATATCACAGAAACTTATCTCATGTTAAAATCGTAAAACAGGCAGAATATTTACAGACTACAGAACTGTCAATGGATTTTTAGAATTAGAACTTTATAATAGTTGGTACCTCGAAAGTGTGTAATTACCTGGAATGGCCGATACAACTTATTTCAAAGAGATAATAAAGTATTGAAAACAAAACGTTACGTACCATCGCCTGCAGCGGACTCGTAACCTGTTGCAACAGCTGCTCCAAATATGACAAAAAAGTCAAAGCTGTAAAAAGAAAAGGTACACTCATTTATAAGTAGGAGTTCGTGGCGACACAAATATAAAGACACAGTGATGTAAGAAAACTTCAAAATCGGAGTGTTGAATCAACTACCTTTATTTCAAGTCTTAAATTACATGCATTTATTACTTACAAATTCCAGAGCCTTTTGAAAAAGTCTTTTGGTCCATATGTGTACATTTTGAGAACAATTTCGAGCATGAAAAATCCAAGAAAGAACCAGTCAGCGTCGTCAAAGGCGAAACCAATAAACCAAGCATTTATAAAGATCATGAAATCAAAGAAATAACGAAAGAATCTGAAATGAGATTTAAAAGAAATGTAACTGATATGAATAAGAACTAAACCAGCATGTTCAAGTTCATGGCAGTAACAGCGACCTCAACAGTTAGAGCAATGCAGCAAGGAGGACGGGTAAATATATAACAGGAAGCGATTACTAAAAATATTCGATGAACGTTGACGAAATTTTGTTTCAGTATTGTGTAGTATTGAAATAAGCCTGCTGTAGTTGAAGATAAATGACACAAAACGCATTTTTAAACAGACTATCGTGTTTTTCTTTATATTTATGAATCTATAACAACACGTTCCTTATTAAGGAAAAGCTTGTTAAGTTAGTCAAGCAAAAATGACCGTTAATATGTGTGTAATTCTAGGCACCTACTTGTGTCTCACAAACATCCTTAGAACTTTACTGGGCCTTGAGTTATATATATCTGGTATTCTCTTTTCCAAGAAGGTCCGCCTATCGTGAATCTCGCTGACAGGAACTTGCAAGAGGTTAACCAAGTTCAGAAAGTCCGCTTTTACTGAAATACCGAAAGTAAATATAATTCACTGATATTACATCAACACACATTCGTTACTGATTTCCTTATCGTCTGTAAAGCTCTACAGGGACACTTAGTTTTTTATTTAAGTGCCATGAGAATGTTAACATAAAGACAATTTTCATTATTTCGTTGTATATGTTAATAATTTACTCATCCATGAGTAGTTACTGTTATATTTGTATACCGAAAAACGTTTTTTGGCAGATGTGAAGACATGAGGTAGGCGTTTTGAATACTTACAAAGTAACAGTCATTAAACATACCTATATATCCTTTAGAATCTTTGTCCAAAATTGTCATCAGCAGCTCTATCTGTTGGATGCTTTTATTAGGCAAAACCCTTGTCATGATAGCGTTCCAAATATGTCTCGTTATCACGTCATGTCCGTTCCTTTCTACTTTCAGTATACTGAAAGCCTGTCTCAACTTCCTTCTTTTTCCAAATACAGCCTCTCGAATTTCATTCTAAATTATAAGTATATCAAATCAGGGTAACATTTAAAAAACAGTTACTGCAAAAACAAGCAGAAATATTAAAATTATTCATAAAAGGCGCGGACTGCAATTTATGTATAATTGCAATCACAATCGTTGTAGATTTGTAGTAATTGTAGAAAATGCATTAGTTCGTATTGCAGAGTTTCCCTTGCTTGTATATTGCTGAAATATATCGTAAGATCGTCGTCTTTTAACCCCTAGCTACTTATTGTATGTCGGTTACCGTTCTTATATCAGAATGAATGCATAAAAAGAAACACATAATGCACTCTCCAATAAGGTAGTTTTTCAACTCACCTTTAAGTTCTGTCTGTAGTTATTGTAAATAGCAGCAAGAACGATGCTCATGAATACGTACAAACAAATGATGAGATAGGTCATGAAGTACAAGGCAAACCATTTACTCTCATCGTACGCCGGCATCCTAATCAAACAAAATAACAAAACCATTATAACTTTCAAAATCAATAAACGTTGTTTAAGTGTATGTACTCTTTGAAATTTTCTTCTAAAATATCCACGGAATAATAAAAAAAAACGTTCAAAAAGCAACTTACATGACGTCAGGGTAATTTGCAGTTGTAACCAGGACGTACAAATCCCAAATGCTGTCAAAATACATCTTGAAATACTCCGATCCGTCTGAATATGTCAGGCTTTTCCTGTTTTGCAAACGCAACAATTTAATTTTCGCCACAAAGGTCATGTGTCCACAAAAAGGGACGACGCACAAACAATACACAGAGCGTTACATTTTAAGCGAACACCAAAACAACCATATTTGTTTTGTTCATCCAGAAGCAAACAAAATCCATTTAAGACATTGACACGAGTAATAATACGTTAATCAATAAAAGAGTTACTATAATCAACCTGTATGTACCTAGAATGGTTCAGCAAACGCATTCCATGAAGCATATCTTAATACAAGTGTTATTAATGGCAGAATATATGACAAATGGCATTGAACACAAGATTAACTACAATATTATTCGAGTACCTTCGACCAAATAACTTTAATCCTAGTAGTGCAAACAGGAAAACGCTCATCATAAACAGAATAAGGACATTCATGATTTCAGGTATGGTTCTACGAATATTTCTAAACGCTCTCCTTATCTGAAATGAAGGAAACTGATATTAATGATACATCATTTGAGAGTATTAGACGTATACATTTTCGGAGACCCACGGCTCGCTCCATGATACATTCAGTGTAACGGAGTCGGTTTTTCGCTGATTTCCGATGATGATAAATTATTTACTCCTTTTCATATGTATCTCATACTTGAATTTCACTCAATTCATAATATCATTAAATATCCTCTAGCATGTTTTATTTGTGTGTATTGAATGTCGACTAATGTATATAAAACTTCGACTTACTTGACTATATACGTGCCTTATATGAAAATAACCACATAAACATATAATCATGTTCATCCTTATAATTCTTATTAAGTACGTATGCAATGGGATACGTTTTATGGAATAACTGATTTAAAAGATACATAAGTAGGGCGCCAACCTGTTTGCCGTCAGAGAAGTTAATGATTAGGAGAGACCTGAGGGGCCTAGACCATCGAACCGGGTGGCTGTCTGGAGCAGCATTCACCCAGGCTATGTAGCAGATTATGTCCAGTATGGTCAGCTAGATGTGGACAAAGTAAAGTTAGACTATTGATGGTAGTTTTATTCAGGAATGGTAAAACAAATTATATACTTATATATTAGAACATCGTCCTAAACAAGTATAAAGAAAGAACCAGTCTTGAGTTATATATTACCATCAATGCATAAAACAATAGTAGAAACAAGGTAACCATAAAAACAATCAATAATTTGTTTTGCTTCGACGCGGATGATCAAAGTTACTAAATTATAAATTCCTTCAAACTAATATTGACAGCAACAATGAAAATATGTACTGTCATTTTATTCTACTTCAAATATAGAACTATCTCACTAGTGTCATTACATTGACACAAATATAGAACTATCTCACTAGTGTCATTACATTGACACAAATATAGAAATATCTCACTAGTGTCATTACATTGACACAAATATAGAACTATCTCACTAGTGTCATTACATTGACACAAATATAGAAATATCTCACTAGTGTCATTACATTGACACAAATATAGAAATCTCTCACTAGTGTCATTACATTGACACAAATATAGAAATCTCTCACTAGTGTCATTACATTGACACAAATATAGAAATCTCTCACTAGTGTCATTACATTGACACAAATATAGAAATATCTCACTAGTGTCATTTCATTGACACAAATATAGAAATATCTCACTAGTGTCATTACATTGACACACATATAGAAATATCTCACTAGTGTCATTTCATTGACACAAATATAGAAATATCTCACTAGTGTTTTTACGTTGACACACATAGAGAAATATCTCACTACCGTTATGATTCCAATGACCATAATGTTTTTCGTGTCCCTCCAGAATATGGCAGGGTTGCTGAAGTATGCAGTATGAATAACTCTCAATATGAAGAACACTATGAGGACTAGCTCGATGATCATCGACCCCTGCAATGGAAACATAATCACCTGTCATTTCAATTACCAAATCTAAGCTACACATTAGTTTTCCAGAAATAATTTCTGCTTTCCATATGTTTCTTCTTTTCATATGTACTATGAAACATATTGCATCGAGTGGTAGTGGCTGAACTGCTATTCATTTGTTGACATGGTCTATCTTTACATTTATAGATTGAATATGAGGTTAGTCATCCCGACGTGAACGGACATGATTTAATTTGATCAAGTCAAGCAACGAATTAACTGAAATTAGTTTATCAGAATCAAGTTACGTTAAATGGACAAATCCGTGCACAAGAAGGCATACACGCATTATCTACAAGTAAGTTTATTGATATGATAATCTACTTATATCGTGTTTAGGTCGGAGTCCATGCAACATATCGTGCACAAATATATAAAGTCATGTTTATAACAGTGTTGTAAAATCAACTTGGTTGAGGCTGCCAGCAACGAAACTAGTCAAAATGCTGTTGATATTAAATTGAACACAAACGGATATAAATGTTCTTATATTAAACACATCTAAACATGCCTAAAATAGAATTTAATTCAGTACAGACTATTATGTTCTACATTATTTCGCATAAGTCCAAATAGACTCAAGTCCGTTTGTACGCCAACCAGATGCCAAAGGCGACAAAAATGGTGCAAAATGAAACTAGCAATTTAATATTTATTTTATAATTCTACAGTAACATTTACCCAGTAAGGGATTTCCCATCCGTCTCTCGTTGGTTTTTCAACCAGTGCAAGGCACATGTTCAACGCAATGCATATATACAACCCCCATCGCAAATACCAACGATGGTACAATATGTAAAGCCTGAAAAAACAACAACCCGGCAGCATACATAAATAAAAGAACACATAATCGATTATAGAAAACTTTGATTTGGTATAACTCAATGTATGATATATATCATAAAGCGTGCATTTAATTATAAATCAACATAATTTTAAACGCATCATCAAGTTTGGTATCTCTGATATTTGTCAATGTTATCGGAAGACATTGCAGTAAAGATATAGATAGATCAAGAAGGTTCAGCTAGGTGGTGATAAACTAACTTACCTTACATAGTTTGGCTCTGTTTTATATGTGAAATTGCGGCCACTCTCTGCATCTTTTATTAAAGACTGGGCAAGTATCAAATTCTGGAGGAAAGAAAGAATCAATTGATGCCGTTGTACATTCCAAGTCCTAGATGATGCTTAGATTATTTTACAATGATGTTTGTCATATTGCTAACTCAATCTCTTACAAAATATTTGGGCTCACTTTTTATTGTAATAAAATAACATCTTATTATTTAGTTTTTATTATAAAAATCATTTTAAGCAGAATGTGCTATTGATAGGTTACATGTACATCGTAACGATAAAAATCATTGGCACTTGCCTCTTCCGATAAGTGATTTAACTCTTCTTCTCGGCTTGTGTGCCGAACTCTTTGGTTTGATGGTGTACCGGGCGGTCCAAGGGTGGCACCTGTGAAAGAATGTGGTGTACCGGGAGGTACAAACGTCGCTCCTGTGGCAGAACTTGTTTTGCTCTCCCCATCTCCGCTCTTTTCTAACCCATTACCCCTGCGAGCAGTCACTTTTGGTGGTGGGGGTACTGTCAGCGTAGAGACTGGTACTGTTATTGCATCTTCTTGGCTCTGAATTCCAATATTAATTGTATCATCGGAAAAAGTTTGGTTTTCTTCTGATTGTTCTGTATTTTCAGTGTCATTTTGAACCTCATCAATCGTTATCTCAGGAGTCTGCACTGTATTTATTGTCTCCGACATCCCCGTTTCAGATAAATATTTAAAAGGATATAGGTATACTCATGTAAATCGAGTTAAAATAACGGAACACATATTGTAATATTATTTAATCCAAGGTTCATTAATCCAATACATTGAACTATTAATTTATATTGCATAGAAAACAAGCAATTATACATTGATAACAGATAGTTTTACTCAACTAATCGCTGATGAAGCAGAGAAGGGGGCGTGAACTGTGCCGAAAATGGGGGCTATCTCAAACTGTTGTAGATAACATACATGTAAGTGTCTCATGTTAATACAGTCACTTATAGGGGGCATATGGGGCATACTTGTACAGGTTTAACAGTCTCTTATGGTTATTGTTGTTCTTTTTTTTTAATTTATGAACTCGTAATTTATCGAAGAAGGAAATATTAAAAAAAAGAGAGAAAATACAATGATAAGTTCTGAATTCATATATAAACTTAAGGTAGTGTACAAATTATTACGTCAACAGCAAACATGTTTCTGAGTTGTGATATTTAAAAAGAAATGACAAAAACAGAAAAAGTGTGCAGAACAGGGTGTTAAGTACATCAATTCATTTATTCATGAAGGGAATTGAATATGGTTACTTTGGTTAAGTGTTTATCCAATTATATTGCAATACCGTTTGCATTGCCCTTGATACCAAATGTTTAAGTCTGATAGGTACATTAAGCCTTCGTCCCCACCACAGAAATAAATGCAAAGAATAATGAAGAAACAAATCATGCATATATGAACTTAACCAACATGACCGGTGATCAAATTCATGATATGTGTAATGGCTTATGTATGCACTGGCAAAAAATAAGATTATATAGCAATACTGCATGCATATTATCAATGAGCGGTATGATTCACGTATGTTGACAATAATTTTCCTGATTAGAGACTTAGATCGGACAACGGTTGATTGACTGTTTCGTCCAAAACTGGCATAACGACATTAGTGAGTCCTCAAGGTGTCATCATTATAAACACTACAAAACATTATTAAATACAGAAAGGTACCTACATCTGGAAATTCCATTAAAATATAAGATTGCGTTTGCTAGGTTTCGCTGATCCAACCATAAGCTGAATATTGAACTTGGAAGATATATAAATACTCCGCAAGATGAGAGACTTTGTATATATTGTCTGAATCAACATTTGACAGTTATTGATTGTGAATATCATTCATTCTTTCAATGTCCTAAATTCGATATTATTCGTAGACAATATATTTTTAACTGGTATTCGTCTGGTAATAGTTTAAATGATTTCAACTCTTTAATGTCTACTGAAAATGATAATACAATATTGAAGTTAACAATCTATGTATACCATCTGTTAGATATGATAAATGTGTAAATCGTATGTTTCAACTACTATACTATGTTTGTTTTTTTGTACATTTTGTGTATTTTGGGCCGGTGGCCTTTATTTACTTGAATAAAATGAATTGAATTGAATTGATCGAGAGAAGTGAATAGTATGTCCCTTTATTGCTGAGTACACAACGAAATATAATCGTCTTAATCATATACCAAAATGACAGAAAAGTCCTAATAATTGGTACTAACGACGTACAAAGATACATTATATATGCATATCGAAGTTATAAAATATTGCTGTAATCATATTACTTATGAACAGTATTGATTATGCTTTTACAATGTGAAATGAATACTATTGCAATAAACCTTTGTCGATTCCCTATTTATTATTTATCTAAATTTGAGTATACGTATTTCTATATTTATAATGTTTTACGTATGCTTACACATTTCAGATTTTAGTAGATGAACAGCTTTTAACATGATTGGTCTTCCTCTGTATTATTAATATACATGTATGTACATCGTATGTTTTTAAACAAGGGGCATACAAATAAAGAGTGATATATATCTTCTGACTTGTTACAAGTTGTACATAAAAAAATGTTATATTAGTATGTTGTCCATCTCCCCATCTCAATACAGTACACGTGTGATGACAGTCTTTCTTTAGTTAAGTATTAATTACTTTATAATATTAACAGGCTTTTGATATGCTTGCAAATAAATTAAAACACACACTTTTAACGTTGCTCCGGTTGAATTTTGTACTATTCCTTTGTCGAATAAAGGTATCCTTAACACGGTGATGAATAATGCTTATACATGTTGTTTTTATCTTGGAGACCATACATTAATACTTGTAACCATAACGGCCCATTTACTTTTCTTGGGTTAGTTTTACTTTCATTTATTATCGTCTTGTTCATTACAATTGAATAAATCTTAATACCGCAAAGTTATATTTTGAACCATTATCTTAGACATTATGCTTAATGCATCACGGAGTACACATTTGTTCGTCCACGTTCTTCATAATTTTCCGTACAGGTGTTATGCCTCAGTATATACTTTCAAAACATTGTATGTTTTATTTTCTATATTGTTAGCCCATGAAATGTTCCAAACTTCACATCCATAACATATGTATTTCTTTAGAACTTGCGGTCAAGGATACTTAATTAATACGAAATACTTAACTACTTTATCAGATAAATCCAACACAAGTTCAGTCGATAATTTAATACAGATTTGAAGATATTTCTTCAGTTTCAAAAATGCTATTATTATTTGTCTAGCCTGATAAAATTTCTTACATTCAATGAAAAAAACTCCAGACGTGAATATAATACCTAAATCACAATATTTTGATACAAATTTTGTTACAACACTATTTCTGAGACGCCGTATTGAAAGTATAAGTTTTGTGTTCATCTACCGCCCTTTTTAACACAGACAAAGATGAATTGTATATGATTGGACAGATGGCATAGTTACTCGCAGAAATATAATCTTTATTTTTTATTGTTTATGTTTTTTTTCTTTTTCGAAAAGTATTAAGATGCCAAACTGGTTATCGTAAGTGTTTTGTCATACAGAGTGTTCATTCATTTAATTTCAAAGTTTGGCCAAAACACTTAAAGATAAATCACGATAAAATGATGCGAAAGAAAATCACTGCACTAATTCAATACAAAACCATCGTTAACCATGATATATGTAGATGCCGAAAATCTGTTGAACATTTTGAGAGAGAACGTTACAATAAATTACCATCAAAAATGATTAAGAAAATATAAGCTTGATAGACGTTGCCTTGGCTGCCGGTTTACACAAGCTTTCAGATAAAAACATTTTTAAGTATGTTTTTGTTCTTTCAGATATTTATCATTACTATAATGACTTATGAAAAATTTATAATGTTAATGCTAATTATATCTATAATATAGGTTTGTTTACTACATTAGGCTAAATCACTATTTATATACATCTCATTGCCTGCACATATTATTATAGTCTAGGTAGGCCTTTTATCTATTACGAATTTACGGTGTGGTCTATTGAAGTTTTAAGAATTTTTTTCTCAATCAAAATTATTGCACAAATTCCTCCGGCCCATAGTCGAACACAGATACATAAGAACGTATGCCGGGTATTTGGCAAACAAAATAAACATTACCTAGTAAATAAAAACCTAATAAAAATATAAGTAGCTAACTTAATCAAAATTGCCATGATATTTTCATTTCACATACATGTATTTGGATTAAGATCATATTTCATCAAAACAAATAAAACATATTGTGGTCACTGCCCGATCTCGTCAGTTTGAAGGAATTATTTGGGTACCGGTTGTTCTTTACTTTAGGTACTGGGTTTTAGTTTGCAACTTAAATGCGCATGCTCAGGTAAACATCCGCCATTATTAAGGAAATCTTGCAGACGAGATGTGATATTTAATAAGCGAATTTAGTCATATTAAGCCTAATGTCGTCGGCATTGGCTAAGTTCAGGAAATCCAATAAAGATGGGGACCTCAAAAAAGCCGCCCAGAAGGTTGTCGACCCGAAGAAAGACACACTGACTCGACTGAAACACCTTCGGACAGTTCTTGGTATTTTTCGATTTCTTGGCGATCATTCATGGAATGTTGTCTTTTTGATAAAAAGAACGATCATATTTTCTTGACATCTGGCGCATTATTTTCTGTTGTCAAATTTTATTTAATTTTTACTCACTTAAATCGATTTGCTGCTGTCAAATGATATATATGTTGATATTGATTGAAAGCTATTTTGACCCAAATGTCAAAAACAATTTAAACATTGAAAACATATCGGTAGATGCAAATAATTTAAAGGACACTGCCCAGATTAAAAGACAAAACATCCCAGATTAGCAGGCAATATTCATATGTTAAACCAAATTATAAGACGGGTTTACCAACACCAAGACCTAACATCAGGAGATGTTGTTTATGCACCAGTCCGGGATAGCGGGGGAAATGGGCCGTGTTTTTACCTTCCAGGTGGCCAGGAGTGCCAAATGAATGTGTGGTTCTGTTAACAGGATTTGTCTGTGTTTAAGCCAAGCTTTTCCCGTAGTTAAACAAGATCTTGATAGATATTTTAAAAAGATGGCTCCTCATCCAAATTCTCTCCCAATTTGAAAGAAGTCAGTTTCAAATTACAGGATTTCCCGGAGATGCAAGGGCATTTTTTTAACCAGCAGTTTGTGTCTGCAGGGCGGGAATTTTACCTGGGATTTGCTGGACCAAAAGTCTAAAGTCCCTTTTACCGAAGATTAGGATAATATTCTTGGTCTAGAGTTTAAGTTTTTATTATAACATGTAGTGAAGTTCACTATTTTCAGAAAATAGGCCAAATTGCCTGTGATCTCACTATATTGTAGCTGACACTATAGGTTTGGGACAACTTTTCCAAATCTTGGAGGACATTGTAATGGTACGGTCTTGTGTTGGTATGACTTCTCTGTACCCACTGGTAGAACTTATGGCCAAAATCGGCATATCTGATACTGCCAAGATTGTTAGATCTGAAATGACCTAGATCTAGGCCATGTTGTCCACTGTTCCCAGGTGTAAAAAATAATATATTTTAGTCTGGTCTGTACTACAGCTACCAATCTGGACCAGTAGTCTTTCAATTTGGGCTGCATGGTCCAACAATCTGAGCCATATCATGTGCTATTCATTTGAAGATTGAAAGATACATGTAGGATCTTTTATTGCTATTTGTACTTTGTATATTCTTTTTTCAGACAACTATGAACCAGTCGAAGCCAAGAAATTCTTTGAGGAGTCATATTCCCACATCTACTACATCTTTTTTGATAACTTTGTCTCGGTCGAGTCAGATCTGAAGCAAAGAGGTATTTTATGTTCAATGAAAAATGCTTTTAAAATCACTTTTAAGCTTATATTTTTAATGATTTTAATTTACATTTCAAGGTGACATGTAAAGAATCGAGATTTTTAAGATTGCTACTGATTAAATTCCACTTGCAGCCAGATAAAAATATGAAAATTAAAAAAATCTACTAATGATTGTATTTTCAGCAAATAAATCCCACCGTGAAGAGCTGGACCACATTCTTCAAATATTTGAGGTAGGGTTTATAATGTTTTTACTATATGTTGTGATTAATTTATTTAATGGTGCATTCCACCAGATTGTGTATAGGTGGAAAAAATATAATCAAGAATCCAAAAAGAAAGCCATATTTGATGTCCTACTTTTGAAATCATCACTAAGCATGATACCTTGCAAAAAACCAGCTATAGATAATTTTCAAATAATTCAATCTTTTTTCTTCTTACTTTTGCTGGTTCTGCGCCTTAAATTAATAACGGGAAATTGCAGAAAATTCTTTTGCTGTTGCCTGAGCTTGTGCACAAGAGATGGATGTTTCACAGTATTGGACGGATCATGAAGAAACTGCTACACCCTGGAAATGGACTGAGGGTATGATACTTCATTGCTTGATTGAAGAAAGTGAGATTTTGCTGTTTTAAGGTCACTGCTGTCAATTTGATAAGAGTATCCTTAATCTAAATTAGAGGGTTTAAGAATATTTCCTGTATATAATTACACTTCATGAATTCAAAACATGTCAGTGTTATAAACTTGTACTACAGTTGCGTCGAGAAGGTATGCGGCTATTCCTGGTGTGGTACCAGATCCTGCAGGACAATGCGAGTGATGAATGTCACCAGATCTTCCTTCAGCTGGTCCCAGGCATGGGTGAGGGCACACACCAGGATATACTGTACGGACGCAATGCTGCAACACCTGACAGTGAGTACTAGGCTCGTAACCGTTCCTGTATTCAGTTCAGTAATTTCGATATTGCCAAGGTTATACTTTTTAAACATGCACAGCACCAAGAGATTATTGGATTCCATGTCTTTATCAGTTGTATGGTTATTCACAAGTTACTTTAAAATATTTCTTATTACTAGTGCTAAAGTTTTAAACATTTTAACTAAAGAAGATAAACCAAATAAAGTTTGCAAACTTAAAAGTAAACATACATTATTAATACATGTATCAGCTGATTACCAATGTATTTTATTAAAGCAGCACTTAACTTATGCCTGATGAATTTCACTGAAAGTAATTTGGAATTGATGTAGTCAATTTATTTTACTTGCTCACATGTCTTTTTTACTTTCTGTCACTTTAAAATGTGCAGCATTTAACCAACGATCTTGTGTTCCTGTCTAGTACATGCATCTAGCCCCAATGTGCCAAGTAAGTTCTATGTATCCCTGTGTTCAAAGCTGCATGATATCCACTGTTATTTCCATTTTGTGTTTTGTGTTGAAATCTTTAGGACTCAAACTCAAAGACATTATCATAGCTTGTCATTTATGTTGGTAACTTGGTTAAGAATATATTTGCTGCTTTGTTTGATTATACCGAAGCCACTGTTTCTTGTAAATGTACTTATAAATGGTTTTGTTATTTTGCCAAAACTAGATATTGCGGTAGAACAATACAAATGAACGTGAATTTGAATTGGAGATATAGAAAGATCATGTCCCATTTACCACTTCCATGAATCTGTGTTGCATGCTTTTATTGTTATACGGTTATACCATTATAGTTATGCTAGAATTTTACCAATCTGAGAATGCAATATTTAAAACCGTAAAATTGAAAAATTTGACCTTACTTTCATACCTTGACGATTGAATAGTAAGTATACTATTCTTCAAGTCCAGATGAAAGAATTTAACACCTGAAAAAGACATCTTGAATATGTACATTTTCAATTTTCAATACAGTACACTCAACGAGTTTCAATACAGTACACTCACCGAGTAAGACCTACTTTCCATTTCCCTCTGCAGATTTTCGCTATCGTGGCCAACACTATGAATTTATCGACTGTCTGCGTTCCTTTGAGTTTGAATTTAAGGCCCTCGACATCAGAGGTCATGGTTCAGAATCGGTAAAATGTCGGCTGTTTTATGATGCAATACAATTAGTGGCAATACATCAATGATTCAATGTTTACTATTAACAAGTCAAGACAATATTTAATTGGCGTTTACAGACACAAATGCAAATTAAACGCTGGTAAGATTTACAATGTACATAAGCATAAAAAACAAATAACTTCTGAACAAGAATGATTTCTCGCTTATCTGATTACACACGGAATTCTGCTGCGGGGTCATAAAATCAGACAATTTCCAACGCTATCGCTCATATTAAGCTTGGCGGTAAACCAGCCACTCAGAGGAACTTGGTGGGATTTTAGCGAGTTTAACAGTTTTACCCTGGAAGGAAGACCGCGATCATCAACCTTATCCCTTGGAGTGAGAGAGGAATGTGGGTCTAACTCGTTGAGTGTACTGTATGTTGGTAATATATATGTTTAATGAAACAAGCAAATGTACATTATCATAATTTCAAAAAAAATTGAAAAAATTATACTTGTTACATGCTAGCCAGAATAGAATTGCACTTATGTTGGCACACTTATCAATTGTATGAAATCTGTTTAATAAAAATATATTTACTCTTACAAATGTCTTGCACGTTACATATAGAGTTGTCAGTAAAAATGATTTAAAGTGACATTCTTATTCAAAATCAATACATTCACCTATATAGCAAACATAAATTTTGAGTGGTAAACTTTAAACTTCTTACTAAATAAATCATTTATGGAAAATATTAATTACTGATAATAAGAGTGTAACTGTGTATTTAATAGCTGAAAACGCAAATATATTAAATGATTGATGAATGCTAAAAGATTAACTGTGATCTACTATTGTCTCATTAAGTAGATATACCGTGTTTAATGCACATTTCTTTCAAACTAAACTTGGTATCCTTCATAAAAGACATTTATTTATCCTGTGGAATATTAAAACAGTAGTATTAATTGTGGTAAATCTTATGTGGGAATAAGAGTGCATCTTTAAGAGAAGAAAGGGGCAAAATCTGCATATAATTTACAGAATAATTTGAGCTATGATTAAATGACTTACGGCGTTTTTTTTCTCTATTTTTGGGAGAAGGGTGATTTGCCTTTTCTAGTCAAAATGTATTTCAGACAAAAAAACAGGCTGAAAAAATGCCATGAATCTATGACTTAACTTTACCTAATAGTTGTAGCAATATTAAAATGAACGGGTTTGTTTTGCAGGCTATGGAGGGATAATTGCAGCAGGGGAAATAACGCCAATTCTAGCAGTGCCTGGAGAGAAACAGCCAGACAACATCACAAAATTCTTCTTTGAGGCCTTCCTGCAGTTTATAGTCTCAGAGGTATGTAAGCCACAGTAGGGCTGGATCATCATGGAAATACATGTAGCTGTTAGTGTTGATTGGATGTGTTTATTGCATATGTTTACAATGGTCTGCAATTTTGTTGTACATATTTACTAACAGATCGCTTAAAGTCACTATTCCAGTAGTAACCTTCTCTGGACAGATTTTAAAATTACTTGCCACATGTGTCTGGCATACATGTCACATGCAAGACCTGTGTACCAACTCCCTACCTCTAAGTTCAAGGTCACAGTTAGTGTTTGAATACTATGGATTGCTGCTTATAAGGACATAGAGTATATAGGTGGTTGTGTCCGGGCTGTAACTTTCTTATGTATGGACAGATTTTAAAATAACTTGCCACATGACCATATGTATCTCTCTGGTTTATTTTGCGTAAGACCAAAACACTGACTCAGATAATACTGTGACCATTCATGGGTCTCATGTGATGTTTCAAATCATCAATGCGAGGTTATTAGTGTTATATATTCCACTTGTTCATAAACATTCCTTGCTTTATCCACACATTTTATTGCTATTTTCTTCCCTTTTTTATATACTGACATTGTTCAAAGGTAAATGTCACATTTGGGAGCATTTGTCACATACTGTGACAGCTCTTGTTTGCTCTGGCATTTGCATTATAAGCAGAAGGAAGTACATTTAAATGATTATTAGTGACTTTGAAAACAATGGGCATAAATCCCTCAAACTCAAAGAGACCCATGGCTATTTTACAGGATTGATCATTATCAGGTGTAAAAACCCTGAGAGGTTATAACATATTAAGCTAGTTAGTACAGTTTATAGTGTATGTTTGTCTGTTTGTGGAACAGGTGATAAAGGTAGAGTGGATGAACAAGGAAATGCGTGAGGTCTGCTTCATGTTTCTCTTCAACAAGTTCAAGCAGTCCTTCCTTAAGTGGCTCCTCCCAGATTTCGACAAAACCAGGACAATCTATGATCCAGACCTTGGTTAGGGGATATTTTATTAATTCTCATCTTTTTAACAGTTCTGCATTTTTTTAACAGATATTTAGTGTTTTCATTCTTGTCTTCATTAATGTGATCGTCAGACAAATTTAGAATTAATTGTTTAAAATGTTTTTGATGAACAGGGCCACCAAATTTATGTTTACTGAACACTAAATCGACACCCAGCCTGTGTCCAGTTGATGCTGCATTTATATTTTAAAAAAATACTATTTACTTACAATATAGCACCTTTTTCGTCCCCCCTATAGACTTGCCTAGAATGCGGACATCAGCTGACACTGCAAATACAGACGAGCCAGAGAATGTGTCGGAGTGCAGAGATATCTTCATTCGTTGGCTTACCACATTCACCATTTCAACCAAGAAACTTGAATCAGATACTAATAGGTAATATATATCTACTCTCTTATGTTTTCATAAGCATTGGGTGTACTGTGAACTTTCATGCAAACATGGTTTTGGACTACTTCTTTGCATTTTATAGTGTTAATAATATAAAAAAAATGTTTATTGCTTATAGCCTTCTTGTCAAGTTTGTATGTCCAATTTTGATAAATCGTGAGTTTGATTGATTTGTTATTTTAACAAATTCAAAAATATAAGATAATATAAGAATTCAAGTACATCAAACTTCATACCTCCGTAGAAGTACATGTATTCATTCACCAACTTAAAACATGATCTTCAGGGGTTTCAACATGTCGAGTTCAGCGCTGACAGACCCAGATGAAGACACGGGCAGGCGGGACAAGACAGATGGGGTAGAGGGGGAGGACGTACCGACCCCCGGCAGTAACACCAGCACCCTCTCCTCCAGCTCACAGATCACAGAGAAAGACTCGCCCAATACCAGCTTCTCCCATGAGGAACACAGCATGTCTGAGTACGAGATTGTCAGGAATGTCATGTACTCCACCAGGGAGAATATCAACATTGTGCATGAGATCTTCAGACAGGTAACTGCCATTTTAAATTGTATTATTGAAGATTCTGATAATTTTTGCTCAAAGTTTACAGAAAAAAGAGATAAATTTCTGGGTGAGATAAGGAAGGAACAATACCAAAAAGAGAGATGAATGGCAGTGTAAGATAATAAATCAACAAAACAGAAAAGAGAGATAAATGTCAGATTGAGATAAAGGATTGATCTGAGATGTGATTAACAGAAAGCAGAGATAAATGGCAGTGAAAGATAATGAATCAACCAAACAGGAAATAAGGGTTAATGGCAGAGCGAGATAAGGAATGGGCATAACAGAAAGAAAAGATAAATGGAAAAGGGAGATAAGGAATTAACATAAAGAAAGCAAAGATTAATGGCAGAGTTAGATAGATAGATACTTTTTATTCCTCCATAAGTGAAGAGATTAACATATATACAGATGAATACAAAGAATATATACACACATAGATGATTTGATATACACGAACATCAAAATAATTATTATTTAAATGGACATTACGAGCATTAAACATTTCGAGTAATCATTTACAAAACCAACATCTTCCATGCACATATAATTATGTATAGAAACTTGAATTTTGAAACTTGTTTATTTGATTAAACGCCTATTTTTGCATAAAATACTCAATGGCGTTGTACAATACAATGATAAAATATTTTAAATAATTTAAAGATATAATACTATCTAGACATCAAACATACTTAATTTGAAATAAACAAAAAAAATAAATAATTAAGCTAAATACATCGTTAAAGCAAATAAAACACATGACATGAAGTAAGATAAATTAAAATATCTAAAAATAAAATGAATATAAAACATAAAATAAACAATCATCGCATGCTAATTTATCACAGTTAGTTTTCCACTGTTCATTGTTCAGTCACTGTTTTTAAAACAACATGTCAAATTTTCGAAAGTAATGTGTCTTCAAGTTCTTCTTAAACACTTCTAACGATTTCGATGTTCGTATATCAGATGGCAAATCGTTCCACATGGCTGGGCCAATGGTACTAAAACTGCGATCAGAGAATGTTTTATGTTTGTTTGTTGGTACGACGTAACACCCCACACTGGATAGTGAAGAACGAAGATTGCGTGGTGGTTGCTTTACTGTCAACAGATCTACTAGGTATGCCGGTGCCTTTCCGACCGAGCAATTGTACATGATGGTTAAAATTTTAAAGTTTATCCTAGCTTTCACTGGTAACCAGTGTAATTCAAACAAAGATTGTTTGGAGCTTTCATATTTGCCTCGAGAAAGCACAAGTTTTGCACACATGTTTTGAATTCTTTGCATTTTCTGAATATCACAGGCAGCAATGCCATACAAGATGGAATTACAGTAGTCAATGTGTGGCATTACCAGTGAAAGAACAAGAATCTCCGTTGCCTCTTTGGTCAAATATTTTCGAATGTTTTTAATTCTCATGTAGTTTAGCATGGCTGTTCGGCATTTTCGTTTTACATGCTCCTTAAAGTTTAAAGTTTCATCGAGAAAGGCACCTAAGTAACGTATACAGTGTACAGTTTCGATACTGTCACCAACAATATTGATGTTTTTTGTTTGACATTTTTCAAGTTGCTGCCTACTCCCGAACATGATGAACTCAGTTTTTGCTGTATTCATTTTTAGTTTATTTTCATTCATCCAATCATTGATTATTACAGCACACTGTTCAATGTCTTGAATAGCACTTTGTTCTGCAGAAGGTATGTTTGGCCGAAAACGTTTATTGGCAGTATGGTCGTCGGCGAAACCGTACACTGTGATGGTCGGGGGTATCACATATATAAGATAGTCAGATGTAGTCTTAATTGACAAAATATATGAACGATAATTATTCAAAGTTATCTACTCATGATGTATTACAGACAATCTCTACATGGCGCTTTCTGTGTAAAATACAAGTGAAGCACATTTGTTCAGATTAGTAATAGCCTAGCAAAGTAAACACTAATGTTGCCTTAACCCTTTAGCACATAGGCAAGTGGCCAGATTGACACCTCCCAGTCAATAGCCAACTTACTGATAAGCAGTCCTTATCTGTATAGGCATTTTAGGAGATTTGAAAATGAGCAAATTAATACAGCAGTATGAACTTAAAATCAATATTACTCCAAATAATTGTGGCCAAATCTTTTTTATGTGAATAATTTTTTTATAGATAATTAAATTATCTAATAAATGGTGTCAATGATGAAATATTAAATTATTTTATTTCATCTGTGAATGCATTTCCAAGATGGAATTGTAACATTTCTTTGAAATGTCATAATTGCATTAAATCAAAGGGTAAAAAAATGCTGGGATCGATCTAAATTTTATTACCCCTATCATAAAAAAGACCCATCTGGATTAAAAGCCGACAATTGATGTTCTTGTGTATAATACACAGAAATATGGCAGGCATATCTAGTGTCATCCAGCTGAGAGATCCAGTCCAGGGTGTCTGTTTAACTTTATTACCCCCTCATAAAATTGTTTACAAAAAGAAAGCCGATAAATGTTTTTCCGGTATGAATCAAAAGATCTAGATCATCAAAATGCTTTCACAAATGTGTTTACCTGACCTATTTTACGGCCGGAACCATGCTGGACATCTAACAGTTCCACAGATAATTTACTCATCATTTTCTCAGCTACTTTTTGTTTCTATTGTTTGTAAACAAAATATTATCTTTAAATAATTATAATCTTTATTGATTTCAATGGTAAATTGAACTGACGTAATATATTTAATGATTTATGCATCAATGAATTTGGGGGATTTTCCATACAGTACTCAGCTCGTGGTCTTATTATGTCACAATGGGATATCACACCTGCGATTGGGAGTATAAATACCTTCTAATTTTAGCAGACGATATTTTCAAGGGAAAATCAATACACAAAAGGTTAAACTTTACTTATATAAACATCCAGGATATTGTTTACAATAAGAAAGATGAAAAATTGAAATATTGAAATGACCCTATTGAAATATGCGGGCGATGCGTTTACATCCAGTAATGGATACGGTCGGCTAGATGCGTATACATCTGCTAATGAGCTATGTCGGCCTATCTCGTATACATGCCCTAAAGGGTTAAACAAAACTAAAATTAAGACAGTTTATAGAAGAATCTTAAGTTACACCTGCCGCAAGAGTCTTACTCAATGCTAATCAAGTTTACAGTCGCTCCGCCCATCGACCAATAAAGCACCGCGATACTTTTTTGTTGTAAGGCAATAGCCGGTTGTTGACATAAGTTACACGAATATGTTCTATATCCCGCCCATAAAAAAGAAAAGGGCAGTGTTTATGACTGACATTGACATAATTATATTTTTGAAATAAGCTCAAAGGAAGCCAGTTACGTAAATTTGTTGTCCGCTATCGTCATTTCTATCGCTAATAACCCAAACCTTAAAAACATGCCTTTTTCACATGTGTGCCTATTTTACCAACAATGTCATTTTTAGCTCAACTATTCGAAGAATAGGTGGGCTATACTACTCGCCCCAGTGTCGGCGTCCGGTTCAAGTTTTAGGGCAAGTTGGGATTTTCACTTATAAGTCCAATACCCTACATTCAATTGACTTAATACTTCACACAGTTGTTCAGGGCCATCACATGATGAGGTTAGATAACTCCATATTATTCTTTACACAGGTTATGGCCCCTGATTGACTATGGAACTTAGGTTAAGTTTTAGGGCAAGTTGGAATATTTATTAATAACTTCTATATCCTTTGTTTAATTGACTTAATACTTCACACAGTTGTTCAGGACCATCACACAATGAGGTTACATAACTCCATATCATCCTAAATACAAGTTATGGCCCCTGATTGACTAAATTCCAATACCATTCATTCAATTGACTTAATACTTCACACAGATGTTCAGAGCCATCACATAATGAGGTTAGATAACTCCATATTATCTTTTATACAAATTATGGCCCCTGATTGACTATCAAACTTAGGTTAAAGTTTTAGGGCAGATTGGGATATTGTTTAATAACTTCTATACCCTCCATTCAATTGACTTAATACTTCACACAATTGTTGAGGACTATCACCCAATGAGGTTACATAACTCCATATCCTTAATACAAGGTACGGCCCCTGATTTACTTAGGTTAAAGTTTTAGGCAAGTAAAAGTTAAGGAATAAAAGAACTTCTATACCATTCATTAAATGCACTTAATAAAATTCAAAATTATTTATGACCATCTTTCAACAAGAAACATAACTCCGTTTTAAGCCTAAATACAAATTATGGCCCTTGAATTATTATTATTATTATTATTATTATTATTTTTTTTAATTTCCTTTGAAAGGCATATTTGTATATTCTTAACCACATTTTCATAATGGGAAATCAAGTTATTTGAATGACTTGCGTCATTGTTTGGGCGGGCTGGTGGGAGGACAGCATCAAAGTCACCTTATGTATCGAATAAATTTAGTTAGGTTTGACATAAAGAGACCAAACTTGGTATTATTACATCGTTATTGTATTCTAAGTCAAAGCTGCGTAGTCGAGCAAGCTGTCTTACGACGGCTCTTGTTTTATTCATAAATTCATAGTTTGTTGTGACAATGCTGCAAACCAATGACTATTTACCGTTACCTGATTTTGACATGGTTTAAGGCAATTAAGAAACACTCAAGTTTATCTATGCAATGTTCTAAACGCCGGGGGTTAAATTTTAGGACGTATATAGGGATTTCTCGGCGTATAATATGTAGTCCATATAATTTCATAAATGAGTATCAAAATGTTAAAACATTTCCCAAAACGCTCATAAATGTGGCTATATAATATGTTACACTAATTTATAGATATATTTTTATATTTTAACTAATAATGGTCAAAATTAAAAGCTGCAACCCTGCATCCATCAAGACCCTAGTTACGTACAATAATTGTAAAGCAAAAATATTACTATTAAACTGTTATGAACGTAAAAGGCGAAATAAAAAGGACAGACAAAAACAAGCATGACTCATCCTGTATTCCTTAATTGACATATCCTCTTGACAATTGCGAGTCGTATTTCGCAAGTTTTAGATGGCAACTTTTTGACTGCAAAAAAACGTCCACTTTGCATTCACACACGCGTGTCAATAAGTGTCAATTAACACTCGTTTAGCAAGTCCTAGTAGAAATCTAGAAATTGAAAGAGTTGCTGTACTTACAAATTGTCTAAACACACGAATTGTCTTTTTGTTCAGAAACAAACTGTCAAGAGTTTAGCTTTCGAGCTTGCTCAAACAGAAAGAATCTGTCAAATTGTCACAAAACAGAGTTTAGCTTACAAGCTTGCTCATATAGAAATAATCTGTCAAATTGTCACAAAACAGAGTTTAGCTACGAGCTTGCTCATGTAGAAAGAATCTATCGAATTGTCACTAAAAGAGTTTAGCTTTCGAGCTTGCTCAAACAGAAAGAATCTGTCAAATTGTCACAAAACAGAGTTTAGCTTACGAGCTTGCTCATATAGAAAGAATCTATCGAATTGTCACTAAAAGAGTTTAGCTTTCGAGCTTGCTCACACAGAAAGAATCTGTCAAATTGTCACAAGAAACCTCAGCTTTGAAATGTCTTCAGCCAAGACACAATGTGAGCTGAGAACTGTTAGATAATATGAATATTGAAGAGTCCTGGACATACTTTATAAAACATATTAATGTTTGTATTGAAAAGTTCATACCAAAAACTTTCAATGGTAAAAAGTTTCAAAGACCAAAATGGATGGATTTCCATTGTGTGAAAAAAGTTAAAAAGAAATACCATGCATGGAGACGTTTTATCCATAGCCAAAGTTATAGAGACTACCAAGCCTATTGTAAATTACGTAACAGTGCAACAAAAGCAATTAGATTTTCAAAGAAAAAATATCAGAAAGGAGATGTTGAATTTTCAAAAACAAATCCAAAGGTTTTTTGGAGTTACGTGAAAGGTGAAACCAAAAGTAAAACTGGTATCGGAGACCTGGTTGATAAAGATGGTAACCAAGTAACTGAGAATAAAGGAAAGGCAAATGTTTTGAATGACTTCTTCGCATCAGTCTTTACAAGAGAAGATAATTCTAACATTCCACCATTTGATAACATAGTTGACCAACAAAACTCAATATCTGATATTGTTATACAACCAGAAGTAGTTTTAAAACATTTGAAAAGTTTAAATACTTCAAAGGCGTGTGGTCCTGATGATTGTCACCCCTTTTTCCTGAAGCAGTGCTCAGAGGAACTGAACAAACCATTGAGTGCTATATTTCAAAAATCAATAGAGAGTGGTCTTTTACCTCAAGACTGGAAATTAGCAAATGTTTCTTGTATATTCAAGAAAGGAGATCGATCAAATCCTGGGAACTATCGCCCAGTATCTCTAACTTCTGTAATTTGTAAAACGCTGGAAAGAATCATTAGACAGAATATTGTTGACCATCTCAATGAAAATGGATTATTGTCAGACTGCCAGTTTGGGTTTAGGAAAAACAGAAATACTATTCTTCAGCTCCTGTCGGTACTTGAAGATTGGACAGAGGCGATAGATAAAGATTTGCAGGTTGACACAGTTTATTTGGATTTTAGTAAAGCGTTCGATAGTGTACCGCATCGTAGACTTCTGAAGAAGGTGGAATCATATGGAATATCAGGAAAAATACTAGTTTGGCTTCAAAGTTTCCTGAGTGATCGCTTGCAACGTGTTGTATTGAATGGCCATAAATCAAACTGGAATTCAGTTATATCCGGAATACCTCAAGGATCTGTCCTGGGACCAATTTTATTTATAATCTTTGTAAACAATCTACCTGATGTAGTAAGAAGTATATGTAAGATGTTTGCTGATGACTGCAAAATTTATACTCCTCTTTCTTTGAGAGTGGATCAACAACATCTTCAAGAAGATATAGATAACCTGTGTCAATGGAGTAAGGACTGGCTTTTAAAATTTAATGTGCAGAAGTGTAAAGTAGTTTCTTTTGGTCGCAAAAGAGTTGACACCGACTACCATATGACTGACAGAGATGGAAATATACAACAGCTTAAAAGGGAAGACTCTGAGAAGGATTTAGGAGTACTTTTTACTGAAAGTTTGAGTTTTGAAAAGCACATCAGTAATACTTTGAACAAAGCCAACATGATTATTGGATTAATAAGAAGAAAGTTTACTCATATTGACAATACTCGATTCCTGACCTTATACAAATCACTGGTCAGATCGCATCTGGATTATGGAAACCTGATATATTTCCCAATAACAAAGAAGTGTAAACAGATGATTGAAAACGCTCAGAGAAGAGCAACTAGATTAATTCCGGATTTGAGGGGATTGACTCACAACGATCGCCTACGAAAATTAAACCTCCCATCTTTAAGACTTTAGAAGGAAAAGATTCGACATGATTCAAGTGTTTAGAATAGTACACAATATTGATGACATCAGTATGACAACATTTTTCACCTTTGCTGACAATAGTGGTACCAGAGGACACAATTTGAAATTATTTAAACCTAAAGCAAGGAAATCATTACGTCAAATTTCTTTCAGCAATCGTATAGTTTCAACTTGGAATAATTTGCCACGTGAATTAGTGAACACCACATCTGTGAATGCCTTCAAGGCAGGTCTTGATAAACTTTGGAAAAACAAACGGTTTGATACTTCTGAAGTATATTAAGTCATACAGAAGGCGGAGAACTTACAGACGAAGCAGTTTAAAGGGATTTACTAGCCTTTTAGGGCTAAAGAAGTTCCCTAGACGACAAAAGGTAGACAAAAGGTAAGAGGCGCATTGCCGCAAATGAGTGTGACAATGCCAAGTTTAGTAATACAATTGTATCCTTCTTTAAAAAACCCATCTAGAGCTCCCCAAAGCTACTGAGTGCCAGACCTTTGTTGACACCACAATCGAATTCGACCACATCAGCGACATCCCCATCAGCTATGACCACACCAGCGATACAAGCCCTGGCGACGACCACATCAGCAACACCACCAGCGGCGGAGACTACATCAGCACCACTACCCCCGGCGACGACCACATCAGCCACACCAACAGCGACGGAGACCACATCAGCACCACTACCCCCGGCGACGACCACATCAGCGACGACCACATCAGCGACGGCATTAGCGGCGGAGAAAAACCCAGGAGAATCTATACTTCTATTATAAGTATAGTTCTGCCAGGAAGGCAAGCCTGCATGCGATACAGGTGGCCTTGAATGAAGTTCCCGTGGCACCTAAACAGGCAAAGCACCACAGATGGCTGAGTCACGAGAATGCGGTGAAGTCGGTTGTACGGTCGTACAGATGTATAGTCGCAGACCTCGAAGCCGGCGAAGTTGCGAAAGATCCACAGGGCAATGGGTTGTTGAAAACTTTAAAAAAAACCTGACACCGTGAGGAGGCTATTTTTTTCTGGCAGAGGTCTTTCCGATCATCGCTGATCTCAGCTGAGCATTCCAGGCCAATGACTGTCACATCGGGGAAGCCTGCCAAAAGGTTGACTGGCAAAGCTCGAAAGATAACGCGATGGCGGCAACTGGCTCCAAAAAGCAGCCTGCATGATAGGGGATTGTGCAATAGAAAACACTGATCTGAATGACAAATTCACGTCCTCCTGCGTTCAGCTTCTAGACACCTTGAAAGACAACATAGGGGGTCAATTCCGCGACTTGGATGTGTTAAACGCATTAGCCATCCTCGACCTCACCCACGCTGACGTCACTGCATTTTATGGATTCAATGAAATGGAGTCCCTATCGACCCACATCAACATGCCCGTCGACAAACTACTTAACGAATGGAAGAGCTTCCTGGAAGGAGTAAGAGGACAGCCTGGCCGCAGCCTTCCGCAACTGACTGCCTTATTTTTCGGTAAACGTGAGGCGCGCGCCTGGGCTTTAAGGCTCGATTCCCGCTTTTGGCCAGGCTGATTTCGGCAGCAGCTGTCATGCCACTCAGCACCGCTGAAGTGGAATGGGTCTTCAGCCAACTAAAGTTAATCAAGACTGATCATCGTTCCTCCCTGGGTGACAAAACCGTCGAGAGACTACTACAAGTCAAATTGAACAGGTCGAACATCGCCGACTTTCAAATGGTTATGGAATGATCAATGGCTTTTTTCTTCAGGATAAAAACGAGACATCTCATCAGCGTGATTAAACCGAAGTGATATAATACAAGAACATGACAAAGCGCCTGTTATGGTTCTATGTAACCTCTTATGGTGCTATTCCTACAATGCGCTAAATTATCTAGCATGACATTTACTGGGAAGCTGTAGCAAGTCAATCATTTACGATACGACTGTTTACTTTATTAGGACTTAATTACAGTAGAATGTAAATGTTTTACACTAAATCAGTTGATTTACACTAATTCAGTTGATTATCAGTTTAAAAGCACATGCAATTTCTCTATGGCTTTTCAATTACATTCCATTCGGATGATTCCATTTACTTTTACTTGCTCATTCATTACAGAATGGAAATCAAGTTAGGTTGAACTTTAAGTCAGATGTGTAATAATAATGATAATAATAATAATAATAATATTTAATGATAATGATAAGGATATTTTTGTATGATAGTAAGTGCTGATGAAGATTTAAGAAAAAAAAATGTATATGGTGTGCATTTTCATAACGAAATCACCTTCAACAGTTTTTAACAATTTAAGCTTGGAAATGATGGAATTAAAAGTATTTAGGGTATATTTCACATAAAAAATCTGGGGGAGACCCCCATACCCCCCTTGCAGGAGGGGTAAACCCATCCCGTACCCTCCCCAGTTTGCCACTGCGCGGCTCAATAAATTGCCCTTTTCAAGACTCCACCCTGCCCTTTTTAAATCCTGGCTGGAGCACTGTTACTATTGCAACTGTGACAGGATAGTTGACAAAGCTTTCATCATAAATATTGGTGCTAAGTGAAAATAAATACACACATTGATCAGTACATGTCAACAACACACATTGATCAGTACATGTCATTGTCATTATCGACTTAAAAATGTAGAGCACACACTGTTCGTAAATTGTATCTCAAAGGGAATTACGGTACTCTTCTTTCGCATGACAATAAAGTAAGAAATGAACAATAGTATTGTGTGTCCTTAACTTACAGCATTTACAAATATATATTTGTAAATATGAGCGTGACACAAATAGTCCAAAATCACTTAGAATCTGCTTACAGATAGGTCGCAGTTTGGGTTTATTTCTTGCAATAATCCTTAGTGGCGGAAGGTTATTAAAAGATATCATATTTTGCATTGCTCGATTTTTGTTCAAGATTCTTTCAAAAGTAGTTTGTCTAGCTGGGAGTAACACGCTTTTATTAATAGTTTTTCCATTCATACTTGGTAAAGCGTATTAGTCTACTGTTGAAGATGATCTTCGCTAAATATTGACACTGAAGTCTGCACATTTGACTGAAGTTTTTTACAATCGTTAAGTATTTTAATAGATGTAATGTTCAAAGCAGATAAAGCAAATTTAGTAGCAACACTTCTTTGAAATCCTTGCATATGTTTTACACAAAACCTATGTGCTACTTGTAATCTCTGAATTTCATTCTTTGATATATTAGTCCATAGTTCACACCCGTTCAGGGCCTGTGGTAGGATCGCTGACTTGTCATATGTCCTAAGGGTTTTGGCACTGACAGTATCAGGGTTTATACCACTGCTGCATATATTTAGATAAGCCCCATGTAGTTTTGTACATGCTTCTTGAACACATTCCCGCAGAGAGAGTCTCTTTGCAAATTATACCTAGATGGGTGTATTTCTTCTGTGTTGGGATGAGGTCTTGTCCTAGAGAAAAGAACGGTTTTACAGATTGTACTGGCACACCTGATTTGTTAAACACAACAATAGCACATTTACTCGAGTTATATAGAAATCGCCAATGTTTTGAGTAATTAGAGCAAATTTGTAACATATTGTCCATGCCGGTCTTCGAGAAGGAAACAAGTACCATGTCATCGGCAACTGTAGGTGCACTCATATTTATGTCATACAAACATAGTCCATTATTACTTTGTTGTAGTTCATTAGTCAAGTCGTTGATATAGATTAGATACAAGATTGGGGAACTCTTGCCACCTTGGCGGGTCCCCTGCAGAACCGGAAGTTCCCCCGAGTAGAGCCCACGATACCTCACACAGCTTCTGGCCCCCTCGCACATCTCACTAATGGCTAACAGAGTATTCACGTCGATCATTGGGTTAGGAGAATTGCAGTCCAAGTTCATTTTCAGTAATTTATAAAAGAGCCCATTGTGCCAGACCCGATCAAAGGCTTGTCGAGCGACCAAAAAGCAGATATACTGGAGATGAAAATTCCTTTGGGTAATGCAGACATTCTCTCAATGGAAAACTGGTCATTATGCATCCTAACTGATCTTGGAATCCGCCTTGTTGTCTATTCAGTTTTTCCACAATATTTCCCTTACAGCGGTCAAGCAGAACAGATTCATAGATTTTGAGGATTGTAGAAGACAGGGTGATTGCTCTATGAAGAACAAGCATAACAGAAAGAAAAGATTAATGGCAGAGTGAGATAAGGAATGATCATGACAGAAAGAAAAGATAAATGGCAGAGTGAGATAAGGAAGGAGCATAACAGAAAGCAAAGATAAATTGCAAAGTGAGATAAGGAATGAGCATAACAGAAAGAAAAGATAAATGGCAGAGTGAGATAAGAGATAAGGAATGAACATAACCGAGAGAAAAGATAAATGGCAGAGTGAGATAAGGAACGAGCATAACAGAAAGCAAAAATTAATGTCAGAATGAGATAAGAGATAAGGGATGAACATAACAGAAAGCAAAGATAAATGGCAGTGTGAGATAAGGGATAAGGAATGAACATAACGGAAAGCAAATATAAATGGCAGAATGAGATAATGAGCGAGCATAACAGAAAGAAAAGATAAATGGCATAGTGAGATAAGGAATGAGCATAACAGAAAGAAAAGATAAATTGCAGAGTGAGATAAGGAATGAGCATAACAGAACGAAAAGATAAATGGCAGTGTGAGATTTTAGCATCTTTTTTCTCTTTACCTTCAATTGTTTCCACATCTTGTTTCAGGCATTGCTTTTTTCATTCAAACATGGAGGGGCAATACGACGTGTGATAGCTGTGTATAAGGATTGGTTCCAGGTGAGGAAAGGGGTTAATACTAAAGTATTGCCATTGCATGAATACCTTGGCATGGATAGTATACTTGAACAATATGACATTTTATTGGTTTGGAAGGTTGAAAGACATAAGCAGACTTAATTTTCAGGATTGTTTGTAAATAAATAAAATAAACGAAGATGGCCTTTTGCTATGAATTTTGAGCCATTTAACAAGATCATGGAATATTTTGGCCTACAGGGGCTTTCTTATCAACAAACATACGGCTTAATATTCTAACCAACAATTCCAGTTAGGTATTTAGAGTGTTACAAATTATATCGAAAGTTGGCTTGCAAAACCAAATAATCTTTGCCAGTATCGAAATAGATATTATATTTATTAAAAAATATTAATTTAAAAAAGTGAGCGTACTGTAGGTGCATTGATAAGATTGCCCTTTAGTTTCCATTGCCTTATTGAAGCAATTATTGATAATCTAGTTGAAGTATTTTATGATATTTTACTTGTAGGATATCTTTGACATCAATTGGCAGGTGCATGTAGCATGTTTGTGATTGTAACATTTATGTTGCCGCATTCATATACACTACTGATGTAAAACTGTAATACTTGTGTACATGTATGCATTGGTTTTGAAAATATGTATTTGGCTTGAATGTTGGGATGGATTTTCATGTTTTGTTATTGGTACTGGGAAGCTTCGGTTCTGCCATTGAATTTGTTTGAATATTTTATCTGCACTTAATATGTTTTTAGCAATAAAAAATGGTTATAAAACAATCAATCAATAGTCTTGCCTAGTTTGAAATAAGCTTATTATTTCATTTGATGATTTTATTGTACTTTATTGATAATTTTTTTTGTTTTTATTGTACTCCATAACTTAAAAAGCATGATCATTGTTTTCAGTAGTGGAACAGTTACCCTTATAATAATTATAAATCCCCAAAGTTACCAGGCTTTAGTTTCAAATATCATTTAATGTATCAAAAGGAATTGCATATAATTATATCTGTTTACATTTCTGTTTACATTTCAAGATAATAACCAAAATTGCAAACTTCACACCTTCTCCACTGCTGAAAGCTGATGCCTTTTGAGTTTCATTGTATATTTTCTTATCCTCGGTGCATGACCATATGTAGCAGCCCCGTTTTGTTTGTTGTCATGTAGACAGAGGGTGATCTGAGGCCTGTGTTTATGCTGGAGCCCAGTGAGAGCCCCTTGGCCCTGGGCTTACCCCCTGACCTTTCACAAAGCCTCTCTGATATCCTGGAGGAGGACGGTTCCACTGACTCCCTCGTGAGTACCTCACATGCCTATTATGTGTACAACATACAAGTAAGAGTTTTCTAGTGGTGTAGGTGTCTACCTCTCACCTTTGATGTCTTGGGCTTGATCCCCACCAGGGGACACCAGGCCCCAGTTTTTCATAAAAAAAAACTCACAAGTACCAACTCAACTGATTACAATATTTAAATCCATTCTTTAATGTAAAATGAAATGAATTTATTTCTGTCGTTCTTAAATTCTGATTTTGGTTTGCCTCATTACTATTTATGAACAGAAAATGTCGTTAATTAAGTTTAGGTAATTACTCCAGTACATTTCTTACTCTAAAAATATAATTGTTTAAAATATTGGTCAAACAATAATATCAATATATGTATGGGATAACTTGTATATAAAAGAGTCAAAACATAAGACTTCAAACCATGCCAGGGTGTTATCGGGTTGAATGAGTTTAGTCAGTTATTGAGGAATAATTTAAGTATTTTTGAGAAACTGGGGCCAGTACTGGTTTTTACTGGGGGGGGGGGGGGGGATTGACTTTATTGTGAGCCTGCCTCTTAGTGTTGGTGTCACAATTTTGGTATTTATTTTTTTTAAACTTATGAGATTATATTTATCGACTGGCAAGTAGTTTACATGTATTTAACTCACGCACTGATGTCCAAGCTATAAGTCTGTCTGGATATCAGGTGGTGAAGGTTAACGGTTGAATTTTTTTACCTTGTGAGTGAGGCTAGCCCATAGAGTTATGAAAATAGTTACAAAATGCCTACGTAATAATTGTGAATTTAAAAAGCAAAGACCCCTGTAAGCTACTGAAGAAGCCTAAGATCGAAATTAAACATCCGTACAAGTTGACAAGAGTTAAAGAAAGTACAAATTTTGGGATAATATGAATTGAGCCCCATTTCAATCGAAAAAAAAGAACATTACTGATATAAGTATGTTTAAATCATAAGTAATGTGAGTAGGAATGGTTTTATATATGAGTGAGTAAGTGGACATCAGTCCAATGTACATGTATGTTTTAAAGTAAAGGAAATAGATATCTGTTAAGCTATGGTTATTATAATTGTAAACTGCATGCACAAATATGATGACATAGTATTTAGCATGTTTCATGTCTTTTTTTAAGCGCATTAGCATTTTTGATGCATGCATTCTATGCAAAGTACAGTACAATTATGAATTGAGTTAATGAACATTTAGTTGCTTCCAGTGTAAGTTTTTAACAGCTGTTGACGTAGTTGTTAAAGCATTAATGGAGGATAAGTGTTTGTTTCAGTGATATATCTATTTTATTTCATCAAGTGTCCACTGCTATTGTTAGAAGTTAACAGGGTTCCTGAAAATGAAATACATTTGATATATATCTGAAGGAAACAATTATTCTTTAATTTATGGCATAAAACTCATACAAAATAATATAAGTATGCATTCAATTGCATAAGCTTTCTTAATTATTGATGACATCAGGCCATTCTGGAATCAAATTTATTGATATTTTGACCAAGCTTTGCTTGCGCTGACAGCCAAACGAATCACGGTTTAAATGCAGTCAAGTGATATCAAAATGTTATTTCACTGATTTAAAACTGTGGGATATGAGTTATATATATAGAAAAGTTATCTTTGATTTTAGTCTTCATTTTAAGCAAAATGTTGCCTTCCGACGTAGCAAATATGAAGTAATTTATCACGTGGTATACACACTCATAAGAAAAGAAATGTTGAACACCCTTCCAACAATTCTTAGTAAGTTAAACAAATAATACCTCATTGATTCAATTCCATGATCCATCAGTTAGTAGAAAATAAAACTATATATGACAATGAGAACTTCTTGTTCTGCATGAAAACAATCACCAGCAACTAGGTTATTTATTAAGGCACATACATATGTACTGACAAATCTAATAGAAGGTTGATAAATTTCACCCTGGCAGGACTCTGCCCAACCAGCCAATCCTCTGCAACTGTCACGGGACTCTGGTGACCTGAAGACGTGGCTGCGCAATGCCTCTTACCTAGGGGCCGTACAAGACCTGGCTGATGGAGGGGAACTGGATGTCCGTGCAGGCCAGCAGAAACTCATACAGATATGCATTACCAATGCTGCCAATATCTTCCTGCTCAAGGCGGATTCTGACAGTGCTCTTACCGAACAGGTTTGTTGGTTTGCCTTATAGATGCAGTATGTGTACTTGCTGGTATATATGATGATAAGGGCTTTCGCTTCTCACTAAGGCATGTAAATATGGTTGGTGGTCACCAAGCTCAAGACGTTTTTTTTGTCCGCGTTCTGGGGTACATGTGTAGAGGCAGTGAGTGTGATAAGTATTAACAACAGGCTAGTAAGTTCATGGTTCACATTTTACATTTTAGGTTGATATATGCAAGAGAGTGGTGAACATCTACCGGCAAATGGTCACAAAAATCACCATGGATCAGAAAACATGGTGAGTGATTTTGCTTTTTAATCCATAAATTATAAGTTAATAAACAAGAGTAACTGATTTTGCTCCACATCACATGTCCTGTACCTCAATGCATTTCATGAGAAACTATTATTTTAAACATGTGCAAATTTCCATACAGTCAGTATAAAACTATGCCATGGGCTACCATTTTATTGATAGGTTCTGCAATATGCACGTCCCTTGATCACATTGACTCAATCAGATTTCAAAATACATCCTTGCTAGCTAAGATCATCCAGGTTGAACGAGATTTCTTATCCATAATATTGCTTTGAAGCTATCACATAATATGTGATAGTTAGAGCAGTGGGTAGCACACTCATTCTTAACCAAAGCATCTTAAGTTTGAATTCTGGCCTTGGTATTTGCCTTTTGGTCATCAAGCCTTCTGAGTCTGTTTGCTTCTGGTTCATAAAACCACACTCTCACATAACAATGTGCCAACAAAAGTGATTAATATGATGTTGTATTAACTTGTTTTCATTGTAAAATAGTAAAATGTGTTGTTGCAGGGAACAGATATTGAGAGTGCTGCTGTGTATTACCAAGGCAGTACAGGGTGATCAGCCCACAGAGAACAGGGTCAGAGGTCTTGGAGGAAAACTGGCACAGCCCATCTTCCAGGTACAAATGGAAGGGTTAATGCAAAAAGGTTCTTTGTGTTTTGATATTTCATATCACTTTGATCTTTTTTGCTTTTACCAGTGTCCAATAGTTTCGCTTCAGAACAAGAACAATTATTTTGTGTAGATATTTAGTACATCACATAGGAATGATTGCCTTTTGTTTTGGTGATGAAAAAATATTTTTTTATTTTTTTGTAAGAAACAACGTTCATGTTTATGTAACTGAGTGTGTAGACATTGTATGGTGGGGCAGAGATACTCTACTTGAGACTGGTCAGAGTGTGCGATCACCCACCTAGATAAACCTGGTTTTGCCTCAGTGTCCTATGGAGACTTTGAGACACTGGCCGAGGAGCCAAACAGTTGACTGAATGTGTGGTTGAAATGCTTTGCTTTTACACTGAGGAATACTACCTTTTATAGATGTTGATTTGCGACATTCAACCAGCTTTTGAGGCTTGGACCAGTTTTCTATTCAATCCTTAAACTGACCTCAGTGACTCCATTCAGTGCTTTGGTCAATATTTCTATAGTCAATAAACCCACTCATCCTCTTATGTGAGTGTTACACTTCAATTTTGCCCATTTAAATAAAACACTACATCATTAATGTATAAATGTAACTTAAAAAGTAGATATAAGATATTGTATGGTGGGGCTGAGATACTCTGCTTGAGACTCGTCAGAGTGTGCGATTACCCACCTAGATAAACCTGGTTTTGCCTCAGTGTCCTATGGAGACTTGGTGACACTGGCCGAGGAGCCATACAGGTGATTGAGTGATTGAAATGCTTTGCTTTTACACGAAGGAATATTAACTGTTATTAACCTTGGTTGACCCTGATTGACTTGGCAGGCAATCAGCTTTTGCCAGCTAAATGGCTTGAGCCTTTGGCCAGTATTCAATTCAATCTTTATCAGTGATTTAAATCAGTGCATTGGCTAATTCATGCTACAGTGAAATGAAATTAATCATATATTTTTAACCAGGTTTTCAACAAAAACCGGGTTATTAGAATGAGGGTGTCGTTGGGCGTGGGTGGGTGGATGGGTGGGGGGGATAGTTGCGAATGAGTGGTCGTCAAACATTGGATTCTGTCCAATAACTTAAGGAAACATTGATGAATAGTGATGAAACTTGGGTGTATAGGTAACTTATGTGAAGAGCTAGCTTGGGATTGCTTTTGAGGGGGATAGGGTCAAGGTCAAGATTACTTAAATTTGAAAAATTGGGTTCCCCCTAATTACTTTAGTTAGGATTTATGGATAGTGATGAGTGTGGGTAGAGCTAGCTTTGGTGAGATTTACGTAGAGAGCAAGTCTGCTGCTTTTTTCTAAGTCATAATAGAAATTAATTGGCTTTAATTTGAAAAACCTGTCTTCATCACATTGCATCGCTTCTAGTTCTCCTCAGTATATGATAGATTTTTTGAATACAGCCCTACTCTTTTAAAGGGGCAATGTTTCATTAAAGATCTTAGTCATGAGTTGAAATTGTCTCTGGCATATTTCTGTTATTTTGCTATATATTTGAGTGAATTGAATTTTTAAAGTTACGACTAAGATCCTTATATGATCCTTAAATGAAACAGGCCCCTGCTGCACCATGCACATAACAATGCATATTGTGGCATAATTTTTCAGTTCATGTTATGATTGAACTCTTGATCATGATCTATCATGTGCTTTTTGAGCCACTATTTCCGGTTTACTCCCCCAGACTCTGATAGTGACGTGGATCAAAGGGAACCTGAACGTGTCCATCAGCCCGCACCTCTGGGACCAGTTTCTTCAGGTCCTCTCCGCTCTCACATCATGGCCTGAACTCATCAAGGAATGGGCTGTAAGATTATGACCTGACTATCACTTAAAAACTCTCAAGTTCAAAAGCTGATGTAACATCTTTCAGAACGATTTTGTTACAATCATTGAAAACATTCCTACTATCATACTTTTATTTTAACTAATTCTTATAACTTATTATTATACCCCCACAAACGAAGTTTGAGGGGGTATATAGGAGTGAGCTTGTCGGTCGGTCGGTCTGTCTGTCTGTCGGTCGGTCGGTCGGTCGGTCTGTCGGTTTTCATGGTTTCCGGACGATAACTCATGAAAGGCTAGACAGATTTGAAAAATTTTTGGTACACAGGTGTAACATCAGAAGTACAGGTCAAGTTCGATATTGGGGCTGGTGGGGCCAAGGTCAAGGTCACTGTTACTAAAAATAGAAAAACGGTTTCTGGACGATAACTCATGAAAGGCTTGACAGATTTGAAAAAATTTTGGTACACAGGTGTAACATCAGAAGATACAGGTCAAGTTCGATATTGGGGCTGGTGGGGCCAAGGTCAAGGTCATTGTTACTAAAAATAGAAAAACAGTTGCCGGACGATAACTCATGAAAGGCTTGTCAGATTTGAAAATTTTTTGGTACACAGGTGTAACATCAGAAGATACAGGTCAAGTTCGATATTGGGGCTGGTGGGGCCAAGGTCAAGGTCACTGTTACTAAAAATAGAAAAACGGTTTCCGGACGATAACTCATGAAAGGCTTGACAGATTTGAAAATATTTTGGTACACAGGTGTAACATCAGAAGATACAGGTCAAGTTCGATATTGGGGCTGGTGGGGCCAAGGTCAAGGTCACTGTTACTAAAAAAAGAAAAACGGTTTCTGGACGATAACTCATGAAATGCTAAACGGATTTGAACAATTTTTGGTACACAGGTGTAACATCAGAAGATACAGATCAAGTTCAATATTGGGGCTGGTGGGGTCAAGGTCACTGTTACTAAAAATAGAAAAATGGTGTCCGGACGATAACTCATGAAAGGCTTGACAGATTTGAACATTTTTTGGTACACAGGTGTAACATCAAAAGATACAGGTCAAGTTTGATATTGGGGCTGGTGGGGCCAAGGTCAAGGTCACTGTTACTAAAAATAGAAAAATGGTTTCTGCTTCATAACTTTAATTGGGCATGAGATATTGTGATGAAACTTGCTGTATAGGCAGCCTCTGTGAAGACAATGCTTGTGATTGAAAATGGGGCCAGTGGAGTAAAGGTTTTTGTGCACTGTTACGAAAATAGAAAAACGGTTTCCGGACAAACAATACATGCATGATAAAAGAAGATGCAGTGTGCAGTAACCTTGGAGTTATGGCCTCGTTTCAAAGGAATGGTTTGCCATTCCTGTGTCCAGGCAGCATTTGGGGGTATTCGTCACTCCTGTGACAGCTCTAGTTTTAAAAATAACATGATTGTAAAATATGACAAAGAATTACATGAATAGCTATAGCATTAGATTTCTTACTCTAATTGTTGAAACATTGTACCATTGTGTGTATAGAAAACGATGGAGACCCTGACTCGTGTGCTGGCAAAGCAGGTGTACAACCTGGACCTGCTCAACCTTCCCCTTGAAAGACTCAGTGAGCAGAAGGAGAAGAGGCGGCGGGCTGGCAAAACCTCCAACGGTAAGTTCCCTACTATACTCATGTAATATCCTTCCGATTCCTTGATATGAGCATCTGCAATTGTTAATTGTTTAGAAGATTGTTCAAAATCATGATTTTATATACATGCAGGGGTTCTTACAAAACTCTTCAACCTAGTATTAACACAATAATTCAGGCCTGTTAATCCTAAAAGTTGAGTTGATGAGTTTTTCAAATTATTATTTAAAATGGACTGTTCAAATTTCAAGTAACACTTAAAAATATACAAACATTTTTTAATCCCAAAGGATTTATATGTGACCAGTCACGGAATTTTTGGCCCGAAACCACTTTTTGGGCGAAAATGAGATATGAGTAATTTCTGACTGTACTATTCTTTAGGATAAAAATTCTGAAAAGAAAATTCAAAAATTCCTATTTTTAACGAAATTATGACAAAAACTAGAAGGGCACTTGGTTAAGAAACAGCTGGAAATTCGGTAAAGTTCAAGAATTTATTGAAACATTTGTATTCACAGATGCAATGAATATTCATCACTACAATATAAACAATTCCCACATTATAACGACAACAATATATTTTCAAAACCATTCTCAATTATTATTGAGAAAATAAATGAAAATTAATTGGTTACCATGGCAACCTTTATTGAAAAAGGCGTTTTGGGGTTAAATTTGCATTTAAATATACAATAAATGCCATATGAAGCATTTAATAATAATAATAATTGATCTGTTAATTGATATCCTCAAACCTTTCTGTACATGGTGTATGTATTTGACATAAAAAAAATCCGAATAAATAAAAACTGTTCGCCAAGTACCGTAGTTTATTGGCAATTTTTCACAATAAATTGACATTTGGTTGGAACTTGCACCTAATACAAACCAATGTATATCTAGAAGTTAAAGTATGTTACCCCTGTAATTTACTATAATTTATCTTATTTGAATGGTATTTAAGAGTTTGTTTTTATCCTGGTTACCATGGCAACAGGCCACAAACATAATTATAATCACACCAATTTTACCAATTTACCTCAAATGTGATTTTTTGTATAGTCATTCATTGCTCATAAAACATGAAATGGTAGTATATGTACTCTTAATATAATAAACGTAACAATCCTACACAATTTACACTATTGTAAAATTAGATCAGTTAATAAATGGGCACATTTACATTTTACAAAAATGAATACAATTTATTTAACATACTAACTACTTAGCATGTACACGTCATTATGTAGTTTCAAGAGGTATGCAATTGGTCACATAGTACATGACAAATTATATTTTCGATGCTTATTCATAGGTAAAAGTTAAAGCTGAAAATGTTTATAGGGTTCAGGAAGGTTTTAAAAATAAAGATATTGAAGAAAAACTGAAAGGTTGCTTAGGTACATTTTATCAGGCTGTGAAGTAACTAATATTGACAAACAATACTATAAATGTCTTCAATTCAAGCATTTATAGGCTTCAACTGCCAGATTGTTTTAAGTTTGTATTAATAATAAACATATAGTGGTCTCCATTATGGCAGAGGGGCTCTACCAACAAAAGACAGGGTGTAGCACCCTTCTATCAATCATTTGCTAAAACCACAGTTTTTCACTCAAAATCACTGGTAGCTTCATTTCACATGAACATGTTTTTTATTGAATTAATAATTGTCAATAAAAAATTGATGCACATTTTCATCAGCTCAGTAACTGGCTCATTCTCAAATCTTATATTTAGTTTATAAAGATCACATATCAGTATATTCGTGTTTTCACTTATTTAAAGGATCAGAGCCTTTTTGCATTAAGTCCTTTTAGTTGGATGCGTTCAGGGTACTCTCCATGGAAAAGCCATTGTTGTGGGCTTGTCAATTTTAACTTCAATCTCACTGTCCTTGGCATGCTCTCTCATGAATTCACTCACTGGGTTGTTAGCTGAAGTTCTGCAAAATAATGTTCATATATATACATTACTTAGTGTTTGGAATAAATTATGCACATTAACTTGAACATCAAAACTCACATCTGAATAAAATGGACAAAATTTCTAAAATTGTTTTTGACTTATTTCATAGATATACATACACAGGCAGTGATACAGTCTATAATACTTTTGTTATACCTGAAGTGATGATAGTTTGGAATGGACTTCAGGGGTCACTTGGTGTACTCCAACCAGTCAAAGAATATAACCAGTTTGCCAAGGTCATCAATCCACAAAGGATGTGTGCTGCCTCCATTTGGTCTAAATAAATAAACAGGTTGTTTATATAATGATATAATACCTATTGTTTTAACACAAGCTTTCTTTTACATTATAAGGTATTATAACCAACTTCAGTGTTTAAATAAAGTACCAAATGTCAATATTTATATACACAAAATCCTTTAATTTGGCTTTAAATCAACATTTAAAGCACCAAAATTAAAAACAAAACAAAAACAACAACAACATTCTTACAACTTACCTTCCACAGACCAAATCTCACACAGGACTGAACTTTATTGTCACCTGCTTCAATTTAAGTAAATGCTGTGTCTCTCCCTTCTGAATACATCAGACCCTTAAACATAGAATTACATACAATTTATTAAACTGATTGCCTTCAATCCATGACATTTAGAGAATAAAGAGAACAGGTTTAAGCCCAACTATTTTTATAAGACTAATGCATATTTTGAGATTTCTGATTACTTGTATTGAAAAAATAATAAATGTTACATTGTTATGTTATTCTAATGTTCTCGTGTCTATATGCAGTGCATAAGTGATGTATTTCAACACTGCTTTTGTCAATCATACCCAATGACTGCATTGTTTTTATTCCACCAAACACAGTTGTCAATGTGCAGGTATGCAGAGTCTTCTCTATATGGATGATGTTGAAAATGAGGTACCACACCATTGGCCACATAACAGCTAAACCCTTATCACTGAGATATCTGTGAACCTGAAAACACACACTTTGAAATAGAAAAGATGTATATATATTTACACTTTCATTTTATGTTCAAGCAAGAACTTTGAATAAAGGTGATATAAAATATTTAAACGAGAGCGCCGCAGAGCAAATGTGAGCGCTTCTCTGTTTTTTCAGTGAATTTACAAAATATAAAGGTTTTCCATTTCCCCTATAATAATTTAGTCAAATGGCAAAACTGTATTAACCACTCATTTAATAAATAAAATTTACCATATGATTTACAGAACACTTCAAAGCAGGGCACTCTTGCTGTGCCTAGTATAGGTAGAAGACTCATCTGAAATGAGACAAAAAAGTAACCACATAATTCTCTTAGGACCCAGATCTAGACTCAATTTCCTTTGCAAGTTATGATGCATAAATAAGGTAAGAAATTTGAGCACTTGAAAGCTATTTCATACAAAATTTGTCACTCCCAGAAGGCGGTTCACGAACAAAGATGGATGAGCACAGTTTCTCACGGGCATGGAGCAAAAGTGAGAGTGTAGAGAGGCCCCCCAGTGGCAGTGCTTCCCAACCCCTGGCATTTGAGAGGTCCCACGGCAAATACAAGAGTGACGGTATGTGAAGGCTGTACCAGTTTCATGCTTCCAAATGGAGGCAAATAGTAATCATATTGTGCTTATGTAAGACCATCATTTATTCCCTGAAATAACTATGAAATTTATATTATTCAGAATCCAACTCTGTGTTTTGACTAAAAACAAAATCAATACAGCCCTTTAATAAAACCAAATGATAGGGTGTCACCAATCATTCGAAATTCATATGTTTTTGAATCTGATATCTTAATGAGATTTTAAAAAATTTAATAAATATATTCATAATTTTGAAAATGCTTTCTCTAAGCCTGAAGTACTTCTTTAAGATAGATTTTCCAAGCTTATTATATTTTGTCAGCATAGAAAATTCAAATCAACGTGAGAAACCTAAAGAAAGTGAGCATGCTTCAGCCTCACTAAGTTGTGAGTTAATTTTATTACTTAAGTATATTACAAGTTAAAGACAAGAATCATGTTCCTACAGGAGCTTCAGGTAATCGTCCTCGTCCCGAGTTAGGGGGCAAGCAGAGGTCCCTGAGTGGCACCCCATCCCCATGTCACTCTCGGTCAGCCTCGGCATCTTCTGACCTTGGTACAATGGTGCGCAGCAGCAGCGAGGGAAACCTGGCAGACCCCAAGGAGCTAGCTGATAGGCTCAAACAAGGTAAGCTACTCTTGTTTGCTGGATGTATTTGTCTCTTGACAAGGTTGTTGTCCTCCAATTTATGAATGCTGCATGGTGTCATAGATGTATAAATTTACTAACAATCAAAATATGGTCTTCAAAATTACTATTAAAAATGCATTGTACAATGAGTGCATTACTATGTACATACTTGTGAAATAACTCTTTTTTGTGTCAGTTATATGTTTGTAGATGTTGATGTTCAGAGTTCCATTTAAATGTTCATATTTAAAAGACATTTTAATATTATTTTAAGAGAAGCTTCTTTACTTGGCTTCAGATTTCTTTCTGGCTGTCGTATTTCTGTTTGTTTACTGAGTTAAAAATTTCCTTTCTTTTACATACCTGTACCATGTGTTTTTATAGCAGCATGAGTTGTACAAAGTATACATGATATGCCCTGGAAAAACACACACATCAATTTAAGAGTGCCTACATCTATGCTGTAAATGATGTGTCCTAAAGTTTATGGGAAAATTCATGTTCTATTTCGCTGACCTCGCAGGAATAATGTCCAGGAGTCTAGCAAGCACAGGGAGTAAGTCTAACTCTGCACGGAGTCTTGCCACTGCCCTGTTGTCGGTAGTGGTACCAGATATGAGCAAAGCCAGCGGTACGTCTTGCTTTAAACCGAACATAAGTTTGCTTGCTTTCTTTTGATATTTTTGCTGCCTTTTGATATTGCAAAGTAGCTGTAGTTGGTCTTTATATGATCTTAGTTGACGGATATTGAGTATCAAATGTTTCCTTTTTTGAGAAACAATAGATTTAACAAAAAGCTTCATGAATTTTAGAGGAGGCACCAATAAACACACAGAATATGTTCTTATTTGTTTAAAAACAAACATTCCATAGTATAATTTGCTCTGGTATGCATTGCTATTGATTTAATTGTGAGCTTTGTGAAAATCTTAATGGAATTAAATGCTGGCAAATACAGGAGATATCACAAATATGCTTTATCAGTCACATTGATCACAACAACATTGGCACTAATTCAATGTCAAAGAGAAGTTTACTATCCACTAACTGCAGTTAGATATTGGGGCTTTCAACAAAACATTATGTTTATAGTGCAGTGCATACTTTTTAGTAGGAGTTCAGACATTCAAAAAGATGAAACTAACCCTCCTATTTAACTGCATGCAGGCATTGCTATATGTGGCTGATTTTTTTAGCTTTCATGCTTGTTCATTTTTCTAGATATTTTATTGGGTTTTGTATTTGAAAATTGGTTCGCCTTCTGGCTTAATTATCACCCTAAATGTAGACAGCATGTTATTTTCTTGTACTGCTTCTGGGAAAACTTACATTCAGCTGAAAATAACAGTGAGGAGAAACACAAGTACAGATGTCTGCATGATTCTTTAAAAAACCTTGTTCATCTTATAATACACATTGAATATGCTTATTTTGCGCTTACCATGTACATACACTTGACTTATTTAGGATTATTTTATATGTGTTTAGCGATGTATTGTCCAATTTGTTTAAACTGTCAAAGATGTATATTTAAATGATCAGTGCATATATTATGTATCTTATGTGCATAATCGGTAACTTCTGTATTCTTCCTGTGCACATGATTGGGGATTGGAAACCAATACAATACGACTTTCAGGCCATTGTGATGCATAGCTCAGCTCATATTTTTTACAACCTTAAGAATTCAAGTCTTTTATTAAGACACAAAATATAAGAGTGTTTGTTATAATGACCATGATTGAGATTGATTTGGACAAAGATGAAATACACCCTTTCATTTTTATATTTTTATAATTAAGTAATAATAACAGCAACAAGTATAATTCCAGAAAGGCATATTGAAAATGTCTTTTCTCGGTTATAAAAGCATCTCAATTTATCATAAAAAGCATCTCAATTCGTCATGTACAGAATAACTAATAAGCATTTCAGATAAGAAATTTATTAAGAAGAACATTGAAGAAGAAAAAAGAGTAAATGCAACAAAAAAACAAAAAAGCAATATATTTTGTGGGGCTTGAGCAGCTCTCCAACATATCAGCTCTCCGACATATCAGCTCTCCAACATATCATCAGCTCTCCGACATATCAGCTCTCCAACATACCAGCTCTCCGACATATCAGCTCTCCGACATATCAGCTCTCCAACATATCAGCTCTCTGACAAAGCCACAGAACTATTGAAATATTTTGAATGATTTGAAACGGAAATATATTGATTTTAGCTTGATGATTAATTCCTGAAAAAAAATAGAGTATTAATCACTCAGGATAGACTGAGGGAAAAAAAAGCTAATGCTTTGACAGTATTATTATGCACATGACAGTTTAAACGAATTGGACAGTATTATATCTTGTATTAGTCTGCATAAACCTCTGTTCTGTTCTGTTCATGATTCTTTAAGCATTAAAATAACCTGCAAAGGTAGACTCCGCTGATAAATTGATGTATATAAATAAGTCTACTTTATTCTTGTTTCTGATGTTGGCTCATGTTATATGAATTTATGAACTGTTTTATCATGCTTCGACGTGTGAGTGTTGATTTGTTTGTATAATATTGTGTACTTTCCTCCCAGGTTTCCTATGCATTGACTTGTGCTGCATTTTTGCCAGATCAGGTTCTGCTTTTACATTATGGCAATACTGTTTTATCCATATAGCCTTTCTTGTACTTTTTATTACATTTTGGCAAAGATATAATTATATTTTATAATTTGCTGATTTGCCATATGCATTTATTTCATTATTATATCAACAGTTACTAATTAACACAAAATGTATGGAAAACTGCTTGATAATGGAAATATTTGTACATATATATATCTTTATTCAAGCCTTCTATGTATTTATAGAAAACTTTTTTTACACAGAAGTCAATTAAAACTCACTTTGTTTCTATGCTGCACTTAATACCTTACCAGTTTTTACTACCATTATTCATTTTATGCTCTACTTAAGTCTTTCAAAAGCTGTCCAGGATTTATGTGTCTTTTTTGCATGTTTTGAATTTATAACTTGTACTTGAGAAGTCATTAATCTTCGTAGACTGGCATATGCATGCAGTTTATTTTTGTTTATTTTAATGTGAAGCAAATACAGAACCATATCTTTATATATTTACACACCTATTGCGCTTCCTGAGATGAAAATGCATATCTGTTCAACTGCATTCATGTTCGGGTGACCGCAACATCTTCGGAATAATGAAAATGAAGCTTAGTATAATGTGATCGGTCAAATGACATTGTGGCAAAAGGAATGCAATGTGGATGAAAACACGTGAGGTCAATGATACTGCCACAGTTTTGGCAAATATAGAGTGTTAATATTAACAATGAACATTTTAGAAATGCAGTTAATCTGTGTAGTCCTTGGTAATCATGAAGTCCTTTTGACTACACTCAATGTGCACTAAGGCCAAATGTTTTTATACACAGATGGATGATAATACTAAAACATTCAAGCCTTATTAAAGGAATGGTTCAAGCAAACTCTTTTTCATAAGATAGAATAATAGATTTTAGGTCCTGCATGCAATTAATTTATCTAGGGTGAATTTGGATTTCAAAACAATGTTATAAAAAATCATGTAAAAACACACATAAAAGAAAGCAGTCTCACAGCTTAGAGCATTATTAATGGTTTAGATGAAACATAAAAGAAACATGCACTAAATTCTACAACAGCAGCTGCAGATTGTGGCTTTACCTATTGTCTGATCTTTGTAACTTACTTAAAGGGCTGAGGGAAGGGAAGGGATTGATTCAAATGTTTTGCTTTAGCATTGAAGTTTGGATGTTGCTGGAACCACATGGCAACATTATTTTAGTATACATGTTACATATATATATATTATCATATAACATAATGGAGAATTGAGTCTTAGTATTCACAAGTATGATGGAGCCAGTGCATTCAAATTTAAGAAAATTGTCTTTTTTAAAAGATATTCTCTAATAATCTTAACAATTATGCTGTGAAAGAAATGGGCATTTTAAAACCTTTAAATAAGTATCTTTTTGTCAAATGAATTGTGTCATTAGGCCCTAGAAGTTGACAAAGTTTCTTGACTGACAGTTTGTGAAATGTACTCGTTAAATTTTTAGCTCTACTGGCCAAAGGCCAGAAGAGCTTATGCGATGGTAATGTGTATGTAGTATGTGTGTTCGTGCGTCCGTGCGTCTGTAAACAATTTATGTTCACACGATACAGTCTTCAGTTTTGATTGTATCTCGATGAAACATGTACAGTAGTTAGATATCCATAAGAGCTCGGTTCCTTTCAAAAACCAGCCAGATCCGGCCATGCATGCCTAGATTATGGGCCTTGAAAGTATAAAAAATCAGTGCGTCTGTAAACAATTGCTTGTGAACACTATAAAGTGTTCAGTTTTCATTGTATCTCGATGAAACTTGTACAGTATTTAGATATCCATTAGAGCTTGGTTCCTTTCGAAAGTATAAAAAAAGTATGTGCGTCTGTAAACAATTGCTTGTGAACATGAGACAGTCTTTAGTTTTGATTGTATCTCGATGAAACTTGTACAGTATTTAGATATCCATTAAAGCTCGGTTCCTTTTGGAAACTAGCCAGATCCGCCCATGCATGCCTAGATTATGGGTCTTGAAAGTATAAACAAATGCTATTTTTAGCTAAGTCTATTTTTAGCCAAGTCTATTTGAGCGAAGTCTATTTTTAAGCAAGTTTACATGTTAAGTCACAATTGCTTGTAAATGTTTGTTCAAATTATGCCCCTGGGGTTATAACTGGCCACGCCCAGGGTTCACAGGTTTGGTATACTTAAATTGGGAAATGTTAAAAACCTTTTTTTCTGAAACAGCTATGCAGATCCTTGCTATTTTGAACAAGGCTTTATTTAGTGGTCCACTACCATGGTTGTTCAAATTATGCCCCTTGGGTCAAAATTGGCACTGCCCCGGGGGTCACGAGTTTCCTAGAGACTTATTTAAGAAATATTTTCAAAATCTTCTTGTTTCAAACCACAAGCCCCATACCTTTGATATTTGTTGTGGAGCATCATATGATGACTGTCTAGCAAAACATTTGAATTTTAGCCCCTTGGGCAAAAGCTGGCCCGACCTTTTTTGACTTACTTTTTAATTTTTAAAGCTACAGCAATGAAATTTTGACCATGTGCACAGTTTTGCAAACGAGCATCCATGTTGTCCTCAGATGTCCTTGACTTTGACCTTTTGACAAACTTTTTTATTTTTAAAGCTACAGAAATGAAATTTTGACCATGAGTACAGTTTTGAAAGCAAATATTTTTTACCCTCAGATTACCTTTACTTGGCGCATATTAAAATAGTTCATGCAACTAATCTCTGTCTCCAGATGTTTGAACATGCAGCGTTTTTTAGCTAACCCAAACACAAAAAGTGAACTATATATTTGTTGCCTATTAATTATACGTACATGCTCTGTATTGAAAATGACCACAAGAGCCATGCCAGTAGAGCATAGGCCCTCTTGGGCCTCTTGTTAAATATCAAGACACCTTTTTCAACTGTTGGCACCTAAAGATGCCATTCTTAGCAACAAAAAACCTACTGATTGATAGGCTTAGTTAACTAACACATCATGGGTTTGCAAATTATTTTTTTTTTTATATCTTTTCCTCGAAATTGAGTACACCTGCTCCATTTTGCTTGTGAATACCACTGCTTGTTTCTCTTTCACAATGTTACTGAGATGATATGCCTTAAAAGGAGTGAATGATCAAACTTCTGCCATATAAATTGCTTTTATAATTTAATGAATATCATATATTTTGCAAACTTAAATGCATTGCCATCATTCTATGTAGTGCAAATCAAATACAAGTGATGTTGGAGATATTTAGACTTCCTGGCTTAAGAGCTTTTTTCTGCATTGGAAATATGATAGATGATTACTACCAGTCTGAAAACATCATTAAGGCAGAGAGGGATGGTAAGTTGGAATCACCCCAAGGCATATCCTAGCAGGAGACATTAAGGCCGGAATATGTAAATGACATATTAACGTTGTGTCAACACTGTTCAGTGGCAAGGCAATATGACTGGCAACAAGAAAATTGATCCTCTGGGTTTAAACTGATGAAGTAGTGCTAACCTCTTGTGGAGAATATTCATGGTACCTTAAGTCTCCGTCAGACTCATTAAGGTTTGGCCTCTTCATACTGATTTAGCCTGAATGAGAATTAAGTGATCTAATGTGAATTATACAAGCATGTTCCAAGGTAGGCTGTATGCTCCTAAAACAAGGTTGGCACCCTTCAGATGAACACTAAGTGTTTCAAGCTTGTCTGTTCTTCAACCAAAAAAGAGTATTGTCATAAAGCCGAGGCATTGATGTCCTCGTGCAACAACTTCAAACTTGGCCAAAACTTCTAAACTGTTCAAGATATTCAAATGATTCTTGGTACACATGTTGCCAGAGACAATACTAAAATGTGTAGTGATCCCCTTGAATCAGGATTATGTTCATTGTTGAGTTATGCCTCTTGTTCTAAACAACAGATGAGCGTTTGTGTTCATCCTCTATCCCTCTTGCTTGATTAAAAGCTTAGTAAAGTGACAGTCTCAAGTTATTACCATGTTTGTTTTTAAATATGAAAATGTATAAAATATGTTGATGTGTAGGTATTAAGTGGTTGACACATGATGCATTGAAGATGTGCTAGGAAATAAATAAGAGTGCCATGAGATCTGTATGCTTTGCTATGAATGTGCAAGACGTTTCATTTTTTATCATTTAAGAAGCAGCTCTGCTTACAAAGATAGACTGCATCAGTGATCTCGCAATGTTGACAGATGTTGTCTGTAGGTATTCGCAAAAACAGTTGCGAAACTAGGCTAATAGGAAGGGTAGACTCATGTTATACAAGTGGAGTACAGTTCCTAGGTACTCCAGTTGTTTATTTGTTGTAGATAGTTGAGAGGGATCAAAATGGTATCCAGTTGATCTAATGTTGGAGAAATTAATTCCTTTGAATCTTTTTGTTTTCGTAAGTGGAAGACATTGTTCGTGGGGTTATTTCCCTGGTAATGAAATCACAGACAGATGTTCAATTGGAATTTTGGTAGAAACAATACAATAATCCAATATTATTTTGTATGATAGGTGGGGAGAAAAGTTAATGTTCACCACTGAATTATACTTCTTCCAGGTGTAGAAGGACCTTTTCTTTGGAATATATTGAGACACATTTAAATATAAGGATATGTAAAATATTTAGTGTTCAAAATTATATTTTGTCCAATGGGAAGGCAGTATTTTTCAATTTGTTTGTACATATATATCAGTAAATCAGCATGAACTCCCTATTGTGACATAACTCTGGTAAATGAGAGATGAAACAGATGCCTTATTCCATTGTTACTGGCATGCACAATTGACACCTAGAGAAGTGGCTTTGTTACTTTGTTACTGACAGTTGCTGGCTCCTAAATGAACAACATTTATTCACGTGAAAATAAAACCCTATGTTATGAACGAGCAAATTAAACAAAAATTTAGTTTGATAGTGCATCAATTATCATTTTTCAATGAAAATTGTTTCAAATGTTGATACAATTTAAGTTTTTAGCTCTACTGGCCAAAGGCAAATGTGTACGTAGTATGTGCATCCGTGCGTCCGTGCGGTCGTGCGTTCTTGCGTCTGTAAACAATTGCTTGTGAACACGATACAGTCTTCAGTTTTGATTTTATCTTGATGAAACTTGTACAGTATCTAGATATCCATTAGAGCTTGGTTCCTATCGAAAACCAGCCAGATCCGCCTATGCATGCCTAGATTATGGCCCTTGATAGTATAAAAAAATGCTATTGTGTAAACAATTGGTTGTGAACACGATACAGTGTTCAGTTTTGATTGTATCTCGATGAAACTTGTACAGTATCTAGATATCCATTAGAGCTCGGTTTCTTTCGAAAACCAGCCAGATGTGCCCATGAATGCCTAGATTATGCATGCCTAGATCATGGCCCTTGATAGTATAAAAAAATGCTAATGTGTTAACAATTGGTTGTGAACACGATACAGAGTTCAGTTTTGATTGTATCTTGATGAAACTTGTACAGTATCTAGATATCCATAAGAGCTCGGATCCTTTCGAAAACCAGCCAGATCCGCCCATGAATGGCTAGATTATGGGCCATGAAAGTTTTAAAGAAATGCTTTCTATTTTTAGCCAGGTCTGCATGAGCGAATTCTATTTTTAGCCAAGTTTACATGTATATGTAAATTCAAGTCTAGAGTTAAGGGAGACAATTTGCAAGTCTAGGATTTTGAGAGACAATTTGCTTTTTGCTTTTGCAGTTGATTTTGTGAATTACTCTGCCTTGTTCTTGTTGAAAGCCCAAAGGCCATTTTTTAGCTTTAAGTTCTGTAGTTTGTGCATTCATCTTAACAAAATTGGTTGTGAATGTTTAAGTTATGCACCTGGTGTCATTACTGGCCACACCCAGGGTTCACAGGTTTGGTAAACATAAATCTGGAAAGGTTTGAAAATCTTTTTGTGTGTTCGTGCATCCATCTCAGCACAATTGATTGTGAATGTTTGTTCAAATTGATCAATGTTGTCCTAGGATGCCCTTGACTTTGACCTTTTGACCAACTTTTTTTAACTTTTAAAACTACAGAAAATTTTACTATGAGTACAGTTTTGAAAGCATTTTTTTTTTGTCGGATGACTTTTACTTGGCACATATTAAAATAGTTCATGCAACTAATCTGCTTACAATACTTTCTGGGCTCAGATGTTGAACGTGCTACGTTTTCAGGTAACCCAAACACAAAACATAAACTATATGTCTGTTGCCTTTTACCCATACATACATGCTCTGGATTGATATGACCACAAAAGCCATGCCAGTAGAGCATAGGCCCTTTTGGGCGCCCTTTTGGGCCTCTTGTTTCATTTTCTCAATGAAAATGGAAAATCCATGGCTTTCTGTTGCAATTGACATTTCATATTGAAACGCAGTAAACAAATTCATATGACTCATGACTTGTTGTGGGGGTAATCAGTTGTTGGTAGCCCAAAATAAACTGTTAAAGGTTATTAGTATGTGTATTACAGAAGTAAATGGTGGCACGACTGCGTCATTTTTATCCATTATATTTTGGTGAACATGTACTTGTAACCATTTACTGTTACATACTGTAGCATTCAATTATTTGAGTTAGTAGAATTTACCAGTTTACACACTTTATTAAATATAGTGTAGGCCATCATGAATAGACAGTTTTAATTGTTTTCGGAGCCAGTTGTTGCCTTATCTATATCAATGAAGTATCTGTAGAAACATATGCAAGATTGCAGAATTTATTGACTGTCTGATGTTTAGTTAATAATAGGTTCAATTATACTGATAGTTAAAGATAGCTTGTGCCTTATTAACAAAATGTTTTACCTTGAAACTTACCTGTTTTTATCGAAGCCGCTTGAAAATACTGTACTTTACTTTTTTTATTGAAAAAAAAATGCACAAATATCTAACCTTATCATTGCTTCAGGTTTCTCCTATACAATAAAGTTTAAGATGTTCTACTTTACTTGTACTGTATATGAATAATAAGGCTGCTAAAATATGGCAATTTGTCGTTTTGACCAATTTTGACCTCGCTGACTGATTTGTTAAACCTTGATTGTCCTTCACATATTCTTAAATATACCAACAAACATGTCAAGATGACCAATAGACAGAGGCGACCTGTACTTATCAGCTACGATTATCAATCAATATCTTTAAATGTGGCGGCCCAACACATGGTATATCGCAGGAAACACAATTAAACAAATTATGTCATAATTATAACATATTGCCAATTATCCAATGATAACGCAAAATAATGCTGCTGGTATAAATACTTAGCATGTTGTTCGTTTGTGAATTAACAAACTGTTACAACCTTTTAAAAAGGGTTTTAAAGATAACTTTAAAGGCACTCAAAGAATGCTGACAATTCTTGTGTTTATTGCTCAAATTTTGCTGACTATATAATACAATATGTTCCGGGTCGATGGGCCCAGACCGATTGAGATTTCAAAATTAAAGCAGCACTGATATATGACCTTGGATTTGTAGATTTTTTCAAATGATTATAAATAGTGAACTGGTTGCTTCTGGTTTTACTTTATCTGATGTAAGTATATTGACAATCAAGTTTGATAAAAGTTTGAAGCTAGGAAACCCGCATAAGAGCTTTAAGGAGGCAGTTTGTTTTTCTCAAATCTATTCATGAATTGGTTTCAGCCCTTCAGCTGCCAGTCCATTTCACCCCAGATATATATACATATATTTTGTATATGAATATATATATACATGTATAATTTATATTTTCCTGGTTTAAATGTGTTGAGTTAAGCCCCTTGGTAAACTTAAAAAAAACCATACAAGATGTGCTCTTTAACTCAAAGTATTGAATTAAGAATAAATCCACATTTGAACAGCTGTGCAATAAACACATTCTTGAAATCTCATCTTTGAATAATTAAAATTGAACATACACTACAGTATAATTTCATTGTGTTAAAATGTTGTGACTTTAGCAGCTGTAAACCTGCATTAGAAGTGTATGCAGATTTCCACCATAGAAATTAGGGTGTTTTTTTGGCAGTCTAAAAGTAGGCAGTTACCAAGGCAATTTCCAGGAGGCAAATATTGAAGATGAACAGGTATATATATATATGTAAGACTCAGATCTTTGGCTAGCCCCACAACTGTCGCCAATCCCAAAAACTTGGCAAAAAATGCAATCCTACCATAAAAACAGGGTCAGCAGCTGTGGGGGCAAATTACTTTATTAATTATCAATTAATTCAATTACAGTCCCATACAGCTCCTTTTCTTCTTCTTTTTTTGTCAATCCTGCATGCAGTGAGCGAGACATAGTTGTCACAAAGGCAGTTCAGTATGTGAATGTGTCAGTGTGTGCAGTAGTGCATCTGTCTGGGCTGTATCTTGACCATGCATTATAGGATATTAAAAAAACTTGCCATGAAGGTACACAATGATGAGGTGGCGTGTCCCTCACAAGACCAAGGTCTGTATCTTAAAGGTCAGCCTTAGAGAGTAATGGTTGAAATAATCCTGGTCCGGGCTCTATCTTGACCATGCATTATAGGATTTTGCCATGGGTTGCCATGAAGGTTCACCATTTTGAGGTTGCACGTTATACTCAAGACCCAGGTCTTTACCTCAAAGTTCAAGGTTCAGAGGTCAGAGGTTGAATGATCCTTGTCGGGGCTATATCTTGACCATGCATTATTGGATTTTTAAAAAAACTTGCTATGAAGGTTCATGATGATTACAAAACCCAGGTCTGAACCTCAATTGTCATGGTCAAGGTAAGAGGTCAAAGGTAGAAATTCTTGTTTGGGCTGTATTTTACCATGATTAGGCGGGTTGTCGTGGGCAAGACCCTGGTCTGTACCTCAAAGGTCAAGGTCAGGATTGGAGGTGAAAGGTTGAAATATGTCTGTCAAAGGCTCTTTTGAAGGGGACTGTGGTTTTCAGTGTATTGTTGGTTGCAGTTTTATTAAATCATATTATAATTGATTATATTCTGCCTGAAAACCACCAAAATTATGTACTTATTGATAGCAGTATCCCTGTTTAGTAAACTTAATCCAACAGCTTATTCGTCATCTCGTTTGTCAGATGACATCATATAAAGATAAGTGACTTGATATTTAGCCAGGGTTGTGGGAACGTTTAAGTGATCGGCCAAGGTTGTGACATAGTTTGGTCAGTTGGATTGGCTATGGTTGTTGGACCTGCCATAGATTTATATATATATTGACATGTGTGGTGTTGAAAAATGATGCTTGTATGTTCTTTTGCAAAGTTTGGAATTGACTTATACTTCTTACGTTAGAGCTACAGACTGATAACATTTGAAGGACTACAAATAAACAAAGCATGTTGATTTCTGTGCTAATTACCCCCTTGCGATAAATAAAACAGCTGTATAAAAGAGTACTGTGTTCAAATAAAGAGCACCTAATTAATCTGAAAACAGAATGTTAACATAGTAATAAAACTCATGCAAGAGGTTGCCACATTGGAAAGATCAGCCCAGGATATCATTATTTAACTTATTACTGACACATGCCGGTATGTTCACAATATCTGGGAAACAGTTTGCATTTTATTGTAATAAATCATTGAAATTATTATTGAACATTCCCAGAACTCAAACAATCTGTTAGATATATATATACATCTTGCAGCTTATGATTAAGAAAGTATGAGAACATAATGGGCTAGGAATACTTGGGTGAGTGGTGATTAGGATTCTTGACTTCAGAATTCTTTATAATTAATTAGTTGAATGTTTTCACTTAAAAAATGGTGAAGTTTCCAGCTGGATTTAACCTGAGTATTTATGCTTATATTATAAACTCCTAAACACTTCTTTAATGCATGTAAGACATGTGAATAGTTAAACATGTTCTGAGATTATTTTTTTCAATTTCAAAAGTGACTTCAGGCATTTACTTTTATGGAAATGAACTGATTATATCTGTGAGTGGAAACTCATTTTGGGTGTGTTTTTTTGTAGTTGGCAATGTTTTTCAGTCTGTATGTCACACTTTTGTATGGCCAGAAATGATGGATGAAGTAAATTTGGCCTTTTCACATCACTTTATGACAGCTTGAAGACCGATCACCTATTGAAACACAACAACAAAAATATGAGAGACTGTCACATTTATGCCAGTGAATGTATGTTAATTAAAACACAATGTTGTTTGTGCTGTCAATGTAAAAGTTTTGTTATGATGTTATTGTAAATATATTGGATGGGTCTATGCAGAATTATACCTCTACAGTTATAATTGCCAGTTGTTTGGTGGTGTTTGCAGACTAGTGTTGTTATTTATTGCACACACTGTATTTGTCCTTGTAATCATGCATGCCCTATATGTAGGGTTCTCAATAAGTATTGGTTGAACTGTCTCTGAAATAGTAAAGTAACCGACCAGCTTTACTGCTTATTGTACTTAAAATTTACTTATTTTTCAGAAATTTGAACTGTCCATTTTTGCTGGCAGTTGGTTCTTATTGATAAATACTGTATTAGACGCACATGGCTCTTTTCCTGGACATTTTCACAGAGTCTAGGACCTAAATAATGCTTCTTTTCATCAATAACATGTAAACATTGAACTGATTTTACTCCAAAATGATTGATTTTATTGACAGCACCCTTGTTTTTATTATCCTGTACCCTATAGTGTTCTATTCTTACCAACGTAATATACCATTATCTTTTAGTGACAAATTTTGGCAAGCGTTTTAGTGCTAGAGTGTATGAAAGGAGACACAAACAGGTAGTGTCTATCAGGACAATTAGGTATTGGGTACACAAAAACATCTGCATATTTCTTTTAATTACTATTGAGCCTTTTTATTTTCTCCCTCTTTCAGTGTTTATGTTGTGTAATCATTTCTTATATCCTCAGCTAATCACATCAATTTCATCACTTGGCATAATAATAAAAAAAAAACATTAAGTGTTTCCATGTGATCCATTCGCACATTTTAGCCATAAAATGATGTCTATATTTGTTAGGGGATGTCTTTCTCAGTATTTATTCAGCATTGCTTGTTTAAAACCTTTGAGAGAGAAATCCATCAGGCTATCTACCACTTTTGTCTTGAGAAGATTTCCCTGAAAGTTGACATTATCTGAACAACGAAAGTGGAAATTAAGTTTGCTCACGAAAGGCAAACATTGGTTAAATTTGGCAGTAATAATGTAGGAGTGTTCTTGTTTCGTTATGTTTTTGTCATGGCTGTCTTCAAGAATTGGGTCTGATTATTGATTGTTGGACAACAGACAAGGCAGGGAAGCGGGGAGAACAGATTGAGTTTCCGCACATCTAGAGTATCTGCTGCACCCAATGAAATCTTACGACTAGATTTTCAGATTTTCTCTTTGAGTCTACTCTTATGTATTGGGAGACCTATTATCATGCATTCTAGAGCACTGTCATTTTAGAGATGTTTACATTTTCCTTACTCTCTGGCAAAACATTCTGATTTTTAGACATTTTAAAAAGGAGATGTATGTTTCAATTGATAAACTCTTATACTGATTGAACTGACAGTGTTGTGGTATTTAGTGTGTGGCCTTTTTCTCTTGTGAGATCTACTAATAATACCATTTTAAACTTTGTTATGATATGCTTATACATCTTATTGAAATAATTGGAATTGTTTTTTTTATTATTTTGCTATTTCCAGACTGTTTTGTGTATGTTGCACAGATGTTTTGAAAGTAAAATACAAACTGTTTGCAAGAATTACTTCATAATTGTGAATCTAAACAATAGAAAACACTTATCAGAAACAGAAATGCTTTGGAAGAGTGATATTTATTGGATCTATTTGAGCTTTCATTTAATAAGCAAACCTGTGGATTTTAAGTTGGAGGTATTTATTATTTTGTATTGGCTTGGTAGACAGTAAGCCACATAAACTTTGTTTATTGCATACTGTATATGAATCCGCATTATTTGCATGCATTAGTAACAATTTGGTAACTTTTAAAAAAAAAGGTAAAATTGAACAAAACTTGTATTATAATAATGTTTAGCCGTTGTGAATTAGTTATCTGAAACTAAGTTGTAATGACTATATAAATAAGTTTGCCTCAATCTGCAGTTTTAGCTGCAAACTTCATGTGTGGTGTACACCATAGAAAATTATTAATAAGCAAATTGTTCTCCGATTTTTTGGAGACATTATAAGTTTAGCAGCTTTATATTCATATTCCTTTAATCATTGTGTATAGGACGCAATCACTATAGGGCGCAGAAAAAAATCCAAGAAAAAAACAAAAACCCTTAATTTCTCTAATGCAATATATAGGACGTAGTGAAAATATGTCAAAATCGGCAGCCACCATATTTGTTTTGACGAATTTTAGTGAATCGTGTGAATGGCAAAGGTTATTAAATAGTACAGCACATGTACATAACAATAGCACAAGTGGTATAAAGCATTTAATTAGTTGATTGCAATACTGTGTTACATAATCAATAAACAACAATTTAATTCTGTCACAATGTCACATAGTATAATGGGACGAACAGCACTGAAATCGCGACAGTTTGTTAAAATTGGTATAAGTACAGAGGCCGTTAGGCAGAGAGAGAGTTTTTCACACCTTCACACATTGAAAGCGCACAATGATGCCACCTTCCAGTATGCAGGTCTATTTTTTAATAATGAATCGTACTACGTAAATTCTACCGTACAATTTCAAAAACTTTACATATTTAAAAACGTTTATTGTTCTCATCTGCTGATGATAACCGTACTCGATTATCCAAATCTTACTAAATCAAACAATCGATGTGAGTGTCGTCCATTTGAAGTAAAATGTTAACAAACACTTTTCCACCATTTATTTCTCTATTTTGAAGCATTTCGGTTAGAAATGGACTTTGAAAAAAATAATTGTTAAAAGTCTAATACTTCTGTTGAAAATTGTTGGTTTCATATTCCAGGGACAGGCAAAAATACTTCAAGAATATTAAGCCAAGGGGGATTGCTTACTAAATGTGTATTTTTCTTTGATACTTTAAAGAAAGTCTTGTTTACTTCATTTGTTATTTGCTACGGTATATCCGCGAGAGAAGAGTATTTATTGGACATGGTAGTTAAGGTACACACATCGCACAGTTTGCAACATTGGTTACTATAAAAATATCATTTGATTTTTTTTATTTATGAATGCAAATAAAAATATAAACACCTATACTAAAACAATACTCAAGCAATCTTTATACAGTGAGTAAAACATAAGGTTAGCTAGGGTTGTATATGGTCCTTCTCTAGACTGCTCAGCATTTCACATTTGTATGAATTCTGCCATTTGGAGAAACATTCAGCCCACTGTTTTTATGTAAAGACGCCTTATCAAAATGCATTGAGATTTATACATGTTATAAGGCGCAGGCTTTTTTTTGGGGGGGGGGGAGTGTGTCCTATACAGAATGATTTATGGTAATGTATTGTGGTGTTTATTGCAACATGCTTTTTTTTTTTGTATGTTGAAGCTCTGAGTGAGATGAAGTAAATAGTGGAATTACCGCAATGATATAAATTGTTTCCCTCTTCCACTTCAGGGGCAGAAACTCGAGAGGACCAGGAGTTAGCTCAGGTGGCCTCCCCTGCTGAGACCCCGAGTAGTGAGTCGACTAGCGCTGTCCACGATGCCATGGACATCAGTGGGGCCAGTAGTGTCGCGTCCGAGCGGTCAGAGACAGACACTGTCACCAGACGTATGTAAACCCAATGTCACTAAGGCCACACTAACTAATTTTTTGTTTGACAGATTTGGGTGTATAAAAATTGGTAAACCGGTTAAAATATAAATGAAATTTTTTTTTTTTCTTATTAAGTTTTAAAAGAGGAAGACTGATATCCACATGGTGTGACCTTTTATTTGTTATTTAAAAAAGATTGATGTGATAATTCAGAATTGAACAAAAGATCAGAAATATTCTTATCTTTCTGTGATTTTGTAATTTGTAAAAACAAATAAGGCATCTCTTAGAAGGAAGAATTTAATTCTATACAGGGCACATCCGAGACAGAATTTGTAGGGAGAAGTGAGAACGTGGAATGGTGCGGGAGGGGGGTTCCCCCTCCTGTAGGTCGGAAAATTTTGAGATTTTAAATGTCAAATGGTGGGTTCTGGCGTGTCCTGGACAACTTTTCTATGCATTTTAATAGGTGTTTATATTGTTTTTAAAATAGTCATACTGGTTGTTTTTAGTTGGAATTAATTTGTTGTATATACCTTTAAAAAAGTCAAGTTTCAAACATTTTATTACATGCAAACCTATCATGCACACATACATATATATCAGAATTTAAATACATGATATATGATGGCATCTTGTAACTCAGTTACACTTTGATGTGTAAGAGGGTGAGGGCCCATTCATGAGATGGCCAAGATTAGCACCTATGGCCCTGGCAAGCTGGAGGTGGTACTGAAATTCCTCCTTGGGGAACTCCCGCTTGGCCAGGTCATAGGCAGCCTTAAGGAGCTTGACCCCAAGCTCGTCATCCTTGGACAGTTTGGCCAGTACGATTTTCTTCATGGGTTCCTGGGAACGCAGAACTGTCTTCTCCAAGGCGGCCTTGTGCTGATTTGCTAAAATTACACAAAATATTTCTTTAAAAATATTTCACAGTATCTCATCATTTTCAGCTGTCATTTAAAATAATTTGGGCATATATTACAACAAGTTTTAAAATATATAAAACCAGACACCTTAAAATTAATACCACTTTGAATTGATTTATCTGCGGACTAAGCAATGCTTCTATTGTTTTAATAAATACTTACACAAGCCACGTCTCCCATGATTGGTTGTTTTTGCTGGTTGGTCATGTCCACGGGCGTAGGCGTTGTCCAACTTAGCACCTCTACAAACTTCGCAGTGCCATTTTTTATCTGCATCTTGTTTGTACCAACTGAAATTATTTTGATAATTTGACTTTTTGAATGATTTCTTATTTGAACTGTCGATCATGTCATCACTATCAACATCGTCAGCTTTACGTTTCAGGCCTGGGGAATCCTGCAGAAGCCACGTAGAAAGCATGATTACTATTAAACAGAATGCAAAATATCTCATATATAGAATATTGATGTGAACCGTTCGAAGAAAAAATAAATAATGGAAGCATTTCTGAAATAAAAAACAACAAACCTGGAACTGTGATTCGCACTTGCCCTTCTCGCTAACTTCGCAGTAATCACACCCAATTAAGTTCATTTGTCATCAGTGCACATCATTAAAACCGCTATTGTCATAAAGTATAAATCCTAATTGGCACTAATTGACATTTACAAACATCGGCAAGTGTAAGTATTAATCCCTTACAATTTTATTACATCGATGACGTAGCGCATGTACACAAAGTCAATGGTGCAAACACGTGCCTCTATTGAATAAAACAAGCATTCTCATTGGCCGAAGTCAATGGAGCATATTTACTAGGTTTAACATGATTGGCTGTTTGTCAATCGAGCTGACAGGCGGGAGGCGGAGTCGCTCTGTTTTGACAAGCGTTAGTTCTTAGCGATATCGACTTTTTGATCTTTGAAAAAGTCGGCGAAGTTGACTTCGCTTTGATCTTAGAAAATAGCGAAGTTGCCGCGGGCAGGGCGACTTAATCGCCTAAGTCGCCTGGTAGGATGGGCCCTGCTATAAACAATTAGTTTCAAAATCGATTAATGTTTCTGAAGAATATACTTTTTAAGAAATGAACAATATGATGTTTAAAAAACAGATGACTAAGGTTTACTCTCATTTGTGCTAATATTTTACGTTTATTAAGTGTAACTACAGTTTGTAAACTTAATAGACTTGGTGAAATATGCCTGTCAATGAGTTTACCAAAGCAAAATCATAATGCCATTTTGCACCACAGAGACGGTCAAATTCTACTGCCCAAACAGGTGCTCCACACAAGTTTTAATGCCTTTAAGAATAGGTTTGTTACTGTGCCGTTCTGTGAGCCTTATTTAAAGCAATGTTGGAATTGGTCAGTGAAACTAATGCTGTACATGTATGGATGCTTTGTGGAGATATCAGCCTTCCTATTCAATAAATGTACTGGTTTGAGACCCCTTTTTGCCCGGAATTGGAGGGTTTTCTTGATTAACTCGAGAAATACTGAATATCATTGAAGCAATTTCACACAAACAAAGTTAGGCTCATGATCTAAAAATCAGTATGATAATATTCATAACGTATGTTTATTTTCACAAAGAACTCATGTGCCAAACATACTTCACAAAATCCACTGAAATGACAGTGTACTGTACCAATATTTTGCCCACTTTTCGTAAAAGCTAATCATATAAAAAAAATATCGAAACAATATTCCTGATTGGCAACAAAATTTGTTATTCCTATTTTCTTTACAATCTTACATGATGTTCTGTTTAAGCGAGTATTTTGGGGTGAAACATTTCTTACTTTTTTGTGTGGTATAAGTTGATTTTCCCCCGCTGGACAAATATGGTGCAATATCAATATTGCTGATAAATAGCTAATTTTCTGAGAAAAATATTAGTTTTCTTATTTTTAGGCTTTATTTGAACTCAAAGTATCATTTGTATGAAAATCAATCGTACTGGAATTGTTGAACAAAAAATTTACAGGGTGGGCAAATAATTGGTACAGGCGAAAAGTGGTCCCTATAACCAGTATAGTATATGCCAAATCATGGATGGCAGCAGTCAGTTTCTATGATGTGTGAAGACGATTAGCAATAATAAGTGATGGGCAATTGGCTGGGATTTCCAAAATATTAATCCGAGATCTTGTCCTATCAATTATTTGATTTAATGTCAGATTGCCTATCATTTATCAATTAATTATGTCTCCCCCTCTCTGGGGGAGACATATTGTTTTTGCCCTGTCCGTCAGTCCGGTAGTCCGTCAGTCCGTCAGTCCGTCCGTACGTCACACTTCGTTTCCGATCGATAACTGGAAAACCGCATGACCTAGGATCACCAAACTTGGTAGGGAGGTTGGTCATGAGGTGTAGAAGATCCCTATTGTTTTTGGGGTCACTAGGTCAAAGGTCAAGGTCGCGGCGACCCCCAATGTAAAAAACATTTCCGCTCAATATCTTGAGAATGGTTTGACCTAGGTTCACCAAACTTGGTAGGGAGGTTGATCATGAGGTTTAGAAAACTCCTATATTTTGGGGGGTCACAAGGTCAAAGGTCAACGTCGCTGTGACCTCTAATGTAAAAAAATATTTCCGTGCAATATCAGGAGAATGCTTTGATCTAGGTTCACCAAACTTTGAAGTGAGGTTGGTCATGATGTCTAGATGATCCCAATTGTTTTGGGGGTAACAAGGTCAATAGTCAAGGTCGTGGTGACCTTCCATGTAAAAATCATTTGCGTGTAATATCTTTATGTCTCCCCCATTCATGGGGAGACATATTGTTTTTGCCCTGTCCGTCAGTCAGTCCATCAGTCTGTCAGTCAGTCAGTCAGTACGTCACACTTCGTTTCCGCCCAATAACTATAGAACTCTTAGACCCAGGAACTTCATACTTGGTATGCTAGTTGGTCATGACTAGTAGATGACCCCTATTGAATTTGGGGTCACTAGGTCAAAGATCAGGGTCAACGTGACCTTGAGGTGAAGAAACGGTTTCCACTCAATAACTAAAGATCCTTTGGGTCCAGGAACTTCATACTTGGTATGCTAGTTGTTCATGACTATTAGATGACTCCTATTGATTTTGAGATCAAAAGGTCAAAGGTCAAGGTTACCTTCAGGTAAAAAATGTTATGTTGGCAGTGACCTTAAGCTTAAAAATGGTTTCTGCTCAATAACTAAAGAAAGCTTGTACCCAGAAACTTCATAGTTGTTCATGACTAGTAGATGACTCCTATTGATTTTGAGATCAGTAGGTCAATGGTCAAGGTCACCGTGACCTTGAGGTGAAGAAACTGTTTCCGCTCAATAACTAGAGAACGCTTGCAACCAGGAATTTCATACTTGGTATGCTAGTTGGTCATGACTAGAAGATGACCCATATTGATTTTGAGATCACTAGGTCAAAGGTCAAGGTGGCCATGACCTTGAAGTGAAGAAAAAGTTTCCGCTCAATAACTAAAGATCCTTTGGTTTCAGGAACTTCATACTTGGTAAGCTAGTTGTTCATGACTAGAAGATGACCCATATTGATTTTCAGATCAAAAGGTCAAAGGTCAAGGTTACCTTCAGGTAAAAAATGATACGTTGGCGGTGACCTTAAGCTTAAAAATGGTTTCTGCTCAATAACTTAAGAACGCTTGTACCCAGGAACTTCATTCTTGGTACGCTAGTCGGTCATGACTAGTAGATGACCCCTATTGATTTTGAGATCAGTAGGTCAAAGGTCAAGGTTGCCATGACCTTGAGTTGAAGAAATGGTTACCGCTCAGTAACTAAAGAACACTTGCACCCAAGAACTTAATACTTGGTATGCAAGTTGGTTATGTAGATGATCCCTATTGATGTTGTGATCAGTAGGTAAAAGGTCATGGTCACGATGACTGTGAGCTGAAAAATGGTTTCCGATCAATAATTGAATAACGCTTGCGCCCAGGAACTTCATACAATGCAAACTTCGTTTACATTTTCCATGATTAATCAACAACACTTTCTTCTCTTCACTATTTAATATAATCGAATAAACCAAACTTCACTTTTGGTTTGTCTCCAGTCCAAAGTTACAAATTTCATGTCCATCATTTATTTTTTCTCAGCTACGACCACACAATAGGGGAGACAAGCGCTTTTTCAAAAAAGCAATCTCTAGTATTTAAATATATTCCTTTGCTTAACCAGCCTCTAAGCTGATGATGTATCATTTATCAATCAATACCCTGAAATATTATATTTTAATGAAAAATTAATGTGATATTTGTTGATTTAAACAAGTCATTGAATAAAATTAACCAGCATAAAATGTTTTTTTCACTGTATAACAAACATAAAATAGATCTAAAAACAGCTGGAAAAAATCTTACTGCAAGCACCATCACAAACTCATACAAATTCATGCAAACTTGGCAAGTTAATGTTTGCAAATCCTGGTCACCCAAAATTTCAGTGTTGATGCAGGTTTTTTGATAGAACATTTTCTTCACAGTTTAAAATAGCAGCACAAGATATTACGAGAAAGTTATCAATTCTGTCAATTTCACGATCATTGGTTTTTACGAAAAATGTAAATGGAGTAGAATAATGAAACAGAAACCAATAACAAAACATTTCAAAAACTGAACCAATTGCTCTTGTGAATTCAAAGAAAGAAGTAGATTGTCTGCGATTTTAGTGCTTGTTTCCTTCTTATTGTCAGAGTGCAGGTGAAAACAGCAATAGACTTCATAAAATTTACAGTAAGCTCATTTTTAAATAGAAGTATGTTTTCTTCAAACTTGGTATGCCAGTTGGTCATGACTAGTAGATGACCCATATTGATTTTGAGATCACTGATCTTATACAGTAGATGAACACTATTGAATATGGGTGAATAGACCAAACTTCAAGGTCACTGTTGGTTTGTCTCCAGTCCAAAAGTACAAATTTCATGTCCATCATTCATTATTTCTCATGTAATGGGAAAGACAAGTCCTTTCGCAAAAAATCTGTTATTATTTTTGTGCATCTGCTGTTTGACATTTTCTAGTACACCACTAATTGTCATGTGTTATGAGTATAATTGATATGATGCCAAGTCCCTGGCTCATATTAGAAGGGAAAACATGAAAGTGTATTGTATGTAAGAAAAAACAAATTTCTACAAGATTTTTGAATGAATTCTAATACCTTTGCATTTATCAACATGGACCAGATCTGACCAGTTCATAAATACTGCATCAAAAAGTTCGGAAAAATGCAATCTACACAAATCTATCCAGTGAGCCAAAAATTGATAATAATGTTGTGGTTATCACCTGACAAAGCCTAGCATGTTTGTTGTATACTTGCAGGGTCACGGTCCCCATCTCCAACATCTGCCCATTACCGTTCTGGTACTCGTACCCCGTCCCCAACCCCCAGTAGTGAGCTGGGTGTTGACCTGCCCTGCCAACACAAGGACAGTCCCACCCCAGACCGGGACAGTCTACATATAGAGATGGTGGCCGGCAATGAACAGCAGAACAGAGGTAGTAATGTCTTCATGTTATAACCAAATGGCTTTATCAGTTATTCTAGAGCTGATTGTGGGGTTATTATTTATCACGATTAAAATAAATATGAAACCATGTTCAGCTTTTTAGGTAGGCTCAACATAATAAATATTGTAATATTGAGTTTTTGCCAAAAAACATGCTCCATTTAACAGTATCAAGTTCCTTTCAGATCCATGGGCTTAATTTTAAAGCACTTTTGACTTCAAATGTCATGATATTATGACTGATATTTTATTACACCAACAGTAACACAGAATATCATGACATTTACCAGTAGATACATATTTGGTATCATGCACTATTAAATTTCGAAGATAAATTCTGTTTGTATTTTGTTGAAAAAATGAATGACCATACCGCATTCGGGAAGGAAATTTTATTACCCTTGAAAATTTATTAATAATTTATAACTATTTATAATAATATACAACTATTTATAATCTATCTTATTCATGCACTTTTTCTCTTTTACATATTTTTTGCCATGTTGGCAACAATTTTGTTTAACTTTTCCAACTCTATAATGTACATGCATACATCAGTAGCTATGCCCCTGCTTTGGGAAAAAATGAGTTCACTGCAATGTACTTGGTCTTTATTTTCAAGTAAAAAAGTACAAGTTCATTTCATTCTTTTACTCAGGCTCCCTTGAAGAGTTCAAGTCAGTATTGGCGGGTGGCACGTGCCAGGGTTGGCTGCCAGATGTGTCAGTGATCCTGTGGCGACGAATGCTGGGAGCTCTTGGAGACGTCAACAAGATAGATGACCCGGCCATCCATGCCTCCGTCTTTGAACACCTCTGTTACCTACAGGAAACTCTTAGCAGGGTCAGATATTACAATATTGGACAGATGTTTTGCCTTTCACATTGTAAATACTTCTGGTGGGCAGTTTTAATTTACTTTACAAGCTGTTCTCAGAGCATTATTTATTGAAATATCAACAAATAGCCAATGACAAATTGTAAGGCTTTTTCTAGGCTAATTATTCTCTGGGAAGATTTATTTGTCTATTAGTAAGAGGGGGAAGCTTCCTGTTACTTTAATTGCTATGTTAGCTGATATATAGCATATGGGTGTTGAGAGTGGCTGATATTAAGCCTGATGTAACATGGCTGGTAAATGATCGGTCTACCATACAGATGCGGGACAACATGGGAGTGACAGTGGACAATCAGTCATCACCGACACCTCCAGAGCTCATACCCCCACAGACTATCTTCTCATCATGGTTGTTTGAGGTGATTATTATTACAATATTATTCAACTATTAGCATGTCTCAATGTATAAGGTGATGGAATTATGTTTTAATAATTTGTATGTTGCAAGTATAGTAAAAAAACAATTATTAACATCTTATAATGTTGTCCATGTTACTTTAAAGCTGTTGTTACTGTTAATATTTTTTTTAATGCACAGGTTTATGAACTGAATGCAAAATGCTAGTTCCCATAATTGTCATTTCCTCTACAGTGCCTTACCCTGAGTAACAAGTACAAGCGTGGGAAGCTGTTAGCATACCAGTTGTTATGCCAGATGATGATCCGACCCCCAGACCTGACCCTCTCCCCGGACCTCTTAGCTCATTTCTATCATGTCCTACACCAGGGCCTCAACCAGCAGGATCAGGTAGAAGCTGAGCCAAGTTATATCTTCCATATCTTACCAGCTTTAATAATGATTCTCAATTGTTCAAATAACAGAAACAGATTACAACTGCACTATCTGTACAATTTATCTAGAAAGTGTCAAGACATTGACAATAATCAAAATGAAAGTATGCCATTGTGGTCAAATTTACCACAATGTCTATAAAACACTGTGTGTTACAGTTTTATATTGGTATTGATTTTGAGAGTCTGATAAAAAAAATCTTAGTTACATAGGGCTATCTGGCTGTGGTTTCTATTTACCACATGGTTGATGAATTGGAAGTATCTTGTAAATATTTGGGGTCCCATTTTAATGGGATGCACAGTAACTTGTATATGGGGTCGTTGGCCAGAAAATTGTGTCACTGACTACATTTTTCTGTGTCAGGGAAATCCCTAGTTAGTTACAGTACACTTCCATGTAAACTATTTTGTGTGTTTCAGGATGTTCGTAATGTGCTGGTGCAGTACACTGGGCCTCGCCTGTTCTACACTCCCCTGCCTGGAAACACCATGCTTATACTGGACATGGTCACCGCCATAGAGTCAATCATCATCAGTGCAGAGGTCAGGGGGGTAGGTACTGCACTGTCATGTGTGCTTGCAGATGTTTACAGGCTTTAAGTTATAGTTATTTCATGTGTTTACTTTAATGTTACTGAAAGAAGCAGTTATCTGAGGCTTAGCATAAGCTAGACACAAGGCTTGTTCAAAATTAAGATTTTTCTAATTTCAATTACAGTACACTTAACGAGCTAGACCCACTTTCCGTTTCCCTCCGCGGATTTTGCTATCGCGGCCAACACAATGATTTTATCGACTGTCCGCGTTCCTCGGAGTTTGAATTTAAGGCCCTCGGAGGGTGATCAGTCGACTGAAGAATAACGAACTCGGCATTCCTCGTAGGGGTTAATTCCGCGAAACTCTGCGGACACTTGATAAGAATCTACGCTTAAGTTATTTTATTTTATTAAAATATACCGATAAGACGGCTCCAGAAAATTCCTATTATTCTTTTTCCTCTGCCTGTTTTGCATGAAGTTAGCTTACCACAAAAATGCAGTCGTATTTCACTAGTTGCACATGCATCTTATTAACGTGTTTTTGCTAATGACTGATAAACACATTTCATCGGAGAAATTCTAGGTTACACATTTTCGGAAAATCAGGAGGTCAAACACGCGTTCAAAGTTCACAGCGCATGGTTTTGAAGGCCTTCTTGCCTCGTTTTCTGTGGAAAATTCCATTAAACGTCATAGCTATTTTTAACCACCAATAATAAATAGTATATTCTACATTGTATTGTACATGGTTCAGAATCGTGTAAATAGTCGGCTGCTTTATGATGCAATAAAATTAGTGGCAATACTTTAATGATTCATTGTTGATTATTCAAGACAATATATATTCAATTGGCATTTACGGACATAAATAACGTTGGTACATGTAAGAATCTTTTATGCTTAACAATGTGCATAAGCATAACAATAAATAACTTCTAAACAAGAAAGATTTCTTGCTTATCTGATTAGACTCGGGAGTTCCGCCGCGGGATCATAAAATCGAACAATTCTCAACGCTATCGTTCATATCATATCGTCCAGCCACTCGGAGGAACTCGGGGGGATTTTAGCGAGGCCAACAGTTTTACCCTTGGATGAAACCCGCGATCATCGACTTTATCCCTCGGAGAAAGCGAGGAAAGTGGGTCTAACTCGTTGAGAGTACTGTACTGATTATTGCTTGCAAACATTACTGGAATATGAAACATGTATAAAAACTGAAAAACAAGATACTGAAAATTCTTTTTACTTAATATGAATATTTATCATGGAAAGTCAATACCAATTCTTTTAAAAGAAAGCACTTCATGGAAATGAAAAAAATAAATTTAAAAGCTGACTACATTAATACTTGTGAAAACGTCACATGAAGATTAAAATAATAATTTAAAAGTCAGTGCCAAGATCAGTGTTCTGCCAAGGATTGAAAAAGATGGGGCCGAATGGCCCAGCAGTCATGAAAATTAGGGGCCATTTTCAAAAGTGAAGGGCCATGACCTTCTCCAGGGAAAAAATGAAAACTTGGCACAAATGAGACACAATGATATATGTTAAGAACAGTTTCACATGTCAATGTGTTGTTATGCTTTATCAGGGATGTGATTGACCTGGCAGCTGGAGGGCACTTTTGGGGTCAAAAGCACACTGCCGTAGAAGAAAGACTGGCCCCAAAGCACACTAGTAACTTTTTGAATCGGCTAAAAAAAATAAAAAATCTTTTTTGGGGGGGGGGTCCTTGGGACCATTAGATCCGCAGAATTCCGCGAATCCACAGACAAATCACCTCCCTAAATTATAACCCTCCCCAGCCAGGAACATTTTCCTCTGTTTTGCATTCCTCTAATGCACCAGGGCCTCATTGAAATTGAATTTGTTTATATCGCCCCCATCTAATTTGAGTTGTTTTCTTTTTCTCAGCCATGATGATGACATTGAATTTGTTAAAAAAAAATATACTACCCCTCGCGGTTGGATAGTTACACGTATAAGGACCAATGAAAATCGTTGTTTTATTGAATGAATGCTGTGCTGTAAAAGTTCTGAAAAAGAAATCGATTAAGTCAAAACAGCTTTTTAAAAATTCGATTAAGTCAAAACGGCTTTTCGAAAAACGGGCGCGCCGATCGGCCCGTCTACAGGTATTTCGTTGCGCCATCCCGATTTTTTCCGCGCCAATGGCGCAAGGGCGCGTCCTTGGCAGAACACTGCAAGATGCACAATAAGATTAAGAGAAGACAGCAGTTAATTGTTGCATACATAATTTATGTCCTGCATTGCAATTGGGGCTCAATAATTAGACTTTATTAGAACTGGTGGCGTATGATACAGAAAACAATTGCCCTGATTTTATTGACGTTCACTGGGCCTCACAAATTGCCTGCAAAATAAAGTTAAGAATGTCTTCATCTAGGCTTCTTGTGAACAATTCATTTGTTGAAATTCAGATCTTTCTTGAACAAGCCTGAATTCTATTAGTATGCCTCAGAAGGGTCGAAATAGTAATAGGATTGTCTGTTCATATGTCTATCTGTCACTATGGTTTCCGATCAATATCTGAAGAATGGATGGGCCCGGGAACCTCAAAATTGGCAAGCAGGTGGGTCATGACCGTCAGATATATAGACCTTCAGCTGGAAAACGGTTCTGATCAATAACTGAAGAATATTTAGGCACAGTAAGGTCAAACTTGGTAGGCAGGTTGATCTTAAGAACAGGTGATCCTATTTGGTGTTGAGATCAGTATTCCAAAGGTCACAGTGAAAAGCAGTTTCCAATCAATAACTGGAGAATGCTAGAGGAACCTCAGACTTGGTAGGTAAGTGGTCATGTAGCTTCAGACCAATAAACTTGTGGCAATTTCCATTCTGGGCTGCCATAATATAGTCAATTACTTTCAGACCCCTCGACTTGAGGCAATTTCCATTCTGGGCTGCCATAATGTTCAATTCTTTCAGACCCCTGGACTTGAAGCAATATCCATTCTGGGCTGCCATAATGTATTTAATTTCTTTCAGACCCCTCGACTTGAGGCGATATCTATACTGGGCTGCCTGGTCTGCTTCCCCAACCACTACAAGGACATACCACTCATGCATAATGACCTGGAGAGGGTCACTGTCAAATCAGATGTTATCAAGGTTAGTTACATTCTTATTACAAAGAAATATAATGTTGTCTAGGTTTGATGTTTTGTCTAAATTAAGAGGAGGCTGAGTAAATGTTGATTTCAATGAAGATGTGAAATGTTATACTTTTCAGTGATTTATAAAAATTAATAAGTGAGATATAATGGATGTCCCACTGTTATAATTTTTGATATCAATGACAGTATGATGGGATGTTAACAAAAATATATTATCACCCTTTCAGATTAAATACTGTTTGATGTCATTTTAACGGATTTTAGCATATAATATAAAGAAAATTGTTTGTTATAGTGAGATAATAATTTATGTTTTTAACCAATACTAGTGTTTTTATCCACCTTTTGTGAGAGGGGCCAGGGCCCAGGTACTGTAAAAAATAGTGACAAAATGCCTAAAATTATGTATTTACTTTAGTTAATTTTAAACAAAGAAACAAAGAAAGATCCTAGGTTTCATCTATTTTTGCATTTAAATATATTTGTACTAGTTAACATGCTGAGAGTTTTTAGGATTGTGAAATATTTGGTCCAATTTTTGTGAAAAAAAAGAATGTTCTGTGATTGTGAATGGGCTGAAATTTGACTCAAATTTAAGTCGAAATAAACAACAATCATGAGCACTAAAATTAATTCTATAAAATGTGCCACAGCATTTATTGGAAATGTAACGTTTGATGTGATCACAAGTGATTTTTAGCTCTACTGGCCAAAGGCCAGAAGAGCTTATGCGATGGTAATGTGTACGTAGTATGTGCATCCGTGCGGTCGTGCGTCCGTGCGCTCGTGCGTCTGTAAACAATTGGTTGTGAACATGATACAGTCTTCAGTTTTGATTGTATCTCGATGAAACTTGTACAGTATCTAGATATCCATTAGAGCTCGGTTCCTTTCAAAAACCAGCCAGATCCACCCATAAATGCCTAGATTATGGGCCATGAAAGTTTTAAAGAAATGCTTTCTATTTTTAGCCAGGTCTGCATGAGCGAATTCTATTTTTAGCCAAGTTTACATGTACATGTAAATTCAAGTCTAGAGTTAAGGGAGACAATTTGCAAGTCTAGGATTTTGAGAGACAATTTGCTTTTTGCTTCTGCAGTTGATTTTGTGAATTACTCTGCCTTGTTCTTGTTGAAAGCTCAAAGGCCATTTTTTAGCTTTAAGTTCTGTAGTTTGCACATTCATCTTAACAAAATTGGTTGTGAATGTTTAAGTTATGCACCTGGTGTCATTACTGGCCACACCCAGGGTTCACAGGTTTGGTAAACATAAATCTGGAAAGGTTTGAAAATCTTTTTGTGTGTTCGTGCATCCATCTCAGCACAATTGATTGTGAATGTTTTTTCAAATTGATCAATGTTGTCCTAGGATGCCCTTGACTTTGACCTTTTGACCAACTTTTTTTAACTTTTAAAACTACAGAAATTTTTACTATGAGTACAGTTTTGAAAGCATTTTTTTTTTTGTCAGATGACTTTTACTTGGCACATATTAAAAAAGTTCATGCAACTAATCTGCTTACAATACTTTCTGGGCTCAGATGTTGAACGTGCTACGTTTTCAGGTAACCCAAACACAAAACATAAACTATATGTCTGTTGCCTTTTACCCATACATACATGCTGTAGATTGATATGACCACAAAAGCCATGCCAGTAGAGCATAGGCCCTTTTGGGCCTCTTGTTTTTAAATGTTCTGTTATGTTTATCATGATGCTCAAATGCTTGTTAGATTGTGAAATATATTGGAGCTTATTGGCAAAGTGTATAAGGAAAATTACTTTAGGATGTCATAATTTTGGGGTCATTTATCAATGGATAACTAGGCTTACTGGGCTCAAAATTATCAAACAAGAGAACCAATAATAACTAATAAGACATAAAATTAAGGGGGGGGGGTGTAGGTTGCAGAAAAAAGTTTAAAACAGAATTGAATTCAGGACTTGCTTTTCAAATTACTTTGAATGAAAGTAGGTTTGGATGCATGATATTGTAGATCATTGGTCTCAAATAAACATGTTTGTTTGTTTATTCAGGACCATGTGTTACGATTGCTTCTCAAGGCTGGGAAGAGAGAGCCAGCTGGACTGGCAAGGTCTGTAATGGTTTGTTCACAGCCTGAGTTTTGATCTCTCTACTGTGTTTTTAATGTGTCTTTTTCTTTGAAACAAAAAATGGGCACAAGTTTCATTTCTCTTGTCTTTATTTCTGATACATGCATAAGTGAACACTTTACAATGAAGAAACAGTAGATTATTGTCCAATCAGATGGCTAGATTTCCAAAACATTGAAGTTTCCTTTTTTATGAAGTAAATAAAATAAGCTGATAGATAATTTACCATTTCTGGCTGTATTAAATCAATCAAGTTGATCTGAATAGGTTGCTAAGGTTCTTAGCTATTGTTTGTCTGCAGGTGTATTGCAGTAAGCAGCCTGGGAATATTTCTGTATGAGGAGATTACACATGGAACACTGCACTCCAAGTTCGTTGAGTCTGTCAATGTTCTCCTGGCTTCACTTGGGGTAAGTCAAATATTCTTAAAACGATGATCTCGTCTCCGGTCCAAAAGTACAAATTTCATGTCCTTCATTGATAATTTCTCAGCTACGGCCCCGCAATAGGGTAGACAAGCTTTTTTTTAAGAAGGCAATCTCTAGTTGTATTTGGTGACAATATTTGTTAACCTTAACATAAAGATGGAACTTTGTATTAACTTATTTGCTTATTTAATATAGTTTAAATTAACCACTTCTTTATATTGCTCCATTGTAGTGTAAGGACAGGCATGTGGCTAAGACAGCCTCAGATATGCTGTCTCTTTTGTCGGACCATGTGGACAAGTTCCTGGACTTCCATCCTGACCTGCCAAAGAGGATTGTCAATGTATGTACTTCATATCAACCGGTCAAACAGAAAATTGCAAATCCTGCACTGATTAAATAATTTTCAGGCTTGCTAACATTAAATATTACCTAGCCAGGATTGTTCAAATTGATTTAACTATGTTGAAGTACAAGAATTTGGGCTTGTTAATCCAAAATAAATGTTTTCAATGACGGCATTTTAAGCCTTTGTTTTTATGTGTTATAGCTTAAACTTATATCTGCATGAATGCGTGTAACTTAACATTGGAACCTAGATTCCATGCAAAATTGAAATACTAGCAAATCATTCCATCTGTAACTGATAGTAAGTGCTTCAATCACCTTTCTCTCTGTTTTTGTGTTGCTTGTGGGGCATGGCAATACAAACAAAAATCATACCTGCTCTGCTCTATAACTTTGAACAATTTGGTTTAAAATCATTAAATTGGTATGGCTATTAGATGACTCCTGTTGACTTTGGGGTTCAAGGTTGAGCATGGTGACCTTTATAAGAAAAATGGTTTAGGACCAAAGCATTTTAATTTACTTGTAGTCTTTAAACCTGATCATAGTCAAAATACATTAACGTTTATTGATTTTGGGGACCAGAAGGTCAAATGTCAAAGTGACTTTTTCTTGAAAATAATTCTGATCAATAACTTGTGAATGTCTTGTTCTAGAGTCCTCAATTTTGAATGTGCATCAACCATGGCCATTATGTGGTCCTTTTTGATTTTAAGGTCAGTAGGTCAATGGTGATGGTGACCTTAACAGTCTGCTGGTTTCTGCAAGTGGCCAGGTTCACTCTGATTGTGCATGAATCTGTTTATCTTCCTCTAGGTGACGTGCACATCGGTGTGCTTGCTGATTTATAGTATCTGGATATCTTCCTGCAGGTGATGTGCAACACAGTATGTCTACTTGTGCCTGCAGCTGGCCAGGTTCAGTCTGAGGAAGAGAGGAGGCTGGTGGTGTCCATGATCCACTGTGTCGGAGACTGGTGCCTCAAGATACCTATAAACTCCCTGTTAGAGACTTCTGAGTTTGACAAGGGCTGTCTTCACACAGTGTTTGAGGTACTTTGTTATCCCCTGCCGAAACAAAGGTTTCGGGAGGGGGATATTGTTTAGGTGTTGTCCGTCCGTCCTGTCATTCGGTCCGTCCTTCTGTTTGTCTGTCCGTCCATCCGGTACCGTATCTTGGTAGGCATTGATCAGAAAATGTTCAAACTTGGTCAGAATGTTCCCCTTGATCAAATCTCGACCACTTGTAAAAGTGGGTCACATGGGGTCAAAAGTTAGGTCACTAGGTCAAATCTTAGAAAAATCTTTGGAACATACTAGAGGCATTATACATGGTCAAATATTCATGAAACTTAATCAGAATGTTTAAGCTATATACCTAACATGGTCATATCAGGTGATAACATGGACTAGCCAATTACGCATAAGGAATTAATTCTACTAGGTAGACATACCTAGAAATATTTTTTAATGGAAAAATACGAAAAAACTGCTAAAAATAAATTAATTGTAAACTATGTGGTACTTCAGTTAGTAAGATCCAATGCATTGTACACATCAATACCAAATTAATGTCAGTTTTTGACAATTTTCTCTTTTTTTTGCTTTTTTATCATACAAAGTACAGTCCCTTTAAATTTCGACTGTGTTTTAAAAGTGGATTAATGGATCAAAAACAAGGTCAATAGGTCAAATCTTAGAAAAAATATTGGGAACACACTAGAGGGAATATAATATTCATGAAACTTAATCAGACTGTTTACCTTGATTGTTGTTGAATAGTTCGAAACTGGGTCACATGGGGTCAGAAACCAGGTCAGTAGGTGAAATCTTTATATACATATACATTTGTATTGAATAGTCAGTTATGTTGAAATTTGGTCAGAATGTTTGGCTTAATGAAATCTTACAACAGTTTTAAAAAAACTAGGTCACTAGGTAATATCTTACAGAAAGCTTGGGAACACTCTAGAGGCAATACATATGCTCTAATTTCCATGAAACTCAGAATGTTTGCCTGGATGAAATCTTGGACTAGTTTGAAACTAGTAGGTCATGTGGGGTCAAAAATGAGGTCACTGGTTCAAATCTTAAAAAAACCTTGTTGACACTCTAGAGGCTATATTTTTTTTGCAATATATCTGGACCAATCTTCATGAAACTTGATCAGAATGTTTGCCTTGATGAAATCTTAGATTAGTTTGGAACATGGAGTCATAAACTAGTTTTTTTGGTCAATTCTAAATGCTACATTATACACAATAATTTTTTATTTCAAACAGTTGCAATCAAACTCAAATTCTTATATAATTATTTCACCAACAGATTTCCGTTCCTTGACTTAGCCCAATCAGGCGGGTGATATCAATTCAACGAATTTGCTTGTTGTACATTATATAGTATAGTTTTGTGTTTAACCAATCAACACCTAATTACGTCAATATCAAGGGAATATTTTTGTTCATTGATATATTTCAAGTACTCACCTATTCATGCCACACTTAAAATGATCTAAATTAAAATGGTGCTTTGATGTAACCATTAAAGAAACATATGAAATATTCTTGTTTGTGAACAGATGTTGAATGTGACAGTGACGGGTCACACATCCACCTCCATTGAGACTGCAGGAAGATGTGTGGGTGAGCTGTGGACTGACCAGGAGTATGAAAACCTTCGCAAGATTCCCGCGTCCAGCCCCAACCATCTGCATGGCTCAGACTCAACTGGGAGTCTCTCGAGTCAGGCTAAACACTCACCAGAGGATAGCAAATCCCCGGCCGAGTCCGACCCTGTTAAGCTGGCTGGTAGACTGGTGAGTCTTAGGATAGAAATGTCTGTCGGTATTTCACCTCCAATTCCTGCATTGTTTATAATTCTAGAAGCAAGAATAATATGTTTTTTGCAAGCGGTTATTTTTTCATTACAATATGCTCATTCTTCCTCATTATGAACAGTTCTTTGGTACATCTTAAAGTTTGTTTTAAGAGCTCAAGTTTTTCTCAATAATGGGCCGATTTTCAAAACTTTGTTAAAATAAACAACATAGATAACATCATCGTCACTCTGAACAAATCAGCCCAATGTCTTAATTACCTTAAAATTATATTTTAACATTATTACCTTTTTGACCAGATGATGAACCACATAGTTAACCATTTGTGCCATTTCCCGATGGGTAACGGGGCATCATGTCTCACCAGCTCTGTGTCAGAGTTTCATGATGTACCAGATCTGCACGTAGATGACTTAAAGGGGGAAATATTTTCTGCGCCCAACGTTCAAGTATGTATACAAGTGCCTTTTTTTCCTTTATAGATTATTTTTCATGTCTAATAAGGCTCTCATGCTAAAAGGTAATAAATTTTGTAAATACAAAATTGGAGCTAGATTTGTTTGATTGCACATTTGCTTGAACTAAATTGGTTTTGATTCTCTTTTCAGTTCTTTGTGTTAAACCAAAGAACCCTGGTATCTTTCATAGAACTGCCAGCATTGGTAAGAATTTCCAGACATTTTGACACTTTTCAAGAGGGTGGTTAATTTCTTCCTGAATCATAAAAGACATTTGATAATTGCAAAACTTCCCAAAGCTAGGTACCGTATTTTCCCCGACTATAAGGCGATCCGCTTATAAGAAGACCCCCTACTTTGCCCATGAAATCTGGTGTTTTTGTCTTGACTCGTTTATAAGATGGGTTAGATTTTTAAAGCAAATCCAGCACTTGAATTTCTCGAAGTCTGTGATAATGTTCAAGCTTAACAGTTAAATATCAACTAAATTTGTTTATTTGCTTGGGATTATTGATTTTTATTTTCTGATGGTATGGTATGTTTGAACCAGCCTAGATGCAATTTTAAGATTTAAGTGGGTTCATACGGTATTTGATTGACCTATTTCAATACAAACCATTGCATTGCATCTTTGATCTTTACACAGCTCGTGCTGTGATGTCACAAATTGTACTGTTTGATTTGCAGCCGACAAACAGAACAAATTCCATTACATGTGTTAATGAGTTATATTTTCGCAAGTGTTTGTTTGGATTGCAGTTTATGAGACTTAAAATTTGAGAAATAAATAACCATTGATGATTGCGGATAAATTAATGTAACGATTAATGAAATATGTATTGAAATCTGCTAGTTACATGCATGTGCATGATATATGCAAAGCCTTAAAGTAAGACAAAAGTAAGTGTTATTTATGACATAGAAAAAATGACAATGCCAATGACAAAAAAATAATGTCAAAATATTTTTATTTTAAAGGTAACAAAATATGTCTCCTGTGAAAAACAACATGTTTGGACCGATAACATGTGTTATATTGAGTGTTCATCGTAGCGAAACAAAGCAGATCTATGGTCGTCTTAATCCGATGGGTGTGATCGTGTCACTTTTATTGGGGTGTCATCCACAGACAATAAATCAGTCAGTTGAATACCTTAGGTTGAATATTCCTGATTATGACTCTATTCTTTATGAAATTCTTATAGACTCGCCTTTAAGACGGGCCCCCTACTTTTAGGTTCAAAATCAGGACCATATTTCCCTGTCTTATAGTCAAGAAAATACGGTATAAATGATTTCCAATGTTCTTAAAGTGTTTTTATCATCTGTAAAACATTTTTTTAAAAGATCATAACATTAGGTAGAGGTGATAAAAAAGATATTTATAAAACCTAAGTGCAGTTACATTTGTTAACCCTACAGACATTGCAATTAAGGTTAGAATTAAAGTATATTTATATCCATCCATTAAACCAAAGGAATATTACAATAGGTTGCTACTCTGGCGACCTGTATCACATTGTGTTTGGTGCACTAACCTGCATCAGTGGAGACACTGCATTTCTATCATGATAACTGCTATCTAACAACCTTTCCCTCACCAGCTGGACCTACCTGGAGGAGGAGTGACTGCGGGGCTAACCACTGCCCACACTGTCTGTAGGGTGGTACTGCGAGACCTCACTGGCAAGTACTGCTGGGAGAGCTCTGTCCTGTATGGCCCTCCATGGTGCCCCAAAGGATCATACTTTGAGAGTAAGTGGGTGAAATTAATTCAACATAATGAAAGGAATTCTTTCTTGGCCTGTTTTAGTTTAATTTCATCTGTTTTTTATGAAAAATACAGGTTATATTTTCTTAGCCTTTGTGGCATGTCAGCAACCTGCAATATTTTTTGCAACCTTGCATTCAAAAGTTATAAGAAAAGTCCACTAATTGATATGCCCTCTTTCACACAGTGAAATGATGCTATATAGGAATCACATCTGTACCTATTTTGTGTTCTGTCCATAACTGTCATTTAAGGTTGGATTTCGAAATAATTTGGCAAAAGTGACCACCATAAGATGATCAGGGGTGTGTATTGCCTGCATATCAGGGGATTTCCTTGGATCTAGACTAAATGTGAAAATGTAAAAGAAGAAACCCAATCAACAGTGAATAAATAGCCAAATTTATTTTTACAAAAAATCACATTTTCTGAACAAGTAACATTGAAATATGACAGTGCATATTGTGCCATTAGTCAGATTTAAAATTGCAAAGTCAAGGATAATTGGCCCATCTTGTCTGTCTCGCTGAACTGAAGAATCATAATATGGCGCGACGTCACAGTGCACAATTAAATTTTCATCATTAACTTCTCACAATTGCCTTCTCAGATGGCGTTATGAATTATTAGCGGTCATGCATAAAGGATGACACCTAACCAAACTTCCTTTCATCTGTCATTGCACACATGTGTCATTGCAATTTTTACTACTTGCCAAAATTTTAACACCTGGCAATTGTTTGTTTATTTCACAAGCTTTTTGGAAAATGTGAAATTATGAGCTCGAGGTAATCATCAGGTTTTATGCATTATTTATGCATTCTGGAGCGGCAATGATGCTTGAGTCCTCAACTTATTAAGGTTTCGATTCCATTGTCTGTATATTTTATATGAAAATAGAAGGAATAGTGGTCGGGACTAAGCTTCGACCTCGACTGATTGCCTGTTCTCAAATAACCGCCTGTTCGAATGACAGCGGTTTTTATATGGTTGATTTTTTTGTTGTTGTTAGTATTGACACTTAAGTTAGCTTCAAATTTGAAGTGGGGAGAGCCCTCAAAGGGCATCCAAATAGCCAGTTTTGCTTCAGTTGCAGCGTGCCTCACTCCCATTGTTGGCCTAAAGCACCCCCAAAGCCCTATTGCCAAAAACTGTTTTTGCCCTTCAGTGGTCATTTAATATTTTATTGAACCTGTTACCCTACTGTATTATGACAGATTACACAACACCAGCTTTAGCAGTACCTATACCTTCGTTTTACCTACTTGCTGTTCCAGATGCCCGTACGCTGCATGGCCTCAGTATGGGAGGGGACACAGAGCCCCTGGTGGGCCCCGAAGAGAAGGAGGTGGTTACCATGGTTTCACAGAGGCCCCGCACTGTGTCTGACCTGCCTACTTTTGAAAACACACACACTGATCATGATAACCTGTTTGATGTAAGATTTGTTTTAAGTTACTTTGCATTGTAGAAAATAATGCTATTTGTCTTGCTTTATAAATCATTTTTGTTCAATAACCTTACCGAATTTTTTATGATTAGATACTGGCATCTGACTACTTCTTGTAGTACCCATTCAAGTGGAGATAAATTGTTTCCACCCAATAAATAAAGAACACTTGAACCCAGGAACTTCATACTTGGTATGCAGGTTGGTCATGACCAATAGATGACCCCTATTGATTTTGAGATCAGTACATCAAAGGTCAAGGTCACAGTGTGAAAAAACATTTCTGCTCAATGACTGAAGATTCTTTGGGTCCAGGAACTTTATACTTGGTAAGCAGGTCATGACTAGTAGATGACTGCTATAGATTTTGAGATCAGTATGTCAAAGGTCAAGGTCACAGTTACCTTCTGGTTATAAACAATTTGTTGTAGATGTTGTTGTTGAAAATGATTTCTGCTTAATAACTTGAGACACTTGCACTCAGGAAGTTCATACTTGGTTTGCAAGTTGGTCAAGACTAGTAGATGAACCCTGTTGATTTTGAGATTAGTCGGGTGAAGGTCAAGGTCACAGGTCAAGGTACCAGTGACCTTGTGGTGATAAAAAAACGATTTCTGCTCAACGTTGTTACCAGGAATTTTATGTATATGATGTGAGTTGGTGATGACTAGTAGATGACCCCTATTCATTTTTGAGGTTAAAGGTCAAGGTCAGGGTGACCTTTAGGTGACAAAAGCCGTATTGAGGTTAACCATAAGCTGAAAAATGGTTTCTGCTTAATAAACAACAACTTTTTCTAAAAAGCAATCTCTAGTTGTCTATGTATAGGCCAAAGTCCTTACATAGAATGGACATGCATATCTATACCAAATTCGAAACATGTAATTCCTAATACAAAATCTAAAATTGCTTGTTTATATTGATTATCTTAATTATAAGTCATGTATGTTGACAGTTGTATGACTATGCCATGATAAAACATTTGAAAATGGCTGTACATGCCACTAATATTTGAACTGATGAGTGTTTCAAAATGATTTCAGTTGCTGGGCTACATTGGGCACACAAGCCCGGAGTGCCTACTCATCCCAGGTGTTCCCCTGAACATTGAGGCACCCATACCAGAGGACCTGAATGAGCATGCTGAGATCCTGATGAGAGGCATGGTCCTCGAACAACAAGAAGCGGAACTTGACTACTTTAACAAACACAAGAACGATGCCAGGTAGGGGACTGAGTGATAAAAAACCTTCTCAAGTATTGTTAACTAGGTCTAACTTGTAAGCTATCAGTTAAGAGGCATAAATTAATTTAAACCACATTTTCATAATGGGAAATCAAGTTATTTGAATGACTTGCGTCATTGTTTGGGCGGGCTGGTGGGAGAGCAGCATCAAAGTCACCTTATGTATCGAATAATTTTAGTTAGGTTTGACATTAAGAGACCAAACTTGGTATTATTACATCGTTATTGTATTCTAAGTCAAAGCAGCGTAGTCGAGCGCGCTGTCTTACGACGGCTCTTGTTTTTATGTAACTTTGAATACTGTAATAGAGACTCTATGACAATAAAACTTGTTTTTTTGTAGCAAAAATAGGAAAATATATATGATGTTAGCCTTAGTATACATTATACCTTTATGAAACTTGTACAACTATATGACATGTGGTTCTATGATCTTGCATGCGGCTAAAACACGGTATTTGTCCATTTTATATTTTTTGGTTGTTATACATAGATTGAAGGAAAGTGTGTGATTTCAAACTTAATTCTTTGCAGCCAAAGCATGTAACCTAGTCCACTCCTGCTGGCCTCCAAATTTCAAGTGAAAATATCAATTTGTATTCGAGTAACAGCAAAAAAACATATCCCAAAAATGGCCATTTTCAAGCGTTATGCTGTCTCATTTGATTTTTTTATATATTCAAACTGTTATATATCTATTTTGCATGATGATTTGGAAAAAAATGCATTACCTCAGCTTATAGAAAATTTCAAGTGCTAAATTTTGGTGGGTAAATCAAGAAAATAGACAAATTATTACAGAAAATATGACTTATTAACATACAGTGGTGCTTTTGCCAATTTTTCAAAATCACAATAAGTATCCCTTGTTATATGCATGAAAAACATTGAAAATTCACCCATTTACAAGTGATAACTGTATTGTAAGACTGATTATTAATCAAACTTCCAATTTTTTGTTGCTTTGGGCATTCATGATTCACATTCTTAAAAAGAAGGAGGTTCACCTGTAAGATTTTCAGGGTTTAAAAATCTGTAGAGTCCGTAACCATGGGTTTGTATCTACATATGTATTAATGACAGAAATGTGGCATTCCACAAATAAAAACCTCTGTATGAGTATGTTTAATGGCTGAAATATTTTTTACATATTTTGATTTTAAGTTGCATTTTTTTACATATTTAATGTTACGGACACTACAAAATCTGCCTTCAAATTTTGATTTGAAATTTCCATTGTTTTCAATAGCATATTTCCTTATATTTTTTCATGGTAAAAGCAATTTTTTTATTGTGCAATATTGCATCATCTTTTAACTATTGGAAAATACCAATAAAACGGCTGATGCAACAATATTTGTGATGAATTATTGCATCATCCAAAACAACCGCCTTTCTAAGAAATACAACAGTCCAGCTGTAATGATGGAATCAGCTAAGAAAATGGCTTATTTTGGGTAATAGTCGGTCAGATTCCAGCAAGAAGTCCTTTCAAATGGAAAACACTAAAGGTGTTGGTTCCAGTGATGCTCTAGGTATGTATTATCCTTATCTAAACATTCCATGCTATGTTACGTAGGGTCCGTAACCAAAACCATATGTCTGTACATGATGCCCTGAATTAATGCAATTGTCCACATGAAATGCACATGTTGTGATGCTTATTTGTTGAAATTGCCATGCCCAACATATAACAAACTAAAATGGTCTTAACAGGTTGTTTAATGGAAATCCTATGACAGTATGACACACAATTTCATTTTGTGTAGCCTATTACGGAGCCGAGATGAAATATTTTTACATAAAGATTGGCGTGTATGCCAATGAATACAATCAGTGTTATAATATACAGATCACAGACACAGTGGATACTTGTTAAATGTACAGAATTGAAGCTTAAGTAATATTTGATTTGTACTTGTACTCAGGTTACAGACTCTACAAAATACGGCCACTTGTTTCTAAGACTACTGTAAGTATGTTCAAAAACATTTTTATGAACAGAAACAATACAATTGAACCATATAGGGACATTTATACCTTTTGAGGTTTTTCTTTTCACAAAACCTGTCTTTATATGAAGATTTATATACCATATATATTAATATTCTAAGGTATACATTGAACCCAACCGTTTAAGGTTAATTAATATTCAGAATGTCTTTTTACAGAAGAGAGCCGAAAATCATCACTGCGATCCCGGAAACTTGAAAAAAATGCTGAAATGAATGCTGAAAAGAATGAAGACATAGAAAAGAAGCAAAAGGAGAAAAACAGGCTGAAAGTCAAGGCATGGAGAATGCGTCAGAAAACAGAAAACTCCACAAAATATTCTGAAATCAAAAAGAAAGACACAGAAAGAAAGAAGGAAGCTCGAATGAAAGTGAAACTCATGGCCAATTCAGATCCTGAATTAAAAGCCTCCTTAAGAAAGAAAAAAGCTGAAGAAATGAAAAGATACAGACAGAGAAAAAAGATGAAAACAACATGTTCTTCTGAAGATCCTGGTGTTAAAAAGAGTAAGAAACCGGCTCTGGAAGAAAAAAAGAAAAAAGCTGTGAAGCGAACACAAGCCTGGAGAATGCGAATTAAACTTAAGTCTCCTACAATTCCAATTGTTAACACAGTTGATGAAAATGACAGTCATGGAGAAAGCAGACAGAACAAAAGTAACTTATCCCGTGCAACAGTATACAGACGAGCGCAAATGGTGAAAGGCATTCTGCCTAGGACACCAAAGAAGAAAGCCGCCATTTTAAAGAAGCTTATTGAGTCACCTTCAACATCCAAAGTACTTTCTGACTAAGGAGTAACAATGACACCAGCTTGTAAGAAGAAACTTGAAGTAGCAGATGCTATAGTGAATTCCTTGAAAGAAAGTATTTCCGAAGTAAACATTGGTGTTCGAAAAGACAGAGAAAAGAAACATGCATATGATGTAATACGTGAATCAGTACTAAGGAAATACAAAAAGATCACAGTTAGTAAATATTTCAATGTGTCTTACAAGACAAGGAATATGAGAAATGAATGGTGGAAAAAGAAACAGAGAAAAACAAGATGTGATGTGATAAGTGATCATGTGAAACAATCAGTGAAAGAGTTCTACCTGAGTGCTGAAATTAGCAGAGAGGTGCCATCCAAACGTGATGTTGTTAGAATCAAAACTCAGAATGGTATGAAAGAAACACTACAGAAACATGTGATGACAATGACACTAGAAGAAGCACACAAGTTATACAAAACAAGAAACCCCAATCATAAAATAGGACTTACATCATTCAGCAAACTAAAACCAGTTAATGTAAAGAAAGTGTCCGAGACAAGCAGACGGTCATGCCTGTGCCAGACTTGTTGTAATGTAGCCCTGAAAGTAGAAGCACTTACAACATTGAAACGAGTTGTAAAAGAGACTGACATGACAGAAGACATTAAGATTGATAAGAAGAGTCTGAGTGATGCAACATTCTGCAGCTATGAACAAGAGCCATCTTTAAAATGTGTGTCAAGAAATTGTGAAAAATGTGAGTAAAAAAGAGTACAAGGCCTTCAAAAGTATTTGGCGACTATGGAAGAAAAGAACAGAGATGGGATGGTGTCATGGTATCAATGGGAAAGCATTGAAATAAAGAAATATGACAAAGTAAAGCGCTGCGTTTCTTGTGTGCCCAAAGAAGCTGATTTCAAAGTGTTTTTGACAGCTTTAGAGAAAGACATGATGGTGTACCCAGAGCATGCATTTAGAGCATCCTGGCAACAGAAACAAATGGGTGTATGTGTAGAGAAATTAACAAAGGGATCTGTAGCCATGGTAATGGATTTCAGTGAGAACTATGCATGTGTCTTCCAAAGTGAAGTGCAGTCAGGGTTCTTTGATAGAAACCAGGTAACTGTACATCCAATGATGTGCTACTATAAAGAAAGTCTTGATGACAAAGATGTTACAGTAAAACATGCCATCATTGGAATAAGTGAAGAAACCAAACATGATGCGGATTTAGCAATTGTCTTCGAGAATCAAGCCATTAAATTACTAGAAAGCAGAGGGGTGAAGATTGGTGAACTCCACGAGTGGACTGATGGGTGTGCAGCCCAGTACAAGGGGAAAAAGGCGTTTGCTGATATCAGTCTCAGAAAGCAGCCCAAAATGACTCGAAACTACTTTGAAACGTCTCATGGAAAGAATGTCTGTGATGGGTTGGGTGCAACTGTAAAGAATGCTTGTTATCGTGCTGTAATAAGTAACAGGAAAGTTCTTGGTAATGCTGAAGACGTTTACCAATTTTGTCAAGAAACTCTGAATATGGAAGTAGTGGACACTGTAAAAAGCACTCTGTCGAGAAGAGAATTTGTATTTGTTGAAAATGTGAATAGAAACCGACCAGAAACAAATGTACAAACATTAACTGGAACACGGAAGCTGCACTCTGTTAAGTCTATTGGTAAAGACTATGAGCTGAACTCAAGGAAACTTAGTTGTTACTGTGATGCTTGTGTGAATGGTGTAACATCAAAATGTGAGAATGTAGACATAGTTAATAAGTGGGAGGAAAGAAACCTTGATGTTATTAGTAAAGTCCAAGAAAAACTAAATGTAAAGAAGAAACAACCATCTAACAAGGAGCAGCCTAAAGCAACCTGCAAAGAACAAACAAAAGGACAGAAACAAATAACTTTGAAAAGAAAATCGGAGACCAAGCAACCAAAAGCCAAGAGGAGAAAAATAGAAGAGACAGCAGCAACAACATCCCAACAAGATACAGCCTTTCAACCTGGTGATTTTGTTACCGTTGGGCTCAAACCGAGAAAAGGACCCATAAGTGTTTACGTTGCTGAAATTACAAGTAAATCTGAAACAGAATATGGGCTTAAATATATGAAGAAAGCTGGAAACGCATATGTGTGGCCTGAGAAGTCAGACGTTTCTCAGGAGCCAACAGAACATATCATTTCAAAGCTAGAAGCTCCTGAACTTGTCAATGAAAGAGGTCATTTTAAATTCAATACACAGGAACTCAGCAAAGTTAAAGTTAATCTGTTGAAAATACACAAACATGTGTATTTCAAATAGAAAATGTTGAGCATGTGTTGGTTCTTACAATGTGTAGAGTCCGTAACCGTAGTGCAGTCTATTTCTATCTCATACAAATAATATGTTCTATTGATATAAACAGCAGAAACTGACTATACTTGATAGGAAAAGTGTTTATTTTAGAAAAACAATGTGCTTGGGGCACTTGGTTCTACAAACTTTAAAAGTTACAGTTAAAGTTGTGTAATCATTTTTGTCAATTTTTAGAGTTCATCGCAACTGGGATGAAATATGTTTTTTTTTATGCTTATCTCAAGCAGAGATTTTATGCATTTGTTTGTTAACATTCTAATTGTTAGTTTTCTGTGTTAACCTGAGTAATACAGACTTGTTTCCATTAAAATCTTTGTTGTTATATGCCTGTTGTAGTGTCTGTAACCTTACACTGACCTGTATGTAAAAGTCGCCAAAAAAATAAATTTATAAAAGCGACTGTAGGAAAACAAATATCATTTCCAATGACTGAAACTTTAAACTAAAAATGGACAAAATTTCATGGCCCTGCATGGAAGTTCATTTTTCCACCTTGGTGAGACACTTAGGTGGACAAATACCGTGTTTTAGCCGATGATATATATATATATATGATTTTGAGTATATACATGCTCCCATCTGGTCATAAATTAGCATTTTGGAATGTGATATGAGACTGCCTTGTTACTCTTGCATTTTAAATATGTAATTGTAGTAATCTATAAAGAGTTTGTATCATTTAATGTCTTTGCTTAACATAGAAAGTGTTTTAGAGGTATAATAGCATATTTTAAGTCATGAGATATTGTCATAAAATGAAGCTCGGGGAATGATAACACGCCCATGTTTACTCTTGCTCACCCAGACGCATGGATGATGAACTGTAAGTGTTCTGTGTACTCAGATTTCTTGTAATCCTAACTCTCTCATTATATCATGTCTCAGTATTCTTGTGGCATTGTTGACTCGGGATAAGGATCCAAACACACACAAACACACGTAGATCACATTTCTTTTTTTATAGATTTTTGGTAGATGCTAAAACTATATGTAGATTAAAACTTCTAGAAAAATGTTGTTTTTTCTTTTTATTCATAGCTAAAGTTTGTTCCGTCTTAATATACAAGCTCATCTGTTCTTCTGGAGAACAAAAATCGTGGCATTGCACAGTGATAGACTCTTGGTTGTCTTTGTCTGCATCATCCTTGTGTAAAGACCTAAACCGTGGCCATAACTCGAAAACTAATATACAATTAAAACTCTGTACACATCAAGCTAGAGACAATCACAATGACACATGTATATAGATTGTCTATGAGTTAAAATCTGGCTTGATAATTATTGAGTACCTTTTGTCTACTGAGAAAAAAAAAGCAGATGAGTGTGGGCAATCAGTTTCAATGCTCTTGTCTGAGGTTGACATCTGAAGATTTTTCAGTAGGATCTTGCCAAATATTTTATTCAATGTTTTCAAGAAGGAGTATTTACCAACAATCTATGTATTTGTTGTGATTTTAGCAAACAAATGAGATTTTATCATAGCTTTTGAGTCATTGTCATTGGCGTTGTGAAAATTGATTTTGGTTTTTATGTCCACAATAAAATTAACATGCCCATGCTGTAAATATCTGCATTGAAACCGGCAGAAATACTAAGTTATATCAATAATTATGCCCGTTGATTAACTGAAAGTTGACACGCTTATGTAATGCTCTTATTGCAAGTGAACAAATTGTTAATATGATAGAGAGGACATTAGTTTTCAATTATGAATATAAAAAAGACTGCATGTGAATGTCTGATATGGAAGAGGAATTTTTGTTGTATGGAAAAGATAGATGTATTCAGTTTTATAATAATACCAGTATTGAAATGTGAATGTGTTAATAATGGTGGTATAGACTATACTTTTGTCTTGCCCTCGGTGCTATGCCTGTGTTTGTAATGACTCTAATGTATGTCAGACTAGTGAGAATGTGGTACAGCTATACTGGAAACAATACTGAGAATGTTATCATATATAGTGCATTTTGAGAGATGATAGCAAAAAGGTTCTATAAAGAGACACAAGATAGAACAATTTTGCATTCACTTCTACATTTGTAGGTATTTTATACAGAGTATGGCTAGTTAGATTATTCGTTAGTACGGTATGTCTTGAAACTTGCCACCCATTTATGCAATTAACTATATTTACCATAACAAAGTTTCCAGTCATAATATTTAAACATCCTAACTTTTTGTATATTATGTAATTTATAATAATCTTAATTTTGATAATATTTACTGCTTGTATCCACTGTACGGTTTAATGCTGTACAGGCTTTTGTAGGACAAACTCACAAGTTTTTCATTTCTCAGCATGCACAACTCTATTTGAACTTGTGTTTGCATTTCTGTGTGAATGTTTACAAGAACTAACAGTGGTCAGGAAAATAATGATTGATTGTTGTCTTAGCAGGCATATGTTTGCTTCAGACTAGCGTTTTCTTTGCAGTTGTTTTTGAAGATGGTTGTTCCACTGCCTTACTGCAGTTGTTTAATACTATGACTATTTATCATTTGTTCAGATAACATGAACAGTCCTTGTTTTGGCAAGAAAGTTTACAGACATTGTCAATATCAAAACACTCAATGATGTTTTATGATTGTGTATTCGTAATATAAGTTTTGATTTTTTTCTGAAAACATTAACAGAATGTAAACTTACTTGCATATACAGTGTGTGTATACCATGTTATAAATTACGTCTGCATATATGCTACGTCAGAAGGCAACATTATGCTTAAAATTAAGACTAAATCAAAAATTACTTTTCTTTTGCAACACCATTTTAAAAGAAACAAAAGGCAGTCTATGCCACTTAAAGAGCTCCGCATTTGATTTATTACCGAAATTTGATAAAGTCATTAGTTTCATAAAACACTTCGACAAACCTGTTTCCAAAATAATGTTTTGACAGTGCTCCGTCAGACGGCCGTATTGTGAAAAGGTTTGTTGAAGTGTTTAAAGAATGAAACTCTCAATTAAACTCTGGTCAAAGACCGAAGGCAGGGCTCTGTAAGCGGTGTAGACAGCGCTATGTTTCATATAAAATGGTGAAGAAATAGTGAAGTTATCTTTGCTTAAAGTCTTTTTTTCAAATCAAAATATTGCCTTCCATTTGTCACGTGGTATACACATACTGATATAGAATGAAAAGAAGTTATAAATATTTATGGAATGTTCATGTTCAAAGAGCTTTCAATGATAAACAATCCATGCAATGTTAATGACTACAGTCATTGATATCGTACCATTATCTCAGGCTTATAAGGTTTAACATAACAGGTTTTTCACAGCAACAATTATAAACTTGATTGCAGAAAATTGAGTAATATTTTTAGTAATGAAATTCAAATTTCTGGTACGGGTATATTACTTTGTCCGTTTATTGTAGAACAGTCATGTGTTACCCATCTCATAGTTGAGCTAAACATGGTTTGAAGAATATAACTCCCAGTGTTAAGCTGTATACAACAATACAGGTCAGCAATTGTTTAAAGTGTTATGAGATGATCCATATAACACTGTTATTAATGTTGTGTTGTGTATGGCAGCATGCTTGCACGTCCCCAGATGCCTACAGAGATCCAGGACCCGAGCTCCCCGTTCCAGATGTGTCGCATGCTCATAGACCAGATGGGCTTCCTCTCCTGGGACAACAGGTACACACATAACCAAATCTTGAGTGATTCCTTTCCAAATCTACATAAATGCATCCCCTTGGACTCACATTTTTCATAACCATACAAGGTATGTTCTTAGTCACACATTTCTTTAAATGGAGGTTGTGGGTTCTAGCACCACTGAGGGCACATTCTAATGGACTAAAAAAAGACATGCTAACTGGTTTCTACCCAGGAAACAGGCCTATCAGGTTACAGCTGGCTTCATAATGAAGCTGAAATAAATTAGTATAAGCTAGCCAGTACACACACAAGGTCTACACCATACATGAAACTTCATTTGAGCCCCAGTGCAATTATAAGAGCCTCGATGATAATAAAGTAAATACCTAGACATCACACACGTTAATTGAATTCAATCATAATAGAACTTTATCTAGACTTTGCTAAGACAAATATTCATACATAATATGTGAAATCAAGAAAGATACATCAGTTTTATACCATTTCATAAAATTCAGTTTGATCATTTCATTTTTGCATATTCATTGACTGTAGCCAAAAGACGCAAATATTGATTGCAAAACTTCTATGCTGTTATGGATGTTCTTAGTCAGTGTCATCAACAGTCTTACATTTACTTAAATGTTTCAGGTGCCAGTTCGATTTATTGAAGAAGACTGATAAACTGTTGAGGGAAATCAAAAACATGGATGCACAGAAATGGTAAGTGATCCTTTAAAAATATTAAGGCTGATATAAATTTGTACTTGATTGGAAAACTTGTACTTGATAGGAAAACAGTTTGCTCAAATTGATTTTATTTGTTTGTTGCTCAAGTTTTATCTTTAACTTTTTATTGTTATAGTCAAGTTCATTTGCCATCTTTCACAAAGCAATAATTAATTCAATCACAAATAATTTTACACATGTTTGCCACTAGGGTTGCAGATTTGGTCTTATCAAATAAATAACCAACAAGGAACTGAGCAAAATTAAAACAACCTACAGTATTTGATGAGTATTTCTCTCTCTTGTACAGTCGAGAGACCCACAAGTTTGCAGTGATATATGTGGCTGAGGGTCAGGAAGACAAGAACTCGATCCTGTCCAACCCAGGAAGCAGCGCTGCCTTCGAGCACTTTGTGGCCGGACTAGGCTGGGAGGTATGTGCAACAAACTTGCAAAATGCTACTGTTTAATTATGATTGGGATAACTCCAATTTGAATAGTTAAAGATTCCCCAATAAGTGTTAACAATGTGCATGTAAGTGTTATAAAACTTCTTATTAGACTTGACATACGCTTAAACAAAGGAATTCTTTCTTGCACCATTTAAGTATTAGCTCAAACTAATTTGACAATGTTTCAAGTCCAACAATTTATCTTATTAACATTGATATGTGTTCGAGAATCAGTTGCACAGGCTGGAAAACTATTCATTCCTCCTGGCAGGTTGACTTGGAGATGCACAAGGGTTTCCTTGGAGGTCTACAGCAGAACAAGACAACTGGAGACACAGCCCCATACTTTGCAACGCCCACCCTTGAGATAGTCTACCATGTGTCCACCAGAATACCTGAGGGCAGTGAGGAGTCCAGGCATATCAAGGTTACATAACATCAGAGACCCTTTTATATTAACAGATACTGGTTATAACTAAACAAAGTTTATAACTTATATATATGCGGCTGACACTCACTTTCTTTCTGAAAAATATGACAACATGATAAATTGGGCCCAGGAATGTAACACATTTCTGAAATTAATCTGGTGAAAGTGGTAAAATTGTTCAATCTGTAGGCAAGATTACCAGACAGGCCTACATGTATATGTGATCATGGCAAAAGCATGATAAAGAATGAGGAGTGTTGTGTTAGTCCTTTATTTTTATCATTTGCTTATATCATTTCATAGATGCGTCACCTTGGAAATGATGAGGTTCACATTGTGTGGTCAGAACATACCCGGGACTACAGACGGGGCATCATACCCACAGAGTTTGGAGATGTACTCATCATCATCTACCCCCTTCCATGTGGCCTCTACCGCATACACATTGATAGAAAACCAGAAGTAAGAACTGCTCTGCTGTAATGTGTTTAAATAAGAAGCTGTTTTTGGCATGTTTTTGAATGCAGCTTTATATTGTGTTAAATAAGACTTGTTAAAAAAAGTGTTTACAAAGTAGTCACATTTTGAACACCTTAATACATTTGATGTAAAATTCTAAAGATTCAAAATAGCTTAGCAAGTGATGTTAAGATGTCAAGATCTGAATCCAGGCTTCTGACTTTGTGATAATGTTGTGATGGGACGCAAATGTTTCACTCGATTTCTATAATGTATGAATATTTTATATATCTGCAGATACCACTATTTGGACCACTGTTCAATGGTGCAATAGTGGATCACAAAGTTCTACCTGGCCTTGTGAGGGCCACCGCCATCAACGCCAGTCGAGTCATACGGGCTCAGAAACCATTCTACCACTCATAGTATCCTTCACATGGAGAGCCTTTGTTCATTTGTTCTTGATGAGTAAAAGTTTCTGATTTCAAACCAAAATTGAATGGTCAATGATTTTTAACAAATGTCTAAGCATATTTTTCAAAGTTCAAAAAAGACCATTGCACAATGAACTGCTCAATATAAAGGCCAAAAGCACATGACACAACACTGAATTGCTGCATTTGACGTTACAGAAATATGAAACTGTCCACATGTTAAATGAAAACAAAGACACGTTTTCAGTTTACTCTAATTTGGCGTATGAACATGTTTTAACGTATACACGATTGATTCCTTAACCCTTTGTCCAGTTTTGAGGAGCGGTCTCGCTGCTTTGATTCAGTCATGCGGAACCACGTGGACAAAACCATCTTTGAGAACTTTGCAGCCGATGTGTTTGCTCCAGTTCTACCTCCTAACTCCACCAGTAAGATATGGATTTAAGCAGCCAATTGTATTAAACTTAAATAAATTGTCCTGAGGTTATTTTAAGGCTAGACAGTGCACAATTTGAATATTTGATTGGTTAATAAGTAATTATTGGATAAATGCTGACCAATGAAAAACATTTTGGCTTAAACCAAAGAATTAACCAGTTTTTTACAAATGTCTCCTGTTTTAATACTGATGATATAAATTTGATTCTAATTTGTGTATGGAAATCGGCACAAACCTGTAAGCTCAAATCAAACCAGGTCTTAGAAAAAAAACTTTATTGTATTTCGGCTTTTTCATGATTTTTTTTTATAGACATCACTTACATGATTAGCTTGGCATAGGATTGTATTTGAACATCAAACTTGTGCACATTTTCAGTTGTGGAATCTCCATCTGACTCCTCCCTTGCCTTGCCAACATCACTGTCTCAGAACGAGATTAGTCAGAACAACAACAACAGCAAAGCGAATACCATAGAGACCCAGGTCTCCCCAACACCCTCGAGACAGAGCAGGGGTAAGAAGCATTACCTATACACTTCATAGCTTATGTAGGTTACAGAGGTCATTTTGTCATCCATTTTACAATTTTAAAGGAAATCTAGTGACATGTAAATACATAATATGGATGTGATTTGAATTTGTTGGATTCAGCAAAGATTTACATTTTAATTTATCTTCAGGTTTAAGCATTAATAATGTAGAAAAACATACATTTACCATTTTTATATGACTTGTGTGAAATCTTCTGATTTGATAAACTTTGTAACAGTAGATTTTTTTATAATCCCTTTTTACAACTTCACCTTTTCTCTGCATGGTTATTTAGCCTCTAGTTTTAACAGCAATGAAAATCTGTTGCTTCGCTTTTTTGGAATCTTTTCTTTTCTCATGATGTCTAATTTAGCCCTTTGCAACAGTTTCTGTTTTGCTGATCAAAAAGAATTTTGTGCATACCAATACATGTATATTTTATTGTTTACCAAATTTCTACTGTATTGAAAAGTGATTTAATATTTTGGCTGTGCTATTCATTTTGCAATATCAAATTCTCCCTTTTCAATGTTTAACACCCTTAAAATTGATCAGCATCACATATTTGTAAGTGAAACTATTGAGTATTTTAACACAGTCCCCCTGCATATGAGAATAACCAATCTACGTGTTGTTTTTAGTGTCCATTCACAGTCCCCCACCTGGGGGATTTTTTTGGCCGACCGGTTTCCGGCGCCTTCATAGTCTCACAGGAAATGATGGGCCACACCATATGGTGGTCCAAGATGCAGAAACTTCTACCCTATAGTAAGGCTAAAATCTATCAGTAGATGAGCCACATTAGGACTATATAGGATGATGTGGTAGAGGAGCCACATTAGGCATCTCTTCGGAAATCTCAGCTGGGGATCCTTGGTTTATCGCAGTTGACAAATTGGGTGTTTCTGGTAATTTAATTTGGACCCTTTATATGGTTTATACTCAACATAAGATTTTTGGTGGGTTGGTTCCCATGGATACACAGTAAGCTAAAAACAGGAGTCTCCAGTAAAGAAAATGAGTAGATGATACCGGTTTTCTGAGTTCATAATCGCTAGCCTTTGATTTATTGGTTTCTGATTTGTTTTCTCTAGTACTTTAATGTCATTAGGCCTTCACTCCTGATGTGGCTCACGTTTGCATCATGAGCATTGAGTGCCTGCAGTCTTGTGCATCCTAATAGACCATTGTGGTAGACTGAGGTGTGCTTTGTTGTGTAGTCTATCCTGTTATCCCTACTCCTACTGGTCCTCATTGTAAGTGTTTTAGCCATGCATGTGACAGCCCTAGGATGTTGCTGTTGCTAAGTTGTGCCTTTATACGGGCATTACCAAGTTTTAGTCCCAATTGCATGATAACAATGCACATATAGTATTGTCATGATTAGTTTACATGTGAAATCAAGGGATTTACATTATAAAAAAACATTGTTTAACATTTTAGAACCCATTTTTCCAGATTCGTCTTTAGCATGCAAGAGAGTTGAATCCTACAATTTTTACATCTGAGTTTGTAGCTGTTAAACTTTTATCCTGATGTTAGTGTATTTTAGTATTACGGTTGTTAATGTCATCATTTCAGCAAGTTTTGTTTCTGTTTGTGAAATGTTGACAAGTGTTTAAGTTTGTATTTCTGTATGTTTTATTCACCTAGTTTTCACGGACCTGTTCAAAATTGGTTGAGTGGTAGGTAACTGTAACTCATTAACCTGTTGTACCTCTCATTCATGCTTATGCCAAGTTTGTGGAATACTCTGAAGTCTGGAATGAACTTTATACTTTGACATGCTTTCATGAGTATACATGTATATCCGATGGTTCGGGGCCTGAATTATCAATTACTGACATTTTATTGAATTGATTTGAAATTCTGATGTATTAAATCTTGGCATTACAATTCTTTTTGTGAGTATGAAAATGAAATTTTAAAAAGATTTTATTTTCATGCACACATTTTTCTGTAGAATTTTTCTTAGATCCTTTAGATATTACTATTGTATTTAATATTGTAATTTTGTTGTCAATGTGTATTGTGTATTAAGAATGGATCCAGAAAAATCATTGAAAAGTGAATCAGTATAATGGTTTTAATCCTAGCAATATACCCAAGAAGTTATGAGCTTTTGATCCAGTACGGAAACAAATTTTGGTAGATTGCAATTGTGAATGACTGTACATGTGTCATTGCTAACCTGTTCGCTACTTATATAACAATGAGATAGTACAAAAGGAGAATGCTGAATGAATGTATTCAACAGCTTTATATCTGCATGTTAGTCAATTATCCTATCCATGATGCAATACCAGACCTGACATAAGAGTACATTGTTGGCAGGGTACTGACATTGATATGCTTCTCAAATTGAAAACTTTGCATCCTTACAAATAAAACAACAACAGCTTTGACAATTACAAAAAAGGTTTCAGCAAATCTGAAATAGACTGTATGACATTGAAGCTTCAACTATCTTCATATTATTATGCCCCCTTTTGAAAAAAGTGGGGTATATTGTTTTGCACATGTCGGTCGGTCGGTCGGTCTGTCTGTCTGTCGGTCGGTCGGAATACCAAATGGTTTCCGATCAATAACTTGAGAACGCTTTGACCGAGGGACCTCATACTTGGTATGTGTATTGGTCATCACCAGCAGATGAACCCTATTGATTTTGAGGTCAGTGGGTCAAAGGTCAAGGTCAGTGTGACCTTTACATGAAAAACGGTTTCCGATCAATAACTTGAGAACGCTTTGACCCAGGAACCTCATACTTGGTAGGTGTATTGGTCATGACCAGCAGATGAACCCTATTGATTTTGAGGTCAGTGGGTCAAAGGTCAAGGTCAGTGTGACCTTAACATGAAAAACGGTTTCCGATCAATAACTTGAGAACGCTTTGACCCAGGGACCTCATACTAGGTAGGCTTATTGGTCATGACCAGCAGATGAACCCTATTGATTTTGAGGTCAGTGGGTCAAAGGTCAAGGTCAGTGTGACTGTAAGCTGAAAAAAGGTTTTCTGATTGTCCATATTTTATTTAAGTGTCCAAATCCTACTAACAATTTGGCTCCCAAGGGGGCATAAATGTTTCACTAACATCTCTTGTTTTTATTTGTTCTACGTAATCTTCAGAATTTATCATTTATATTTTTTCATTAATTCCAATTCTTTGACTCCTCCCTTAATAGTATTGCTGCATAGTGGTTTAAAGTCTACATACCATGCATGGCAGGAGCATTTTAGGGTTTTAGATGATTTTATGCATGAAAAAGTTGTCTCGAGTTAATTGTCTCGAGTGTTGTCATTTTGTTTAGTTTTGGCATAAATAACATTTAAGAGTAGTCTTCACATGGTTACATCTGCATTATAATGTGTAAAATCAGCATACTGTGAAATTAACAATTCATTGAGCAATAAAAATCATTCAAGTAGCATATTCATGATAATATGTAATGTATATGTATACAATGCACTTGTATAAAGTTGGAAAAGATTAAGTTTAGATTGAAGAACCTGCCATTTCTTCACCTTTCTTCTTGCGTTAGGTTTGAGCACTTCAATAATAACTATGCTCTGTTTTCTAGGGAGTTTAGACCCTGGCGAGAAGAGTGGTCATGAGTCTTCCTTCATGCGACATGCACGCCGTTTGTCTCAGAGAAGACGGAAGAACTCAGCCGGCAGAATCACTCATCCGACCTCCCCACCCTCCAGTCCCAAGTCATCCAGCCCCAAGCTCTCCTGACACCGGCTCAAATCTAGAAACTTAATATGATATTGTTTTAATTTAAACAGTCTAATTATTACTTCATATTACCCTACAGGCCTTTTTATTTTATTTTATTTGATAGCACTCACTAGCTGTATGCATTATTTTCAATGAAACTATTATACTAGCATTAACTTTATTTAGTATCTTTACTCAAAACACTCGGGGATGGAAGCAGTTTGTCTCTCACCATTAGTTTATATCATTCCCATTTATGATGTGGTATGGCATAATATAGTTCTCTTGGGTGCCGTCATCAAAACTTGGTCTGAATTTTGAACATATTGGGATGTTATCTGAATTAAGTGCTGAACAAAGCATTTCTATTGATGGAAATATATTACTTTTAATTAGCATCATATTTTGTTGTTAAAAATGGCATCTTTATATATACGTTTTCAGTGCATCAATCTATTTATGTTAAAAACAGTATTAAAGAATCAGTTTCCTTTGTTATAGAGAAACATGTTACATGTTTATGTGTGAACATTTTGAAGACAGTGTTTTGTGATCAGTGCCATTGGATCATGCTATTTATGAAGCCTTAATGCATTTCAGTATTCATACATGTATTAGGTATCATCTTTTGCAGAATAAATTGAATTCATTAATTTAGATTAAATGTTGCCCTTTTTGATATTCAGAAATAATGATGAGGTGATTGTAGACATTTTGCTATGGCTTAGTGCTAACGGTTGTAGCTCAATATGAATGTAGAAGGATAACTGTCTTGCATGAAGCACTTGATTGATATACATGTAGAAACAATGCATCAGTGCTAAACTGAAATAAACAGGAAAATATCCACATTAAAAAAAGATGATAAAAGTACCAAAATATATGCCCAACATATACCAGTAATGAAGTGTGCCATTTAAAGAATAAGAATTGGATTGTCATTTCATTTGTACATACTGTTATCACATTTTCTTATCATTTCTTGCATACATATATATTTTACTGGAATGTGCAATATTTACTATTTATATTTATTCATTAACTGTGTTCACATGTCTTATGTTGAGGATTCCTGGAAATTAAAGGGAGGCTACTTTGTATGAGTGGAGTTCCTTTTGATACTGAACTAAATTTGGCTTACTCTAAGTTAATTTTTCAACCTGTTAATCTTGTCACAACAACAATACAATAGAAACATGATTAACTTAGATATTGCGATTTTCACAAGGACTGGGGATGGAATTGCCATACATACAATGCTGTAATTAAATGTCTCCCATGCTTGCAAAGATACATTGGTTAAATTGTACATGTTTTAACCAAGCACCTATACACACCCTATGCATGTGCAGTTATACAGAATGCAACCAGTCAATATCATGAACAAAATATGAACAACATATGTAGACATTTTGTGAATCATATCAATCCATTTAACTATGTCTGATACATGTGTTGAAAGGTTTATAGTTTAAAAATAGTTTTAATTTGCAAGCATAATTGAGTGTGCTCATTCTTTGCAAGAGAGCTTATTAGCTACTGTTCATACTCGAGTTACCTTATATAAGACAAACACAAAATCATACAATCAAAATATCGGTCAATCTTGCTTACTTAGCATATTGATTTTTCAGATTATTTTTAAAAAAATGCTGAATTTGTTTTTTTTTCTTGATGTTTTTTAATCAATAAACTTATTAATTTCTGAGTTATATATGCAAATATCTGTACTTTAATCAAATGTTAATCGCAATTTGCTCTATATATGCTACGGACACAGATTTTAGTCATAACTAAATAAAATGTGAAACTAATGGCTTTTTGTCTTTGAAATTAAGGTACATGTACATGCACCAACCCTTCTATATTTTAATGTCGTTAGGAACATCCTGCCACTAACACCACCTTAATAACCATTGCCATTCAATACTAAAAGGCAGTTGAGCCCGTCTGTTTTTTCCCGAAGGAAATTAATCTCCTAATTGTCCTAGCATTGGCGCCTCTGACGCAGACCCCTTAGTGTGTGCCATATCCTTGGACCAATTAATCCGACTCCCAGCCATAGCTAACCCCATTCAACATATAACTCACATGAATCGTTGTGGACAATAATGATCTTAGGATATCTGACAAGACACATGATAGTAATTGACGCCATGACACACACACAGCGATTCCATTAGTCCGGCGTCGTTGTCCACTTCGTCATGCGCACACTTGTCATTCTTCGGGACCCTGTTATGAACGATCGTACCGTACGATTACTGTTTCAAATCAGTATATCACTGAATAGTAATTTTATAAATTTCAAAACAGTAATAATGAAGTTGTATGGGGAAATACTTTTTGAATTAGTAATGAACACTTCATAACATATGTGTTTATACCATTATATCAACCCGAATGTCGTACGTTCGTCGATATGATGGTCCTTTTTTAAGTCGAGGTAACTTTTGCAAGAAGGAATATGAGAGCTCTCGTTTCCGATCAATAAATTGAATGAATTTGGTGTAAAGTCTTCAAACTTGATATGCACATTTTACGTAGGCCACTGGCATGGCGTCCTTTAATTTACTAATATAAATTTGCACGAATTTTCGTTCCGACTGCCTTGATTGACGTGATCATTATTAATTGTGTTTTATGGCACCGAAAGCAAGAAAAACAAGCAAGAGCATGCAAATGAATTTGAAAAATTCGAAAAACAAACAAACTTCCAAATATCCGTCTCAATGGGTTATGGCAGTCAGTCGTATTCATGTGAACTATCCAAAGTTGACGTGACGGATCCGTGATCTAGCGGATAACACGGGACTATTGACCTAACGGTCACAGGTTCGATCTCTCGCATAACCACTAAAATACTAATTGTCTTCCGGGAGAAGACGCGAAACATGGGTATCTGGTGTCAGTGCTATACACTGGCGCATGTAAAGAACATGATTTCTTTAACCAGGGTCTCTAACACTGAGTACTATGTCCCGCGACCTATCAATACGTATACTCTTACTGGGGTCAGTCGACGTCTATGGATAGTCCTGCAACATCGTAAAATAAACGTACATCCTGTTCACTCATAGTTGCCGCAATGTTTCGCTCGACTTTTTTTTTAGAAAGGGATTCTACTCGTCTCAAAATTGTGGTCGGCGTCAGCAAGCAGCATTTGTTGAAGACCCTTCACTAAATATCATACTCATGGCCTATACATGGATAGATTCATAGCTAAGCTTATGGATATTCCAATAGAAATCCAATTTCACCGTATAAAGGATACTTTAGGTCACACATGTTGTAAGGTCGATAACGTTTCACCGTGACTCAATCGCTCGTGATTAGCCCACATTCCCAAGCTAATTCCTGAGATTTCATTCAATTTGCTTTATAAATTTATTGTCACATACCATATTGTATACATAAACTGTACAGATGTGTATCATATCCCTTGAACCGATGCTGAGCTGTAAATAAGCTACTGTATTTTACGTAACACATCATAATTATAAAAAAGCAAATGATACCAATATCAATTATGAAATAAGACTGAAGTAGCCTTCAAACATAGAGAAGATCAACTTTAATATGACAGGCCCGTGACTAGGATTTGTTATTCGTCTCAGGCCAGGCTAATATAGTAAAATGGTCCATTAGTAAAAGCCAGTATACACATGTTTATCAGACTGATAAATCGGATATTTAACCTATTTTCATAACAGGTGCAGGTGTATTTAGGAAATGGGAAGTATGAATATCGTGAGAGAATTAAGCTTAATGGATAATTTTACTGTGTTTCTAGTATTTCTTGTGACATTCCTAGTTGTGTACATCTCTACGAGACGCCTTACAGGGGTACCCCCGGGTCCACCCTGTTGGCCATTTATAGGGAACCTGGGTTCGCTAGCTGGGACAGATACACTTCACACTTTGAGGAAATTAAGAGAAAAATATGGAGACGTATACGGGCTATATATTGGATCAGAGCTGACAGTTGTGCTAAATGGTTATAGTGCCATCCATGAAGCTCTTGTTAAGAAGGGATCATTGTTTATGTTCCGACCAGACAACTACTTTACGAGAAACCAGGAACTAAAAGGTGGCATCTTATTTGAGAATGGAAAAGAATTTAAGGCGAGAAGAACGTTTGTCATGAACTCCATTAGGGAACTGTGCTATAGCAGAAACGGCGCTGTTCTAGAGACATTGATTTATGATGAGCTGACCTGTCTGACGGACCACATCGACTCATTAGAGGAACCTTCCTGTCTACGAAAGCCTTTATCTTTAAGCTTGGCAAATGTCATTTTCAGCATTTTACACGGGCGCAGAGCAGGATATAACAATGGGAGATTTAACTGGTATCTTAAAACGTTAGAGACTGGCTTCAAAGACTTTACAGCCAACCAGATCAAATGTTACTGCTTCCCGTTTCTCCGTTATTTGCCTGGAGACCTGTTGGGCGAAAAGTGGTGTGCCAAAACAAGTAGGGAGTTGCACAAGTATTTCGATGAAATGTGTCGGACACAGTTCGAAACTTATGAAGAAGGAAGACAGTCATGTATAGTGGACTTTCTTCTACAAGAGGACTCTCCTAGTACCAAGGAGACGTTATGGCGAACGTTACATGAACTGATGGCCGCTGGTAGCGAAACTTCAGCCACCACGCTCAACTGGCTGATTCAGCTTTTAGTCGTATTTCCAGACACACAGGAGAAATTGTACAACGAAATTGTCAAAAGTATCAGAGACGACGCACCGTCAGTTAGAGACAAGGGTTCTATTCCATATGTCGAGGCCACTATCTTAGAGACTCTTCGCATTGGGAGTAATATTCCCCTATCTATGCCACACTTCACTCTGGATGATGTGTTTTTCCGAGGTTATCTCATTCCTAAGGGAACAACCATACTGCCGAACTTGGCGTCTGTTCATTATGATCCTCTCATATTCCAAGATCCTCTAACTTTCAAACCCGAGCGATTCTTGGATAAAGATGAATTAAGGGTTATACCTAGTAGCAATGTTATTCCCTTTTCTCTCGGTCAGCGTTCCTGCCTTGGTGAGAGTTTGGCTCGAATCGAGTTATTTATGTATATTACAGTTCTGGTTAAAAGATACAAATTTGTAAAACCAGATAAGTCAGGCATGCCAAGTCTGAAGGGTGTATTTGGAATAACACATCGCCCACTGGACTATCCTGTGAACGTTATCAGAAGATAGTTTTGGTGTAATAGTACGCTGATGAGAGGTTGCACTTTTTACTGTTGTTTTTATTCTTGAATATGAAATTGTTTTTTACAATGATTCAAATAAACATAACATCCTAATTGCTCTTGTAGTTATTATATAGGCTTTCCGCATAAAGCTTGAATAACATGTCCTACACATCAAGTCAACTCGACGTCCATGTTGGAACCACGGCGGTAAAAGGTCAAGGTCACATAAATAGAGTATTCCATTTTCTCGAAACATTTGAAACAGTCCCCTAAAACAGAATAAAACTATGCTCATTATTTTTGTTTCGGTATAACTTGTGCATTTTTCCATTCTTGTGAGTTCTTTGGACATGAAAAAGAAATCACGATATTTTTTATTATTTAGTAAAATAAAGATTAATTAAGATATTTGGTTTAATGGCTTCATGAAATTAACCACTTACTCCCGTTACGCTTAAAGACTGTCGAGAAATTGGGGCAAGGGTAAATGAGTTACATTACGTGCTCGTTCGATATGTTTAGAACAAAGGCCAAAGGTCAGTCGCAAAATATGAGGTTCAGGGTTGTCAGGAGACGCGCAAAACTTGAGTGCGAAGGTTCTACATCGTCTCACTAACATTATTCAGGAAAAAATGCTTCACTGTTTCCGTTTTATGCTCGATGGTAGTAATTGAAACTTACATGAAGACAGCAGCATGGACAACTATAGTGCGACAGTACACGCGCAAGTTTCGTCTAGATCGGGTCAGTTTAGCAACGGTTGTATTGCCACAGCATGTACAGACTTCAAATCAATAATTACAATTACATTATGTAAATGCTTTAATACACATTTAGCAAAACATATAATTAATACGTACCAAAAAACGGTAGCTAATAAATCAACTGACAATCACTGATTACTAGTAAATAAAGATACATGAACTACAATACCAACACCTAAATTATCCCCATCTGTGCTGAACTTCATACATTTGTATAATCATGAGCTTTCCCCCTTCACAACCTCAGTTCACAACGCTTTATAGGTGGAGTTAAGCAAATTATTCGGTGGAATTGCATTTAAACATCTATTATAATAAATAAATTCAGAGCTGAGACACGATCGGACGGACAGACAGACGGAAAATGTGATGACTATATGCCTCATGTAGGAAGCAAACAAACATAACTAGTTGTATTTTCTTGGATAAGTGTTCGTGTATCATAGATAATACAAATATATGCAAAAGTCTTTGTTTGAAAGACTATTGTGACTCCGTAGTGTCTGTTAAGGTAGCCTGGGGGCGGGGGAAGCTGTGTATCCCGGAATACTGGGAGGAAGCGCCTGTCACTTCTGTAGCACCCTCGTCCTCATCCACGTGTTGCGTGTAGCGCTGGGTGGAAGTGGAATTCCCGGCCGCTTTGTTGAGTCGTACGCGCTCGCCATCCACCTCGTCGCTCTTGAGATAAAGGTGGAAGCCAAGGTTTAGTTCCGGGACGTCATAGATGGCCGCCAGGAGGACCATCATCATGATCAGACCGAGGAATAAGTAACCTGGTGAAAAAAGAAAAACCTTCACTATGCTTAAACCAGTGCATGTATGCCAGTATACGGCACGAAAAATATACGACTTCATCAACTTCTGCAATGCATTCAATGCAACGTTATATATGAAGCTTTATATCAGCAAAATGAGATGGACATATCATATGCATGTTTCGGTCCGATTTCATTTTACGGTATTATTACATTTAGATCTAGTTCTTAATGCACAATTATTGTCAGGGCTATTTCTAAGTTTGATTTCAACAAGACTTTCTCAAAGGCTGCATTAGCAAATTGGGATAATAGCATATAACCACCACTCCTTGTCTCTCCGACATCCGGCATGGAGCACATAGCGCTAGACATACACACAGCAGCAAATGTGATGTTTCTTGCCAACTATTAACAAACTAGTGCATTTGTAATGACAAGGGGATGGGTAAGGGTAAGTCCACTGACCCAGTAGCGTTTGTTTAACATCGTATACCTATGACACTGGCTAAGGCATCTATTGTACACACACAGCATGCGATCTTATCATAAGTTCGAATAAAACGTTTTACATTTTGGTTTCAGTTGACAAAAAGCGAAGTATTGCTTTCTAGACAGCAATCACTTAAGGTATGGCTACGACGGTGTTGCCCTCAACAACCCGAATAAGGCAACTTAATTACTCAGGCCAGCTTGTGTGAACAATACACAATTCAATTAAAGTTTGGTATGATGGGTTCAACCAGCTTCACAGCATGTCCTGGAGGTATTGTCATTGTATGGCCAGATAGTGACAAAAGCACGATGTACCCCACTGATTGCATTCTATTGATTGCATTAGTGACCAGACTTTTACCCAAATCGGTTGTTTTTGTATCTGTATCTGTTAACGAATGACTTCAGACAAAACACGAATTCAAATTTACATCATCGTTACCTATTCAATTTAGGTTAGGGATGCTCGATTAGTAATACATGTATAGTACCCTGTTTCGTCAACTCGAGTGGCAACACATATTTCTACATTTGCACCATTTGCATATGACGACTTGTATGTGCACCATTTTAATAATTGACACAACATGCAACGTCATTCAGAGAAGAAAGGAACAAACTCAACGGCATCTTGCGGCGCATAGCAGTATAATATATACAGTAGGCTTTGAACGTAGAAACAATGCGTAACATTAATCACCGTAATATATACTCACAGGTCGTAGCGAGCTTATAAAGTGGACGCAATGCCTGGTCTGGTGAATCTCCCGGAATGTAATCCCCTAATCCAATCGTAGTTAAAGATATAAAGCAGTAATAAAATGCGTCTAAGTAGTTCCATTTCGGTTCCAACGACAAGTAAATGGCGGCGGGTATGAGGTAGAAGAACACCACCAGAAAAATTAGAATTAATGAAATGTGCAAGAGTTTTATGTGGAACACTTTGTAAATGTGGCCCAGCTTTCGCATCATCCATTGCAGAAACCAGCCGATCGGGATCATTAGACGTTCAACAATGGCCGTGAACATTACAAGTGTTAGGGGGATACCGATAATGGCGTAGATGATACAGAAGCCCTTTCCCACCTCTGATAGTGGTGTAACTCGACCATAGCCTGGAAGAGAATGAAATAATTAGTTTAACCATATTAGTGGTGAAAAAATGCGACAATATGACAATAACCAAACGGGAACAGATATAACATTTTGAAACTGAATTGTGTACGTCCTAGCGAGTAAAAACAAGTCTTATAATGTTAATGATTGATTGTTTATGGTTCACTTTTAACACTTCTTTTTATTCGTCTATTCGCGAAGAAGGCACGCAACAAACGCACCAGCTAAGTTAAGAAATGTCCCCCAATCAGCATAAAGTAATCAGCACATTGAAATCACCTTAAGATAAACGCCCGCCGGCAGACTGGAAGCATTTCCTATTGATCAATGTCGTCTGATTTTATACTACCACAAACGTTCCAAAGCCTTTAAGAATTTATTTTAGGAAATTGATTTGAATATTCAATAGATGCTGAGATATGCTTTTCGTGATGGAAAATCGTGCTCAAGTAAAAAATAGCAAACCTTAGAATAATATAAATTCGTATGGCTATTCCATCATTGAACTGTTGATACAGCACTTTCGTCCCGCAGGTACCCTTGACCATACTGTGACCGTAACCACTATTATAGGATAACTATATAAGTCTCGGTCGGAAACAAAACCGCCTGATAGTCTGCCCAGGATAGGTGTGTGGTGGTTGAACTGTCACTCTGGGACCCTTCGATGTGCTCACGCCGGGACCAGGAGTATAAACACTACTAACACCACCACCAAAAGCAACAATACAACAGACCACTGCATTTATATGACACGTATACGTTATAACAAGAGCTGACACAGAGACAGCGCGCTCTACTATTCCGTCGCTTTTAACTTTTGATGAAACAGGCATGGATCAATGTAAAATTAGAATACATGCAAAACCTCGAAGTAGAATAATAAATGGGCAAAATGTATATTAAATGTAAGATAACTTGATTTATCAAGTAGGTTGGATGGTTGGGAGCCCTTTTATAAAGTATCAATGCAATACTTCAAGTAGTTGCTGTAATATCAACATAATTATGCACGCTTACTTACAATACCTTAACCAGAATTTCTAAATCGAATGATAAAAAGCCATATTTACATTACATGTGTACATGGTAAGAGAGTTATCTAACCTGATTAATTAAGTGAGTTGAATTATCAGTGCAATGCATGGCGTATTTACTGAGATATTGACTTAAACATGGCTGCATGCAAAACCTTTACAGTAATTTCTAAATCAAATAATAACGGACAATAATTCGAATTATACGAAAAAAGAGTTATCTTACTTGATTACTGATTATATACATTTGATAGCTGAGTACCATTGCAATACATCAATCAGTTGCTGAGCTATTAACATATGTTTGCTTACATGCAAAACCGTAACTTGATTTCTAAGTCGAATAATAAAGGACGATTATTTGCATTATTTGCAAGAAATAGTTGTCTTACTCGATTAATTATGGACGTTGGAGAGTGTTTAATGTCTAAAGTTTCAATGCAATACATGATGTATTTCCTGAGATATTGACTTAAATGTGGATACATGCAAAACCTTAACTAGACTATCTCAGTCGAATAATAAAAGGCCATAATTTCCAAAATATGTAATAATGTAAAATAGAGTTATCCAACATAGTTTTCTAGAAGGTTAGATATTTGAGTACCATTGTATAAAGTCTCAATTCAATACATCAAGAAGTTGCTGAGATATTAACATATATATGTGCTTACACGCAAAACCTTAACCATGAAATTCTCAGTCCAATAAAAAAGGGCAATTATCTGCATTTTATGCAAAACAGTGTTATCTGACAATGTTATTGAAGTAGGTTGGATGGTTGAATAACGTTGTTTAAAGTCTCAATGCAATACATGAATAAGTTGTTTAGATAGTAACCTATGCGTGCTTACACGCAAAACCCTAAACCAGAATTTATAAGTAGTAATAGAGAGCAATTATTTGCAGTATATGCAAGATAGAGTTTTCTAACTATATTAAGGAAAGTTTCAATGCAATACATGATGTTTTTGCTTAGAAAAAAAAACTTAAAGGTGCTTGCATGTAAAACCTTTACCAAAGTGTGACGTCGACGCCGACACCGACGCTGGAGTGAGTAGTATAGCTCTCCTTATTCTTCAAATAGTCTAGCTATATTAACCGAATCTGTTATAAAAATACCAATTGCTGGGCTTGCTTACTGTAAAGTTTGGGCCGTTTACCTGATTTTGAACTTTTCCTCGACTAAAACTTGATTTTTATCACATAAAAAACGCAAGATCGTAGGTTTTGGACGAATGCGCTCATCTGGCTCTTATCATGGCTATTTTAAGCCAGTCAATTAACATAGTAAAATAATACATACTCCAGTATACTCACCTATGGTTGTTATGACGGTACCGGCGAAAAAGAGGGACTGGCCGAAACTCCAATTAGGGTTTGAGATGGTCACGTTCCTTACTGCCGAGATCCCGTGGTTCGTCGCCTGGACAACCTTCTGGATCAGAACTTCCAATTCGCCGTCTGAAACAGCCAAAGAGTTAACTTACAAATGAACATAAGTAAAAAGGAAGGACAGCTATACGAAAGTGGATTGGAACCATTCACATCTCGTGTTTCTTCTGCGCTAAATAAATATTATAACCGTTCGTCGAAATATCAAGTTGTTTTATTTGTAGTGGTCCCCGTATTTCAGGGTTCAGATTTGGTCTCCAAAATGACGTCACGGCCTCATATTTCAAATTAACGCCAATCAAATTGATATTTTCTTCTATTTTAGCATAACAGAAACAGAACTTATGTTCTGAATCGGTGTAAGATCAAAATTTATCTAACTCGTTGTAATAGACAATATTGCTGTTTGTGATATCTCGGTGAAATAAATTTCGATCTTTCAACGAAATTTAACAAATTTTCCCAAATCCAACAGTAAGGTAAACTATAGCTAGGTACAAACTAACAGTGATTAATGTTGCATGGACACTGTAAATAACCGCGGTGAGGAATACTACAATTTTGTTTTATTCATGCATGAAAATAATCATTAATTACTTGTTATTTGATCTGTATTTTCCCTGCTTTTTTCTCGAGGCGGATTTACCATTGTAATGGAAATATTTTATCAGCAGCTGATAAACGGAAGAATAGTTGTACGCCATTACCAGCGATGAAACACCCGGCGACATTGATCGAAAAGTCTTTTCGATAGTAGTTACGAAACGGCCATCAGCTCTGGTGATGGTCCATCGGCTAATATTTTCTTAGAAAGAGAAGAATGACCGATATGTCGACATTCATAATGTAGTGTTCTTTTGAATATATTACCGATCCAGAAAGAACATTATACACTCACTATGTGACGTACTTCAGCAAAATATACAAACCGCCTCGATGACTAATGCACGTATATGCGAATGAATTTACCGAGTTGACCTTCAAATTATTGATCGTTTCTGAAACTTTATATCATATTTGCGTGGCTCTTATGTGGAAAGATGTTTTATTTTATGGTAGTCGACTCTCGTGCAATATTTTTAAATTAAATTAAGGTTTTTTAACACCAATTATCTGTATATTCGTGATGGATAATGCCACCATTGGCACTTCAAGTTTTTCTCATGTCTTATTCACCAAACTTTATTCAATGAATTCAAACCCCGGACTCCAAAACTATCAATTCGTCTACTTTGTCTCTCGAGTTGAAAATTGGTTCTTGTTCTAGGAAAGTATAATCAAACAGAAGACAGAACCTCGTCAGATGCTAAGCTAATATGGCAAGTATGAATATGGCATTCAGCTTTACTGAATATCGCGTGCAACCAAAGTTTGAGATTTAACGCTGTCTCAAGAGGCCTACTAGACGTATTTTTGTAAAGATATTTTCGCTATTTTCAGTTATATCCGATCGAAAGCTGTTAACGGCAGACTTTCTTTAAATGGTTTATAAGAGACCTAGCTAGATAGGTTGCATCTCTTTTCCATTGAACACATTCAATAAGTATTAAAAATAATTATGGATTCGAAAATTTGCACGTCGGTCTAAATTTGTAACTCGCGCATGTTTTAATGTATATATTAACTTACTAATCACAGAATAATACAAGCCGTTTGTAACATCACAAACTTACGAAGTGATGATGACACAGGTACAGTCAAATACCTTTTGTCTGTAGTAGTACGAGTAGTATCTTAATTATGCTCTTTTTAAGACATGATTCAATCTGATGAAATTGCAAATAAACGCGTAAAGTATATTTACAGATGGATTCATCCCACTTTTCAAGCTGTTGATGTAAAATCCGCAACTGTTCACATTAAGACATACACAAAATCATTTAATAAGCCAAAAATAGCCTGATTATAACATATAAACGTGTACTTGTAGGTCTGCTGACAATCGCTTACACCGCTTTTCTCGTGCTATCGCACATATTGTTCTAAACGTGTAAACGTGTAAAATGTACTCATACCTGCATGACGTAGCACACACACACCTACACGTACCTAAATAACGTACGTAGCACACACGCATATGCGTACCTAGATGATGTAGCACGCACACCTACGCGTACCCGAATGACGTAGCACACACGCTTACGCGTACCTGGATGACGTAGCACACCTACACGTACCCGTACAAATTGTGTTTCACAACCTCTCTAATGACAGAACGCAAAAAATAAGGCCTCACCTGAAATGCAACTTTTGTGTTCCTGCAAGAAGTCATCTCTAAACTGGCGAAGTTGCTTGACCAATTCGCGCTCTTGTGGTCCCTCGATGGCCGAGAAAATGGAGGCCCCTATTACGAGATAGAGGCCGTAAAACCCAGCGAAGATCGATAATCGAACATTGCTCCGCCTTAATGACATTGTTCAAGAACTGTTCCAGTAATTACAGCACAAGCTTAAATTGACAAATATGCAACGACGCACAGTTTAGTTCCGTCAAATAGGTTCGTGCACATTAACTCGAACAACCTTTATGCCTATACGGTGTAATAATCTCCATGGAATCCAAAGACAAAAATGCACACTATACAGATGCCACTTGTTAGAGGTTGTTGAATTCCATTATAGGCAGTGCCGGAGACACCTCGATTAGCATTCATATGTTTGCTAGTGGTGACACGTTCGTTTGTTCAGAAGAAATCAATACAGCCTCGTTGGATTCCTGTTATTTCCAATAGCAGACCCACTCCGACTTCTGACAAAGCTAGACATTTTCATTTTCCATTACTTGCACTTGCCAATTATATCCGAATATTAATATCTTCCACAGTCGTAACCCACTAATTGGCCACATTCAAATGGCGAAATAAAAGGTCTTTCAGCGAATATTCACTGTGACGGTATTCGCGTATATAAAAGTTATATGTACATGTCTGTGTCATACATGCATGTATTTCATCAACTCAAAGCATGCTTCTATTCACTCATACACGTTCGTGTCATCCATCTATAAACACAAACTACTCTCCTTTTCAAATTATGATATGGATCAGTAAGTCATGAAGCACGCATACAGTCATGAAGCACGCATACAGTGTACGCTTTTGATTATTGCGTTGTTGATGTTAAGGCCGGGGACATTATTAAGAGGTTCTCATTCCCGCCCATTTCTAACAGACCGCCCTACAACGCTTAACATCGAATTGGGGAATCGTAGCTGAAAAAACGACGCTTAATTTCTAATGAAAATGATAATATCAAATTCACCACACAACGTAAGCATAATCTCTCCATTAAACAACATTGTTATATTTTATCATAATGTAGTGTCGAATGAACACCGAAATTCCTTTTGCATTTTTTTCATGTTTCGGAAGTGCACGTGTTGCAGGTGCCTGGTTAAATTGACAATTGTGTTGTATAACAAAACAGTCACATTGCAAACATCTGTTCATGACTGACCAAAAGTTAAAAACATTACACAATTATTATGACGAAATTTTACTTGCGTCAATGCAATGCTGGCGTCTCTGTCGTTTGGTGGCGTCAAAACAAGACAATGATCTTTTGTCACAGTCCTTTAAACTTCTATGAGTAAAACTATGTCAAAACACATAATTTCCATACTTCAGTTTGAGCAAAAAGTAAGGTGCCGACGAGTGTGATTAATTGATTGACCTTCCTTGCGGTAAAATTTGACACCAGCCCATTGCATCTGTTATTGATCTGAGTTTCCAAAGGATAACCGGTAAAATAAACATGATGTCCAACTGGTGTTCTAATTCAGTTTCTAATAATAGTCGGCACCGACTTTATTTTATTTTTTTAACCAGGTTTTCACATATTGAATCCTGGTTATAAGAATGACGTACGTAGTTGTCAGGGCGGGCGGCTGGGCGGCGTCAAACTCACCTATGAAACTGACTAACATAAGTAAGGGTTGACATTTTGAGTCCAAACTTTATATATATGAAGAGTTTGGAGAGACCTTTCATGTGATTGCATTGTTGGCCCCTTGGTTCAAGATCAAGGTCACTGTTACTTATAAAATAACACAAACGGTTGAAACTGAAACTATTTAGTTCGTGTTGACATATCGTGACCACACTTGGAATGTAAGAGTTTATCAAAATACTTCATGGGTCAAGGTCAATCCTACTAAACATAGAAAAGAAAACTGTTGGCACTGACTAATTTGGTAAGGGTTACGGGTTATTGTGACTAAACTTAATTAATAGGAAGAGTTTATTTTCATATGATTGCAGTTGGGGCCCCTAAGGTCAAGGTTAAGGTCACTGTAACTAAAAATAGAAGAAAAAAAACGGTTGAAACTGATCTTTACTTTGGGTTGCCATATTGTGACCAAACTTGGTATAAAGCAAGATTTCATAGGATCGCATATGGGGCCCCTGGGGTTGAGGTCAATATCACTATTACTAAAAATAGAAGAAAACACAATTGAAACGGAATATCTTTAGCTACAGTTCATGTAATATATTTTAAGCTTCTAACTATTCGTAAAATAGAAATACGTTTTCTACTAAGTCATATTTCACTATAAATCATAGAAAACATAGTTTCTTGTTTATTTTTTTTATTTTTTTTATCAATTTATAACAATCCGAATGGTGAACCTACGCCACTTTGTTCCATTTATTCTTAAGTCAGCCACGCTTCCAAAATGCACTAAATATTCTGTCAAACACAAATATAAATTTGAAGTGTGTGCAAGTCTTTAAAGCTAAATCATATGTGTGAATTAAGCGCCCTTGCGGCATAACGGCCTAACGGCCTAGCGGCGTGAAGTTAGCGGCCTAGCGGCTTGAAGTTAGCGGCCTAGCGGCCGATGCGCATATTTTTTTCTCTATTGCAAAGCAATTATTCATGCGTTTTCTTGGATTTTTTTCATTCATTCATTATCATAGCGGCCTTAAATTGTTTTCTATTAAGAGCATTTTTATATGCGTTTTCTTCTAACCAGTGATGAATTAACTGTTTTAATACTAAATTATCAATCTGAAGCGTTTATAAACATTTTTTTAAAAAGTTGATCAAGTAGTTCAGCGGCCTATCGGCATGAAGTTAGCGGCTTGGCCGCGTACATAGCTAAATCAGCGAAATGTTTCGAACAGCTCAATTTCTACGCGCACAACAATTCTAAAATAGGCCTATGATTGGCTGATGGAAACGTCGTGAAAAGGTGACCTTCTTATATTTAGGATGCGAGTTTTTGTAATTTTGTTATGGAGCAACATAACAGTCCACATAGCAAATGACATTAGTGATCTGGGTCGCACATTAACGTACTTCAGACATTCATAAACCGGTTGAAACGCGAGTAAAGAAACCTATTAATGCAAGTGTTGTTGAGCATGATGTTCGCAATAATGAAGTCCTGAATCAGTTATATAATCGGGAGTTAATTGATTTGTGTGTGAGTTATTGTGTGAATTCAAGGCAAGTGTATTATTTTAAATGAGCTTCATAATTAGTTATATGGAATGTTCCTTCGTAGACGTTATGACTTATCTTTCTCTTCTCTGCATTCATACGGTTAGAACAGAATAAGAGAAATGACGTATTATGAATTGAAATTCGGTCTAAAATAAATTTTGGTTATCGGGTATAATCGGTCAATCCGTTTCGATGCAATTTCGATCTTTTGATATTAATCGTGAGCTCATAAAAATGTTTAAACTTGCGGTTTATAAAAGAAAAACAATTGCCATGTAAATATCAGTGTTTCTTTCATGCTTTTCGATGAAATATGGAGTTTTATCAGTGACAGAACAGCAGTGAAAACATCAATTTGCAAAATAAGGAGTGGAAATATCAACTTTCAGAACTACTGTTACAATACATTGTAGTTACTTCCCCTTGTTCAAAACAGAACACTTCACTTTTGAAACAAAAAATGTTTGCAAATAAAATATTTGAAATTCAAAAAAAATGTTACATAAGTTTAAATAAAGATTTATTAGGAAACAAAAAACTCACCGTTTTTTTAGAAAAATGGTTATCCCGTTTTTTCAATCGTTTTCTTGATCTTCAAGCTGAATGGTTGAACGTTTGCTTTCATACCAAACAAATTACAGACGAAAACAACTGTTCGAACATAAATAGAATGTTATATCATCGTTCAAATGTATTTTGAACTGTTTGACGTTGTAATACGTAATACGAACTTCCCGAAAAAATTCACACAACAATTTACAGATTTACTCATTTTTTTTACCCAACCCACGCCTCAAAATTTGTCAACAAACTAGCGTGGTCCTCATCATTACATGGAAATCGACCAGTCTTCGAGCAAAACAGACTGGTCTCTGACAGTAAGAAGACTGAATATCCATGTATCATTAAACACACTCTTAAACTAAGAAAAATGTTTTATATTCAATGATTATTCGCAATTGTTTTACCAACACATTTGACCTTTCAAATTTTCATTCAATAAATGGTGGCTTAGTAATTTGGTTATGTGTTCATGCCCCGCTTAAAATAAAAGTGTTTTCGTTATTGTTTGGAACATGGATACACTTCATTGATAACTGTTCATTAACTCTTTGCACTAAAAAACGAGCGAATGATAAACTAAAAAAAGAATATCAGAGAACTCTTTCTCAAAAAACCGGAAATAGAAAATTGACAGCTATAATTTTGCATAAGGGGCGCCCCACGGGTAACGGAGTAAATACTATCCTTTTCTAAAAAGGGGGTAATTAAGAAAATAAATTAAAACTCTATAAAACTCGGGAAATAAGCATTCATTTGCCACTCGTGAAAATATGCTTTTCTATGACACTCGTGAAATAAAATACGTTCCTACACTGAAATAACCAAATATCCTCTATTTATTTAACAATGGACGAGCATGAAAATAGTGTTGTGTCTTTCTTATTCGGAATTATATTTTTCAATGATAAGCAGGTGGGTTTTAGGTTAGATTATAAGAAGTAACTTATACTGCTGTTCTACGAATATTTTTTATCTATTTTGAGATTACCGCCATGAAGTGTTAATCGATTCCGATATTATGCAATCGATTATTGGCGACCTTGAGGTTGAAAAAATGTAAAGAATAGAACGGAAAAGACAATTGATTTTGCAACTGTACATCGTCTTAGTTCACATATATATAGACCGGTTACATACATATATGTGCTACATATGTAAGCAGGTTCTAAAGCTAATGTCTACATATATATAACATAATATTCATACTTTTGACAACAAAGGCCCTGAGGTAAATGAGCATAACTTATGATATTAAATTCTATTATAATCACTACCTATAGAAATACTTCTTTCATTTATTTGTAAATATACATACATAAACTTTTATGAAGTAAATAGTTTATGTAATTTAAAAACAAATCGTTGAACATAGAAATAACGCCTGATTTATGTTTACATCGAACTTGTTGTGCGAGTGCAATACCATTTTTTTCACTTTTTTTAACGGATTGCTGAACTTTTTATCTATGTTTGTTTGCTTTGCCCATTCCGTGTCACCTGCAATAAGTATTGGTGGCAAAACACTGGTCATTGGTAGATTTGTTAGCTATCTTGCGTGCCCCATATTTGTTTCAGGCCTAATTGATATAACACTTTGGAGTGGAAAATGCGTTTTTCACACACAATGTTTCAAATACAATTATAACTCGTACGTTGGATTGAAAACAGTGATAAAGGAATATTAAGAATGTGATCAAAAGGAATCATTTAAGAACACACCAACTGACCAGGCAGTTCCATTTGCACAGTTCATACACAAGAGAAGGACGGCCAGGACGTTGAACGCCGTCCGCGTGATAATGAACGCCAACAGTATGACACTGAGTGGCCAGCGATTATAAATGGTTTTCATAACAAACGAACACTATCCATGCACAGGCTAGCATTATGCCAACTTTCACCGAGGTCCTTTTTGTTCTGCAAGTCAATGATCTTGTGGTAAAGAAACGATCGAAACGGATAACAAGAAAATTTGTCTACATTGACTATAAAATAGCTTCAAAAGCAATTGCTAATAGGATAAAACCCCTGCTAAATAGTATAATCGGCACTGAACAAACAGGATTTATAAAAGGAAGATATATTGGGGAAAATGTTCGTATTTTACAAGAAGCTATTAATTTTGTAAATGAAAACGATATAAATGGCCTAATATTTTTTTCAGACTTTAACAAAGCATTCGACAGATTAGATCACAAATTTATGTTTGAATATCTTAGAAAATTTAATTTCAGTGAAAATATAATTAAATGGGTTCGATCATTTTATAAAAATGCAATGGCTTGTGTTACCAACAACGGTTATCTTTCTGACTTTTTCAACATTAAAAAAGGTGTACGCCAAGGATGTCCATTATCTCCGTACTTATTCCTTATTTGTATAGAAGCGCTTGCTGTTGAAACAAAAATATTAAAGGTATAAATGTACATAATACTGAACTGAAACAAACCTTATTTGCTGATGATGCCAGTTTCCTTATGGATGGAACACAAAAATCTTTCGAAGAACTTATGATTAGTCTAAACGATTTTGGAAAAGTTTCAGGGTTAACATTAAATAAAGCTAAATGCGCAGTTTTACGATTAGGTCCACTTAAATACGCTGACATACCGTTTTGTACGAAATATAATTGGCAAATCACCCAAACATCAGGCATAACATTTACCAACGGCACAGTTGAGATGGAAAAAGTAAACTTCACTGATAAGATTTTAGAATTTGAGGCATGTCTTGAAAAATGGAAAAAATGGAATCTTTCGTTACTTGGCAAAATCACTGTAATCAAAACGTTTGCGTTCCCAAAACTTCTGTTCCCACTAACTGTTTTAAAAACACCATCTGACACATGTTTAAAAATGATACAAAACAAAATGTACAAATTCTTATGGAATGGAAAACCCGAAAAATTTCAAGAAATCAAATAATTCAAGAATATCAAAATGGTGGTTTAAAAATGCTCAATATATCTATTTTTGGCAAAGCAATTAAAGCAAGCTGGGTAAAAAGAATAGTTTTAAACAAACAATCTATATGGGTTAAATTATATATGCAAATGACCAAACAGTTGGGAGAAGATCTAATTTTTAAAAGTCGTTTGGATCCGAAAAGCACTCAAAATCTTAAATTAAAATCGGTTTTTCTTCTAAAAGTCATACAATCATGGGCATCATTTACATATAAGACGGATACTGCGATCGTAGCCAAAGAAATTATATGGAACAACAGCAAAATAAAACTCCATAATAATAAAACATTTTTTTACAAAGTATGGCATAATAGGGGTCTAAAATATGTCGAACATTTGTATGGCTACAGAAAAAAAACTTTTTATGACTTTAACGACTTATCGAGACTATATGATCTTGGTACACATGATTTTTTGAAATACCATGCTTTAATCAGCAGTATTCCTAATGATTGGAAAACCCGGTTAAAAAAATGAAGACATATCATATAAAACACCAACTGACTTTGTAGATAAAATGGAGGAAAATACAAAAAATAGTAAAATAATCAACAAGAATCTTATTATACAACTTAGACCTGAAAATAGAACTCGAGAAGAAAACTGGGAATCTCAATTTGATCTTAACTCTCTACAATGGAAAAATGTGTACACACAGGCGCTCAAACTAACAATAGATACGAAACTTCGGGAATTCCAATATAAATACATAATGAATATCCTTTCTAACAATGACAAGCTTTACACGTACAATATTGTTGAATCAAGGTTATGTGATTTTTGTGTAATGAATATCGACTCAAACATCCATATGTTTTGGGAATGTCATATTTCGCAGACGTTTTGGGGTGAATTTAGAACATTCATAACAAATTCTTTCAATGAAGTGAGCTTTAGAGACCTATCATATCAAACCATAAGCGTTTGTGATTTAATGCCAAACAAAGAAAAATTTGGTTATCAAATAAATTTTATGATACTTCTAGGAAAATATTTCATTTTTAAATCAAAATGTGAAGGAAAGATACCAACATGTGCCATGTTTGTCCAATATCTCAATAAACGACTAAAATAGAGAAAACAATAGCAACAATGAAGAACAAAATCAACGCTGCTAATATTAACAGCCAACGTTGTACCATATGATGGGGATACCACACTTGAATGAATACACACGAGCTGTTGTCCTCTTCTTAAGACAATTACGTGTTATTGTTGTCCATTTTGTATATTCCGACTCTCGGTGACAGACCTTTTGTATTTATAAAAAGTGCGGCTTAAGCAATGCCACTATGTTACATAGAAGCATATGTAGTGTTGAATTTAACTTATATTATTGTACCTCACTTTTGTCTACAATGGTGAAATCCCATTACCCGAAAAAGAGATTTTTGACTATCAGAAACATCTTTTTGACACGTGACCAAGCGAAAATTCACTGTCAGGTCATTTGACCGCACTGATATTTTGAATGTCATATAAGGGCAAATAACTGCTTCAATATTTAGCTAAACCATGACGGGATTGCCTCTCTTATATTCATACAACTGAAATGTTCCTGGAATCATAAAGGCCGGAGCCCGGAAAGTAAACATTTCCGGATAGTACAGTTGGGCGTAGGTTTTTATGTTATACGTATGAAATACATAGTATTGTCGTCTGAAAAGTAAGTTGCGTTTGTAGACGTTGTTTTAACTTTAAATAATAGGATAATCAATTAAACGTCTATTTTTCATATTTTAAGAATTAAACAAATCAACTTCTTCTGTTTCAGTGAACGTTATAAAGAATTTGACCATTAACCGTAAAAACGGATTTCGCCATTATCGATAATAAGTCTTTAGGATGATTTCGTGTGTTTAATATTAATGTTATGGTTTTGGTATTAAACGTCTAAATTAAGATAATATATCACAGATTAATACAAGCGGCTGTATTCTTAATAGTTTACTTCTTTTCGTAAGTTTGATAAACTTGACACCCCTACTCTGTAACGTAAGTTATATATGATGGTTTCGCCCATGGGGTTTGTTAAGTCCATTTTGGTCACGTGATGTTAGGGTATATAAGAAGCGAAAGGCACATAAAAAGTTAGTTCGTGTCTCGACGCCGATGTGAGAACATCACGTAAAGTATCTTTTTGTACTGTTGAGGGCGGATTCTGAACTTTTGGAGGCTAGGAGAATTAAAGTGAAGCATTGCGCTACAGCTTCTATTTCTAGGTTCGGACATCCGTGTGGTTTCTTTTTGGCCACTTAGTCAGCCTGGATCATTGCGATACAGACGGAACAGGGTCAATGGTTTGATTCCCCGTAAAAGCTATGCATTAAGGACTGCAGGTTTTGCTGATATATTGTGATTGGTTTATAAGCGTTTTGTATGCTTGTCCTGTTTGAAGTAATAGCGTAGGTGTTGTAGTGTTTCTGTTTGTGCGTTCTTGGTTTTGCGATAATTAAACATTGATTCTTGAACCATTATAATTATTTCCAATCATTTGGTTTAGTAAGCAATCATTGTTAATCACTTGTATATATTACTAATTTCATACTGAATTTTTGGGACAATGCAGTCCGAGAATAGGGTTGTAGTTTAGTTTAAGGTAGCGTTTCCGAGCTAACTAGGGAAGAAACGTTACAAAATTTGGCGCACAACGTCGTGCCATATAGATTCATAGCAATCTAGCTTACCCTGAATACAAAAGAAGCATGGACAGCCCAAACCAGAACGAGGTTTCGAGACTGATCGGCGAAAATGCTGTCTTGAAACAAGAAATTACAAGGCTTAAGTTGGAGCATAAAATTTCGTCGTTGCAAAAGGAGCTCGATAAAACTGCAGCACCGAGCATGACGTCTACACCCAAACCTCAGCTTAAACCACACATACGGTTTGATATAAAGAGTGGACGAACGGATGAGGCTCAAACTGGCTATAACAATTGTTCGTCTCCAATAGCGGATGAGACCCTGGACAGGAGCATGGACAGACATGTTACCCAGCGTATAAAACGGCCGGATACAAAACCTAAGTAGTACAGGCCAGAATAAGTGCCATGTGAAGCCGGCTACATATGATGGCACGGGAGCATGGACGGACTACAAGGCACATTTTGAGGCATGCGCTCAGTTAAACGGATGGTCCGAAGAACAAAAAGTTCTGTACCTTTCGGTATCATTGAGAGGCCATGCCCAAGCTGTCTTTGGTAACCTGAGCTCAAACACAACTGACTACAAGGAGTAAGTCAGAGCATTAGAAGACCGATTTTGTCTGCCAACCAGACTGAACTATATAGGGTTCAACTTCGGGATAGGCGGCAGAAGGCCATGGAGTTCATGTGAGAGCTAAGTCAGGATATTAGACGCCTTACGAGTGCACATATAGATGTTAGGAAAACCTTAGCAAAAGAGAAATTTACGGATGCGTTGGTTAATTCAGACATGAAATTAAAAATCAAGCAGTCAAGACCAACCAACCTGAATGATCCTGTGAGGCATGCAGTGGAACTAGAAGCTTTTTATCGGGCTGAGAAAAGACAACAGGAGCAGATAAGGACGGCATCCACTGAGACTGAAACACAGGCTAAGGCTATTGAAAATCTGACAGAGTCTGTCTCAAGGCTTGAGACATTGGTTAGGGACATGCAGAGGTAAAACAATCTAAGGGACACCAAGCCGTCCTTTAAATCAAATTATGTATCAGAATCCGGTCGAATACCAACGCAATCGTTTTCCAATAAGACCAGAGAAAATGTAGATAAACCAAGGTCCCTGAAAAGAACATGTTATCATTGCGGGTCGGACAGACACTTGAGAAATAACTGTCCACAGCTCAAAGAGAGGTCGAGACAAAGTCCAAAGTCAAACTCAGAAGAAAACAGACCTAAGCATACCGTTAAGACAACAAGGAGAGCGTCTGCAGGACTGTATGCTTCTGCTCAGATAGACAAAACACAAGTAAGCTGTTTGGCAGACTATCCATACCAAGCATAGGATATCAAACTTCGATAAACCAATCGTTTCGGCTACTGGTAACAATTTGGAAATTGTAGAAAAAACAGAGCTGACGATAGAGTTTGGAGAAATTAAGTGCACGATATTTGTGGTAATAGCAGAATTAGAATTTGATGTGGTATTGGGTATAGACTTTATGCAAGCTAAGGAGTAATTATTGATACCCAAAACAACACAATGCTCATTCATGGAGACAGGATACAGTTACAATGCAATGTTAATATAGGATGTTATCGAATTGTTTGAGCCGAGCAGGCGGTTATCCAAGCCGGTTCAGAGATGATGACCACAGGAAGATGTGTAGAACCAGGATTCAAACGCCTTGGACTTGGCGTAGTGGAGCCTACAATGAGGTCTTTGGAGATTGGCAAAGGAATAGCAGCACGCACATTGGTGAAGGCTAATGATATCATTCCAATACGGCTGGCAAACCTTTCAAAGGAAGCACAAACCTTGTTTCCAAACACCAACATAGCTTTTATGACGCAGGTTGACAAGGTTGAAGAACCAAGAATGAAACAATCCGATACCACCTGTCTTCCTGAACACATGCACGACGTTTATAACCGAGCATCAGATGGTATGACAAGAAATGAGAAGAGTGAAGTGCGGAAGCTGCTGATTAAGTTTGCGCATATATTTTCCGAAAACGATACCGACCTTGGCAGAACTGGTATAATAAAGCATCAGATACCTACAGGAAATGCATCAGCATCAGCAATTCGACAGCCGATTCGACGTATCCCAGTACATTTGCAAGCCGAGGCTGAAACCCAAATTGACAAAATGCTAGATGAAGGCATCATCAAGCCGTCAACTAGTCCATTGGCAAGCGGAATCGTACTCGTTAAGAAGAAGGATGGAAGTCGTCGATTTTGTGTTGATTATCGTCGCCTGAATGACGTTACCATTAAAGATGCCTATCCATTACCTAGAGTTGACGAATCGTTGGACCAGTTAGCTGGATCAAAATGGTTTTCTTGCTTAGATCGAAGTTCAGGATACTGGCAAATTGAGATGGACGAGAACGATAGGCAAAAATCAGCGTTCATTACCAGAAAAGGTTTATTTGAGTTTACAGTTATGCCATACGGTTTATGTAACGCTCCAGCCACCTTTGAACGACTCATGAAAGACGTATTGGCTGGTTTGCATTGGACAATATGCCTGATATACCTAGATGACGTTATAGTGGTAGGAAATACATTTCAGAACATGTTGAAAAACTTGGAATGCGTTTTTCAACGATTCGATGATGCAGGTTTGAAATTAAAACCTAGCAAATGTCAGCTCTTCAGAAAAGAAGTAGAATTCCTCGGTCATATAATCAGCGAGCATGGCGTGAAAACCGACTCAAAGAAGATAGATTGCATAAGGCAATGGCAAACACCCTGCAATGTGACAGAGGTACGCTCTTTCCTAGGGTTATGTAGCTATTATCGACGCTTCATCGCAAACTACTCGCACATTGCCAAGCCACTTCACAGGTTGACAGAAAAAGGAAGAAAGTTTGAATGGGTATCTGATTGCCAAGACGCCTTTGCAAAATTAAAGCATAGTTTAGTTACAGCTCCATTGCTCATTCATCCAGACTTCAGTAATCAATTTGTCTTATATACAGACGCCAGTGACTTTGCAATAGGCGCAGTATTATCGCAGAAGATTGATGGTAAGGAAAAAGTAGTTACTTATGCTAGTAGGACACTCACTAAGGCTGGACGCCAGTATTGGGTCACAAGAAAAGAGCTTTTGGCTTTGGTGTTCTTCACAATGTATTTCCAACACTATCTGTATGACAAACCATTTAATGTGAGAACTGATCATGGGTCACTTAAGTGGTTAATGAAGTTCAAAAACCCAGAAGGGCAATTGGCTCGATGGATTGAAGCTTTATCTTCATATCAAATGACAATAGAACACAGACAAGGGCGATGTCATGGAAATACCAGGATACCATGTAGAAAGTGTGGTATGAGTGATAAAGAAAGGCTCAGCCCGACAGGGAGCGTAAACTGTGTTCAACCAACTAGTAATGACACATATGATCTGAAGACATTACAAGCCGAAGACAAGGACATAGCCAGGGTAATAACATCAATCCGCGACGACAAAAAGCCAACCATTTCTGAAATTGCTGATGAGAGTTATACGTTAAAAAGTTTGTGGAATCAATTTGAACGTCTAGAACTACAAAAAAGAGTTCTGGTCTGGTTTGAACACTTTGCAATCAGACAAACAACTTATCAAGTGTTCATACCGACTAAACAGAGAAGGAAAGTCCTTATTCATGCCAATGACACCCAAGCAGCTGGTCACCTAGGTTTTAAGAAAACCCTCAAAAAGATCAGACAAACCTATTTCTGGTCAGGTCTCCAGAAGGATGTCCGGATCTATGTGAATGGATGTGAAACATGCATGAAACGAAAAAGACCTATCAAAACCAAGCAAGCAGCAATGCAAATTATAAGGCGTGGTTATCCCATGGAAAAGATTGCAATTGACATTTTAGGTGAGCTGCCTGAGACTGAAAGCGGTAATCGGTGTATCCTTGTGATATCTGATTATTTCACGAAATGTGTTGAATGTTTACCCATGAGAAACATGGAAGCAAGAACAATTGCAAATATATTAGTAGAAGGAGTCATTTCTAGGTTTGGCATACCAAGAAAGATTCATTCGGACCAAGGTAGCCAATTTAAAAGTAGACTTTTCCAAGAAATGTGTAAACTGTTGAACATAGAGCAAACTAGAACGACACCCTACCATCCCCAATCTGATGGTATGGTCGAACGATTTAACACAACACTTACAACAATGCTTAGTGCGTATGTCCAAGACAATCACATAAACTGGGATAAGCAAATACCCTATGTTCTCATGGCATACAGAAGTGCTGAGCATGAAACTACAGGAATGACACCAAACATGCTCATGTTGGGGCGGGAGGTTTCAACCCCGCTGGACCTACTGTATGAGTTACCTTCAGGTATTCGTGAAATTCCTGACCATGAATGGGTTTGGGAGCTGAAAGAGAAGCTGGAATCAGCTCACGCATTTGTCATAAAAAGCACAGGGAAAGCGATGTTAAAGCAGAAACAGATCCATGACAAGAGAACTTCATATGAGATTTTTAGTCCAGGTGATAAGGTGTACGTGTATTTCCCTGTCAAGAAGTCAGGCACGTCATCAAAACCTTTTTGGCGTGGACCATATACCGTAGTAGCTAAAATCTCAGCCGTTCTTTACAAAATATACTGTGGAAGAAACAAAACTGAGCAAGTTGTACACTGTGACAGGATTAGAAAGTGAAAAAGTCAGTTAATAGGCGAAGAAATCCAGTGTGAATCGGAGGATATTGAAAGTGAAACACTATCAAATAATCAGGATAATACACAATTTAAGACTACTGGTTGTGGGAATGATGATAATCCTGAGATTGATGATTTGCGAGGAACACTGACTGGGGGAACAAAACGTAAGCCACCTGTATGGTCAAAAGATTATCTTTTCTATTTTCAGGTTGGAATGGCAAACATTAAGCAGACCCCTCGGAAAGACCAGTGTCGCCCAATATTTCCGAAGTGTATGAAGGAGGTTCCTTCTGGACAGGTGTTCCATGAGCACATAAAGAAGTGTCTCCCAGAACCGAACGTTATTTGTAGAGTATGTGCAAAACTCTTCAAGAAGCGGGAATATCTCCAGAAACATTTGAAAAAAGTGCATGGATAAGGAAGAACTCTAAGACAAAGCAATCAGCTGAAATTTGCACAACACAAAGTTAGGCAGAGAAAGCGCCGAAAGAGCAATCGGAACTATCTTAAGACCACCTCGGGATGATGCGAGTTTTCTTACGACATCTGGTCGGGACAGACACGTCAATCTTCATTTCTGCCGAGTTGAAGAGGGGATGATGCTAAAGCAGAAACTTAGCGTTTTGGAAGATGATGACACTATTTACGAAACGTCAATGGTCAGGCAGAAATCTAAAAAGTTGAAGCTTGATATATTCTGGATGAAGGCACTATTCGTCCGGAAGACATCACCTTCAAAGTGTCAGAGAATGGTGACGTTGACTTGGAAATTGACATTCAGTGAAGATGTATGTTTTTAAAGCGGTCATTAGAACGTGCAGGGATAGGGTTTAAAATTATGACATGATAAAAGTTTAATACACCAAGAAGGTGTTTGTCTGTACATACTTGATATTTATTTTTGTGTTGTTTTTTTTGTGGAAAAGGTTATCCATGCGTATGAGAAATGTTTGACATATTGTGCCACCTATTTGTGTGTTGACTTAATTAAGAATATATATTGTTTTGAAAATATTTGTTTTTTTTGTTCTAGTGACTTATTTCTTTTACTCATGCGGGACGCATGTACCCGGAGGCGTGGGTAATGTAATGTTCCTGGAATCATAAAGGCCGGAGCCCGGAAAGTAAACATTTCCGGATAGTACAGTTGGGCGTAGGTTTAAATAATAGGATAATCAATTAAACGTCTATTTTTCATATTTTAAGAATGAAACAAATCAACTTCTTCTGTCTCAGTGAAAGTTATAAAGAATTTGACCATTAACCGTAAAAACGGATTTCGCCATTATCGATATTACTTCTTTAGGATGATTTCGTGTGTTTAATATTAATGTTATGGTTTTAGTATTAAATGTCTAAATTAAGATAGTAAATCAAAAATTAATACAAGCGGCTGTATTCTTAATAGTTTACTTCTTTTCGTAAGTTTGATAAACTTGACACCCCTACTCTGTGACGTAAGTTATATATGATGGTTTCGCCCATGGGGTTTGTTAAAATGGACCATTCCATTTTATCACGTGATGTTAGGGTATATAAGAAGCGAAAGGCATAGAAATAGTTAGTTCGTGTCTCGACGCCGATGTGAGGACATCACGTTAATATATAAGGAAGCCTTAAAGTATATTTTTGTACTGTTGAGGGCGGATTCTGAACAATTGGAGGCTTGGAGAATTAAAGTGAAGCATTGCGCTACAGCTTCTAGGTTCGAACATCCGTGGGGTTTCTTTTTGGCCACTTAGTAAGCCTGGATCATTGCGATACAGACGGAACAGGGTCAATGGTTTGATTGGTTTATAAGCGTTTTGTATGCTGGTCCTGTTTGAAGTAATAGCGTAGGTGTTGTAGTGTTTCTGTTTGTGCGTTCTTGGTTTTGGGATAATTAAACATTGATTCTTGAACCATTATAATTATTTCCAATCATTTGGTTTAGTAAGCAATCATTGTTAATCACTTGTATATATTACTAATTTCATACTTAATTTTTGGGACAATGCAGTCCGAGAATAAGGTTGTAGTTTAATTTCAGGTAGCGTTTCCGAGCTAGCTAGGGAAGAAACGTTACACTACTATGACGTCACTATTCAATGTGTACACAAAATCTCAGACGATAAGAACTGTCAGCAAGTAAACAGTGGAATTTTGTTCTAGATATTATTATTTTATTATGTTTTACCTACACTTATTGTTTACCTTGTAAAACTTGGTTGATTTAATGAATTGAAAACATTTCAAAAACTTTTTATGTACTTTATTTTGTTCGGTATAATTAAATCAATATCATATGGCAGCATGTGTGACATAGGTTTTGTCAACCCGAGAGCAGAATGTCACCCGAGGCGTTAGCACACATGCTGCCATATGGTATTAATATAATATCATCGAATCAGAATGCAGTCAAAACGAAACATTGAGTATGATTAATTCGCCTCTTTTTATAAAGCAACTACAGGATTGAATTAATATTCCCCTCAAACCTTTCTATTTTTTTTAGAAAGTTGAATTAATTTATTATTTCACTGAATTGAATTTTCCAGGGTATTTCATATATTCACTGTTGATTTATTATGCTGTGCATACCGTATTACAGTAGTCTACATCACTGCACTTAATTTTGATTCTCTTGCGAAACTGATTTCCATTACAACACATTTGCTCCGGAAATTAGAATTGAAATTAATTAAAACATATTTGAGATTGAAATTAATAAAACCTATTTGAGCGAACGACTGTTTATTAATTTAATGATTAAAAGTATCAATCACGTGCGTTTAAGGTAAACGGTCGCATTTTGTAGTGCTCTCAAATTATATGGAATTTAAGTAAAACGCATGGATTTTAATAATACAGTTTATATGGGTATGAGCATCTCTGAGTGAAGATTTTTCTTCTGGAAGAAACAGTTTCAAACAAGATACTGTGTGATATTCGGAAAATAGTAGCTTAACCATGTGAATAACGATTAGCTATGTAACCACTGCGGTGTTTAGCATCACTTATCTAAGTGTGTGATTGTTCATGGGCATGTTGTTGCCAGACACGGTACGTTTGTTCACCGTCGATCCATAGAAACTGATAAAATGCACTTAGTATGTTAAAGTCTGTATTTCTCTCAGGAATTTCCTGACAATCTCCTTAACCTCTAATGTATATATCAAACATATTCACAAAAAGTAAATTATTTTAAAAAGAAAGTCTGCAAATACTGACGATTTTCAATCGACGTTGCTTTGTGTAGCAACTGTAGTCTCAAAACAAGTCTTTTATAATACAAACAGTTCATGATCTTGAACAGTCTCTAATAAACGGACAAAATCACTTCAAATATTATTTTCTTGAAATAAAAAATAACTTTGCGGAGTACTCGCTCATGTTTTTGGACCAAAAATATTTTTCCCGTAAATGCATCTGATAACACTTATTTTTGTATAAATAGGGTGATGTTGAAAAAGTAAATACTTATAAGGAATAAAGATATTACTCAGTTAAAGCTTACTTGGGAAATTATTTACGTAAATTATTAATGATAGACTTAGTTGTTGGGCTAAAACATATCATATATATTTTGAAGCACATTTTTACTTTAGAAATCAGATTGACAAGATTGAAATGTTGAATTTACATGATATTCTAGAACATTTGTTTAACGATAAAGAAAAACCGTATTTGAAGCCTTTATTGACTATTCGAAAGCATTTTATTTTATTGTTTGGATAACTTATTGTTTAAACTGACGCAACGTGGTATTACGCGAAATAATATTAGATAAAGTTAAGTCTCTGTATGAACAGGTAAGATCAAGGTTTCGATTTAAAAATCATTACAGTCATTTGTTCCAATGTAATATTGGTATTAAACAGGGTGACACTTTGCCTCCTATCTTATTTGGTATGTTTTTAAATGATGTAAGAAAACAAATTATGCATGAGGGTGTTGAATTGGATATGTTAAAATGTTTATTTTGTCGTATGCTGATGATATTGTTAATCAATTAGAATATGATAGTGAGAAACAAAACGATTTTTCTTTGTCTTTGGAAGATTATTTTTATAGATGGAAACTAAGTTTTGATATAAATGCATCAAAGGCCATGATCTCTTAAGAATGGTTAAGCAAAATATAGGATTCATGCATTTGGGATAGGAAATGGAGATTGTGAAAAATGTACTGACATAGGAAGAGTGTTTACGTCTGGTGAACCATCTTGTACAATTGTTGAAACTTATCATGACTGGCTATGAAGGCTGTTTACTGTCTTAATTCAGATATAATTAAATTTCCTACAATATCAATTTGGTTGAAAAAATAAGCTTGATTTGTTTAAATGTTAATCTTGATTGACAACCGCAATCAATTTCAATCTAGTGTTTATAAATGTTCTGGTAGATGACATGGCGCCTATTAAGTTCATGTTAGTATGCGACACTTTGTTTAGCACGTATGCTTAAGGTGCATCTGTACATTGAATAATATAAGTTGAATTTTCATTATTCTGGTGTTGATCTTCTTGGTCGTACCTTATAGACAAGGCCGGTGCGTTCACTTATTTATTTTCTTATTTGTATAGAACAGCGTCGCCCTCCCCCATTATCCTATAAAACATCTTTCTACGGCTGAATAACACTTCCTCGACTTTTTTTCTAGTTGTGCTCATTTGCGTTCCAAAAGAGCAGCAAGTGTTCAACATATCGTAGCGTCACCTGTTCCTCTTTACCTCTAATTAATCTACCCGCAATATTTGTTCGTAATGAAATTCCCCCCGACATAGTATCTGCATATTTAACGCATATGACCTTCCTATTTATCACACGTAAAATACTCATTTACCTAATTCTTTTATAAATTAACGTCCATCTTCAAGGCCATCGAAACCTTCAAAAATAGATAATTTGAATTTGTCATTAACTGTGGCACATTCTGCAACCAGTATATTCTATCTTTTCGGCGAAATCGAGAATTTTATACTTTTAAATTATAGGCTGTCGTGTATGACCGAACATTATGTGTCTCATGAGCTTCTTTCTGTAGTTAATTTGTTGTCCTCGACAATGTTTTCAGAGCTGAATACAAGATACAAGATACGCGAAACCAGAATCTTTATTGAAAGTCGGCTATATATTAACAAGAAACATTAGCTCAATGAGCTATTTTTCGACATAGCATAGAAAGGATCTCAAAACTGTAGCTTGGCGCTTGTCGCTGTTCGCTTTGTCGACGGTTTAGTTTGCATGTGAATTTATGTTCTTTTCTTTAAAACAGATTTCGCATTGTAAGATCTAGAAAAATGAACGCGATAATTAAAAGTATTTGCAGAATTTTCTTTACTTAGACATTTTCCCTTTGTGAAGGTGTCTGTTAGGTACTTAAAGTTTTAATTTTTTAGTAAATTTTGGAGTGAAAATCAATATTTTCTCATTTCTTTGGTTTGACGGTGTACCAGGGTGACAAAGCGAGAATGCTTGTGCGCGCTTATGGAGAAAAACAATAAATGATCGAAGGGAAAATTAATTCAATCCTGTAGTTGTAAAAAGACGCAAATACATATTGGAAGGTATTCGGTTTGGGATATTCTGCTTCGATTATAAATTAAAACAAAACGCAAGACTTGTTGCTTCTATTAAACATATTCACTTTAAGACACACGTACATCTGTTATAAATACAAACGCAGTCTGGCACTGACAGTCGAAAAAAGCAAAATGTACAACAGTAATACGTTAGTGTCTTTAGATGAGTACAATGTTACCACTAGTTCTACTACCACTACTACAAATACTACTGGTAGTGCTACTAGTACCACTACTAATATCGTTTCTACATGTATGAATATATCTGCACAATCAAGTGTGATCAACGCATCCTATAATGAAGAATGGAATGTAAATATTACCGATGTGATACCGCGCATTGCTGTGACATTTGTAGTTTCCGTACTCGCTTTAATCACCATACTTGGAAACATATTTGTAATTGTTGCGTTTAAAATAGACAGAAAATTACAGATACTAAGCCACTATTTCTTACTAAGTTTGGCGGTTGCAGATACTAGCATTGGTATAGTATCTATACCCTTTTACACTGTATTCTATTTCTTTGAATTCTGGCCTCTTGGACGTGAAGTTTGCGACATGTGGTTAGTTGTTGACTACACGATGTGTAATGCATCAGTGGCAAATTTACTTGTTATCTGTGTCGATCGTTACTTTTCCATTTCAAGACCTTTGACCTACAGAGCAAATAGGACGCCGGTAAAGGTTGGCATAATGATAGCCTGTGCATGGATTGTGTCTATTTTGTTATGGACACCCTGGATCATCGCCTGGCCATACATAGAAGGACAAAGAACAGTCCCAGAGAATGACTGCTACATCCAGTTTCTTGCTACTAATCCCAGCATAACAATGATAACTTCTCTTTGTGCATTCTACACACCAGTGACAATAATGATTGTTCTATACTTTAAAATATATAGGAAAACTTCGATAAGAAATCGCCTTTTCAATGTACAGGGATCGGATTTTCAGAAGAGTTATTCTAGAAGATCAGAATACCGATATAACGCTACTAGTGTAAGAAGTCAGTCAAATGAAGGTCTTGATAAAACGAAAACTGACGAAGGAACATGTTCAATATTTGCTTGTTTTCGAAATTGTGTTGATCAAGACTACGATGCAGACGACCAAATTAGATGTAGTGTTACAAACATATCTAACATCAGTGATGATGAATCGACAAATCTACCAACGATTGAAAAATTAGTTGAAAGGAAAATTGTTCAAAATTTTGAAACAGTTCCTAGAAACAGTTCCGCGCGGAATGTTAGATCTGCACGACGACGTCTTGGAAGTGGCTCCCATCGGAATGCATATGTTCAGCGGCAGGAGCGCAAGGCAGCCAGGACGTTGAGTGTCATACTGCTGGTGTTCATCATCACATGGACGCCGTACAACGTCCTGGCCGTTCTGAGTCCTCTGTGCCCTTCCTGTGTGAATGGAACTGCGTGGTCATTTGGTGTGTTCTCGTTTTTTTTCTTATTGATCACACGTAAAATACTCATTTACCGTATAAAAACGAACAAACGAGTATAAAAGTATTTGTACTCCCAATAAAAATATGGATTATTGATACACGTACTGAAACCGTCAGTTTTAATTAAAGTTTGTATGTAATGAATATGAAAGTATTCTACACTTAAACATAAAGAATTGCCCATTTATTCATGAATTTAATGAATAACTAATAAATGAATTATGGTCTGCATTTTGATTTTAAAAACGCTGTACAATATTATGGCATCAATGTCATTTGCATACTTGCACAATATAATGATGCTTTATTATGTCTGTTTCCAGCCTACTGGTTGTGCTATTTGAATTCGACAGTTAATCCGTTCTGCTATGCCCTCTGTAACGCAAATTTCCGAAGAGCTTTCTTCAACATTCTTCGGTGCAACTGCGCCTCATACAAGAAGAAGAAATGATGTGATCACAGAGTTTTGCTCCAAAGTAATTGATAATTATAAAATCGCACAACAATACGATCGTCCTTATCAAAAACTCGAAGTGATTAGGGCACTCGTTTGTCACCAAGGCAACTAACGATCGTGATAAATATTATGTTGTAATAACTTGCTCCATCATATGTTATTACTAGTATGCTAAACCCGTTGTATTTGAGTTCCATAGGATACTGATGAAACGGGTTTATTTCATATTTGTAAACATATGAAAGAAGCCTTTGCTACATGCTATTCAATAACTAAAAATGAATATAACTTACTTACTGCCTCTGTTAACAAACTTATAATATTTAATATTATCAATGTTATACATCAGAGGCCAATTGTATAAAACTGTTTCCAATTGTATACAACCGGGTAAGTTTTCTGTTTGGTCATAGTTATCCAAAATGAATATTGATTGGTCAATATTTAACCAATAATAACTACTTATTAGTCAAATTATTCTAATGAGACAACTAGCCAAAAAAATTGGACCTGTTTTCAACTTATCAAAACTTAATACAATTTGCTGCTGGTAATTTCATGAGTTTGGTTAAACTAAGCCAAAGAATAAAAAGTATTGATAATTTTATCCCAATAATTACTGTTGACCAATAAGATTGCTTTTAGTGGCAAAACTTGCCAAAAGATTACTAATCCAGTTTTATACAATTTATATTGCTTTAGCCTATATGTATATCAGGGGTGTATCCAGGATTTGACCTTAGAATGGGCGTAATGTAGGGACGCAATATTTTGACATGCGCCCATCCTCAGAACTGATATTTATATGGTTTATAGTGTTGGCGGTGGTGGTTGGTAGGGAGAATTCCGAAATGGTGTATTTTGAGAGTATTATACAATTTTACATATTGGTGGAGGTTATGGTGGATGTTGTGCATATCAATTTGTTTTCTGATCAGTGTTTGTATTAGTATGTGAATTAATGCATCGCTATTTAGCTGTTTAGTGTATGTTAAGTGCCATCTCATTCGTTTCTATGTTGTGTTTAAGTTTCCTTTACTATAAGTATTGTCCAATCCGACTGTATGGTTTCAAAGTTATAAATGTCTTTTTCATGTAGAAGTCAAAGTAAATGTCAAGTCAAATACAGAAACTGAAATAGAAATATGCGTTGGTTCTGTCTTTAAGCACTCGTTGATAACGAATACAATTGTATAGTCGAACCCCGATGGGAATGCTTACCTTCAGGATAAAGAAATATGTCCTTTACATTCAGTTCGAGCAAACGAGGAATTCGAGCCAAGCGGAGTACGACGATTTGAAATGGACACTCTTATTCAAAATCAGTACATACACATGCATTAAAAACATCAATTTTTACAAACTTTTAACTATTTACTAAATAATGCATTTATGGATAATATTAATAACTGATAACAAGATTATAACCGTGTATTTAATAGCAGAATTCGCAAAAATATTAAATGATTGGTGAATGTTAAAATATTTACTGTGGTCTACTATAGTCTCATAAGGTAGAAATAACGTGTTTTATGCTCATTTTTAAAAGTTAAACTCGGCATCCTTCATTAGATAACTTGTTTTCGACATTTATTTATCCTTTTTTGAACATTAAAACAGTATTATTAATTGTGGTAAATCTTATCTGAGAGTAAGAGTGCATCACGTGATAATAATTAAGGCGCTTTTATATCGATTTGGCAATAGACCCTTCTTAATAAGCTCTTATGAATAATGTTTGAGCCAACTCAGAAAGAGGCTTAGATGGGTCAGATGTAAACACAGCTGATAAGCCAACATGGTCAGCTATAGTGATAGAGATGGTAGTCTCATTCCACAAATCAATTTCGCTTTTTTGAGTATTATATAAAAGAAAACAAGTTTTTATCAGGTAATAAATCCATAAACAAAGGCTACAAGTTCTACAGTGAGAGATAGACTCATTATTTAAAAGGTAAGACTATACGTTTTATTCATATGATTGAAGTTCATGTACATTAATCTAAATTGCCATATTCTGTTTACATAGTCCTGATACTATCAAAAAATAAACCATATCTAATGCATTTATGGTTTCTCCCGACCACTCTTAATTGTTAGGCCAGCACATTTAGCTATTGATGCTTACAGTTATTTAGGTTTACTGTCTATAGTAAGAACTTAGCCTATTGTAAAGTACAATATCAAGCTAGATGCATGTCTCTGAAACAAACATTTATAAACAGTTGCATGGTCACTAGGAGTCAAACTGACCTGTTGTAAAGATTTCTGAGCTTTTCTCAGCCCCACATAATTCAAAAGAAGTATGGTACCATACAACATCTAATTAAAACACCCCTTACAGAATCTGGTTGCAGAGTGTCAGCAAAATGTCAAAAGACTCAACGAAAGAATGAAGTGCCATACACTGTTCAGGTACACTGCACTTTTTTATTTGGTATGAATTTTGAATTATTCTTTATAAAACAACAGTAATTATTTTTTTGATAGCTTAATTATGCATATATTAAGAGCATATTAAGTACAATTCTTAATGTTTTACACTTTCCTTTCTGTTGCTTTGTAGGTAGATATTGACAACAAAACTGGTTTTGATCCATTCATCAAGTGCACCTCATGTGACTGTGCAATGGCATTGAATAAATTCTGCGGACATGTTACATGACTTTGATACCAAGTTGCCAATTACAAAATACTTGGATTAAAGGCTGAACCCGAGAATGTAGCCAAAGCATCAATGCCAAAAAAATGGCATGTGGATGTTGATGTTTGTTGTTACTCACAAGTTCGAGAGCCAGATACCGGGTTTTCACAGCTTAGACCAATGCTATAAGAGAACCACCTGTCAACTGGTCAGACAGCGCAAGGTTGAAGATGATGACAGAGGCTGAACCAAACCTTGTATTGCCAGCTCTTCAGATGTACACATCAGCATCCATGGTTCCATCAAAGTTTGGCTTACTTCCACATGGAATGCTTCTGAGCTACCATAAAAAAGCTAACTGATGAATCAATTATGAACATATTTGACGGTGTTGGTTTTCCAAACCTTTCCAAGTCAAAGTCGTCTATGGCTTCGTAAATGAGAATATGAATTACATTGAATAGGCAGAGTTTTTAAGCCTTTCGCAGTCGGCAATGACAGGACTAAATTGAGTGTTGTGATTTTTGCAAGGTGTAAGAATGACCATAAAGAAACCTTATATCTTAAACGAGATTTTTGGGATAATGTGAAAGACAAAGTGGACACATTCTTTTCACCTCTTTTATTTAAATACAAGCGTATGTTAAAATACAAAATTATCAACTGTGTCAATTATAGGGAACAGATTGTATGTATTTGCATGATACATCTTTTTTTTTAAATTGATACAGCTCTTCTTTTTTTATTTAGTAATTGTTCTTTCAATTGTACGATTTCCTCTTCGTAGGCGACATGCAATTGAACAGCTGTAAACATTTCACTGGTTGAGGGATGTTCTTCAAATATGGCATTGCTATATATATGTTAGAATATGTTGGTGATGTTCTTACTGTTTTGATGCTGTCTCGTGTTGTGCTAATATCATCCCTCTTAAGCTCTCTCCTCTTTGGAGTCTTCTTCTGCCGGTCAGAAATATTGGGAACAGTATCTGGCATAACACGTCTTCTGTTTGGAGTCCAACCAGTATACTCATCTTTGGTGATGTGTTTTGAACAAACCACTGTTGTTTAACAAATCTAAAATATACCATAAATATAAAACTAAGTGTTGTCATGCGAACATTTACGGTACTGTATTCGATTCTTTTTCAATTAAAGAAACCATTTTAGAAAAGAAACTTTTTAATATCAAAGTAAAAAGTAATTTAAATCAGATGAAAGAACATCATACATGTTACTGCTTGTTTGATAAAATATACGAAAATATGTATAATAAACATACGGTACCTGAAACATAGGCCCTTTAATTGTTTCTCCTGATTTTGGCAATCCATTTTTTATGTTTTCCTTCTACTATTGCCATTTTATGAAAGTTCACAATTAAGTCATATGTTCCATTAGAGTTACAAAGGAAACACAAAAGAAATAATTTGATATTTTATAGCTTTTTCCTAAATTCAGATCAATGCTATCACCTGTGGCAGCCATGGCTAGTATGGCAGGAATCTTTGTTTACATCTTACCCATCTAAGCCTCGTTCTGATTATGGAATGCCAAGCATGCATAGAATTTGAGAATGGGCTATAGGACACAGGTAGACTCGTCCCTGTTTTACTAAGAGCACACAAAAACATTACGTTGGGCCATAAGAAGCATGAACAATCTATCTTGCCGTAACTTTAAGATGACTGGTTTGGCAACCAATAAATAACGTTTCGCGATGTTCGTATGATTATTTCCATCTTTGTCATTGGTTGGTTGGTTTAAATGACATAAGCAATGCTGATTTAATAGACCCAAGTTAGTTCGGTAACCAAGTATCATGTCGTGAAATGTTTTTACGTCCATTTACTAGTTGCACATGTTTTTGTTCTTTTTGCTTTTTTTGTGGCAAACAAAGCTAGAAAAGGACGATTGTAGCGATTTCCGAAGGTCCAGGGGAAGGAACTCTGGAGGTGTCTTGAACACTTCTTCGTGCCAAGTGTGAATAATCGATCAAACCTGTTATATAACGTTATAATTTGGTATAGGTTTAGTGTAATTGTCATTATTTGTTTGTTGAAAATTACACAGTAACTGAATCAAGTGCTCTTATGAAGACAAAGATAAATATTAACTATAAGTGCACCTCTCATTGTCTGCATTATTATGAATGTATTATTATTATTATTTATTAATATTATTTTGCATACATTGTGTTTATTGTGTTCTTGCTGCTTCTTTCGCTATTGTATATGTACATGTTTTGCCTGATTGATCTATAAGCTTCTTTGAAATAAATGTTATATACGGTTCTGTTCTGTTCTATAAACATAGATGAAATGGAAGAACAATTGTCATCCAGAATCCGTACAGAAGCAAACATAAGAATGGGGCATCATATAACCAGTATTCGATCGAAAGTAAAGTATATCAGTAATATCTAATACTTTGTAAAGCACTTTTTGTGTATTTGAAAATTCATGTGTATTACTAGTAGAAATCATTCATCTTATGGTACTAATAAATTAACCTTAGCGTTCGTACTTTTATCCGTAACTTATAAAAATATTTAAAAACTGACTAGACAACAGTCATAATTAGTTCATTTAATAAGTAGATATTTAGTCTGAAACACACCACTATAAAGTGTAATAGTTTACCATTATCGATATGCTGTATATGCATAAGACAATAAACGTTCTGTTCTGTTCTAATGATATTATTGACGATAAAGCATCACAAGCAAACAAATATTAAAGTAATGTAATGACACCATAATGAGCTGTTTTGCAAAGAAGTATTTCGATCTATAAATTAGAAATATATATCCGAAGGGTGATCGCGAAGTTCGTGTAAATGTACTGTAATTTGTGCACTATCGTTAATGAGTAAACGAAAAATATACCACAATAATGTTTAATAAATTACATACTCCATGATAAATATTAAACGAATTCATTAGAAAGATTGAAAGTTACATCGATTACAACATAGTCACTATGCGTAACTTGACGCATGCTGAAAACGTAAACGATGTCATTTAACGTCACACTAATCTCATTAAAATCATATCGTGACGTTCACTTCATTTCATAACGTTACATAGCGTAACGTCGTGAAGCGTGTATTGGGGATCTGATTTTAATGAGATTGACGTCACACATGTTCAATGAACGGCACACTTTTTCTACGTAGTCAACGCGCAATGCTACACATTTCTGATGTCTCGCAATCCCTTCGGTAAATGTCTCCCGGTACCAGTCTGTGTCAAGTTGTGAAACTTTTCGACGAATTGTAAAGTCATATATACATAACAAGATAGATAGTTGACAAATTTATAAAACTAGACAAAACTAGCATTATTATTTAAACTAAAACAGAAATACTTGTAAGAACATTTGTGAGTGAAGTTGAAAATAATTCGTCAAAATTATACACATTAAGGTGCTTGTAAAATATGGAGGAATGTATCAATGGCTAGTATCAATATCAAGACATTGAAACCAACAATTCAATTCTTCACCAATTTCAGGACCGTTTCACAAACTAGATACACGTTGGTGTCGATCAATTCCAAAATGTCAACCCTATTCAATAGGCAAGTTTGGAATTTAACTGAAATTTTAACAAATGAATCGCTACTTCAACAGTTTTTTTCAGATAATGTTCGAATTTAGTATCAGTTTAAAGCCACTTACCCGCATCAAAACCTTATGGACACCATTCCTGACAATACTGATCTCTTAGAACAGTCTTACACCCGCTGTTAAATACTAGTGGCTTATCCAAACATTGAGCTTGCCAATACTGAGACAATAATTATTAAATGTATGAATGAAAAGAAGCAACCAAAGGAGAGCGAAACACATCAACCTGTATGCAGATGGCATAAATGCATATACGTGTTGGTGTTTTTTTTCAAGTTTGTGTGGGCCAATGGCAATCGAGGGTTTTTCAAATGTTCTGATTCATTAATTTTACGTAGATCGGTTTTGACAAATGCACTTACAAACACCAAATATGTTAGTGTCATATTTGGCGTAGAAAATAGAACGGGCGTGCCTTTGCCTGAACTCTAACATTTACTAAATGCACACACAATTTGATATATCCTCGATTGTCATTTGCCCACACACAAAATGCAAACACCAAGTATATACTACCTTTTACTTCTGATACTAGTTTAACAAATACGCCGTGGTGGAAAAATTTACTGACTGAAATATATAGTATGACCCACACAAAAATGCAAACACCAAATATCATTACGTATGGTGCATTGCAATACCACTTAACATAATTTTAATTGAAACTGATTTACCAGAGAACTGTCCCCACAACACCAAACTTCAGATCCATACTGGTGCTCAGTGAATTAATTTTTGGTCTCAGTAAATTCAATTGTTGTTAAATTTACCTCATAGATAACTTGAATCATCGATGTGTTCTAATGAACCCCCCTCTTAATAAAAGGGCTATTTCTAATCCTTCCTTTTGAAAAAAACCGATACGTTTTAGAAGCGCTTTAAATGCCACATATTACAATAAGACACCCACCCATATACTATTCAAATAATTGTCTTCCCACCAAGGGTTATATGTTTTACTGGAATAGCCCTGATTCAAAAATGTTGTATTGATGCATTGAATCAAGCGTAGATCATACACTGACTGTAGTCGATTATTCGCTTTGATTAATATCTTAACACTGGGCTATTAAAATTGCTCATTGGTTAAACTCTTTTGTAAATGCTTATAAGAATGTTGCCTGTGCTAATAAATTACATTAAACTTCAATTCAGAGGAGTATAGGTACACACGTTGTTGATACTTGTTTAAACTATATAATGTTCTAATTGCATTTTATTTCAAATCAATGTTCGTTTAAAACATTGATATTCAGCATTATCATTGATTAAGAACATGACCATATCGGACCGATGTCGGCTGAATATCGGCATATCGGCCAGTGTTTGCCGATATCGGCCCGACATCGGCCCGATATGGGCATATTGACTGAAACATTGTATTTGTAATAATACTGTATGATTTTAATTCAAATGTTTAAACATTATAACATAAACAATAGCTTTTGTTTTTTTATGGACAAAAAACAGTTTATAAAGATCGCGATATCGGTCCGATATTGGACCGATGTATACTCTGTATTGCTTCAAGGGAGAGCAATGCATATGCTGCAACTTTCACTAGCAGTTCATTCCCCTGGCGATTAATAAATATTTAAATTCATTATCATTAAATAATAAAACCAATTTAAGTTTATATGGTTATTTTTAATTAATTCTGTAATTAATAGATTCAGTTCATGTTTATTTGATTTTTATCTACGAAATTATTTTGTTTTATATTCACTGCGGTATTTGTGCCATTTCAAAAAGATGATGCAAGTCAAATCAAACTGTTGGTATTAATCAATGGTAAGTAATCTTTGAATCGTTGTTGAACGTATGAATATAAGGAATTATTAAAGTACTATTCTGTTAATCTATTGTTTTATTCTCAAAAGTGATATAAATTCTTTTATTTCGAGTAGATATGTTGAAAAGAATTCGTGTAACATATTTTCGTGACTAGTTCTCTTTGTAAGTTTGTTGTTTTATGAGTTTGATTAAAATCTACATTTAGGTAGCATGCGCACACAAAAGCAAAGTATTACATTGATGATTTGGTTGGGTTTGAACGATTAATTTATGTGCTTCCATTGTAGACAAATTTAAATATAACATTTTGTTATCAATTATGAATCATAATTGAGACATTGTAATTTACAGTATCGTATATTGTGGAAAGATCGATCAAAGTTGCAGAGAGCGGATAACTGCAAATCGAGACACTGAAATAGAGGAATAAAGGCAATCATATGGGAGGTATTTCTTTACTTCCCAATTGTAATGCACCAGTCAATTGTAACCACGCCCCCCCCCCCCCAGGTCTAGGGAATAGCCGGGACTTTGACTTTCGGTCCAGCCAACCCCGGGTAAAATCCCCGCCCTGCTGTGACGAACTGATGGTTAAACCCCGGTCAAATGGCCCCACACCTCAGAGACTCTATATAAAGCCCAATCCCCGCTAAATTTGGCGCTATGTCAAAACCACCGCAGTCACCCGGCCCTTTTCCCCGGCTATCCCCGATCTACCCCCGGATCTGGGGGGCCGTGGATACGATTGACTAGTGCATTACCATTTATATTGAACGTGTTCATATTCATAATATGTTAGTTGCAATCAGTGTGTCAGGATGCATATGTATATTTTTTGTGAAGCAAGTTAATTTATGATACATCTGTTAATGAATTAAGATCAAAAGTACTGATAAAAAGCAGGTGATTTAGGGTATTTGACTATTTCACACTTAAGAAAAGCAGGTTGACTATACCAACCTTTAAATTTACCTAATGGGGAGAATGATCAGGATAACCAACTAATGCATTTGTAACTGTAACAAAATGTGATGCATTTCAGAGGAAGCGTGTTTAATCAGATGAGGATGAATAATTGTCAGTGATAACACCACCAAGGGATTCGAAGGTGACAGTGGCGATGGCAGGACTGTTCTGCAGGCATCACAACAGTTACTATAAGATCCCCAAACAGTTGCACCATCTCTACAGGTATATACCGCTATTAACCTTTGTTTCAAGCACAGTTCAATATATAATCCCTCCAGAAATATGCGAAGGGATGTAGGCAAATTTTATACAAACAACACAAAAAAAAACATTTCACATTTAACAAAAACCCAATTAAAATTAAGAATACCAACTTCCTTGAAAATTAATTATGTAAATACCCATATCCTGGAAAAGACCTATCTCGCCTATTTATTAACAGTACATGCAATTATTCCAGAGGGTGTCGCGAAATTCCGTCGTTTCTCACAACAGAGGTGCGAGCGAAAAATGCCGCCTGGTTGAAGACAGCATCGGACAGAGATGGTGGGAGGGAAATGAGGCAGACGCAAATATCTGAGTGCATCCTTGGAACATCGGGATGAAAAAACAAAACAATATTATGTTAAAAACCCTTAATGTTTAATGCAGTAGTGTTACCTTAATTATTGTTCAATGAAATAACTTTTATTTCAAGTCTTATTTTGTTTGTTTGTTTATTTATACAGTAACAGCCTGTGTGTATTATGGCATGTTTTTGTATTTTAACTTGATTTTGATAAACTGTTCAGGGGTATTATCCACATTCTGTGATAATTCAATTGTTTAAATATTTATATAGCAATGATAATAATAATTAAAATTTATAAGATGAAATAGCTTATTTTATTATGTAGTAATTTGTGAGTATATAATATGCATGTAGGTTTACGGTTGATTTTCTCTGCATTATTATTTTTTCTCTCAGAAGATAAACCAGGACAAAATCTTGTGTTTTAACTATCTTGTTCTGTTGTCATTGAGCATGACAATCCATCTGTATAAGAATAGGGACGAAATAGGAAGGATATGAAATAGGAAGGATATCGGCATCATGCTGGCTAAATGTCGGCTATTAAAAATATGCCGACATCGGGCCGATGTCGAGCCGTGTTGCACATCCGACATCGGCCCGATGTAAATGCCGATGTCGGGCCGATGAAGTGTTCCATATCGGCCGAATTGGTCAATATCTAGAACATGCGTGTGTTCTTAAGGTCGTTCTTTTATATAAAAGATTAGCTTGACCGTTCAAAATAGGCCATTCATAATCCCTTATCTCCACATCGTTTGTACCAGAATAAAGAGTAAAATTTGTTTTGGTAAACGCATACAAATATATGTGACGTCGTCAGCGAAAATGAGTCCTGTTGAGGTAATCACGTTACCGAGATAAAGCGAGAGTAAAAAACAACACGTTTTCTGAGCAATTATCGTTTTGTCAATCAACTATTTTGACATTATTTTTTCAAAGTATTTACAAAATCGAAGTGTATACACTCTATAAAGGAACATCACTCTGCTTCCAGTTGAATATTGTCGATAATATTCATGCTGCCTGACCTTAAATCATGACTAATCGCCCTTGATCTGAAGGTGTCGCTCTCCGCAATTTTGATGAAAACATGTCGAAATCCGTACCAAAGATATGACGGTTTTGCCGGTTTATTCACTCGGCATTAGCATGTTTTTCGGATTAATTACACGGAAAAGATTATTTTGGAAGGTAATGTATGCAATTATCAATGTTGTCATCCTTTATTTAAATTGGCATTTGATGTTTATTTTAAATAACCTTTTGACAGTTTGACCCGGAAGTATTTTTTTCGTAACAACAGACAATTTACAGATATTATGGCGGAAAATTTGAAAAACACTTGAAACTTTTATGAAAATGTCCCAGTTTAGTCAAGCAAGTACCATCCCCTATGAATTAAGCCAAGACCATTTATTTCGCGAAGAGTTATTAGAAGTTGATTTTATTTTCATGAAGTTTTGTGTCCAGAGGGTGGTGGAAGTGAGATAGAATTTAGTCAGTCTGATTCAGAAAATGATTCTAGCCATGAAAGTAATTCTGTAAATGATGAATCAGATGTTGATGAATGTAATACAGAGACTGTTCATTGTGAAAGTTTTGACCATGATTTAGAACCCACTGAAGAGGATTTAAGACAGAGAAAGAAAACAGATGATTTCTTTACTCAGACCTGCAAGTGTAAAAAACTCTATGGCAAACCATGCAGTCAAGTTGTGGATGGTAATGATATTTCTGACTTACGTATGTATTCAGCTGGTTTGCAAACAGATGAACTTGATCTTGTTATTAAATCAGCCATGTTGTGCCACAGAAAAAATGGCCAACAAACTGACAGTAGTAAACATAAACGGCAGGCGAGAGTTAGGCCCAGTCAGAAGTTTTATGTAAAGGGAGTTGAAGTTTGCCGTGAAGTATTCTGTTTTGCATACAATATCGGAAAGGAGAAACTAAAACGAATTGGTCGGTCTCTTGACAGTGATGGATTGATTGCTAGGACTCATGGTAATACCAAAAGACTACCTCATAATGCTATCACATTTGAGGAGAGAGAAAATATAAGAAAGTTCCTCATCTGCTATGCATCTGACAATGCAATGCCCCTTCCCGGAAGACTTCCAAACCACCGCAATAGTAAAGTGATGTTGTTGCCATCTGATAAGTCACAAGCAGACATTCATGTGGAATATGAAAAAATAGACGGTGCAAGAAGTATTAGTCTTAGTACTTTTACCAGAGTATGGCGGGAGTTGTGCCCACATATTGTCTTAGCGAAACCAAAAACAGACTTGTGTTTTAGATGCCAAACATTTTCTTGTAAAATTTCACAAAGTGGTGCCCTTTCTGAAGATGATAAAATGACACTTCTTGATGAATATGAAAGTCATGTTGAAAGTGCTAGACATCAGAGGGAGCAATATAGAATGCAGTGTGATGACTCTAAAGTTACATGTAGTGAAAACATTACAGTTGAAGGTGTGCTTTGGTTAATAAATTTCTATGCGCTATAGTATTAGCTGTCTAATGGCATGCCTCAAGATTTTCTAGTCTTAAAATTAAAATAGAATATGTTAAATTCTTTATTTTATTTTAATTGACATGCTGGCCATTGAGTTATCATTTTTTAAAATGTCCATCTGCATCAATAATAGTGACTTTTACATTTTACCGAAGTTTTTTTTATGCCTGTTATGCTTGTATATATATACTGGACATGTAAACTTTGAGCGTATAAATATTTAAAACATGGATAAAATTTTGAAACAGAATGAAAAGATACCCATCAGATCATTTTATATTACTTATATATTTCCTTCTAGGCCATCAATATAAATTGTGAAAAATATATATTTTAGGTGCAGTATCATGTTCCTTAGATGCAACCGTCCACTACAGCTGGGACTTTGCACAGCAGGTTCATATTCCACACCATAGCCAACAGGTTAGTTTTTTTTCTATCAAGTACTGTACAAGGATATTTTTTTTTCACTGAACTTACCAATTTATTGCAAGAGATAATCTTTTTTATTGGATTTATTGTGCAGTAATTTGCATGATGTATCATACTTTTGAGTGCCTTAGGTTTACTGCAGTAAATGTATGTTTCAACTGAAATAGTTTCATATTGTATTTATTGAATGTAAATACTGTTGTCAAATTTATGTTGTCAAGCTTTTATCTATTACAGGTTGGACCCCTGTATTTCAAAACTGCCAGGAGATGTGAGGTATTTGGAGTTTGCTGTGAAGGATCTGGTAATTCCCTTTTTTACAGTTTAAAATTGCAAAATGTTCTCTGTCATTATAAGATGTCCTGATGTCAAATGTTAATAATTGAGAATTGAAGGAGCACTTCTTAGCAATAAATGTTTTACTTCATTCAAACAAACTGATTAAGAATGTAACATTTCCATTGGTCAAAAGCCATCATGTACATATCAAGATCTGGAATTGGATGTGTTTATGAACATTTATTTGGTATATATATGTTAGTTATGAGAAATGTTTTTTGTATTAATGTTGAATGCTGGTGCTGTTAAATTTTGCTTCTGTTGCTGATGGTGGTGATGATTAAGAACAGTGATAAGACGGATAAATATTTTTCAGAGAAACAGGTGTTTTACCTTGGTGATGAGGGTGTTGCCCCAGGCAAAGGAGCAAACACAGTTGTCAGCTACCTCCACCATTACCTTGAAAACTACGGCCTGGGTGAGGAACATGCCCAGTTCCATTTTGACAATTGCCAAGGACAGAACAAAAATAATGCAGTTCTTGGTTATGCTGTGTGGAGAACATTGACGGGTGAGAGTTGTTGTGTTTCAGTGAAAAAAATAAAATATGTTTCATGATGTAAACTAAATTATGTTATTGCTTTTTAACTATCTCAAAAGGTTTCCAGTAACACTATAGATGAGTGAAACAGATGTATAGCTTGAGAAGCTTTCAATTTGTTGTACTTAAAAAATAAACAACAGATAAAATTTAGTGTTTAATTTGAAATAAAGAGACCTTATAACAATTAACACTTCTATTACAGGAGGGCATAAGACAATCCAATATTCATTGATGCTAGCCGGCCACACCAAATTCTCATGTGATTGGCATTTTGGAGTGTGGAAAAACAGATGGAGACACATGGATGCAGAGACAGTTGAGGTATTCAGGGAGTTAGATGTTTACCACACCAATATTTTGAAATAATAATAGACATAAATTACTTACACATGTTTCAAGATTTATTGATTTCCTTCTTTTTAATACAGTTATAAACTAATAAGAAGTGGCATGAAAAAAATGGGATTTTTTATAGTTAAGATTGAAAATAATAATATATGACTTGGGTTATATTAAATTGATAATTATATGAAATAAGTTCATGTATTATCATGTATATTTAGATATAATAGGTAATTGATAAATTCACTGATGCTATATACTTCATGTAGGCATTTCATTGTGTAAGAGTACTGCTCAGTATGATCACCATAGAGCAATAACACAATAACTGCATATAGAAATAGTAGCAGATATTGAGTTCTTGCACTAAGGTGACACTATAATATGTCATATTGGATCAATTATGCCTGATAGTCATTCATCATGTAATGCTTTTCTTCAAAACAGGAGGTGGCTTCCACAGTAGCAATGTCATCCCGTAATGGCCACAACATCCCCCATATTGTTGATGGCAACAGCAAACCAGTGTTGTTCTATGACTGGAGCACCTTCTTCAAAGGCATGTTCAAACCATTGAAGAACATTTCAAAATACCATTCATTTGAGGTGTCTTCTAACGAGCCTGGGGTTGTAAGAGTAAGGAAGTTTGTTGATGCCCCTGAGGAGAAAATTAACATACTGAAAACCTGCCAAGTGGATATTTGTGTTATGCCAGAGCAGATCTTTGGTGAGGGAATAAATGCTGAAAGGCAATGGTACTTGCATGATGTAATAAGAGACTTTTGCAGATCGGATCATGCTAAAAACACAACATGCCCTTTGCCATTAGTTGCAAAAGAAGGCTATTCAAAGGCCAAAAAACAAAAGTTGAAATAGGTAACTTTATTGAGAACACTTTCTGTGTGTGTTTCAGCAAAAGGTATAGTTTGTGTCTTGCTATAAACAGATTGGCATGTATAAGTTGAAGTTTTATGTTTTCATTTTCATTCAAAGAATATATTTCTTTGTGTAACATTGATAAAATATTTATGATTTTATATAAAATATTTATGATTTTAGGAATGTATGGTTTCCATGGCAACCAAAAGTAACAAACTTGATTGATCATTGAATACCTATGCATAAACGTGTATTTCATTTATGGGAATATCATTGAACAGTTGGCCATCTATAAGTAAAGTATGATGGCATTCATATTTTCCATACATGACTGCAGTATAATATTCAAGTGTACATTATAAATCTACATGTTATAACTTAATAGTTATACATACATATAGTTTCAATGTTCCTTGCTTTATGTTTGTTCTCAATTTTGTCAAATAAGGCATGTGTCAATGCTTTCCTTGTAAATACATTTCAGTCTGTGTCATCTTACAACTCTAAACTAATGAAATGAGCAAAAATATGAACTATTCTAGGTATAAGTAAGTTTCTATGGCAACCAAATAAAACATGTCTTCTTATTGAAATAAAATAAAAATTGATTTCACCAGACAAGTTACATCTTTTAAATAATTGCTTGTTTTAAAATAATATGTTTGTGTTTTGATCAATACAATGATAAGCTCACTACTTTTGATCAATTTACCTTGTTTAAGAAAAGTGGCAGATTTTCTTTACAGGGTCTATTGTTAATTGCTGTAAACATTCTATTTTACTACATAGCTGGCTGAAAATTTAATGCTGTACTGAAATATTTCCTGCAAACATAACAATCAAATTCAAATGTGATTTTATGTATTTAAGCAGTTTTTTGCGTTTATTTGGATAAATTTCTCGTGAAAAAATTGTAGTCATGGCAACCGTTTTTATGAAATGCACATGTAGTGTTACATTCTCCATAAATGATGTTATTGATGTTATGATAATGTTTCCACAAAAATAAAAAGTGTTGCATTCTATTTCAATGGAATACAGACTCTTAAAATCAAGGTAGTTGTATTTACTTATGTTTCCATTTCCTTCATTGTTTTCGCCATTTTATAACAAATAGTGGTATCGCGAAATTTGTCCTCAATCAGTCAATTTTAAAGAGATCAGCTTAAAACTTCAGGACTTTATTTCTGAAACATAGCACATTCAGAAAATGTAAAAACCTGAAAATGTCATTTTTCCTCATTAGGACCCATTTTCGCAGACTTGGTCACATATAATCTTTTAGACAAGATTAGTGACCAAAATCGTGTATTAGACATTATACGACGAGGGCGGTTCACAAATAGTTTTGGCCTAACGACATTCACTGGTTAGGGCTCATATTGTTTTAATTTTACAACTATTTCAATTTAAAAAGCTCAAGCCTTTTAAAAAACTGAATTAAAAAGCGCACTGTTTTATTGGTGGAGTTGGGAACGAAATGGATAAAAAACACATCCTCATATGTTAAAACAAGGACGAGCTCATGCCTTAAATAATAAAGAACACAACACACATGTACAACGTATATTACAGAAAACAACAGAAATTGTAAAGCTAAATCATTTTGATGTCGGTGCGAGTCTTCAATGCCGTTCGTCAAAATGCGCAAAAAACATGGTTTTGCTTGACCAAGACGCACGACAGTGGACCGGTCGATAACCAATGAAATGAAACAGCATGGCCTAGCACTGGCCTGACATGAGACCAAGGTCACACACTGCATGCTGGAATTTTCCTAACTTGTTTCAGTTCTTTATATCTTACTCGTCCTTCGGCTACACCACCACGGATTTCAATCATTATCACAGGTAAGATCGACCAGCTTTACTTATTGTTTGGAATTATATTGTATATTGTCTTCATTTGTACATTATCGATAAAATACTGGAATTTGAGGGGTGTTTACTACGTTTAACTGCGAACTTCTGTTAAAAGGAGAGGCATGGAGAAGCAGGAATTGCAGATTTATTCCATTCATTTCGTGACAAAAAGTAATTTTGAAATCGTCGGTTAAAATAAAATATAATACAAATGAAATGTTTTGCATGTAAAACGCTGCTGCCGCGATCGGGAAACCATTAACAATACTGCTTCATATACGTGTACTCAGAATGGCTCAATGTATGATAATTATACAATCAGATGTGATATGTATGTGCATTGTACTGTTGCATGTGAGTTGCACGCTTATTATAGAACAACTCATCGGTTTGTCACGATCGGTAAAAGTGGACTGCGGGGAACATCACCTCATTCGAGTAATGAATATTATTTTAAACCACATCATACTCTCATTACGTTTTGTAGTGTTTCCTATTGAACTAATTAAGGGCCTTCCACAGTGGTGCAAAATTGGATTGGGAAGGGTAAAATTAAAACGTTTCATATATTATTTAGTTTGAGGAACGATATTTGGGGGAGAATAACATACATTCTTGGTGACATGTTTTGGGGTAGTAAGGAGTTGACCAAATTTTACAAAAGGAGTTATTTTTAGATTTTTGATCAAAAGGCATCCACATTTTTTTCAGAAAATTCTGTCGAAATTATAAGTTTGTCTTAGTGTCAAAATACGCCAGACTACCTAATCAACACTGTCTTGAGAGTTCTTGGTGATGTCTTTTCAAATAAGAAAGTTCAATGATTTTGTTTTTAATTAATGAAAAATAGTGGATAAAATTCATTTCCTGGTAACAAAAATTCAAACATCTTTTTTTTTAAATATAGCTGCGACCACCACAAAGCCTCAAGCCATTGCTGATACACACCTCTAACCTACGTCCGAAACGCGATCCCGTCCCCCTTACACAATTTTGTTTAACAATGGTGTTATTTGTGCATTTCGCTGTAAATTGAGACACTGACGTACATTCACATAATTGATGCTGAATTGAAGGGTTATTCTATAAACATGTCCTTCGAGACACCGGCATTTCTGTTTTTGTTTTTTTCACTTTTATGATCATTGTCCCCCCTTATCTGTTATTGTATCAACCATTTTAGATTATTCTGAACTATATCTTGTTTCATTTTAATCTGAAGTGTTGACAGCACAAGCAAAAAACTAGTTCTACGTTGTTTGAATTAAAAAAAGGAATATATTTCATGTTTCAAGGCGCTTAATTCATCTCAATTGAAATTTGACAAAAATACCATGCACATTAAAGCTGCACTGACACAGATTGAATGTTTTGACAACTTTTTCATTTTTTGTCTTGGAACGAGCCAATTTTTGCGAAATTCCATGGAAACCAGTTATATAAGACTGCTGATAAAATATTAGATCGCAGATTTTTATATTCAAGTTTAATAATTGATGTCTTATGCATTTTACTTAAACCGTCGTCTGTCCACACTTAGTTTGTTAACATTCTAGTGATCACATTTTTTCCTCAATTGTCACGAAACTATGTCAGGGTGTTTGTCCCAGTAATAACTCGGACGAGTTCGGATATGGGTCAGATGGGATGTAAAACTAGGTAACGTGACCCGGAAATAGAAAAATCTTGTTAACAATCTAGAGGCTACTTTTTCGAGGTAACATTTTCAGCGCAACTATCCTGGAAATTTGTCAGAAAGGTTCTTTCGATGGTTTCTAGCACAAGTTCGAATATTGGTCATCTGGGGTCAAAAACTAGGTCACAGAGCCCAAATATGGAAAAGCGTTGTTTACATTCTAGAGGTAACATTTTCAGCCCACATGTCCTGGAAATTTGTCAGGTAGGTTTCTTTTGTTGATTACTAGGTCAAATTCGAATATGGGTCATCTAGGGTCAAAAACTAGGTCACAGAACCCAAATTTTGAAAAACCTAGGTCACAGAGCCCAAATATGGAAAAACCTTGTGAACCCTCTAGGGGTAACATTATCAGCCCAAATATCCTTGATTTCTAGCTCAAGTTCGAATATGGGTCATCTGGGGTAAAAAATTAGGTCACAGAGCCAAAATATAGAAAAACCTTGTTAACACTCTAGAGGTAACATTTTCAGCCCAAATATCCCGGACATTTGTCAGAAAGGTTGTCTTGATAATTTTTAAGTCAAGTTTGAATATGGGTCATCTGTTTTTTTTTATTGTTATTTTATTGTTTTAAAATCATTGAAGGTACCAACTTCAAACTTCATGAACACAGTAAATTGTGATTTTTGTGACAAGTTATAATAAATACCAACCTTAATATTGTAAAGGTTATCGCCCTTTGTATCTTTTTAAACAAATACATATTTTTCATGTTTTACACGCCTGTTTTTAAAAAAACCTGGACATATAATAGTTCCAACTATCGTGTATGGAAGAGCAGACAGGCACCATCCAGTATGTAGTCCGATCATTTACTTTAGATTGTCCAATCATGACCAAATTTGGTCAAACTGTGTATGAACGAGTTTGATAATTAGCAAAATTGCTGTAGTTATCCGAGAGTTATTGTGCTTTAATTATAGAAATTATCTAAAATTGATCGTGTCCTATTAATAACCTTTTAGGCATTTGTCCAATCATCACAAAATTTGGTGATAATGTGAATGGGCATAATACATCAGAGAAGCCAAATCCCTGTTATTGCCCTTTAATTATCAACAAGTCTATAGCACAAAGTTTTACTCAGGTGAGCGATATAGGACCATCTTGGCCCTCTTGTTTTAAGTACTTCGGAGTCCTCCGTATGTTTGTTAATATATATTATAAAGTTGCACTTGGGAGATACTTGTATAAACTGTTCAAATCGCGTTTTATTTCAAAGTACTTTCAATTTCTATTTATTCTAGCTCTTAACCAGACTTTCGAAATATTGTCTACTCATTTATCTTGAAGTAGCCCTCTTTGTCTGATAACATTCAACACTATAGCTTTTTAAGGCTGTAGACCGCCAGGCATGCGTCATTTTATAACCGTAAATAGAAATCTACCATCCTCATATCGACATAACATTTTTATTGTCCCAAAGGGTAGGCATAGTTTATTTGACTTTCAATACAAGATTTTAAAAAAGGCCATTCATATATTCCTTATCTCTTTTCTAACATTGTTAAAAGCTCTATACGTAAACGTATTTGGCTTAACAAAAAACTTCTTTTTAATAAGCATTACTTGGAGGTCATTGGAACAACTACTTATTATAACAAAATGATGTTCATCCTCAATTACCCGTACAATGCCTTCTAAACATAACCTTTCATATCTTGGCAGTCGACTTTGTGAGGTACCTAGCTTCAATACGCAACCCATGCGATGACACACGTAATTTGTTCACGTAATTTGTAAGGTATTTGCTATTTGTATTTTTTATATAAAACATTCAGCTTTTCAGCCATATAAAATCAATTAAGCGAAGTAGATAATAATAAATAAATTTCGCACTGTTGACAATATCAGCGCTCCACGTATGAAGAAAGCTACCTGCCAAACGCTGGTGGTTGACCGGAACAAACACTTTGCCATCACTATTACCGTTGTTAACCCAGACGTCGAAAAATCCATTTTCCTCAAGTAAATATTTTACGTTCTATGACCAATTCTATTATTTAGTATTTACTTTTTTGCACCGAGGAACAGATGTAGCCTAACTAAGACAATGTTCACTCGGATATAGCGAACTTAGCATTAAGACATACCATAGCTCTATGCGGAAGAAGCATAACCCATATAGCTCACACGAAACACATATAGCTCACACTAACACATATAGCTCACACGTTACACATATAGCTCACACGAAACCTATATAGATCGCACGTATCTCTTATATCTCACACACTATACATATAGCTCACACGTAACCTATATAGCTCACACGTAACACATATAGCTCACACGTAACACATATAGCTCACACGTAACACATATAGCTCACACGTAACCCATATAGATCGCACGTAACTCTTATAGCTCACACACTATACATATAGATCGCACGTAACTCTTATAGCTCACACACTATACATATAGATCGCACGTAACTCTTATAGCTCACAAACTATACATATAGATCGCACGTAACTCTTATAGCTCACACACTATACATATAGATCGCACGTAACTCTTATAGCTCACACACTATACATATAGATCGCACGTAACTCTTATAGCTCAAACACTATACATATAGATCGCACGTAACTCTTATAGCTCACACACTATACATATAGATCGCACGTAACTCTTATAGCTCACACACTATACATATAGATCGCACGTAACTCTTATAGCTCACACACTATACATATAGATCGCACGTAACTCTTATAGCTCACACACTATACATATAGATCGCACGTAACTCTTATAGCTCACACACTATACATATAGATCGCACGTCACTCTTATAGCTCACACACTATATATATAGATCGCACGTAACACTTATAGCTCACACACTATACATATAGATCGCACGTAACACTTATAGCTCACACACTATACATATAGATCGCACGTAACTCTTATAGCTCAAACACTATACATATAGATCGCACGTCACTCTTATAGCTCACACACTATATATATAGATCGCACGTAACACTTATAACTCACACACTATACATATAGCTCACACGTAACACATATAGCTAACAGATTACACAAATAGCTCACACATCACATATATAGCTCACACGTAACACATATAGATCGCACGTGACGCATTTAGCATACACCGAAACGCATATAGCTCACACGTGACGCATATATATCGCACGTGTCGCATATAGCTCACACGTAGCACATACATATCGCACGTAACACATATAGGCACACGTAACACATATAGATCGCACGTGACGCATACAGATCGCACATGACGCATACAGATCGCACGTGACGCATATTGTACACTCGTTAGGCTTTTGCGGAATGTGTTGTAGGCTGTACTACAAGACACACGCGAGCGATAACCATAGAGTTTAAACAGTATGGCCTAGCAAACCAAGATCAAAATCTGCGATTATTCTTATAATCGATTCATACTGTTACAGGTAATGAAACACTACGAGTCACGTCATTTTAAAAATTTATGTAAGTTGTAATAGTACATTTAATATGTACATGCTATGTTTTTTTCCGAAATGTAACCTTCTTGCTGGTATACGAACAGAAATCATTGGTCTTACATTTTCTATTGAAAAGAAACCAATATTTTATTTTAGAAGCATTCACTTTTTTGTTTGCCACATGTTACAATATTCATGCATTGAATCAAGTGTGGACTGTACAATAGCCCCACCTACATGGCTGTAATCGATTATTCGCTTTGATCCATTGGTATCATGGTTAAAGAGCTCATTCTTTATTTATATGGTTGAAATCGTTTGTAAATGTTGTTGAGAAAAATGCTGTATGTGCTGAATTACATTAAACTTTAATCAGAGGAGTATAGATACACTTTCGCTGATACTCAGTGAATAAACTATATAATGTTCTAATTGCATTCTTTTCAAATAGATGTTCTATTTAAGATAATAATCTAGAACATGCGTGCGTTCATAAGATTACGCTGCTTGACCGTTCAATATATATGGTAGTTTAAAAAAGGCCATTACTATTTTCCTTTATTTCCACAGCACTTTTGGTGAATGCAATGAAAAAATCCTTTAGACCAGGTTAATCGTCGAGATCGCAACCTGTTTTCCATGTGAATTGTTATTTCACGAAGACGGTTAACACCGGACCACACTGTTTTAATTTCACGTTTATTTCAAATTAAAAAGCCAAATCCTTCTAAGAAACTTAAATTAAAAAGCGTACTCTTTCATTTGGGAAGTAAGGAAAACATTTAAAACCACCATCCTAATATTTTAAAACCGAATAAAAATGCATATCCTTAATCTGAAAGAACACAAAAACACACACACAATGTATTTAAGAAGTCAACAGAACTGGTAATGATGAATTGTGTTGCTGTCGTTGCCAGTTATCAATGCCGTTGTTCAAAATGTGCAAAAGCATGGTTTTGCTTGTAGAAAAGGTGTGTGTTTCTTTCACGTCATAACCAATGTACACGTTAGCCGGGCGATAACCAAGGAAATGAAACAGCATGGCCTAGCACTGGCCTGACATGAGACCAAGGTCACACACTGCATGCTAGAAATTCCCTAACTATTTTTACTTCAATATACTACTACGGAGTTTGATCCACACCACAGGTAAGATTAACCAACTGCATTTATTGTTGGAAAGTATATTGCACCTAGATTTATACAGTTTCGCCGAAATACTAGATTTTGGTATTGTATTCACTACGTGAAACTGCAAACGAGAGGCATTTAGACGCAGGGAATACAGATCTAATGTCCTTTCGCGTGTGGTGCATTGCTGCTAGTTGTGTAAGAAAGTAATTTGATAAGTAACAGCAGGTTATAAAAATACTGCTCTGTACAATGGAATTTTTTTGCATGTGAAACGTTGTTGATGTGTTTGAGGAACAATTCTAAATACTGATCAATATAATCGTACTAGGAAACATTTGGTTTAATGTATGATAATTATACAATCAGATGTGATTTAAACGTGCATTTTAGTTTGAATACGTAGCCCATTCGCTTGTACACGTAAACATTAGTTAGGTATTTGCTTTGTTATATAAAATATTCAGAAATTCAGCAATACAAGATTTACTTTGCAGATGCAACTGTGTACTATTTATCATCATCATGAATCATGATTAATCATTATTATCATCATCATCATCATCATCATCATCATCATCCTCATCCTCATCATGAATCATGAATCATCACCATGAATCATCATCATGAATCATGAATCATCATCATCATCATCATCATCATCCTCATCACCATCCTCATTATCCTCATCCTCATCATTCTCATCATCATCATCATCATCATCATCATCGTCATCGTCATCGTTATCGTCATCGTCGTCGTCGTCGTCGTCATCATCATCATCATCATCATCATCATCATCATCATCATCATCATGAATCATCATCATCATGAATCATGTATCATCATCATGAATCATGTATCATCATCATCATCATCATCATCATCATCATCATCATCATCATCATCATCATCATGAATTATCATAATGAATCATGAATCATCATGAATCATGAATCATCATGAATCATGATTCATCATGAATCAATCTTTCAATATTCACTCCTTTTATAAATTATTACACGAATGTTATCACATCAGGAACAGACAGTATCGCATCGCCATATAATTATGGTAGTTTAGTATAGCAGAAACTCAACTTCTAGAAATACCGAAAGGAGCATGACTTTTGCATTTCATAAGTACCTCATACAACTCATGAGCGATATGCATTACAGGTCACCAAAATGACTCTCATGTGAGTTGTATGCGGTATTCCAGGGCACACGCGGGCGATAACCATATAAACAAACAGTATGGCCAAACATTTGATTAATGGAATGTGGGGATTTTCCGAACTTGTTTTCATTTCAATTCACGCCATTACTTATGCATCCATGTAATGTAATGGATATCAAACCTGACAAACGATCTTTTGTTCTCACCATTTGAAATAAGATTGCATTTCGTGCATGCTGTATGATATGCATACTGTATTTAATATATACCGATATCTTTCGCGAATACAGAAGGAAGTGCAGATGTCCTTTGTCAGATTTTTATTAGTCGGCACCCAGAAGGGCGACGACTATATTTGATATTACTTTAGAAATATTCCAACTTAGGGACTAGTTCATAAATTGCAGAACAATGCTTCCAATAGTTTCCACGTTGCATGATAAAATATGAAGTTTAGTTTGTTTTATAAAACTTAACACTTTAATTGATAACGAAACCTTAAATTATAATAGCCCTGCTTATCATTATGAAAATTTTGATTTTAAATACCAACTCAATCATAACAACTCGGCCATCTCCGAGATAGATACAGGCCGAGGTGTTCCGATTGATATCAAATCGATGAAGGTTACACGGTACTATTAAAATATCCTTTATGTTTTTAAATCGCAGTAATCTCCCTTAGTGATAACAAAAATGCCGAGTTTTGAAAAATTAACCTTGAGCTTAATAGTTTGTTTTGAAAATGCCATTCGAAAGAATGAACTCCAGATAATTCCCCTTTGATGTATAGTATTTTTATCCCCGTTCTATATACTCATATGAGTGTATATCTTTTGTTATAATTTAGTTTAAACCGGAGGATTAGCTTGGGTAAACCCCCCCCAGAATATCTATAATTCCGGGCTTAAACTAATGTAACAATATTTTTAACCATTATGTCCTTCGAGCATATGTACACCCAACATAAAACAAAATATGACCATTGAAATGATAACTATTTTTGGTTATCTGCATGCACGTTTTTCTTCTAATTTCATTGCGCCGATTTGATGCTATGCATCAACTTTTTTCTTGTTATGATTGTGTTCACTGCTATTTACGTTACTGCGCTCTGAGTAACGAGCTGTGCTAGTTTCATCCTAGAGGGTGCTATTTAAAGGTTGTTGTTGCTGTAATTATTGTTTTTCTTGTTGTTTTGTTGTTGTTCTTGTGTAATTGTTGTAAGGCCGCATAAATATTATCACGCGTTTACCACATGTGACTTAACGTGCAATAAATAGCGCGCGTATTTTTAAATATCGTTGTTATTTATCCGCACAACACGTGAACACAACTGGTTATCATTCAGACCATAAGGTGGCAGTGTTAGTCTGGCTTGAAGGAATTAATCAACACTAACGGACATATACATAGATATGCCTTGATAGAAGGCATTCATCTGTTATATTGTGTATTTAGAGAAAGTAGTCTTTATAACGTTCTTTGGTGGAACACTAATAAAGTTCAGAATCGTTTGTACCTTTTAAATACTCTAATGCACATGTAAATGAATCAGTATTACACGATAGAAGGCATTTTACTGCTGTATTTGGTTATATTATTAATTGCACATCGTTGATTTGGACCGTTTGCCTTCAAACGATATCTCGTTATCACTGTCCATCACATGATATTTACCTAAACAACTGGTTTTTCTTTAAGGCTAAACATAATTACATTAAATAAATGCAGTTATTAACATTTGTTTCACTATTACGTGAAAATTTGCTAATCTTAATAACCACACTGGATCTTGACTACCACAATGGATCTTGACTACCAAACTGGATCTTAACTACCAAACTGGATCCTGACTACCACACTGAATCTTGAATACCGCACTACCACTTATACTACCACTATACTTAACTACCACACTGGATCTTAACTACCACACTGGATCTTAACTATCACACCGGATCTTGACTACTGCACTGGATCTTGACTACCTTAACTATCACACTGGATCTTATAACTACCACACTGAATCTTGACTACCACACTGGATCTTAACTACCAGACTATATCTTAACTACCACACTGGATCTTAACTACCACACTGGATCCTAACTACCACACTAGATCTTAACTACAACACTGGATCTTAACTTCCACACTGGATCTTAACTACCACACTGGATCCTGATTACCTTAACTACCACACTGGATCCTGACTACCAAACTGGATCTTAACTACAACATTGGATCCTGACTACCACACTGAATCTTAACTACCACACTAGATCTAAACTACCACAATGGATATTGACTACCACAATGGATCCTTACTACCTTAACTACCACAACTAGACCTTAACTACCAAACTGGATTTTGACTACCTTAACTACCACACTCGATCTTAACTACCATACTGGAGCTTAACTTCCACAACTATATTATAATTATCACACTGAATCTTGACAATCAGTTCTACCACGGTTAGATCTTAACCCCACAATGGATCTTGACAACCTTAACTACTACAACTGTATATTAACTATCACCCTGGATCTTGACAACCATTACTGCCACGGTTAGATCTTAACACCACAATGTATCTTGACTACCTTAACTACTACAACTATATCTTAACTACCACACTGGAGCTTGGAGCCCTAACTGGATCCTGACTTCCTTAACTACTACAACTATATCTTATCTATTACCCTGGATCTTGACAACCATTACTACCACGACTTAATCTGAACACCTCACTGGATCTTGACTACCTTTACTAATACAACTATATCTTAGCTATCACCCTGGATCTTGACAACCATTACTACCACAGCTGGATCTTAACTCACATACTGTATCTTGACTTCCTTAACTACTACAACTGTATCTTAACTATTACCCTGGATCTTGACAACCATTACTACCACAGCTAGATCTTAACTCTCATAATGTATCTTGACTACCTTGACTACTACAACTATATCTTAACTATCACCCTGGATCTTGACAACCATTACTACCACAGCAAGATCTTAACTCTCATAATGGATCTTGACTACCTTGACTACTACAACTATATATTAGCTCTCACCCTGGATCTTGACAACCATTTCTACCACAGCAAGATCTCAACTCTTATACTGTATCTTGACTACCTTCACTACTACAACTAAACATTAATTATCACCCTGGATCTTGACAACCATTACTACCACAGCAAGATCTAACTCTCATAATGGATCTTGACTACCTTGACTACTACAACTATATATTAACTCTCACCCTGGATCTTGACAACAATTTCTACCACAGCAAGATTTCAACTCTTATACTGTATCTTGACTACCTTCACTACTACAACTAAACATTAATTATCACCCTGGATCTTGACAACCATTACTACCACACTGGATCTTAACTCTCATACTTTATCTTGACTTCCTTAACTACTACAACTATATCTTAACTATTACCCTGGATCTTGACAACCATTACTTCCACAACTAGATCTTAAGTCTCATACTGTATCTTGACTACCTTAACTACCACACCTATATCTTATTTATCACCCTGGATCTTGACAACTATTACTAACACAGCTAGATCTGAACCCCTCACTGGATCTTGACTTCCTTTACTTCTACTACTACTATATCTTAATTACCACACTGGAGTTTAACTACCACAACGGATCTTAACTACCACCCTTGATCTTATACAAACACACTCGATCTTAACTACCAAACTACATCTTAACTACCAAACTAGATCTAAACTACCACACTAGATCTAAACTACAACACTGGATTTAACCTTAACTACCAAACTGGATTTTGACTACCACAATGGATGCAAACTTCGATACTTGAAACTGACTAGCTCATTTACCACAATGGATTTTAACTACCACACTGGATCTTAACTACCACACTGGATCTTAACTACCACACGGGATCTTAACTACCACAGTGGACCTTAACTACCACACTAGATCTCAACTACAGCACTAGATTTTAACTACCATACTGGATCTTAACTACCACACTGGCTCTTCACTACCACACTGGATCGTAACTACCACTCTGGATATTAACTACCACACTATATCTTAACTACCAAACTGGATCTTAACTTCCACACTGGATCTTAACAATCACACTATATCTTAACTACCACACTATATCTTAACTACCACACTATATCTTAACTACCACACTGGATCTAAACTACCAAACTAGATTTAAACTACCAAACTAGAACTAAACAACCACACTGGATCTTTACTACCACACTGGATCCTGACAACCTTAACTAACACAACTAGACCTTAACTACCAAACTGGATTTTGACTTCCACAATGTATACAAACTTCGATTCTTGATATTGATTAACTCATTTACCAAACTATTCTGGATCCTAACTACCACATTGGATCTTGATAACCTTAACTACCACACTGGATCTTGACTATCTTAGCTACCACACTGGATCTTAACTACCGCACTGGATCTTACCTACCACACTGGATCTTTAACTGCAACACTGGATCTTAACTACCACTTTGGATCTTAACTACCACACTGGATCCTGATTACCACACTGGATCCTGACTACCTTAACTATCACACTGGATCTTTACTACCACACTGGATCTTTAACTGCAACACTAGATCTTAACTACCACTTTGGATCTTAACTACCACACTGGATCTTAACTACCACACTGGATCTTAACTACCACACTGGATCCTGACTACCTTAACTATCACACTGAATCTTTACTACCACACTGGATCTTAACTGCCACAATGGATCTTAACTACCACACTGAATATTAACTACCACACTGAATCTTAACTGCCACACTGGATCTTAACTACCACACTGGATCTTTACTACCACACTGGATCCTGACTACCTTAACTATCACACTGGATCTTAACTACCATACTGGATCTTAACTACCTCAATGGATCTTAACTACCACCCTGGATCTTAACTACCACACTGGATCCTGACTACCTTAACTATCACACTGGATCTTAACTACCTCAATGGATCTTAACTACCACACTGGATCTTTACTACCACACTGGATCCTGACTACCTTAACTATCACACTGAATCTTAACTACCACCCTGAATCTTAACTACCACACTGGATCTTAACTACCACACTGGATCTTAACTACCACAACGGATCTTAACTACCACGCTGGATCTTAACTACCACACTGGATCTTAACTACCACAACGGATCTTAACTACCACACTGGATCTTAACTACCACAACGGATCTTAACTACCACACTGAATCTTAACTACCACAACGGATCTTAATTACCACACTGGATCTTTACTACCACACTGGATCCTGACTACCTTAACTATCACACTGGATCTTAACTATCATACTGGATCTTAACTACCTCAATGGATCTTAACAACCACCCTGAATCTTAACTACCACCCTGAATCTTAACTACCACACTGGATCTTAACTACCACACTGGATCTTAACTACCACAACGGATCTTAACTACCACACTTGATCTTATACAAACACACTCGATCTTAACTACAACACTATATCTTAACTACCAAACTAGATTTAAACTACCACACTAGATCTAAACTACCACACTGGATTTTTACTACCACACTGGATCTTGACAACCTTAACTACCACAACTTGACCTTAACTACCAAACTGCATTTTGACTACCACAATGGATGCAAACTTCGATACTTGAAACTGACTAGCGCATTTACCACACTGGATCTTAACTACCGCACTGGATCTTAACTACCACACTGGATCTTAACTACCACACGGGATCTTAACTACTACACGGGATCTTAACTACCACAATGGATCTTAACTTCCACACTAGATCTAAACTACCACAATGGATATTGACAACCACAATGGATCCTTACTACCTTAACTACCACAACTAGACCTTAACTACCAAACTGGATTTTGACTACCTTAACTACCACACTCGATCTTAACTACCACACGGGATCTTAACTACTACACGGGATCTTAACTACCACAATGGATCTTAACTTCCACACTAGATCTTAACTACCACAATGGATATTGACTACCACAATGGATCCTTACTACCTTAACTACCACAACTAGACCTTAACTACCAAACTGGATTTTGACTACCTTAACTACCACACTCGATCTTAACTACCATACTGGAGCTTAACTTCCACATCTATATTATAATTATCACACTGAATCTTGACAATCATTACTACAACGGTTAGATCTTAACCTCACAATGGATCTTGACAACCTTAACTACTACAACTGTATATTAACTATCACCCTGGATCTTGACAACCATAACTGCCACGGTAAGATCTTAACCCCAAATGTATCTTGACTACCTTAACTACAACAACTATATCTTAACTACCACAATGGAGCTTTACAAACATTACTTCCACAGCTAGCTCTGAACCCTTAACTGGATCTTGACTACCTTTACTAATACAACTATATCTTAACTATTACCCTGGATCTTGACAACCATTACTACCACAACTGGATCTTAACTCTCATACTGCATCTTGACTACCTTAACTACTACAACTATATCTTAGCTATCACCCTGGATCTTGACAACCATTACTACCACAACTGGATCTTAACTCACATACTGCATCTTGACTTCCTTAACTACTACAACTATATCTTAGCTATCACCCTGGATCTTGACAACCATTACTACCACAGCTAGATCTTAACTCTCATAATGTATCTTGACTTCCTTAACTACAACAACTATATCTTAACTATAACCCTGGATCTGGACAACCATTACTACCACAGCTAGATCTTAACTCTCATAATGTATCTTGACTTCCTTAACTACTACAACTATATCTTAGCTATCACCCTGGATCTTGACAACCATTTCTACCACAGCTAGATCTTAACTCTCATACTGTATCTAGACTTCCTTAACTACCGCACCTATATCTTATTTACTACCCTGGATCTTGACAACCATTACTACCACAGCTAGATCTGAACCCCTCACTAGATCTTGACTACCTTTACTACTACTACTACTGCTACTACTACTACTACTACTACTACTACTACTACTACTACTACTACTACTACTACTACTACTACTACTACTACTACTACTACTACTACTACTACTACTACTACCACTAGATCTTGACTACCTTTACTACTACTACTACTACTACTACTACTACTACTACTACTACTACTACTACTACTACTACTACTACTACTACTACTACTACTACTACTACTACTACTACTACTATATCTTAATTACCACACTAGAGCTTGACAACCATTACTACCACAGCTAGATTTGAACCCTAACTGTATCTTGACTACCTTAACCACCACAACTATATCTTAACTATCACAAGAAATAATGAACTACCATTACTACCACAGCTAGATCTGAACCCTAACTGGATCTTGACTACCTTAACTACCACAACTATATATTAACTACTACAACTATATATTAACTACTACAACTATATCTTAACTATCACAACTATACATAACTACTACAACTATATATTAACTACGACAACTATATATTAACTACGACAACTATATCTTAACTATCACAACTATATCTTAACTACCACAACTATATATTAACTACCACAACTATATATTAACTACTACAACTATATATTAACTACGACAACTATATATTAACTACGACAACTATATATTAACTACTACAACTATATCTTAACTATCACAACTATACATAACTACGACAACTATATATTAACTACGACAACTATAAATTAACTACTACAACTATATCTTAACTATCACAACTATATCTTAACTACCACAACTATATATTAACTATCACAACTATATCTTAACTACTACAACTATATATTAACTACGACAACTATATATTAACTACGACAACTATATATTAACTACTACAACTATATCTTAACTATCACAACTATACATAACTACGACAACTATATATTAACTACGACAACTATAAATTAACTACTACAACTATATCTTAACTATCACAACTATACATAACTACGACAACTATATATTAACTACGACAACTATAAATTAACTACTACAACTATATCTTAACTATCACAACTATACATAACTACTACAACTATATATTAACTACGACAACTATATATTAACTACGACAACTATATATTAACTACGACAACTATATATTAACTACTACAACTATATATTAACTACCACAACTATATCTTAACTACCACAACTATATATTAACTACGACAACTATATATTTACTACTACAACCAGGGGCGTACCTAGGTCAAAATCTAGGATACGCACAGTCTAGGGGGGTCCGGGGGCATGCCCCCCCCCCCCGGAAAATTTTGAAATCCAACATCGCATTTGGTGCTATCTAGGGGCGTTTTGGCACGTATAAAAGCATACAAATAGATGAATATTTATCTTAAGTAACATTGTTAGTCCCGATATTTTTTTATTATTTTTTCCAAAAATCAACACTTGTATTTGATTTAAATAAACAAAAAGATCTGGGGTGATGGGTGGGGTCTCTATTTAACATCCAATCCGCTGAATAATTGAGATATTGCGTTGACCAGAAAGGCTGGCGCACCTGGGAGCAGGATTTTTCAACCCCTTCTCAAAACGAAGACTGTTCAACCCCTATTTTAAAGACTTTTCAATCCCTACCTGTTTGGACTTTTCAACCCTTAAATCAAAGACTTTTCAACTCCTAGTTGAAATATTTTGATAGCCATATTGAAGGCTTTTCAACCCCTATATCAAAGACTTTTCAACCCCTATTATTTTTGTCAGCCAGGTGTTGTCTTTTCATTGTTTTTGCAAGAAACTTAACCAATTGTTATTGAAATACAATTAGAGATTTGTTTGGCTTATTTGTTACACTTTTCTCCAAAGTATTGGATGAAATTTACAAAGGCTTTGCCTTGATTTACTAAGCACTTGATGGTTAGTTTTTTTTCAAAATAATATTCCGAACATTAACAATGGTACGGTAAAGTAAGATTTTGGTGCCTGGTTACTCCGAACATGCAATTGTTGTATTATTCTGAAGGATATTACATATCACAGCGAATTCACATATATTATGTACAATGTTATTACCATAATTGTGTTCTTTAAATAACAAATTTGAATAATTGCAAAAGGAAATGAATGCAAAGAATAACTACAACTAATAACTAATAAAAGAACATTCTACTTTTTGTGCCTGTAGAATGCCAATAAAAACCTGAACTTGAACATTTATAAAACTTTCATTGCTTTTAAAAAAGGTCAACAGTGGAAAGTTTTTTTGTAGTACCATATTGCTATTTCAGTACAGTTTGATTTTAATTCTTGATAATGTATTATCTAAAAATTCAGAGTTTGCGGGTATAAATAAATAATATATATTTTTTGTTTGATTTTAAATCCTGAAAATTATACACAAAATTTTTCAAGCTGGCCATAGTTTGGAATGATGGCCATGATATTAGAACCTTAGTTAACTGCCACTTTCAAGTTACTATAACCTCAATTAAAGGTGTTATGAAGCCCCTTAATCGCTTAGGAATTTATGACAATGTCACACGTGTTGCCCATTAATGAATGTGCGACCTTCATTCCATTCTTTAATTGCATATATGAAAAGAAAATACAATGCTTATAGCATTTATTTTACATATATACCACTTTATAATAGAATGTCCTTATTTTTTTTAAACTGAGAAATAAAAAACGTTAATAAAATCTTATGTTACATTTATGTAATTTGAAAGCATTTGGAACTCAATCTATAATACATTTATAACATCTTTGAACTCAATGTATACTTTTGTATTTCTTAAACATTGTCTGCTAAATCATGATATTTTGAAATATTATGAAGAATTTTATTTAAAGTTCAACTCATTTTATTGTCTTTTTAATTGATGACAAAATGCTTTAAAAAGTGTTTAAAAAAACTAAAAGAAAAACAAACAAACGCTGTTTCAATTAATTGATGGAGCAGTACCATGCACATAATATATTGTGTGAGGATTTCCTCAGGGAGATAAGGAAGATTTATGGTTAAATGACTAAATAGCTAAATGGACAGTCGAGCATTTTTTTTTACTTATTTAAATGTAAATATTTAATGAATTATTGTATTATAATGTGTTTTAAGTATGTATATTTTATATGTATTACATATTTTTTGTTTGTTATATTTTTAGTCTTAATATATTCTTGATTTTTAAAAGAAATTTCATAATAAATTGTTTACTGTTGTAGTTATTTTCTTAAAAAGGTGAGAAATTAAGGGGTTGAAAAGTCTTCGTTTATTAGGGGTTGAAAAGTTTTTGTTTATGGTGGGGTTGAAAAGGCTTAGCACTTTTAGGGGTTGAAATGACAAAGGGGATGAAAAGTCTTTGATTTCACAAATGACAAAGGGGTTGAAAAGTCTTGGGGTTGAAAAGTCTGACAGCCGCGCACCTCACCGGTATATTTAATCACATGCGGAGTCTGAAACTGTCTCCATGCTATGCTTAACAGCATCTAGATAAGTTATAAAATATTGTAACTTAACACAAATAGATCTATACTTAATTATTTTGCTTTTAAAATGTATGGGAAAATATCTGTTCTTTCACGGCACTAAAATGATGATAACAATCAGAATATCATCTAACTTGTATTCATGCACACCTGACGATTTGTAAACATGATAATTAAACGCACCTGTTAATGTGCTTTGCTGTGGCGTTTACATGAAATTTATCACTCAGGTATACAACTATCGTAATCGGATCAATTATTTCTTACTCTTCTCACGGTGGAGAACCCACGTGACTTATTCGGTAAAGTGCACGGCAACAAATGTCAACAAGTCTCGATTCAGGTAAGGTTTTTAAAGATAACTTTCTTAATATTTGGAGAATTTTTGTGAAATAAAGACCATAAACCCCGCATTTAAGAGCTAGATCCACGGTAATAAAGAACTTTCTGTTCAGTCATTTTTAAAAGTCCCGCCTTGTAAACATCATTCGGATCATTTACCAGGAGGTCAACAGGATCCACACCGATTTGGCAGGTTATGGGAAAATAACGCGTGTATAAATTAAGTTGAGATCTACATCGTGATCACCTTTTTTGCGGAATTTAGGTATTACACTATAAAAACCAACAAACGATAAAATTCTGACGTAATTATTTCTTATACCCCCCCCCCCAGCCTTTACTTTTTATTGCATTTTTGGAACTTTTATTTTTTCGCTTTTTTCTGACGAAGTGTACGCATTGGCGTACTGGCGTATGCCTGGGTACGCGCCTGACAACTATATCTTAACTACCACAACTATATATTAACTACTACAACTATATATTAACTACGACAACTATATATTAACTACGACAACTATATATTAACTACCACAACTATATATTAACTACTACAACTATATATTAACTACTACAACTATATATTAACTACTACAACTATATATTAACTACTACAACTATATATTAACTACCACAACTATATATTAACTACGACAACTATATATTAACTACTACAACTATATATTAACTACTACAACTATATATTAACTACTACAACTATATATTAACTACTACAACTATATATTAACTACGACAACTATATATTAACTACGACAACTATATATTAACTACCACAACTATATATTAACTACTACAACTATATATTAACTACCATAACTATATATTAACTACTACAACTATATATTAACTACCTCAACTATATATTAACTACGACAACTATATATTAACTACTACAACTATATATTAACTACTACAACCATATATTAACTACCACAACTATATATTAACTACCACAACTATATATTAACTACTACAACTATATATTAACTACTACAACTATATATAACTACTACAACTATATATTAACTACCACAACTATATATTAACTACCACAACTATATATTAACTACGACAACTATATATTAACTACTACAACTATATATAACTACCACAACTATATATAACTACCACAACTATATATTAACTACCACAACTATATATTAACTACCACAACTATATATTAACTACCTCAACTATATATAACTACCACAACTATATATAACTACCACAACTATATATTAACTACCACAACTATATATTAACTACCTCAACTATATATAACTACCACAACTATATATTAACTACCACAACTATATATTAACTACTACAACTATATATTAACTACCTCAACTATATATTAACTACCACAACTATATATTAACTACCTCAACTATATATTAACTACCACAACTATATATTAACTACTACAACTATATATTAACTACTACAACTATATATTAACTACCACAACTATATATAACTACCACAACTATATATTAACTACCACAACTATATATTAACTACCACAACTATATATAACTACCACAACTATATATTAACTACCACAACTATATATTAACTACCTCAACTATATATTAACTACTACAACTATATATTAACTACGACAACTATATATTAACTACTACAACTATATATTAACTACGACAACTATATATTAACTACTACAACTATATATTAACTACTACAACTATATATTAACTACCTCAACTATATATTAACTACCTCAACTATATATTAACTACCTCAACTATATATTAACTACTACAACTATATATTAACTACCACAACTATATATTAACTACTACAACTATATATTAACTACTACAACTATATATTAACTACCACAACTATATATTAACTACGACAACTATATATTAACTACTACAACTATATATTAACTACGACAACTATATATTAACTACGACAACTATATATTAACTACCACAACTATATATTAACTACTACAACTATATATTAACTACGACAACTATATATTAACTACCACAACTATATATTAACTACCACAACTATATATTAACTACTACAACTATATATTAACTACCACAACTATATATTAACTACCACAACTATATATTAACTACTACAACTATATATTAACTACCTCAACTATATATTAACTACTACAACTATATATTAACTACTACAACTATATATTAACTACGACAACTATATATTAACTACGACAACTATATATTAACTACTACAACTATATATTAACTACTACAACTATATATTAACTACTACAACTATATATTAACTACGACAACTATATATTAACTACTACAACTATATATTAACTACCTCAACTATATATTAACTACTACAACTATATATTAACTACTACAACTATATATTAACTACTACAACTATATATTAACTACGACAACTATATATTAACTACTACAACTATATATTAACTACCTCAACTATATATTAACTACGACAACTATATATTAACTACTAAAACTATATATTAACTACTACAACTATATATTAACTACTACAACTATATATTAACTACGACAACTATATATTAACTACGACAACTATATATTAACTACGACAACTATATATTAACTACGACAACTATATATTAACTACTACAACTATATATTAACTACGAGAACTATATATTAACTACTACAACTATATATTAACTACCTCAACTATATATTAACTACTACAACTATATATTAACTACTACAACTATATATTAACTACGACAACTATATATTAACTACGACAACTATATATTAACTACTACAACTATATATTAACTACTACAACTATATATTAACTACTACAACTATATATTAACTACGACAACTATATATTAACTACTACAACTATATATTAACTACCTCAACTATATATTAACTACTACAACTATATATTAACTACCTCAACTATATATTAACTACTACAACTATATATTAACTACTACAACTATATATAACTACTACAACTATATATTAACTACCACAACTATATATTAACTACCACAACTATATATAACTACCACAACTATATATTAACTACCTCAACTATATATTAACTACTACAACTATATATTAACTACTACAACTATATATTAACTACGACAACTATATATTAACTACTACAACTATATATTAACTACCTCAACTATATATTAACTACCACAACTATATATTAATTCTCACACTGGATAGTAACTACATCACTGACGGATCCTATCACGTAACTTTCCATAAATTAATACTTTATAAGATTTACATCGTTAGTTTCAGTGAATCTTATAACTCGAACTTGAGTGGCAATCAACTCTTATTTTGCACATAATTAGTTGTATATATGTATGTTATTGTTAAAGTTTCTTATTACATATTGACCGACCTAAACTAGGAAGCTATGTTGTTATAGTAATGAGTCAATTCTAACGCTATGCACATCAAACACGTTTACATAGTTTACTACCTTGATACGTGATGGTAAAGAAGTGTCAAGGTCACCTTTAGCTTGTATAAATATTACCACTCCCGTGAGGGTTTTCTCCCAAACTCATGGTCCGTCGTTATTTTTGATGAGAAATATTTGTCGGGCATACGGATTTTATTACAATATTAAAATTTTAGCAATACGATACTTCTACGCGTAATTTAATTAGTAATATTATGTTTGTGAACAAGCGTGATGGTTGAAATTGACACATTTAAATAGTTATAAAATATATGATATCGAAAAGTGTTGGAATTTAAGATGAAAAGCGTAAGCATTAAAGTATTTATTGCTGTATTTACATAAAGAGTCGAAATGTATCGTATCTTTTTAATACTTTTAATAACTTTTATATACTTGGCTAAAGGTTGGGACTTTTCCCGAGAAGTGTTACTTCTACAGGTGCAAGTACATTCAAATCAGCATTCTATACAGCTGAGCAGGTTATATACGCTTGTATGCGAGATACTTTAAGAAAAAAAAAGAAAATCAAATCAACTTTTCGTCAATATCTTCACATTTTGAGATCTTATGTATAAGCCCGGGTGAATAAAACATGATTTCAGGGTTCTCCAAGAGTATTTTAAACGCCCTAAATCACGCACCTATTTTTAAACCACTGTGAGTGTGTTCGCAAACAGCAGTAACGTGCGACATCCAGTACAACACACAACGGTGTTTTTGTTTTGTTTGTCTGTTATTGAAACGGCTGCTCTGGTTACAGAACATGATTGTGCTTACGTCTGCCATATTACTTCTCAACATTTCTTTAAAAGTGTTAACAGTGTGTGCTTATCGCGTGATAAATTGCGTCATAAATGCTACGTCGGAAGGCAATATTTTGATTTGAAAAAAGACTTAAAACAAAGATAACTTCACTATTTCTTCACCATTTTAAATGAAACATAGCGCAGTTTACGCCACTTACAGAACCCCACCATCGGTCTTTTACCAGAATTTGATTGAGAGTTTAGTTTCTTAATACACTTCGACAAACTTTTTCACAATACGGCCGTCTGGCGGAGCACTGTCAAAACATTATTTTGAAAACAAACTTGTCGAAGTGTTTGATGAAACTAATGACCTCATCAAATTTCGGAAATAATACAATTGCGGGGTTCTTTAAGCGTCATAGACTGTCCTTTGTTTCATTTAAAATAGTGTTGTAAATGAAAAGTTATCTTTGATTTAAGACTTCATTTTAAGCAAATCTTTGCCTTCCGAAGTAGCATATATGACGTAATTTATCACGTGGTATACACACACTGGTTAACGACCTGGCAATCATATTCGTATATCACTATAGCTCACGCGGTCTCATGTCCTTCAGGTAACCATGAAAACAAACGGTTTCTCTAAACAACTTAATGGTGATATACATGCTGCAACGAAGAGAACAACTGAGCGTGAAGAGATCGGTCACTGTCCGGTCTCTAACGGCGTGAATGGTCGACATGTCGGGGTAGGGGCCAATGAGGGTGCCCAGGTGGACGAAAGGGTTAGCACCGTTCAGACTAGTCTCCCGTTCCTTCGAAAACTAGTAGACGTTATCATCCAAGACGGACTTGTTGATGCAATGGATAGAAATACGTAAGTTTACTTTATAAAAACAAGGCGCATTCCTCTGACTTTCCTGGAAAATTAACGCCCCTTTAAAACACCATGAACAAATTAAATTTGGCCATAACTGAAAACCCGTTCAGGATATCAAACGAAACTTGGTACACAAGATGCGCGTGCAGATCTATGATAAAATTCAAAAGCATCTGTTTAATTTTCCCGACATGTATAGACGATATCCTAAATTCTGTGAAGAAATGTATATATAAGATTCGTATCGTTTTTTAGGGTATTTTATTTTAAAATCAAACTCTAAAACTATGTTTCCGCAATGTATCCTCTGTAGAAAAGTGTGCGAGTTCTTACCGCCGGCAGAGCTAAAGGCGCGATTCCCGGAGTTTCCAATCGGTCAAGAACCGGCTAGTGATGCTCAGCTGGTGGACGTCTGTAAGAAAATCATCAAATACAGCGTCAAAACAGGTTGGTGGAATGCTTTCCGCGTTGCTTTCAAGCAAGAAACATAAGCCGTCGTGGTGGTAAGTTTACATGCTGGGATATACGTACATTACCCATGCATAATCCGTCGTGGTGGTAAGTTTACGTGCTGGGATATACGTACATAACCCATGCATAATCCTAATTTGCGATGTACGCTAAACACTTAAAGAACACTGCACTTACTTCGCATGGGGTTCTTTTCATCAGACCAGACCAGACCAGACCAGACAGTATGGTAAACAAAAAGGTACGGGTACAAGTACGAACAGATTCATTGATTCTTCCGACATTGGGATCTTCTTATCATCACACGTACTGCATTTCAGCGAACCCCCAATTTTTATCAAAAAACGAAATCCCGGGTTCTATACAAGCAATGCTATATTTCACGACGTTTCAACAAACCTTGCTTTATTTTAGCTTTTTTTTTTGGTGTTTAAACAAAAAACGCGCCATATTTTAGCGAACTTCTGGGGTTAAAACAAACCGCGCTTTAATTTTCAGCGAATCCCCATTTTGTTTTGTTTCAATGTGCTATATTATAGCGACACCTCAGTTTTTCAACCTCTTGTTCTACATTTTAGCAAAACCCCGTTTTAACTGTATTCACTGGCGAGCCAATATATTTTTTAACCCACCATGCTAAATTTCACCGGACCCCCCGTTTTTTCAACAAGTCATGCTAATTTCTAGCAAACCAACGGATTTTCCACAACCATGCTATATTTCAGTGAACCCCCGGTTTTTTAACCAGCTGTTTGGAGGGATGGACGTGCATGCGCTGGGAGGGGCCTGGCTCACGGAAGCTCTCAACTCCAGCCAGTAAGACACAACTGTCTCATTACTTATGTATAATATAATACATGCAACCGTCCAAAAAGTCCTATATCAACCGTTCCATCTGAGTAATGTATGTAAACATGGGACCAAGGAAATAAACCCAACCCCACGTCTTGGTCAGTGAAAAGGATTATCATGGGTTTCGACGTCGTCGAGTCCTTTTATACTCCAATACACTTTTTTCTTACAATATAGAAATTGCGATGTTGCCTGTGTAACTCTGTGATTGACGGCAATGGTATAGTTTTTAAAAATCAGTTAAAGCTGGCTGTAAAGGAGATAAAAAGCCAACAAGTTTAAGCAATCTTGATAAAATCTTTTTCCGTCGACCAAATTCTGGTAGTTTTGTTACAGATTTTGCTTGCATAGGCAGTCGTCAGATATATCATTAAAAACATGTTCATGTACGAGGTGGCGCCGGTGTTTTGTATTGACAATGTGTGACCTCTGTGTTCAGGTACACGTACGAGGTGGCGCCGGTGTTCACGTTACTTGAGAAGGAAATATTCAACAAAATGTTGGGGCTGATCGGATTCCAAGGGGGAGACGCCATCTTCGTTCCAGGTAGGCGGGGCGGAGACAAGGGCCAGGGCAGTTGGTCTGACTTTAATCGCTTTTTCGTTTTTGGTAAAAGGCGATCGACATTGAATTTAGGAAATGTATATGGAAAACGTATCTTACATCTTACAATGTTTAGTGTATGGTATAAAAGAAAAGTAGTCCAGCTAACCGAACACGACGCTAAGGGATGAGCCCTGTTATTTTTATTACATATCAACACTATGGCGTAGCGAATCGCAAAATGATAACTATTGGCATTGGCTTTCCTACATTTCACACTTTTGATTTGTAGTCTGCCATTGTGTACGAGGATACGCGAACATCCGAAAGGCACAATTGTATATAATAGTACACGGCCTAGCCCCCTCCCCATGAATACAATAATCAATATATGCGTTACAAAGTTGGGCAGTACGTTATCCAAGTTTTTCGAGGTATTGTCGTCGGCGTCATGCCAAAACTTTAACCGTGCCAGTGTTTGAGATATTTCTTTGAACGGATCGGCTGTAATCATTGTTTAGTTATGGCCCCGGTTCGACAGTAGAAAAGATGAGCGTGATGGACGCTTTTCGGCGCTCCTGAGTCACGTGTTGTGTTTTGCTTGCAGGAGGATCAATGGGCAACGTGTACGGCATGAATGTGGCTCGCTACAGGAAGTTCCCCGAAGTGAAGGAAAAGGGGCTGTACTCCCTGAAGAAGCCCATTGCCTTGTTTACCTCTGATAAGGTACTACGTAGTTGTAGCCTTGTTATGCTACTATGGCTGTATTTTATGCACACATGGACCGGCAAAATTGTGCTGTGCGAGGAGTAGCGTCATATATGTACTCTTGGACATGCCCTTACCCCATCGGTCTAATATGTAATGTAGGGAGTTTCGGGGCCTCCTCAGAAAGCATTGTTGTTTTAAATATATTACCTTGGTTAATGCACCACTACGTATTCGGATACGACATAAAATGTCTACTCGGCAAAATTCGCCAATTATTGCGTTGATGCCTTTACCCAGGGCCACTACTCAATTACGAAAGGCGCGGCAATGCTTGGGCTCGGGACTGGTAACATCTTCAAAGTGGGGACAGACTCCATGGGCCGCATGCTGCCGAAAAACCTGGAAAAGCAGGTGGAGGCCGCCCGCAGTCAGGTTCGCGCATATTACTTTCTGTTTGTTATATTGATTTAAAAAAGAATTAAAATTGATGGTTATAAATCGACAGAAGTGCCGTTTTAAAGCACAATCTGATGACCAATATTTCTAAATAAAACACAAAATCACGTTGATTATATGAATGACGTAAGCAAATTATTATCCTTGTTATTTCTCTGTTAACTCTTTAACACGTTTTAAAGAGGCTAGAATCGAGCGTTTTCAAATGATAGTTTGATACCCTTTCAGGGCTACGAGCCTTACTTCGTGAACGCGACCGCCGGAACCACCGTGCTTGGTGCCTACGACCGCCTCGACGCTATCGCGGACGTCTGCGAGCGGCTTGGGCTTTGGCTGCACGTGGATGGCGCCTGGGGCGGCAGTGTAGCCGTCTCCCGGAAGTACCGTCATCTCATACAAGGAATTGAACGGTACGTAGAAGTAGAATGTCATCCTTTCCGCCCGATCGCTATATAGTATATAGTATATTTTTGATACTTTGGAACGAGATAAAGACAAATATTAACGGCCCCTTTTGACGCCGATAACTTATAAGAATACAACCTACATTTTAGGCCAATGAAATTGCAAATAGGCAACCATTTTTAAGCACTAGACTTAAAGCTGCACTTTCACAGAGTCACCGTTTTTGTTTTTGTTTGTCTTGGAAAGAGCAAATTTATGCGTAAATATCTGCAAATCAATGATAAAAGATTGTTGACAAAATATCAGATCGCAGATTTTCATATATCCAGTTGAAAATTATTGTTTTATGGCTTAAACCGTTACTAACGGTTTAAGAAACATGCATAAGACATCATTTTTTGAATTTATATCTAAAATCTGCGATCTAATTTTTTATCAGCAGTCTTATATAACTGGTTTCCATGTATTTTCGCAAAAATTGGCTAGTTCAATGACAAAAAAATAAAAAAAAAGTTGTCAAAACATTCCATCTGTGAGAGTGCAGCTTTAATCATTAAGATTTTCAACTTTCTTGGGGGTTTAAATGTCCGCCTACTGCCACTCATCCAATACACATTCCCTGCGTCAGATTTTGCGCTGTCAATGTATCTAATCAGCAAATGAGGTTGCATTCTAAGTCAGTTCGCTAAGCCCATTGTTATTCATTAAGAATTAACTTCATGTCATCTAACTATTACTTAAATCGCTATGACACACATGTGGAATTTGTGTGTATGTGTAAAATGCATTAATGAACAGATAATTCAAATGCACCCGTCGGGAAACTTTCAGTCGATTAGTTTTTGTATGGTTCAGTGTTTGTTAAATACATATATAGGTTGCAGCGATATGAACTGAAGTAGTTTCCGTTTCACTGTTTACATATTGGATAAATGGTCACGCATGTGTTTCGAATAAATGCTAATTTTTATGAAAGTTGCCAAAAAATAACGATGCATTGGTTTCACGTAGCTCGCAATGGTAATGAAATGCTGATTATTGTTACGGCACTATTTTGTGTATTTTTATCAATATAATGTTGGACACCATTAATTATAAATTCAATTAAGAGCATGCTACAATGATTTTTTTTAAACCAAATCAGACCATGTGTGTCGACATGATACTAGGATCATTGTTTACCTTGACTATCGGTTCATTAACAGAGCAGATTCGATGACTTGGAACCCACACAAGATGATGGGGGCGCCTCTTCAGTGCTCAGTCTTCCTAACCAAACATAAGGTAAACACGAACTAGTTTACGCGCACTCACTCAACACAAGTAGACATGCACTCCTCGCTAGTACACGCGCGCTCAGCGCTAGTACACTCAACAGCCAGAAACCGGCGCACACTCGATTCTAGTTCACGAAATCTCAGAGCTAGCCCACGCGCACTCATTGCGAGTACATTCATCGTCGATACATGAGTTTTGCATTCTTGCAACAAGGAAGCAAATCAAAGTCACGTTCGTGCCTATGAGAGCTTTGATAGTTTGAGTTTGTTGTGTCACAAACGGTGTTAAACATTGTGAATTATACACTTACACACCCTTGAAATAATTTCACACTTCGGGAAACGTCTTAAAGTAAAAATGTGTTTCACATATAGATCTATATTATATTTATATTATATAAATATCATATGGCAGCATGCGTGACATTAATATTGTCACCCGAGAGCAGAATGCCACCCGCTGTGGTATTTATTTTACTACGTTTTGTGTTCTTTGAGTCTTCCTGTCTATCAAGAGTGTCTAAATCATCTTCAGAAATACTTGCAAATCGAGACATGTTTACTTGGTGACAGTTTCTGACGTCTGATTTTTTGTGTACACATTGGATAGTGACGTCACTGCTCCATGTGTATAAGGGAGACAATCGCGTCATGATAAGCTAAGATATTGAAGCAGTTATTTGTCCTTATATGACATTCAAAATATCACTGCGGTCACATGAACTGACAGTGAATTTTCTCTTGGTCATGTGTCAAAAAGGTTGAAAATGTTTCCGATAGTCAAAATTTCTCTTTTTCGGGTAATCGGAAAGTGAGATTTAATAAACTTAAATATGTATGGCACTTCAGCTTTTAAGAATATTTTTGGAAAACGAAGACTCGCTTTGGCACAATACAAGTGTTATGCAATAGTTATACAGTATGCATTTTTTATATAATAACAATGTCAACATGCTTGTTTGAATTATCCCTGGCAATTTGTTGTACCATCCTTACCCCTTGTGAAAAAAGCAAACTGTTTTGAGTATTGATATTTCTATAGAAGAAATTTGACGAAATAATAGTTTTATAGTCTGACAGAAAGACATGCACAACTTTAATTCTATAACCGTTTATAATAATGCTCCCAGGCGCGTAGCAATGGCCAATTTGGGATTACGCAGAATCGTTTTTTTTTGTATGACCAATACTTCGACCTATCAAAATTTCATTATGCAATTGCGTATTTGGGTACAGTCAGCTTCGCGCCTGGTTCCAATGTATATACATATAAATGATTCCATTGACAATATGCACATGTGTATGAAGATGTCCATACTCCAATGATCGACTGCAAACCACAGACGGAACGTCGGCATTACCTGTCGATTCTCTGTCGTAAGGATGACCTTACATTTTGTCTTCTTAATTCTTCAGGGTGTGCTACAGGAGTGCCACAGTGCGCATGCGCGGTACTTGTTCCAGCAGGATAAGAACTACGACGTGTCATACGACACGGGTGATATGTCTCTCCAATGCGGTCGGAAGATCGACGTGCTCAAACTCTGGTTACTGTGGCGAAGCAAGGGAGACACCGGCATGGAGCGCGACATCGACCACCTGTTTTCACTTTCTCGGTACGTTTTCCGGTTAGCGCTGTGGTTAGCGCACCAAGGCGTCCCGGCTTTAGTCTTAAGCTGTATGTGCGTCGGGATGTTGTCACCAACCTTGACACCCGGGATTTTTTCAATTCATATACAAAATTCTGGTTCCGCCGATTCAACGTACCAAACGTTCACGAGTCATCATACCAACGAGAGGTTTTTGTTACTGTAGTTTTTGTGAAAATTGTTTCACAATCTGTTGAACAATAAATTGAACCTGTACACCCAACTTAAATCTTTACTTCAGGCATTTTAACATGTTTTCCTGCGAACCAGAATCTGGATATCTGGTCATATGACACATGTAAGCGTATTTAAGCATATTCCACTCCAGTCCAGCAAGTATAGTCTATATTAGTTTTGATCAAAGGTTTATGGTTCATGTAGTTTTGACCGCTTATTTTCCAGGCACCTTGCGTCCGAAATCCGGAAGACGGCTGGATTCCGTCTGATCGCGGAACCCGAGTGTACGAACGTGTGTTTCTGGTACATACCGCCCAGCATGAGGGGCCAAACTGAGGACAGCGCCTGGTTCGACAGGCTTGCTAAGGTACGCATGACCGAACACTGTACATAAAGTACAAAGCTTGTGTTATTGCGTTTGTATAGACTCATGTTTTTAAGTGGCTGGTTTTAAGAAGAAGCAAAGTCGAATTATTAGCCTAGCCTTTATATTGTGGTTGACGGCGGCGGAGTAATGTCAATGGTAAAAGCTAACACTAGAACAACTCAAACACAGTGTTTTGAATTGAGTAGACATGTTTCTAACGATACTGCATTTCAAAATAACTTATCAAATACATATTTCAAATAATATTAAAGATATGCTTACAAGTTACACATTATCGGAATATGCCTTTTGTCTTCCAAGTTTTCAAATTGTGTAAAATTCAAGAGTGTAGAAACCATAAGCAAAACACTATTACATGTGTAATGGTAAATTAATCACTTGCCTTTTCATTCAACATTAAATAGTTCGTTAGCCTACAACCTACCAAACGAAATATTTTGAGCAATGTTAAAAATGAGCTGAACAAAATTTAATATGGAAAAATATGGGGTCACCGCGTGACCTGTCCTGGACCAATGGCGTTGCGTCATTTATGTTGGAGACGTGATATAAACAATTGCTTCATGCCCAATTCCAGGTGGCTCCTGCGATAAAGGCGGCCATGATGCGGGAAGGCTCTCTAATGATCGGCTACAATCCAGACGGCGATCTTGTCAACTTTTTCCGCATGGTCGTCTCAAATTTCGACTCGACTACCGCCGACATGGACTTTGTTTTAAGCGAGATTGACCGGCTTGGACGGGCTTTGTGACGCATGGCGTCGTGTAAGCTTGGTCACGAGTAGGATTTGTGACGTCGTGTGAGCTATGCGCCGGAAAATATGGCGTATTGTGTCATGTAAGCTTAGTTGTATAAGGTTCCGGAACATTTGACGTTTGTAATCCTGCACATATGTTATTCGACGTTGCTTGCTGAATAGATCATCGACGCATGACACGACAAAACATCATCACACCATGTACTTATTTATTAGTTTTACTTCAGTTTACATAATATTCAAAACTTTTCGTTAAAACTGGTTTGTCCGGTCGTAGAACAATGAAACAATGAGACTAGTCCAGCAGACTTGAATGAACAATGGTCTTCGAAAAGACACCAGACGAGAGACAAACAACGTCACATACACAGATTACATAAATATTAAACAAGTGTTCTTCATAGAAACAATAAATCTTATACTCTTATACTCTGAAAGATTGTTAAGGGTCACCTCTGCATTTACTGAAATATTAATATCGAACAACTGATTTCAGATAAAAGCTCTTTTGGAAAATTGCTAACAGAAATATTGAGACAAGCCTGAGAGCATTGGAGCATGAAAGAACTGCTCGGGGTTGATGTAAACGTTTATATTAAATGTTAATGTGGAAAAGGTGTTGTTTTGATAATTGACCCATAATAAATTGTGTTGAGTATATATGTGGTGATGCCACGCTTTTGTAGTAGGCGCACATCCTAACTATTAACCCCTAAATTGTCCACAAGGCTGCTCGATGCTGGTTAGAAATATCCCTGGATTCTTTTACTTTGAGAATCTGTAGAAAGGCTCCCCTAAAGTTGCTGTTGCAAGTGGCATAACACACGGGATTGGCGGCAGAGCTCATGTAGAACAACCAGTAGCCTGTAAAAGGAATGTCATACGTTTAAACTAAAGTCAACCATACAATTATCTTCATATAATTTATAAAACTAACTATTTTTTATTAGTTACAACTCTATTCTTTTTTTAATCTAAGCACACATATCATTATTGAACATTAATAAAACTTGTTTTATCTCCGGGAAAGACAAAGAGAAACCGTTTAAGTTATTTCTATTAACATGTTTGGGCATGTCAGGAACAAGAATTTTTTCAATAACGGTAGAATTTGTCCTGGAATTTGAGTATATCTTATTTTAAGTATATAAGAAGGTGTCCGAAGCTATTTTCATCCCAAAAGTTACTATGGAGATAAAGAACACATTGATTATATGTACAAACATGAGAAACGTTTTAAGAATATGATTCAGTTTTCGATGAATACAGTTTGTGTGTACATTTTGGTCATCTGATGCAGAGAAAACGAAAACAACGTATTCATGCAAGTAGTGAAAACGGTCTTGGTTATCTTATTATGTATATTATATTAACAAATCACCATTTCTTAATTAGTGCTCCCACACTTATTGGATTGATTGAACAAAAAACTACATGGACAAGCTCAAAAGCAATATACATGTTTTACAAAGCAGAAGGGCCAAGCCCGAACCTACCAGATGCATTTAATGTCGGGTGAATACACTCTCCACATACGGAGAACACGATTGTGAACACACTGAAAGGAAACAATGTAACTATGAACATGATGAGAATGACGCACAACATTTTAGCGGCTTTTTTGTCAGACAAAGTGTTCCGGTGTTTTCTGCTCTTTATCACCTTGTAAATTTTGTTGTACAACACCAACATAGCGGCAATTGGTATGTAGATCGTTAAAAACATGGCGCATACAGTAAACACTGTGTTCGAGAACAGCGGGACGTAACATATTCCATTAGGAATCATTCGTTTCCCTTCAGCAAATCTCCCGGCAAATATTGCAGGAGCCCACACGGAGAAAGGTATGATCCAAGCTAACATAATCATGACAATAGCGTTACATGGAGTTCTCCTCAACCTATATGCCATAGGACTCGATATTGAATAAAACCTATCAAATGAAATCACGAGTAAGTTGGCGACGGATGCATAACATATTCCATAGTCGAGCAATAGAAATATATCACAAATCAAGCTTCCGAACGGCCAGTATCCCAGTATACAGTATATACCATAACACGGAACTGATATAAATCCAACTATTAAATCCGTTATGGCAAGACTTAATATGAAATAGTTGTTGACCTTTCTTAGATGTGCATATCGTTTAAATGCAAGTATTACTAAAACGTTCAATAATATTATCATTAACGAGAAAATAAAAGTCAGCACTCCTAAAATGATAATTTTAGTTGTTGAATAATCCAGATAGACAGCTCCGCGTAAATAGTTCATGTTATCCTTCTTGAGAGCGTGCTATCATTTCAGAGTAAACATTTTGTTTTTGTCGACCATGTTTTATAGATTTGGTATCACGTTAACCCTTTTTCCTTTAATTTCCATTACCATTTTAGGATAGAGAGAGCTCTACTAATGGATGGGCTTTCTGAAATCACTACTACAGTAAAAATATAGAGGAAATGTGTTTGTTTGGGTATGATATCGTAATATCTTTTACTGAATGAGCACCACTAGGTGAAAGGTTACTTTTGATTTTCACGAGGTCAAATATTTTGAGGTCTCACACTGAAAATAACACTTCTTTTTCAAATATGATTAAAAATATAGAATGATAAGATTTTTAAGTGCGCCAAATTGTATGCGAACGTAATGTCAGTTCGGAAATGACGTCGTGAAATTATGTATACGCCCTATGCACTCTGACGTCTGATTCGGACATAAAAGCAGCCTAACTTTAAAAAAAATTGAGACACATTAAATCCTTATTTCACACTGATGAATCTCTAAATAATACCGGAAAGCAAATAATGGTAAATTATGGTATTCAAAAAGTATAAATTTGGGCTCACACTTGACTACATGTTCCTACGCTGACTAAAATTTTGTTAGAATTCCAATATGTTCCTTATTACCCTAACATAGGGCATTGCCTAATGGCGAGTACTGTATTCAGCGGTGAGATAAACCTCGTTTCCGCAAAACACCCTACGCTCGGGTCGGAATGAACCTATCTTACACTCTCGTCAATGGAAGATACTTATAATCTCACCTCAGTTAAACAAAATTAAGTAAAAATGTATTTCTTTGCCGGAACTCTTTTGTGCTTAGTGAAAATAATTGCGTACGGATATGCAATACTTCGTGGTTGTCATGGATATTCGCCCAGTGATTCAGAGTATGTAAATGGTCTGATCGGTCTTTAAATAGTTCTAAGAAGAGTGAAGCATTATTCTTGAAAGGTGCGTGAAAACTGTTTTCTGGTGACATTTGAAGCGAGAAATAATTAACTCGCGTTCTAAATATTGCCACAAGACAAGGTTTCCATGATACGCTACAGACGACAGTCTTCAACAAGGGAGGTAATGACAATGTGGTACCCATTAAAAGAAGTTCCATACGGGCATTTTATCTTCGCCTGTGGGCAAGATAATAATTTCTAGCATGGTTAAATTAATGGATCTACTTATCTGAGGTGGGAGAAATGGTCATGGGACTCGTACTCTATGTAACATATTATGTGCTTCTAGTTCAATTTGGTTCCGGTCTTCTGCTAGCTTTTCTAAAGCAAGAACGCGTAGTGGAACGCCACGTCTTAGGTATATATTATGTGTTAGGTATATATAATGTGTTAGATATATATAATGTGTTAGATATATATAATGTCAAAGGAACATATAATGTCTTAGGTATATACATTGTCTTAGGTACATACATTGTCTTAGGTACATACATTGTCTTAGGTACATATAATGTCTTAGTCACATATGATGTCTTAGGTACATACAATGTCTTAGGTACGTTTAATGTCTTAGGTACTTACAATGTCTTAGGTACATATAATGTCATAGGTACATAATAATGGCTTAGGTACATACAATGTTTAAGGTACATGCAATGTCTTAGGTACATATAATCCCGGAAAATAACTGTCAGTGTGTCAGCGGCTGTGATAAAACGTATAATGGACCATTTTCGGCTTACAATGTTAGATCTTAAGTCATTGAATCAGCGAACCAGGAATTTTTCTTACCATTTACGAAGCATCCAATTTATGTTTATGCGATTGCATTACATAGGTGATTTGTGTGTAAGGGTTATATGCGAGCAAGGAATTTGGGGTTAAAATACTGTTTCGGCCGGGTGGAGTGTTATAAGCACCAATATAGGGCCTTAAAAATGCACTCCTGATTGAACAACCCATACAGCGAGGGAAGATGCTAATTTCATTGGGTAAAGGAATAAAATAAACGGATCTATAGATCTGGCCATATTATCAATAAACAATGATTAATATCTTATGTTATGTTTACCGATCACTTAGACTTAATTGCTGATCTGACGCTGTAGGCTTTGATGATTTTGTAAAGCACTTTATATCATAACGCGTATCGATGCTAACGATGAAAATCTTTAATAACAAACCGAGGCTCTTTCGCATAACAAAAGTCGAAGGCATGAAAATGAATCTTTCGGAAATATGGATGTGTTTTGTGCCAAAAAGTTTCAGATAAGGCCAAATTAAATTGTGTTTGTGTTAAGCGTCACCACTTAGTACGAAAACCTATCCAGCTACCCTGAAACAAGAGGACCAAGATGGCCATTTATCGCTCACCTGATTGGACAAAGGGTTCTTAATTTAATGATCGGACACCAAAGTTGACACCGCTTGCCAAAACACCCGCCCTAAAAACAGAAAAGATGTGCTTATTTAAAAGTTACAAAGGGCCATAACTCGGAATATTCAAATTGTAGATATTTAACTTGTCACTAAAGATCACATTGTTACAGCGAATAAGTTTATGATAATACAAAATTATATACAAGAAATGATAAAAGGGTCACTCATCAATGTCAGTTCAGCCTATTCCAGAAATCAATCTTATTTTCATCTGATTTAGACATGTCATTCCATAGTTCAGATCCAAACTGAAGTGCTGGTAGAGCAACCTTTTTATACAAACTAACTGAGGTTAAAAGATTTACGCATAATGTATGAACGCCCTGTGAAATAAGCATATATAATGAGTTTCGAGCCTTTTGAATTCGACCGCTTATTCGTTAGCCTATTTTTAAATTCGAATGTTGAAGTATACCGAGATTATTTGCAAAAGGTGCATTAGAAATAAGAGCGTCGCCATAGACGACTCTTATCGGGAGGGCACTACGACGTTTTGAAAAAAGTTATGGTTGTCGATTTTGTTACACCTAGTGTGAAGGAATTTGACCGAGGGTAACCTCAGGAACACTACTGTGAAATTATTTTGAAATCAGGCCAAGTTTCTGAAGGAAAGATTATATAGTTAAAAGTAGTCCCAACCCCTGGCAGCCATGTTTTCACGAATTAACATGGGATGAAGGAACTTGATATAGGGTCACCTACGGAGCATTTCTGTAAAATTATGTTGAAATCGGGCCATGGATTTCTGAATGAATATTTTCATTTTTTTCCGTTCGTTAGCCATGGCAACTTTTATTCTGCGAGAATACTCGTCACCTGTATATTTGTGTTTTCTTGACAGTCGTCAGGCGTTTGACCGGGTGTGGCATGACGGATTATTTTATAAACTCCTGACCCTCAAAGCCGATGACCATATACCGGACAACAAATGTATTGATAACAACACGTTAGTGGCCCTGCGAAAAATGTATGTTTGCGCAAAGAGTAAGGTGCGCTATCAAGGCCTTCAGTCGGCGGAATTTCCAGTGCTGCAAGGGACCCGCCAAAGAGGGAAGTGTTCTCCAATCATGTATTTATTGTATATTGACGGTCTAATTAAAGAACTAGAGGATAGTGGCAACGGATTATACATATACGGTATAAAAATGAGTTCCCCTACAGTAGCAGATGATATTGTTTTGATTTCCTATTCAAAAATAGGGATTGACAATATGCTAAGAATATGTTGCGAATACTCAAAGAAATGGCGATTCCTATACAATCCCCAAAAGTGTGCGGTTGTTACCTTTAGCATATCAAAAGCGGTTAAACATAAACCATTTCGTCACGGACAGAACATGTTAGCCGACATTGTTTTGTAAGGAAATGATTCATACTGCAAGTGTGAAACTCCGTGGGATATATCTTAGTATTATTAACAGTGGGATACATCCGGACATGATGAGTGCGGTAACCCTGAGAACTATTTATATATCCGTTATCCTACCAAAAGCCTTATACGGCTGTGAAATGTGGAGTGTTTATTCTAATGACGATATTCAGAAACTAGAACTTGCCCATCGCTTTTGTGTTAAACATATGAAACTTTTTCACAAATATATGTCTACGAACTTCGCGCTTTGTACGCTAGACATGACACCAGTTGAAATAATAATTGAGTATCGAAAACTCCTATTTCTAGGTCAACAGTGCTTGTTTCCATGTCATTATTTGGCGAAACAGATATTCGTACACATACTTCTACTTTACATGAACGGCGATAAAAAGGAGACAGGATTTCTACCGGGCATATATAAGTTACTCCAAAAATACAGTCTCGTTGAGTATCTAAACGTCCATATTAGTTCTGGTGATTTCCCAAATAAGGTATCCTGGAAAAGGACCCTTCAGAGAAATGTTATGATGCGCGTGAAAGCAATAATGTATGATAACATGACGAAATGTTCTAGTGACGAGGCCCTGTGAAACGTCATTACGCAGTACAAATGATCGCCGCTATGGTTTTTTGTAAGAAGTAACCCTCGTCTCAAGAAAACATGTACGACTCTTATGAACTTAACGGGAACGTTTGTGTCAAGGTCATTCCGGTCTGAGTGTAAAGCGTGTAATCTGATGGTCGAAGGTCGTACTGAACATTTAATTTGCTTTTGCCACAAAAGAGAAGAAGAGCGTAGGGCCTTGTGGGATAGCATAATTCACTGCTGTGACGTGGATGCTTTGAAGTGTCTAATTCTTAAACCTCATATGGGCCAGTGCGCAAAGGTGTTTCAATGTGCAACAACAAATTCTCATGATTGTTTGATGTTTCAACCAATTGCTAAAGCGTTAATTAACTTACTTGTAGTTAAGAAAGCTTGAATTGAGTGAATATCAGATTCTTGATACTGATAGTAGTGATGTTCTGATAATGGTTACCTGTTTTAGGCTGATGTGATCCATGACGTTTTTGTGTAACTTGTTACCATGCTACATGTATGTACGCTATGACTTTTGTAAATTAACGTTTGTTATGTACATACTATTTGTATATCTATGTTTTATATTATACTTGTAAATATGTTATGCTCTCCGTTACTGGAGGAATAAAACGTATTTATCTATCTATCTATCCCACAACTTTTATTGAATTAATCTGGAAGAGGACCACCCAATGAATATTCCTCTGTGCATTTTGGTCGAAAATGTCCCAGTGGTCTAGAAAAGGAAGTTGTTTGAAGAAATGTGTTGGCGACGGACGACAGACAGACGGACGGACAGCGCCGACGACAGATGATATACAATCGCTCTATCACAATAGCTCACGCTGAGCATTTTTAAGTCGGAGCTCTTCTGTATTTCGAAGTATTACAGTAATGTACAGTGGGTATGTTAGTATCATATAATTACCATGTGTCTGTGTTATAAAGGCATGCATCATAGACTTGTTTTGGTGAGGAAAACCTAGAAATTGAGTTGAAAAAATCGAATTCCTGTGCTAATAGTTATGTTTTGGTTTATTGGGTGATATTCAATATTCAATTATGTTAATCTTATGGTCATACACCACTGACTTTATTCACGTTATCGGTCAGTTATTAATAACTGGTATTCCGATTAGCTACATCGTTCTTAGATCCAAATTAGACCAATATTGAATACCAGCGCTGGTCTCATCCTTTTCTTACTCAGCTTGTTTTCCTTGGGTTTTGTAATTATATTCAGATTCATTGGATACTTTCTCTTATTAACCTTAATGGTTCGTAATTGTCATTACCAAAAGAAGACCAGAATTGAAGCAAAACTGTTGCAGGGGCTATTATTACGAACAGTCTAAAGTCCAATTTTAGACCCAGGCTCCGAAAAGCATTTTTACGAAGGAACAAAAAATCAAATTTATTCCATTTCTTTTACATGAATATTTGTAAATATTAGTACAACGCTCAAATAGTAATATATTTAAGCAAATATCACCATCAATGCTTTGCTAGAAGAGAAATTACAATGAAATGAAATTTTGCCCTAGTGACTATAGAGCTTGGACTCAGACTTGAGACTGTTCGTAATCACTGCCCCAGGAGTAGTGAACCTAGTAATGACGGCAGGCATAGCCAAAATACTGAAAACAAGTGGCGCTGAAACTTTTCAAGCTCGTTAATGCTGTTACGCGAAAAGATACAGCAGTTAATGGGTAGAATAATTGAGTGACCCAGGCATAGACACAATACTGATCATAGACAGTATTCAAAACATTGAAAACATTGAAGAGCAATTTAAAATATTACGTTTTTAGGTGACATCTGACAAGCCAGTAAGTAATATTTACCATGAAGAAGGCTGATTTTCCAAAGAAAAAAGTACATTACGAAGAATGTTTTTCGAAATGTACCTTTTTCTTAGCGCCATACTAGTGACCATGTCGCTGAACATGCAAATAAAGGAAAAAATGCACAGAAATGATTTAAGCATATTTGTGTTGTTTGATATCTGCTGTGTGTGGAAAAGTATAAAGAAGAATCCATCGGTGAAAAATGTAATTTTTAGGGTAACATGTTGAAAATAGTAAACGAAAGTATGAATTTCTGGAATTTGTCTGTATTAAAATTGGATTTAGCAATAAAAATAACCAAATTACTGCATTTAATAGATATTATACCGCACCATGACATACCTAGCGTATAGGCATATAATATATTGTTAAATGAGAGTTTTTTTGGTAAACTGTTAAAAAAAAAATGTAAAGGAAAGTATGAATTTCTGGGATTTGTCTATATGAAAATTAAATATAGCAAAAGAAATACTAGAAAAAATGCATTTAATATATTATTTACAGCACCAAAACATATCTACTTTATTGACACATCATCTGATGTGAAATAGGATTTTTTTGAGTATAATGTTGAAAAATGTAAACAAAAGTATGCATTTCTGGAATTTGTAGTTTACATACCTATATACAATAAGAAAATTAGCAGTTTACATATTTCATCTTATGAATTGTATCAAGAAATAAGAATAGTTACACTTTTTGTTCACTTTTTCATCTCATGTTTAAATGTACAATTACACAACTTAAAGCATTACGTATGATGTTTACTATTTTGAAATGTATTTTGGGCCGGAGGCCTTTATTTACAAAATTAACTCTTGACTTGACTTGACTTGATTTGACTTATAAAACTGCTCTACAACAATCGTAAGGTGTAGAATGTCGTACAAAGTGAAAGGTGATTATTTGGTTAAAGTGTTGAAACTATAAATGAGATTAAGGATTTCTTGAATTTGCCAAATGTCATCATTTAATTCCAAATTGAAATATCACTATAACTGTATCATTATTTTTTTTTTATCTAAACGCCTTCATCATTAGATAAATAATCAATCATAGAAAGGAAGTGACGTCAACGTCAAACAATGTTTAATAACTGAACATCGTTTAGCAGCAAAACCAACGATGTATATATAAACAGAAACATGATATAGACACATATAGTTTTGACGTTTAAGTATTATAGATCACAAGTGCTACAATATCAGAAATTGTGTAATAAAAACATAAAAATAGCAATCATGTGACAAATATGTGACTCAATTAAAAATCATATAGAAATGTATTATTGGGATCATTGAACTATAATAAGCTTCTTTATGCTATTTTATCATGAGGACTTAGTAATTGAGCAGATGTCTATGTGGAGACTGAAAGTGTTGGAGTTTTGACAAGGGGTCGGGGTATGAATGAAATTTTAAATGCCGACTGGATTCTGTCACGACCTACATGCTTGACATAAATGCAGTTATGCAGATGTTTAGTGGTGTAATGTATACTACGAGTGAAGAGCACATGATGACCATAACAGCAACCCAAGCTTGAGACAGAAATAACATAGAAATTGTTACACTGTACTTGCAAGAAAGATATCCATCGTGAATGTGAAGCAGATACGAAGAGTATAACCAGTGGTGTTGCATCATATAAGAGTTATGCTGATGAAGCAAACTAGATTGGTGAATATGAGGTAGCTAGGGTGGTTGACAAACTATGAAATAATTCACGTTAAGAAGGAAAAACACCGTTATGCTAATGAATGACAATGTTGGAGTCAAAAGTGATGATGAAGTACTATGTTATACAGTTTGCGGGAATTTCTACAAATTCAGAACTGGAAAGGACATACCGCTAGAATGGGGCTGGGAACTAGTGGGTAACAAAATGCTTGTTACGCGCTTGTACGCCCTCGAGCTCGACTGAACCGGTTCGAACCGGTTTGGTTGTCGAGTGCGGATGGCACTCGAGTGAACCACGCTTTTAAACCGGTTTAAACCGGTTTCCCAAACCAATTTTTGGGGAGCCTAAATACGCGAACTTGGCAAAAACGCTCTACTTTGGTGTACACTTAAGGGACCTTGTAATCGACTGAACCGATTTCAAACGGTTTTGTTGTCGAGAGTTGTAGTTGCACCGGTTCAGTTGAGCTCGAAGACGTACAAGTTCGTACCAAAAAAGCCATATTTTGGGCTCAATACTTATGTGAAAAACTACAGAAACAAGCCCAGTAGCCAAAAGTTTAAACATAAACCTCGTTTAATCGCACTAGGTAAACGCCAAAGGCATAGAACACAAAAACAAAAATTCACAAACAAGAAACATGGAACAACATCACAAAACTCCACAAACAGCACATATATACTATATACAAAACTAGGTATGCTTATCAAGGATTGTTAGATACAGCCTTGGAACGGTCAGTAAAATGACCAAGTCTAACCCAGTTTACGTGCACAAACCTTACTCTTATCCCAACAATCCTGAATAAAGAAAAATGTAAAAGGGAAATCTTTATCAGAGTATGCATTAACTTGAGGCAACTTAATAATAAAACAAACAATAATAAACTAATAGGTAAACCCCAAGTACTTCAATGATTAGAGATCCCAACTCTATCTGCAGACGGAGGAATACAATTCAGAGCACCTAATGCAAAACTTTTCAAAGATACGTTGCAGTCATTGTTTGAAATTAAGAGCATCACACACAGTCTACCTTATAAAATAAAAGGTTTAAAACTGTGTGATCATAGAGTTTCATAATAAAGGAGCATCATTGTACAACAACTTGGAACAAATAAAGAAAACATTATAAAAAATAAAACATACAAAACGCGTAATTTTGGAACCACATGCAATACATTTTTGTAATCGAATTGAATCGATTAAAAGCTCTAGTGTTCTCGAGGGTCATACTAGTTACGAACTAAGATTCCGATAAATTGCTTCTCGAAACCGGTTTGAACCGGTTTAAAAGTGTGGTTCACTCGAGGGCCATCCACACTCGAAAACCAAAACGGTTTGATCCGGTTCAGTCGAGCTCGAGGGCCTAAAGGTGCGTACCAAAAAGCTCTATTTAGGGCTCAAAACGCGTCATTTCGGTACCACATATAATCGATTTTTGTAATCGATTGAATCTATTAAAAGCTCTGGTGCACTCGAGGGCCAACGACACTCGACAACCAAACCGGTTGAAGCGGTTCAGTTGAGCTCGAGGGCGAACAGGTGAGTACCAAAAAGCTCTATTTGGGGCTCAAAACGCGTTATTTCGGTATCACATTGGATCGATTTAAATCTCTGGTGCACTCAAGGGCCATCACTCTCGACAACAAAACCGGTTTAGTCGATTACAAGGTCCCTTAAGTTCGCATCAAATTGGCGCATTTTGGCCACGTTGGTTAACACTGGCTCCCCATAAAATTGCTTCTTGAAACCGGTCTGAACCGCTTTTAAAAGCGTGGTTCGCTCCAGGGCCATCCACACTCGACAAACAAACCTGTTTGGTCCGGTTCAGTCGAGCTAGAGGGCGTACAGGTGAGTACCAGAAGCTCTATTTTGAACCTGTTCAGTAGACTACAAGGGCCCTTAATTTCGCACCAAATTGCCGCATTTTGGCCAAGTTAGCTAACTTAGGCGTCCTTTAAAATCTCTACTGGAAACTGGTTTGAACCAGTTTTAAAGCGTGGTTCACTCGAGGGCCATCCACAATCGACAACCAAAGCGATTTGAACCGGTCCAGTTGAGCTCGAGGGTTTACAGGTGCGTACCAAAAAGCTCTATTTTGGGCTCAAAACGCGTAATTTCGGTACCACATGTAATCGATTTTTGTAATCGATTTAAATCGATTAAAAGCTCTGTTGCACTTGAGGGCCATTCACTCTCGACAACTAAACCGGTTTAAACCGGTTTAGTCGATTACAAAAAACCTTTAGTTCGCACCAAATTGGCTCATTTTTGCCAAGTTGACTCACTTAGGCACCCATAAGTCGCTTCTGGAAACCGGTTTGAACCGGTTTAAAAGCGTGGTTCACTCCAGGGCCATCCACACTCGACAACCAAACCGGTTTGATCCGGTTCAGTCGAATTTGGAGCGTACAGGTGCGTACCAAAACGCTCATTTTTAGGCTCAAAACGCGTAATTTCGGTACCACATGTAATCGATTTTTGTAATCGATTTGAATCGATTAAAAGCTCTGATGCACTTTAGGGCCATTCATTCTCGACTACAAAACCGGTTTAAATCGGTTCAGCCGATAACAAGGGTCATTAAGATTGCAACAAAATGGCGCATTTTGGCCAAGTTGGCTAAACTAGGCTCCATATAAAATCACTTCGGGAAACCGATTGGAGCCGGTTTAAAAGCGTGGTTCACTCGAGTGCCATCCAAACTTGACAACCAATCCGGTTTGAACCGGTTCAGTCGGGCTCGAGGGCGTACAGGTGCTAATCAAAAAGCTCTATTTTGGGCTCAAATCGCGTAATTTCGGTACCACATGTAATTTATTTTTGTAATCGATTTGAATCGATTAAAAGCTCTGGTGAACTCGAGGGCCATCTTCACTCGACAACAATACCCGTTTGACTAAGGTGGGACCAATTTTGCTATGTAGGGTTTGCTCATATCTACGTGGCGCAATTTTCGGTGTGCCTGGGCGTTATTCGGTCACCAGTTTCAGCGGTTTTGCCATACCTTAAATTGGAAAGTAAATGCCGACGATATCTCCGAAACCGCAAGTGCGGGGCGGTCGGGCCTGGTATTGGCGTTAAGGTATCTCCATTCTCTACGTGACACGACCAACGGCGCATCTCTGAAGTGCCGGCGTCAACGTTTGCTAACGAGTGCAACTTTTTCGCTTAAGATCTAAATGGCGCGAAAATACCGTAAATGGGGTACCTCGTGTCGCAGATAGGTAAGCACGTGCGTAAGTTGGGACTAAGTTTGCTGTGTACAGTTTGCTTATAGCAATGTGGCTCAATTTTTGGATTGCCTGGGACGTTATTTGGTGACCGGTTTCTTGGGCCGCAAATTAAGACCAAAACCATAGTTTTTCAGCGGTTTTTCCATACCTGATAATGTAAAGTTAATGCCGACGATATCACCGGAACTACAAGTGCGGGGCGGTCGGGACCGGTATTGACGTTTAGATATCTCCATTTTCTACGTGACGCGACCATCGGTGCATCTTTGACGTGCCGGCGTCAACGTATCCTAATGCGTGCAACATTTTCGCTTAAGATCTAAATGGCGCGAAAATGGCGTAAATGGGATACCTCTTGTCGAAGTTGGCCAAGCATCACTGCACGTGCGGAAGTTAAAACTAATTTTGCTGTGACGGATTTGCTCATACCTACGTGGCGCAATTTTCGGTGTGCCTAGGACGTTATTCGGTCACCAGTTTCTAAGGCCGCAAAGTGCGTCCAAAACCGTAGTTTTTCAGCGGTTTTTGCCAAACCTTATAATGTAAAGTTAATGCCGACGATATCTCCGGGACCACAAGTACGTGGCGGTCGGGACCGGTATTGGCGTTTAGGTATCTTCATTCCCTAAGTGAAGCGTTAATGCCGACGATATCGATATATAACCACGCTTTTAAACCAGTTAAAAACGGTTAACAAAAGCGATTTTATGGGGAGCCTAGGTTACCCAACTTTGCCAATATGCGCCAATTTGGTGCGAACCTAAGGGCCCTTGCAATGGACTGAACCGGTTCAAACCGGTTTTGTTGTCGAGATTGGATGGTCCTCTAGTGCACCAGAGCCTTTAATCGATTACAAAAATGGATTACATGTTGTACCGAAATTACGCTATTTGAGCCCAAAATAGAACATTTTGGTACGCACATGTACGCCCTCGAGCTCGACTGAACCGGTTCAAACCGGTTTGGTTGTCGAGTGTGGATAGCCCTCGAGTGAACCACGTTTATAAACCTGAACCACAAATGATAGGAGGTCCGTACTGGTCTTGATATTTAGCTCTCTCGATTTCCTACATTACGCCACCGTCGGCGCATCTCTGACGTCATTGCATCACCGTTTCCATTCGCCTACACGGCTATTTTTTACTCTGAAATGAAGCGAAAAATGCCTATAACTGGCGTTTGCGGTGTCGAATATATCTCAGTATCCATGCTCCTGCTGCGGCTGAGACCAGTTTTGCCTTTTAGGGGACGCTCTACCCTACAAGATGCATCTGTCGGGGTGCCCGGGATGATATTTGGTCACCTGTTTCCAACGCGTCAAAGTATGACTAAATTCGCGACATTTCGTACTTATCAACGTGCCCCAACCTACCTTGTAAGGGGACTCAAATCTCGACGATATCTCCGGAACCACAAATGATAGGAGGTCCGTACTGGTCTTGAAATTGAGCTCTCTCGATTTCCTACGTTCGCCACCGTCGGCGCATCTCTGACGTCATTGCGTCACCGTTCCCATTCGCCTACACGGCTATTTTATACTCTAAAATGCAGCGAAAAATGCCTAACACTGGGGTGTGCGGTGTCGAGAATATCTCAGCATCCATGCTCCTGCCGCGGCTGAGACCAGTTTTGTCATTTCGGGGACGCTCTATTCTACAAGATGCGTCCTTCGGGATGCACGGGATGATATTTGATCACCGGTTTCCAACGCGTCAAAGTATGACCAAATTCGCGACATTTTGTACTTTTCAACGTGCCCCAACCTACCTTGTAACGGGATGCAAATCTCGACGATATTTTCGGAACCACAAATGATAGGAGGTCCGTATTGGTCTTGAAATTTAGTTTTCTCGATTTCCTACTCTACGCAACCGTCGGCGCATCTCTGACGTCATTGCGTCACGTCATTGCGTCATTGCCTTCACGGCTATTTTTTACTCTAGAATGAAGCGAAAAATGCCTAACACTGGGGTATGCGGTGTCGAAGATATCTCAGCATCCCTGCTCCTGCTGCGGCTGAGACTAGTTTTGCCATTTAGGGGATGCTCTATTCTACAAGATGCACCTATCGGGGTGCCCGGATGATATTTGATCACCGGTTTCCAACGCGTCAAATTATGACCAAATTCGCGACATTTCGTACTTATCAACGTGCCCCAACCTACTTTGTAAGCGGATGCAAATCTCGACGATATCTCCGGAACCACAAATGATAGGAGATCCGTACTGGTCTTGAAATTTAGTTTTCTCGATTTCCTAAGTTACGCCACCTTCGGCGCATCTCTGACGGCATTGCGTCACCGTTTCCATTCGCCTACACGGCTATTTTATATTCTAAATGCAGCGAAAAATGCCTTACACTGGGGTGTGCGGTGCCGAAGATATCTCAGCATCCCTGCACCTGGGACCAGTTTTGCCATTTAGCGGATGCTCTACCCTACAAGATGGACCTGTCGGGGTGCCCGGATGATATTGGATGACCGGTTTCCAACGCGTCAATAATGACCAAATTCGCGACATTTCGTACTTATCAACGTGCCCCAACCTACCTTGTAGGGGGATGCAAATCTCGACGATATTTTCGGAACCATAAATGATAGGAGGTCCGTATTGGTCTTGAAATTTAGTTTTCTCGATTTCCTACGCTACGCAACCGTCGGCGCATCTCTGACGTCATTGCGTCACGTCATTGCGTCATTGCCTACACGGCTATTTTTTACTCTAGAATGAAGCGAAAAATGCCTAACACTGGGGTATGCGGTGTCGAGAATATCTCAGCATCCCTGCTCCTGCTGCGGCTGAGACCAGTTTTGCCATTTAGGGGATGCTCTATTCTACAAGATGCACCTATCGGGGTGCCCGGATGATATTTGATCACCGGTTTCCAACGCGTCAAATTATGACCAAATTCGCTACATTTCGTACTTATCAACGTGCCCCAACCTACTTTGTAAGGGGACGCAAATCTCGACGATATCTCCGGAACCACAAATGATAGGAGGTCCGTACTGGTCTTGAAATTTAGTTTTCTCGCTTTCCTACGCTACGCCACCGTCGGTGCATCTCTGACGTCATCGCGTCACCGTTTCCATTCGCCTACACGGCTATTTTCTACTCTAAAATGCAGCGAAAAATGCCTAAAACTTGGGTATGCGGTGTCGAAGATATCTCAGCATCCCTGCTCCTGCTGCGGCTGAGACCAGTTTTGCCTTTAAGGGGACGCTATACCCTACAAGATGCACCTATCGTGATGCACGGGATATAATTTGGTCAACGGTTTCCAACGCGTCAAAATATAACCAAATTCGCGATATTTCGTACTTATCAACGTGCCCCAACCTACCTTGTAAGGGGACTCAAATCTCGACGATATCTCCGGAACCAAAAATGATAGGAGATCCGTACTGGTCTTGAAATTAAGCTCTCTCGATTTCCTATATTACGTCACCGTCGGCGCATCTCTGACGTCATTGCGTCACCGTTTCCATTCGCCTACACGGCTATTATATACTCTTAAATGCAGCGAAAAATGCCTAAAACTTGGGTATGCAGTGTCGAATATATCTCAGCATCCCTGCACCTGCCGCGGCAGGGACCAGTTTTGCCTTTTAGGGGACGCTATACCCTACAAGATGCACCTATCGGGATGCACGGGATATTATTTGGTCAACGGTTTCCAACGCGTCGAAGTATGACCAAATTCGCGACATTTTGTACTTTTCAACGTGCCCCAACCTACCTTGTAAGGGGACTCAAATCTCGACGATATCTCCGGAACCACAAATGATAGGAGATCCGTATTGCTTGAAATTTAGCTCTCTCGATTTCCTACGCTACGCCACCGTCGGCGCATCTCTGACGTCATTGCAACACCGTTTCCATTCGCCTACACGGCTATTTTTTTTCTAAAATGAAGCGAAAAATGCCTTAAACTGGGGGTGTGCGGTGTCGAATATATCTCAGCATCCCTGCACCTGCCGCGGCAGGGACCAGTTTTGCCATTTAGGGGACGCTATACCCTACAAGATGCACCTAATAATTTATTATATTTTTTGCAATTTTACTTTCTTCTATAAACAGACACTAAACATCACATCTGGACGCAATTTTGTAAATTTAAGCCTAAGATATTTCAGTTGGCATATTGGGTTACTAAAACGAATTGCGTTGTATCATTTAAACCAGTATTCTGTTCACTTTTTAACGATTGTTTGCGTTGTCTGAACATATAGCACATGAACGAGACCCCTTTTAATTTGTTATGGAAGATTGCACGTTCGATAAATGAAACAAGAATCTTAAAGAACAACAGTGGGACCTAAGTCTTCTTCTGTAACATATCTTAACAGAACCTAATCCTTGTCCGTGTCTGAATATCTCTCATCTTCGTTTACATGTAACTAAGCAAAAACGGTGTTCCCTAACTAACAGTGGAAATCTTCTGGAAGACTCCATCAAGGGATGCGGCTAAATCTTACTTGTATTAGAAAAGGATATGCAGTGATACACTTTTTAACATGCTAGTATGCATCCCTTTTTATGACATATTTTAATAAATATGAAAAAGATTTATATCTATAAATTTGGTTATTTTAAAACAGTCATACTATTTATAAGTATTTGAAATATTAACCACTGTCTTTGTTTTTTAAATTTGCAATTGAGTTGCAAACCCAATTCGGCCACACTCTTAAAGGTTTGTTTTAATTTACAAGTTTTCTCTGTCATTATAAGAATTTTATGCTGTCTGTGGTGATAAGATTTAGGACTGCTCATTCGCTGAACTCTCATTGTTGCTCTCGTGCAACTGGGGTTTGAGCTTTAATCGCGATAGATCAAGTTTCATGCAAAACATTTCATAAATGTGATCGATGCTTACACGCCGTAAATATAAAATAGTGTATCTATGTTCTGCGCTTATGACCTATAAACCACTTAGAATAGAAACTGAACATCCATTACGATTTACTTCATCAATCAAAGATCAACCTTTTCTTTTTTAAATCACATTTTCAGAAGCTTCTGTACTTGTAAATCTCAACAAATGTTGTTTAACCAAGGACATTGAACGAAGTTAAAAGCACTCCAAACAAGAAAAACACGTGGCGTTCCAATCAAACCAGCCGATTGATGCCCAACTGACCCATAAGCGTCAGTTGCGTATTGTTATCCGCCATGGCTTCCGACACGCTGCATTTAATCAACATTAGCTCGCGTATAACCATCCATAATATACATATAATGTTCATTTTTCTTAAAATATGAAAACATACTAGCGCATATAATCCATTATAGTGTATTAGTATGACGATATTTTGTGATTTTTTACAATTTAAAACCATTTTCCCACTTATGAGTAAAGTGTTAAATCCGAAGCATATACTTTTCCTTCGAAAGACAGGTCTGAAAAAGTTATCATTTTAATTAACATGTTTTGAGATTTAGATAAAAGATATAATATATTACCAAAAATACAATATAAAATACGGGAACAAACTCAGTTGTCGAAATTCAAAAATAAATAAACCCTGTTTATGGGTTCAAGGAAGGCAAGGGCAAAAACGAAGTGCGTCCGTACGTTCGTGGGTTAACGTGTGTATGTGCGTTCATGTGTGTGTGTGTGTGCGTTCGTGCGTGCGTTTGTGCGTTTGTGCGTGCATACGTGCATGCATGTGTGTATGCTAAATAATGTCATCTAAGAGGTCACAGCATGCGAGATATATGGTCCATGCGGTATAAAGTTTGCTGTTAATACTATCGTAAAGGTACTAATTTAAACAGAAATTGCCTATCTTTAAAAAAATATTAATGCAGATGTTTTCGAGGCAGTCCCTGATTATTTTCAATTTATCTAAAACGGTACTTTTATTTTTCTGCTGATAGCTGAAAACAACTTTGCTGTACTACAAAAACGACCGATCAGTTTCCACGTGATGTCTCCGTCTCTACATAATTAACAACGCTTGCGCAAATAGTCTTCTGAAGTACTGTCAACCAAATATACCGAGGCATTTGCGTCTCTTCGATTCATTTCTGGCCAGTAACATCACGAAATAATTGGATTTCTTCGTTACAAACACCAAATTACGGAATCAGTCGCTGTCAACGTGCAAGCGCAAACGACACGTCTAAGTGGTGCCCGGGGGAAAGGCCTTTATTTCTTGGCTGATGAGTACAAGAATTTCTAGCGAATACAACTACCGAACTTCTTCTTTCTTGTTTTGCAAAATATATAGCGAAGAACTTTATTATTGAAACAGAAGGCGAATAACTTTATTTTTGAAACAGAAGGCGAAGAACTTTATTATTGAAACAGAAGGCGAATAACTTTATTTTTGAAACACAGTGGCCCGAAATTTCTAATGTTGTTATAACTTGTGGCCCAACCCACTTGTATATTTATACTGTTTTTCGAAATGATTTATATAGCGTGCGTATTTTATATGAAATAAAATACGATTAAACTAAATGGCCTGAAAAATACCATTCTGTTTTATATCTTAGAAAATCATGCAATTCCTTACTTAAAATAATTAATATTACTTTAATTTCCTTGACTATTGGTAACGTAGTAGAACAATGGAACTATATTTTTGTTTCACTTCAAAATTTCAATATTGTCATATATCATATAACCTATTTTCGAGCGCCCCCTAAAAATAGGTAAAACACTTATATTTTGTGTCACTTCCGGTGAAAGTAAGCTCCAATGGTTAGCCATAACAGTAGAACTGTCAGAAAACTTCATTTGAAAAAGAATGGGAATGCTAGTGTTAAAAACATTTCAGTTTTACTTGAAACAACACCAATTAGTCATTTTTAATGAATGCCAAATTAAACCCTTCATTTAAAATGAATTCACGTGTAAAATACTCCTTTAAAATAATGTTGTTTTTGTTTGCAAGTTTTAACATATCTACCAGAGCCTAAAACCTATGCCCTATCGTTTTTTTAAGTATAGTGCACACCATTAAAAGCGCATCAAAATATGGTATAATGCTTTTTCTAAAACTAATAAAATATATATTTTTACTTTTACTCAACAATCGTAAAATAATAATGAATATGACTATTATATCATCAACAGTGCCCATATTCTTTCTGAAGCCATCTTATAGTTATATGTATACATGGGATTTATTAGCCCACTCATTGAATCTATTATTTAAAACCCTTGTAAATATTTTCCAAAGGTTCTTTATAATGTTATTTATACAATTTTACATGATCGACCATGTACTATCCTTTATAATATATATATTTTGTTATTTATCAATGATTTTAATCGGTTTTGATAATTAAATTGTGGAACAAGATAGGATTGGATCAACAGGAAGTCTGAAAGGTTAAATATTGAGTCATAACAAATTGGTTTTTAAGGGCATTAGCTATTATAAATAACGAATGACTGGAATTTAACATGGCAAACCTTTTCCTACGTGTTTTCGAAATTCATCGTCAATATTTCCATTCTTAAAATATTTCTTGTTTTTTTCGGCTGATTTTTACATTCATTTCAATATGTGACAATTGCTAGGGTCGATCAAGCCTAGCAGCAGGTTTATAATAATATTGGATTGAATGACCCCGTCAATTTCTTTAGTTAATAAACATTCCTCAGCGGATAAACTGAAGTAAAACAAAACATTTCAACAAAACATTTCCTTGTTTCACTGCTTTTTGATCATCACTAGATGTAAACATTCTGTACGGTTTTACGAAGTGCTCGTTATTAAAACACAGAAGGTGAGGTAAAACTAATTTCACCTTCCTTGCACCGATAGTTTCGTTTAAATCTTAAAGCGTTTCTTGTATGAATGTTTGCCTACCAAGTATTCGTCAGCTTTTTTCTTGACGACATGGTGCACGTGCTCGTCTTCTTCGTACAAATGCTTTTGCAGTCAAATATGCATGTATGCGCACAACAACCAACAAAACAATATGTCGGCTCGCGATGTTTTGAATGAGACAACTTTTCAAACTAAGGATCAGCTAATGCCAACGTGTCCCGGGAAGCAGAATTGACCACCATATGATGAGGTTTTGTACAGGGCTGACTTCGATTGGCTTCTTTGACGGGGTGTACCGTGTAATGGTGGGATGAAAGAAGGAGGTGGCATCCCTAACTTCGTGTAAGGCGTTGGATAGGGTAGATCTTCATCTGCATGCCAACTGTTCAAGACATCAAACTTTCAGTGGTAATTCTATCAATTATGAGAAAAATAAATACTTGTAAACTATATTTTACTTTCAATGTAGATATATATTTTTTATTGAGGATATTAAAAGCTCTACTAGATATCTTCCGTCAAAATATAATTTATATACGCGAACGTTTCTTTTTTATATTACAAATACGCCATTAGTGAGAAAGAAGAATTCCGTATTAACGTCAACTTTTAATGTCGTTAAGGTCCCGATCCACATAAAGGTCAAATTTCTATGACTGCCGAATTCATATTATATATCCGAACTCATCTATTGTATTGACGAGGGCGGTAAAAGATTTTTTATATAAGTCGAGTCATCGGCAAACAGTGATTATTTTATCTCAATATTGTATATATTTAGGCCTACAATGTCCGTTTTGTTCTGTAAAGCGTTGGAGTGTATATCGATACAAATAATAAATAGATTAGAAGAGAGAGGACAACCTTGTCGTACTCCTCTTTCAATTTTCAATTTATCAGAAAAATATCCATTGTTGATGATTATACTAAGTATCTTATAACAAAACAGTTTAACCCATTTAATTAATTCGTCATCAAACTTAAAATGATGTAAACAATTGAACATGAAGGAATGGTCTAGGCTATCAAAAGCCTTCTCAAACGCAGCAAAAAATAAAATTCCTGGTGTGTTTGTTTTGTTTAAGTAAGAAATAAATTCATTTATCAGTCTAAAGTTTTCTCCTATACAACTAGATTTTATAAAACCAGTTTGGAAGGGGCAGTATACATTTTATTCTGTCCGCTATGCTTTTGTGGCAACTTTGTTGTCTACATTCAATAAGCTGATCGGTCTCCAGTTAAATAAGATTCTTAGTCTTTAACAGGTTTTGGAATGAGAGAAATAATACCTTGTTTTTTGAGTAGAGATAAATGTCCTGTTGTAAACGACGAATTAAATGAGTTTGTGTAGTTGTATTTTAAGTTGTTTCAGAATGTGTTATAAAACTCAGCTGAAAATCCGTCTGATCCTGGACTTTTGTTGTTTTTCATTTCGTTTAGTGCTTTAAAACATTCATGTTCTGTTAAAAGCCTTCACACGATAACATTTGTTTGTTGTTTAATTTGGTTGTTGAGTAGTCTAAAAAAGATAAATCATGTCGAATAAGGGTATTTTGTATAGATTGGAATTAAATTCATATGGTTCATTAACTATTTCCTTTTGACATTTTGTAACTTTAATATTAATTATAAGTTTATGCAATGTTTTTTCTTTTGCATTTGTAGTTTTTTTTCAGTTTTGATGAATATGTTAATGTAGCGTTTCCAATACTTCCTTTTAATATGTTCAATAAAGTTACTGGGTTTGCGTCTTCATTTGTATAAATAGTATCTGTAATTGTATTTTCAATTATTTCTTTATAGTCAGGCATGAACAGTCAGCTATTGTTAAATTTAAAATATCCTGGTCCACGTTTGTTTTTAATTGCACAAAGTCGTAAACTAACAAGTGCATGATCAGTTCTGAAACTTGTGCGTATACGACAATCAGTAACAAGATTTTGAATGGAATCCGATATCAAAAATAATATAAATGTAATCGACAATGTATACTTGGTTTTGAGTTTGAGTGCCATGTAAATTGTTTTTATCGGTGTGTTTTATACGCCGTATATCAATTTTTGTTCACACTTTTAATAAAAGTCCGACATCGATTATGTCTATTTTGGTTACAGTTCTTCTTAACTTAAAATCGCCACCTATTATTATGCGTTTGTCAGAGCTATTATGTATAAATTCTTGCAGACTTTTAAAAACTTTTATATCGTCTGTATTAGGTCCGTATATAATAATAATGGTATACCCTTTAGAGTTGATTGAGAGTTCAATTGCCAATCTTCAAGTATTAATTTGATACGTTTTAATTTCACCAAAAGTATAGTTTGGATGTATAAGAATTCTAACACATTTACTGTTTGTCGAGACACTACTAAATAAATGACCTTTTCATTCTTTTTTCCACTGATCGTTGTATTTATCATGAAAATGTACTTCTTGTAAAAGATAGAACGTCGAATTTAGTTCTTTTAACCATTGGAGTATTTGCATCCCTTTTTCTTTATTACCTAGTCCTCTGACATAATTAGTACATATAGTGGTATCCAAATTAAGTTGAGTAAAGATGATTAATGATATTATATTGGTACCACTTGAAAGGGACTGACTTGTATGCGTAGACTATCTAAAACCATTAGAAACATACTTTTTGGCATCGAAAAGAAATACAAAAACATTTGAACCGACTTTGTCAATATGGTAAATAACGCATTTGATCAAATCTAGTCGTTTTCAGCAACAATATCCTTCCAAATGATACCAAAATCATATAGGATTCCAGTAAGACGGATTGACACTAAGGTATATAAAGTCATAAGTGCTTGAGTGCTGTGCTAGTGTTCCGATGGCCTTGGGTTCAAGCCCCACATTAAGTGCTGTGCTAGTGTTCCAATGGCTTTGGGTTCAAGCCCCACATTAAGTGCTGTGCTAGTGTTCCGATGATCTTGGGTTCAAGCCCCACATTAAGTGCTGTGCTAGTGTTCCAATGGCATTGGGTTCAAGGCCCAAATTAGGTGCTGAGCTAGTGTTCCGATGGCCTTGGGTTCAAGCCCTACTTTGAGTGCTGTGCTAGTGTTCCGATGGCCATGGGTTCAAGCCCCATTTTAAGTGCTGTGCTAGTGTTCCGATGGCCTTGGGTTCAAATCCCACATTAAGTGCTGTGCTAGTGTTCCGATGGCCTTGGGTTCAAGCCCCACATTAAGTGCTGTGCTAGTGTTCTGATGGCATTGGGTTCAAGTCCCACATTAAGTGCTGTGCTAGTGTTCCGATGGCCTTGGGTTCAAACCCTACATTAAGTGATGTGCTAGTGTTCCGATGACCGTGGATTCAAGCCCCACATTAAGTGCTGTGCTAGTGTTCCGATGGCATTGGGTTCAAGTCCCACATTAAGTGCTGTGCTAGTGTTCCGATGGCATTGGGTTCAAACCCTACATTGAGTGTTGTGCTAGTGTTCCGATGGCCTTGGGTTCAAACCCCACATTTAGTGCTGTGTTAGTGTTCCGATGGCCTTGGGTTCAAGCCATACATTGAGTGCTGTGCTTGTGTTTCAATGGCCTTGGGTTCAAGCCCTACATTGAGTGTTGTGCTTGGGTTCCAATGGCCTTGGGTTCATGCCCTACATTAAGTGCTGTTCTAGTGTTCCAATGGCCTTGGGTTCAAGCCGTACATTGAGTGTTGTGCTAGTGTTCCGATGACCTTGGGTTCAAGCCACACATTAAGTGTTGTGCTAGTGTTCCCATGGCCTTGGGTTCATGCCTTATATTAAGTGTTCTGCTAGTGTTCCGATGCCCTTGAGTTTGAGCCCTACACTTAGTGCTGTGCTAGTGTTCCGATGGCCTTAGGTTCAAGCCCAAGTGCTGTGCTAGTGTTCCGATGACCTTGGGTTCAAGCCCTACATTAAGTGTTGCGCTAGTGTTCCGATGGCCTTAGGTTCAAGCCTAAGTGCTGTGCTAGTGTTCCGATGGCTTTGGGTTTCATGCCCTACATTAAGTGTTGCGCTAGTGTTCCGATGGCCTTGGGTTCAAGCCCTACACTTACTGCTGTGCTAGTGTTCCGATGGCCTTGGGTTCAAGCCCTACACTTAGTGCTGTGCTAGTGTTTTGATGGCCTTAGGTTCAAGCCCAAGTACCGTGCTAGTGTTCCGATGGCCTTGGGTTCAAGCCCTACATTAAGTTTTGTGCTTGTGTTCCGATGGCCTTGGCTTCAAGTCCCACATTAAGTGCTGTGCTTGTTTTCCGATGGCCTAGGGTCAAGTCCCACATTAAGTGCTGTGCTAGTTTTCCGATGACCTTGGGTTCAAGCCCTACATTAATTGTTGTGCTAGTGTTCCGATGACCTTGGGTTCAAGTCCCACATTAAGTGCTGTGATAGTGGACCGATAACCGAGGGTTCAAGCGATATGTTAGTGTTCAGATGGCCTTGGGTTCAAGCCCCAATTTAAATGGTGTGCTAGTATACAAATGGTCGTAGGTTCAAGCCCAACATTGAGCTATATAATAGTGTTCCGATGGTCGTAAGTTCAAACCCAACACTCGGTGCCGTGCAAGTGTACCGATAGTCGTAGATTCAAGCCCCACATTCAGTGCTGTGCTAATGTACCGATAGTCGTAGGTTCAAGCCCCACATTGAGTGATATGCTAGCGTACCGGTGGTCGTAGGCTCAAGCCCCACCTCAGTGATATAATTGTGTACCGATGGTCGTAGGTTCAAATCCACATTGAGTGCTGTGCTAGTGTACCGATGGTCGTGGGTTCAAGCCCAGCATTGAGTGATATGCTAGCGCACCGGTGGTCGTTGGCTCAAGTCCCACCTCAGTAATATGCTAGTGTACCGATGGTCGTGGGTTCAAGCCCACAATAAATGCTGCTATTGTACCGATGGTCGTTGGTTCAAGCCCCACATTCTTCAGTGTTGTGCTAGTGTACCGATGGTTGTAGGTTCAAGCCCAATATAAAGTCCTGTGCTAGTGTACAGATGGTCGTAGGTTCAAGTCCCTCATTGAGTGATTTTATAGTGTTCCGATAGCCTTGGATTCAAGTCCCACATTCGGTGCTGTGATTATGCACCGATGGTCGTGTGGGCTCAAGCCCCACATTGAGTGCTGTGCTAGTGTAGCTATGGTCGTAGGTTCAAACCCCACATTGAGTGCTGAACTAGTGTACCTACCGATGGTCGTAGGCTCAAGCCCCACATTCAGTGATATGCCTGTGTACCGATAGTCGTAGGTTCAAGCCCCACATTGAGTGATATGCTAGCGTACCGGTGGTCGTAGGCTCAAGCCCCACTTCAGTGATATAATAGTGTACCGATGGTCGTGGGTTCAAATCCACATTGAGTGCTGTGCTAGTGTACCGATGGTCGTGGGTTCAAGCCCAGCACTGAGTGATATGCTAGCTTACCGGTGGTCGTAGGCTCAATCCCCACCTCAGTGATATGCTAGTGTACCGATGGTCGTGGGTTCAAGCCCACAATAAGTGCTGCTATTGTACCGATGGTCGTGGGTTCAAGCCCCACATTCTTCAGTGTTGTGCTAGTGTACCGATGGTTGTAGGTTCAAGCCCAATATAAAGTCCTTTGCTAGTGTACAGATGGTCGTAGGTTCAAGTCCCTCATTGAGTGATTTTATACTGTTCCGATAGTCTTGCTTTCAAGTCCCACATTCGGTGCTGTGATTATGCACCGATGGTCGTGTGGGCTCAAGCCCCACATTGAGTGCTGTGCTAGTGTAGCTATTGTCGTAGGTTGAAACCCACATTGAGTGCTGCACTAGTGTACCTACCGATGGTCATAGGCTCAAGCCCCACATTCAGTGATATGCTTGTGTACCGATGGTTGTGGGTTCAAATCCACATTGAGTGCTGTGCTAGCGTACCGGTGGTCGTAGGCTCAAGCCCCACATTCAGTGATGTGCTAGTGTACCGATGGTCGTGGGTTCCCGCCCCACATTCAGTGCTGTGCTAGTGTACCGATGGTCGTGGGTTCAAGCCCCACATTGTGTGATGTGCTAGTGTACCGATGGTTGTAGGTTCAAGCCTCACGTTGAGTGCTGTGCTAGGGCACCGATGGTCGCGGGTTCAAGCCCCACACTGAGTGATGTGCTAGTGTACCTATGGTTATAGGTTCAAGCCACTCATTCAGTGCTGTGCTAGTGTACCGATGTTTGTGGGTTCAAGCCCCACATTCAGTGCTGTGCTAGTGTACCGATGGTTGTAGGTTCAAGCCCCACATTTAGTGTTGTGCTAGTGCACCGATGGTCACGGGTTCAAGCCTCACACTGAGTGATGTGCTAGTGTACCTATGATTGTAGGTTCAAGCCACACTTCAATGCTGTGCTAGTGTACCGATGGTCGAAGGTTCAAGCCCCACATTCAGTGCTGTGCTAGTGAACTGATGGTTGTAGGTTCAAGCCTCAAATTCCGTGATGTGCTAGTGTTCCTATGGTCGCTGGTTTAAACCCCACATTGAGTGATGTGCTAGTGTACTCCCCCCATCCTATACTTAAATTTTACATTTACTGAAAAAGTCTTTAATGTGTACAGAGTCGTTTTAAGTCCAAATATATAAACTTATGTTAAAGTTATGTGTGTAAGTCTCATAAAAACATGTTTTCAAATAATATACTGCACGATCAGCATCTCATATGTCATTTCTGTGACCAAAAGTGTTCAGTTTTTGATCCAGGATAATAGACAAAAACCAGAATTTTGCAGATATAATTCCTTTTTTGTTATATTTCATTCAGCCATCAGAGCTGTTCCTATACATTTAAGTAAATAGTTTTGCAATATAACAATATTACATAAAAAAATAAATTTGTGAAAATTTCATATGCAAATGGAGAGGATTTTAACTCAACACAATTCCCTTTTCTTAAGGTTTGTTAAACTATTATATTATTCTATTCAATACAGTAAATCCGGTGATTTGTTGAAAATCTTCACAAAGTTATTTGCAAATTCCATAATTTCCCTTATCTAATTTTTTGAAACATTTAACTGAAAAACACACACCACATTTCACACAATACCGTGTTTCTATACTTGAGGTATGTTATACTGTAATATAATATCTTTGAAATATAGTAATTCTGGTAACTTTACTGCAAATGATGACTAAGTTATTGACAAATTCCAGAAATTCACATTTTGTTTAGAAAAAATCAAACATCTTCCCCCCAAAAACAACTTTTTTCACTCAACATTTTGTTTCTGAACTTAAGGTATGCTATACTGTACAATAATATATATTAAATACAGTAATTCTGGTAATTGTATTTCAACAATTAACACAGTTCTTGAACAATTCTAGAATTTCTCATTTTTCTTGAATTTTTCAAACATACCTAAAAAACACATCTCACAAAATAACGTATACTTTAGGTTTATTAAATTGAAGTAAAATATTGATTTCATACAGTATTTCTGGTCATTTTATTGCAAATTAGACAGATTAAGTTGCAAAATCCAGAAACTCTCACGTTCATTCATTTTTTCAAACATTTCACCCCAAAAATCACATTTCACAAAATTATGTAGTTTCTACACATTAGCTAGATTCTATATGAAACTGTTATGTAATACCTATTACATTTAATAATTCTGGTAAACTTATTACAAAAATTGAAAAAGGTATCTTAAAATCCAGACATCCCCAATTCATTTTCAAACAATTTACCAAAAAACAACAACATATTTCACATACATGGTTTATATACTTTCGGTATATTTAACTGTATTATTAGGTCTATTACATACAGTAATTATTGCAAAACTAGACACAGTCATTGGCAAATTCCAGAAATTCTCACTTTTATTTAATTTTATTATTATCAATTTGTATTTTGTTGTTGACCATATTTCTGATCTGGTGCCACATTTTCATATATTTCAGGAAAAAGATTGAAAAAAAGAAAGTTGCTCCAGTACGAGAGGTATCATAAATTTAGGTTTCCTTTTATTTGCATAGGTGCTTTTGATGGAGATAACACCTCAAGGATACACTCTTACACCCAAATAAGATTAACCACTGCCGTATTAATATAATAGTTTCATATACCAAAAGAGATGGATACAATGTTGAAAACAGTTGTTCTTATAAAGGATACACAATTTGAAATTTGAAAGGATATTGCTGAAAACAGGTATTTCTACCTTAATTTATGAGTTGATGGATCACAGTAAATCTTTTAACACTCACCAATCATTTAATATTTCTGCGTTTGCATCTATTCAATACATGCCAATTACAATCCTGTTATCAGAAAATATTTTGTTTCCATAAATGCATTGTAAGTAGTTAAAGTGACACTCTTATTCTAAATCAATACATACACCTGTATTACAAACAACTTACTAAATAATGCAATTATGCAAACTCATTAATTACTGAGAACAAAATTGTAACCATGTATTTAATAGCTGAAAATGCAAAAAAAATAATAAATGATTGGTGTATGCTAAAAGAGACTGTGGTCTACTAGAGTCTCATAAGGAAGAAATACTGGTTTTATGCTTATATCTTTCAAATTTAACTCGGTATTCTTCATAACAACCACTGTTTTCAAATTTTAGATAATTATAAAAGCGCAAGTTATGTAGTTCAAATACAATTGTAATGCAAAAGTCATTCCTAATCAAACTTCAAATGTTCATTATTGAATGATTGATTTTTCAAAAGGTTTAAGTTTTTAACATAGCTTTATAAGAATTCAATTAGACTATTTACAAGCTGTATTGTTATTTCCAGAACAAAGATGGAAGAATTAAAGACTGCTACTGCTGAGCGGCAGCAGGAGTTCGAAGAGGTAAGACTTCTTCACCATATCAATCTCCAAGACAAGGGCAGGAGCTGTCTATTTAGATAAACCTGTTAGCTGGATTTATAAGAAAACTGATGAGGTTTGTACAACAACAATAAATGATAAGATGCAAGAACTGGGGAATAAATCTGAAGAAACGAAGGAGTTCTTAAATAAACATTTTGTTTACTTTTAAAATTTACTACAATGCTTTATAAACACAGCCTAAGAACATAATGAACACTAATAATGAATAAGATCCATTAATATGTATTTCTATCATGAGATTACTCCCTCATAGAGATAATGCTCATCTTTAGTCACAGGATTACTTAATATGATCATGATGAACATCAAAGTCAAGTTTCCTTTCTCCCCACATACTATTCCCATTGTGCTCAATAACTTAAAAATCATCTAGTACACTTAACTCATTTTTTCCTCCATTAAGCCTGTGACCAAGCGTTTGATTGAAACTGAACAATCTGTCTGTTGTCATTGGTCCTGGAGTGCACAAACTTGTTTCATCAACACTGGTCTCAAATAATAATAAATAATCATTTAATGGTTTATTTCAGGAGCTTGAAATAGAGAAAACAACAATAAGGACTGCACAGGAGGCATTATACGCCACGGGTAAGAGGTTGTTTGTATGAAGTGAATGTACTATGACATGAACCAGTCCTAAAACTTCACTATAACCAAACACCTATGTGTTCTTTATACTGACATAAGACCATATAAATCATAACAAGGTCAAGAAGTATTATTTTTTCATATATTCTTGTTGTTAGTTAAACAATAAAATGATTCCAAAGGAACAGGACAATATACTTTATGAATATATTAAAAGCCTGCCTCATATTAAAATTCTGCCTCTTTAAAGCACAGAGGACATTCATTAAATAAATATAAACAAAATATTAAAAATAATATATCTGATTTATGTGAATATGTTCAAACGGTTTTTTAAATATACAATGCAAACAAGATTATAGAAATAAAATTGCGATGACATGTAAATTATACCACATGGACGGACAATAATAACAAATAGCCTTATATTTAACAAATTTAAAATTGTCATGATTCATAAGATACAATAATAAAGAATGCTTATTGACAGGGGCAGGCAACAAGAAAAGTACAACAAAAGAACTAGGTCTTAGTGTAAGTATCTTAAAGGTCCATTTTCTTTTTATGAAATAAAACATAAAACTTTTGTAGCATATTCCAGGGGAACAATGATTTAAGGACTAATGTAATAAAAAAGAAAAACATTTTTACAAAAGATGAATCGAAATCTCTCTAACAGTAGTCAAAATAGTATCATTCTCTAATTCTAACTTTTCAACAACACTTTTCTGTGCATACATTTACAATCGAAAGGCTAAAATCAATCATTTCTGTCTCCAGTACGATCTCATATAAACCAATAACTAAAAAAGGCTCGCTCTGATGAGCGAGCCTATTAATAAAAACAACATCAAGACTAGAACAATTTAAGATTGAAATATCAAACATTATCTTCTTTCTTTGCAGTTCATTTAGAGTTCCAGCAGAGTTGGATTTTTTGAATTATGTTGTTTGATTTATTAAATTTCATATATTAATTAGTCTTCCTTAATTTTTATTTAGACTGTTTAACGAAAAATAACATTGGGTTATTGAGATAGCTTGGGTTTCTTTAAATAAGTAGTGTTAAACAAATATGGAATGGGAAATGCACGGACGCATGGGTGGACAAAGTGATATTGACGAGTTTGGCAAAGTGTGTTACTCAAGAGTTGATTAATTGACCAAACTTGTTAGCATTATTAAGTATTTAAACAAGATAGTCAAGTTTGCTTAACTATTGGTTATGAAAAGCCATAAAGCAAAAAGAATCTGGAAGAATACTCTCAGCAGGAACAATTCAAAAAAGGCGGGTGCCAACTGACACAAAATCAATGATTTAAGACTTCTGTGTCTGGTAAGGTAAACACAGCAGATGTTTATGAAGTAAGAATGATATTTCAAAGAAAGACAATCGGCCAAACATTTTGACGACCATGACCGATAAATGATGCCCACCAACTGTTCAAAACAAAGTATCCAAAAGGGATGGTTGGCCTTCAATTTTCTACAATCTTAAACCTAAAATTGTACTAAAATCAGTGAAAAAAATAGAAAATGTTGCCTAAATGTCAAGTTTTTTGCAATGCTGCTTCGTTGCAGAAGGTATTAACAACTTTTTAAGTGGAAAACAAGGGGCAGGATTCAAGAAAATAAGCAAATCTGAAATGGCCAACACGATGATGTGTGGTGAAAGCGATCCCCCTATTGTTATTGTTACTATAGAACTATAAAAGTTGTGAAAACGTTCAATCTGTGAGAGTGCAGCTTTAAAAAAATGTTTGGTTTTCCTGTAGAATATTTTTTCTAGTTCCTTCTGAATAAGTGGTTACTCACAGTGTATTTAAATGATCATCTCTATAAAGCACTGTAATTTTGGGTTGAACTTCTGTATGATGATAAATTTCAATAAATCTAACCAAAACAAGCAATGTTTAAGGTATTTTTGAAGAAAGATGTAAGTGTAACAACATTTATATGTAGTGTCCGCAACGGTCATGCCTGCTGTTATATGATGAGCCATAACTTTTGAATGACTTGATTCACAAACATAGAACTTCAGAAAATTATGCTCCGACAGTATGTCAATCTGTTCATAATAAATAACAAATAGTAGCACAAATTTAATTTTTCATAATGAAGTGCAACATCCCCATGACATTAATTGTGAAGATGGCCTTAGCACAATATTCAAACCAGACTTTCAATTTACTGTTCCATTTACAAATGATGGCGGCACGGCAAACAAAATGTATCCTTTGGGTGTCAGGATAGCCAGTCACTTAATTCTACTCCATAGTAATACATAGTAGTATTTAAACACCAAGTTAATAAAACTGGTATTCACGAGAAACTTGCTTGGTGTGAATTAAAAAAATTGTATCTGGGACTTTTTCTCTCCAACTTTGATCTGAATTAACAAATTCTCTTAAAACAGTCTATAGCTACAGCATTTTCTTGACATATTTAAAGTAGAATACCACTCGTTTATGAATACATCAGATAATTTCATTTGAACGGATCTTTTTAAGCCATAATGTGTTTGGGAATTCATGATTATCCCAAGTATTAATTATACCACATTTAACAAATAATTATATTTTGTAAGTGTTTTATCCATTAAAAATCATTGTTTCTAATTATATTATCATACATATATCTTCTATTAAAGGGACTGTCTCACAGATTTGCACCATACAAGTTTTTTCTGTAACGAATCTTAGGACATTTATCTAAAAGAATGTGTACGCTTTGATGTCATAATTGTAAAAAAGTACCAAAATTTAAAAAAAAGATTGTGTCGGAGACCGGGTTCGAACCCGCGTCACCAAAATTGAAGACCAGCGTCTTCCCTACTAAGCTATCAAGACATAGACTAACTCAGTGACATAACTAAGGTATAAAGCTATCTCAGTAATATCACGTGATAACACCGACTAGCCGCATAAGGAATGAATTCTACCTGGTAGACTAACCCCGTAATCTTTTTGTAATGTAAAAATGCGAAATAACTGCTGAACTTAAATAAATTGTAAACTATGTGGTACTTCAATTAGTAAGTTTCAATGCATTGTACACATCGATGCCAAGTTTATGTCATTATTCGACAATTTTTTTATTTATGTTTTCGCTTTTTTATCATCTATGAGACAGTCCCTTTAAAGCATGACATACTATACAGCTACTGGAAGTTTTGAACAATGTGGGAATAGTAGCTTTGACCAATGACTGATCATTTGTGTATCAATATCTATTTGCAATGGCTATAAACTGGTTTCGCCATAAACATACAATTTGGTGTACTGCTTTTGATATTAAGTACATAAATTCCAAAATTTCAACTGTACTTTTTCTAATATTTTAATATGATTATTTCCATAGCCTCACACTTCACATTCATATAATAAGATCAGCTTTATAATTTTCTTCAAAAGATCATTTTGTAAATCAAAAGATAGACATACATATTTTGCTTGTTTTAACGAACTAAAACTGTCAGTATAAAGTATATTTCTTTGATAATATGCCGCCAATACTAACGCCAATAATAAAGGCCCACAATCACAACTAATTAACACTTAATAAATGCAAATATCAAACATCATTCTTTAAATAACAAGAGCTGTCACAGAGACAGTACGCTCGACTATTACGCCGCTTTTAAGATAAGAAATGCAATGTTTTAGTGAAACTGTCACTGTAAAATAAGATTAGATGCAATACCTTATCCTGAATTTCTGAGTCAAATAATAAAGGGGCAAAATTTATATTATATGCAAGATTGAGTTATCATACATGATTGTTTAAAGTTTCAATGCAATACGTACATGAAGTAGTTGCTGAGTTATTGATTTATATGTGCTAACATGCAAAACCTTAACCATAATTGCTAAGTTGAATAATAAAGGGGCAAAATTTATATCATATGCAAGATTATAGCGATAATACACCTTCTTGAGGTCGTTACCATCTGCAAAGGCCCGCAAAATGGTTTACAGCCCGAGTGCGTAGCCTTTCCAGATGGTAACGACAGAAAAAAGGTGCATTAACGCTTTTATTGCATTAAATTACACACCATGAGTAACTTTTTTGTTAAAAAAAGCTGTTAAATGTCACGAAAATATAAAAACAGTAAGTTCAAAATAACCTCAATGACAGGTACTTGTGTGACGTCACGAGTAAGGTCATTGAAAATGTTTTACATCAATCTCGATTAGGGCCGCAGCATAACTCGAAGTTGCATTTTTGATTCGACGCCATTTTTTTAGTGTTCAGTCGATTGGAAAGTGTGTTACTGGATTACTTGGATTATTTACAGACCATACCTATCGGGTAATCGAATAATTACCGATATATTCCTACTTTAACATTTATATGTTTTTGCAACTAATTCAAACTGGAAATAATTGTTAAAATGTTCTGGATAAAATGTTCAGCATCTTCAGCATCAGAGAAAAAAATATTTGAAAACTTTTTTCATTGCATACGAATCAATGGAATCATGTCCATATAAGTCGTTTGTTCTGAATAAAATCGACATAAATAACTATAGTAGGGAGTAGTTAAACGTTTTAGTCTTAATTTAGTGCTTTTAGAGCAAACAAATAGTCAAAACAACTGAAGAAAGTACTATCTAGTAAACACACCCAAGCTTGCTAGGAAAAGACAACTCAGAAGAAAATATGTGGTTTATTTCATGTTTTGATATTTGTATGCAGCTATATATGCATAAACAATTTTGTGCAAAAGTTTGCATCGTTGACCCACTTTCGGTCAGAAACCAGGTTGCTCAGCCTACTATTGTTCTGATGCGGGCCCTGATAGCACTTATGTAAAACAAAAAGCCGGGCATTAACGGCACGTGAATTTACTGAATAATGCACGTTTCCTACCGATAACGCCCGGGTTTTTGCGTTTTAACACACCACGATAACAGACCGAAAACACACATTTTATGCAATAAAGAGTTATTATACATGTTTAATTCAGAAGGTTGAAGGGTGGGAGCTCATGTATAAATTAGTTTCAATGCAATACATTATGTATTTGCTGAGATATTGTGAGTAGTTACATGCAAACCCTTAACCAGAATTGCTAAGTCGATTAATAAAGGGGCAAAATTTATATCATATGTAAGATAGAGTTATTCTTAATGTTTAATTAAGAAGGTTGAAGGTTGGGAGCACATGTATAAAGTTTCAATGAAATACATGATGTATTTGTTGAGATATTGACTTACGTGTGGTAACATGCACAACCTTAACCAGAATTTCTTAGTAGAATATAAAGGGCCATCATTTGCAAAACACAGTAATCTAACTTGCTTTTTCAAGTACAACATGTAGGTTGGATGGTTGGATATCGTTGTATAAAGTTTCAATGCAATACATGATGTATTTGCTGAGATATTGACTTACGTGTGGTTACATGCGAAACCTTAACCAGAATTTCTAAGTCAAATAATAAAGGCCCATTATTTGCATTATATTCAAATTAGTATTATCTTACTGGTTCTTGGTTTGCAACAAGGTACAATCAAAATCATCAGCACTCAGTATTCTTTGTCTATAGTCAAAATGGCGGTGGTTTGTGGAATTACCGGAAGACCGAAAAGCACCTGAATGACGGCGGTGTTTAAATATTTTTTGCGAGACTAAGTGTGTTTATTTTAACTAAACGACATGTTCATGTAGTGTTTATATGGTTGTTTTATGTGAATTAAATCAGGAATGCATTAAAACCAGTTGACTATCATTTTTTTACTCTTTTTATACTATGTAATGATATATTTGTTCAGACAGGCAAATCTTTTTTCTGATTTTTTCCCAGATCCCAGAGACACTTGTCGGCATCACAAGAACTGGTCAGGACTACTTTGAAACTTTAGTCAATAGCTCATAGAGTACCGATCTAATTATGCACCAGTCAATTGTAACCGCGGTCGCCAAGATCCGGGGGTATACCGGGGATAGCTGAGGAAATGGGCTGTGTTTTACCTTTCAGGTGGTGAATGCGGTGGTTTTGTCTTCGCTTTAAATATAGCGAGGAATTGGCCTTACCTAGGGTCCCTGGGGTGCGGGGGCATTTGGCGGGGATTTTACCACCTGTTCGTCTCCGCAGGGCGGATATTTTAGCCGGGGTTGGCTGGACCGAAAGTCAAAGTCCCCGCTATCTCCTGGACCTGGGGGGGGGGGGGGGGGGGCGTGCTTACGATTGACTGGTGAATTACAGAGAGACCTCTGTATTAGTTTTCTAATCACTGAATAAACACCAATTGGTATTTATACTTCAAGAGACAGTACGTCTTTATCTGTGTGATATATAAAACTTAGTGGAATTATACTCCTACTCCAGAGTGAGACAGAACATCTCACCGAGTTTGAGAGCTTAATTTCTGTAAAATGTACAAAAATCTGCTGAGATACATGAGTATTGTGACATACATCGCATAATAGAAAATCTCTCCAAGACACAATGCTGCACCCCGGGTGACCACTCCAGATCCCACTTTACAACTGTTTTTCAAAAACTAGCCGATCAATGTTTCGATTGTAGATCTGAAGGGCATCCCTAAGGAAGCCGGGAGAGGACCTCCCGTGCCCTGTGACAAGCACCAGACTGAAATATGGAGAGCCTGTCTCCAGCAAGAGACAGCCAGCATCCATACTTTTCATTGCCTCAGTATCGGCATTTAAGGGGCCCACACACCTACTATATTGGGTAACGCAAAGGCAGTGACTATCAATTGCTACCGGCAGCTAGGGTAGCACCCTTTCTCTCTGAGAGACCATTTGGGCCATCTTCCATCGCAGCAATGCTGTGACAGCATTGCCATACTACAATACAGCCTGCTGGTAGGACAACTTACATTACTACACAAAGGTGTACATATAACTTGGAACTAGTCTAAGACTTTAAAAAGTGCTACCATAAAGTTGATACTACCTTTGTTTCTACTGAGCTTCAGAATTCATCGTATGAGCATAACACACCTATGGCTATGGATAACTGATTTGTTACCCAACCTGTGGCGAAGCAAACAGTTTTATCACTATAATTTATTGGACTGTAAAATTTAGCTTCGACTTTCCACATCGATATTTATTTTCCTTTTAATCAGCATTTTTTAACAAAGAAGAAGAATCACTTTTCAAATTTTTAATTTGCGAGTTTAACATCCAAAAGTGGTCTAAATGATATCCAGTAGAAAAGAGCAAAAGTACAAAACAACATTCATTTATATACCAAACAGAGCACCGTTAAAAACGGTGCAAATATGCATGAGTGAAAACGTGACAGTTTATACTCCATGAACAGCACTGTTAAAAAAGACAGGTGAATTTAAACGGTGCAAAAGGAACGGTGCAAAACGAATGGTGTAAAAAGAACGGTGCAAGTTATTAAACGCTCCAATGTATAAGAAATGTGTTTATCATATATTCAACGAATAAATCGCGATATTCGCGACACAACCATGCATTTCATGTCTACAGGGTTTTCTGGACTCCATTTACCAGTTTGAACGTGACTCGCCTAGAATTAACTGTCCACTTAACAGAACCCAGATACCTGGAAAACCCTGGTTCACACTGTTATTCGTGCAATTGATCACATTTTTACATTTATTCCAGTGAAGGAAGACCTCCCGAACAGTCCAGACCATTGTCAGACTGTATACACCGGGCCCTTAACCGCACCATGTTGTCCACACTATCTAGGAATGTCCCCACCTTTCCTGAACCTATGCACAATACTAACACCCACCAGGTAGCATTGCTACACTACCGTGGCGACCATTGCACTATCTATGTAAGTGTAACGGAGACAGTTCAATTAAGCATTTGCCCTCGACGGTTGTTTCTGGGTCCAGAAGACTTCCCAAACAGTCCTGACCAGTTGCAGACTGCTATGTCGGGCACTAACAGCACACCTTGTCTACACTAGCCAAGAAAGCCCCTAGCTCTCCTGAACCATTCCGCAATCCTTCCCCCACCACAAGGCAACTCAGCTAGCCTATCATGGCAACCCATGCACTCTCTATTTAAAAGTAACCGAGAAAGTGCTTCTCCATCCATGATCTCGGCCAGCATGGTACTTTTGTACCATAATCACTAAGGGCTGATCAGGCCCTCTCACACGTTGCCCCTGTGGTTCCAGGAAATGTGTCAATCACTTTAGACTATTATAAATGATTGGCAGTCATTCACTACGCTTCTAACTTGGCCTGCAGTTACCATTGGGAGAGGGCCCCCTACTGAGCTCAAACGAATTCAGGTAGAACCCAACTTTGGTTACCTCTCAAAATCTGTCACTAGGGTTTATGAGGCATTTATAACATTATTAACAACGTACCAGAGTCCAACCCCTCCCACATCAAGTTAGGCTTGGTTACCTGGACTGCAACCGCTGCTCTACCTGCAGCCAGACCCACGGCAAATTATATTCCTCTCTGTACTAGAACAATCCACGGTAGAGTGAACTTGTTGATACCTTTGTACCAGTTGTATTGCTGGCATTCATAAACTTTCCATGCAAGTGCCTAAAAGGTTTCCAAGGGTCATAACTCAGTTCCTTTTAGCCTAGTGTTACCAAAGAGTCCCTCACAAATTGAAGTACAAATTGGCTTTCAAAATGTAATAATCAGATGCTTTGCCTGAAAGGCACTAGCAGAGAGCACACAAACACTCTTTCAGTCCAACAAGAACACTCAGCATAAATGAACTTACTGCACCCCAATTCCCCTCCCCATCCCATGTTAGGGATTCTGGAAAAGTTCTTGGAAATGTTTGTTGCCTACTATTCCGGAACCGAGTCACAGTAGCAGTAGCAGTGACACCATAGTCGCTGCAACTATGGACAGATTTCAGTGCAAAATCTGCAGGCCAATTTGTTATACAATTATTTTTAATTAATGAGTATTTTCACTCATTTGGTAAAAAATAGCGAAAGTCACAGCCACAATCAAGGGTTACAAATCAGAATGATGTACTGCAAAATGGCGGTCAATTTGAAAAACAAATTGACTTTTTCTGGCTATGAAAAATGCCAGAATTTGCCAAATTGCAATCATATTGGTTCCGTAATATATATGCTATCCGAAATATGTAGGTCATTTTTTATTTATTCGATATATTTCGTAAAAAATAACAATACTTGTCGAAATTCTGTGAGTTTTGAGGTGATCATCTCAGATTTGAACAAAACATTTTTCATGGTCTGATAAATCGTATGCTTTATAAGTTACACCATAGACCAAGTTTTAAGCATTCAGTTCAAACACTTGTTTCATTTGTGGATACGGTAGATAAGCGTTAACACAGCAAGATCTAACCTCTGGTAAAGAAAAACAACTGCATTTTTAAATGTTTAAATGCAAACCAAAAATGATATGTGAACCCAGCCAGAACAGCTGAGTCACACAGCTTTCAGAGCGGACGAAAATCGCATCGGGTTCGTGACGTTTTCGAACACCGCTGCCACCATTGTGGTGTTTTTCAGCTTACTTGAAAATACCGTCTCCTTGGCATAGTGGTTAAACGTCCGCCTACAAAGCGGGAGGTTGTGGGTTCGATCCCTGGCCACATCATACCAAAAGACGTTAAAAATTGGTACAAGTAGCTCCCTTGCCTGGCGCTCTACATTTAAAGGGTAGTGCTTGAAAAAGTGGTGTCGTCAGTACTGGTTTAACACAGGAAACTTGTACCCTGTGAATCACAGTCCAAATAATTGTACCATTAACAGATTTTTTTTCGATTTTTGATAAGGCAAATCCTTCACGTACAAATTGTTTTGTACCAAAAGTGGGTAGTTATTCCGATTGGGATTCCTGGTTAAAGCATATTGCATCTATACAATATCATAAAAACAAGAAATATTACTAGATAATGTTATTTTATAGTAGTCCCGTACACAAAAAAAAATCTAACAAATTATTATGAGTTTGATGTGTTTTCTACTGTCTATCCATAACGATATATACATGAAGGGCACCTGCAAGGCTGCGGTTTACAGTTTTACAAAAACCGGAATACTTCGGCCATGGCCGAGTTGTTACGATTGTATTAACAAGGTTGTCTCGAAACTTGCAGGAGATGGCCGAGTTGTTACGATTGGCATAATTGTTGTCTGTGCCAATCAAGTTTCGTTTTATTGGAAAGGTAAGTCCTGTTTTAATCACAGTTACTTGGTATTTGGACTCCATTTTTGGCCAGTTGAGCTACCTGATTCGAGCGACGGGTCCCTAGGGTGATCTCTTGGTTTGAGAATGATAAAAAATGTGTTCTAGTACTCTATGATACACATAATAAACAAATAGTCCACCTTTGGTCGTTTATTTTTGCATATTAAATATTTTTAAATTTCATACAATCTTCATCATTCACAAGTTATGAAGGTTAGCAGATTTCGAATTGAGACATATGTATGGAAACGAGCTCAGATCTACAAATTTTTTTTTCGATAAAACAACTGTATACGTTGCATGCATGTTCAGTAGGAAGTTATCTCCAAGATGCAATCACTCAACAAGCACAAACTAGACGCGTGTTCGCAATTTTCTTTGACAACTCTGCCAAGAAAACTGTTTATTTACGACTCACAAATCTTCGCCAGTAATTTTGAGCATGCACTCCGGCCGGACCCGGCATGCGCTTTTCACTTTACAGGAACCGGGGATATGTTTACATCGAGACTGGTACCCGTGCGCGCGTAAAGCCAAAAAGTGCATGCACATGGTTAGGCCCTTGTGCATACTCAAAAGTTAAGCTTGTTTTGTACAAAATATCTTTGCACTTTCATGGATCTAAACCTTTATTATCTATTTCAAACTTAAAATACTTCTCTTAATACATTTTCAGTATTTTTCAACCCCCTCCCCTCGTTTTTGCACAAACCCGTTTAGACGTTAGGGATTTGAAGAATCCTGTATAACACCTCTATTATTTTAAACTGCGTGTATCGGTGTATTACACCGAGCACGTAAAAGACCAAGAAGTAGCAGTACCGAAAGACACCACAAAATCATTAAAAAATCTTTTTTGTTCGATTTTGAAAATTAAAAAGCAATGGTTCATGCTGAACAGTACCCGGTATGACTAAAATACGAAAATAGCTGTTTTGACTAAAATACGAAAATAAGGTTTTGGTGAAAATAACATTTTTGACAAACATGTGGTTAGTTTTGGGATAAAATAAAGTCATTTTCGCGAAAATAAGATTTTAAAATACTGAGAAAAATACGTTTTTCTGTTGCCGTAAATGACTTTTATTTGGTCAACATAACACATATGACAGATGCATTAGTGTTTCGAAACAATTGTGTTTTTAAGAAAATTAAACAATGATTATTGAAAGTATTTTGACATATCATCTCCATCCGAAATTTGCAACATCAAAGGGGTTATACACACTTGTTTGTCACTAAGCGGATTAAATTGATGACAATGACCAATAATTATACAGAACAGAACAGACCTTTTATTAGGCATAAACATTAACATGTTCTTAGCCAAATGTATATATATACATTCACGGCGGCAATATAAAACAGTATTGAAATTAATGTTGAATGAGAAGAGCATAAATTCAAGAACAAAATATAAATATAGCTATTCAAATAATAATAAGCAATAGTTAAATTACATTAAAGCACTTTTGCGCTTTTCAGTGGCAATTTAAACAAATTTAGCAAGTTTCTTTAATAATGCTGCATTTTCAGAACTTAATAAATTACATGGTTTTTTCTTGGTTGGCCAATGACAATAATATCGTGGTAAGCACATTTGTCTAATAGCTTTATGAAATGGACATACAAGAATAAAATGATATTCATCTTCAATCATATTCATATTGCAATATATGTATTTCTATCATGTCTTGGTATATTTCTATGTCTGCCTTCTTCTATAGCTAACTTGTGTGCTGAACATCGTACTCTACTTAGAGATACTCTGTGGTTAACATTAGTGACACTATCGAGATATTTTTCATAACAAAATCTTGTTTTTATATCTTTTTAAGTACAAAGTTTGGACGAATCATTTAAAGTCGCATACCATTTCTGCATGTGCTGATCATATAATCTTTCAATAACTTTTGACAACTGTAATTTAGTGACTGACATATTATCCCATAGGTAGTTAAATCCTAAATCATTTAACAATTTGTTAACATCAGAATACCATGAGCTGCTTATATTTAGTGACTTACAATATCTAAAACATTTAGACAACAGGTTATCATTTGAATTTACAAGCTTATACCAATATTGCAATATCCTCTCTTGGCGTATAACATATAATGGCACTTTGCCACTTTAACATTGAGTAATTGTAATTGAGTAATTGTTTTAAAAATGTAAAAAAAAACCCTTTCTATATCGGGAGCAGAATGGAATCCCCATATTTCACAACCATATGTTAATATTGGTAAAACCATTAAATCAAATAATATATACCGTTATTGCTACTGCAGCAGGTACACGATAAAACTAAAGGGAACAATGAAAAAATATGTCCTACAACTTAAAGGAGATGCCGACATGTATGCCTATGACAGGCTGAGCCTAAAATGTAAAACGTGGTGTTCTCGCCCAATGAGTATAACTTGTTACTTGTATAACCCGATGGCATGGGTTAAAAAGCTCACCCAAACACCCATGCCAATGGGACGAGTAGAAGAAAGTTCTGAGTTCGGATGGTTTTTCGCCAAAAGTAACAGATTTTTATCAAAATGTTATTTCGAGAAAATAACTTTATTTTAGCCATAAATTAACTACATTTTTGTAAAAAAAGATGTTTTCGCCAAAACTAACAGTATTTTCAGATTTTAATGAAAATGTAATTTTCGCACAAACATCTTTATTTTATTCAATATATATGCAAAAAAGCTACAGAAACATGCTCATTAGCAAAAAGTTTAAACATAAACCCAGTTTAGTGGCAATGGGCAACGCCAAAGACATAGAACACAAATTCACAAACAAGAAACATAGAACAGCACACAACTCTACAAACAGCACAGTGCATAAATATATATATATATAAATAATTGGATTCAAAACTGCTATATGTTTTCCAAAATCTTAATTTCGCGAAAATACCTTTATTTTAACCATAAACTTACTACATTTTTGTCAAAAATGTTATTTTCGCCAAAACTTACCAGATCTTAACCAAAATCTTATTTTCGCGAAAATACCTTATTTTAGCCATATACTTACTATAATATTGTTGATAATGCTTTTTTCGCCAAAACTAACCAGATCTTAACCAGAATCTTATTTTCGCGAAAATAACTTTATTCTAGCCAAAAACTAACTACATGTTTGTCAAAATGTTATTTTCCCCAAAATTAACCCTATTTTCAGATTTTTACCAAATCTTATTTCCGCGAAAATAACTTCATTTTATCCAAACACTAACTACATTTTTGTCCAAAATGTTATTTTCGCCAAAACTTACCCTATTTTCAGATATTTACCAAAACGTATCCCCCCTCCAAAATAATAAATTTTATTATATAGAGTATATACATATAAATCAAGAAGAGTAAAATTCTAAACGTAAGCCTTAACTAAGTGATAGTGGTTACAAAACAATATTTACAATGTTATGACGTCGTTCGAATCCATTAGAGATAAATTTGCACAAATTAAGTTGAATGGTGTAGTTCCTGTTTTGCATAAGTTCAATGAATTTCATCATGCTAGGCCTAACAAAGTATGTTCGTTTTAAATATAGTCTACGTAAATCAGTAAATACCTTACAAACACAAACAAATTGAAAAGCATCTTCAATATCGCCACTATTACATATAGTGCAATAGCGTTGATTATGAGTAATTATATTGTTGCCATAACGCCCAGTTTCAATACGTAACTGATGAGACGAAAGTCGCAGTCTAGTAAAAGGAATTCGATATTTAGAAGCAAATCTTTCGAGATACTCAGCGCGTTCGGAAGATATTTTAAAATGTTTATAAGTACACAAAACGGGGCGGTTACTAATAGCGTTGTACCAAGATTGTTTAAACTGATCAATAAGTCGTTCCCTATAAACTAAATAAAAGGATTTCATATCGACACAGCTGGGATTTTTCCAAACATTTGAAAAACCAGCTGAGTCCAGCAATATTTTTACGCGACCTCTCCTAAAACCAAATTGGGCATCGCTTATGACGTCGTGATTTTCAGCCCACTCTGTAATGCGTTTATTTATAATTCCTGTAAAGATTTTAGAAAAACAGCTAACTAGTGTTATACCCCTATAATTGTTAACATCAAGGGGGTCGTTTTTCTTAAATAAAGGAATTAGAACCCCTTCCATCCATTATTCAGGAAAAAAAACCCTTACGAAGAATACCGTTGAAAATGTCGACTAAATGAGACGCCAAAACGTCGATAGTAGCAATGAACTACTCATTTATTAACTTATCACCAGCAAAAGCTTTATTTTTCCTTAGATCTTTAATTATTGTTTCAATTTCGCTTGCGATTATTGGAAAGTCAAGTTCTTCAAAAATGCAATCGTCAGTATTGAAGTTATGATTATTACAAAACTGTTCTGCGTTATCATTCGATGCGTTCGGCATGTTTTCATTTAACGTCGAAATATATCGAAAAAACTCATCAGTGCTTATGTCACTATGAGTAGCTTTCTTCTTATACAATGTTTCAGCTTCTCAATTTCTTTTATTTTATCTATTTCACATCGCCTTTTCTTCTTTTTAATAAGGCGGTTATAGTAACTATAGCAAAATTCTTGCCTATTATTATCATCTTTACAACTATTATATTTATTGAGAGCTCTTATATACAAGCATTTAGCATTAAAACATTCTTCATCAAACCAATCAGCCTTTTTACAAATACCTCGGTCAACATTAGGCTTATCAGTTATAACAGTAGTTTTGGAGAACAAGGGCTCTACTACTGAGTTAATAACATCGGTAAATTTCGATATACAATCATTAGCACCATCCCGACTATTTAAAGACGCAGCAATAGTAATCGAATTAAAAGTTGGTAATTTCGCAATGATATTGCGCCGAAAAGTTTCACAAAGATCATTATTCCAACGAATGCTTGATTTAACATATTTCTGGGGGCTATGTACCAAATTATCCCTTAAAGGTATACTAAAATAGATCGGGGCGTGATCAGACCATTCGTTGAAAAAACCAATTGTAAAATTCCGGGCTAGGTTGAAATCATTTTAATTTAATAGTAAATAGTCCATGACACTAGCTCCTGTAGAACATACATATGTGAAATCCCCAATATTATAATCGTGGCCTATTCTTGTGTTGACAATTCGCATCGAGCATGCTTTGCATAATTCAACAGTTTGATACCATGACCGTTACAAGTAGTATCTTGTGAACGGCGATTAATGGGCAAATCTGGGCAATAGTCGTCATCATCAATACTATGTACGGTTCTATCGCACTCAATATAATCCCTTCTGTTCCCATTTCCGACCCTAGCATTCCAATTGCCAATTAACATAGTTTTACCAAGTAATTGAAAAATACTAATATTATTTTGTACAATATCAAACAAATCTTCATTTATGAAATTATATGCCGGTGATCCTTCGACCCATATATACACACCCGCTAGAAAAATATCTAAATCTAGATTAAAATATGATTTACTTAATTTTAAGCAAACAACTGTATCGAAATGATTTTTAACAATAGTAACGCCCTTCGATATGTTATTTCGAATATAAACAACAACTCCGCCGCTATTTCTTTTTGCTCGGCGATTTTGAAATTTCCTAAACATATTGTAACATTTATAACCATTTAACTCAAACTTCGAGTTTTTGTTCACCCACGATTCAAAGAGTTATGGGGAAGACGTTACTAATGTTGTTAGAACTTGTGTCCAACCCATTTGCTTTTTGTATACTTTATATTATTGTTGTAAATACCGAATATGTTGAAAGAAAAAGGCAATAAGATATGTTTAAATCAAATTCAAAGAGAAATATTATATCATGTTTACAAATGTTGTCAATAAAATCAGTATCATTCAATTTATTACTAGACAAGCCATTAATATTCCATGACAGTATGGATAGTCCAGCCTCGGTGCACCGCTAGTTGGTGGGGGATGCAGTTCCGGTAGGCGTCTGGGAGTCACTAGCCGTTGCAGGACCTATGTTCCTACGCTGTTGGGCCGGAGGTACGTCTGTGACACCTGGGCGTCCACTTCCGGTCGCGCCGGCGCTCGATCTCAGGGTAGCGTCACCGTTAGTTATGGGTTTGCCGTCTACGTAAAAAGTGTCCTAAGAAAACCAAGCACGCTTCCCTTGGCGCTTGGCCGTCTTTAAAGCTGGGATTTGTGCGCGTCTGCGCGCAGCAATCTCTGGCGGGAATTGTTCGTGCAGGAAGTAGTCGGAGTTTTCTAGCTGCTCTCGCTGCCGCCTGACAAACTCTCTGTCTTTGAAATAAACGAACTTTGCCACTAGTTTCCTGGGGTGTGCACTAATTTGGGAGTATTTGCAATTTATATGCACTCTTTCTAATTTGATAACATTGACAAGATCGGTGGCAATTTTCAGTTTCGTATTCAATAATTCGCGCAATGTAGCTTCGCTTTGCTCCCATGTTTCAGCCCTACTTTCAGGTAAATTTACGAAGACAAGATAATTTCGCATGCTTTGTGATTTTAAATAAATAAGTTCCTCTTTGGTTTTGTCTCATCTTTACGAATCGTATCCAGTTCGCTTTGCGTAGTCCCTTTTGCGAATTCAAGAGCACTCACCCTGTCATCGACGTTTGTGACTTTTTCATCAAGTTTCTTATTCTGATCGTGCACAAAGGTATACAGCTTGTTTATGTCTAATTCCAGTTTACTAACCTTCTCATCAAGGTTATCAAGAGCGTTCAGTCGATTTATGTTGACCCCCAAATCAGTTTAATTCCTCAAATTAGGCTTTGTTTATTACAGAGGGAAAAAAGTTAAAAAAAAATATTCAATTCCTGTATAGTAAGCAATAATTTTAATCAGATTCTGAGAAAATAACATCATACAATCTATCGTTAGAATCGGTATTGTATCCAAAGATGTTACAGTATGAATGTCTTTGTTAATGTATCTGTGCTGGGACAAAAAAGCTTTAACCTTCACTGATGCAGTTTAATGCTGTATATTTTTAAGAGTTAAGTATGTGTGAACCATAGGCCAGAGTTTTTTTATTTTTCGTTTTACGGGAGCGCCGTACCTAAATATTGCAAAACCCATATAAGAAAAAGATTCAAATTCCTTACTTTATTTGTATTTTTTCCGCCGCCCATTTATAGAAAATAAAAATTAGTGTTTTTTAACCTATTGCTAATTTCACAACAACAAAAAACTGTCGTGCACAATTTCCAAGATGGCGGAAGCCGGCGCTTCTGGTATGACGTCACCATTGCGTCATATGTACTTCCGTTGTGTGGAAAATTCTCAATAAAAAAATGTTCTTATGATTGATAGACATGTTTTCACATGCTCAATACACTGTAAATCAAAAATATCACAGTTACTTGGTATTTGGACTGCATTTTTTGGCCAGTCGAGCGATTGGTCCCTGGGGTGATCTCTTGGACGGAGAATCATAAAAAAAAGTGTTTTAGTACTCTATGATACACGTAATAAACAAATTATCAACTTTTGGTCGTTTATTTTTATAATTTTCATACATTCTTTATCATTCACAAGTTATGAAGGTTAGCAGGGTTGAGACATATGTGTGGAAACGAGCTCAAATCTACAATAATTTTTCGATAAAACAACACTATACGTCGCATGCATGTTCAGAAGGAAGTTATCTCCAAGGTGCAATCGCTCAACAAGCACAAACTAGACGCGTGTTCTCTATTTTCTTTAATAATTCTGCCAAGAATACTGTTTATATACCGACTCACAGATCTTCGCCAGTACTTTCGAGTATGCACAAGATCCGAACCCGGCATGCGCTTTGTGTCTCTACGCGCGGGCGAGTACCAGTCATGAGGTAAACATTACCCCGGTTCCCGTTCGCGCGTAAAGTTGAAAAGCGCATGCCGGGTCCGGCCGGTGTGCATGGTCAAAATTACTGGCGAAGATTTGTGAGTCGGTAAAAAAACAGTATTCTTGGCAGAGTTGTCAAAGAAAATTGCGATAACACTACTAGTTTGTGCTTGTTGAGCGATTGCATCTTGGAGATAACTTCCTTCTGAACATGCATGCGACGTATACAGTTGTTTTATCGAAAAATTCTTATAGATCTGAGCTCGTTTCCACACATATGTCTCAACCCGAAATCGGCCAACCTTCATAACTTGTGAATGATAAAGATTGTATGAAATTGTATCATATTTAATATGTAGAAATAAACGACAAAAAGTTGATTATATGTTTATTATGTGTATCGTAGAGTACCAAAACACATTTTTTATGATTCTCAATCCAAGAGATCACCCTAGGGACCGCTGCCCTATAGTTGAAAGGTCATTTTGGAAGAACTGTCATGGCGGACGGTGCAAATTTTAGAGTTTGTTTTTCAAGTGAAGTGATTTTTCTTAGGAATAACTTGACCCCCTTTTTTATTGGCTTAAAAGTTAATTTAAAGCTTGTACTTTAAGAATTTATGTGGTTATCATAGCCTGCATTCGCTCGAATTGCCTTTAAATGTTGTCTGAAAATTATAATTTTACATTGAATTATATAGGGAATAACAATGGTGGTGTGTAACCTAAAAGGGACCAAACTGCTTTGTTTTAAAAGTGTTATTTTTCGTAAGAAATGTATTGCATTTCACTATTTCTGGCAAATTTTCACAATTGCATGCATTTATCTTGTCCGGTTGATCAAAATATGCTATTTCCTGGTTTTCACAACTTTCGCCTATTTTTTAAAAAAAAATGAGTCGTCTGCAATCTTACGAGCACTGAAAATGTCCAAATTTGGTGAAAATTTGACTGCGAGAACTTGAAATGTGTGCAAAGATGTGTAGAACTGCCCCATTTGATGCTTAGAATGCCATTTGAGTCAAGGTTCAGTTGAAAAACCTCAAAGAAAGGCATTTTGGGCCAAAACGCCTTAGAAAATACAGACGCACAGGCACTTGGGTGACAGGCAGTGAAACTGGAAAACCTGACACAGACTATCAAATTGAGCTAGCTTTGGGTGTATTTATGTATGAAGGACTAATCGAAAGTGTCTTTCATAAAAAATGCAGGGACGGGTTTAGTTATAGGAATGACGTCACCATTACGTCATATGTACTTCCGTTGTGTGGAAAATTCTCAATAAAAAAAAATGTTCTTATGATTGATAGACATGTTTTCACATGCTCAATACACTGTAAATCAAAAATATCATTATTCCTGAAACTTTCATACCTTAAGTATCTATTCTTGCTTGATTTATCATTTAAAGTAGAGATTAAAGCATAAACCGCTGCCCTATAGTTGAAAGGTCATTTTGGAAGAACTGTCATGGCGGACGGTGCAAATTTTAGAGTTTGTTTTTCAAGTGAAGTGATTTTTCTTAGGAATAACTTGACCCCCTTTTTTATTGGCTTAAAAGTTAATTTAAAGCTTGTACTTTAAGAATTTATGTGGTTATCATAGCCTGCATTCGCTCGAAATGCCTTTAAATGTTGTCTGAAAATTATAATTTTACATTGAATTATATAGGGAATAACAATGGTGGTGTGTAACCTAAAAGGGACCAAACTGCTTTGTTTAAAAAGTGTTATTTTTCGTAAGAAATGTATTGCATTTCACTATTTCTGGCAAATTTTCACAATTGCATGCATTTATCTTGTCCGGTTGATCAAAATATGCTATTTCCTGGTTTTCACAACTTTCGCCTATTTTTTAAAAAAAAATGAGTCGTCTGCAATCTTACGAGCACTGAAAATGTCCAAATTTGGTGAAAATTTGACTGCGAGAACTTGAAATGTGTGCAAAGATGTGTAGAACTGCCCCATTTGATGCTTAGAATGCCATTTGAGTCAAGGTTCAGTTGAAAAACCTCAAAGAAAGGCATTTTGGGCCAAAACGCCTTAGAAAATACAGACGCACCGGCACTTGGGTGACAGGCAGTGAAACTGGAAAACCTGACACAGACTATCAAATTGAGCTAGATTTGGGTGTATTTATGTATGAAGGACTAATCGAAAGTGTCTTTCATAAAAAATGCAGGGACGGGTTTAGTTATAGGAATGACGTCACCATTACGTCATATGTACTTCCGTTGTGTGGAAAATTCTCAATAAAAAAAAATGTTCTTATGATTGATAGACATGTTTTCACATGCTCAATACACTGTAAATCAAAAATATCATTATTCCTGAAACTTTCATACCTTAAGTATCTATTCTTGCTTGATTTATCATTTAAAGTAGAGATTAAAGCATAAACCGCTGCCCTATAGTTGAAAGGTCATTTTGGAAGAACTGTCATGGCGGACGGTGCAAATTTTAGAGTTTGTTTTTCAAGTGAAGTGATTTTTCTTAGGAATAACTTGACCCCCTTTTTTATTGGCTTAAAAGTTAATTTAAAGCTTGTACTTTAAGAATATATGTGGTTATCATAGCCTGCATTCGCTCGAAATGCCTTTAAATGTTGTCTGAAAATTATAATTTTACATTGAATTATATAGGGAATAACAATGGTGGTGTGTAACCTATATTTACCTTTCAGGTGGCACCGCGGTGCTCAGTGAATGCGGTGGTTTTGTTTCTGTGCCGAATTGGTCTTACCCCGGGGTGCAGGGGAATATTGCGTGGATTTAACCAGTAGTTTGTATCTACGCAGGATGGGGTTTTGCCAAGGATTGGCTGGACTGAAAGTCAAAGTCTCCGCTATTCTCCAGACCTGGCTGGGGGCTGGTTACAATTGACTGGTGCATTATATTGTGGCTACTTGTGAAAATGACATCTTGTTTTGACTTCATTATACAGATCTATTATACAACAGGCAGTGTGGAGTACGAAACAAGTGTGCACAACTTCAAAACATACATTCTTTAAATGTTTCCGAAAAAAAGAAAAAAATACGAAAAATCCATCTAATGTTTATTTTATCTCGACGCTCATTTTTCGACATCTTTTTCTTAATTTTATACCCTTCTCCTGGCGCTTATTTTTGAAAAAAAATCCCGTAAAATGAAAAATAAAAAACTCTGGCCTTAATAGCAATCAACCTGCCAGTTGTGTAAAATAGGGTTTGTTTGGCTAACTGGTAAATAAATCTATGTTAGGTTGATATTAACCAAGGAGCAAATATTGGCTTATGTTACATTCATGTCAATGTAGGATTGAAATGTTTCAGCGCTCAGATAACTGGTATAATAGAATGGAATGATTTGGTGATAAGGCTTACTCAACTTTTTGTACTATTGTCTACATCTTACAAGATTGCTGTATATTGATGATTGAATGTCTTTATCTTGTATTGCGCCTCATGCCAGGTTGTATAAATTACTTAATAATATTCAATGAAGGTGCAGTTCGAATAACACTGCTACATGTATTTTGCATGCATATAAAAAAAGATGGAAAAAATCATACCATTTAAACAACAATGATTATACTCTACCTTCTATACTTCAATTACTGTTGGGCCGAAGGCCAAGTGACTGTTAAAAAATAGAGAAACACATCTTTTTAATAAAAATATATTTTGTACATTAAAGAGCAGTGATCTTGAAGAGCTTGTATTGTTCTTGTTGTTTGATCAAAGTGTGGTATGATAATGTTAATGCTAATGGTAAGTGTATTTCTGAATAATGAGTTATGAAGTTCCATTGTTGGAGTATTGTTATTACTTGGAAGAGACTCTATTATCAAAGTAAAAACAGTAAAAACAAAGCACATGGTTTTATGTGGCCTGGGTACCATGCGGACACATCACAATCAGATAGTTCAGTGGCATCTTCTTTCAGGGTCATTCTTTCATTTCTGCTCTTTACTTGGACATTTCTTCTCCAATCTTTACAAAACTTGGCAGCAATGCAATTGGTTCACTATCTCAAATCATTGTGATTGCCAGTCAGATGGCCATTTTCATTCTAGAGTTACGGCCCTTGAATTGCCAGAATGATGGGCACTCCTGAAAGGTGCCACCTCAACTCGCTGCAATCATGGATGACATTAAGAATTACCGCAGTCTACATTTCTTGCATTTATGTGACACAAATTGGACAAACAAGTCTTATTTGCTAGAAGATAATTTTCAATAAAAAACGTGTTTGTATCTCATTATTTATGGAGGCTAAAACAGAATCGTGATCAAAGTCATTCTACATTTAAAAATGTTTTTTTTGTTTCTAGATATATGTACTTTCACAAATAAACTGCCAACAGTCAAGTACAGGGTCTCTCGGCATGTATTCTACTATATGTTAGCATTCTTTAACATTATCATGCGTGTATGAAAAGTTATGTGTGAAAGTATCTTTTAATAATTTAAACACGAAGAAAATTCAAGGGTGCCAAATGGGTGAATTCAAAAAAATGAATCCTTTTCCATTTTTGTTCATAAACTTTTATAACAGAGGTCCATGAGCTTAACTTTAAGCTCATCAAGTGTGTATTGTGGAAAGTGTTGCTGCTGGAAAGTTTTATTTTGATAGCTTCACTTGTTCAAAAATGCCGAAGGAAAAAGTCGCCAAAATGTCCTGAGTGTACTGATTTTCGCGTGACATTTCAACTTCGCTGTCATTTTAAAGTTTGAATAATACTCAAGATATATGGCAAATTTTCTGCTGCTATTCATTTATTAGCATGTCTGCCACCAATAGATTTGTATTTCATCAGCCATCTTGGATTGAACAATTTAAGGGAGTCTTGAAATGAACATGACCGTTAAATAATTTTGAGGGTGCAGATATGCACTAACCTCACCTTTATAGGTTTAATTTTACAATTTGAGAATAATTTTATGTATGAATGTATTTTCTTACATCAATGTAATATTTGAACTTTGAAATAAAACAACAATTAGGCAGGATTTTTCATTTATGAATAAGCTATAGCCCAATATGTTACTTGACTCAGCATTGTCCTGAGTGTACGATTGGAACACAATTACCATTATTTTTTTAGTTCTTATTATTTTATTACACCAGACTTAATTTCCAAATAGCATATAACCATACTGATTTATTTATCCCTTATCTGATGACAGTGATGTGTATTGATTTTTTTTTTGGAACTTAACTGCTGTTCTGAGTGTACGCCCTTTTTGACACCATTGATTGACAGAGGTGCCAATGCCATGATATAAACATGGCATTTCCAGTTTTTGAAAGTTGGCTACCCTGAAGTTTCCTGTACCACAAAAAAGTGATTATCCATTCTGTATTAAGAATTACAGGTAAGATTTTTTTTTAAATGTACAAAATAAATGCATAAAAGGATGATTTTTATTTTCTCTTGAGGATATATCTGCACTGACCAGAATTAAATGTAAACAGACACATACCTATCTTTAAAAAATGTTATTATATTTAAGATGTAATTTATTTGTAAGAAGTTACCCTGTACATTTGAAAAGCAGACCAGTAGTACAGACATAAAAGTACATGGTAAGCTTCTTTCACATAACAGCTGAACCAATCACATATAATTTATACACTTGCAGATAATGATTTCATGTGAATGTATGGATAGGCTAATTGTAAAATTCACCTTTATATATAGATTAAGGAGCAGAAATGTTGAATTAAGTAAGAGTGGGGAGAATAATACCAAGCATGTTTCAAAAGAGTCTAAGAGGTGAAGATTAAGGGAATATAGGTTGAGGTTAATATCAGACCCTACATAGATTTGCCGAATTAATAGCCAATAATTTTTCGAGGTTGAGAACAACAATAACAGGGAAAAGGTAAGAGGAAGAAGAAAGCTTTATAAGAAATATAATGAGCTGATTAGAAGTAAGGAGAGAATCCAAAAAAAAAGGAAATGAAGAAACAGGAAAGCAAATAAACAACAGAATAATGAAAAAGTAAAGGTGGGAAAGAAATCAGAAGAAAACGCAGGTGCCTTTGACAGGAGCAATGTTTTGATAGTATTTTGTGATTGTTTTTCTCAAATGGATATTAAGAGATGTTACTAGTTTGTCACTATTGTATATCAAATTATTAAAGCAGAATTTTGAATGTCTACTTAGAACTCCATTTACTTATGTATACAATGGACTTTACTATCTAAAGATAAGATTTAAAGGCAAATTTCATTAAAACAATACATGTTGCCAATGAATAACAGACAGTTTATTATGTGCAAATCGATAGAATATTTGATTTCTTATGGATACTTGTCGACCGAAAAGCTTGAAATCGTGATTACTATTCGTTGTCCTGAGTGTACGATTTTACCCATACTATTTCAAACCGAAAGATTGAGTAAACTAAATAATAAGCAATCTAGCTGTACTTATATTTGATTTATCATATGAAATTAGCAAAAGTAACTAATTATCATCAAAATTGCAGAATTGCTTTTCTGTATCTTTCCATATCTTGCAAGAGAGTTTTTTAATAGTGTAACTCTTCAATAGCAATGCATTTATGAAAATATAATTATCAAATTAACTGAAAAATATAGTAAAAATCTTTAAAGATTTGATGACACAGATTGACTGTTGCATTATGTTGTTGGTCATGACATTTGATAATGTTACAAATTAACTGAAATGTCCTGAGTGTACAAAAATAGCCTCAAAAGTGCTATATGTATTGAATCAGCTGTATCAAAGTCAATTTTAATTCAGGCTTGATGAAATTCTGCAATAACCTTCATTTAAACTTACATTTTTCTAAAGTTATACAAATTTTTTGGAGTGTTGTTATGAAATAACAGGACAGCAAAATATTTAAAATGTTATATTTCGCAGGTTTTGGTTATTGTGTCATCAATGTTTGGTCATATTTTTAGTCAAATATGTACTTGATATTACTTAAATAGAAAAAAATAGTATCATTTTGTTTTTTGAGATTATATGTTCCATTAAAATTTGTTATCAAGTTTCTAAAGAGTTTGTTAAAATCATAATTAAATGCTAAAAAAACACATTTATGGTTAACTTATCCATTTGAGAATTTAAGAAAATAAATTTGAATGTATTGGCTACAAAATGGACTAAAATCACTTTGGAAATTTGACGTTCAATTTTTGACACCTATGTCACGTCTTGGCTTCATTTTTTTTAATTCACCCAAATTCTAGTTATTTTGTGTATATGGTGGTTATAAATATTGTATTAGCATAGCATTATTGCAGGGGTCTTTAGCTATTGCAGAATAGATGTGTCCCGTAAACAACATTTATAACCTTAAATCTTTTTATGCATTTTATTCTGATTGTATTATAAAAACTATTATGATCTTTTATATTGAATATTTTACATATTATTACAATCTAAATGAAAGAATATTGAAAGAAAAAGAGAAAATGATATAGAATTACATTGTTTCCTAACCAACTTGTTATAAATATAGACTAGAGAGATAGTTATTTCATTAAGTATCAACATACATCCATTCAATGTGCTCCGGTGTAAGCTAGTGTTCAGTCATAGAAAAGTTATCTTGCTTTACGTAATTCACTGCATCAACCATGAACATAGTTGACTGTCATTAGGCTTTATACTGTTGAAAGCAACTGCTTTATAAAAGCTTATAGACTTAAACACAGCTTTAAATATCATACCATTCTTAATACCCATTTTTTTACAACTTTTCATAGATCTGATTTTATTTCTGTTCAATTTAAAAATATTTTTCACACTTTTTTTTATATCTTTAAACCCTGTGATTACTTGGATATATCGTGGATGGAAGCGAGACTGTTCTAAGTGCTTCGTTATCAAATATCACTTAGAACATTTCCACTTTAACCGTGGTATAATGTGTAACTTTATTTACAATAACTATATGTAGTTTTACAACATTTACATGTAGCAGTAAAGTGTAACAAAGATGTTTGTTTCTGGTTTCACCTATTCCAACTGTCCCAAAGTTTTGTATCTGACATTTCTGTTCTGACCAATACTATTTTTTTATCATTTGGGTCCATGTTTTTGGAGTTTCTGGATTAAGCAGAGTATCGTTTCTATAGAGAAGCCTAGATAATGTTAGCCCAGACCTCATGTCTCTGTTGTGACATGGATATTGAGGCACAAGTTCAGCTAAAACTCCCCACCCTTCTTCTCTACCTTTTAAGGCCGCGAAATCGCAAACAAACACCTTTCTTACATACAATATTAACTACATTTAAATGTAGTTGTAAGGGATTTAGCTTTAATTGTTGAAAATGTATAAATATTATAGACATCATTATATTTACATAGTTTGGGTCTTGTTTACCTGTTCAACAATATACAAATTGAATTTCGACTTCCGTTTTTTTAAAAAAACTGTTTGTCAAGCTCTGAACATTTGACCAAACAATGATGTGTTATGATAAACATGACTGTACCGGCCAGTATGCATGCTTTATGTAGTTTTTTACCATCTGTGGTTATGCTTTTATCATGTTAATAACAATATTTAATGCTATATGATGGAACAAATCATGTTAACTTAAAACAAAGATAAAAGCTTGTTTTCCCTCAAATAGACAAAGCCAGTTCACAATCTACATCAGTACAAATATTGAACTTCCTGAAATTGCAAAAACTGACATTTCTGTCATTTTAGCCTTTTTATTTTTAAATACTTTACTGTTAGGCGGTCAATTCTTGTGTGTGTTTTGTTCTGTTTTATATTTTGCTTTCTTATCTTACATTAACTTATTTCATTCATGAGCAGGCTGTACTCTCTCAATAAATTGTATATAAATGATACGAGCGTTGCTTCATATTTTCTTCCTTGTAATGTCAAGGACAACACTTGGTCAAAGAGAGAGGATTGTCTGCCTTTAACCCTAAGACTATGGGTTTGGTTTCCATTAGAGTGAAGAAGATACAGTACAATTGTAGAGTGTATGAATATCTTGAGTTGGTTCCAACTGGTTGCCATACCCGTGATTCGCCATCTCACTAGCAAAGCAAAAGTGTCTTTTGCATGCAAAAAGCTGTCAATACACAAGGAAGAAATACCAGTTTTTCTGCACCTTTTTATTTAAAATTAAACATGGAATCCTTCTTAAAAACCATTGTTTTTGATATTATTCATCATTTTCGATAAATTCAAATGATTGTGGTTAATCTTATTTTGGAGTAAGACCTTTAATTGCCATATTTTGCGGAGCTCTATTTGCCAACAAAAGCAAATGAAAGACAAAAAAGGCGTTCCTAGGGCGTCCTAGTCACAGACAAGGATCTTTCAACATTAATTATTATATCGTTATTTGTTAGTCACTTTCCATTAAAAGTTAAGGATTAAATGTACATGGATATTTTATTCTTGTTTCTATTGTGAAGGACTACCAGGCAATTGCATTCAGGAATTTTCCAAACAGAAGCAGTTTACAACCACTGACCACATTGTGACATGGCAACATTTGCCATTCTAGTATAAATAGCAGTCTTATTCTCCTTCAAATTAATTCTTAAGTATTGTTGGTTCTATATAAATCATAAGTAAAAAAACAAGTGCCTAGTCTATATAGTTATTGTCTTTTAATATCGCAAGAAAAAATGTAGAATTGCTGATTGCGACATCAGAAGTAGAAGTGGTAATGCCAATCAATGTTGTTGTAGTAAGTGGTAGTGCTGATCACTCTCAGAAGAAATGGTTATCAGTGCCACAGTAGTAGAAGTGGTAATGCCAATCATTGTTGTTGTAGTTAGTGGTAGTGCTGATAACTCAGAATAAATGGTTATCAGTGCCACTGAGTGAGTAGTAGAAGTGGTAATGCCAATCAATGTTGTTGTAGTTAGTGGTAGTGCTGATCTCTCTCAGAAGAAATGGCAATCAGTGCCACAGTAGTAGAAGTGGTAATGCATATTTATGTTGTTGTAGTTAATGGCAGTGCTGATCTCTCTCAGAAGAAATGGTAATAAGTGTCGTAGTAGTAGAAGTGGTAATGCTAATCAATGTTGTACTCGTTAGTGGTAGTGCTGATCTCTCTAAAAAGAAATGGTTATCAGTGTCGCAGTAGTAGAAGTGGTAATGCCAATCAATGTTGTAGTAGTTAGTGGTAGTGCTGATCACTCTCAAAAGAATTATAATCATTGTGTCGCAGTAGTAGAAGTGGTAATGCCAATCAATGTTGTTGTAGTAAGTGGTAGTGCTGATCACTCTCAGAAGAAATGGCAATCAGTGTCACAGTAGTAGAAGTGGTAATGCCAATCAATGTTGTAGTATTTAGTGGTAGTGCTGATCTCTCTCAAAAGAATTGTAATCAGTGTCACAGTAGTAGAAGTGGTACTGCCAACCAATGGTGTAGTAGTTAGTGGTAGTGTTAATCTCTGAGATGAAATGGTAATCAGTGCCACAGTAGTAGAAGTGGTAATGCCAACCAATGTTGTTGTAGTTAGTGGTACAGCTGATCTCTCTCAGAAGAAATGGTAATAAGTGTCGCAGTAGTAGAAGTGGTAATGCCAACCAATGCTGTAGTAGTGAGTGATAGTGCTGATCTCTCTCAAAAGAATTGTAATCATTGTGTCGCAGTAGTAGAAGTGGTGATGCCAATCAATTGTGTAGTAGTTAGTGGTAGTGCTGATCTCTCTCAAAAGAATTGTAATCATTGTGTTGCAGTAGTAGAAGTGGTAATGCCAATCAATTGTGTAGTAGTTAGTGGTAGTGCTGATCTCTCTCAAAAGAATTGTAATCAGTGTCACAGTAGTAGAAGTGGTAATGCCAATCAATGTTGTTGTAGTTAGTGGTTGTGCTGATCTCTCAGAAGAAATAGTAATCAGTGCCACAGTAGTAGAAGTGGTAATGCCAACCAATGTTGTAGTAGTTAGTGGTAGTGCTGATCACTCTCAAAAGAATTGTAATCAGTGTTGCAGTAGTAGAGTGGTAATGCCAATTAATGGTGTAGTAGTTAGTGGTAGTGCTGATCACTCTCAAAAGAATTGTAATTATTGTGTTGCAGTAGTAGAAGTGGTAATGCCAACCAATGTTGTAGTAGTTAGTGGTAGTGTTAATCTCTGAGATGAAATGGTAATCAGTGCCACAGTAGAAGAAGTGGTAATGCCAACCAATGTTGTTGTAGTTAGTGGTACAGCTGATCTCTCTCAGAAGAAATGGTAATAAGTGTCGCAGTAGTAGAAGTGGTAATGCCAACCAATGCTGTAGTAGTGAGTGATAGTGCTGATCTCTCTCAAAAGAATTGTAATCATTGTGTCGCAGTAGTAGAAGTGGTGATACCAATCAATTGTGTAGTAGTTAGTGGTAGTGCTGATCTCTCTCAAAAGAATTGTAATCAGTGTCACAGTAGTAGAAGTGGTAATGCCAATCAATGTTGTTGTAGTTAGTGGTTGTGCTGATCTCTCAGAAGAAATGGTAATCAGTGCCACAGTAGTAGAAGTGGTAATGCCAACCAATGTTGTAGTAGTTAGTGGTAGTGCTGATCACTCTCAAAAGAATTGTAATCAGTGTTGCAGTAGTAGAGTGGTAATGCCAATCAATGGTGTAGTAGTTAGTGGTAGTGCTGATCACTCTCAAAAGAATTGTAATTATTGTGTTGCAGTAGTAGAAGTGGTAATGCCAATCAATGGTGTAGTAGTTAGTGGTAGTGCTGATCACTCTCAAAAGAATTGTAATCAGTGTTGCAGTAATAGGGTGGTAATGCCAATCAATGCTGTTGTAATAAGTGGTAGTGCTGATCACTGCCAGAAGAAATGGTAATCAGTGCCACAGTAGTAGAAGTGGTAATGCCAATCAATGTTGTTGTAGTAAGAGGTAGTGCTGATCACTCTCAAAAGAATTGTAATCATTGTGTTGCAGTGGTAGAAGTGGTAATGCCAATCAATGTTGTTGTAGTTAGTGGTAGTGCTGATCTCTCTTAAAAGAATTGTAATCAGTGTCGCAGTAGTAGAAGTGGTAATGCCAATCAATGTTGTTGTAGTTAGTGGTAGTGCTGATCTCTCTTAAAAGAATTGTAATCAGTGTCACAGTAGTAGAAGTGGTAATGCCAACCAATGGTGTAGTAGCTAGTGGTAGTGCTGATCTCTCTCAGAAGAATTGTAATCAGTTGCGCAGTAGTAGAAGTGGTAATGCCAATCAATGGTGTAGTAGCTAGTGGAAGTGCTGATCTCTCTCAAAAGAATTGTAATCAGTGTCGCAGTAGTAGAAGTGGTAATGCCAATCAATGGTGTAGTAGCTAGTGGAAGTGCTGATCTCTCTCAAAAGAATTGTAATCAGTGTCGCAGTTGTAGAAGAGGTAATGCCAATCAATGGTGTAGTAGATAGTGGTAGTGCTGATCTCCCACTGGAAAATTGTAATCAGTGTTGCAGTAGTAGAAGTAATGCCAATCAAATGTTACTGTCTTAGGAAAAGAAGTGGTGATCAATGCCGCAGTAGTAGTAAAAGTAGAAGTAGTAGTGCCTATTATTGTTGTAGTAGATAGTGGCAATGCTGATCACTTTCACAGGAGAAGAAGTGGTGATCAATGCGGCAGTAGTAGTAGTAGTAGTAGTAGTAGTAGAAGTAGTAGTACCTATCATTGTTGTAGTAGATAGTGGCAATGCTGATCCCTTTCACAGGAGAAGTGATGATCAATGCCGCAGTAGTAGTAGTAGAAGTGGTAGTACCTATCATTGTTGTAGTAAATAGTGGCAATGCCGATCCCTATCGCAGGAGAAGAAGTGATGATCAATGCCGCAGTAGTAGTAGTAGTAGTAGTAGTAGTAGTAGTAGAAGTGGTAGTACCTTTCATTGTTGTAGTAGATAGTGACAATGCTGATCCCTATCACAGGAGAAAAAGTGGTGACCAATGCCGCAGTAGTAGAAGTAGTAGAAGTAGTAGTACCTATCATTGTTGTAGTAGATTGTGGCAATGCTGATCCCTATCGCAGGAGAAAAAGTGGTGATCAATGCCGCAGTGGTAAATCTGCCAATCATTGTTGTAGTAGTAACTGGGCTATTGCCAATAGTATCATAGGAGTAGAAGTGGCAGTCAATGCCACAGTAGTAGTGCCAATCATTGTTGTCGTAGTAGTAAGAGTGGTAGTGCTGATCAGTGTCATGGGGGGAGGAAGTTGTTCAAATCATTGTCGTCAAAGTTAAAAAAAGTAGTGCTGATCAATGTCTCTTTAATAGAAGTGATGATCAGTGCCGCAGTAGTAGAAGTAGTAGTACCAATCAATGTGGTTGTAGTTAAATGCGAAGTATTCATTACTGTCACGCTGTTGCAGAAGTAGAAATGGTAGTGTGGACACTGCTGCAGAAGTAGAAATGGTAGTGCTGACACTGCTGCATTAGTAGAAATGGTAGTGCCGACACTTCTGCAGTTGTAGAAATGGTGAAACGGATTGCTGTTGCATTTTCTGCCATATTAAACTCTCAACACTGTTAGCATTTCAAAAACCCTTGTCTTTGTGGTGTACAATTTACCTTTAAAACAGAAATGGCTTTAATTTGTTAAGAAATGCAACTTTGCAGCGGTTTCTGGTTATACTTCAATCTACCTCAAATCGTTTACTTTCTGGTTTCATTATTTATGGACCAGATTTTATTAAAAAGTATTTTATCAGTAAACTGATTGATCAGTACCTCTTTTACAGCACTCAACTTGTAGGAAGTGCTATGTGCCTTAAATGTAAGGTTCCTGAAACTAATGAATTTCCCTTCCTTCAAAAACACAAAATGTTATATAATTCATTGTATAGGTTCAATGAAGGATATGTTTTATATATTTTATAGAAATCTACATCGTTGACTTATGTTGATAATTATCCAAGTTCAAATTAATTTCTTTATACAACTTCAAAGTTTTTAAACAAGTTCCTTTCCAGAGTTAAGAGCACACACACACTCCATTTAATAGTATACCATCATTATTTGATGAAATTCTAACATTTTTTTACAGAACAGACATTTTTTCTTGATAACCCGGAGTCACATTGGCCCATTGTCATTGCTATTGTTTATTACCCTGGAATAAAGGCCTTATTGTTCATGCTCAGTCGAAGTAAAAAACACAATCAGTTCAGAGCAATCCACTTCTAGTTTTTTCCTCCGTCTTTATTCAACAACAGTATAAGTATCATGTATGGACTCTTTTTTCCAAATTTTAAGTCAGGGAAAATACAACTATTAGCATGATGAATCAAACCAATTGAAAGTCAAAACCTACGCAGGTTTTAATGAAACAGATATGCTATAATTATTGTTGTGCACTGACTGAATGGTTGGATGGGATTCTTAAATAGGGAGTTTATTTCGATGTCAGACTTTTAAATAAGGACAAGCAAATATTTATTATGGGGTAAAAACAACAAAGACATTTATTGCTTCTAGTTTAACATACAACATGGTTTAACATTATCAGTGGCTGTGATAAGCCCAAAATATAAACATCATTATTAAGTATGTGTATAGGCGATCATAAGGCAAAAACACATATATCATAAATCATTAAGTATATCAAAAGCCAAAAGGCAAAAACACAAACATCATTAATCATTAAGAATATCAAAAGCCAAAAGGCAAAAACACAAACATCATAATTCATTAAGTATATCAAAAGCAATAAGGCAAAAACACAAACATCATAATTCATTAAGTATATCAAAAGCAATAAGGCAAAAACATATACATCATAATTCATTAAGTATATCAAAAGCAATAAGACAAAAACACAAACATCATAATTCATTAAGTATATCAAAAGCAATAAGGCAAAAACACAAACATCATAATTCATTAAGTATATCAAAAGCAATAAGGCAAAAACACAAACATCATAATTCATTAAGTATATCAAAAGCAATAAGACAAAAACACAAACATCATAATTCATTAAGTATATCAAAAGCAATAAGGCAAAAACACAAACATCATAATTCATTAAGTATATCAAAAGCAATAAGGCAAAAACACAAACATCATAATTCATTAAGTATATCAAAAGCAATAAGACAAAAACACATACATCATAATTCATTAAGTATATCAAAAGCAATAAGGCAAAAACATATACATCATTAGTCATAAAGTATATCAGCGGCCACCAGGCTAAAATACACACATCATAATTCAATAAGTTTTTCAGCGGCCACCAGCCCAAAAATTCATTTATTTATTAAATATTAAGTACACAATAAGTGTAGCAAATTGTGAAAATATTTGTATTACAAAATATGACAAAACAATCAAACGTTGTAATGAAAACACAGTTAATTATCTAAATAAGTTTGAATAAAGATTAAATAAGAGCACCACAGGGAAAAATACAATGCTTGACTGTTCTTTTTCATCAAAAAGGGAAATAACTCTTACACTATTATTTTAGCAAGAGTTACCTTGCTATACATTAGAACAAATACACTTTTTATCAAGAATTTCATATATTCACTCAATTGTCATACCACATAAGTCAATCATATTCAACACTTTAATCATCAAGAATTTCGTATATTCACTCAATTGTCATACCACATAAGTCAATCATATTCAACACTTAAGTAAATCAAATTCAACACTTTTATCATCAATAATTTCATATATTCACTCAATTGTCATACCACATAAGTCAATCATATTCAACACTTAAGTAAATCAAATTCAACACTTTTATCATCAAGAATTTCGTATATTCACTCAATTGTCATACCACATAAGTCAATCATATTCAACACTTAAGTAAATCATATTCAACACTTTTATCATCAATAATTTCATATATTCACTCAATTGTTATACCACATAAGTCAATCATATTCAACACTTTTATCATCAAGAATTTCATATATTCACTCAATTGTCTACCACATAAGTCAATCATATTCAACACTTTTATCATCAAGAATTTCATATATTCACTCAATTGTCTACCACATAAGTCAATCATATTCAACACTTTTATCATCAAGAATTTCATATATTCACTCAATTGTCTACCACATAGGTCAATCACATGCAATCAGCTGCTTCCTGAAGTCAAATGCTGTACATATGAACATTGTCGGGGAAAATAGATCACAAGGATTGAAGCATATTGCACAAGTATAATATAACGAGCAATGGTAAGTAACATTTGTTCCAACCTAAAACATTTCAGTTTAAAAGATATCTTATACTATATTATTTAACTCGAGAATGAGAAAGCATTTTAATTTGGGTCAACATTAATAATGAGTAGGTTTCCAAACTTTTTAGTTTTAGCATAAGTATAGAACTTTCCTTGAATAACTTTGACAAATACATTATATTATTTCTACAATAATAAAAGAAGGACTCTATATCAAATAGGACAAACACGGGTTAAAGTTTATTATAAACAGTTGCAGTAACAGCAACAACTAAATAAATGGTTTATTATCAACAGTTGCAAACAACAACTAAATAAATGGTTTATCATCAACAGTTGCGATAACAGCAATAACTAAATAAATTGTTTATAATCAGCAGTTGCAGTAACAGCAACAACTAAATTAATGAGAACTATTGATAAGTGTTCAAAATTCTAAATCAGCATTGTCATGCAGTACACAAAATAATGCATACAGTCACAACAGTAATAGCAACGTTAGAACATAAACACTCAATAATGTAAATACCCTACAGCATTTACATGGTTTGAATAGTTTACAAACTACATTTATACGCTTACAGAAGCATCAGAACAACATAACAAACACTTTTACAGAAAATAACAATAACTGAGGGAAATGCTGCGAACCATTCAAAAACAAAACACGTTGATAATTACCAACAAAAATAGAGAGCGCCACAAAGTGGACGCCAACACTCGCCTATTGTTCAGTGTAAAAAGAGGCATAATTCACCACCAATAACCAGAATTATGGCCTTGCTATTCATGTGTGTTTTATAGCTTGCCACATGTGTACCAAGTTTCATTTTGATAGCTTGAACATTTTATATGCTTTGACATAATAATTACGACACCAAGGCTATGAGAATAGCTAGACTTGTTTCTTTGAAACAGTCCTGCTGAAATCAAATATGTACATAATTCAAACAAGACTTTTTTAATTTTTAAGTTTTAATATTTTTTTTGTATTTTTTTATGTAAGTAAAACACAAAAAGGTCTAAGTATTTGGTAAAACACAAAAGGGTCTAAAATAATGACCATAATTATAATTCAATGCAAAAACAAAAAAAATGTTCAGAATAAAATAATATATATATATATATATATATATATATATATATATATATATATATATATATATATATATATATATATATATATATATAAAACTGCTTTTGAAGTTATTTTGAATATGTTTTTTGTTTGTTTTACCAATTAATTACACCTTTTTGTACAATATAAAACAAATAAATGCTTCAAAATAAATGAAACAAATAAACATACATAACAGGTTGCACAAAAATATTTTTTATTTGGTTTTATTTTTTTATAAAAGTTACTAGAACGTAACAAAATATTAAAAAAAACTATATACATCCTCCAATCATCATCATCATCCTCATCATCATCACCTTTAACACCACCAACTGCAAGTCGTCAGCATACCGAAAAAATAAATATAACTGCACAAAAGCAGAAAAAATCAAAAGAACTATTGCAACATTCCCTCACAACAAGTTCACTGAATGCAATCAGTGATAATACAGTATTGAAACGGTCATTCCCAACGAACATTGACTATTGTGTATAATGCTCTCGTAAATGGTTAATAGGCTTGCCTTTCTACCATTTACCTTGTGAACAAAAACATGGTTCATACAATTTTCCTTTTTCTGATAATTCTGCTGTATGGTAACTTACATAATAATATTCCTACTGGGAATAAGCTCAGTTTCAGGTAGGTTATATATAGAAAAACCAGGTCAAATAAATGATTATTTTTTAAATTGGTTTCTTAATTTCAAGTGAATACTAAAATAATACCGACGTATGCCATTCAAAAGAAGCATACTGTTCAGGTTAGATGACCAACAAAAAATCACTTGTGTCAATGCCGACTCGTTAAAGGTTTCTTAATATTATATTCTGACAGCCAAAAATAAATTCCAACTATTTTTCATGTTCTTAAGTTAAAGCTTTCTTTTAAAAGTAAAATATAAAATAAGTCTTATTGAATGCTTTAAAATTTTCAAAAAGCAAGATCTTGTAAATTTAAACTTGTGTCATAACAAAGACTGAAAATTCTATAAGCTTACTGAAAATTGAACAAGAATGAAAATTAATTAAAAACTGATGGAACAAAATCAATAATGTACAATGTTTCCATGTGAGGTGATATTATGACAAATAACGGGGCCATTATGAAATGACCTTTATAAACATTATATCTTAAAATTGTTGTAAAAAGATAACAGTTGAAATCCAGCATTCTCAGTAGTTGAAATGTGCTTGTAATAAGTTATTATTGACAAAAATAGCCCAATAAGTATACAATTTACATGTACCTTGTTGTGTTGTGTGACTCTGGTCTTACATGCCGGTCTCCATCTGATCTGAAGATGTGATAACTTCAGGTGGGCCACCGTCTTCATAAGTTCAAATTGTATGGGACGAACCCTGAGCCTGAAATACATTTAAAAACAGTTTAATAATATTCCAACACAAATACAAATAAGGAGGCATTTAACCTTAACTTTTCTGTCAGGGGATCTTGTGTCAAATACCCATATTTCAAGAACCCTCGCATTTTTAAGGTCAGAAATATTTTAACCACATAAAATCTCTTTGACATTTATTTCAGGCATTTTGTTTCATATTATATAGAAATTTGACTGAAAAATTTCATTTTATGACGAGGTGGGTGTGTCAGCTTATTTATACTCGCCCCGGGCCTTGCCCATTCCGCGAGTGCTCCATTAAGATTTTAAGTCATTTTAGGTTTGTGGAGCATATTGCACAGACAGAATGTAACCCTGGTTAGGGTTACCCTGGTTCTTTTACGTGCACCAGTGTATACACTGTCACACGGGGCCCCCATTTAACGTCCCTCCGGACCACGGATCCGCCACACATGACGAAAAGCAGTTTAAATCTTATATCAAGGTACTATCATGTACTCACAGTTTGTGCAACTAAAGGGTGAAAATGTTGCAAATATTTCAGTAATAAACTTATATGCATGTAAAATGCAAAAGCTGGTTGTTTTGTAACTTAAGGGAAAACAGAGCTATCACAGGAGTGAAACATGGCCCTAAATTCCACCTGGACACAGGAATGTCACCTGAATCTTTAAAATAAGACCATCCCTCAGAGATTATTGTTTTGTTAAGAATCACATTGGGTAGGAAGATAGGCTGGTTTGATGAAAAGAGAGTTTTAGTTTTTGTACACTGCACTTCCTTTTAAAATTATGCCCTGGACAAGGAAAATTGCAACAAACGGATCGTCCACTGAGTGACTTCAATATACACTTTGTTAATCAGGGAGTAAAATTCTATTACTTTTACATACATATTACCCCTGGGACATGTGTAATAAGTTTCATTTGATGGCTTGAATGGATTTGATTTTAAGCTAGGCCAGAGTTCATTTTACATGCATAACCACTCCAACTCCACATCATTTCATTGAAAATCAGTCAATACACCTCATTTCTGAACCTCATATATATCATTTCTGAACCTCATATATATCATTTCTGAACCTCATATATCAGTTTGTGCTCAATATCCAATTGGAGTCCAATGGTTACAAACCACTGACCAAACCAAGTTTGATGTAACACCTTATCATCAAAAAGTGTGAAGCCGACCGGACTCAACTAAGTAATCAAAGTGTATCTGCCGTTCTTCACAAGCAAGAATGAATACACAGATATTTTACAATGCAGTTAATTTCTCACCCTGACTGCTTCACCTCCCGAAGGCAATCGAGAATACCCTCACACAAGTTTTCCGAATCTCCAACATGGAGGTTGTGGTTTTTGCACAATCTGCAATAAAAGAAAACTGTAAAATATCTTTTGTGAAAGATCTATTACTAGGTACTTGCGTCTTTCCACAGCAGAATGTCAGATTTGATAAATGTACTGATGTTTTATGACTGAACACAGTATGGAAAGATACATGTCACTTATTATTATAAGTACATGGACAGTACTCGTATGTAGTTCTTATTTATTTTCTTCAGATTTTATCATGAGGTTTTGGATGACAAATTGCCAAAATCTGGTACAAAGTATGTTGGTCCAGTTTAAATCATTATGTAAAAGGTTTGTCAGTTAATGCTTTTTGTCAACATGATAATCCACATAACTAAATTATCATACATTGAGTCAAGTCACTATTGTGTGTGATCAACAACAACAAAATGATATATTTTTAGACTGTGCTAGAAGGACTTGTTATATCATTCATGCATATCAAGAGAATGATCTGTTTTGACCAATAAAAGTCTCCCTTTTTACTGAACGCTCAAATGGTTATCTCTTTAAACACATCCACTATACCTGTGGTAAAATAAGCCCAAGCCCACAAGCCTTGCACTAGTGAATTGCATAATTGGCTTGATCAAAAATTCTAGATTATATACTGAATCTTGTTTTAACCATTTGATGCCAAGCACAAGTACACTATTTCTGTCTGCTTTCTTAGATTTTATGAGCAAAACAGATCTGTGTATTCTGTAGTTTTCTTCATAGACATCACATGTTGGCATAAATGAAAATGGGAGCAATTTTTTGAGCTTAACTACTTTTTTCCTTTTAAAGTACCCACCAATTAGTATGTTCACTGCAACATATAGAAAAAGAAGATAATTGTGGAAGAATCACTAAAAGAATCACGTACTGAATAAAGTCTCTCTCCCGGCAAATAAATGTATAGAGAAAGGTTGGATCGTTCTCCTCCTCTAGGGTGAACCTCATTTCAGGCTGAAAAAAGGACAAACATGAATATGAAAATGACTGAAAAAGTTTACTAAAAAAATCAGTTCCACCGGTTCTTACAATGTAGTCATTTGTTCTGAGACTGCAATATACAACCATACAATTCTGTTACAATACTATCTGTTACAATGTAAAGCTGCTGTTTTTGTGGTCTGCTTAAATGCCCATTTTATTCCTAACATGCATAACCACAACAATTGTATTTAGCCACTCATAGCTCAGCTTTTAACAAAAAAAAACAACATGGGCCAAGTCATGTAGAGAAACATTTCCTGCTGAGAAAAGAACTATTACTATTAGAACTATTTCAATTTACTACATGTATATCACTCAATTTTGTTGGCATGCAGACGTGGTAGTACTTTTGTCAATGCCAAATTGATATAATAAAGCACAAAAAACACTTCGTACATAAATAAATCCAATATCATTGAATTCTTAAACTATACCATATCATACTACCAAATTCAACTTACAATGCCAACCTCCACGATCTCTCTTGTAACTCTTATCTTTGTTACCCTGAAAATACACAAACGAATATTCCTCTGAAAAATTACTGAAGTTTCAAGTAAATATAATAAGCTACAGTGGCAAGCAATAATATAAATGTATGACCGAATGTTGTGTTTTTTTTACCCTTGAAATTAAGCATATACACTGATTTGTAATAAAATATTACATGTATTATTGTTGTAGTTTCTCAAACTTCAGGGTGGTATGGCCTTAAATGCACAATAACTCAAGAGCAATTTCATCAGGAAAAAATGCACAAATGAATGAAATATATATGCATTCACTGGAATGAAAACTAATTGGCAGACATTTATTGCCTTTGAGGCAGTCTTAAAGGGACTGTGTCACAGATTTGCACCAAAAAGTTTTTTTCTGTAACGAATCTCAGGACATTTATCTAATAGAATGTGTTACGCTTTGATGTCATAATTGTAAAAAAAGTACCAAAATGTAAAAAAAAAAGATTGTGTTGGAGACCGGGTTCGAACGCGCGTCGCCAAAATTGAAGGCCAGCGTCTTCCTTACTGAGCTATCTAAAAGGCTTACACCAAACAGGTGACATAATTAAGCTATAAACCTACCTCGGTTATATCACATGATAACACCGACTAGCCAATCACGCGTAAGGAATGAATTCTGCCTGGTAGACATAACCAGTAATCTTTTTAATGGAAAAATACGAAATAACTGCTAAACTTAAATAAATTGTAAACTATGTGGTACTTCAATTAGTAAGTTTCAATTCATTGAACACATCGATGCCAAGTTTATTCGACAATTTTTATTTTTTTTCGCTATTTTATCATCTGTGAGACGGTCGCTTTAAGATTATGACCATTCGAAAGTGTGGGGATAGTAGGTACAGTTTTTAATGATGTTCAAATGATGACTGATATTTGCAGATAAATTTGTATTCTTGAAGCAGCAGGAAACAAGTAAATAGGAACTACATTTAACTTTGTTCACCTATATTCATACAATTGTGATCTTGGCCTTTGACTCTATGACCTCAAAATCCATAGGGGTCATATACTAGTGTTTGGAATCAGACAGAAAAATCGATAATCAGTTAATGAAACCTATATATATAATTGATTATTAATCAATTTGATCATTATTTAATTATCCTTGGTCATCATACTTAAGGCATAAAGATACAGTACATGCACCAGTTTTAAGCACCAATGTTTCTTTACAATATTGTGTGTACCCGGTACATTTCTTTGCTAGATAACATTATTTATCCAGAACCCAACTATCCTTTAGCGTTTACAAGTTACTATTACATAACATGAGACCACTAGCTCTATGGTTTAACTTATAATTTTATTTTGTATTGTATACATGTCACTTGTGTAAAATAAAAACAAAGAAAGATATAAATTTCATTTTTAAACAAGAGGGCCAAGATGGCCCTATATCACTCACCTCAGTAAAACTTTGTGCTATAGACTTGTTGATAATTAATGGGCAATAACAGGGATTTGGCTTCTCTGATGTAAGAAAATGTAACCTCTAGAGTGTTTAACAAGGTATTTCCAATTTGGGCTCTGTGACTTAGTTTTTGACCAATTTGGGGGACTGTGACTAAGTTTTTGACACCAGATTGACCATACTCAAACTTAACTAGAAATCATCGAAACAACCTTTCTGACAAATTTCCTGGATATTTGGGCTGAAAATGATACCTCAAGAGTATTAATAAGTTTTTTCCTTATATAGGCTCTGTGACCTAGTTTTTGACCCCAGATGACCCATATTTGAATTTGAGCTAGAAAACATTGAAACAACCTTTCTGACGAATTTCCAGGATATTTGGGCTGAAAATGATACCTCAAGAGTATTAATAAGTTTTTTCCTTATTTAGGCTCTGTGACCTAGTTTTTGACCCCAGATGACCAATATTCAAACTTGAGCTAGAAAATATTGCAACAACCTTTCTGACAAATTTCCAAGATATTTGGGCTGAAAATGGTACTTTTAGAGTGTAAACAAGGTTTTTCCATATTTAAGCTCTGTGACCTAATTTTTGACCTCAGATGACCCATATTCAAACTTGAGCTAGAAATCATTAAAACAAACTTTCTGACATATTTTCACAATATTTGGGCTGAAATAACATCTAGAGTGTTAACACGATTTGTTCATATTTATTATTAGGGCGATGTGACCTAGTTTTTGACCCCAGATATCCCATATTCATTTTACTTGTTCGAGTAATTACTGGGACAAACTTCCTGACCAAGTTTCGTGACAATTCAGGTAAATTGTGACCCCTAGAGTGTTTACAAACTAAGTGTGGACGTATGACAGACGACGGACAATCATCATTCCTAAAAGCTCACCCTCAGTCTACGGCTAAGGTGAGCTAAATTTCACTTTTTAATCACAAAATTAATATGAGAAGTTTAGAACCAATCCATTAAGGTTCAATTACAAGGACAGTTTGTAATAATAAAGGTACTGTACATAGTAACTGACTAGATTAGAAAATGACCAGATAACTTAACAATTATACTGTAGCATTTCAACTTCAACTAGCAAAAACCAAATACTGGTTTCCCCCAATCTGAATGCAAAGTTTGAGGGCCATTGGTGCAGGCATTATCAAGTTATCAAACAGCCTTTTGCTATCAGGGTCACTGACCTGGACCCTTGACACAATTATTCCTAATATCATTATGGGTCATCTACTGGTCAATGAAAAAAGTACATCATTTCAATTTGAATTTGACTTTATTGGTCCTTAATGAAACAAGTGGATTTTCTCATCACGTCATAGTAAAGAATCGGCCAAATATGGCAACAATTCCTCTACAGAAACATATGAGAAAAACACAAAAGTTGCCTGCTGTGCCTCAACATAACCTGCAGCACTCATCAGTGATCATTTTTCCACCTTTGATAATTTACCAATCTTAAGTTATGCTTTCAGACCCAGAATCGAACCCGAGTGTCCCAAGTGGGAAGTGAGCATAATTATCTTAACATATGATTGATATTTAGTATTTCAAAACGTTTTTGTACCTAGAACCCCAGGGCTAGGATTTTTTTCTTTTATTGAATGAAATGAAGTCCAGAAATTTAAGACCCCATGAAAGTGTCTTTTTTAAAAAAACAACAACAATTTATTCATGACAAAATATTTTTTAAATAAGTTAAAAAAAACTTCAACCTCGATGCAAATTTGGTCTTGTCCAAATATTGAGCACTTAAGTTGCAGATTTATCAAATTTCGTCACATACCAATAGACACCCCTATCGTAAATACTGTATGAATCTTCATTCCATTAGCTTTACAGAAATAAATGTCAGAATCCAGTATTCCTCTAACAACTAGTTTAGGACTTAGACATTGAAAGAACAAGAGCTGTCACAGAGACAGGGCGCTTGACTATTCCTCCGCTTTTCAGTGTATGGATTGAAAAGTTTTGACAAAACATCATGGATCACTGTTAGATAAGGTGTCAATGCAAATCATGATGATTGTGCTGAGATATTAACATTAATTTAATGGGAAAATATTTGAGGTGGTATGCAAACATTAACATAAATTATAAGTCTAAAAAGGGGCATAATTCTGTCAAAATGCTTGATACAGTGACCTCCTCCTGTGTACAGGTTGGGGGCATGATGGTGAACTAGCGCGCAATGTTTCTATAATCTAAAAGTAGTAACTGCAGAATTTTATTTCATTGCAACTCTCTTCAAATTGAGCATTGATGATTTAATTTACCAAACATAATGCAGAACCTGACATTGATTTAAGTTAACTCAAATGACTTTACTCTGATCACAGAAACAGAACAGATTTTTTTTTTATTCAGACATATCAGTCTCAAGGTCTATTTTGCTATATTACTTGTACAGATTATCTGCTCAAATCTCAAATCTTTTGAAAACATTTTCAACTTTACACATAGATAATTGACTTGGCATATTTTAAATACTGACAATTAATTAAGCCAACATATTTATACTGAATTTTGGATAGGTTTCCAGGCCTTTACTCAAATAACCACAGGTCTGACTATTTGACCATTCTCAAAGCAAGTAATGTAATCTTTTTCCCAATCTTCAGAAAAATCCCAATTAAAAAAAACTGTTTTATGAAAGTCTTTTTACATGAGCTGGTTCGTTCAACATCCTTATAAATTATGTTAAGTTTTGGGGATATTTTTTATTCGATATATTAAATGCATGGAAGCAAATTACAAAAACTGATCAGGAGTCTTATATAGAAAGAAATGTCATAATCTGGAATAACGAGTCCATTAAACTTAATAACGAAAGCCTGTTTTATGAAGCTTGGTATGAAATAGGGATAAAATTTATATGGCAACTATCTGATTTTCAGTCAAAAACATGGTATGATTTTGAAACATTTCAATCAAAATATCAAGTAAATCAACAGACTATCTAAAATATTTGTCCCTAATACATACCATTCCAAATGAAATAAAGATATATACTTATCTACAGACAATTATCAAATCCCTACCAATGACTCAAAATCAATATTGTACAAATTAAAGTGTTGTAAAATACCTCATAAGTTTCTATATGCAAAGACTATCCCATCAACTGACACATGTATATTAATTAAACAAAAGAGGGTACAAAAACTAGGTTTAAATGAAATAACAGATAAAGAGTGGGAAAATATAAATATGATCACATACAGATGTTCCAATGACACAAACATAAGAAGTTTTCAATATAAATATTTACAGAGAATCGTTCCTTGTAATGAATTCCTTTATAAATGTAAAATAAATGAACAAAGATTGTGTGACTTTTGTCAATTCAATATTGAAACACTGGAACATCTTTTCTGGGAGTGCCCAAAAATACAACCACTATGGAGTAGATAAAACCAATTCTTAAAAGATAATCATATTAATATAAATTTAACATTACTAAAAAATATCAGCTTCGGAATAGTCAGCAATGAAAAACACACAGTGATTACTAATTTCTTAATAAATGTGCTGATGAAATTCTACATCTTTGGTTCAAAGTATAGAAAAACAGCGCCTCAATTCACTCAGTATATAAATACATGATAATTAGACATAATATAGAGAAAGAAATTGCCTTGATAATTGATAAAATGAAGCAGCATGATAATAAATGGTTTTACATCCGTTCTAATATTAATCAGTCTTAATCATCACCTGCCCAAATCCCCTTTTTTTGTGTTCAAAATCCTCTTTTCTTATATAAAAAAACACAGAACAAACTATGATAAACTATGTTCTACATATTTCATATTTTTTATATTATTTTGTTATCCAATGATTATGAAAAATTTATTGTGAAATGCTCAAATGCCCTTTTTTGATAAATGTATAGCTAATAAGTTGCGAATATCCACCTAATCAATTATCATTTTCTTCAAGAAATGTACATATTGATGTTCTCCTGCACAACATATTACTGTAATATAAATTTGAATAAAAAAATAAAAGATTTGGGGATATCATTTCAGAAATTATTGATCTTCATCCCATTCAGAGATCAGTATGAAATGTCTGTCATGATTTATTGTAATAGATATTTACATCCCAAGGATTGATCTTACATGCAATACCTCTGACTTCCCCATTATCTGCCTAAAATCAAAAAAAAAACTGGTTAAACATCAATTCCTCTAAATTCAAACCAAAATCCCCTTGGAAGCCTCTCAGAAATTAGCAAGACTAAATATGATTGATATTCAAGGAGATATCATTTCAGAAATTATTGTTTCAGCTGTATGAAAGAGCAAACATTTCATGATTTCCCCATTTGCAGGATGGAAAAGATTGTTTTTAAAGTAAAATTTCCAAATTTGGACAAATTTCCTGACATGCAAATTTACGCAAAATGTCTGAGGTCTTTTCCCAAAATGGCCGGATAAAGCCCAGGTGTTTCACATAAAGCATATTGAGCATTAAGATAATGGGCACCTGCTAGACGATTTCAAAATGGCGACGCTTTATTGACAGAAGTTGATCTAAATCAGACATGTGAACTCTTCAGGTGGTAGGAAAACTATATTGCTTTTGAGACCCTTCTAATGCCATACCGCTTTCCCGTTGAAATCTACTGATTTTTGAGCTTTTAAAAAAACTCAAAATTATATGAAATTGGCATGAAATCAGAACAGCACCCTGTTTGCTTAGATACACTATATGTGATGTCACAAATGTGAAAAATATATCGACAAAAGCAGCTTAAGCTGTAGTTATCTAATTTGTGAACAATTTTAGTAGGTATTTAAACACGTATAAATAATTCAATAAAAACATATAAAAACTGTCAGAAACTGCTTCTCAACCAGTACAGAAGAGAACAAAATGAATATCCAAATATTAAAGAAGTTACCTAAACAGGCATCATTCCCGCAGCTTTAACAAGACCTATTGCGTAAGTCACCGTATCAATTTCATATTCACGTTATTCGAACATTTTGTCACCTTTCGCTATTCAGCCAAAACGAGTTAAGTCATACAATTTTTGCCAAAAATTGTCCCATGATATTTACATATTGCAATTACATCTTTACTTGTTGTGTTATTTCTGTAACATGTCTAGGCACCGTTAATAACAACATTGGTAAAAGAAAACCAAGTTTTCATAATTTTATAATTTCTCGAAAGTACCTACTGATTTTGTCTCGTGATTTACGTTACGTTTAGGGTCTAATCAATTGTAATTTAGGTTTTACAAATAGTTGTATCATCAAAAACACATATTTATAACATTGAGTTTTATTAAACAACAAACATTGAGAAAACAGTGAACATTATAGAACATTTCTGAACAGACATAATGAAACGCATATGGAAAATAGGTCGTTTTTTTTTAATTTTCAAGCCAAAATGTAAAGAAATAAAACCTGCATTGTTTCATATTTAAGTAATGACACAATCTTTAATATCAAGTTAAAAGAAACTATCTAATAGATCAATGAGTCATAACTTTACATAAAATACATGAATGTTGACAAACAAGTCATTAAAGCTTTGCTAATTTACAAACACAAAACGCTTTTTGCCGGTAACGTAATTCACAAATGAAATGAATTTCAGAATATCAATACATCTAAGGCATATACTTCAAATAGCGTCATAATTAATATGTTTTATATTTTTAACCATCATGTAGCATAAAGGTGTTTTAGAAAAACGTGTTATGATTGCACTTTTTTGTACATGTGGGTACAGTCGTGATTGCATTTGTTATATTATAAAAGTAACACTAAGTTATGTATTAAACAACTTTTTAAAATCCCAATTTATAGTATTTTAATTTGTTATTTTAAGATAATCATAGTAGTATAGTAATTCAAACACACGTTCAAAATTCAAACAGTCAATTGCAACTAATGTCAGCAAGATACACAAATTTGTTTCTTGGTACCGTAATTCACACTATGAGTAAACTGAACTAAATTCTCATAAAATGCTCTTTAAACAGTATTCTATATTCGAAATGGTTGTCTGTGTTTATAGATATCTATTTTCGTTTATGAAACTGGTCAAACAACTGCATCGCTTTATTAATGTCAGACTCCGCTACTTTGTACATTTTCCTAGAACCAAAAGACATTGGTTCACCGACAGAACAAAGCATGTCATCAGAACTCATCCAAATTGAGTCATATTTGCTTGGCCATTTGAACGTTGGACATACTTTGCCCTTCCCGTGTTCCATAAAGGAAACTTGTAAGGGAAGTTCATCATCGGAAGGATCGTATTTTACTACTTTGCCGATGTACCAGTAATCGTTGTAAATGGCTGCAACAAATTCATTTTCTATGAATGACGACCTTGATTCGAGCCTTCCTTCCTGGTCAAGAATGACTTCTGGTTCATTTTGAATGTCTGTGTGCATGTCAGTTTCATTGGTTTTGCCACTTTGTTGTACTATGGTATGCTTGATCCACCCGTCACAGCTGGCATTGAACTTCCCGTCTGTGAAACATTCTTCACAAAAGCATGAGGTATTCTTTACAAATATTTCACTGTTCCCCACCGGAAATACACCATGCAATTGCAATGTACCTTTGATTGGTTTAACATTAACTGCCAATAACTCATTGTAGGCTTCGTCACATTCTTCCTTTGTCACAAATGCGTACTTTGTCTGACTGTTAGCTAACGATTTACCCCAGTTATAATAGTCTTCTGCTGACTGTATCACTGCTGTTTGCCGCTTGACCGCTAAATCGGCCAACCTCTTGGAAGAGACCCCTACACCATCGCATGGTCCTTTTCCGTGACCCGCTTCCCAAAACTGCAACGATGCGTTTAAACCAAAGAGTCGAACGTGATTTGCCACGAGATACATGGTATTCTTGTTTCTATATTGTGATGTGGGCGAATCAGTTATGTAGTGCACATAGGAGATTCCCGGATGTTCATTCTTTAAGCGTTCTGTAATTCTCTTAATAAATGCGTACACTGTGCCCGTATTGTGAGACTGGGTATCTGATACATAAATGAAGGATTCGTGATTCAAATGTTGATCTGAGCTTTTCGTATATATAACAACCGGGTGAAGGGTGACGGAACATTTATCGAAGTATGCCGTTTGAATTTCATCAGCGTGACCGCAAGAATAATTCTCGGCGAAATCCATTTGGCAAATTGCGTGTGCTGGCGGTAGTCGCTCTTTTAAGCGTTGTACTTGTTCGAACTGGGTTTTAACTCGTGATGTGTGACTTCTAAATTCGGTCAGATCTTGTTTAAAGATTTCAACAAATTCAAGTTTAGGCATCTCTTCCTGTGCAATTAACATTCGTTTTGTCAATCTACCTTTATGTTCAACTTCTTTTCTCTTCCATTGCGCAAATTTGATAGTGTCAGTGTTGCAGTTTAGAATTCTATCAACTATTTCATCATCAGAATATTGCCGAACCATCTGGTCAGGATTTTCCGTAGTAATGGCACCAACATTCTTCAACCCTTTAACTTTTAGGGCAATATTTTGGTGTTTATGACAAAGGCAAGTTTTACGTGCGCTATATTGGACCATTTTGGCGTAACGAGGCCTGTAGCTTGAAAAAGTGGTTAAACTTATTTTAACCCAAGGATTTTCCGCTTTGAATTTCAGATGGAGATTATACATATAATCATTCAAAACTCTTGTTTGTTTCATTCCCGTCTTCGTCTTTGTACTATCTCTCTTTCCTGGTAGACATGAACTGTTATCATCGCGTTCGAGAAAATCTCTTACCTTTTTGGCCAATTGGGTTCTTTCAAGGACTTGACGACGTTTTACAATGCTCTTTCCCATATCTGCTTTCAGTAGTTGGCCTCTGTTTACTCCCAGGGCACGGCTTGATTTTACTCTTAGGCGGTACTTTTTCATCAACTTTCCAGAGACCACCTCTAAGGCTGTGCGTTGACGAGATCTGCCTCGATTTTGAACTATTCTAGATTTTATCTCTTCCACTAAGCTGTTATGAAATGTCAATTTCTTGACAAGTCTTGTATGTTTTGCCGGTGATATGCCTAAATGTCGTAGCTAATGAATGGATTTGCTCTTCGGTGTCAGGTTTGCTTCGGAAAACGGTCGTTGTCTTACTTCTTCTTCAAGACTACAATGTCCCCCCTTTTTGCTTGATACTGATGCATTACTGCTTCTATTTGAATCGAAAGTGGTTCTCTGTACTTTCTTTCTAAGTGAATTGTTTCTCTTTCTTAGTTCACTCAACTGCCTTTCAAGCTTATTAATCTTGACCTGTGCTTTCTTTAAAGATTGACTTTTCTTCCATTGGCCCCTTCTTGAACAAAATTTCATATTTACGAGAAGCCTCCTATCTTCTGTGACCGGCGTCCTGCTTTCATTCATAGCACTAGTAGAATCACATGCCCCCCTGGATTGATCGTCAACACTTGCATGTGATACATCATGTATGATGTGTTCATTCTGTTCGCTTAATCCGTCTGCAGCTGGTTGTTCTTTCAACCTCCTCCGATGTTGCTGCATGCATTTTCTCACCCGTTCCCGTCTAATTCGCAGTTTATGAGGCCCAATCTCTGAGGTAGGTTTATAATAACCTCTAACGCGATTTGTCTCCTTTTTAAGGTAGTCAGAACCTTCTTTGGCTTTCTTTCTTTCCCTATATGCCCTTTGAATCTCTGCACGTGTTTTCCCCATGGGTCTGAAACATTAAATAATGCTGGTGAATTACGTTACTATTTTGTGAATTACGTTACTACTTTAAACATGTGTTTTCTCCCTTCGATGTTTTCCTGCGTACAAACAAATAACAACTATGAAAAATCTTAGTCTTATGCTAAATTAAAAGAACAATAAAGAAGTTTCACGTTTAAAAATAATTGAATAATCAAAGAAACATTAAACATACCTTATTCTTCACTGAAAACAGACTTTAAATTTTGTAAACAAATAATTTCCCGCTTCAAAACTTTTGGAGACGACGCACCGGAAAGAGTATTTAGTGTATATGTTCATTAAACCTCGTTCAATTGATCCTGGGATTAATTTCCCTGGCTTTAAACAAAAACGTTGTAACGTAATTCACAGTAACGTAAATCACGTTTTGTAATATGGAAGGTTATCTTGATATCATATGAATACAGATAAACTGTTGTTATATTGTTATCGAGTTATCTATGTATGAGCTTTATTTCGAGATTATCAAGAGTGTGTATATTGTGTTAGAGAGAGCATGTAATACCCATTAACGTAATTCACATTTTCACCCAATTTTAGGGGGTCAATATTTAAATGTTATTTATTTATACTTTCAATTAAAAAGGTTAACAATTTGATCGATATATATATTACAGTGCATATAAATAGGTCAATAAACAGGCAATAGTTTGTTGCATTCGAATAATCATACGATTTGTTGAGTGTGGTTGAAAAATGGTAACGTAATTCACATAGTTTTGTGGGACAAGTAAATATTGCAAGCTCACTCAAAAATTTCAAATTGTTTGTCACAAAATGGTCACTAAATTTTCAATTAAGTTTTATGTATAAATAGATATAAGTTTTTTAAATGAATATTACTTTAAACTATGTATTAGATACGTTCAAAATATACCACCCTTAGTTTGTGACAGCCATTTTAAGGGTTTTAAACCATCTTTGTTGAAAAATTACAAAATAAATCAGATGAATATATGAAATATTGTTTTATTGTCATAAAGGTACATTATAAATCGTTGAAAATATGCATTGACATATTGGAAAAACCTTATTATTATTCGTTTATAGCCATGTGACAAGCTCTTTGCGTATTTGATTAACTTAACTCATTTTGGCTGTATTACAATGGTGCTCGAAAGTAAATAGACTTTAATATATAAGACTACCAACATGATATTTAAACAAAAAAGCCGTTTTAAACCGGTACGTCACCGATGCCTTAATATATGAATTGCACATGGTATAATTTGTTATAATAACGTCGTCTTCGTCTTCGTCTCGGCCCCAACTAGCCGGTAGAACTCGTTCACCAGCAATTGTCAACAAATAAGGTCATTCGGAACTCCTCGGCCATTTTATTAAAAACAACGTCGAGGACTTCCGTATGACCATTTTTTTTATCAAAAATGAAATCGCCGAGGAGCTCCGAATATTTTTACTCAAATAGATCCTGCAATTTACACGTACTAATTGCATCTAGAAGATATCATGTCACCACTACACGCCGCAATGTATTTAAACAAGATTTTCAATGAAAACAGCCGTCTTGTACACATAAGAATACGAAAAATACACCATCGAATTACAAAAAAGAATTGCTAACGAATGCAAACATCCTGGTGGTACGGCTACCGGTCAACATTTTTTTTAATATTTATAAATGTGTTAAACCACAGGGTTCAGAAGCAAACTGTTTCTGGCATAAAATAATGTTAAAAAAACAACTTTGTAGTTTTTTGACATTTTTATGTGTAGTTTTTGTTAGGGGAGTTTTATATTTCAGTAAAAGATTAATGTGACAACATTTGTCACTGAAGAACATATTCACATTTTATAAATCTTTTGCTTAAAGCGACAGTCCGCAAAAGTAACCGTATTTCAAAAGTTTTTAATAAGTTCCACATTGTTTCAGACCGACTGAACCGCAATTATTTTTTAAAAAATCGCTTTAATAACTTAGATTTAACAAATTGAAAATTGCCGAAAGTTGCTATTTTTAGACGGCAAAAGAGAAAGTGGGTCTACGGTTTTTCCGACTACTCTTGGGGGCGATACTATTTCCCGGTCCCGGTCTCATCCGGTCCCGGTCTCCTCCGGTCTCTGTTTTATAGTAGCTATCGGGCGTGATCAAAAAGGTGTTAATGACCGCGGGGGGTAATAGGATTACAAAAGATTACAGTTGATTAAAACATTAGATATTTGATGATAATTATGTCACTATTTATTTCAAATTTTATATCAATAAAACATAAAATAAATTTAGGCAAAGATAAAAACATGAAATATGCACATGTACTGAAATTAATGTCATGAATAACAAACACATTGAGTGTGTGTTTTTTTCATATTAAATTCAGTTATAAGTATACTATTGATAATAGTAATACAAAAAATAACAATGCTTGACTACATGTAAATCAGATATGAGTCGGATATGCAAACATGGAATTTTTCAATTGTAATCATTTATGCTTAAAAAAATTTATGTCGGGGGGGGGGGGTAAACATAAAAGGAAGAACCATAACATAACATAACATAATTTAAAAGGTGCAATTCTAAGTTACTTCATACTCTAGCCGTCCTCAATCTTTTATGCAAAAAACATGAGCATTTGTACTGCATCGCATCTTTCTCTACACCTTTAACACGAATTGCATAAATAGTGTATACCTATAACAAATTGCATAAATTAAGACATAATGTTTATATATTTTATACCATTTTGTTACATATAAAAACAAATAAGATTGTCAAAATCGTGTTATAAACATCAGCAACACAATCCGTTGCCTGGGGCCATAAGTTATGAACCGGGAATTATGAGACCGGATGAGACCGGATTTTACGAGGAGAGACCGGGAAATAGTATCGCCCTGCGCATGCGCAAGAACTTTGGAATCCCACTGTTTTTTCTATTTATATAACCGTTAACTCTCGGGGGCCGATAGTTAAGAAGAGATATTGAAAATGACACGAAAAACTCATTTCTAGGTCGATTTGAACCAAATTTTTTTTGGATTCGTCAGTCAGGAATGCTTATCAACACATAGATGAATTTTTTTTTTTTTCATGGCTAATTTGCCCGATTTGCGGACTGTCGCTTTAAAAGGTCATGTTGTGGACAGTAAATCATCATTCTATATTCGTGCTAAGAAAGGCTTCTTAGATTTTACCGTGAAGTACATTTAAAAAAATGTGCTGCGAGGAGAAAAAAGATGAGTGCTAGATTTTGAATTGACTTGAAGGCTAAATGAATGCAAAATACTTGCCAAAACCCATTCGTTACCTCTCGGTCATTTTCCATCGCAAACTTGTATACGACCGAGGAGTTCCGAATGTTCAAAATACATGTATATGTACATGAGTTTGGTTGATATGTATGTGTTAACTTTTTTTTACATTAGCAGTCAAATGTTTTTTAAAAACACGCGATTCCAAAATTTAAAACATTAGTTCTATCAACAAAAGATGTTTTTTCTGTATTTCAAAAGGGGCAATTCCCTAAAGGTGTAGTCGGTCGGGAATAGCTATTCAAAACAAATGTATTGTCTGTTATGTCATACCGAATGAAAAGAAAAAATGATTTGAGTTGCAAACTCAATAAAGGTTTTCTATTTATTAAACCCTTGAATGAAGATCAAAATATTTTAGAGGCCCCATATTAACTGCGCGCGCGCTTTATGGTGTTTCTCCTTCCACATGCAACAATTTGATCTTTGAGCATTACGGTATACATAGAAAAATGGATGGCATATTTAGAAAAAATACTCAAAGAAAGAAAATATGTGTTACTAAGGCAACACAATTGTGTCAATGAGCAAGTGTTGGTATTATTCTAGATCAAAGTATCAATCACCGCAAACAACACGTAATTTAACAGGTGTTCCTGATTTGAATCTTGTTCGGATTTATATTGAAAACCAGTCTTTATGTATGATATAAAGCTTAAACACTATATACTTTAATTCTTCCCCGAGTGCGTGAAACAGTCCAGAGTAGGCTCATAAATGATTGCTCAGCACGTGAACATTTATCTACCACATGACCAGGCATGAGCCAGTATGATCTTGAGTCGGTGTTTGCTTATCAAGAACAAGAGTGCACACTTTGCCCGTTTTGGGTGACCATAAGACAATCCCGGTCACGTGGGCACTGATCGAGTTTTCGTGTAATTGAATTTGTACACTGTTAAACTGCTAGAAACAACAACAACAAACTTCTGATATTTTTACAGGCACTTTGAATTGTTCAAACAATTCTGTTTTCGTCATAGAACACGAGGCAGTATCTTTTAGAACACACTCATTTATACTCATTTTCAATTTTCAAAACATTCATTTTATCAATTAAATACTTCAATTCAATTGCACCATTTTGATACTTTTGTTTTAGTTCACAGAAAACAATGAATTTCGTAAATGTGAATCCCTACGAACACATACCTCTGAACCCCTGTCCGCGAGTCCTTGACCAGACAAGGGACCTCACGGACGTCTGTTCCCGGCTCCCAGCCCCATCCCTCTACAAAAGACATCGGCTCTGCTGACGACGCTGCAGTTGGTGGTGTTGAAGATGATGATGATGAAGATGATGACGACGACGACGACGACGACGACGACGACGACGAAAAACAAGCTGCCATTCTAATAATAAATAAACTCTCAGAAATCTAACTCGAACTAACTCCGCCGGCTCGTGGTCTAATTCTCTTTATATACAGGTTAGGATGATACGCACCATCTGATTCGCAGGGGTGTAGCCGGATATTATTTTATTTTAAGAAGCAACGGAAGCGATTCCCACAAATTCTACCATTTCTTACCAGCATAACTGAAAATGCTTACAATGTTGACTCGAGAAAAGATGGGGAGAAAAACAATTCAAACTTTATTTTGTATCACAAGCCTACGCCTTATAAAATTCAGACATCATTTTAAGGGCCTGGCATTTGCTAGAGCTACGCCCTAGGAGATAATTTTGAGTGTAAAACGTTTCTATACTTTTGTTAACGGGAATCTTTGATTTCATTCACTCAGGTGAAATTCCCGTGCTCTTTATTGTCCAAGCAGGTAAAATCGCTCGAAAATATTAATACATGTATATAGTGAAGAGGATTATGCTACATTATTATGTACATGTATGTGTATACATTTCCAATATCGCGTGATACATTGTCTATTGTTGCATGAATTCAAATAAGTTGACTAATTGTTACGAAAGAAGATTGTACTCAGAATTGGGTAAAATGCGTTCGCATTGTTTTCGGACCATATAACTACTGTATGCCTTTTGCAAATATGCCTGATAATATATAATCAACTATTTCGTGTGTCTTGGTGAGATTTCTTTTCAAGTAAGACATATATTCAATAAGATAATGAAAAGGAAATAGTGAATTTATGGTGACATATAATTGCCTTTTGAGCTGTACAACATTAACAGGATAACTTGTTATGGTTGGCGAATTTCACTTATGCACCAGTCAATTGTAACCACGCCCCCCAGGTCCAGCGAATAGCGGGGACTTTGACTTTCGGTCCAGCCAACCCCGGCTAAAATCCCCGCCCTGCGGAGACGAACAGATGATAAAATCACCGCCAAATGACCCCGCACCCCAGGGACCCTAGGTAAGGCCCAATCCTCGCTATATTTAAAGCGAAGACAAAACCACCGCATTCACCCGGCACTGCGGGGCCACCTAAAAGGTAAAAACACGGCCCATTTTCCCCGGCTATCCCAGGTATACCCCCGGACCTGGTGGGCCGTAGTTACAATTGACTGGTGCATTAATGAGTAGCATACTACCACTTACTAAGTGAAATTCGCCGATCGTGGCTAGATCTATTTAATTGAATAATTATATTTATAAATAAGTGGCAACACGAATCTTATCTAGTTAACCAGTTATAATGTAACTTATTAAGTGATAGTCGCACGGAAGTATATTACAAAACAAATTCAATTACATTTGTAAGCATCAGCCACAATTCGAATTTAAATGTGTTTTGTTTGTGCTATTTCCTTGCATTTCATCTATGTCGGATATTTATCTCGAATATTTTCAGATAACCTGAAGACTTCGACATAACGAGTTCGACTGTAGTTTACTGTATATGGTTAGAAGGCGACACTGACGTGGGCTTGCTTTTTAAGGAGTTATATTTTGGTGTCATTGTGCGGTTGTAAATGCAATCATGTTGAAAAAATCAGAATGTGATTAAAGTCGAACACTGTTGGCTCGAACTCGCTTTGCTCGATTTCGTTGTTGGCTCGAACTAGCTTTGTTCGATTTTGTTTTTGGCTCGAACTAGCTTTGCTCGATTTCGTTGTTGGCTCGAACTCGCTTTGCTAGATTTCGTTGTAGGCTCGAACTGGATGTTGAGGACCGATTTCTTATTTCAGAAGGTAAGCATTCCCGCATAACTCAAAATTCCCGGGGTTCGAGGTATATTCGCCGGTCCATCGGGGTAAGAGCCAAAGGGGTTCGACTGTATATTATATTTAAACAGTACATTTATCTGCATATGAAACCAGGTGTTTAATTATAGGTAGTGCGAGTGTTTCCCAGGCGTGTTTGTTCTGTAATGTATGATTAGCTTGAGTGTGAATACTTATTATCCTGTCATTTTACTAACCTAATTGCTGTGTTCACGTTCTATGCACAATTTATTAAATCCTTTGTCCCTTTCATTTTTTCTTTATGTTATTCCACATTTGCTTCTCGTAAGAGAAATACCGAAATTCTATACTCAATACTAAATTTTTCAATATCATAAAGACATCATTGCTGTGCTGTTTTTTTTCTCCATATATGAATAAACTAAATATCGAACCCACCACGGCGTTTACAAAGTAATACGCCAAAAGGTTGAATTTTGCTCCCCGACGGGGAATCGAACCCCGGTCTCCCGCGTGACAAGGGTTAGTTATTCATTATACGTGTAAATACAGCTATTATTCGTACAATTTACGCTAAGCAAACATTTCTGTTACGATATACCAATATAAGAAAATATAGGAAAACAGGTATTGTCTTTTTGTTTACTGGTAAAACATATCTTAATAAAACGTTCAACATATACTTGGCGTTCCAAGGGAAATATTGACAGGTTTAATGTTTAGTTCAGCATCAATAAATCCAGTCTTTTATATACACATTTATAGCAGACCGATTTACCTGAGTGATTTATCTTTCATGATAACATTAAAAATCAACATAATTATACATTAAATGCATACCGTGCATTTTTACTCGGTAAACCTCGTTTCCGCAAAACATCCTACGCTCGGGTCGGTATAAATCTATCTTACACTCTCGGCTATGAAAGATTATTTTCATCTTACTCTTTTAACATTTTACCTTAAGCTTTTATGCTTATATAATAGGCTTTCAAACTTATATCTCAAGTCCTTTTATACAGTCTTATATCGCAGGTTTTTATCTCAGACTTTCAAACTTTTATCTCAAGTCTTTTTATACTTATATCACAGGTACTATACTTATATCAGGCGTTCAAACTTTTATCTCAAGTTTTATTTATACAAATATTGCAATCTTCGTACTTATATCCCAGGCGTTCATGCTTTTCAAGTTTTCATATCTATTATAAATGCGGCAGGACTAAGGGTTTTGAGTAATCGTAGGTGAGGCACGGATTCCGCGTTATCTTAGGTGAGGCATGACTTCCCCGTTATCATAGGTGAATAACGTCTTTCGCGTCATCGTAGGTGAATCAGGGTTCCGCATTTTAGTAGTTAAGGCACAGCTCCCGCGTTATCGCAGGTGATGCATGGCTTCCGCTTTATCGTAGGTGAGGCACAGTTTCCGCGTTATCGAAGGTGAGGCACAGTTTCTGCGTTTTCGTAGTTGAGGCATGACTTTCGCGTTATCGTAGGTGAGAAATGGCTTCCGCGTTATCGTAGGTAAGACACGGTTTCCACGTTATCGTAGGTGAGGCACGGCTTCCGCTTTATCGTAGATGAGCCACGGCTTCCGCGTTATCGTAAGTGAGGCAGGGCTTCCGCTTAATGGTTGGTAAGGCGCGTCTTCCCCGTTGTTGTTGGATAGGCACGTTTACCGCGTCATCGTAGGTGCGATATGACTTCCGCGTTACCGTAGGTTAGGCACGATTTTCGCGTTATCGAAGTTTAGGCATGGTTACCGCATTATCGTAGGTGAGGCACGGCTTCCGCGTTATCGAAGTTGAGGCATGGTTAACGCATTATCGTAGGTGAGGCACTGCTTCCGCGTTATCGCAGTTGAGGCATGGTTACAGCATTATCGTAGGTGAGGCACGGCTTCCGCGTTATCGCAGTTGAGGCATGGTTAACGCATTCTCGTAGGTGAGGCACGGCTTCCGCGTTATCGCAGTTGAGGCATGGTGATGGCATCATCGTAGGTGAGGCACGGCTTCCCCGTTATCGTAGTTGAGGCATGGTTACCACATGCTCGTAGGTGAGGCACGGCTTCCGCGTTATCGCAGTGAGGCACAGATTCCGCATAATTGTAGGAGAGGCAGGGCTTCCCCGTTATCTAAGATGAGGCACGGCTTCCCCGTTATCTAAGATGAGGCACGGCTTCCGCGTTATCGTTGGTGAGGCACGGCTTCCGCGTTATCGTAGGTGAGCCACGGCTTCCGCGTTATCGTTGGTGAGGCACGGCTTCCGCGTTATCGTAGGTGAGCCACGGCTTCCGCGTTATCGTTGGTAAGACACGTCTTTCCCGTTGTTGTTGGATAGGTACGGTTACCGCTTTATCGTAGTTGAGGCATGGTTACCGCATTATCGTAGGTGAGGCATGTCTTTCGCGTCATCGCAGGTGAGGCACAGCTTCCGGATAATTGTAGGTGAGGCACGGCTTCCCCGTTATCGTAGATGAGACACGGCTTCCCCGTTATCTAAGATGAGACACGGCTTCCGCGCTATCGAAGGTGGGGCACGGCTTCCGCTTTATCGTAAGTGAGACACGGTTTACACGTTAACGTAGATGAGCCACGGCTTCCGCGTTATCGTAGGTGAGGCATGGCTTCCGCGTTATCGTAGGTGAGGCACGGCTACCGCGTTATCGTTGGTAAGGCACGTCTTTCCCGTTGCTGTTGGATATGCACGGTTACCCCGTCATCTTAGGTGAGATATGACTTCCACGTTTCCGTAGGTTAGGCACGACTTCCGCGTTATAGCAGTTGAGTCATGGTGACCGCATTATCGTAGGTGAGGCATGGCTTCCGCGTTATCGCAGGTGAGGCACAGCTTCTGCGTTATCGTTGGTGATGCACGGCTTTCGGATAATTGTAGGTGATGCACGGCTTCCCCGTAATCGTAGATTATGCACGGCTTCTGCGTTACTGTAGGTGAGGCACGGATTCTCCGTCATCGTAGGTGAGGCACGGCTTCCGTGTTATCGCAGGTGAGGCACGGCTTCTGCGTTATCGTAGATGAGGCACGGTATACCCGTTAGCGTAGGAGAGGCTCGGCTTCCGCGTTATCGTAGGTGAGGCACACCTTCCCTGTTATCATTGGTGATGCATGGTTTCCGCGTTAGCGTAGGTGAGGCATGGCTTCCGCGTTATCGTAGGTGAGGCACGGCTTCCGCGTTATCGTAGATGAGGCACGGTATAACCGTTAGCGTAGGAGAGGCATGGCTTCCGCGTGATTGTAGGTGTGGCACGGCTCTCGCGTTATCGTACGTGAGGTACGGCTAAAAGTTATCGTAGGTGAGGTACGGCTTCCGCGTTATCGTATGGGAGGCACGGCGTTAGCGTAATTAAGACACGGCTAAGACTGTGAAATATTATCTTTCATTCATTGGTAAATCACCGGGAAGCATAGAATTAAACTGATGTGAACAAAAACTCTTATGTCTGTTGGTAAATAGTCATTTAAATACAATATGAGTTTGTGTCTCAGCTTAATGGTTGATCACTTGGATTGTGGTAAGTATCAATGAATAACAGAAAGTTGTCTTTCTCAGTTCTTGGATAGATTTTGAACTATACATTATTAATAAGCCAATTTTAACACAGCTGTAGCTTTATTTTACATTTTGCAACGCATTGCAAGTTATACTAAATAATGCATAAAATATGCGTATAAGAATGACGACGTATTTTAGATTTGACGTTTCCGTTTAGTGTATCAACTATATGTCTCAAATAGCCTCACAACAATGGTAAAATCTTCGGCTTTTGTGTTTTTGTTTGAAAAGACCTTTGACGTCAGAGCCTAATCGATACCAAGTTTGTTTTTTGACGCTTTAATGAAGTTTAAATATATTACTAACATCACAAAGGCAAAACTTTTCCAAAATGTAGAACTGCTGTGAATGAATACGTTCTTTGATACTTAGTATACATTGTTACTTAAGCGAGATAACTGCATTGTAACCTTCACACCGCGTTAGTAACGGTTATCTCCCTTGCTGTATGATCCTGAGGTTTGGTATAGATATATAACAATGTATTTGAATAATTGTACTACGATGGACTTTCAGTGGTTTACCAGTAGGGTATATCACACGATTACGTTTTATAAATGACAATAAGCTTCAAAATTTTCGACAGGGTTCTCGGAGTATCATGGGAGCAGTCACCACACGGATACACTAACTTCAGGGAACTAGCTCTCTGAAAAATCAATGCCAAAACCTTCGTGGTATAGCCGCGGTTACCAACGATAATCACGAAATGAAAAACGTATATATTGCAATACTCATTTGCAATATGCTTCGGCTGTAATGTTATATAGTTTCTATTTATTATTGGAACTCATGCTTATTTGAATATCTGGTACAATGCAAAACACGCTTAGTTATTTAAGGGTTTCGCTTTCGAGCTAGATTAACTATATAAGTATGTGGACATTATTATCACCCCGTATACAGAATAAGTCGTCCTTCCAAGTCTTTATACAAGAAGGATACTGTATAGGACTTTGGAGAACAAATCTGAACAGGTTCTCTAATTTAACGTACATAATGTAGATATTTTGTAACATATGTATTATTGGTTATTTTTACATTCATTAAACTCTGTATTTAGTTGATTAGAGTAGCAATGTCAGTGCCTTAATGTAGCATTAGATATGCACAACCTTAAACGCTGATGGCATTCCTACAGTATTTGCATGCGGAGCAGGCCTTACACAATCAAATCCAACCTTCTTGCAGGTGTATGTTACTGTATTAGGGCAGACAGTTTTACAAGCGCACTGTACAACTTTTATAATATGAGCTTGAACTGGTGCTGTTTCAGTTGTCACTGGATATAGTAGTTTGTTACTCACTACTTCCCAACCCCTCTCTACCGGGTTCAAAACAGTGTGTCTTTTCCAGTCCTGACCTTGTAGAAATACCCGCAATCTGTAATAGTGCGTATAGTGTGGACATTAATGCTGATCTTTTAGTAACGTCTCGTGATTGACGCTCTATGCTGTTTCATCCATGACCAAGAGTAAAAAGCGCTCGAAGGAAGAGGCGTCGCCGGGATCAACCGCAGACCAGCCGGACAAATGTCAAATTATGTCGAGCAAAACCCCGCCGCCTTCCGGAACCGTAACCTCGGAGGCGCTGACGCCCCCGCCAGGTTTCTTCCCAGCTACAGGAGCTACCCCCCATGGTGGTCAGTATATGGCTCCCCATCTCCAATTCATTTCACCGCAAAACCCGCGTGCAGTCTCCGCTTGCGGCTATGACATCGCCCCCACCCGCTGATCAAGGTTTTTTTTTAGCAATTATGAATAAACTTGGCAAAATTGAATCTAGGCAGAAAACGATGGAAACCAAATTAAATAAACTTGACAAAATTGAATCGGACATGAAAACTATTTCTGCTAAGATGTCTCAAGTTGAAGCTAGGGTGATTTCTTTAGAATCCAAGGTGAATGCCACGGACTACAAATTAAATGAAATTGAAGCAAGCCGAAGTTTTGATAGTCAGACTTGCGATGATTTAAAAACCAAATTTAACAATGTCGAAAAGCTTTTAGTTGACCAAAAAGAGAAGAATGCAAGTTTGTCCGAGGAAATAAATTATTTTAAGAATATAACAGGGTAACACACGCCCAATTGTTGTTAAATTCAACTTTTACGGTGACAAACTAAAAGTTAAGGAAGAGGCCCATACTAATTTTCATGGTTCTCCGTTCAGTGTAAGCGACCAGTTCCCGAAGGCCATCCAGGACCGACGGAGAAAGCTAATCCCATACCTTGTACATGCCAGGAAACAGGGCAAGGATGCGTCATTGGCATATGACGCCCTTTATGTAGACAGAGTTCGCTACACTCATGACCGCCCCCCTCCAGGTCCCGTCCCGGAGCTACCCTCCCCCCCCCCCCCGCAACCACCGGAATCAGGCGTGCCTGGCCACCGGAGCGAGTGACAGACCCTAGGATCTCGACGAGAAGCAGCTCCTTTGTCTTTCGTGGAACGTTCAGGGACTCACAAGGAAACTTAATGACAGTGATTTTATAAATTTAATAAACAAATATGACATTATTTTTTTCTGAAACGTGGAACTCTAAAACCACTAATGTAGACATAGACCATTTTCATTGTTTTTCTTGCCCGCGCCCAAAATGTAATAAAAAAGCTAAACGTAATAGTGGAGGTGTAATAATTTACTATAAACAAAAATATTTTGGTTATATAAAACTCATTTCTATTAATACTTATGGATTAGTTTGGATTAAGTTAGACAAAACATTCTTCGGAACAGATATTGATATTTATATCTGTAGCTGCTACATTCCACCTGAAGATTCTAATGTCTATAAAAACATTAATTCACAATTATTCGAATTTGACTTTTTTGAATTATTGTCTAATGATATAAGGCATTATAGCCAACTTGGAGATATACTTATAACGGGAGATTTGAACTCCAGGGTAGGCAAGAGGTCAGATATTGTACAAAATATTAATCTGGACCGATTTGTTGACATGCCATTAAATGATATACCTGCTGATAATTTACCAAAAAGATCGTCGTTTGACAATAAATCTAACGGTTTCGGAAATAAACTATTAACGGTCTGCAAAGAAAACAGTATTTTTATTGTAAATGGTCGCAAAGAAGTGGGGAAATTTACTTGCTATAATCTGATCAGGAATAGATTAGCCGCTAGTGTTGTTGATTATGTTATTGTCGATTATGATATGTTTAAGTTGATTGATCATTTTGAAGTGCATGAACTAAATGAATTTTCGGACCATTGTCCATTACATTTTACAATAAATCTAAACAATATGAAAAATTGCAATGAAAATTTTTCATACGATAAATTTATGTGGGATGTTTCTAAAAAGGAACATTTTTTATCAAACTAAATGATAATAAGCCTCATTTTGATAATATTGTTGAACATTTATTTAACGATTGTGTGGATTTAAACACTTGTATCGATGATTTTTCAACCTTGATATATGATATATCATTTGCTGTACATGGTAAAACCATTCGTATTCAACTAACAAAAATAGTTCACCACACAGAAAACAGTCGCCTTGGTTTGATAACACGTGTAAGCAACGTAAAAAGGATTTTTACAATTGTAAAAGGCTGTATACTGAAAATCCTGCACCTGATTACAGATTATTATTTTTGAATGCTAGGGCTTTGTATTGTAAAGCCAGGCGTAAAGCTAAACAAAGGTATTCATATATTGAAAAATGTACATTAGCTACACTTAGCAAGACAGATGCTAGATCCTTTTGGAAATATATTAATAAGTATAAAGGTAAAAACAAAACAAAAACAAATTCTAATGACATAAGTATTGATTAATTTGTTCAGCATTTCAAAATATGTCAAATACACCCCATCCCAGCAATTTCGATGTTAACGATTATCCTGATTCTGTGAATACTATTCAACCCAATGAATTGGATTGCGACTTCACTGTTGATGAGATATGTTAAATTATTTCAAGTCTGAAACGTAATAAGAGCTGTAACACATCTAATGTTGTTGCTGATTTTTTCATAGATTCCAAAGAATTTATTGCTCCATATTTGACCAAATTATTTAATTACATATTTCAGAAGGGTGTCTATCCAGAAGCGTGGAGTAAAGGGGCTATTGTCCCAATCTTTAAAAAAGGTGATCGTTCTGATCCGACAAATTATAGAGAAATAACTTTAGTTAATATTACTGCTAAGATATTCTCATTAGTTCTTAGAAATATAATTGATAAATGGTGTGAGAACAATAATGTATATAATGAATCACAGTTCGGATTTAGAAATAGTCATAGTACTTCTGATTGTATTTTTATCTTACATGCATTAATTCAGAATACTATTCTAAGCAAACATAAACTATATTGTGCATTTGTTGATTACGAAAAAGCTTTCGATACTGTTATCCATGATGCATTGTGGGTAAAATTAGTTGAATCGGGAGTAAAGATGATAAATATGATAATATCTATATATAGAAGTGTTAAGGCTTGTATTAAGGATGCTAGTAATATGTCCTACTCTGATATGTTTGATATATCACTTGGTGTTAAACAAGGGGAGCCATTATCACCCCTTTTATTATTTTGTTTATCAATGATGTTAAAGACTCTGTTGACTTTCACAATTTAACTGAGTCAGACATTGATACACTATCTATTTTTATGCTGTTGTTTGCGGATGATATCGCATTATTTACCACTGATCCTGTAAGTTTACAGCATCAGCTAAATTCTCTGTACATGTATCCATGTAACTGGGGTTTAAAAATCAACATTAAAAAAACTAAAATATGTGTGTTTGAAAGCAGGGAAAGCCAGTGTAATTTTAGATGGACAATTAATGACGAAATTGTTGAAGTGGTGGATAACTTTTGTTACTTAGGTATTAACTTTTCTTATACTGGGAAAATGAATAATGCTGTAAAAATGCTGAATGAACAGACTTTAAAGGCATACAACCATCTACTATCTGTCTTTAATAGATTAACACTAGATATTAAAACTAAACTATCGTTGTTTGATGCTCTAATTGTACCAATTATTTTATATGGATCGGAGATTTGGGGAGCATATGATCATAGCGAGCTTGATAAACTCCATTTAAAGTTCTGCAAACATATTCTTGGTGTTAAACAACAGACATCTAATGCCGCCGTTTTAGGCGAGCTAGGACGGTTTCCATTGTCAGTTACATGTAAAGAAAGGGCATTAAAATATTGGATAAAAATTAATATGAATCCGAATTCATTAATGCACCATGTGTTAACAAAACAATCCAATATTTATCATTATAATATCATACGTCCTGCTAGTAAAAAAATATGGCACTCAGCTATGTCTGATTTGTTAAACAGAATGGGTTATGGTAACCTGTTAGTTGATTTTAATACAGATTACAATTATTATCCTTTGTTAATCCAAAGGGTACGGGATCACTATATTCAAACGTAGTATGAAAACTTAACATCCCAACCAAAAATGGAATACTATTGTAGATTTAAAAAAGAATTTTTATTTGAAGAATATGTATCGTGTGTCAAAAATGATACACCGAAAAGAATTATCAAGATTTAGACTGTCATCTCATTCACTGGAAATAGAGACTGGTCGATATACGAATATTAACAGAGAAAACAGAAAATGTAAACTCTGTTCACATGACACTGTGGAGTCTGAATACCATTTTCTACTTTGTTGTACAGCCTTTTCAGATCTAAGAAAAAAATATCATATTAAATTTAATTGGCCAAATATGGCTAAATTTAAATATTTGATGTCAGTAAAGAGGGATTTATTTTTACAAAACTTTGCTAAGTTTATATATAGTGCTATGAAATTAAGACAAGAAAAGCTAGAAGTTTAGCTGCTTCTATTGGTTATATTTTCGTATATATTATTAGGATATTGCTTTTGTGAATATATATGTAATGTTATCACATAATTGCTTTATAAATCAATATACTTTTGTGTCTTGGCCATAATTAGATAGTTTGTAAATGGCCAAAGGCAAACATGCCGATTCACCAATAAACTCTTGAAACTCTCTCTTGTAATACTTAACACTTCATCATCACTTTTGACTCCAGCATTGTCATTCATAAGCACAACGGTGTCTCTTTCTAAACATGAATTCTTTCATATTGGTAGTTTTGCCAACCACTCTATCTACCACATTTTCACCAATCTGTTTTGCTTCATGAGCATAACCCTCATATGATGCAACACAACTGGTTATACTCTTCGTATCTGCTTCACATTATCTTTCTTGCAATTGCAGTGTAACAAGCTTCTATCTTCGTTTACGTCAGAGCATGTAGGTCGCGACAGAATCCCGACAGCATTTTAAATCTTATTCATACCCCGACCCCTTGTCAAACCTCCAACACTATCAGACTTCACATTAACATCTGCTTACTCAACATTAGCATCTGCTCCATGACTAAGTCCTCATGATTTAATATCATATAAAAGTTCATGAGTCCAATATTTTGTGTGTATATCATATTTCAACGTCATTGGTTTTGCTGCGAAACGATGTGCCGTTATATTAAACATTGTATGACGTTGACTTCCCTTCCTTGCTATGATTGATTATTTATCTAATGATGAATAATTCTAAAAAATAATAATAATAAAAATAATAATAATAATAATAATAACAATAATAATAATAATAATAATAATAATAATAATAATAATAATAATAATAATAATAATAGTAATAATAATAATAATAATAATAAACGTGTTTAGGTCATTTTTTATATTATATGTGAATATCAAATTCCAGAAAATTTCAGCTTCTGTTTATGTTTTTAACCTGTTTCCCTGAATGTGAAATTTCACAGTTAGCAATATTACTATACAATTAATATCCATGTATAAGATTATGCGGTACAGTTATTCTGATATGTCAATACTAAATTCCATTATGACTTTTGGCAAATTCAAGAAATTCTCAAGTTCATTTATAGATATAACACTTTAACCAAATAATCACCTTTCTCATTTTATGATAATCTGCAACTTATGTTTGTTGTAGAGCAGTTTAATATAAGTTGAATACAGTAATTTAGGTACTCTTTTAGCTTAAATTCGTCCAGTTCTTGGCAAACTCCTGAAAGGGAACATTCATTATTATTTTTTAAACATTTTTAACGAAAACTTACTTTTCACAAAAGCTAATATGTAAATATATAAGGTATGTTATGGGGCTGTATAATAAGTATTTAACAAAATTATTCTGGTACATTTATTGTTAAATTAAATTTTGATATGGACAAATTCCAGAAATTCATAGAACAGAACAGAACAGATAATTTATTAAGACTTGTACAAAGTACATCATCTTCTTAACCATATACATATCATAATTGAACACATGGTGAGAACCAGGTAATACAATAATGAGTAAATTAGAATACAGATGTATGGACATATTCAAATTAGGTGAGGATGAACAAAAAATATAACAAAAAATGAATCATTGTTATAATTCAATATTAAGAGTTGTTCGTCTTATACATAACGCTTCTTTGACAAATAAAAATAGTTTTATAAGTTCTTGTCTATTTGTTGAATTTAACAGTTCAATAAATTTTAGTACAGACGGACGTATATACTAATTATTTCCGTTTGATGTATTTCTTTCTAATAAGATTAAAACATGGACAAATAAAAATAAAATTTCATATTTTTGTTTACATTTTTAATATTTTACTCCAAATATCATATTTCACTATAAATAATGAGTGGGTCACAGGGTCACTGGCCTTTTATTTGGACTAAGAATAATTTCTAAAATTAAGCCGAACTCTAATGACAAGTGCATGCGCTTGGATGGTGGTGCAAAAAAGACCCGAGCCTATAACGTATCAAAAGTGATCAGGGTCACGGGTCGGGTCAAGGTCTTGAAAAATTTAAGTTAAAACATGTTCATAGCGTATTCGCACTCCATTGACTGATTATTTGTTAATGTCACAGAGTCAGTCAAATTAAGTTGTGCCAAGCAGACTTTATATAAGAACTAAACCAAATTGTGGTTTAATGACGATCTAAGGTGAAGGTCACCGAGGCCAACCGCCCTACAAAATTTCAAGAATATTTTATGTGATTTATTTTCCCCTTCAGGAGCTGGGTAGAATACCACCGCAAACATTAGCGACTTCGCACATGCCACCAAACCTGCTCGACTTCGACCGAAAGTATCAAGTCACAATACTTTAATCAAGTATTTTCTTGTAGCAATAACATTTCGGTACAAATCATGTCTGCCTCATTGCCGTATCAGAGTTCGTTCATCTAAACGTATCAAGAAACATCCGCGAAACGGCTCTTTGCATATGTTCCGCCTTTCTCGCCATGTATTTAAATTGACACTTTTATTCAAATTCAATGCATACACATGTATGACAAACATCAAACTTAACTGATATATACCTTTAACTTCTAACTTAACAATGCATTTTTGAAAAATATTAAATTATGATAACAATATTGTAACTGTGTATTTAAAAGCAGAAAGCGCATGAAATATTAAATTATTGGTGAATGCTATTAGATTAACTGTGGTCAACTATAGTAACATAAGGTAAAAATACCGTATGTTATGCTCATTTCTTTCATATAGATTTCGGTATCCTTAAACAACCCATTGTTTTCGACAATATTTGTAGTTCATCCATATTGGAATACTAAAACAATATTATTAGTTATGCTTAGTCTTATTTGGGAGTAAGGTTGCATCTTTAAAGATGTCTTATTTAGGGTCGTTTAAACAGTTATAGCAGATTAGAATTTAACAGTCAATGTAGATTTTCCTTTTATATTTACGTTGCCCATCAAAATATACCATCATTTATTGAGCTGAACCCCGTTGGCTCGGCTACTAGACAAATCGGCCCCTAGTTGAAACGGTTACCTATTCGGCCCCTTACCAAATCGGGTCCGTCCTGTAGACGTTTCTATTATTTTTTTGATACTGAATATAAGAAAAGACAAGTAAAATTTCATTTTTTGTTTGAATAGAAGTCGTTATGAGGTATGTTTATTCACGTAAATCTATATACATGCATATAAAGGTATTGTGAATAATTGATTTAAAAGAAAATATTATTACACTTGAACGCAAAGATACATGTGAACATAAGACATTTATAATCTTTAAATAATATGTATACACATACAGAAGCATGTTTCAAATAAAGAGGTATTATGATATGTGTTTAATATCAAGTCCATTGTCTAAAACTGTATCAAGCACCTGTCGCCCGCCGTAGATGGCACCGATATTTCTCTAAAACTCCTCGCAAGTGACATCATGCGAGTCATATGAGTCTCACTCATCCATAATCCTGGCGTCAATGTCTGCATATCTCTACGCTGAAGGCCAAGGGCTGTCCTCGACGCAAGTTGATGAGTAAGCTTCACCATCTTCGATTCCCTCAACAGCAGGCTCAGCAACACGTAGAACTGGAGCGTTGACTGACCGGCGGAAAAGTTCAAACGGCGATGCCAGTCTGAAATTACATAGTCGTAATACAATTTAAACTAAAACATGCCAATGAATGATTTCAAGTTCGAACAAAAAATAAAGTTACATGGATTTTTTTGGATTTTATTGAATGCTATAACCGAGAGTGATACGGGCGAAAGGGTGAATAAATGTTTACAATAGTCGGCTTGTATTTACCTTCGGTGTCGTTGTTGGTTTTTATGGTCTGCGGTAGACGGACCACTCAAAAGTGTTCCAGAGGGGGCTCTCCATTCACTGGTCCTGAACGTATGCGATTAGTTTGTCATCTGGGTATAACCCGCATCTGTTAGACGTGGCGCAGAACGGGCTGAAATCAGTTGAATACCTATAAATATACATTGACTCAGTACTATGACACCAGCTTCTGTCGCTTCAGATTGAAACCATTGTCGATGACCTATTACTATACCTCTTCAACGACGCAGCAGGACGGCATAGACTCTCCTATCGACCTACATTTTTTTTATTGGCATGTACGTATACAAGATTAATTTTGCATAAAAATGCCATTCATTATGATACAAATAATACAACGCACATGTTTGTCTTAACATGAAAATAACCTTTCATGGATTACAGTTGTGTCAACAGGTCCGTCTCTGGTAACATCAAATAGCTGCTTGCGACTGTCGTTGGGGCTTGGACCTACGATGTAGGTTGCATCTAGAGCAGATACCTCAGTTAAAGTATCAACAACGATAGATTCCGCTGTGGCAAACTGTGAACCGGTGAAGTGGTTGAACTTCCGGTGCTGCAGTCCAGAGCGAATGTCACACTCAGAACATAGCGTACTGGTGATTGAAAAAAAATAATAGAGGAATACGAACACATATATTCTGTTCAAAATATGTTTGATTCGTTTAAGATTCACTCTTACTCCCAAATATGATTTACCGTATTGTTTACAATTGTTTTGATATGTCGATAACTTACTAATTTATACTAATACTAATAATATATATGCCTAGTGACGTTATTTTAGTATATACTTACATCGATAGGTACCAACCCTTCCCTCGTTCCAGTAGCACTACAGGGCTTGCAGACGAACTGTTCATTAGGTAACTATTTCCTTGCTTTGAAGTAATCTTCTCTGGAGATGCTTTTAAGACCGAGAATAATGAATGAAAAACGAAATCCGATAGATATAGATAAAAGATGTGTTAGACGGACGGTCTTATGGTGAATTGTCACATTCCTCACAGGTGTCAGGCGTTTAATCTAAAAAAAAATTAGTTATGGGTAAACTCGCGACTACATACATATCCATCAGGAAAGTGTTATACATATTTATACGTTTTTGGGAGTCTACAAAACATATAGCTAACACCTACCTGTATCTCAGACTCGGTGCTGCCATCGGTCACATACATGGCAGGTAATGGCATGTCACACCTACCTGTATCGCAGACTCAAACTTTGGCCCAATGACCACCAAAACCAACAGGGGCAATCTACTAGTCAGGGAAAAACCTTCATGCCAAGTCTGATTTATTGTTAAATTTGCCTTCAAGGTAACTGTGACCTTGATCTTTGACCCGATGGCCCATAAAATCAATATGAGTCATTTATTGATCAGGCCTTACCTCCAAGTGTGAGGGCCATGAGTGCAGGTGTTGTTGAGTTATCACTAAGACAACATTTTTCATCTAAGGTCACTGTGACTCTGACCTTTGGCCCGATGACCCCCAAAAAACGGAGGGGTCATGACCAGCCTCCATGTCATTGTTGAGTTAGCACTCAGACAAGCTTTAAAATCCTTTTACCATTAAATGTCACTATGACCTTGACCCGACGACCTCTATAATCATAGGGGTCATTTACTGGTCAGGCCCAACCTTCATGTCAAGTTTGGTGAACATAGTCCAGGTATTGTTAAGTTATCACTCAGACAAGCTTTGGTCTACCGACAGACTGACAGACATGTGCAAAGCAATATACCCACCCCTCTTCTTCGAAAGGGGGCATAATTAAGGAGCCGAAATGTCCCTGTTGAAAATCAGTAAGGGGCCAGAACGTATCGAGTCAATTTAATTAAGGGGCCGAAACGTCTATAGGGCAGATTCGGTAGTAGGCCGAATTGTCTCGCTTTCGTTAGCTCGAACTCCGTGTTGGCTCTAACTGGATGTAAAGGACCGATTTATCAATACTAAATGTAAGCATTCCCGCTTAGCTCGGATTATGTTCGCCGTTTCCTGGGAATTCAAGTCAACGAGGTCGGACTGGATGCGTTCTTTCATACAAACGGCTTACACTTACAGAGCTCATCATTTATTGATTGTTTGCAATTTGTTGGTGAACCTGTGCATAGACCTTGGCCAGGACTATGGGATTACTTTGATATCGTGTATAGTTGACGAGGAAAACACACGCCATGCACAATATGCATATTTCTGATATGTTCTTGTTAAAGCAAGTAACTAGGAAAAGACGTAGTTCAAAGTTGTTTTTTTATTTTCAAATAGTTAAAATATGCTCACAAAAAAGAAATATATTGCCATTTCAAGTCAATACATCTAACATTTTTAATTCACAAACAACTTTCAAAATAATTGACATTTTCCCAAAAGTTGAAAACCATGTACAATGATATGTTGTTATATTTAGATAATGAACTTGCTTTAATAATTGGTCTCCTCCATCCCCTACAGTTAACGGTAACCGGTACTATCGGTAAATCCCCAGTTCGGTAAACTGATTATATAGTTTAATTCAACCAGTTGTTTCGGTAAAAAGGATTATTATATACATTGAGTTTTGTTTCCGCAAGAAGTGTGCATAACCAGCATAACAATGAATGATACACATAACAACCTTTGTATTTATTCCAAAAGCGTTAACTTGTTATATTACTCCGAGCGCAAAACATACTCGATAACGGATCGAGTCGATAGCGCCACCACTAGGGCAACAGCGCCACCACTTTTATAAATATGTGCATTTTTCCTTTTTAAGAAGTGCTTATTAGTTTTTTTGTGTTCTGGCATAGGTACTTTACATAACAGTTATGTTTGCATGCGTGAGAGTGTTCTTACGGGGTGTGTAAGCACCGAAATGTACTTGCTATGCAGTCAGATCTCAAAATATGCACAAGTCCGATTCGGGAGGAAAGCTCATGGCACCACAGTTTGCACAATATTGAAACGAAATAGTAACCAACCAGCAGTAGAAGTGTTCTTACACGGTACCACATTCTCCGATTTTCAAAATATGTCCGTTAAATGAATTATCAAACAAAATATAAATCATACTCACGTTTGTTCATGTAAACATAGGGCACAGCTCCACCACGGAAGTGTCGACAGCTCATTTTCTTTGCACCACCGTAAAGTGGTGGAGCTGGCGTTTAGAGGCCGTGAATGATGTGGTTGGGGTGTCCAGCTTTCATGTTTAATATGTCAAATATACTTAAAACAAGGTGACGACTTTTTTATTTATTTTAAATTTCATATTTTTGACAATGGGCAAAACCATTTTAACCATTTTTACAGACATCCAAATATGAACAAGCTGGAGAAATTATTTAATCCGAATAATTTTGTTATTGGTCCCAGGAATAATGAAACAGGTTTTTTTAATCTGTGTACGGCATACTGGTACAGTACGTTATTATCAGATTGAATCGAATGTTGAACATGATGCATATTGTTCAATATATCATTTTATAATTTTTAAAACATAGAATTCAAAATAATATAATTATTTTATCGATATCATATATATAATACACGCTGTGATGTGTGCCTCTGCATTGCATTGTTTTAATTATATACCTCAATATTTCAATATATGTTATATATTCTCAAATAGGAACATGGACAGTATGTCTATGTACATGTATTTCTGAATAAACTCTAAAATCTTACTCTATATGTCAATTGTTGACCGTGATGGCAATGCGGGTCCTAAACCTTGAGTTGCACAGGGGCCGGGGTGGGGGCGTCATATATATCCCTGCTAATGACATCATGCAGAACAACGGTGATATCAGCTGTAGCGGCGTGACGGGGAGAAAATCGCAATTAAGCTTCAACAGGCAATTACCGGTGCCATGGGAGGTTCCCGTCCTAGAGTGTTGCGTTGCTTCAAGCACAACGTTATATTTCGGAGTGTACGGGCAGATCAAACACGGATTTAGACACACTGGTACGGTGATGTACGGGCAGAGTAAACCTGCGCTTTGACACACTGGTATGGGAACGTGTGCGCGTGCGCGCGTGTGTACAATGATGTGATTAAATTCAGGTTTCCTCTACGGTCCGTACAACCCCGTGCCAGTGAGTTTATGCCCAGGTTTGATCTGCCCGAAATCCCACATATCCCAGTATTAAAGTGACACTCTTATTCAAAATCAATACATAAACATGTATAACAAACATAAATTTTGAGTGATAAACCCTCAACTACTTACTAAATAATGCAATGATAGAAAATATTAATTACTGAAAACAAGATTGTAACCGTGTATTTAACAGCAGAAAGCGTAAAAATATTAAATGATTGGTGAATGCTAAAATATTTACTGTGATCTACTATACATTTTTAAGGTAGAAATATCATGTTTTATTCACATTTCTTTCAAACTCAATGGGATATCCTTCATAAGAACCATTGTTTTCGACATTTATTCATCCGTAATTACTGTTCAAACAATATTTTTAATTGTGGTAAATCTTATTTGGGAGTAAGAGTGCATCTTTAAAAATAAGTATCTGTACAAATCACGTGACCTTCACAGACAGCGACTGAATATTATTAAGATCATGTACAATGATGTTTTATTGGCCTCATACTAGTTCGTTTTGATAAATGTAGGCTTGATTTGAGGAAATACTGTTTTCGTCGATTTAGGGACCATCTGCTGTCTAGTTCCCCTAAAGCATACCGAAGAATCCTTGCAACAATTCCCCAATGACAGTAAATAAATGATCTAAAATACCAAGTTAAATAAATTGCAATACTTTATGATAAATACTATATGTAAATACAAATCCATTTAAAAGTTTGATAGTAACATCTATTCCAACACAGTCACTATGCGTCACTTGACATAGTCACTTGACGCAAACTAAAAACGCTAAACGACGTCAATTGGCGTCACACGTCATCCATGATCTTTGAACGGCGCACTGTTTCTACGTTGTCAACGCGCAATTGCTCGGACTTGTTCTAACTCAACTATGGAATTGATTATTTTAGTTTTTGACATACTGCGCCCAAACTTTGAAAAAACGGTTTAAACGGTTTATGGATGCCTTTGATGGGATGGCCCCCAAAGATCAAGGTCACTGTACCTAACTAAAACTAGGGTAAACACGATCGGCACTGCAGTAGTTTAGTTAGGGTCGACATATTGTAATCAAACTTGGTATACTGGACGAGTTTTAGAGACCCTTCATGACATTGCGTTTCCCTTTCTTCAGGAAAATACGGTTATAACTGAATAACTCAAGTGAGTCTTTACATATTGCGACCAAGCTCGGAATAAAGAAATAGTTTACACTGTACACTTTACAAAAACTAGGTGTGTATGAGGGCGTAGCTCCTGAAGATTGAGAGTATTTGGCTAGAGAACTTTCAATCATAACCAAAAATGATATGGTAACACTTTCTATAAATGGTGCATTTCAGGGTTTTCTTATTGCGTCTTTACTCTTTTATATTGATTTAAAAAATAAAATCCGGCGATTTAAGGGGCTTAATCCCCCCCCCCCCCGCAAAAAAATATGCAAAAAATACTACACAACAACATCAATAACAACAACAACAACGACAACTCCGCAAGAAGTTTAAAATTAACACATTTTGGAACAAGATCAATATTTCAAATGTAAACAATGTAAAAGAATGAAGTAGTTATATTAGCTGATTTAGGGCTGTCAGCTTAAACTGAATTTCCTGTCGATTTCCGAATTATTGCTGTCTTTAAAAGATCCGATAACTTGAGTTCGTTATTTTTATATTAATTTTATTAAAATTTGAGAGAAAAAGCCATTAATCCTTCTTATTTTAAGCCTTGAGAAGCTAATTCAAGCATGCAAATAAGAAGTAATAGGAATATGTCTAAAATAAGAAATAGGTTTTAGTGGATTCCTGTTTCATCACGCACCGACGACGCCAAAACTCACATTCGTAGCTCCTCGGCCATTTTTATCAAAAACAACAAAAATAGCCGAGGACTTCCGAATGCAAAGCTCAAACACATTTCTAGAAAAAATTACCGGAACTTGCTTACAGTCGCTGATAAATCGAATCGAATTTCTTGAGTTTGAAAATGAGATGTAAGTTTGCTAATAATTGTTCTGCTGTATCATAGTGTATGTACTTTCACTTTATAGTGCTCGCGCCAGTGAATTATAAGTTCGTCTGCATTAACTTTATATTTAGTTTGAAGTTTGTTTCGTCATTTGTTTTCGCGACTTCATATTAGTATTCTTACTTTATTTTTCACTTTCCGAATATGTTATGGCTGGTGTTTTTAACATTTACTCATTCAATAGTCTATGACAAGGAATTGAAAATTTGCTCACATCTCAACACTACTGTACAGAATGAAATTCAGGTAAAGAAATCATAGATTCCATATTTTCTGGAGACCATTCACGGGTAGTCCACCTAAATGGCCGTCAACAAGTCTTTTGAAGATTTTTAGACTATGGCAGACTCGAGACATCCACCATCCCAGCTGAAAGTAGTGATTGCTGCCTGCGCAGAGGATCCTCGCGGCCACAATTTTTAAATTATCTCTGTTATTAATTCAAATTTCAACGAAAACATTATTGCCTATAGCTAAAGAACTTCAGCAAACACGTTATATATTATCGTTTTGGACGTGTTCGCTGACGAGAACGCCGTATCCAAACCCTACCAGAATTAGTGACATTTTTAAGTCACGCTGTTATTTCACTTGTATGCATTGTACAGACAAAATAACTATACTGGACAGTTGCCTAATTCCGGATTTGCCTTAATATTCAGAAATCGTTTAAAAAGCGACCGTGATCAATATAGAATGATCACTGACTACGCAACTGCCCTCCATAGCAACAGAAACAACACAAAAGTGCAGCTTTTCGAGTTTAACCCCAAAATAAATACCTCTAAACTTTCGCTTTCCTAAATGTCAATATTAAGTCACGTGGGGGATGACGTCACACAGCGCGAGCTTTTATATTGAGGTTCGACAGGGTTATCTTTAAACACTATACGATGTTTATGACTTATCGTCAATCACGAAATACAATGCCAATTACATAAAAAGTAAATAAATTGACTGTGTCATTGTTTTGTGTTGTGCAGCATTTGATATGAAAATGAAGCAAAAATGAAGCAGATTCGTACTTTCAAAATTATGCAAATACGGACAAATTAGTAGTTCGGATATGCCGAAAATACACATACAAATACTACAGAGAAGTACAAAATTTATATACAGGTTAAACATTTAATACATGATGTTCATTTAAGTAGCATTTAAATATTTGTATTGACTTAATAATGTTTACTTTGTTCTTTGAAAAAATCCGAATATTTAGGCACTGAATGCAGGTTTTTGGACGTCGTTTATGCCCTTATTTCGTACTGAATATTATATTATAATTAATTGTTTTTTCTCTTATTCTTTTTCCATTTTGGTTGATATAGTACCCAACATTTCCCTATTAAAATTTCATGCACTTATGTTCAGTAATTATGACAATATTTTAAGAAAACTTCAAAATTGATCCGGAATTAGGCAACTGCCCAGTATTGTCAGGTAAATAAAGTAAAATGTTGTTCACAAACACATTTTCAAAACCAAACAAACGCTTTATAAATAGTTGATTTATCATTTTAATAAATCCGATTATAAGCATTCCTTAACTAGGTCATAGTTGTGTTCAAATTTTATCACGTGATAACAAGATTTTCAGAAAATACCCATTTGACCTACATTTGACCTCGAAAATATAGTGTTTATTTTGCTGTTATTTTTACTATTTCGAATAATTAGTAAATAACTAACAAATTGAGTATTAATAAATTGTTTTTACTTATCAAAAGGTATTTTCAACCTTACTGCAATTGGTTTCAACTATATATTGGGAACCTGGTCAAATAGCCCCCAAGTCAAATAGCCCCCCATTTTGGTCAAATAGCCCCCACACTTTTGGTCAAATAGCCCCCACTTTGAAAAAACGTCATCACTGTCATGTGATTGCACGTCGGTGCATCGCTGACGTTATTACGTGACCGTTTCCATTCGCCTATAACGTTATTTTATACACTAAAATGCAGCACAAAATGCCGTAAAATGGGGTTGGCAATCTCGAAGATATCTCAGCATCCCTACACGTGATCAGGCTGGGACCAATTTTTCCATGTAGGGGACGCTAAACCCTTCAAGATGCACCCCTTGGGGTGTGCGGGATGATAGTTTTTGACTGGTTTCAACAGCGTCAAAGTACGCGCAAATTCGCGACATTTCGTACACAAAACGCGCTCCCATATAGCTACTAAGGGGGAGCTAATCTCGAAGGTATCTTCGGAACCAAGAGTGATAGGAGCTTGGTTCTGGTATTGAAATTTACGTCTCACCATACCCTACGTCACGCGCACGTCGGTGCATCGCTGGCGTTATTACGTGACCGTTTCCATTCGCCTATAACGTTATTTTATACACTAAAATGCAGCACAAAATGCCGTAAAATGGGGTTGGCAATCTCGAAGATATCTCAGCATCCCTACACGTGATCAGGCTGGGACCAATTTTTCCATGTAGGGGACGCTAAACCCTTCAAGATGCATCCCTTGGGGTGTGCGGGATGATAGTTTTTGACTGGTTTCAACAGCGTCAAAGTACGCGCAAATTCGCGACATTTCGTACACAAAACGCGCTCCCATATAGCTACTAAGGGGGAGCTAATCTCGAAGGTATCTTCGGAACCAAGAGTGATAGGAGCTTGGTTCTGGTATTGAAATTTACGTCTCACCATACCCTACGTCACGCGCACGTCGGTGCATCGCTGGCGTTATTACGTGACCGTTTCCATTCGCCTATAACGTTATTTTATACACTAAAATGCAGCACAAAATGCCGTAAAATGGGGTTGGCAATCTCGAAGATATCTCAGCATCCCTACACGTGATCAGGCTGGGACCAATTTTTCCATGTAGGGGACGCTAAACCCTTCAAGATGCACCCCTTGGGGTGTGCGGGATGATAGTTTTTGACTGGTTTCAACAGCGTCAAAGTACGCGCAAATTCGCGACATTTCGTACACAAAACGCGCTCCCATATAGCTACTAAGGGGGAGCTAATCTCGAAGGTATCTTCGGAACCAAGAGTGATAGGAGCTTGGTTCTGGTATTGAAATTTACGTCTCACCATACCCTACGTCACGCGCACGTCGGTGCATCGCTGGCGTTATTACGTGACCGTTTCCATTCGCCTATAACGTTATTTTATACACTAAAATGCAGCACAAAATGCCGTAAAATGGGGTTGGCAATCTCGAAGATATCTCAGCATCCCTACACGTGATCAGGCTGGGACCAATTTTTCCATGTAGGGGACGCTAAACCCTTCAAGATGCACCCCTTGGGGTGTGCGGGATGATAGTTTTTGACTGGTTTCAACAGCGTCAAAGTACGCGCAAATTCGCGACATTTCGTACACAAAACGCGCTCCCATATAGCTACTAAGGGGGAGCTAATCTCGAAGGTATCTTCGGAACCAAGAGTGATAGGAGCTTGGTTCTGGTATTGAAATTTACGTCTCACCATACCCTACGTCACGCGCACGTCGGTGCATCGCTGGCGTTATTACGTGACCGTTTCCATTCGCCTATAACGTTATTTTATACACTAAAATGCAGCACAAAATGCCGTAAAATGGGGTTGGCAATCTCGAAGATATCTCAGCATCCCTACACGTGATCAGGCTGGGACCAATTTTTCCATGTAGGGGACGCTAAACCCTTCAAGATGCATCCCTTGGGGTGTGCGGGATGATAGTTTTTGACTGGTTTCAACAGCGTCAAAGTACGCGCAAATTCGCGACATTTCGTACACAAAACGCGCTCCCATATAGCTACTAAGGGGGAGCTAATCTCGAAGGTATCTTCGGAACCAAGAGTGATAGGAGCTTGGTTCTGGTATTGAAATTTACGTCTCACCATACCCTACGTCACGCGCACGTCGGTGCATCGCTGGCGTTATTACGTGACCGTTTCCATTCGCCTATAACGTTATTTTATACACTAAAATGCAGCACAAAATGCCGTAAAATGGGGTTGGCAATCTCGAAGATATCTCAGCATCCCTACACGTGATCAGGCTGGGACCAATTTTTCCATGTAGGGGACGCTAAACCCTTCAAGATGCATCCCTTGGGGTGTGCGGGATGATAGTTTTTGACTGGTTTCAACAGCGTCAAAGTACGCGCAAATTCGCGACATTTCGTACACAAAACGCGCTCCCATATAGCTACTAAGGGGGAGCTAATCTCGAAGGTATCTTCGGAACCAAGAGTGATAGGAGCTTGGTTCTGGTATTGAAATTTACGTCTCACCATACCCTACGTCACGCGCACGTCGGTGCATCGCTGGCGTTATTACGTGACCGTTTCCATTCGCCTATAACGTTATTTTATACACTAAAATGCAGCACAAAATGCCGTAAAATGGGGTTGGCAATCTCGAAGATATCTCAGCATCCCTACACGTGATCAGGCTGGGACCAATTTTTCCATGTAGGGGACGCTAAACCCTTCAAGATGCAGCCCTTGGGGTGTGCGGGATGATAGTTTTTGACTGGTTTCAACAGCGTCAAAGTACGCGCAAATTCGCGACATTTCGTACACAAAACGCGCTCCCATATAGCTACTAAGGGGGAGCTAATCTCGAAGGTATCTTCGGAACCAAGAGTGATAGGAGCTTGGTTCTGGTATTGAAATTTACGTCTCACCATACCCTACGTCACGCGCACGTCGGTGCATCGCTGGCGTTATTACGTGACCGTTTCCATTCGCCTATAACGTTATTTTATACACTAAAATGCAGCACAAAATGCCGTAAAATGGGGTTGGCAATCTCGAAGATATCTCAGCATCCCTACACGTGATCAGGCTGGGACCAATTTTTCCATGTAGGGGACGCTAAACCCTTCAAGATGCACCCCTTGGGGTGTGCGGGATGATAGTTTTTGACTGGTTTCAACAGCGTCAAAGTACGCGCAAATTCGCGACATTTCGTACACAAAACGCGCTCCCATATAGCTACTAAGGGGGAGCTAATCTCGAAGGTATCTTCGGAACCAAGAGTGATAGGAGCTTGGTTCTGGTATTGAAATTTACGTCTCACCATACCCTACGTCACGCGCACGTCGGTGCATCGCTGGCGTTATTACGTGACCGTTTCCATTCGCCTATAACGTTATTTTATACACTAAAATGCAGCACAAAATGCCGTAAAATGGGGTTGGCAATCTCGAAGATATCTCAGCATCCCTACACGTGATCAGGCTGGGACCAATTTTTCCATGTAGGGGACGCTAAACCCTTCAAGATGCATCCCTTGGGGTGTGCGGGATGATAGTTTTTGACTGGTTTCAACAGCGTCAAAGTACGCGCAAATTCGCGACATTTCGTACACAAAACGCGCTCCCATATAGCTACTAAGGGGGAGCTAATCTCGAAGGTATCTTCGGAACCAAGAGTGATAGGAGCTTGGTTCTGGTATTGAAATTTACGTCTCACCATACCCTACGTCACGCGCACGTCGGTGCATCGCTGGCGTTATTACGTGACCGTTTCCATTCGCCTATAACGTTATTTTATACACTAAAATGCAGCACAAAATGCCGTAAAATGGGGTTGGCAATCTCGAAGATATCTCAGCATCCCTACACGTGATCAGGCTGGGACCAATTTTTCCATGTAGGGGACGCTAAACCCTTCAAGATGCATCCCTTGGGGTGTGCGGGATGATAGTTTTTGACTGGTTTCAACAGCGTCAAAGTACGCGCAAATTCGCGACATTTCGTACACAAAACGCGCTCCCATATAGCTACTAAGGGGGAGCTAATCTCGAAGGTATCTTCGGAACCAAGAGTGATAGGAGCTTGGTTTCTGGTATTGAAATTTACGTCTCACCATACCCTACGTCACGCGCACGTCGGTGCATCGCTGGCGTTATTACGTGACCGTTTCCATTCGCCTATAACGTTATTTTATACACTAAAATGCAGCACAAAATGCCGTAAAATGGGGTTGGCAATCTCGAAGATATCTCAGCATCCCTACACGTGATCAGGCTGGGACCAATTTTTCCATGTAGGGGACGCTAAACCCTTCAAGATGCATCCCTTGGGGTGTGCGGGATGATAGTTTTTGACTGGTTTCAACAGCGTACAAAGTACGCGCAAATTCGCGACATTTCGTACACAAAACGCGCTCCCATATAGCTACTAAGGGGGAGCTAATCTCGAAGGTATCTTCGGAACCAAGAGTGATAGGAGCTTGGTTCTGGTATTGAAATTTACGTCTCACCATACCCTACGTCACGCGCACGTCGGTGCATCGCTGGCGTTATTACGTGACCGTTTCCATTCGCCTATAACGTTATTTTATACACTAAAATGCAGCACAAAATGCCGTAAAATGGGGTTGGCAATCTCGAAGATATCTCAGCATCCCTACACGTGATCAGGCTGGGACCAATTTTTCCATGTAGGGGACGCTAAACCCTTCAAGATGCATCCCCTTGGGGTGTGCGGGATGATAGTTTTTGACTGGTTTCAACAGCGTCAAAGTACGCGCAAATTCGCGACATTTCGTACACAAAACGCGCTCCCATATAGCTACTAAGGGGGAGCTAATCTCGAAGGTATCTTCGGAACCAAGAGTGATAGGAGCTTGGTTCTGGTATTGAAATTTACGTCTCACCATACCCTACGTCACGCGCACGTCGGTGCATCGCTGGCGTTATTACGTGACCGTTTCCATTCGCCTATAACGTTATTTTATACACTAAAATGCAGCACAAAATGCCGTAAAATGGGGTTGGCAATCTCGAAGATATCTCAGCATCCCTACACGTGATCAGGCTGGGACCAATTTTTCCATGTAGGGGACGCTAAACCCTTCAAGATGCATCCCCTTGGGGTGTGCGGGATGATAGTTTTTGACTGGTTTCAACAGCGTCAAAGTACGCGCAAATTCGCGACATTTCGTACACAAAACGCGCTCCCATATAGCTACTAAGGGGGAGCTAATCTCGAAGGTATCTTCGGAACCAAGAGTGATAGGAGCTTGGTTCTGGTATTGAAATTTACGTCTCACCATACCCTACGTCACGCGCACGTCGGTGCATCGCTGGCGTTATTACGTGACCGTTTCCATTCGCCTATAACGTTATTTTATACACTAAAATGCAGCACAAAATGCCGTAAAATGGGGTTGGCAATCTCGAAGATATCTCAGCATCCCTACACGTGATCAGGCTGGGACCAATTTTTCCATGTAGGGGACGCTAAACCCTTCAAGATGCACCCCTTGGGGTGTGCGGGATGATAGTTTTTGACTGGTTTCAACAGCGTCAAAGTACGCGCAAATTCGCGACATTTCGTACACAAAACGCGCTCCCATATAGCTACTAAGGGGGAGCTAATCTCGAAGGTATCTTCGGAACCAAGAGTGATAGGAGCTTGGTTCTGGTATTGAAATTTACGTCTCACCATACCCTACGTCACGCGCACGTCGGTGCATCGCTGGCGTTATTACGTGACCGTTTCCATTCGCCTATAACGTTATTTTATACACTAAAATGCAGCACAAAATGCCGTAAAATGGGGTTGGCAATCTCGAAGATATCTCAGCATCCCTACACGTGATCAGGCTGGGACCAATTTTTCCATGTAGGGGACGCTAAACCCTTCAAGATGCATCCCCTTGGGGTGTGCGGGATGATAGTTTTTGACTGGTTTCAACAGCGTCAAAGTACGCGCAAATTCGCGACATTTCGTACACAAAACGCGCTCCCATATAGCTACTAAGGGGGAGCTAATCTCGAAGGTATCTTCGGAACCAAGAGTGATAGGAGCTTGGTTCTGGTATTGAAATTTACGTCTCACCATACCCTACGTCACGCGCACGTCGGTGCATCGCTGGCGTTATTACGTGACCGTTTCCATTCGCCTATAACGTTATTTTATACACTAAAATGCAGCACAAAATGCCGTAAAATGGGGTTGGCAATCTCGAAGATATCTCAGCATCCCTACACGTGATCAGGCTGGGACCAATTTTTCCATGTAGGGGACGCTAAACCCTTCAAGATGCACCCCCTTGGGGTGTGCGGGATGATAGTTTTTGACTGGTTTCAACAGCGTCAAAGTACGCGCAAATTCGCGACATTTCGTACACAAAACGCGCTCCCATATAGCTACTAAGGGGGAGCTAATCTCGAAGGTATCTTCGGAACCAAGAGTGATAGGAGCTTGGTTCTGGTATTGAAATTTACGTCTCACCATACCCTACGTCACGCGCACGTCGGTGCATCGCTGGCGTTATTACGTGACCGTTTCCATTCGCCTATAACGTTATTTTATACACTAAAATGCAGCACAAAATGCCGTAAAATGGGGTTGGCAATCTCGAAGATATCTCAGCATCCCTACACGTGATCAGGCTGGGACCAATTTTTCCATGTAGGGGACGCTAAACCCTTCAAGATGCATCCCATTGGGGTGTGCGGGATGATAGTTTTTGACTGGTTTCAACAGCGTCAAAGTACGCGCAAATTCGCGACATTTCGTACACAAAACGCGCTCCCATATAGCTACTAAGGGGGAGCTAATCTCGAAGGTATCTTCGGAACCAAGAGTGATAGGAGCTTGGTTCTGGTATTGAAATTTACGTCTCACCATACCCTACGTCACGCGCACGTCGGTGCATCGCTGGCGTTATTACGTGACCGTTTCCATTCGCCTATAACGTTATTTTATACACTAAAATGCAGCACAAAATGCCGTAAAATGGGGTTGGCAATCTCGAAGATATCTCAGCATCCCTACACGTGATCAGGCTAAAGACCAATTTTTCCATGTAGGGGACGCTAAACCCTTCAAGATGCATCCCCTTGGGGTGTGCGGGATGATAGTTTTTGACTGGTTTCAACAGCGTCAAAGTACGCGCAAATTCGCGACATTTCGTACACAAAACGCGCTCCCATATAGCTACTAAGGGGGAGCTAATCTCGAAGGTATCTTCGGAACCAAGAGTGATAGGAGCTTGGTTCTGGTATTGAAATTTACGTCTCACCATACCCTACGTCACGCGCACGTCGGTGCATCGCTGGCGTTATTACGTGACCGTTTCCATTCGCCTATAACGTTATTTTATACACTAAAATGCAGCACAAAATGCCGTAAAATGGGGTTGGCAATCTCGAAGATATCTCAGCATCCCTACACGTGATCAGGCTGGGACCAATTTTTCCATGTAGGGGACGCTAAACCCTTCAAGATGCACCCCTTGGGGTGTGCGGGATGATAGTTTTTGACTGGTTTCAACAGCGTCAAAGTACGCGCAAATTCGCGACATTTCGTACACAAAACGCGCTCCCATATAGCTACTAAGGGGGAGCTAATCTCGAAGGTATCTTCGGAACCAAGAGTGATAGGAGCTTGGTTCTGGTATTGAAATTTACGTCTCACCATACCCTACGTCACGCGCACGTCGGTGCATCGCTGGCGTTATTACGTGACCGTTTCCATTCGCCTATAACGTTATTTTATACACTAAAATGCAGCACAAAATGCCGTAAAATGGGGTTGGCAATCTCGAAGATATCTCAGCATCCCTACACGTGATCAGGCTGGGACCAATTTTTCCATGTAGGGGACGCTAAACCCTTCAAGATGCATCCCTTGGGGTGTGCGGGATGATAGTTTTTGACTGGTTTCAACAGCGTCAAAGTACGCGCAAATTCGCGACATTTCGTACACAAAACGCGCTCCCATATAGCTACTAAGGGGGAGCTAATCTCGAAGGTATCTTCGGAACCAAGAGTGATAGGAGCTTGGTTCTGGTATTGAAATTTACGTCTCACCATACCCTACGTCACGCGCACGTCGGTGCATCGCTGGCGTTATTACGTGACCGTTTCCATTCGCCTATAACGTTATTTTATACACTAAAATGCAGCACAAAATGCCGTAAAATGGGGTTGGCAATCTCGAAGATATCTCAGCATCCCTACACGTGATCAGGCTGGGACCAATTTTTCCATGTAGGGGACGCTAAACCCTTCAAGATGCACCCCTTGGGGTGTGCGGGATGATAGTTTTTGACTGGTTTCAACAGCGTCAAAGTACGCGCAAATTCGCGACATTTCGTACACAAAACTGCGCTCCCATATAGCTACTAAGGGGGAGCTAATCTCGAAGGTATCTTCGGAACCAAGAGTGATAGGAGCTTGGTTCTGGTATTGAAATTTACGTCTCACCATACCCTACGTCACGCGCACGTCGGTGCATCGCTGGCGTTATTACGTGACCGTTTCCATTCGCCTATAACGTTATTTTATACACTAAAATGCAGCACAAAATGCCGTAAAATGGGGTTGGCAATCTCGAAGATATCTCAGCATCCCTACACGTGATCAGGCTGGGACCAATTTTTCCATGTAGGGGACGCTAAACCCTTCAAGATGCACCCCTTGGGGTGTGCGGGATGATAGTTTTTGACTGGTTTCAACAGCGTCAAAGTACGCGCAAATTCGCGACATTTCGTACACAAAACGCGCTCCCATATAGCTACTAAGGGGGAGCTAATCTCGAAGGTATCTTCGGAACCAAGAGTGATAGGAGCTTGGTTCTGGTATTGAAATTTACGTCTCACCATACCCTACGTCACGCGCACGTCGGTGCATCGCTGGCGTTATTACGTGACCGTTTCCATTCGCCTATAACGTTATTTTATACACTAAAATGCAGCACAAAATGCCGTAAAATGGGGTTGGCAATCTCGAAGATATCTCAGCATCCCTACACGTGATCAGGCTGGGACCAATTTTTCCATGTAGGGGACGCTAAACCCTTCAAGATGCACCCCTTGGGGTGTGCGGGATGATAGTTTTTGACTGGTTTCAACAGCGTCAAAGTACGCGCAAATTCGCGACATTTCGTACACAAAACGCGCTCCCATATAGCTACTAAGGGGGAGCTAATCTCGAAGGTATCTTCGGAACCAAGAGTGATAGGAGCTTGGTTCTGGTATTGAAATTTACGTCTCACCATACCCTACGTCACGCGCACGTCGGTGCATCGCTGGCGTTATTACGTGACCGTTTCCATTCGCCTATAACGTTATTTTATACACTAAAATGCAGCACAAAATGCCGTAAAATGGGGTTGGCAATCTCGAAGATATCTCAGCATCCCTACACGTGATCAGGCTGGGACCAATTTTTCCATGTATGGGACGCTAAACCCTTCAAGATGCACCCCTTGGGGTGTGCGGGATGATAGTTTTTGACTGGTTTCAACAGCGTCAAAGTACGCGCAAATTCGCGACATTTCGTACACAATACGCGCTCCCATATAGCTACTAAGGGGGAGCTAATCTCGAAGGTATCTTCGGAACCAAGAGTGATAGGAGCTTGGTTCTGGTATTGAAATTTACGTCTCACCATACCCTACGTCACGCGCACGTCGGTGCATCGCTGGCGTTATTACGTGACCGTTTCCATTCGCCTATAACGTTATTTTATACACTAAAATGCAGCACAAAATGCCGTAAAATGGGGTTGGCAATCTCGATGATATCTCAGCATCCCTACACGTGATCAGGCTGGGACCAATTTTTCCATGTAGGGGACGCTAAACCCTTCAAGATGCACCCCTTGGGGTGTGCGGGATGATAGTTTTTGACTGGTTTCAACAGCGTCAAAGTACGCGCAAATTCGCGACATTTCGTACACAAAACGCGCTCCCATATAGCTACTAAGGGGGAGCTAATCTCGAAGGTATCTTCGGAACCAAGAGTGATAGGAGCTTGGTTCTGGTATTGAAATTTACGTCTCACCATACCCTACGTCACGCGCACGTCGGTGCATCGCTGGCGTTATTACGTGACCGTTTCCATTCGCCTATAACGTTATTTTATACACTAAAATGCAGCACAAAATGCCGTAAAATGGGGTTGGCAATCTCGAAGATATCTCAGCATCCCTACACGTGATCAGGCTGGGACCAATATTTCCATGTAGGGGACGCTAAACCCTTCAAGATGCACCCCTTGGGGTGTGCGGGATGATAGTTTTTGACTGGTTTCAACAGCGTCAAAGTACGCGCAAATTCGCGACATTTCGTACACAAAACGCGCTCCCATATAGCTACTAAGGGGGAGCTAATCTCGAAGGTATCTTCGGAACCAAGAGTGATAGGAGCTTGGTTCTGGTATTGAAATTTACGTCTCACCATACCCTACGTCACGCGCACGTCGGTGCATCGCTGGCGTTATTACGTGACCGTTTCCATTCGCCTATAACGTTATTTTATACACTAAAATGCAGCACAAAATGCCGTAAAATGGGGTTGGCAATCTCGAAGATATCTCAGCATCCCTACACGTGATCAGGCTGGGACCAATTTTTCCATGTAGGAGACGCTAAACCCTTCAAGATGCACCCCTTGGGGTGTGCGGGATGATAGTTTTTGACTGGTTTCAACAGCGTCAAAGTACGCGCAAATTCGCGACATTTCGTACACAAAACGCGCTCCCATATAGCTACTAAGGGGGAGCTAATCTCGAAGGTATCTTCGGAACCAAGAGTGATAGGAGCTTGGTTCTGGTATTGAAATTTACGTCTCACCATACCCTACGTCACGCGCACGTCGGTGCATCGCTGGCTTTATTACGTGAGTTGCGGCTTCTCTGAACAAACATCTGTTCACTTTATGTCCACAGTTTTTTGAGAAACAAACAGGGCATCTGTTTTCCCAGTTTGTAGATTTTCTCGTTTTGCAGAATGTCCCACCAAGAGTGAAGGGCTGCCTGTTTGCTTCAGATTCCCAGTCCTCCTCGCCGATGATTTCTGAAGTCCTTACGCAGTCACCCCAGTCTTCAACCTCGGTTTGTACAGGTGATAATGTTTTTGAACCATAGTTCATTGTCATGTCATTGGAGTTGTTCAGCTGCTCCAGTTCTGACTGTAACTCTGTTTTCAGTACAGCAAGTCTAGCCTCAAGAATGGCAATTCTTTTAATTTTGCGGTTAAGTCTCTCCATTGTACAGATCATAAATTGCTGTATGTTTCAAGTTTTGTAATGATATTAAGTATGCGTTACATATTAAATATGCACAAAAATAATGCATTCGATCTGCATTTCACAAGTGTAAAACATCACAAATGAATGGTATTTCAATCTACTTTTTTGTCAAACCATATGACATTATTTGTTCATGACATTTAGAAATAGTCATACAATGCAAATTCTTCTAGTACACAATCGCAAATAAATAATTCTTTCAGTTGTCAAACCAAATGCTAAGTGTCAAATCGATTCATGACACTGAGCATTTATCAAACATTTCACTCTATTATTTGTCAAACCAAAAGATGAACGTCAAATTATTTACAGATGCTAAGCAGTTTATCATACATTTCACTTTATTATTTGTCAAACCAAATGCTAAATGTCATGTCTTGAATCGATTCATGATATTTAGCATTTGTCATACATTTCACTCTATTATTTGTCAAACCAAAAGATGAATGTCAAATTATATACACATGCTAAGCAGTTTATCATAAATTTTAATCATTTTATTTGTCAAACCAAAAGATGAATGTCAAATTATTTGAAGATGTTAAGCATCTTATCATACATTTTACTCTCTTTATGACAAATCGACTCACAAATTTAAGCAAACCAGGAGACGATGTACAAATAATTTAGGGTGACGAGCTTTTTGGTTACCTCGCCCGGCCAAACTAAAAGACTTATATATATACTAAAAGTGTTTTAGTTTGGTCGGGCGAGGTAACCAAAAAGCTCGTCACCCTAAATAAGTTGTACATCGTCACTTTGTGTGCTTAATTTTGAGATTCAACTAAATCGTTCTAAAATCAATGTAAAAAAATGGTTCATAAGGGGGGTACTCAGCGTGAAAAAACTACATCGCTTAAACGCAAATGCGCTTTGGTAGGTATATAGCTAAAACGCGAATGCGCTATGGTGAAAATCCAAAGTCAAAAATTTTGAAAATTTTGAAAAAAATTGAAAATTTGTGAAATAAATCATGATTTTAAGCACTGTTTTAGTGTACAGCTCTGTCATTTGTAAATTAAAACTGAGATAATGGTTAATATGTTTTGAGACTAAGCATTTACAACTCACTGCAAGTCCAATGTTATAAATGAAACCAAAATTTACCAGAGTAAACATTAATGTGCTATTGTATGTAAGAATGTTTCGTCTTTTACACGTTTCATTTCATTTTTTCAGATGAGATGCCATACACAGGGGATCCGACAGAAGACAGCAGACAGAATTCGTCGATCTATTTGAAATGTCATTGTTTATTTGAAAAAAGTTACCTATCCACACTTGTTCGTTTTAAAATATTGTTTGTATTATATGTGCTTTGTACCGTTGCTTTTTGTTTATCAGTAATTCTCCAACACTTGTATTTCGTGTTTTACATGAACATTGAAAATTTAAAATACAGTCAATCATTTCGAAAATGAAATTTAAATGGAGAAATACTGATTTATCTGTTGGCTTTTAATGTTTGTGCTGTCTTGCTTACCCCAGTAACGCGGGTCTTGTTTGCTATTGTGAGTACTGTTGTTATTTTTTTTGGCCATCCAAAGTCTTGTTCACGAAAGATAACACATTTTTTTCATAAAATTGGTTACATTTTGGTCTGTCGATTTTTTTCATTGAAACCACAGTCAAACGGTTTTTCACTATATTTTTTTATGAGAAACAGCCAGACTTGGTCACGGCTGAAACCGAGGAACATTTGTGATTGAACAAAATTTTAGCAGTAATGCTGCTTGTAATTCATAAATTTATTAAGCTTTGGTCTTGTCATATTGATTACGATATTGGTTGGAACATAACTTGGTAAAATGGTAAACATTTTGATAGTGTGCACAAGAGCAAAATTTGCACTGCATTTTAAAATGTTTCATTTTTGTGAAATGCTGTTGACAAAATGATTTGTTTGCTCGTGCCAGCATGGGTCGACGAGATTCGTTTCTCACTGTCCTTTATGCGGCGGTTTAAGATGCAAGCCTGTTGTTTTGTCAATGTCTATAAAGTTCAGCTTGAATGAAAATTTAAATCAATATTGCAAGATCAAGCACTTTTTAAAATAAATGTTAGTCAAAAGTGTTAGAATGTAGATGCGTTGTGAAATACAAGTGAAATGTACTATGCTCATTGCATTCTTAGTTTGGTTTCGAAGTGCAAAACTTCATTCATCACAAACATTCCTCTTCAACGACCGAACATTGATATGTGGCAATGTTTTCGTTCAGCAAAATGATTTGGCAAAAGTAATTTAAAGGCTAGCATGAGTATGGAGGTGTCGTTAGACCAGCTTAGTATTGGTGTAAGGTGGTGTACAGTGCCAATACTAGGAACCGCTCATGTTCACCATGTCACGCTACAGGCAATGAAAAATAGGGAGTGGCAACCTCTTTGTATCGCCGTGGTCCGACAGTCCACACAGTCTTTACAATGAGAGGGGAAACATAGGCAATCGGATGCTTCTTCCTAAGTGTGCCTTGTCGAGTAACTGCCTTTGGCGTTGCCTTTATTTTCAAATTTATGAACAAATAAAACTAGGTTAGGACCACATAATAGGGTTACGATGAAAAATAGGTTTCCCTTTTAATGTTTGAAGATAACAGCCACTGGCGTTATACTTCAAAAAAATGGCTCGCAATACATATCACACAAACATTCAACATTTCAACATTTTGTCAGCAGCATTTTTCATTTTTCAAAAAAACACTCAGATGTACAAAAATAATGCAAAACATGAACAGCAAATTCACAAATTCTGCTGTGTTGAAATTTAAAAAAAATCAAACATGAGATTGTATGAAAAAGCTTCTTTTTTATTTTCAAACATGTTAAATCTCACGATCATAAGCCATATGTACAAAAATAATGCAACTCTGAATTGTAATTTCATGCTCTCAACAAAAAATATGCATCGAAAATTGTGAAAAATTGTGAAAATCTAGAAGTTGACGAGAGATCTCAAGATTTCAAAAAAACGAACTATAGGCTTTATTTCACACAAGATTTCATGAAAAAAATAAAATCTTCATAATGTTCAAATTCAACAAATCGACATTTGCAGCAAATCTCACAGATCTCACAATCATAAGCTATATGCACAAAAAAGCACCAAGTCCATGAAACATGAAAAATTGGTATCTTACTGAAACTGGCGTTCACACAAGATTTCATGAAAAAAATAAAATCTTCATTATGATCAAATTCAACAAATCAACATTTGCAGCAAATCTCACAGATCTCACAATCATAAGCTATATGCACAAAAAACACCAAGTCCATGAAACATGAAAACACAAGATTTCATGAAAAAAATAATATCTTCAAAATGTTCAAATTCAACAAATCAACATTTGCAGCAAATCTCACAAATTTTACAATCATAAGCCATATGCACAAAAAACACCAAGTCCATGAAACATGAAAAATTGATGTTTTACTGAAACTGATTTCACATAATCTTCATAGAAAAACTACTTCATTCACAGATTTCAAAATCTCGAGCCATTTGTACAATAATAATGCGGATTCAAGTGATAATTCTGGAACTATTTCATATGAGCGTATAAATAAAAACGGTAAAAAAAATAGTCCTAACCATTTATGCACAATTATAATGCGATGCGCATTAATTTTGGCCATCGGGTATATAAGCTCCACATTTTTCAATATTCGTCATTCCAGTAGCAAGCTCTTAGCTCAGAAGTGCTGTTAGTCTGCTGGGAGCCCAAAGTGGGTTTGAACTTCTCAGATTTCTCCTCGCACTATGAACTTGGTGCATCAGAGATACAGAGAAAATATCTGAGAGGTTTTTTTGACCTTCTGGTTTAAACATGAGAACCGTATGTCGCGATACCTCATAGTTTTTCGCTCTTGAGTCTGGCCAGCTCATGTTGTCGATCACTTTGACATTGCCTGACGAATACGATCATTCTCTGTGATAACCATTAGATCATATACAATTCAAAAGCGATTTTGGCAAGTGATTTGTTATTTGCGTCTGGTAGCATGAGCATAGAAGTATAGCTTCGACGAGATTTGTTTCTCATTGCTCAATATGCTACGGTCTTGGATGCAATGCAATGATTTTGTCAACTTCGCAAAAACATTTTGGCAAAAGTATAATTTGAGAGGCTACCATGAGTATGGAGGTGTCGTTAGACCAGCTTAGTATTGGTGTAAGGTGATGTACAGTACCAATACTAGGAACCGCTCATGGTCATCATGTCGCGCTACAGGCAATGAAAAATAGGGAGTGGCAACCTCTATGCTCACGAGTACCCCTTTTCTGTACGCTAGTGCATGCATAGAGAGTGGACGAAGCGAATGGGGCGCTAGTCCTAAGTGTGCCCTGTCGAGTAACTGCCTTTAGCGCTGCCTCAGTTTTTTTCAAAATTCAAAATTCAATCGCTTCTTTGCTCATAAGGTGCGATACATAAAAGGAAATGCTTTCTGAGATAATAGTTAGCATTTCCTGCCTGCAAGTAAAGCGAGCAAATATGCCTCTATGTGCTTAAGAGGTATGTTTGAAAGTGAACTCTGTAGCCTTCTCTTAGATCAAAAGAGAAATAAGTCTACGAGTTTTCGAGCCTAGCTTGAGGTTGAGGTACTTGAAGTTGATCGCAGAAATCCCTTCTTTGATCGGACTATGCGGCTGAGGCACTCGATTCTTGCCCCAGTACAGGCCTTCTTGTATCAGATATCACTAGTTCGGCGTTGTACCTACAACGAGTCAGCAATACCCCGTTTGTTACACCCGAGTAGTCCAGCACTCTACATTATAGGTGTAACAAATTGTAGAAGGTCGCCTGGAAGGCCTCTAATGGGTGCTGATTTTGCGTAGTGTATGACACTAGGAAAATAGGTTTCTGGCTCAGAGTTACCGTTTTCCGATCTCGCTCTTACTAAAACAATCGCTTCTTTGCTCATAAGGTGCGATACATAAAAGGAAATGCTTTCTCAGATCATAGTCAGCATTTCCTACCTGCAAGTAAAGCAAGGTGAACTCTGTAGCCTTCTCTTAGCTCAAAAGAGAAATAAGTCTACGAGTTTTCGAGCCTAGCTTGTGGCTTCTGGCTCAGAGTTACCATTTGCCGATCTTGTTTGTGCGGTGGGTAACCTGACCAATGCCAGTCACAAGTCTGGATGAAAAACAGGGAGTGACCACATTACATAACAAAAATACTTTTCACATTGAATGTTTGACATAATAACAATTGTAAACTTTTGCTTGTGTTTGATTTCATGAAAGCAAATGTTTTATGTATAATTATGTATATTGATATGTTTTCAATGCTATGCATGTTTGTACTTTGTTATCGGCTTACATATTGAATAAAACAGAAACTGAAATTAGAAGCATTAGTTGTGTTATTTGTAACTTTTTTATCATGAGAAATGATCAATTGTTATTCAAACGGGAGTGATCACTTCAAGTTCACGATAAAGCAATTTTTGATTTCATCTCATGTTATCAAAAATGGTATGATTTTTTTCAAAATTGTAATCCTCCGCATATTGGTAGAAACAAAATAATTCAGTGTTATTATTGCATTATAATTGTAAGCTCTTATAACTCGAGTATCATTCATTTATTCATTTATTCAGTTGATGTCAACCATGTCAGACGCAACTTTTAACTTGGTAAAACAGTTGGCAGATCGTATGCAACACAGTGAAACTCAATTGTTGCACATGAAGACTATCGTAGTTAACAACAGCAGACACGTATCTGGCGTATTGAGAAAACTTTCGCCACTAATTCGTAAAATTGTAAAATCACTTTACAAAACAGTTTCATCAAAAAAAACTCCTAGCAAGATGAGCCAACCAGAAATTAGATCTGGAGATGTGTTACAACTGGCAAGGAAAATGAAACGTGACTTAAAAAACTACAGAATTGAGTTGAACACAATATCAGAACGTTGTGGCAGGGAGAAGGCTATTGACATTTTATCCGAAATCCGATCGGTATCCAAGATATTTCGAAAAGTATCAACGCTCGGAGATCTTCTTTGCAATCATCTTCGCAGAGAGACAAGCATCCAAAAGGAGTTGCACTTAAAAAACGATGAAAAAAACATTTGTCAAATTTGTGTTACGGACAAAAAGTGTATTGTGTTTACGCCTTGTGGCCATTTGACTTGTCATGCATGTTCTATCAAAACTAGTAAATGCTATTTTTGCAGAACTGTTGTTATTGGAAAATATCAAATTTATCAATAAATTGTAAAATATATTTCTCTGTACTTGTTTTCAATTTTGTTTCTTCACGGTGGTTTTAATGCTATTACCTCCCTTTAAGAAGAATGAGATACGGGTTTTTAGTAGATGACAAATATCTCGGAAAACATTATTGTTTTCAAAATGAACAATTTGGGAACGTATAATAACTGTGACTTAAGTATATTGGAAAAATTGTTTAGTTGCTGATACATAACTTCATGTTCAGATTTTATTTTATTTTCAAATCAAAGGCTGTGATTTTAATCTTCGGGTGTTTTATAAAAAAGATCGTCATCCTAAATTTCCATTTATCGATGTTTTATTCAGCAATTTGTATGACAAAATAATAATCAAAGAACGAGAAGCAAAAATAAGTGGTATGAAAGGTTTTATTTTGAAATCGTAACATAATTTGCGTTTCATTGAAACAGAACATTTTTCAAAAGTTATACGCTGGGGTTTTCTTCGTTCGGTGTCTGGTCAAAAAGTTCGTCACCCCAATTCATTGCCACAGACAGTGTCTCATCATTATCATCAGTATCATCAGTATCGGAATGGTAACTCAAATCCCTTCTACAAACTGGTGTGTTCAAATCCTTTCTGCAAACTGGGATGCTCAAATCGCTTTTGACTACTTCATTTGTGACTTGTTGAAGAATTCCCTATAGTTTCCGTATGTGTCGCTTGTGCTCTCTAACCAGATGCTGTTTGTTTCGAATCGCTTGAGAAGAAAGCTGGCCTTCTTGTTTTAGAAAATTGATTTCTCTTTGCAATGTTATTTTCTGCCTTTTATGTGCCATAACGTCCATATTCATATTGTTGATTGTCTGTATTTTCGAACATTGTCCAAGGTATTCGAGTTCCTTTGTCAAACTTGTACGAACATCAGCTGCTACATTTTTCGAACAGTACTTGAGATATCTCTGAAGTAGTATGTTTATCTTGTTCTCATACTGGGGAATAGATGTGCTATATCTGTATTCGTTAGCCATCTCTCTATGTATTGCAGCTAAGGAATACCCATAATGTAGAATATGAGCTTTTATATCATACGCTTAAACTTTTATAATGCACAAGTGTTTATCCAATGAAATGAGTTTATGATGGTCATTGTTGTAAACAAAACGAATCACTGTTTCCATTGCATTATAATTTCAAGCTCTTATTACTCGAGTATCATTTATCAATTGTTTAATCCATTCATTCAGTTGATATCAAACATGTCAGGCACAATTTTAAGCTTAATAAGCAATTTGACAGATCGTGTAAAACACTGTGAATCTGACTTGCAGCAAATTAAAGCATTAATAAAAACACAGAGTAGCAAGCGCACTTTAGACGTGCTAAGAAAATGTCTTTCACTACTCCATAAATGTGTAAAGATATTGCAAAATACAACGATTTCCATTAAACCTACAAACAAGATGTGCGAACCGAAACAGAAGACCGGAGACCTATTGTCACAGGTTCAAAAGCTAAAAAATGACTTGAAAAAATTAAAAACATACTTGAACAACATTTCACAGCGTTGTGGTAGGGAGAAAGAAGTTAACATTTTGGCTGAAATGCGATTAGTTTCCAAGATATTTCGCAAAACAGCTCCACTAGGAGATCTTTTATGGCATCATCTCAGCATGAAAGAGGAAACGCGACAAGAGTTGCAACGACAAATCGACGAAAAAAACACTTGTACTAGTTGTTTAACAAACAAAAAGTGTATTGTGTTTATACCCTGTGGACATTTATCTTGTCAGGCATGTTCCATTACCAGCAGCGAATGCCACATTTGTAGATCGGCTATTGTTGGAAAATTTCTTATGAATAAATCGTAAACAATTATTTGTATTTTTGCTTTCGGTTTATTTCATTTATATGGAAAGGTGAACTGTGTTAATCACTCAAACACTACCAGTTCTGATTCACACAGTTATGCTGTAGACAGCCGCAATACGCTAGTTAGCTCAAATTTCTAACATTGGTTAGCAAAGTTGACGAATGCAAGTTCGAGAAATAATGTATACGCTTTTGAGAGCACTACAAACTATATACAGCGGTGACTGTACTATTCACACTTCACTTACTATGGCAAAACGATATACTGACATCGTTGGGTTTGCTGGACTACAGTACAATGATTATTTTAAAAGGTTCTGTTGGGAATGCCAATTGTGTTGTGCTGGAGTCTTTACGTTAGAACCTTGTCAACGACATGAGATTTTGAACATTTTCCCTCCAGCTGGCTACTGCCAAAACTGTTTTCGATATGTGTGGTACTGTAATGATTGTAAGGCTGATGGAACGCCACCAAAAGTGCGAATGAGAAACTATTGTTTGTCATGTTTCTTCCACCGATTTGAAAATCTTGCAATCTTGGCCGGCTAACCCTGACGTAGTTGAAGAAAGTTTTCGATTTGACAATTATCTTGTTTCACAAAATAAAAAATAAAAACTTGAAATAAATTACTTTGTTTTTGTATCTGATACCAAGACGCTCATTTTTTTCTCTGATGATTTTCATTGTAAATTTTCATTGTAAATTTTCATTCTAAATTTTCATTCTCAATTTTCACATTCGTCTTTCACATTCGTCATTTTCAAACAATATCCTCGTGGGACTAAACGCACTCACCGCCGATATCGGGTTGTAAATAGCAGAGTCCCTGTTGCTCAAATATAACTATCTGAACTCACTTAACAAATTAACAGCTTAACATTATTCGAACTATAAAAAGCGAAATATCATATGAATATTGTTTTCATTATTTCAAAGAAATGCATTTATACAGCCAGAAATGCACTTTTATAAGTGTACTCAATTGATTGTTGTTTTTAATATTTCTGGATTTCAGCAGTTAACAGCGGTTTCAAATTGTATGCATTTATAAATATAGCAGAAATATGTTCCTATCCTTTAGCAACATTCTCAAGGGTTAAACTATGTATTTAATTAAGTGTGGCTGACTAGAAAAATGAAGCCCGATGACCCACCCACAAACCGCAGAATAAATTTTGCTGTCGCGGGGTTGTAACTGTAGGAAGGTATTTTTGCGAAAGCTGTTCCAGTTATCTCCCTTACAGCGGCCATCGTAAAAGATATGACGTGCTCCTTGATTTGAGCTGTAAATGGCAAACCCGATTTTAAGAGGAGCACTAGATTAAACATTGCTCCAGGCATTGTTGTGCTGGAAAAGATTGTATTTGTAAATCATAAACAAACTGCTCAAGCGGTTCGGACAATAATTAACTAATGGACATGATTTCAGGAAACTTGACCACGATGGTACTATAAACATTATAATGTTGAATCATAACATATTGTGTTTTAGTACTCTATGATACACATAATTAACAAATAATCCACTCTAGGTCGTTTATTTTTACATATTAAATATTTTAAAATTTCTTACAATCTTGATATTGATTACGATTGTATGAAATTTAAAAATATTTAATACTAGTATGTAAAAATAAACAAGGGACCAATCGCTTGAATCAGGTAGCTCGACTGGCCAAAATGCAGTCCAAATACCAAGAAACTGTGATTCTGCATGCATGTTCTTTTTAAATGTTTGACGAGTTGTAAATATAGCTGTTTTATCACCCATCAAGTTACAATACGCAGTGTTCTGTTTCCACTTTTAAAGGGACTGTACACCAGATTGGCACCAAAAAAAGTTTTTTTTCTGTAACGAATCTCAGGACTGCTAAACTTAAATAAATTGTTAACTATGTGGTACTTCAGTTAGTAAGTTTCAATGCATTGTACACATCGATGCCAAGTTTATGTCAGTTTACGACAATTTTCTTTTTTTCCGCTATTTTATCATACGGAGTACAGCGCCTTTAAGGGGGTGGTGGCCAGGCCCTTTGATACTTAAGGGAAACTACTAACATAATTCATATACTTGTAATGTTCAACTTGTTTTCAAACCTTTTTATTCAACGTGCATGTTTATGAATGGTGCCTTATTGCTATTTGCTACATGTTAAGAGGCCAATGCTCCTAAAATCCTTTTAAGGGGGGGGGGGGGGTCCTCCGAAGAGGACACATATATTCTTTTTCAGGGGTGAGAATTGGCCTAAATTCGGCATAGAAAGGGCCGAATAAACCATACTGAATTATACTTCGATGTTAAAGTCTGCACTAAGACTTGAGTCGTTTCGTATAGATGGGCTCTGGGCCTTCTAACTGTTGGTCTACTCTACAGATATCATGATTGGTGCCAATTTTCCCTGGAATTCATGTTAAGACAAGTTTGGTATTATGCTGAAAACGAGAAGTCATTTAAACAATTGTTGACGAAGACGAGCCTTCGACATCGAACGACAAAATTAGATAGTCGTAAAATTTAATTTACATAAAAAAGCTGATGTTAATATTACAAAGATAGGCGCTTTAAGATGAATGGTTTAGGTAACTTGATTTATAAACGATTTTTTCGCAAAAAGTTGTTAGGCAATAGGCATCGATTTTAGCGATAAATTCATGTTTTGTTATAGTCGCAAAAACGTAAGACATATTCGAGTTTGCGACGTGTTCATTTTTTCAGATGGCGTCCTTTGCCATAGATAAAAACATCGAGGACGATCTTAAACTTGAATAAAGCATCGGTGACTCTAAATCAATCAGAAATCTTATTCAAAATCAATGATCAATAACAAGGTTGCATTTTGGGAACAATGTAATGAACCAATCAATGTGGAATGAATGCTTTAAAACACCTTGATCTGAAGATGTTTTTTGCCTCTATATTATTATATAGATACTGCAGAATGCCCATTACACGATATCAAGAGTGGAAGTATGCACTCGGGATCCCTCTATTTTTGTGCTTATAAAATGATTGATGGCCAGCTCAAATAATATTAGCCTTTATAAATGGATGTTATAAATTAATAGCTACGTAGCTACAAATTCACCAGTGAAAAAAACGCCAAATATTGCTAATATCATTTGTATGTATATCGTTTGGTCGCATGATTTGCTGTAATTTTAATTTTGATCAGATGCTTATATGAATATATTGTACCTTGACTACGTTTAGAAACATGTTTCGTAATTTTACTATTTATATGCACGGGCATTTTTGTCTAGATGTATTTGGAAATAAACTGTAAACACTGTATGCAACTAAACCATATATAGTTTTTATGGTCAAATGAGTTAAAGCACGATAATGCATTGAAAAAATGATAATTTTGCTTCAACCTATATTGCGCGCCTTTAATGTTATTTAAATCATGATAACAAGGAATGTGACCCGATATGGGATATACTGGGCAATGGAATCCATATCGGGTATGCCGGGTTTCCTGCGCCAAGTATATCCCATATCGTGTCACCTACTAACCCCGTAATGTATATATCACATCGACAACCCTTTTATATTAATCAATTTATGGGTAATGTTTTTTATTCACCGTCATCGAAAAATAGACGCCATATTGATACGATATTATTCAGTTACCCAATATGGCAACATATGAGGTTATCGCGTGACCAGTGCTGGACCAATGGCGTTGCTTTATTCATGTTGGAGGCATCATATAGAACAACTTTAGTCTAATCCTTTGCGTTTGTACGTGTGCTTTGACGTGTCTGCCTTGCATGTATACGTTTAAACATTTTTTTTTCTTTTTTTGCCTTGCATGTAATAAAAACTATGTGTTCTTTACGTCTATGTCTGCCTTACTTGTAGGTGTCTGTATTTGCGTAAATGGGTTATGCGTTGGTCCGTATGCGTTTATAATTGTTGTGATTATGTTTTTGAGCTTTGTGGGGTTTTGTTGTTGTATCTTTGTTTCAATTGCGTTCATTTAAGCGTTTGCGCTAATGTATGCTTTGCGTTTATGCTTTTGAGAATGTGTATGCTTTTGTGTTTATTCGTGTTTTGCTTATGTTTATGAAAGTTTGCCGCCCCCATTGGCTGCATTATGATTTTGACCTTCCCCCCCCCCCCCCCCTCCAATGTGGTATGTATCTTTATGCCTCTCAAAATATTGAAAACAATCATTGATAAAATATATCAGGAAATGCCGTGTTATGACTCATTGTTGCGTTTTGGGGAATCTGGTTAACAATAAAAGGAGTTTAATGCACTTAATATCGTTAAAAAGTACTTTAAGCTGGTAATGATGGATTCATGCTTTTTGCTGATGTTTGAAATTGTTTGTGACATCGAATTTTGTTATTCGAATTTAATCTGAATAAGGTACAGTCAAAACTCGTTAGCTCGATATCGCATGGCTCAATATCCTCCGGCTCGAACAAAAGGACCTATTAAATTTTGTTTTACTATATGTTCATATAAAATCGATCGGATTGCTCGATATCTTGAGTGTCGATATTTCTCTTTGCGTACATTTTAACGCCTTGCCCCAATTTCTCGAAACATCTGAAAGTCCTACTTCTAACAGGATTAATCTAATCCCACTAGTTTTTATGGTATATGTTTTAATCTTTTAATGATAATCACGATAAACTAAATGTTATATGTATTTAGTACATTACTGCTTGAGTACGAATAATAAAATAAGCTTCTTAAGTTTGTTACTATTAAATCGTAACAACTCGGCCATCTCCGGCAAGCTTCGTGATAAACATTACTGTCGGATACTGGCCGAGGTGTTCCGATTGGTTAGGCTTAAGAACTTGCAAGAAAATTATTATTATATAAATATATATTTGTACATGGTGAGATTTACTGCAGTCAGATGGGGTCGCATATTTCCACCGTCCTATATTATTTACATTTGACAAAAAAGACAGAAAATTCTCGGTATGCTTTGTCATTGTGAATAATTATCAATGGTAAATGATACAAGAGATGTTGTCGGCCAGAAGTAACTGAATACATTGTTGTGTCACGGGTTTTGCGTTACAATAATCCTTCGTATCTTCTATCAAATGTGTTTAATTAGCATATTGTTTACAAAGGCTTGTCATATCATAACCAGGAAAATGTGGCCCTGTGTACGGTTTAAATATCAGCACATGAAGTTTTGATTATATGATTACATCATGTTCAGATCTGATATTCCAATATATGAAATATCATTAGTAGTAATAGTCTCATTTACTATTAAAACGTAGAGAACTGAGGAAAACAATGGCAACAAATTCAAGGAATTGAATACGGCATGGGCTTCATCTTATATCTGTATATCTTCGTTCTTTAGATCGAAAATGAGTATCGTAAAAAACAACCAAATTTCCTACACTGTCGTGCTATCACAAACAGTATCATAAGATGCACTTGAACGTCGCCCTGTATGTGTACAACCCCGTAAATGACAGCTATAAAACAAATGCAAATTATGTCATCATATGTAACATTTTGGTTGCCTAAACAGAAAATAAAATATGTGTGTGCGTGCGTGCGTGCGTGCGTGCGTGCGTCCGTGTGTGTATGTGTAAACTATTATTCCATTTGAATATCACTGTTATTTTCTCTTCTACGGTTCTTGATTGTGATGTTATCACAATGATCTTAATTTTGTGCTTATAAAGTGACATGCAGTCGAACCCCGTTGGCTCGAACACCCTGCATGGGCCGAGGTAAATACCTTGAAATTCGAGCAAAGTAGGAATGCATATATTCAGAAGAAGACAATCGGTCCTTTACATCAAATTCAAGTCAACAAGTTAATCGAACCAAGCAAGTTCAAGCCAGACTGTATACGTTATTAGGACAAGTATTCGGTCGAACGCTCACAAACTGATTTAACCCTCCGGTGTGTGCCTATCTAGTTTTCATTGACCCTGCCAAGGGTCATCCACCGACCCTACCCAGACGGCCAACCACTGACCCTGCCCAGGCTGTCATCCACCGACCATTTCCAGGCTGTCACCCACCGACCATTTCCAGGCGGTCAACCACTGACCCTGCCTCGGCGGTCAACAACCGACCATTCCCAAGCGGTCGCCCACCGACCATTCCCAGGCGGTCAACCACTGACCCTGCCCAGGCGGTCACCCATCCACCATTCCCAGGCGGTCAACCACTGACCCTGCCCAGGCGGCCACCCACCGACCATTCCCAGGCGGTCAACCACTGACTCTGCCCATGCGGTCACCCACCGACCATTCCCAGGCGATCAACCACTGAACCTGCCCAGGCGGTCAACCACTGACCCTGCCCAGGCGGCCACCCACCGACCATTCCCAGGCGGTCAACCACTGACTCTGCCCATGCGGTCACCCACCGACCATTCCCAGGCGATCAACCACTGACCCTGTCCAGGTGGTCACCCATCCACCATTCCCAGGCGGTCAACCACTGACCCTGCCCAGGCGGCCACCCACCGACCATTCCCAGGCGGTCAACCACTGACTCTGCCCATGCGGTCACCCACCGACCATTCCAATGCGGTCTTTTGATATTTCTAATGTAGGTTGTCTTGAAGAGATGTATATATCTCGTTAAGTAATTCGTCGGTGCCTTTAAACCCTGAATCTTGGTTATATTTCTCTGTTATTGGACTTGTCCCTGAGGTTTACGACAATTTTCTTTTTTCCCGCTATTTTATCATACGGAGTACAGCGCCTTTAAGGGGATGGTGGCCAGGCCCTTTGATACTTAAGGGAAACTACTAACATAATTCATATACTTGTAATGTTCAACTTGTTTTCAAACCTTTTTATTCAACGTGCATGTTTATGAATGGTGCCTTATTGCTACATGCTAAATGTTAAGAGGCCAATGCTCCTAAAACCCTTTTAAGGGGGAGGGGCTACCTTCGAAGAGGAAACATATAATCTTTTTTCAGAGGGGGGGGGGGGGGGCTAGGAATTGGCCTAATTGCGGCATAGAAAGGGCCGAATAAACCACACTGAATTTTACTTCGATGTTTAAGTCTGCACTAAGACTTGAGTCGTTTCGTATAGATGGGCTCTGAGCCTTCTTACTGTTGGTCTACTCTAAATATATCATGATTGGTGCCAATATTCCCTGAAATTCATGTTTAGACAAATTTGGCATTATGCTGAAAACGAGGCGAAGACGAGCGTGTGCTTTGACGTATCTGCCTTGAATGTATAAGTTTATGCATTATTTTTCTTCTTCTTTGCCTTGCATGTTTGTGTCTTTGTACGTCTGTGTCTTTGCGTGTATGCGTTTATTTTATATCTCTGACTGCGTTTCTGCCTTTACTTGTACGTGTCTGTATTTGCGTTAATGGGTGATGCGTTGGTCCGTGTGCGTTGATGATTGTTGTGATTATGTTTTCGAGCTTTGTGTTATGTTTTATTTGGTTTTGTTTCAATTGCGCTCATTTTAGCTTTTGCGCTAATGTATGCTTACTCACTCAATACGTGAGTAAACTAATTATTCACTAATCTCAAAATACAACAACACAAACAGTTTAGGAATTGGCAATGTATTTGGTGAACATGTACACAGGAAAAGACAGTATTCGGATGCTGGAAGAGTGGTAATAGCGTCTAAGCACATCTGGATCTTAACCTTTAAAGTCAGCAACAACTTTTAACGGAATCTTGGAAAACGCCATGAAGCAACTGGAACGAAACTTATTATACGGTGAATCTCAAATCATAAACGTAACAAATAAGTTACTAACTTATGTAAGACACTCACAGTGGAACTCTGTAAATGAAATAAATATACATATTTTCATAGAACACATAATACAGCAAATTCAACCTGAAAATAGGGATGGGATGGGATGGGCGGGAAATATGATCAAATTTATATCTTCACTTTCAGACATCGTAAAATACCTTCTAATGTCACCAAATACAAAACCTCGAGTGACGAAAACAGAATAGTTTTCCCCATATAACCATCAAAAACACGAGGAAATCATGTTACTCGTGTCCCGCCAAACTAATCCACCTGAATACTGAAGTACCACGGGTACTTGAACCAATCTCATGAAATCAATAATGTATATGTTTTTCGAAACGTAAATAATTGTATTTTGCGTTGTTTATGAAAGTTTGCCCGACCCAACTGGCTGCATTATGATTTTACCCCGATTTAGCTCGATATTGCATGGCTCAATATCCTCGTTGGCTCGAACCGGATTAAACGGACCGATTTGTTTTACTATATGGTCATATAAAATTCGATCGGATGGCTCGATAGCTTGAGTGTCGAAATTTCTCCATGCATACATTTTAACACCTGGTCCCAATTTCTCAAAACATCTGAAAGTCCTACTTCTAATAGGATTAAGCTAATCCCACTAATTTTTATGGTATATGTTTTAGCCTTTTTATGATAGTCACGATAAACTAAATGTTATATGTATTTAGTACATTACTGCTTGAGTACGAATAATAAAATAAGCTTTTTAAATTTGTTACTATTAATCGTAACAACTCGGCCATCTCCGGCAAGCTTCGTGATAAATATTACAGTCGGATACTGGCCGAGGTGTTCCGATTGGTTAGGCTTAAGAACTTGCAAGAAAATTATTATTATATAAATATATATTTGTACATGGTGAGATTTACTGCAGTCAGATGGGGTCGCATATTTCCATCGTCCTATATTATTTACATTTGACAAAAAAAGACAGAAAATTCTCGGTATGCTTTGTCATTGTGAATAATTATCAATGGTAAATGATACAAGGGATGTTGTCGGCCAGAAGTAACTGAATACATTGTTGTGTCACGGGTTTTGCGTTACAAATAAATAATAATCCTTCGTATCTTCTATCAAATGTGTTTAATTAGCATATTGTTTACAAAGGCTTGTCATATCATAACCAGGAAAATGTGGCCCTGTGTACGGTTTAAATATCAGCACATGAAGTTTTGATTATATGATTACATCATGTTCAGATCTGATATTCCAATATATGAAATATCATTAGTAGTAATAGTCTCATTTACTATTAAAACGTAGAGAACTGAGGAAAACAATGGCAACAAATTCAATGAATTGAATACGGCATGGGCTTCATCTTATATCTGTATATCTTCGTTCTTTAGATCGAAAATGAGTATCGCAAAAAACAACCAAATCTCCTACACTGTCGTGCTATCACAAACAGTATCATAAGATGCACTTGAACGTCGCCCTGTATGTGTACAACCCCGTAAATGACAGCTATAAAACAAATGCAAATTATGTCATCATATGTAACATTTTGGTTGCCTAATAAACAGAAACTAAAATATGTGTGCGTGCGTGCGTGCGTGTGTGTATGTGTAAACTATTTTTCCATTTGAATATCACTGTTATTTTCTCTTCTACGGTTCTTGATTGTGATGTTATCACAATAATCTTACTTTTGTGCTGATAAAGTGACATGCAGTCGAACCCCGTTGGCTCGAACACCCTGCATGGGCCGAGGTAAATACCTTGAGTCTTGGGAAATTCGAGCAAAGTAGGAATGCATATATTCAGAAGAAGACAATCGGGCCTTTACATCAAATTCAAGTCAAAAAGTTAATCGAACCAAGCAAGTTCGAGCCAGACGAGTTCGACTGTATACGTTGTTAGGACAAGTATTCGGTCGAACGCTCACAAACTGATTAACCCTCCGGTGTGTGCCTATCTAGTTTTCATTGACCCTACCCAGACGGCCAACCACTGACCCTGCCCAGGCTGTCATCCACCGACCATTTCCAGGCGGCCACCCACTGACCCTGCCCAGGCTGTCACCCACCGACCATTTCCAGGCCGTCAACCACTGACCCTGCCTCGGCGGTCACCAACCGACCATTCCCAGGCGGTCGCCCACCGACCATTCCCAGGCGGTCAACCACTGACCCTGCCCAGGCGGTCACACATCCACCATTCCCAGGCGGTCAACCACTGACCCTGCCCAGGCGGTCACCCACCGACCATTCCAAGGCGGTCACCCACCGACCATTCCCAGGCGGTCAACCACCTACCCTGCCCAGGTGGTCACCAACCGACCATTCCCAGGCGGTAACCCATCCACCATTCCCAGGGGTCAACCAATAACCTTGCCAAGGCGGTCACCCATCCACCATTCCCAGGCGGTCAACCACTGACCCTGCCCAGGCGGTCACTCACCGACCATTCCCAGGTGGTCACCCACCGGCCATTCCCAGGCGGTCAACCACTGACCCTACACAGGCGGTCACCCACCGACCATTCCCAGGCGGTCAACCACTGACCCTGTCCAGGCGGTCACCCACCGACCATTCCCAGGCGATCAACCACTGACCCTGCCCAGGCGGCCACCCACCGACCATTCCCAGGCGGTCAACCACTGACTCTGCCCAGGCGGTCACCCACCGACCATTCCAAGGCGGTCGTTTGATATTTCTAATGTAGGTTGTCTTGAAGAGATGTATATATCTCGTTAAGTAATTCGTCGGTGCCTTTAAACCCTGAATCTTGGTTATATTTCTCTGTTATTGGACTTGTCCCTGGGCCTCATAGTTTTGATACGATTGTTCGAGAACTCGGTCAATCTGTTCGCATGTTTGAGTTGTATTGTTTTCAGTCCTATCCATTGGATGAGATGTGGAAAGTTGCAACGCAATCGTGCTGAATTCATGCTATCACTTTCACTTTCAAGCCCCAGGGCGTATTGATTCTAACCTTCGGTGTTTAATTTCGTCAGAAAATTTGGGAGATTCGTAAGACAGTCATGTGTGTGTCGTATTAAATTCAGGGCGTTTTGCGACGTAATATGCTGTCGAAATCCCTTTTCATACGGCTTTGAGCATGTCAAAAAGAATGGCCTCGTGGGTAATTTTCGACGTCAGTCCCATTTTGTAGGTCTGACGTCTGATGCCCTTAGTCGTCTACAACTGTATGAGAGTTGTGTACGTTTTTTCGGAGTATCTGAAGCCCTAAAAATCGTAGGGTTGTCCGACGATAGTCCCACGTTTGTCTTATAACATGCTCCACCATCGCATGACATTTCGGTGACGGCCGTGGGTTCATCCTAAGACTATAATTCTATCGAACGATTGGACATCGACAGCCTTGATTCATTTTCCCCACTACAGTCGTACATCACATATTTTATATGTGAACGCTACTGCGCAACTTTATATCTCACCACTCACACGCAGCCTGCTCTGTCATATTCTGCTGGTAGTCGTACGACAAAAGAAAATGCAGTTAGCTCGTTAGCTTTTGAAAGCTTTTCGTAAGAAGATTTTAATTTAGCTGGGATCGTTGCCAGGGGTGGATCCAGATATCGACATATTAAAGGTGGCGTAACTTAGGGGCGTACCGTTTTTACTTGCGCCCCTCCCTCAAAATTGAAATGTATTTGGTTTAAATTGTTGGCGGGGGGGGGGGGATATCGATGTTTTTTGTAAAAATAAAACATACATACTTAGACTTGAGGAATTGTTGCTTTTAGCTACTTTATTTGCAAATATTTGGATAAATTTGAGTCCCATACAGGCACTTTTCCTGTATATAAACATGAAATATAAAGAGCCTACTATTAATTAAACGAGACGGTAATATATGTAATAAAATGATATAAAATGATCAGAAATTCTGAACATATTATTAAAGGATGAATAACGATGACCACGGGTTGGAAGCATTACCGACTCGCTAAAATATTATTATTGCCCAGCGCCCCATCCACTGCGCTATACAAAATTACATCTTTTTGCACCCAAAGGATGAAAAAAAATTAAAGGGGCTAGACACCAGATGGTCCCAAAATCGGCAAATACATTATTTCAACAAAACAAACCTAGAATTGTCAATACGAGCTAGTACGGGGCTTATAATACATCATTTTTATGATAAAGGAATATGTTGCCGCTGTCTCAGCTGAGTTTACCCATTTCTGCAAAAGATACACGTCCCGAAATCGAAATGATAAATCAGTAAGTAAGATTCAATTTGGTGTCCACAATGATGTCAGTTTTATGTAAGATTTTGTCAATTTACTTCTTCTTTCAATTGTATCATCTGGTGTCTAGTCCCTTTAAGGCGATAATGATTATTACTTTTATCAGTACAGTTTTAGTAATGATAAAAGAGTGTAAGTATACAAATGAATGTTGTGTTGTAAGGCGGTCACATAACCATATACTTTGTGTAAGAACATACTAACAGTATTCAAGAAATTTAGTGGTCTACATAATAGTTTGTAAACTACTCACTAAATTTCAACGCAATTAAATCAACAACGGGTGACTGCTGATTAACTGAAATATATGCATTAGAAAACTTGAGAGATACTGCCTTCTCATTGGACGAAATATTATGTTCACCACTAAAGATAGTGTTTATAAATTTCAAAGTGCCCGTATGAGACTAAACACCGTTGGGGTACTATCATATTAAAATGACACGTTTTTGTATGATTAGGAATGTAGCCGAGTACATGCAATATAACGCTTTACAATGCAAACTATTTCACTAAGGATAAACTCAGTAATTTACCGAATAATTAGCATATTTTTAAGGTAATTCCACTCATATATTTATCACTTTTGCAAAAATAAAGAAGCTGAGAAGCAAAAAAGTAAGTAGTGTTGTTATGATCATGAATAATAAAAAGTTGCGTTTTGTATTAGTTTACATCTAAGGAATGCGGTGTATTAAATGGAGCGAATCTCGCCATATAAATCTGTGTATGTTGGATGATGGCGATCAACTTACCATGCGCACACCTGTGACAGAAATTGTAAATTAACCTTTTATTCAAAGGTTATTCCGTTGAAACAATGAGAGTTACAGTTGGGCTACCAAATGACTGGTGTCCTGTGAGAATTTCGCCGTAATTAAGGATACATTCGCAACTTTTTTTGAACAAAATATCGCACTTTTGGTCCCCGATAGAAATGAAGTTTTGTGTCTAGGTTGTAATATGAGTAGTGTTAATGTCGTTTTAATAAATGTACAGGGCTGGGATAAAACGGGCTACAGTTGATGGTTGTGAGCGCAGAAATGTAGAACAGGCTTGTTCAGGAGCTTGGGTGGATTGCAGCTCGGATGGTGTGGGAGATAATAAGCATTTACAAGCACGAATAAACGATCTTAACCGTATGAGCTGTTTTGTCGAAACTGCATAAAACCAGAAGAGCATTTTATGTTTATTTATATCTTCAAAGAAAATGTAAATTTTGACAACAGATGGGAAAAAGAACATTCGTGTGCACAAGGTAAGATTGTTTTTAATTTGAAATATTTAGCATTTGACAGAATTGATAATCGATGATGCTTGCATAAGATATTAACGTTCAATTAATTTGAAAGAGATTATGCAAATGTTAATACCTTACCTTGTATATGTCAACCTAATAAGTAAGTAAATTAGTAAGTACTTAAGAAAATTGTTTATTATTTTGACATGTGCAATTCAAAAAGTAGTAATAACATATATACAAACATTTGCACCCGACCCGTTGGGTCTATAGGTCACCACATCTTAAGTGTTATGTAAATAAAATGTATATGTAAAACAATGAGTTGATAGCAAACTTAATTGGCGAGAGAAGATGAAGTATAGCTTCTGGTTGCATGATAAAATATTAGACTCTGAGAGTCAAGTGACAGGTCGACATCTGACAATGCTTGCGGAATGGTCATTATATATATTTATTTTCAATTTGCACACCGCCCGTGCAAATAACTGTGCACACCGCCCGTGCAAATAACTGTGCTGATCATATCAAAACATGCAGACCTTCGACAATCCCTCAAAATTATATCCGCAAACTGTTAAAATGCAAAACGTCATTATTAAGTGTATATGTGGAAATATTAGACTTAACCCTTCTCAAAACAGAATTTGTACTTAAATGGATGTGTGTTTTTTTGGTTTAATAATGTCTTGATGTATTCGAGAATATGAGCTTATTTTTAGAAACTGCAAATGCTAAAATAGCGTATCAAATTATAATTGTTATTGAATAACTTCCTTCAATAGAATTTAAATGGTGCATTACGAGTGTAAATAAGGTTGATCAGTAATAAATGTAGAATAGAGCATCTCTTGCAGAAGATGTAAAACGAAACCATATTCATTGTGATGATTAGAGTTCTACCCCACGCGAATAAGTCTTAGTTATGGGCTTAACGGTCCCAAACGGTCCCAAACACATGTCATTTTTGTAAGTTTATGTTTAAACTCCATACTTTGCTATTTACTTATTATATTGAGGTAATGGCTTTTGCATGTCGATGTTAAACCATGCATATAATTTTGTTTTGTTGAATACTTTTTTATGTACATGTACATGCATTACCACCTAATTTGCTTTATTGCAAAAAGAGACAAACATCGCCAATACAGTAACAACAAATATATATTTAGATTAATAGTGGATTTATTTTAATATGAATTCCTTAACATTGTTAATCACTGGCCTATGACAAAGCACAGCGCTCACGTCTTTATGATGAATCTGGACGATATGTCATTCCCCAAAATATTCCATTCCTTACTATCAAATTTACGCAATATAACATGTTTTTGTCACATGAAGTATGCCGCCCATTTGATATTTTGTAAGTTTTACCACAATTGCGTGATGGTGAAATGTATAGACAAGTTTCTAACCAAAACTTCCACCAGGCCTTTTGAGTTGCGTAAGTCTCTAATATTTTCAAAAGCCATGGAACTAATTAAAAAATAGAACCGCTAGAACCGCATAGGAACACACTTTTCATTCGGGGGGGGGGGGGGGGGGGGGGGAGAGAGAGAGAGAGAGAGAGGAATTTAATTATAGTAGTGGGGTGGGAGATGGTGTTGAAGGGGAAGGTTCATTGACTTCTGGCTGTGTGGTGGGGGGTTGGGGGAATTAACTTTTGGTAGTGAGGGCGGGGGTAATTATATTCTGGAAGCAGGGGCGGAGTGGTTATATTATGGAAGTGAGGGTGGTATTATTAAATTCTAAAAGTAATGGGGTTAATAAAGGTCTCGAACACATACCATATCTGACCATTGCAAACTTAAGATCTGGTCGGTTCCCACTGCATTTTCGTTATATAAGCATCTCATGGACCATTATATATACTTACTTGATAACTTTATAAAACTACTTTATTTATCTTATTTGAAATGCACATTTTTATGTTAAAAAACATTTCTCTTAATTTGACCATAAGAGAACTTTAGTTAGGAAATGATTTTAGATGTTTATATCGAGGGGTGAATGCGAAAAGGTTCTAAGTGACATTAAATAAAGAAGCAGGTAGAACCTTTTCGCTTTCACCCCTCGAATTATAAAAACCGGCCCGTTTTTTATAGAATTTCTTCAATATCTTCCATACCCATTCCATAATGTAGGTCTAAGCAAACAGCCATGCATAGCAAAATACATGGTCGATTATAATTATTATTGTCATTTTTTTAAATATTCTTATAAACAAAAACATGATTCAGTGATTCCCTGTGTTTAATCGTATAACTCATAGCTTCATAAACCATGAAGAAGCACTTGACTATGGAATTTGGACAGTTATCAGTTCCTGTTTTAGCGAACAATACACAGACCCACCGCGAAAGCCTAATGGCTGATAAGCCAGGCAGATTCAGTGCGGACTCGTAGTGGAATCAGGATAGTTTGATAATTTTTAAGGACGTCTTGCATTTTACATTAGAACTGAAATTGATTGAGTTTATCTCGACATAGGGATTGGATAGCAAAATGCACAGTTTTAGAGACGTACATCCATGTGAATTTTTACCCATGACCCTATATATGATTTTTTTATATATACGGACATATAAACAAGCTAAAAGTGAACTTTCGAAAATAAGACCAAGAATCGCGTAACCAACGCTATTCAAAATCGCGGACTTCAAAGACAGTTTTTGAGCATATGTTAGTATCTGTTGAAGGGTTCGAGCCAGTATCTTAATTTTTTATAACACACCTAATAATTTGCCACCGTTTATTTCGTCATACATTGTTTTAAACAAAAGTCGCTTTACGCTTTAAAGCTGCACTCTCACAGATATACAGTTTTAGCAACTTTTTTTTATTTTTTGTCATAGAAAGAGCAATTTTTACGTAATTATCTGCAAGCCAATGAATAAAGATTGCTTACAAAAGATCAGGTCGCCGATTTTCATATTTCCGTTCAAAAATTAATGTTTTATGGCTTACTAACGGTTTTAAGAAAAATGAATAAAACGTCAATTTTTGAACTTAAATATAAAAAATTGCTATCTATTTTTTGTCAGAAGTCTTATATAACTGGTTTCCATGTTTTTTCGCAAAAATTGGCTTGTTCCAAGATAAAAAATAAAAAAGTTGTCAAAACGTTCAATCTGTGAGAGTGCAGCTTTAAATGTAAGTATGCTTTCTCCACTCAAATAAAAATATTCGCTGTAACGAGGATGAATGCATTTTTGTGCGCGTATCTTACAAGGAGTGATATCTTTATGGAGTAAATCATTTGTGAAAACTTAACAGTGTCACCAATTAAAATTTACATATTCAGAATTTTCCGAATAGTTGTTATTTTGTACAAATTCAACCTTCACATGCTGTAAACAGACCGTGAAATTATATTACATAAATCGGTATAAATGATTTGCTGTGATTTATGGATACTTTTAAAGTAGAGGCCTCCGTTCACCGTATAATGATGTGACATGCTCCGATGGTGGGGCTTGAATGAAATACTCGCAGTTCATTGAACTGGAAAACATTAAACTGTAGGTAGGCTGGCCCCAGCGGCTTCAACGATGTTTTGAAAGTACAACACTTCATTCGACATTCCCTTCAAATTCAATCAGTGTAGGATATGACTAAAACATGTTGTAAATGTTTGGTATATGGTTAGCTTTAAACCCGTTAATATGTTGAAGTATAAGAACAACGAACCGTACATGTCCGTCCTATTTCCTGTGGACAGATGCAGAATAGGGACGATATAGTTTTTCAGACCTTTCTTAGTTTCATTGAGGTGGTTTAAACATTAGGTATTTTTTGAAAGTACATTGAAGCAACACATAGTATAGATATGTCATCATAATGAACCAGTCAATTGTAACCACGCCCCCTCCCCCCAGGTCCGGGGGTATACCGGGGATAGCCGGGGAAATGGGCCGGGTTTTTACCTTTCAGGTGGCCCCGCAGTGCCGGGTTAATGCGGTGGTTTTGTCTTCGCGCAAAATATAGCGGGGAATGGGCCTTACATAGGTTCCCTGGGGTGCAGGGGCATTTGGCGGGGATTTGACCATCAATTCGTCCCCGCAGGCCGGAGATTTTACTCGGGGTTGGCTGGACCGAAAGTCAAAGTCCCCGCTATTCCCCGGACCTTCGTGGTTACAATTGCATAATGATTGAGGAGACGCTAATGTTATTACCTCTCTCCTTAATTCGATTTGGACTAAGTCTGCATTACTATGCTGCGTAAGTGTGACTGTTTTTTTGGACGAACTAGTGTATAAATGTGTTAAAGGCTACATACACATGGACTTTGTTGTTTTATTTATCAACGGGTTTGCCATTCAACAACAGAAATGGAGAAAAAAATAAAACAAAAACAGAAGAAATAAAACCAGAAAATGGAAAAATAGCAAGTATTGTTCAGGTGGATTTTTGGGAGTTTTCCAAATGATCTTGTTATGTCAATATCGTTAAAAAAAACTATAATAAGAGTACACCAGACTGCACCATTTTTTTACTAAAATTTGTCAACATTCTCTTAGGGGAGACCTGGCAATCTCCCTGGCCTTTTTTAAAATGTTAATTAAAATATATGCAAAGTCATGCATGGAATACAGAGTAACATGAGTAGAGAAGATCAAACGACCAACAAATGCACAATTTAAACCAAATAGTATCGGTTTAAGGGTTAGGAGTCGCAAATCAAAATTTGAGCACATTTTTACGCTAAATCCAGAAAGGGCCCCTGTTTTTGAACTTTTAACATCTAACACCGGAACCGGAAACGGCTTGGTCATGTTACCTCATGTATGGCCATGTATGTTACGTTCTGTTCTGAACAGGAAGTTGGACGAAATACGATACATATAAGTTACAGCAAGAATAAATTTGAAATAATCTTGCATAATAATGCCTTTATTATTACACAAAAAAATCTCTTTTATTACCGTATAAATAATACAGTATAAACCTTATAAAATATATGAATTAAGGTTGTTCTTCAGTTAACCTATTAAAGCTGCACTCTCACAGATTGACCGTTTTTGCAACTTCTTTGTCTTGGAATGAGTCAATGTTAGCGTAAATATTCGGAAACCAGTCATACAAGACTGCTGCCAAACTATTAGATCGCAGTGTTTTATATTCACGTTCGAAAATTGCTGTTTATGGCGAAAAGCATTACGCTATATGATAAATAAAAATTTCGGCATTTTTCAAAACATTTGAGATCTGTTATCTGTTATGAGTTATCTTTTATGTCGTAATTAAAGCCATTGGTAACAAAATCAGCTGATTCTGAGTCACAACCTAATAAATGTCAGAATTGTTAATCTGTAAGAGTGCAGTTTAAAAAGTTAAAAGTTTTAAACACTTTAAAGCAGAGGTGGATTTAAAGTTCAGGAAAAGTATAACAGGCAGTATTATCGCCCAAGTACATGTACATAATTACGTTTCTGAACAGTATCTGCGTATAAACATCATAGTTGTGGCCTACTGTTTAAAATGCTACCATATATCAGCGCGCGTGACACGCCATAATTCTTGTCACAAATCTCTGACCTCGCATCACTTACCGATGACCCCGGGGTAATTCTTCTGGCAGGATCACGTGATTAATGCTACCTCTCGCGCGCCTGTACGCACGGGTGATGACTTGTCGCGCTATGAATTTTGCTTCACCCTGTAAACTGGTGTGAGAGATAATATTTATATTTATACATAAATGGACAATTAGAAAGATATACAGCAATAAAATCATGCACATGAACCATCAACTATGTTGCTGGTTAATAGAAGCTGATTCGTCATCCAATCGCAGCAGTGTTTTCACTAGCGGATTTAGAGGCTCCCCTAGAATCGTCCAGGTTTACTTTTTTATTTCAATATGGGGTAAAAAGGTAATAAAAAAATACGCTAAAATTGCACCCGTTCCGACTACAAATTTTCTGAAGGAAAGTAACCTCAAACCCCCATGCAAATAGTTTATGCCATATACTTTAGGTTGTGCCAAAAAGTTATGCCCCTTAGTACCCCCCCCCCACCCCCCAACGTTTATTGGTCATTTAAAGTTAGCTCCATTGTCTAAATCTATATATATCCTAGATTTAAAAAATGTGGCCGCATTTATATTGGCATGTAGATGGACGTTTATCAAGGTGACCGCATCTTTGGACAACCGCCGCAGTGTTCCTTCGACTAAAAAGATACAAGATGGAACTGCTCAATGACATTTATTAGTGTTTTGAAGATAATCAAATATATTACAAATATTTGTTTATGCAGGAATATAAACTACAACATCCGTTTGCTAATCGTTGTCGTGAAGGTTGAAAGTACAATTTTGAAACCTTTTTACAAGTGAAACGTATCCTTATTTAGTTAATGATCGAAATGTTGTAAAATGGCGTTCTAAAATTGATGTATTTGTCAAAAGGTAGGGTCGAAAACCAAGCAAAGCATATCATGTTCACCGAAAAATATGCAAAACGGGTATGTTTTTCCATTTAAGGTGTCTAATGATTCTGTTGCTTAGGAACCCAAATCTAGAGTTTCACTCAATTAAAAGGTTGCCTAGGTTTCGATAGTATAGTTTTCAGTAGCATCAGCAGTAACGTTTGAAATCTAACAAGGGGTGGATAGCTCACCGGTAAAGAGAACTAAATGGCAATGATACAGGTGGTTTTTTTAACAAAAAATGAACAAATCGGTTTTTGAAGAGCAACAGATATCTTTATGTGCGCATACAATTACTATTGTCATAAAAGGCCTTTAATAAACTTGTTTTAAGTATCGTGTCAATGTTTAATGAACTTTAAAGGGCTTGATAAGTCTGATATGAACGCTACACTTTGATTTACATGTCCAAAATAGATATATATTCTACCAATAAATGTAGGACATAACATCCCATGGACAAACCCTCCCATGTCCTTTTTGACTAGGTGGAAAAAATCTCCCACATCATTGTTATAGGGTGAACAAAACATCCCAGATCATTTTAACATGGTGCACAAAACACCCCAGATCGTTTTAACATGGTGGGCAAAACACCCCAGATCGTTTTAACATGGTGGACAAAACACCCCATATCATTTTGATACTAAAAGCCCATTAACAGTGAGGTAACAACCATTTACATTTAGAAATAATTTAATGATTACTAAGAAACCACCTTTGTTGTGATAATAAAGGTGTGTTTATACTGGCAAACATTATATAATATGTCCAAGATGGGATGTTTTCTTAACTATGTTTAAATGCTCGGGGATGTTTTGTCCAGCTATTCAAAAACGCAATGGGAGCCTTAGTCCATGGGATGTTTTGTCCGGCTTTCTCTAACAAGTATAATGATATCACGCAATGGGAGCCTTAGTCCATGGGATGTTTTGTCCGGCTTCCTCTAACAAGTATAATGATATCACGCAATGGGAGCCTTAGTCCATGGGATGTTTTGTCCGGCTTCCTCTAACAAGTATAATGATATCGACATCCTATGAAATTTTGATAAAAAAATCTCAAATAATTTTAGTGACAATGGCCGGGCCATGATTACGAATCGTCTCAAGTCTGAGTTCAGACTCAAGTGACAAAACTTCATATCATTGTATTTGAGTATTGATGGTGTAATTTGCTATATTATATTACTTTTTCAAATTGTACAATAATTTAAAAATATGTACAACTAGCGCAATAAAGACGATTCTTTTTAACTTAATAAAAGTGCTTTTCTGAGTCTGAGCTGGGAACAATACTCCTACTCCCAGGTCTGAGTCTGAGCTGGGACCAATACTCCTACTCCCAGGTCTGAGTCTGGGCTGGGACCAATACTCCTACTCCCAGGTCTGAGTCTAAACCCGGACTTTTATAGATTGTTCGTAATAAAGGCTTAATATCGTTAGTTTCCGTGCGTTATGAACCGCTTTTTTTGGCATAAACTGCTTTTCAAAAAAGAAATATTTTAAAAACCTTTATCGTATAGATTTTGTCAATAACAAAGTGATTGTCCTCGAGCACTCTTAAGCAGCGTATAAGGCTTTCCACTATGGTAGGTTATTCAAACAAGCCCTAGAGGACCGGCCTTATGTATTATATCATAACCAATTACCATTTCCAATAAAGTTATTTAACAACACTCCTTGCAAAGTGTAAAGGTTATAGTGAAATAACAAATCAGTCTCACCTATACTGTACTGCGTATTTATATAACATATCTTTCACAGATACATGGAAAATATCGGTGAAGGGTAAAAAAAGAAATATACTTTCAGCCCTCAAAGATTGCTTACGTCGTAAAAAATGTCATAAACCCGTCAAGTTTCATAATCATAAGGAATTGATTAAAATGAATGAACGTTTACATGTATTGAAAGTGTCAATAAAATAAATGAACTGAACGAAAGACTAGTCAAAGGCCCGTCTGCATATTAAAAGTTCAATACATGACATAATATAAATATTTTCTGTAATAGCTATTTTTCGGCAATATAATAAACTTAACATAGAAATTCGGTCAAGCGCTGTAATGATTCTAACAGCGACTAAATACTGTCAAGCTTGGTTATTTATACTCAGTTCAAACTGTTTGTTTACGAGTTTGGTTTGTTGGAATGAACAAGAGTTGAACTAAGACTCATTCGGGCCATCGGGTTAGAACAATTCAAACCTTTTGGTTATACATTTATATCCATTTTACCCATCGAGTAAGTCTCATTCGCCCATCGAGTAAGACTCATTCGCCCATCGAGTAAGACTCATTCGCCCATCAAGTAAGTCTCATTCGAATATCGAGTAAGACTGATTCGCCCATCGAGTTAGACACATTCGTCCATCTGGTTAGACCTGTTTGGCCCATAGGGTTAAACCTATTCGGCCCATAGGGTTAGACCCATTCGGCCCATAGGGTTAGACCCATTCGTTCCATAGGGTTAGACCCATTCGGCCCATAGGGTTAGACCCATTCGTTCCATAGGGTTAGACCCATTCGGCCCATAGGGTTAGACCTATTCGGCCCATAGGGTTAGACCCATTCAGTCCATAGGGTTAAACCGATTCGGTCCATAGGGTTAAACCGATTCGGTCCATAGGGTTAGACCCATTCGGTCCATAGGGTTAGACCCATTCAGTCCATAGGGTTAAACCGATTCGGTCCATAGGATTAAACCGATTCGGTCCATAGGGTTAAACCGATTCGGTCCATAGGATTTAACCGATTCGGTCCATAGGGTTAAACCGATTCGGTCCATAGGATTAAACCGATTCGGTCCATAGGATTAAACCGATTCGGTCCATAGGGTTAAACCGATTCGGTCCATAGGGTTAGACCCATTCGGCACGTAGGACAAGACCTATTCGGCCCATAGGGTTAGACCTATGTGGGTCATCGGGTTAGACACATTCATCCATCGGGTAAGACCTATTTGGGCTATCGAGGTAGACTCATTCGGCGGGTACTAGATTGTTTAATTTAAAACGTCGCCACCTCTGTAGTAGTGATATAATCATGCACAAATTTAATATTTCAATGAGACTGTGTCTATTCAAACATGTATGTTTACGCATACTAATTAAGTTATCATCATTGCAGATCTACAAAAACAGGTCCCTTTGGCATAATTCATATATAAAGAGAGCGACGTTTGTCCATTAATGTGGTCGTTCATTTGGTGGTGAAACGTGTTGTCACGTTTTTTTAAATACCATATATTTTTGGAATAGCGTCCTTAATGTTTCATCATACTTGTGTACAATAAAGGAGTATTAGAAAAGATGGAGGTTGCTTTCTTGTTTAGGTAATGTTTTTTGTCCATTCCTTCGTATCATGGTTTACTAAAATCTTTTTATTGTATTTAAAGTAGTAATAGTTTGCACTAAATTGTTATTTAAAGCATTTTTGTTATATAAATAAATAAGATTTTAGTTTTGGTTTGTGTTGCTAATATGTTTTGACGAACACGTGAACACGTGCACATGGTCGACGAGGTAAAAATCATTTATAGCATTGATTTACTAACAGTTTGGATATCTTTCCAAATTTTACCAATCCTAACTTTGTCAATTATTGTGTAGTATACAAATATACTCAAAATCTTTAAAGCACTGAATCATGTACATTTTATGCTGTGTCTAGACTAATCAATTAGGCGTACATAGTAAAGTCGAAGGGGGTATTTTTAATGTACATGTAATGAAATTGTACGGTTGACACATTGTGAACATTCAAACTGTCACATAAGCATGTACATGAAATATTTTCATAAATCACGCCCGTAAATGGTGTCCGCACGTCATTTCATTCAATTGATGCAATGTTTCATCGGCTCCGGTAGCTCATGTTACTCGGTCTGGCTAGCTCCATTACCTCGCCCGAGTAATTCAATATAAACACGCTATCCAAGGTCCAGTGACAGCCATGTGACATGTTTTAGGGGCAACCCTGACAAAAGCATCGTACTTGTCATCAAATTTGCAATTACCTGAGTGTATTTACAAGATGGCTATCACTTTTCCATCGCTACCAAACGAAAACATCCTCTGTATCCCAAGGCGCTTGGCTGCGGTTGACATGATGATCACGTGATCTCGTCACGGTCTAAAGTAACTTAAACTTTCGGATATTTTTCTTTTTTTCGGACTACAAGAAAATTGGATATCTGTGTCGTACTGTTTATTGAACATACATAAAAACGTATTTTTATGAGATAGCTAGTGACGTGTTAATGTTATCTATTGCATCCACCTTTGTTTAAATTAATTGTATGTTGAATAATTGAACATTACAGAGCCGGACATACAAGATTCCACACGGGATTTTATGCATGTATCTATACGAAGGATTTCAATATATTCATTTCAGATGTGAGTAGTAACTTCTTTACTTCTTAACAATATTTCATGTGTGTATATCTTGCTCGCTCTTAAATGTATTTGAAATCAAGAGTATATTTGTTTTAACTAAGCTCGGAAAAATCATTTCAAATATTTTGTGCAAATTGCATCGATTTTAGACATCTTTACACATATAGTATCGTATACTGACAATATATATATTTAACAAAAGTTATTCATTAATTGTATACAGATATGATGTCAAAAATATCGGCATACTTTCATTCTAACCTCAAGATGATCTGAACCGCTTATTTTCACGTCAAGTACCGGGTTACAGTTAATTAAATGGGGTGGATTTCTATTGTTACATATTTATGAGCTACTGAACACTACCCGGACACCTCGAGCGTTAAATTTCGTGTCACTGTTTGCACGGACAGCTAACATAAATGAAATGGATTTATTAAAATAACAAATTGTATACAAATTCGTAAATTTCCTGTATTTGCGCAATATCATTTACACATCAGTCATTATATTTTGCTTTTGAACATATACAAAGTGTAAATTATTGAAGGACATTTCATTAATTATCCGTAAATGGGGCATTTCTACTGACCAGTCGGACATCGGTGTAACAGAAATAAAATGCAATGTATTTTTTGGTTTAACTCATAAATGTTCCAATCAGGATATGAAGTTAACCAACACGGATGCAATCCGTACATTTCTGACTATATTGTTGTAAATAAGTAAAGTAGTTTGATTAATTAAGCGTCTTTTAATGGGAAGTTTAGTTTACGTTCAACTGAGCAGGTTAAAACTGTCCAGTATTTTTTTATTAAGTATTTATTACAAATGATTAATTCTAAACTATATCTGTTCTGTTGATTACGCTTAGATATATGTATACATTTTGATTTATTTGTTCGCGGTAAAACTTTGAAAAGCTAAACTATTTTGCAAACTTGTGGTGTTTAAATTTATGTTAAATTTAGTATGTTCACTACCAATTAAGGTAAGTTATATCTAAGCGTAATCAACAGAACAGAACAGAACAGAACAGAATATAAGTATATTACATCTTGAAGGCTAGAAGACAAACATGTCTAGTTATTGGCACGAACACCATGACGCCGCAAGAAAAATGCCTAAATTGATTGACTCACAGTGAACGCATGAATGTCCACAAAACTAGAGAATAAGACTGCGGGGTTAGCTGAGATGCAACCAAAGGTTAATGGCACCCTGAAGAAATGACTATAATGCTACGATTAAAGGAGAAGAAAATATCGACGCTATGTACACCAGAGTTGAACCACCCTGAATAAACGACCATAAAGCCACGAAAGAAGGAGAAGAAAAAATCGTCGTCTGTAGATCAGGGGTGAACCTCCCTGAATAAACAAACATTCACGAAGCTACGAAAGGAGAAGAAGAAATCGTCGCTATGTAGACTAGGGGTGAACCACGGGGCGACATCCTTGTCTCCTGCCTACATTCCAGCATGAGACAGTGTGTCCTCCCTTGGCTCGCTTCCGCCAACCTCATGACAGGCTCCCCTTGACGTCATTATAATTCGAAGACGTTATCTAACTCATCATTCACACCACAAGATCTTGAAGGAAGAAACAAGTGTACCTGGGATTATTTACTGGAATGACATGAATTCTCGGATAAAAGCTTTTCAGTATAGAATGTAAGTATTATGCTCATTCAGACAATTACAAAGGAACTATGATCAAAGGCACATAATTTCAATAAGACGAAATACTTCATATTGAAATATATGAAAGAAATATTGTTCTGGGCAAATCGGTGGCTCCTTGGGAAATATAAAACGTAATAGAAATATAATTGCATATCGGGAAAAAAAGCTTTACTCTAGGCAAGAAACAGGCCGAGGAAGGAAAATGAAACGACTTACAAACATCATCACAAACAACATCACACCGGACCTGATTTCTAAGGGTTGATATGCTGTTACCATGGTGATAACCTTTAGCATGAGACAGTGTGTCCTCCCTCAGGCTATACAGGTCGCAGTCTGCGGAAAACGAGTTAAAATTAATGTGGAATACAAGGAAAACGATTTGAAAATGGTAATATAAATCAACATGATCATTGCTGTTGTTGTTCTTTACAAAAAAGACTTTGGAAACATGAAGAGATTAATCAATTGATACTGTTTAAAAGGGAATGAGGAATTGAAAGAGTAGGTCATTCTGAAAGGGACTGAAAATAAAAGGGACATAAATGGACCAGAGAATTATCTCATTACTTGATTTTCAAGCAAATTGACAAAGACTATCGTTAAAGCTAGTTTATAGACCAATTTCTGTTTTTGGCCATTTCTGCAAACATTTTACTTCGGTTCTTAATGCTAGCTTGACTTTATATCTAAACGAGAAATATGTGTTGAATGAATATCAAACCGGCTTCCAATCCCCAATAAAGGACCACATTTTTCTTCTACTTAAATTAATTGAATGCCTGAGATCAAAGAGAAGGAAACTCTTTTGTTGCTCCTTGGTTTCGCTGTTTTTGATAATGTATCAATAATTATTCTTTAGAGAAAGTTAGGAAACTTATTCATACTGGTTCATAAATTATACCAATACATATTTAAGTAGAAGCAGTGTACTAACACCCAAATGTAATTAAATAGTTTAACTGCATAAAAAAAATCTATGAAAATTCTTATTTTCCCCGAACATCTTGTAAATAGAATATTTTTTTTTTTTGAAATCAAATAGCTACGCAATTGTACAAGCTTATTAATTAAAGTTGTTGATTAATTTAGATTGATTAATGATAAAGATCATTTGGTTTATTGTATGATTGTTTATTGTATTGTATTACTGTTACAATGAACAAGTCAAAATCAACATTGTTTTTGTTGAAACTAACTTTTAATACTAAAACATTATATATCTGATATGAAGGATTAGAAGTTAATTTCAACAACAAATAAATTTGGGTGCCAGTCTAATGGTGAAAATACAGGTAAGTTGGAGGTGCGAGGACAAAATTGGTAGTTACTTTAATTGGAGGCAATTAACGGTTGGCAAAGTGAGAACAAACCCTTTCTTATTTGTAAAACTTTGAGAACAAAAAAATACAAACTTTTCTTTCCCGCTAAAGTACAAACACTAATTATGCTACAACTTCAGGGGCGTAGCTAGGACCAAATTCCAAGTTCTTCCACCAAGAGGTGTTTAAAAACTATCGGATATGTGCATATGTGGGGAGCGTGCTGGAGTGGTGACCCATCCACACGTCGACAATTTGCTAAAAACTTGGTAAAATGATGCAACTTCAAGGGTATATGAACACATTAAAGTGAATTAATTATGCGCAAAACATCTTAAGTATTTGCATTTTGTAATGTCAAACCATTTTTCGAATAAACAATGTAATCCAATCTAATATTTATATTTTAATATTTAGAGCTACATCAAAATTGCACGGGTAATGGCTTCAAATATAGTCAAATCTAGATCTAGATCTAGTCTCGTACTCAACGTTTTCTTGGAACCGTAGCAGTCGTTAAGCACAATGTTTATGCTACCTGCTGTACGGGCCCTATCATGTTACTAGCATACATTTCTAACGCAGCTTAAATGATTGCTAAATTAAGGTTATGTGCTTTACAGCGATTGTGCAGAGCTCACAAGATTCGATGTTTTATCATTGCTTTTACATCCTTATGAATAACAGACATGTTTGCGGCACCGTCATAGCCCTGGCCACGCTTTTTGCCCAAGTCGACATTCGCTTGTTCAAGGTTTATCAAAAACGCGTTGGCCAACAACTCGCCCCTGGTCGACTTACATTTAGCGAATCCTATTAAATCTTCCCGTAAGTCACAGTACCGGAGACATTATATATAGGTGAGACTCCGACTTCGTTTAGCTGACAATGATTTTAGAAATGACTTACTCTAATACAGGAAAAAAATCCTCACCAATGTCTTAACGCGGGTGGAAGGTCCGGCAGACATGTGGCATTGGGCACACTTAACACCTTTAGAGGCCAACGAATAGCGTTACCAGGAGTACGACACAAAATAGTTCGGTTGAAGTGTTCGAAGCTTTCATTGGGCATACCTTAACATAAATCATTAATAGTAGATTATGAAATATAAGCAAAGGGGACCGTACTGATTTAAGTATACTCAAGTCGGGACCTTGGCAATTTGTATTTCTAAGACCTACATGGAGCAAGTTCATTTTTCATGAAGAAACATTTTTTTTGTATATATGATAGATCTACATGTACACGTGTTCGAATACTTGTAGTTTCAGTTTGGGTGTCTTCGACGTTAACCCTTACTGCACGGAACCATCAATATCCTTAATGATTATTAATGATTATATATCCATTCATTGCGCCTTTGTTGTGTAAGAAGGCTCTGTATTCATTGCACAGTATATTGCTCTGAAATTATGAAAAATCAACCACTGAACGTTATTAAAGCAGTTTTGAGTCGGGGGAAATGTAGCATGATTTTCAATTCACAATTGTAATGTAGCTCTACATCATATCTTACATTGTTGGAGAGTCATTCCAAGTTCTCGAAAGCAGATTGTATTTAAGCTTCTTGCCGTGAAACTATAGAACGAGCGCAAGTTCCGTCTTCTAGAAAAATGTCGGGATACAGCAGTCCAGACGTTTAATGTAAAAGAAGCAATTTTATATTTTTGTTGAATCCACTGTTTATAGGTGAGTCAAATTTTACGAAGAAAAAAAGACGATATGTGCCAATGTAACCAGAATACAATGATAAACTAACTATAAAAACGGACGATAAAAGTCTGTTACAGTCAAAATATGAGATTCAATGAATTGTTTGTGTATACTGTAAATAACCTTATGTTTTATATATGTCCATTATGTGTGTGTTTCTATGTCTATACTTTGTATTGTTTATAGTTGAAAGGCTATACTTATCTGGAGGATAAAAACAATACAAACTTAACCAAACAACAACTTAGGAGTAGGTAATGAACAAAACAGAAATATAAAAAAATCTTATTCAGAAAGTTTTTTGTGTGAAAACTGCGGAAAGCTAAGAAGACAGAAAAAATAACATCATTTTGAAACATTAGGTGAAAGTGAGACTATTCGGGAAAAAGGATCGGAAGAAAGGGAAGACGGATCACTTTCATAAGTGAATAATACGATACGAAAGTTGAGACCACTTGGAAAAAAGATCAAACTGCAATGTTAAGAGTTCAAACACACTTATAAAGATAAGTAAGCGCAGCGAGATCAAATTAAAGTGAACGTTCTTTTCAAGTAAATAAATGGAGATACATTGTTAATGCAATGTTAAGGTACATTTGAATAAGTATTTTTAGAACCTACAAGGGCGTAGCTAGACCATTTTGATATGCAGGCATCAAACTATTGAGACTGACTAATGGCGCATTTTGACATCTATCTAAAGGGGATTTTACCCTGAAAGTTCTTAGCATGTCTAATTTACGGTATTTTATTCTTTCATAACAGGAAAAAATGATGTGCAGACCGGAGCCCTTAAGCCTAGTGGAAGCTTCGCCACTGGCCTATGCTAATTATCTTTGGTAATATCCTATCACATAATGCACTTAAACATAGGTGGGCTTATAGCTGCTGAAATTACTCTTTGTCTAAAGTAAATGCCACATCGCTCGTTCATATCCGTGAATAATCTCGCTTATATGCACCTCGCTTTTATTTCATTCTGGTATAAAAATGGCGTGTCAGACGCTGGAGATCAGCAAATCTATTTAAGGTTAAACAGTACTAATTCATTTCCCTATACATTTCTAAGTAAACAGGCAACACTTCTGGTTGGGTCAAGACGAATGTTGATGTTAGGCAGCAAAGACGCGGCTGAATGGGGATTGACCCAAATGGACGTCAGTATCACCGTTTACGTTACCATAGTAAACATCAAGCATATATTGCGGACAAAATAAATCATTTCTAAACCTAATGGATGTTGGCAAATCATTATGCGATAAATATCGAGCCTCGTTTATACTTTCGACTATGTTAGAATACAAAGCATTTCCCTCATTCAGTATACAGTCTACATCGACAGCCGTTAATGAGGACATGTGGTTGTGTTCGTAACTAAAAAAAGCCAATAATGCAACCAGAGCCATAGCGGTACATTGCATGCCATTGTATGGAGAGTTTGCCCTTGGTGAACATGTCCTAAAACACCTCTTACCATAGTGAGTTTTCGCGTTTTCTTTCCCCGCAAAAGAAGGAGGAGGAAGCTGAATCGTTGTGGCACGTGAAAAATATCGATACCCAATTGGCTCAATAAAGTCATGTGACAATATATACAATTGTTAAAATTCCGAATAAACACGGACATAGCCGAACTATGACGGTTTAATCAACTTTCTAGATCGTAGTTACTCGGTCGTCTCCGGCATGCGTAAATTATTTAGACTGGTACCTTGCATTATCACCGATAAAATTATTGGTGTCGAGTCGATTCGGCCGAGATATCATTTCGGCCTGATCCTTTTCGGCCTACTTTTATTCATGAATGTTTGTTTTAAATCGTGTGAATTACGCTTTGAACTTTCATTTTATATCAGTTAAATTTAAATTGTGTTAATTTTGTTATTGCGACCTATATTTGTTAGTAAAATCGTGTGAATTAAGCTTTGTACTTCCATTTTATATCACTTAAATTTAAAATAGTCAATTAATGTCGTGTTAAGGCACTTATATTTGTTATCAAATGCATAATTTAAACTATTATTCACAATATGCCCGTATATATTCTCACATGCTTATTTACTACCACAGCGTGTATATAAATCGTTTTCACAGAAAGTAAATTTCTAAAATAACGAACTCGTATGACCGGCGACCAGTCAATACAAAAAACACAGAGAATAACTTTTTTTAATTTCCCGTTTTAAACATTAGGCTTATTCGTTTTATATGACGTTTTGGAAGTTTTACACGCATCAAAACGGTTATTGACGACAAATTTTAAGTAAAGTTGAATAAGAGTTGATATCACTAACAAATTTTTTGTTCATAACTAAAATTTATCCGTATACACTTCCCCATTGACAATTGCAAACATGTATCCCTATGGACGCGGCCTCGTCGAATAATTGCCATTTCTTGATGTACGTGAAGTTAGCGGCCTAGCGGCGTGAAGTGAGCGCCCTAGCGGCCTAGCGGCCTAGCGGCGTGAAGTTAGCGGTCTAGCGGCCTAGCGGCGTGAAGTTAGCGGCCTGGCGGCCTAGCGGCGTGAAGTTGGCGGGCTAGCGGCCTAGCGGCCAGGCTGCCTAATTATTTTTTCTATTTCCAAGCAATTGTTAATGCGTTTTTTAAAAAAACAACTGATATATCATTCTATCACTCGCAATCTTGAATATAGAGAGTGCACCCTTGACCACATACGGGCACTAATTTAAATGGCATTTAGTTAAAAAGTACCCTAATGTTTTCCATTAGAATAACACCAAAAGAAACGGTGCACGGACAATAAGTAAGTCATCACGGTCTAATACAGGAATCGACTCAGTCACGTACCTGGTATATAAAGGTATCTTAAATATGCTAAGAGATGATAATATTCACTCAATAATTGAATCTTGAAGAATGATTGGGTATAGTATCAGCCACAATACGAAGTCCTCAAAATTGATATTCAACACTTTCATTTAAAACTTTCCGTAATTGTATATAATTCGGCAAGCTGAATAACCTCGTGCGATCCTATGACATGAAATATTAAACTTTTATTGAAGTTAATATTATAGAAAATAACAATATATTCTTACAATAAGCTCATGTTCTCCTTAATGTATGCAAAACTCGTATTAATATCGCAAATTATGCGATGTTTACATTCCACACGATCTCTTCAAATATCTTCTTAAATATTTTTTATCAAAATTATACTATCATACATGCTATTAAAATTTTGAAACTTTTAAGGACACAATCACACACGGTAACATGTATGTACTGTTTCTTAGGTTTACCGATTTTTCGTTGAATATCGTTATGGAGGGTTGGGATACACGACGACTCAATGTTTATGCAAAGACATATTTAAAGGGACTGTACACCAGATTGGCACAAAAAAAAATCTGTAACGAATCTGAGGACAATTATTTATTAAAATGTTTTACTCTTTGATATCATACTTGAAAAAAATCGAGTCGGAGACCGGGTTTGAATCGGTGTCGCCAAAATTGCATTTTAGTGTTGTATCCACTGTGCTACGAAGGCTCACTTTAAACAGTTTGAATATTTAAGGTATATATCTAACTTGGTAATATCACGTGATAACATTGACCAGCCAATCACGCATAAGGAATGAATTCTACTAGGTAGACATACCTACATGTAGTAATCTTTTTTTAATGGAAAAATACGAAAAAACTGCGAAAAATAAATTAATTGTAAACTATGTGGTACTTCAGTTAGTAAGTATCAATGCATTGTACACATCGATACCAAGTTTATGTCAGTTTTCGACAATTTTTTTGTTTCGCTATTTCATCATACATAGCCCCTGGACTGCTGGATTTTGCATTGAGGTGCGCAGCAGTGGACGTATAAATAATAGTGAGGAAAGGAAGTAAACTACATAGCGCAACCTAACAGGAAACTATAAAAAACATATACCAGGAAAATAATGATTTAACAAAATTTCAATCAAGAAACTGTTTCCTTAAAACCGATATAATAGTTTTCAAATATTCATGGAAGTTAACATTTATGTTGAACACCACAACTCGTAGCATTGCATTCAAAGTACTTCGGACCCGTTCTACAGTAAATTATTTTAAAGTTTAGTAAAATATTAGACATTATACTTAAGTTGAATGAGTGAATTGCAAATCAGATATGCTTTCCGTACACATTGTCCTAACTTGAAAGCATATCCGAAATACATTTTCACTAAAATTCCGATTATAGGGCAAGAACTTAATTTTGAGCAGAAATAGACTATTAGTGACAAGTCAGCAATTCGAAGAACATATTCGTACAAAAAACTGCAAATATAACAAACAATAACAGTGTGATTTTAGCAGTAACATTCCCTTTAAATGAATACGACTTCAACATGAGATTATAAGTAGCTTCCATGACCGAGAGTGTAAGATAGGTTCAATCCGACCCGAGAGGAGGGTGTTTTGCGGTAACGAGGTTTACCGAGTTTCCGCAAAACACCATGCGCGAGGGTCGGGATGAACCTATCTTACACGAGCGGCTATGATAGATGCTTTTTCTACCACCTCAGTTAAACAAAATTAAGTAAAAATGTATTTTTTGCTGGAACTCTTTTGTGCTTAGTGAAAATAATTGCGTATGGATATGCGACAATTTGTGGTTGTCATGGATTTGCGCGCAGTGATTTAGACTATGTGAATAGTCAAATCGGTCTTTAAATTCTTAGGAGAGTGAAGCATTATTTATTGAAAGGTGCGTGAAAACTGTTTTATGGTGACATTTGAAGCGGGAAATAATTAATAAGCGTTCTAAATATTGTCACAAGACAAGATTTCCATGATGTTACAGACGACAGTCATCAACAAGGGAGGTAATTACTGTGTGGTAACCATTAAAAAGTAGTTCCATACGGGCATTTTATCTTCGCCTGTGGGCAAGATTATAAGTATCTTCCATGGCCGAGAGTGTAAGATAGGTTTATTCCGACCCGAGCGTAGGGTGTTTTGCGGAAACGAGGTTTCATCGGATCATTGGATCCTTTTTATTAGATAAAATTAGATAAAATCATTGGATCTACTTATCTGAGGTGGGAGAAAAGAATTTCTAGCATGGTTAAATTATTGGATCTACTTATCTGAGGTGGGAGAAATGTCCATTCGTTTGAAATGCTCTTTATAATAAGTAGATATTATTAGGAAACAAGAACAAATCATACAAAAGACGGATGATGACAAAACTCAGCGAAGAGAGTTCTACATTTTTACCTTTTACCTTGTGCGTAAATATACCTTTATATTTCATGGTTGAAAATGGACTAAATATCCAGGTCCGAGGTGGGTGAAAAACGTATTCAAGATCAGTTTGGTGTGTGAATTCATATGAAAAAATATAATGGCATCCATAGCAACCTCAAGGTAAGGTTTTAGCGGTCTGTAGTATATACAACAGAGATACAAAACAAAACAGTTACTAGACTGTTAGCATTAACTGAACTCAGGATTGCCTGACTCGGATTCATTTACTGACGAAACCCGTTTTCTCAACGAAAATACCTCTAGCCTTGGAAAGTTCGAGCCAAGCGATAATGCTTACCGTTAACGTTAGTGTAAAGTATAAAGAAATCGACTGTACATTCAGCACCAACTTGATACATGAACAAGATATGATGTTTTAAAGAGCCGCCTTCGAAAACTGATGTCTCTTCTTAAACGAGAGCTTAGCTGACGATATATACAACAAATATGAATGTGTCCATTCAAAAAGGCCGTACACTATCATAGAAATGTTTAAGTGTCATTTGAAAATTGCCGCGTTCATCCACAATGCCTGAAAATGTCATCCCGAAAATGTTTAAAAACTACCTTTGTACCAAGTTTCAATAAATGTCTTCAAGTAGTTTTTGATTAAGTGTCTTGAAAGTTTGCATTATGAAAAAATGAATAAGGGGGAGATAATTTCAATAAATTTCTTCAAGAATGTTTTGAGCAAGTGTCTGGCCAAATGCATAATGAAAACTTTACAAGGGGAGATAGCTCTGCAATAATGTGCCACAGAGTTTTTAATCGTAAGAAATGAACAAGGGGAGATAACTTTGCAAGTGCCCAAGAGTTACAATTCATGCAAGGTGCACAACTTCACATCGATATCTATATATGTGCCTAGTTTCAATAAATTCCTTTAATGAGTTTTTGTAATTTGAATAAGTGACAGGACAAAATTTACATTTAAATGTTTAAGTAATATTTTAATGGCCGTGATCATCCAAATTGCCGGATAAAAATGTGATCCCGAAAATGTTTTAAAACTACCTACCTATGTTTAAAATTTCAATAATTTAAATGATGATATACATGTCTGTATCTCACCCGATAGGTCGGTGTTCAAATCCATTTGTGTGAGAGTGGTCTAGTGGTATACGTGAGAAGGCTGGGTGTTCAACCCACAGGGGAATGTTCCCTTTGATGCATCAAAATGGACACCAGTTCTGGTTCCTACCTATGAAATGGACTTGAGCATGATTCACAGTAGATAACATGTAACACTCCTGTCAATCAAGTAAATATTTGGGCACAATATAAGAATTGAGCAAACATGGAAAAATACATGTGTATTTTGACTTTTATTATATCTCAGATCTTTCCTATTACATGAACAAAAGTCAGTGTTAAGACAATGTTGGTTAAAAATGCATGTAATTAAATAGCACACTCGCAATTTCTCATTCACACAAGTATTCTGTTTCGAACTGAATATGAAAGCTCACAATTGACACAGACAGGAACAGTAAGTTCATTTACATGTACACTTACATCTACATTTTGTCTTGAAATTGTGTTGTGAAATGATGTGGTGGCTTTACATGCTCAAATGGAAAATAATACTTGGGTATTCAAGAACATTTTGATATATCACATCAGGTATAAACTACCAGATTATTATCTGAGAACTGTAAACAATGCAACAAAATATTAACAATTGTTTTCAAGGTAAATGAAAGTTATGATAAAACATAATTACATAAATAATGACCTAAATGCTACCTGCAGTATATATAATACATTAAAACTAAGGGCCAGTACCCATAAAACATCTTATTAAAGTCATTTCCTAACTTAAGTCACTTTCCTAATTTAAGTCACTTTCCTAACTTAAGCCACTTTCCTAACTTAAGCCACTTTCCTAATTTAAGCCACTTTCCTAATTTAAGCCACTTTCCTAACTTAAGCCACTTTCCTAACTTAAGCCACTTTCCTAATTTAAGCCACTTTCCTAATTTAAGCCACTTTCCTAACTTAAGCCACTTTCCTAACTTAAGCCACTTTCCTAATTTAAGCCACTTTCCTAATTTAAGCCACTTTCCTAACTTAAGCCACTTTCCTAATTTAAGCCACTTTCCTAATTTAAGCCACTTTCCTAATTTAAGTATCTCAATGGTCATATTAAAAAAAAAGATAGTATTTTCAGATATACTTTGTTTTCATTAATTTTATTGAAAACCCATACTTGAATGGGTAAAACTTTCATATTTTTCTCTATGAACATTTTAGGAAGATCCGAAATCAACTTTTGTTTGTAGATGTTTTATAAATAGTGGTCCAGTTCCATATATATGGTTTATTCTACCTACAGGGGTGAAAGTGAAAAGGTTTTATCTTCTTCTTTATTTAATGTCACTTAGAACCTTTTCGCATTCACCCCTCAATGTGTATGTATTTAAATATTAAGTTACAATGTCATGAATACACTTATACAGTATAACAAACTAAATGCAAATAATAAACTGACTATGTTGCAAACACTATACAGGATTCCATTCTTGTATATGAAGGAATACATGAAAATGCATGACAAAAAAGCACAAAGATTCATCACAAGGGAGCAATAATTATCACAGATATACACAGTATTGAGCTTTTCAGCAGATTATAATATAATATACATTTATGTATGTATGAGCCACAATGGGCCGATTGTTCAGAACTTTGTTAAAGTTAACAATGTTGCTAACATTATCAATGTTAACTTTCAAATCATACTACTGTGATAGTTAATGGGTACACTAATGATCTGCGGTGTTTATAACTAGATTTGTGACGACTGTTTCAGCTGTACTTGTCTGAAATCTATGTGCCCATAATCAAATATTAAAAGTTTAAAAGTTAACAACGATGTCGTTAATCACATTGTTAACTTTAATTAAAAGTTCTGGACAATCGGCCCAATGTTTGTTTAACAAAAATGCAATAGTTTGTTAATCACATTGTTAACTTTAATTAAAAGTTCTGGACAATCGGCCCAATGTTTGTTTAACAAAAATGCAATAGTTTATACAAATATATAGAGGATAATTGTTTGTTCGAGTGAAAGATCGCAACATATTTCACTGAGTGAGCACCAAAAACTATGTCACGAGAGGCATAGTATCTTTTTATTACTTGCTACAAGTGATATAACATGACATTTTATAGTTGTTTATATAGAAAAGCACGCGCAATTGTAAGCAAAAGATTGTTATTTCGGAAATGATGTCGCTGAAATTGTGTCGCTGAAATTGTGTCCCTATGCCCGCTGATGTTTGATGTGCCCATAATAATGGGCTAAAATTTTAAAATAGTGAAAAATATCAATCAATATTTTCACTGTTTGAAACAGTGAAATATCATTTTCATTTCACTGATAAATCTCTATAAACCACCAGAAAGCATATAATATATGTTGATTAAAGGGACATGTTCAAGATTTATAAGGTCATACTTAACTAACTTAATTGATTTAACTAATTTAAGAGAAATATTAACAAAATGCTCGTTTCAGTGATAAAATATTAACAATTCAAATAAGAGCTCTTTTGTAAATAATAATTCAAAGATATGACAAAAAATGGTGTTTTGCTGAAAAAGCGTTTGTAAAGCTTAAACAAATTGACTAATTTTCAGCTTAGATTTACAATTTTATGTTGAAATGAGTAACTGCCAGACACTGTTTTTTCATGGACGTCACGAGAACACCTTGCTTTCAACAGAGTTTAAAAACATAATTGCCGATATGAAATCTGTTAATGAGTCCCTGGGTTAATCAATGTTTAAATCATTTATGTACAAACTGCTACAGTATAGGCATAACTCATGGCAGTAGGAAAAAGGAAATACAAAAATAAGATATGATGTGTATTAAATGGTTATGAAAGTATTGCAAACAGACATGTCTACAAGAGAGCCATTATAAATATATCAGTTATCTTCATTTTATTATGAAACTGTTGAAACTATGTATATATTTAAGCATTTAGTATTATTGCATAAAAACATGTCATTATATTTTAAATCATTGTTGTTGTTTAAAAGAGAGCCTTATGTGTGAGCCATCTATGTCTGTAAGTAACTGTTAAAACTGTGTATTAATATATCCCTTTACATAGCATTGCAGAGACCAAAAATAAGCAATTTTGCTTAATATTCACAATTCTGTATACCTTATCTTTATCTTATACAAGTACATAATATCATTGTCTAAATCAGAGTCTTAATCAGCTATACGAGTCATCTGTGTCATTGAGAAGCTGTTGGAACTGGCGTGCGGAGGCGTCCCGGTACTGGTGGTGTTTTTGCTCCACATATTTGCCATGGTCTTTTTCTGCCTGCAGTTGGCTGTACAGGTCATTCAGCTGGTGTTTTGTCTCGACATCAGCAAGATCAGCACAGTCGCTTAGTCTTGATATAGTCTGCCGGCTTGCCTGAATCCAAACAAATCCAAGTCATTGAATGCTAATGTTCTAACTAACAGCTTTTGTTAAACCAGAATATTGTAAACATGTGTACACATTTTCTTCATTATTGCAACACATTTAAGTAGTATTAAGTACCTGTATCATCTGTCTGGCCTTATCAGCAGCCGCCTGGGCTTTCCTTCTCTCACCGTCTAACTTTTGTCTCTGTTCTGTGTTGTCACTCTCCAGTCTCTCCTGTATACGCCTTCAAAACAATTGCTAGAGTTAAATAACAATTCATGCCTTCAAAACATTTTACATATTGCATGCCTGAAAGTCATGTTACATGATGCATGCATGCAAGTCATGTCTAATAATGCATGCCTGCATGTCCTGTAACATAATGCATGCCTGCATGTCCTGTCACATAATGCATGTCTGCAAGTCATGCCACATGATGCATGCCTGCAAGTCATGTCTAATAATGCATGCCTGCAAGTCCTGTCACATAATGCATGCCTGCGAGTCATGTCACATGATGCATGTCTGCAAGTCATGTCTAATAATGCATGCCTGCAAGTCCTGTCACAAAATGCATGCCTGCGAATCATGTCACATGATGCATGCCTGCAAGTCATGTCTAATAATGCATACCTGCATGTCCTGTCACATAATGCATGCCTGCACGTCATGTCACATAATGCATGTCTGCAAGTCCTGTCTAATAATGCATGCCTGCAAGTCATGTCTAATAATGCATGCCTGCAAGTCCCGTCATATAATGGATGCCTGCACGTCATGTCACATAATGCATGTCTGCAAGTCCTGTCACACAATGCATGCCTGCATGTCCTGTCATATAATGCATGCCTGCAAGTCATGTCACATGATGCATGCCTGCAATTCATGTCTAATAATGCATGTCTGCAAGTCATGTCACAAGATGCATGCCTGCAAGTCATATCATATAATGCAAGTCTGCAAGTCACACCAAATGATGCACGCCTGCAAGCCATGTCTAATAATGCATGTCTGCAAGTCATGTCACAAGATGCATGCCTGCAAGTCCTGTCACACAATGCATGCCTGCATGTCCTGTCACATAATGCTTGCCTGCAAGTCATGTCACATGATGCATGCCTGTGAGTCGTGTCACATGATGCATTCCTGCAAGTCATGTCTAATAATGCATGTCTGCAAGTCATGTCACAAGATGCATGCCTGCAAGTCATGTCACATGATGCAGCCTGCAAGACATGTCTAATAATGCATGCCTGCAAGTCAGGTCACATGATGCATGCCTGCGAGTCATTTTACAAGATGCACGCCTGCAAGTCACGTCTTAGAATGCATGCCTGCAACATATTAGTGAATCAACTATTTAATATTCATTTTACTCTGTGGGAGAGTAATGATTTGCATTTTACTGAAATGTTTTTCTTCCTAGATACAACCTACATTTCTATCCCAGAGGCTTACCTTGAAGACAGGAGCTCAGTCTGAAGGTTGTCAAACTTGTCTTTAAACCATTCATGAGCACTTTTCAGGTGGTTTGAAATCTGAAACATTTAAAGAAACTTTGTGCATTAAACGGATGTTCAATGTCAAAACATAAGTATTGCAAAAATTGGAACAGGTAATACAGTTCAAGTCTTTTGTGCATCATCATATTTAGCTCCCAATATGAATATGTACCCTAACGCTACCAAATCACATTGTTTTAGCTTTCTGTCACAAAAATACAGATTCTGAAAACTTATTTTATTTTAATTTGGCCCAATGCAGAATCTCAAGATGTTTACTTTGTTTTACTTAATGGTCATCAGATAACCCATTCCTATTTAACTTCTGTTAAAATCTGTCCCTGTCCATCATAAAGGCATATAATAAATTAAACAGGAGCACTGTTGATTTTTGCAGTCAATAAGGGGCATAACTTAATGATTGATACTTGTGATGTTGGCCTAGCTACACATGTGCATACTGTCCCTAGTAACAAAAGTCTAATGGAATATCTGAAAAGATAATATGTAAATTATCTTATATTGGTAAGTTAACCAATGTAAATTTTGCCTAGAGCTATCTCAATACTTCGACTTTCATTCCAAAAACAGACAACCTAAAAAAGTGGATCACAATAACCAAAGGTCATCACTTGAATTATTTCAATGCTGACTAACCTCCATAGACTCCTCTCGCACCTCGTTGAGTCGTTTCTCTGCTCCAGACTTCATAGTGTCCAGTTCGTCCTCACGTTTTCTTGTTGCCTAGTAACAGATAGTAGGCCATTGGTAATTAAGTGGTGCAGTAATCTACCATGATTGCTGAACACATATTCATCAAGTTATTATTCTCATATTAGACATAAGTAATAATTGGTCCCTACTTTCATGCACTTCTGCGAAATGAATACTGACATACAAACTTGCAAAGTCATTAAGTGTGTTAAATCATGAAACCCTTATGGATGAGAACTCCATTGCTACCCCCACCCCCTCTCCCCCCCTTCTCCGAAACAAAACTACAAAATGTATGACATTCTGCCAATCATAGCATAATCAGACATAAACATTTAATAAGACTAAATCTTATATCTTAATTTCACATATAATTCAATCTAATGTTGTTATGCAACAAAAATGACCTTCAGTTTATGATACTATGTGCACTTCATGCAACCTTTACCTTAGTTAATAAATTAAAGTCAAACAAAACTTTCTTCTCTCATTATTTAAGAAAATGCCAAGGTATATGTTTTTACAGTATGACAAAAGGCTGCCAATGACAACAAAAAGGTTATGACAATATCTCAATCTTTTTCTTAAAAAAAAGACTAGCTTAAAGTATTTATCAATCACATCTTATCAGTGATACAGTGCCGTTCAAATTTGTTAGGAACATGATGTTTACCTTGTATCTGCGCCGTATGTCTTCCTTGAGTTTGCGTTCCTTCTCGATAGAGCGTTCCTTCTGCACAACAAGGTCAGCCGTCTGTGTGTGGGCGTGGGCAAGTTGACGTAACTCAGTCTGCAGTGTGTTGATCTGGGCCATGAATGTAGATATCATCTCCGCCTAGAAATAAAATGGGAAATGATAAACAGTAATTCATATTTGTAATGAATGAATGAATGCCGTCTGCACCTGGACTAGCTGGCATAGCTCTTTCTTTAGTGTATTGATCTAGGCCATGAACATTGATTGCTGATTTGTGTTTATATTCAAGAAGATGCACTTATTCAATAATGTGATTGATTGATGATATCATTTCTGACATGGAAACTCCGGGAAATGTCGTGTAAAATCTAAGTGCAGTTTTGTTGGCTTAAACTAAAAGCGGTGCATTTAAACATGGAAATAATCAAAGGAGACTGATATTGAAAGGAATATTATGACACTCAGGACACTTTTCTGATGACCTGTTTCATGCTTATTTGATGTATAAACATGCACCTGTATAGACTGCTATGCTGTCTTAAAGGGTAAGTGTTTACACACCGAACTTGATGTGATACAAGACATCAGAAGCGTTTAGTCATAATATCCCCATATGTATCTGCAAAAACTAATTCCCCAATCAACTACCTGTTCCTGGTTCTTGGCAATGTATGTATCCCTGAGAGACTCCAGCTCCTCTATGTCTTCTTTCATCTCCTGTAACATACCTATAGCTTCACATACACTGTCATTTAGTACTAACATCATTAAGAAATCACATTATTCATTATTAATACAAATAAAAACATATCTAAATTGCAAATACTTGGTACATATGCCCAATAGAAACATACAAATTAGGGTTTCATTCAACATCCTACAGAGTTTATAACTAAGATTTGTTCATTCTTATTTTGCAGTTCATACTTTTGTTTCTTCCAACATTGTTCTAATTTTGTTTCTTTACCATGTTAAGAGTACCGATATACATATATTTCTTTCATTTTAACATTGCTATAATTTTTCTTTCTCACAATTTTCTAAAGAGGAATTTTCTACCCATTAAGTTATATATTGATAACAAACCATTTTTATGATAATAAAAATTGAAGCCAATAAATGAAAACTCCACCTTCATTTTCTTGACATTCTCCTCCACCTCTCCGCGTCCCCTGCGGTGGTAGTCTATCTTGCGTTTCTGCTCCCCAACCTTGTCCTTGAGGTCTTGTACGGTGGCCTCAAGGTCGCGGGTCTTCTGCCGTAACTCCTGGTTGCCTTTCATCAACTCCATGTTCCGTACAGACAGGTTCTCGTTCTGCTTCTTTACCTGAGGTATGATTTCATTTATATGCATTACTAACCTTATATGTTTTGTCCCACACATGGCCCAGTGGGCACATACAGGACTATAAACAGTAGGTATAAATTCCAAACTGTTTGGAGTTTAGACCTTAAATTGAGGGTAAATAAGTGATAGAATAACAGAGAGGGGGATGGGACAAAAAGGGCAATGATATACTTGTTGGTGTCTTTCTACAGAGAGTAGACAAGAAGCCACACTTGTGCATGTGACCTCCATCAAACATATACATGTAGACATAGCAAGAGGTTACACATCAACTTTTTTATGCCTGACTCCAGGAACTTTAAATTTCTTGCCTCAGAGAAGGGATATTGATGAAAACAAAATGTTCAAATCCCATGCCATTAGCATTTGTTTCCAGCAATCTTATAAATGATTCTCTACTGCAGACATTACCTCTCCGATGTCCTTGCTAGTTTTCCTGTGTGAAGCGTCCCTCTCCCGTCTCAACTCCTCTCTCAGGGCCTCCATTCTCTCCTCAAACCGCTTCATTTCTCCTTTCCACTCTGACTGATCTCGACTCCTGACAAACAAAACAGTAGAGTTATTAAACTGTCATCTACCTCCCAACCCAACAAAATGTCAGTTTAAGTCTTCCTGTGTAGAATGTCTCTTTTGAGTATTCCCTCCTTATGCAAGGCCTCAATTCTCTCTTCAATTTTTTTCATTTCTTACTTTCACTCCAACCGCTATGCACGCCTGGCACACAATTTTATAACAAACATATATTTAAGAGTAAAGCTGTAAAAGGGTAGGACAATGTATGCAGGTTTAAATATCTAACACAGACAACAACAGGTGACAGGCTACTGATCATGTCTCTGTAGCTTTCAATGTTTTTTAACTAAGCCATCATCAAAAATGCAATTTATATTCAGAACAGACAGACAATGGTGTTTGAGTGCTTGCTTCGTTTGGGTTTTGATCTATCGTCACAATATTTTATATGCAAATAGAAGGAATAAAGGTCGGGACTTGGCCTGGACTTCGGCCAACCCGCAATTCTAAAGAAATTGCCTACTCGAGAAATGAAGTTTACTGTACTAGTATATTCAGGTTATACTCTGAACTGTGAACAAGACAAACTATGAACCAGGTATTTTTTGCCCACAGCCAGCAGTAATGTTGAATTCACTTAATATATTGACCATGCAATATTTTACATGAATTTTGGATTTTTTAAAATGATTTCGCCACATTTACGTTTTGCGAGACAAAAATGGTACTCCCCATAGATGGTACTCCCCATAGAAAATGAACAAAAACCTCACTTTTCATTCTTAAGTCGTGTGATGTGCGAGTCCTTCTTGCCCAGCTCCACCTGTAGGCTCTCGACAACGCTCTGCAGCTGAGAGTGTGACGCCATCACTGACTCCAGTGTTGAGGCAATCTCCTTGTTTACAGCCTTCCCATCCTCCATGCTCTTCTGTAGTGACTTGATCTGCAAGATAGAACAAAATAAATATGATGCCATCTTTTTTTTTAGTTCCGAAGCCCTTGTTCCACCCTTCAAACCAACCCTTCCTTTTCCATTGGACAACTCAAGTTTCTTTGAAAACTTATTAATCATGAAAGTTTGGTTTGTGGTCACCAAGCTGTAACAAGTGCGTTTCATACCACTACTCTGGTTACCCTCACAACATAGGACAACACTCTGATGAAACATCCCGCCAACAACAGTGATTAAATTTGATGATGTAATAACATGTTTAACTTGTACAGTAGAACTGCGATCGCTCGAGGTCGCAGGGGACTGAGCCTAAACCTCGAGGGAACCCATGACATGTTTCGAACGACCCGATTTTCAATTCTCCAGTCTGTTATGAAATATATTTCAGTGTATTTCAAGTATGAAGTACTCAAGTAGTCTGTTTACTAAGACACCAATTATGTGTTGCATTGGGGATATGTTCAAAGGATGTCGTTTACTATATGTATACTAAATATAAATTGTAAAGAAATATCAATAAATCAATAAATCAATTTTTTTTTACAAAATGGCCATATTGCAAAGCAAAGCGACAAAAAGTAATTCTTTTCAGAGATTCCGATGTTGGATCGATATGGTAGTGTTTATTCATATTTTTATTACTCATTTACATTTCTCACAATTAACTTCTCATCATTCACTTCTTATAATTTCTTCTAAAATGCCCATATCAACTAATATCAGTCATGCGTTAACAGTGTTAAGTGTGAAATTATGATATCGAGGGAGCCATAAGGTTTTGTGCATGATTTGTGTACTTGGGACCAAGAATATTGCTCGACTCTTCGACATAATTCGGTTTCGATGCAGCGTAGGTATATTTTATATGAAAATAGAAGGAAAAAAGTTCGGGACCAAGCTCCGACCTCGAGGGAACGCCGGTTCTCGAACGACCGCTTGTTCGAACAACCGCAGTTTTACTGTAATTGTAAAAAAAAGTTTAAACTAAAGATTAACAAACCAATTTCATTTTCAAAATGAGGACACATAACAATTTACAAACCTTTCGTTTTTCCCGCTCCTCAGAGGACTGTAGTTTTGTGAGCAGACGCTGGTTCTCCTTGAGCAGTTCATCCTTGACAACAGAGATGGAGCTGAAATCACTATGGCGACTATCCAGCTGAATGTTGGCTTGCTTCAGCTGGGCTTCCTGTCGCTGGATCATGACCTTCAACTCACTTATCTCTGTCTCACACTGTAATGGGAAAAATCACATAATAATATAATTATGCTTTATACTTAAGTCAAAACAAGATTGAATGTTATTGAAACAAGCTTGACATCTTTGATTCACAGATGAAGTTATTTTTTTGGGTGAAGATTCTTAACCCATAACATTTTGACACAGTGCTTTAATTTTAAAAGTGGTCACCTAGATTTAAACTATTAATGCAGCTAGCTGTATTTAGTGGTAAGTGTGTCAGCCAGTGTCTTCTAATTGTTAGTGTTGATGTTGATGTACAGCATCACTTCACCTTGCTAACATGAATCTGGGTATATTTTGTGGCTTGTGTTTCAGACAGTGTCGTAATGCCTCACCTAGAAAGCACATACCTCGCTATACTTAGTGGTGTAATGCCTTACCTAAAAAACACATACCTCGCTATATTTAGTGGCATAACGCCTGACCTAGAAAACACATACCTGGCTATACTAAGTGGCATTTTGCCTCACCTAACCTACAAATACATGGCTATTTTAGTGGCTAATGCCTCACCTAATTAACACATACCTGGCTATATGTAGTGGCATAACGCCTCACCTAGCTAAAACATACGGGGCTATATTTAATGGCATAACACCTCACCTAGCTAACAAAACCCTGGCTTTTTAAGTGGAGTGACGCCTCACCTGGCTTACACATACCTGGCTATATTTAATGGCGAGTGTGTCAGCTATAGTCTTATACTTGTTGGTGTCGAGGTCAGTGGAGCGTAGTGCATCCAGCTCCCCGTTAGCCTGTTCCAGCTGTGTCTGCAGACGCCCCTTCTCGTATGCCAGTTTGTTCTTCTGATCCATCATCTCCTTCAAGGTCGTCTCTACATGCTTCTGGGCTTGCTGGATAAACCAAGGAAAACAAATACTACATATTTCAAATAAAGACGTTTTTGTAGCTGTTTTGTTGTAACCCATTTACTCAAGTTTTAAAATTATATTAAACTTTTTTATTTTGGTTCTCACTATTTCTTGTACACTTCCGGTAACTAAGTTTCAAAATGCTTTCACTGAATTTTCAGATATACTGTGAAATCATTAATGTTCGTGGGGCATTAATGTTTGTGGTTTTCGTGGGTTGGTTGATCCACGAATTCAAGATCCCACGAAATATAGACCCTTTATTCACTTTTTCAATTGCTACGTTATGTACATACTCTAGATTTTCGTTACACTGAGACCGCAGTATACAGGTTAATATACGTCTCACTGTATATCTTATTATCGCTTTGTTAATATATTATAACTGCCTTTAAAGAATAATAAACCAAATCATTTTAATGTGTTTTATGAACCAAATGACAGAAGCGTGTGCCTAAACATGTGCTGTTCATAAAAAATCTCCAGGCTAACAAGATGTGAGTAATGAGTGTCGGTTCTCGATTCCTTTCTTCAATGAAACAAATAATCGATTATATTGGAGGTTTTGAGCACCCAACGTGACAATGTACAAAACAATGCGTTCAATACACTAATTAAACAAAAACATGTAACTATATAAATATTGATCATCAGCTATCTTTTGGGATTGTTTTCTCAAATAAACGGACCTTCTCGGTGTTTTCACAGTTTGCAAAATTCCTCATTGGCACTCAATGGCTTCGCCTATCTGTATTTATGACCAGGGTACATCTTCTTTTATGACCTTAATTTCCAATTAAATCGATAATGGACATGGGTATATGCACTCAATTGGCATGTAATACCACTATAGCAAGTGTCATAAACCGTGTGACGTAAAACACGGAAATCACGGGCCAGCACGTTGAGATAACGCAGACGATCTAGGACTATTGCAGTTTAGATTTTTTTCAAAAATGAAAAACCACGAATTCAAGTACCCACGAAATTGTATTTTTTCGGCAAACCACGAAATTTCATGCCAACGAATATAAATGATTTCACAGTACTTATTTTTAATCTACAAAATTAAATATATTTTTATAAAACATCAAGGAGCCTGAAGGGGGCTTAAATATGACACAATTGTAATGTACTTTCATTTAATCCCTGAAATAAATACTTATAAATAAACAAAGTTTATATGGAAATCAGGAAAACAGAGGTTTTTCCTTATTCATTGGTTGTTAACAATGACTTTATATGTTTATAAAGTGAAACACATTTGATCTCACTTAGATTCTTTTTAATCTACACAAAACATATCCTTTAAAGAACATCCTTTCTATACTAGCATTGACCACAACACAAGCTCAGATTTATGATCTGAACAAGAGTTACTAAAAATAAAGCAGTTTTGAAAAAATTCAGACAGTATGAGCAATATTTTTTCATTTTTTTATTTTTATCAAATATCAAAATTTAAACTGAAATAATAAGAACTTTCAGCAAACAACATTTTATGGAAAAGAATAATTCTTAACAGAGATGAAATATAAGCTGTTTATACTATAGAGCATAATGCTATACCAGTAGAAATGATCTCATGCAAATAAAAGATATAATAAACAACATTAAAAAAACCTGTATGAAAAACATCATTATCTTAATTCCATAGCCAGAGTAATTGCATATGACTAGAGTGAAGCAAAAGTTCAGTATAACAAGATTCATTGTAAGAAATCTACAAATGATATTTAAACACGTAACATGACGTCAGATTAAAAGCATGCATGCATGTATACATTCCTATACCTGGTAACAAGAATGGCCGCAAAGGTCTGTTATATCCTTAATCTTGGGCAAAACATAATCACAGTTACAGTGAACGCCAAACATATATGTACATTTATTATAAGCGTTATTGGGTATGATTAAACAAAACACATACACTCAGGCCTAACAAAGTAATAGGTTTGTTTCTGGTTACAGCTGGAAAATATGGGTCAGTCATTTTTGTTCCAAATACACAACAGTTTGTTTGAATTATACTAATTCTTCTTATATCAGGTCAGATAAACATTTAATTTACATACTGCAAAACCGTTTGGACCCTCTTTAGTCAATGTTTTTTATGTTTTTTTAAATCAGTCTCCGGCAACAAAACACGATCGATCAGGTAACTTGAACCAAACCCATTTTTTTAAGCCTCATGGGTAAATGTTAGAACTAAACTTTAAAATTAATTTTCAATCAACTATCATTACAATACTTCAAAATAATAATGTCATTATACATTCTGTTTGGTTAAATGATTATATTTACTAAATTCATAAAATTGCAGATCATTCAATACGCTTTATTTGGAAATCATATATTGCATGATTTTCAGCACGCAAAATTTAACAAGTTACCGGTAACTTTCTATAATTAACGTAGCTAAATAAGCATGCCATTAGTTAGAAATGTTTTTTAAATAAAATATTGAAATATACAGTCAGTTTAACTGCACTATTTTAATCATTTTTCGAACAACGGAAAACATACATTTTTAAATATTTCAAAGGGTCAAAATATTTCAGTTTCGAATTAGTTTGTTTGCATGAATACAGAAAAACACACAATGGGCCATTTGTTCCGAACTTTGTTAAAGTTAAAAACGTGATGAACAAATCATTACTAACATTGTCATTGAAACATGAAATAGTTAATGATATGCTCATAGATTTAAATAAATCAAGAAAAGCTGAAGTAGTTGTCTCAAATCTTGTCAGAATTACTGTGGATCATAAGTGTATCCATTAAACTTCCGAAGCAGGAACGATTTGAAAGTTAACAACAATGAAATTAACAAAGTTGTTAACTTTAACAAAGTTCTGAACAATCAGCCATCCAAATGACATCCAAATAATGCCTATTGAGAAATTCTGAGACCAAGTAAGCCTGTGTAAACATTGTTTCGATTTCAACAAAAGAATTTAATTTTTCTCAAACACTAACAGTTGGATCTATAATTGTTAGATACGCACAATCCTATTGTGAACCTACTTGTACTTGTTATTACATTAACTGTTTCCCCAACATGGAACGTACCTCATTTATAACCTTTTGTTTTGAAGAAATAGAATTTAAATACATTTGAACATATAAACTTGTGTATACAACATAATAATTTACGACATAAATGCTGTGTCGGAAGGCAATATTTTGCTTCAAATGAAAACTTTAAACAAAGATTAAAAAGTTAACTTTTATTTTTCTTCACCATTTTAAATGAAACAAAGGCCGGTCTATGTCACTTAAAGAGCCCTGTCTTTGTTTTATTACCTGAATTTGATAAGGAGTTTTCTCAAACACTTCAACAAACATATTTCCAAAATAATGTTTGACAGTGCTTCGTCAGGCAGTGGTTTTGTGAAAAGGTTTGTCGAAGTGTTGAAGTGCTTATCAAATTCAGGTAATAAAACAAAGGCAGGGCTAGTTAAGGTATCTTTTTTTAAATTCTTCATTTGAAGCAAAATACTGCCTTTGGACGGAGCATTTATGACGCAATTTATCATGTGGTATTCACACACTGGAACTGAACTCTGAAATATTGAACATTCTTAAAAAAACAAAAATATACCTGACACATATATATTGAATGCTAAAATAAAATGATAGCTTGACTGTTAAAAAGCACTATTAATAATGAATGTTAAAAATTGCAAAGCTCACTACAATTCTTACATACAACCAAACATTTTATATGAAATAATGAAGCTTAAAACCATTGCCGAATACACCTGGTATACTAAAACATTCCGTTTCATGAGTACTTTGGGACAATTTGCTTGGTAAATCTCGTAATCATGAAACATTAATGAGGCAGTTTCATTGGTGCCGAACGGAGACCTCTTGGAAGTCTAAGCAAATGAAAATACATTGTGTGTTGTCTAATCTTTGTTTAGTTACACAACACCAGTAAGACGCCATGGTAAATCTTCCAAATTACAGAGCATTGAATTGTAACATGTGATTTCATTGAAACAGGGGTTTTCTACCATTAAGCTCATTAATATTCATGAAAACATGATTTTTTACATCACTTCCCCATGGTACTAATGTAGTGTAAACACGTTTAACGTTTAAACAAAATCAAGTACCATGGTTTCCGACAATGGCTAAAAACTAGTGACCATTCTTTTTTTGTTTGTGAGATATTTTAAAATTTGTACAAGAATAGCACAGTATGAGACTGATATTAATTAATTACTTAAGAAACCATTCAAAACTGGGAATACTTATTCCACCTATCAAAGTTAACAATTCAAAATAAACGATAATCCATCAATATGAAACATTTCTGAATTCAGCACATAAAAATGCTTCTCCAAGCTGCAATGGTAAAGTAACAAGAGGGCCAAATGGCCCTGAATCGCTCACCTGTCATATATTGACCGCGAATGACCCAATATCGAACTTGACCTATATTGTTCTAGAGATGATCATTCTGACCAAGTTGAATTGAGATAAGCCTAAAATTGTGACCTCTATTGTGTTCACAAGGTTTTTCTACTAATTTACCTAGTGACCTAGTTTTTGACCTGGGTTGACCCAATATGGAACTTGACCTAGCTTATGTTAAGATGATCATTCTGACCAAGTTTCATTAAGATTAGGCTAAAATTGTGACCTCTATTGTGTTCACAAGGTTTTTTTACTATCTGACCTAGTGACCTAGTTATTGACCGCGGATGACCCAATGTGGAACTTGACCTAGATTTTATAAAGATGATCAGTCTGACCAAGTTTCATAAAGATTAGGCTAAAATTGTGTCTCTATTGTGTTCATCAGGTTTTTCTAATATCTGACCTAGTGACCTAGTTATTGACTGCGGATGACCCAATATCGAACATGACCCAGATTTTAAAGAGATGATCATTCTGACCAAGTTGCATTAACATTAGGCTAAAATTGTGACCTCTATTGTGTTCACAAGGTTTTTCTACTAATTGACCTATTGACCTAGTTATTGACGGTAAATGACCCAATATCGAACTTGACCTAGATTTTATAGAGATGATCATTCTGACCAAGTTACATTTAGATTAGGCTTAAGTTGTGACCTCTATTGTGTTCACAAGGTTTTTATACTTATTGACCTAGTGACCTAGTTATTGACCGCGAATGACCCAATATCGAACTTGACCTATATTTTTCTAGAGATGATCATTCTGACCAAGTTGAATTGAGTTAAGCCTAAAATTGTCACCTCTATTGTGTTCACAAGGTTTTTCTACTAATTGACCTAGTGACCTAGTTTTTGACCTGGGTTGACCCAATATGGAACTTGACCTAGCTTATGTTAAGATGATCATTCTGACCAAGTTTCATTAAGATAAGGCTAAAATTGTGACCTCTATTTTGTTCACAAGGTTTTTCTAATAATTGACCTAGTGACCTAGTTATTGACTGCGTATGACCCAATATCGAACTTGACCCAGATTTTATAGAGATGATCATTCTGACCAAGTTGCATTAAGATTAGCCTAAAATTGTGACCTCTATTGTGTTCACAAGGTTTTTGTACTAATTGACCTAGTGACCTAGTTATTGACCGCAGATGACCCAATATCGAACTTGACCTAGATTTTATAGAGATGATCATTCTGACCAAGTTGCATTGAGATTAGGCTAAAATTGTGACCTCTATTGTGTTCACAAGGTTTTTGTACTAATTGACCTAGTGACCTAGTTATTGACCGTGAATGACCCAATATCAAACTTGACCTACATTTTATAGCGATGATCATTCTGACCAAGTTGCATTGAGATTAGGCTAAAATTGTGACCTCTATTGTGTTCACAAGGTTTTTCTACTAATTGACCTAGTGACCTAGTTATTGACCGCGGATGACCCAATATCGAACTTGACCTAAATTTTATAGAGATGATCATTCTGACCAAGTTGCATTGAGATTAGGCTAAAATTGTGACCTCTAATGTGTTCACAAGGTATTTCTACTAATTGACCTACTGACCTAGTTTTTGACCCCAGATGACCCAATATCGAACTTGACCTAGATTTCATAGAGATGATCAGTCTGACCAAGTTTCATAAAGATTAGGTCAAAATTGTGACCTCTGTTGTGTTCACAAGGTTTTTCTAATAATTGACCTAGTGACCTAGTTATTGACTGCGGATGACCCAATATCGAACATGACCTAGATTTTAAAGAGATGATTATTCTGACCAACTTGCATTGAGATTAGGCTAAAATTGTGACCTCTATTGTGTTCACAAGGTTTTTGTACTAATTGACCTAGTGACCTAGTTGTTGACCGCGGATGACCCAATATCGAACTTGACCTACATTTTATAGAGATGATCATTCTGACCAAGTTGCATTGAGATTAGGCTAAAATTGTGACCTCTATTGTGTTCACAATGTTTTTCTACTAATTGACCTAGTGACCTAGTTTTTGACCTGGGTTGACCCAATATGGAACTTGACCTAGCTTATGTTAAGATGATCATTCTGACCAAGTTTCATTAAGATAAGGCTAAAATTGTGACCTCTATTTTGTTCACAAGGTTTTTCTAATAATTGACCTAGTGACCTAGTTATTGACTGCGTATGACCCAATATCGAACTTGACCCAGATTTTATAGAGATAATCATTCTGACCAAGTTGCATTAAGATTAGCCTAAAATTGTGACCTCTATTGTGTTCACAAGGTTTTTGTACTAATTGACCTAGTTATTGACCGCGGATGACCCAATATCGAACTTGACCTAGATTTTATAGAGATGATCATTCTGACCAAGTTGCATTGAGATTAGGCTAAAATTGTGACCTCTATTGTGTTCACAAGGTTTTTGTACTAATTGACCTAGTGACCTAGTTATTGACCGTGAATGACCCAATATCAAACTTGACCTACATTTTACAGCGATGATCATTCTGACCAATTTGCATTGAGATTAGGCTAAAATTGTGACCTCTATTGTGTTCACAAGGTTTTTCTAATAATTGACCTAGTGACCTAGTTATTGACCGCGGATGACCCAATATCGAACTTGACCTAGATTTTATAGAGATGATCATTCTGACCAAGTTGCATTGAGATTAGGCTAAAATTGTGACCTCTAATGTGTTCACAAGGTATTTCTACTAATTGACCTACTGACCTAGTTTTTGACCCCAGATGACCCAATATCGAACTTGACCTAGATTTCATAGAGATGATCAGTCTGACTAAGTTTCATAAAGATTAGGTCAAAATTGTGACCTCTGTTGTGTTCACAAGGTTTTTCTAATAATTGACCTAGTGACCTAGTTATTGACTGCGGATGATCCAATATCGAACTTGACCTAGATTTTATAGAGATGATTATTCTGACCAAGTTGCATTGAGATTAGGCTAAAATTGTGACCTCTATTGTGTTCACAAGGTTTTTGTACTAATTGACCTAGTGACCTAGTTGTTGACCGCGGATGACCCAATATCGAACTTGACCTACATTTTATAGAGATGATCATTCTGACCAAGTTGCATTGAGATTAGGCTAAAATTGTGACCTCTATTGTGTTCACAAGGTTTTTCTACTAATTGACCTAGTGACCTAGTTTTCGACCTGCGTTGACCCAATATGGAACTTGACCTAGATTTCATAGAGATGATCAGTCTGACCAAGTTTCATAAAGATTAGGTCAAAATTGTGACCTCTGTTGTGTTCACAAGGTTTTTCTAATAATTGACCTAGTGACCTAGTTATTGACTGCGGATGACCCAATATCGAACTTGACCTAGATTTTATAGAGATGATTATTCTGACCAAGTTGCATTGAGATTAGGCTAAAATTGTGACCTCTATTGTGTTCACAAGGTTTTTGTACTAATTGACCTAGTGACCTAGTTGTTGACCGCGGATGACCCAATATCGAACTTGACCTACATTTTATAGAGATGATCATTCTGACCAAGTTGCATTGAGATTAGGCTAAAATTGTGACCTCTATTGTGTTCACAAGGTTTTTCTACTAATTGACCTAGTGACCTAGTTTTTGACCTGGGTTGACCCAATATGGAACTTGACCTAGCTTATGTTATGATGATCATTCTGACCAAGTTTCATTAAGATAAGGCTAAAATTGTGACCTCTATTTTGTTCACAAGGTTTTTCTAATAATTGACCTAGTGACCTAGTTATTGACTGCGTATGACCCAATATCGAACTTGACCCAGATTTTATAGAGATGATCATTCTGACCAAGTTGCATTAAGATTAGCCTAAAATTGTGACCTCTATTGTGTTCACAAGGTTTTTGTACTAATTGACCTAGTTATTGACCGCGGATGACCCAATATCGATCTTGACCTAGATTTTATAGAGATGATCATTCTGACCAAGTTGCATTGAGATTAGGCTAAAATTGTGACCTCTGTTGTGTTCACAAGGTTTTTGTACTAATTGACCTAGTGACCTAGTTATTGACCGTGAATGACCCAATATCAAACTTGACCTACATTTTACAGCGATGATCATTCTGACCAATTTGCATTGAGATTAGGCTAAAATTGTGACCTCTATTGTGTTCACAAGGTTTTTCTACTAATTGACCTAGTGACCTAGTTATTGACCGCGGATGACCCAATATCGAACTTGACCTAGATTTTATAGAGATGATCATTCTGACCAAGTTGCATTGAGATTAGGCTAAAATTGTGACCTCTAATGTGTTCACAAGGTATTTCTACTAATTGACCTAGTGACCTAGTTTTTGACCCCAGATGACCCAATATCGAACTAGACCTAGATTTCATAGAGATGATCAGTCTGACCAAGTTTCATAAAGATTAGGTCAAAATTGTGACCTCTGTTGTGTTCACAAGGTTTTTCTAATAATTGACCTAGTGACCTAGTTATTGACTGCGGATGACCCAATATCGAACTTGACCTAGATTTTATAGAGATGATTATTCTGACCAAGTTGCATTGAGATTAGGCTAAAATTGTGACCTCTATTGTGTTCACAAGGTTTTTGTACTAATTGACCTAGTGACCTAGTTGTTGACCGCGGATGACCCAATATCGAACTTGACCTACATTTTATAGAGATGATCATTCTGACCAAGTTGCATTGAGATTAGGCTAAAATTGTGACCTCTATTGTGTTCACAAGGTTTTTCTACTAATTGACCTAGTGACCTAATTATTGACCGCGGATGACCCAATATCGAACTTGACCTAGATTTTATACAGATGACCATTCTGACCAAGTTGCATTGAGATTAGGCTAAAATTGTGACCTCTATTGTGTTCACAAGGTTTTTCTACTAATTGACCTAGTGACCTAGTTTTTGACCCCAGATGACCCAATATCGAACTTGACCTAGATTTTATAGAGATGATCAGTCTGACCAAGTTTCATAAAGATTAGGTCAAAATTGTGACCTCTATTGTGTTCACAAGCAATTGTGAACGGACGGACGGACGGACGGACGGACGGACGGACGGACGGACGGACGGACGGACGGACGGACGACGGACGAAGAGTGATCACAAAAGCTCACCTTGTCACTACGTGACAGGTGAGCTAATAAAATGCAAAGTATAAAAATGATAATACAATCAAAAAAATCCTTTGAAAGCATAAGTACATCAGATTCAAAAATACAGTTGAATCCAGTTGGCTGGAACTCGCTTGGCTCGAATTCCTCGTTGGCTCGAACTGGAAGTAAAGGACCGATTTCTATATACTAAAAGTAATCATTTCCGCTTGGTTGAATTTTTCGAGGTTCGAGGTATTTTCGTTGGTCCCTGGGAGTTCAAGCCAACAAGGTTCGCCTGTATGCAAATACATGTACTTCAATCCCCATACCTGTTGCTGCTCAAACCCGGAGACCCTCTCAAGTAGATGAGCGTTTTCATGTTCGAGTTTACGCCTTGCCCGTGAGTGTCCATCCAACTCTAATTGAAGCTGTTGGACCTCCTTCTGTAGACGCGCTCGCTCCTCCGACATAGAATCTACAGTCTGGTTGACCTGAAAGTAGCAGAAAGATTGTCAAGGTTTGTTACAATGGAATTAATACAACAATCTTTTCAGCCAATTTCACAACTCTACTTGACGTGTCTGATACACAATTAGGTAAATGTTTGATGCCTGTTGACCTGCCTGTTGACTATACCTTTTATTGAAAAAAAAACATAAGCAAGAGCTGTCACTGTAAGTGAGGAATGCCCTCAGGGTTCCAGATAAATCAATGGAGTACGCTTACATTCAGGAAGAGCTTACATAAACAATAAGCATATATATATAGGACCCTATGCTTGTTGACTTCAAGAGAGGGAGAGTTATGAACTAAAAGAGGTAGAGATCGGGGACTTGCGCAGCACACATCTTGAGAGAAGGACTGCATCTTGCACCTGGCATGTCCACTTTATGTGCCAATCATCTGTGCCATAATGACCTTCGGGTACAGGCTAGGTGTTACATGACAGAAGTCCAAACTGTGTGCCTTACATCTGGCCGAGTTGTTTCAAAATTACATCATGTATGATAAAGTTACATCCTGGACAAAAATAATACCGACACACACACGCACATCAATTTTAATATGCCCACCTTAGGGAGAATTAAAAAGAAACCTCTATTACATAAACAATGTCTACAACTCTTACAAAAATCTGACCTAGCAATCTAGTTTTTGACCCAAGATGACCAAGATACCAATTTGTCCTAGAGTTTATCAAGACAGTCATTTTGACCAATTTTTAGAAGCGTTGTCAGGCCTCTGTAATGTAAACAAGGTCATTTTACGACTTGTCCTAGTGATCTAGTTTTTTATCCAAGATGACCCATATGCAAACTTGTCCGTGATTTACAGAAGTATCGGTTTAAAACTGTAGCATCGAGAGTTTAATGTGTAAACAAAACCAATTGTTGACAACCAAAAATGACAGTGGTCAACCAACCTACAACAATAGCAAAATAATCCAGTTTGATTATCTCAATTTTATCAGTTTTTTGGCAATATAGCTCAAATAATTTGATATAAACATAATGGGTTTTATTAACCTCTTCAAGAAGTGTTCCTTTGTCCTTGAGTATCTGGTCCCTCTCCTTGTTCTGCTGCTGTAGCTGGTCCCGCAACGACGCCAACTCCTTGCTGAAGCCATCTGCTGTCTGTGTCAGCTCGGCATCCTTACTGCTCAAACGCCCCTGGAGCTTACATACCTCCTCCTCTGAACGTTTGCTGAAATGGATTAGCAAATTATAAACACAGAGCCACTATTGGTTGTTTCATGCAACCCATTTTTTGACTGAAAAAAACACCAGACACAGGCCACTCTAATTTAATGGAAAAAACAACAACATTTAGGTATAAGGGCTATTCCATTTAAACATATAACGCCCAGAGGGAAGGCACTTTTAAAATATACCACCACCCTACAGAAGCAAATTTAACCTTTCAGGATCCAAATTAGCAAAAAACACCCCCCCCCCCCCCATATTTATTTTACTGGAATAGCCCTAACAGACAGTGCCGAGAATACCTTAATAAGGCTTCATTGAATGCAATAACTTGACATATTTGAATAAGAGTGATAAAATGTCCTGCACTTCCTTGATAATATGTGCAACAAGTTGGGATTGAGAACATATCAAAAGGAGGTTTTTCCAATATTTGCATGACAACAAAGCTGGCAAGGATCAGTCAATGGATAACTATATCAAATAGTATATATAAATAAATACTACTCACATTTTCTTCCTGAGGTCTATGTTTTCTGAGGAAAGTTCAGCAACGCTGTCCTTGAGTCTCGAGGCTTCGTCCTCAACCACCTCCTTATCTCGAGACTTCTTGCGCTCAGTCTGGAATGTATTTAATGATATTTTCAACCACTAAATGTACTGAGCCTTTCAAAACCCTATATCTAAATGGCTAGAATAGGCAATTGTAAAGTATACTGTATATATTTATGGTACTAAATTAACAGTCATCAAATAGTAGTAAATTTGTTTCATATAGATAGTAGAACTCTCTCAAATTCAACCACAATATTTGAACTCACAAATGGTTAAATCTAGCCAATGTTAATACTATGTTCAATACCTGCAAGGAAACCTTTCGCTCACTTATTAAGAAGCTCAATAATGTTTAATGGTAGCTTAAACCGGTTGGTTCCATCTCATAATATTGAGGACATTTTCTTACTTCAGAACAAAGTTTGGGAAATGCTTTATTTTACAGACAAACTGAAGTTGTGATGCATTTCTATCTTCTAAAGTTTTTAGTAGATCTACATTTATTTGGAAGAATTTTAACCCCTACAGGTGAGATCACACTATCCTACGCTACCAAAAGGGTACCTCTAGTTCCCGTCTGAGTTGTGCATTAATTTTATTGTGCTCCTCGCCAGTGGTGTGCAGAGTTGCCGTAAGTTTCTCATTGGCCTCCACCAACTCCTTGTTCTTGATCTAGAAATAACCACAACCATGTGTGCGTGTCTTTTTGTGCATTTCAGAACAGCATGTGTAGAAATAAATAGTCAGTGCTTCATTTTATGCAGCAGAAAAAGTAAAATGTTTTTAAATTATATAACTTTATTCGAGGATTATTTAATATATAAATTATGTTACTATCATTCAAGGGCTTTTATAACATGAATACCATAATATATCCAGTTTTAGGTAGTATTTTTTTATTGTAAAATTAACAAATACATGCCCTTAAAGCTGTACAAACATGGTAGTCAATTGAATCAACATGATTCTAAATGTCACACAATTTAAAGCTTTTTTCTTCTCATGACTACAAGGTGTGCATTGAAAAAATATGAAAAAGGTCTTCGATGAGCGTCATCATTATTTTTTAGTTGATTATTATGACAGTGGAATATGAACACTAAGATCTTTAACATAAATTTATTCATAATACATATTTCTAACGAATGCATTTAAAACCCTTACGAATAATTCTGATAAGCCCACAGAGGCTATGATATGATTGCTGAGCATAAAAGGATTAAAGGTTATTTTCAAATATTTTATTAACTAATCAAACCAATATGCATAAATTATCATCAAAACAAATGCATCAATTGGGCCGATTGTTCAGAACTTGTTTAAAGTTGACATCATTGTTAACATAATTGTTGTAAATTTTTAAATCTTTACTGCACAGAAAGCTTACTGTGATCTGCAGTGCTCTACAAATTTTGAGCAAACTGTTCAGCTGTGTTTTATTAAAATACATCTTTGCGCTTTATAAAATATTATACCTGTAAAAGTTAACAACAGTGCTGTTTACAATATTGGTAACTTAAACAAAGATTTTAGTTGCAGACAATCGACCAAAATTATTTTGTTAATCAAATTCAACACCAAGAGCGTTTTGTTATATCGGCATTTCCACAGCATCATTTTAACCCAAATTACATTAAAAAGCTAAGCCTTCCTTCGTTGGCATGCAAAATCAATTTTTAAAGATAGCTGTGTGAGTGGCATCTTTCTCACCAGTAACATTGACAAGTCATCCGCTCCTCTAAGCTTATCACCTAGAAATATTTCCTAGAACAGAAACCTTTTAGACATAAACTTTTAAAATATGCGATGTAATTGACCTGGCAGCTGAAAAGCTGAAAACAAATTTTCGATGGGTTTTTGGGCACTTCAGGCCCGCCTGGGTATGGGGTCAAACTGGGTGAGACTGACCCTGCTGCAGTAGCAAATATGGTTTTTAGAAGCCCTATTGGAGGCTCTCCTGACTTCAAATTTAAAGCAAACTGGAGTGTCAATACTTACAACAAATTAGGTATGAACAAATACCACCTTTCTTTAATCAGTAAAAATGAAACCACCGCCCCTTTTATAGGGTCTGACATTAAAAAAATAATTTTATGTGAAATGTCAACAAAGGTCTTGCTACAATGACAAACATCAAAAACAGTTCAAATTAGCGCTCGTAGATTACTAATTATTAATGAAACTTGTAGGCACAAAAATACACACAATTAAGTAGCTGCCTGTTCGTGTATGGTGCATATATTTCATTAAAGGAAGGAAATTAGATAACTTAATTACAAGTTGATAATTATTGTTTTCAACATTATATTCAGTGAGTTAGTCCCTTCTACCAAATTTTTTAGAAAATATTTCCCAACAATAATTTATTGTGCAAATATGATGATACGATGATTTCAGTAATATAGGTATAGGGGGGATAGGGGGGAAAGAAACTTAAAACATTATAAAAGTTGATATTATTCTTGGACCAATGTAATGGCACTTATAATATTTCAAACAATGTTTGGAATTATGGTTTGTTTCATAATTACTGTTGTTTTTTATTTTTATCTGATCAAAACTACAATAACATGCATTTTGTATCTGCAGCTTTACAATATGGCATATTGACTCTAGAGAGATTTATGTGTCACATTTTCAAATACACGTCCGAACATGATACAATGTACATGTAAACAGTCAGAGATAGTATAACTGTCAATAGGTAAATCCTCGACCCTCTATCCTGAAAAAATACCATTTACCAAATATGCACAAATAATATGAAAGTGAACCTAAATGAATAATATGTGCTAATATCTCACTCTTCTTCTGAAGTCTTTGCCCTATTCCATAACAGAATTGAAATACATGTACATATAATAGTCTCTTAAATAATTATGAAAAGGTCAAATTCTCTGATGAAATTGTTTTATATCACCAGTTAATTACTGAAATGGCTCCTCACTTCCTGGCAGAAATATGAAGAAAACTGATTTTTTCTGTAATAAAGTCTAGCAGCATCTGTATGTTTCTAATTGTGAAAGCATTTGCAAATAATATATAAAACAAAGTAATATACAGTTCCTGAAATATAATCACACATCTTCATATCACTGCTACTATCCAATTACTATACTAGGTAGCCTTCAAAATCAGCATCCCCCTTTCAAAAGCTCCACTCCATCGCCCACCAGACCCACCTGCTGTTTGTCAATGATGTCCTGTGTCTGCTCCATCTGTTTTATGAGGTCTTCGTATTGCTGTCGAAGACGGGTAACCTCGGAAATCAGCAGCTCTCTGTCACTCTCACAGCCACGATACTTCACAAGTAACTCATCTGAATACAGAAAAATAGTAAATACATTTTCTACTTCTCAACCATTTTGAAGAAATTGAGACATAACACTTATAACCTTAATTGAACTGATGATATACTTATATGATATTTTGATGGTGAAACCAAAGTATCCATTAAAACACACACACACTTGTCCAGCTTTGTTATCATCAATAAAACAATCATACTTTGTAATCATCAATAAAACAATCATTTATGCACTTAGACGAGAAACTGAACGCAGTCACCTTCATTAGAGGCAAGTTTACTAACTACTGCTCCATATGGACAAGTAATGGAATGTGATGTCAATTTAAGAAGCCATATGAGTGAAGTGTATGGTTAGGGCGGGCATCAAAGGTGCTAGGACTGATCCAGCATTAAAACCAATAGTCATACTTACCTTTTTAACCACAGAGCATCTTTTACTTGCTTTCCACTTGGTTTCCTCCTTCTGGTGATGTAGATTTATATTTATAAGCATAGTAAATCTTGGTATACCTTTTTCATCACAGAGCATCTTGTAGTTGCTCTCGGCGATCTGTTTCCGCTTGGTTTCTTCTTTCAGTCTCTCCTTCACGCCCTCACACTCAGCCTTCACATGCGCAAACTCAGAACTCATTGACTGGACCTTGAAGAAGCAGGATTTCATATCAAAATAAGACACCAATCACCTAAATAATTTATAGCAAAGGTAACAGACAAAGTGAGAATGCCTCTTAGCTAAGAATTCAAACATTCACTTCCAGACTTGAGTGTAATAACAATTTCCACACACTGCAACCTATTTTGGCAGCCATTTGGAATGTCTCCTGTGTAGGTTTAAATGATCGATAATATTATTACTATAAGTAGTGACAAGGTAGCAAATAAAAAACTTTTATAGTCATGATTATCATGACTTATACCACTCAGATCTGAAATAACATCTCCGACAAGCATTATTAGCTTTAGCTATGCAATGCAACCTACCCCAGACCTCTCCATCTCCACCACGTTTTCCATCTCTCGTACACGAGTGAGCAGTGTGTTGTGTGACTCCTCAAGGCTGGCTCGTAAACTCTGCTCCCGTGATACCTCCTCCTTCAGGTCACTGATACGCTTCTGTAGTTTCTGCTGTGACAGGCTCAGACCTTCAGCTGTCATGGCCGCCTCCATCTATAAAATAGGAACCTATTGCATGTATTTGTGGGCAATATAGCCATTGTAAACAAGAACAAGTAGGGAGAAAGGTTATAAATGACTGGTTTTTGCAGTGACAGATTCAGCCATTCAGTTGTCATTATAGCCTCCATTTATAAAACAGGAAAAAAACAGGAAATTTAAAACAAATGTCTTGTCTATATATATTTTAATAAAGATATGATTAAAGTTTAAAAAAAAATAATTATAATGTCCCTGTCCCTCCAATAGCTGAAAGTATCTCCAGTTTCTGCATTGACAGGTTCAGACAACTGAAAATTTTTATTGGCTATCATGCCCCCTCATCATGTTTTGTCACAAATATGTCTTGGTAAACATGGACTGGACAAATTACAAACAGTTTTATAGCAATGGTTGAACACACATGTTTTAAGGCAGTGTTAATTTATTAAAACTGGCAGTCTTTAATCTATATCAGACATAATGAAAAAAAATTGTACCAGTATGCAATTATTTCCACATAAGCTTTATTACCTAGAAGGGATTGAATGTTACTGTACATACCCGTGTTTCAGAAGACTGACTAAGGGCCTTCTGTAGATCCTGTATCTCTTGTTTGGCCTTTCCTTTCGCGTTCACCTCCGAGCCAAGCTCCTCCTTTAGGTATTCCACCTGCCGCGTCAGCTTACCTGGGAATGGTATATTGAATATAACAGTACTTCACTGCATGTGGATGCCGACACTCATCTCATATGGGGCATCACTCAACATATAATTGAACTATTTAAACATAAATTATACATTCCGTTATTGGTAAGATTCATATGACTACATATGAGATAGTAAGGAAGCTAAGTATAAGGCAAGCAGTTTCTTTCATGAGAACACCAACAGCATTGATGATACCTTAACTACCTTAACCCATTAGTGTTTTATTTAAAATATTCATTATTCCAAATAAAAACATGAAAATGTCCACACAAAAAAACACATGGGAAAATTTGACTCGGGGGGGGGGGGAATTCACTCCATGGGCAAATGTTGGGCACATAAACAAAGCATAAAAGGTAATATATTGGCTGAAGTTCTTCAGCTAATTAATCAGAACTATACTTTTTACATTTAAGGGACTGTTTGGCAATTATTTAAAGGTTATGGTTTATTGGAAATACACTCGGAGACAAACATACATAATATAACATTACTAAATCTTACCTATTTCTTGTTCATATGCTTCTCTTGCATACTGGAACTTCTCTTTCATCTCTTTTAAGTCCTGTTTTTGATTTAACTTCTGGTCCCCTTGCAAGTTTACTAAATTCAACTTCAAAGTCTGCATAGCACTCTCAGTTTTACACACTCTTGATACCATACTTTCATATTGAGCCTTGAATCGCTCATAGTTTTCCTGGTTCACAACTTTTGTCTGCCCTCTGAAGGGTGATACTGGTTCATACAGTGAACTCTTCCCATTGTCAGGTGGATTCTCAAACCCCATACTTCCCAACTGCTCAATGAGCTGTCTGGTGTCCTGCTCAGCTGCTTTCAAACGAGACTCCAACATGTTGTAACTCTGTTGACCGGGGACTGGGTCCACAGTTAATGGTGGAATCACTGCTCGTGCTGACATGCTTTTATAATGCTCTTTATGATATTTTCAAGTAGTCTTATATTTCAGTTTTGTATTTGATAATGCATATCATGTACTTTTCCTCAACAGTTTTTATGTTTTACTCACCGTATAATCCATTGTGATTGAGTAAAAAATAAAAAAAAGTCTGTTTTAAATCTGCTTACATCCCGATAAGGTAACTTTATTTTCAGTGAGTAAATCAAATTCAACCCAGTGCAATAAAACACTAAATAAGAACCATTTCAGCACTTCATTAAATCGTTTAACTTCTCACATTCATCAAATTTTTGCACCCAAATTTCATTAAAACATGATTGCTGAATTTCTAATCTCCGTGATAGATCAACATAGCTGTAGTTCACACCAATATATCATCATTTACGATTTACACATGAAAGTACAGATCCACTATTCAAAAGGCCTGAGTAAACAATTACTTCATCCGACAGATTACAGAAACACTATAAATCAGCTTATAGAAGTAGGGCTTCACATTTTATACTGGTTATGAGCGTCTTTTGACAAAAATGTTGAGTGCTCTTGTCAACTTCTCAACCATCGGTTACAAGTCAGTAACTCAACAGACTGAATATTTTTACCTGAAAATATAATATATACATACATTTCCAATTATAAATTGTACCTGTATATAGATATAGTTAAATATTTATGAAAATCTTTGCAGCATTTGGAGATCAATTGTAATAATTTACCAGCGTCAAAAACAAGATTTTATGAAAAGAATTTTTGTCAATGTAATTGAATTAACTTGGAAATGGAGGAAATGAATACATGAAGACATTTACCCATAGTTCTGAAGACAGCCATGACATTGTTTATGCAGCATTATATTAACTGTAACAACGCCTTTATTCTAATGGCATCATGTAAATCTCCTACAGATCCAAAAGAACTTAAATCATGAATGAAACAGAGCATTCAAAGTTTTAGTGAAAGTTCATGAGGTGAATTAGAATAATCTTTGAAAAAAGTTTGAACAAACCAGAATTTTATTACGGTATTAATTCTCATGTCAAATCCTGTTTGTATTTTGGGGAGCTATTTTTACAAATCATCTTCTTAGTGTATCAAACTTAATAATGAAATAAATTGTCAGAAAATCAATGGTTATCAAAGGGGCATTTAAACACAAATAATAAAGTCTTACAAGTTACAATACAGGTTCAGCCTTTACATCATCAATGACTTTTATATCAAATTTCAAAAAACAAATACAGATAAAATACCTTGTAAGGAATATCATTGAATACTACAATGAGCTAATCAACGAAGATCAAAAATAAGAAGGTGACTTTACACTATTATTATTAAGTCAAAAATGGACTGTAGATATAAAACCTATTTCATTCAAAAAGTATTGTCTACTTTCAAAAATAACAGTCAAATTCTAAATTTTATCAAACACAGTGATTCATTTCAAATCTACTTTAGTACATCCCTTCGGACTTGCATTTTTCATAGCAAAAATTTGAGAGTCCAAAGCGTTGTTGCATTCACATTATTACTGTCAGAGTGAGTCCCTGAGTAAGATGAACATATTAAGGAACCCTAACACTGGTCCTCCAGAAAACATTGACTTAGGTGTACTTGGGATGCATATGAAGCAACATGATTCACTGTTAAACTGTTAAGGTTCATCAAATTATTATTAAACAATTATAACAGCAATTCAGAATCCTATCTCAACAATGACAACAAGATCAGAAAAAAACGAAGTACAGGGCTCATCCTTGGGAGTGATTTGGTTGATATCATCACCTTGAGTTTATTGCCCCTATATACTAAAATCAGAGAGAAGTCTGAACTTTGCTGACAATTCATTGAATGCCTAGAAATTGCTTTTCAGTTGTCATATGTCTGAACACAAAAATCAGTTGTTCATATATATATATATATATATATATATATATATATATATATATATATATATATATATATATATATATATATATATATATATATATATACATTTCTAAGTATTCCACAGAATAAAACTGATTATGCTTAAAAAATATTCAGTTTTGTAAACAACCGCTAATATAAATGATTGACATTAACAATTAGGGGAAAATGAAAAAACAACAGAGTTCATTCAAGAAAAGTTAGCAAGCAGAAACACAAAAGTTTTCGGAGATGATAAAAAAAAGCAAACAACAAAGGTATGATTGATTTGGGTAGAGAATGATTATATTTGACTAGTCAGATAGAAAGTAAATGAATCCATTTGATCTCATGTTGTCCCATTGTATCATTTGTCCCTGCAATTTCCTATCTATATTATGTTTCACTTTCATATACTTTTTATAGTGGCTGAAATTTGGTATTGCCTTTCCATACTTTGAACCAATCATGTAAAATTTCATCAATATAATTAAAAAGTTATTAATTTAAATATGTGTTTGTCGTGACTGCCTACTTGGAGCTGATAATTGATAATATTCAGTTTACATTTATGTTATTGTTGTTTAAAAAGTGTTTAAAAAGGTTTACTTGAAACTGGGAAACGTATTATAATGCATGAGTAATTTTTGTGCAGGGCGACTATAAGTTCAGGTTCACTCGCCCTGCATGGCAAGTGACTTAAAATAAAATTTTGAGGCCTGAGTACTGACAAAACATGTTTTGGGGGAAAACCGATTGCTATAAATAAATATGAAAATTTGTCATTTGCTATGTTAGGTCAATCTCACGCGACCAATACATATTTCCCCCATGTGAGAATTTGCAAATTTGATTACATTTTCGTATTTTTGAAACACCAATCAAAAAATCTGCATGACTCTTTTGAACTTTTTTAACTTTAACAAAAGAACACATTTTACATAAAAAACATTAACAATTGCCATGAACAAGATAAACCAAAGGAGGAAATGACAATTGCTGGTTACTTCTCCCTGATAGAAACAATGCACTCCAACTAGTATATATATATTTCATCTACTTGACAGAGGGTCAAGAAGTCTTTGCCGCACCAACAGAGGTTTGAACAATATGTCATCATCATTATCTGAGGCTGAGTTGCACTACTTGATTTTCTTGCTGCAGCAAACAGTTCATCAATTGTTTTGAAGGGATGAGAGTGGCCTAGTGATATAGGTGTCTGCCTATCATCCAAGTGGTTGTGGGTTTGATCCCCAACAGGGGTAATTTCTCATGGCATTTCAAAACAGGACATAGTACTGGTTGCTGCACAGGAAACGGACTCAAGAGTGACTTTATAAGCTATCGGCTTTCGTCACAATCGAGCAAATATAAATTATTATAAACCAATTGTTTTTGATCCCTTAAAAGTCATCTATATCTGATTCTTCCACAATAATTCTTGCTTTTGTGAGACAATTGTCATAGTGCATTTCCAGTTCATATTCAACATTCCATTACATTAGCCTTGCGTATTCTGCCAATCAGGACCCATATGCTTTTTGGTTGAAAACAACAAAGAAATGTGAGGACACTCGAATGCAGTATTAATTTATTTTTCGGGTCCGCGGTACAGTATGGTTGAGGAATTTTTCGTCTATGTGGTTCATAATATAGGTGGTTTGATTTGTTTTGTCAAATTAGTTAAACACTTGTATAAGGCTTTTAGAATGGGTCAAATAGTCAGACCTGTGGGAGCATAGAAAAGGCCCTGCTCGTAGGAGTCTTTTTAAATAATGAAATGGTAGTATGTAACCTCTTGCACAACTGTATACTTCTCTATTTCCATACTTCACAATGTTTCACGGCATGTTGTTAAAATGCGGTCGATGCAAAATAAACATTCTAAACAATTACTTACATTTTTTTAAAGAAACATTAAGGTAATGGTCGTTTAACAGCTTATTAAAGTTACAAACTCTCAAGTCACTGCTTGTTGTTATGAATCATAGTCGGATTGATGCTTTACGAATTTTATCGTTGATTTCCGAACGGTACCGAATATACGGTGAAGTGTAAAAATGTCCCCGTTACAATTGCCCTAGTAAACAATTCCAACGTGTTTTCAATTTCTGCCAAAAATGAAAGGAAGAAAAGGACCTAACCGATTTAGACAAGAAAAGGATGATGCCAAATTCGAAACTGAAGCATTTGCCTATCTGAATGAAGACACAGATGCTGATACAGGCAGACCGAACAAAATAAAGCGTTTTGATAGTGATGATGAACTGTCACTTTCAGGTTATACTCCACTGATTTATTAATATTTAAATAACATTTGTGTCAGTTGCATAGAATAACTGAAATACGCATTTATATCACTATTTATGATGTCGTACTCACTTCCCAATTTTAATTAGCAACAATATTGTGCATATAGGGAACTTTTTTAACATTTGGATATTCATTTTGTAGTTCTGGCTTCCATAACTTTAATGTTGATATTTATTTTTTTGATGTTTACAACACATCTGGCTTCCATAACTTTAATGTTGATATTTATTTTTTTGATGTTTACAACACATTAAACACGTCCAAAAAGGTAATATATAACGTGTTCGCTGAAGTTCTTTAGCTATTCATTTTGTAGAGTCGCCAAATCAAAAATCGTCAAAAGACTCTGAAGCTATCTATCTCTGTTTTATGTCAACTCCTCTTCCGAGTATTACTGACATGAAGTGGCTGTTTATATGGACTAAATTTTAATATGCAGTATTCAGTGGCTTTTTACAGAAAACTCTTTACTCCAGTCCTGTTAATGTTTTGCATGTAAGCATGTACATATATTATTATCTCAGCAACTACTTGATGTATTGCATTGAGACCTTGTTTATTTGTGAATGGTTGTCAACAATCAAACATTCTTAGATTATCAACTAAGATAACTCTGTTTGTAATTATTAAACTTAAAAGTGACGTTAAAGTCAATTAATAGTTGTAAAATTAATTTAATATCACTTTTTCACCTTCATATATTTCACCAATATTTAGAAAAGTATTATACATGTGTTATAACATGAAAATAGCCAAAAATGGTCTTAGAAATTAGGCCATATTATTATATCATATTTTTTTATATCAAATCATCTCTTATAAAGGTATAAATCTCTCTGTAGAGCAAGAAGAGTCAGGTCCAGAAGACAACCCTGTGGAAGATGCACCAGTTGACGATACTGGTAGTGATGATGAGGCCCCAGAAGATGTTGGTTTCCATGACAGTAAGCAGTCCGTTCTTGCCCAGCTCAAGTCAGCCATGAGACAGGTGGACACGGGGAAGGCTCGTAGGAAGGAGCTCAGGAAAAAAATGGATGCTCAGTTTAAAGAGCAGAAGGTGAGTATTGTGCTTTAAGTTTGTCTGTTGTTGTTTTTTAAAAGAAAAGTTGAGGTATTGTCATTGCCTTAATGTCATTGGCAACATTTTTGTGCAAAAACTCTCTACCTTGGCCAGAAGCCATTAAAGAATGAAAATAATTACACATGTTGCCAGAGACAATATGCACACATAGGTATACCAAAGCCCATAACTCTGGCTTTTGTGTAATTATTGAATTATACTCTTTGTTCTTCTAAAAAGAAGACCATGTTTTGGCATTTGCTCAAATAATTATCTTCTGAGTAAAGTTAAAAATGTATATACCTTTTGTGCTGAGAAACTTAGTACTGCTGTATTATATGAGGTACAGGGTGAAGGTTTGAAAGTTTAGTACTGGTATATTATATGATGTATAAGGTGAAAGTTTAGATCTGGTATATTATAATAAAAAATTATAGGGTATAGAGTGAAAGTTTGTTCTGGTATATTATATAAGGTATAGGGTAAAGTTTAGTACTGGTATATTATATAAGGTATAGAGTTAAAGTTTAGTACTGGTATATTATATAAGGTATAGGGTTAAAGTTTAGTACTGGTATATTATTATGCCCCCCTTCGAAGAAGAGGGGTATATTGCTTTGCACAGGCATGTCGGTATGTCGGTCGGTCCGCCGGTAGACCAAAGCTTGTCCGAGTGATAACTCAACAATTCCTAGACGTATGGTCATCAAACTTCACATGAAGGTTGGGCCTGACCAGTAGATGACCCCTATTGATTTTGGGGGTCATCGGGTCAAAGGTCAAGGTCATAGTGACCTTTAATGGTAAAATAATTTTAAAGCTTGTCCGAGTGATAACTCAAGAATGCCTGCACCCATGGCCCTCAAACTTGACATGGAGGTTGGGCCTGACCAGTAGATGACCCCTATTGTTTTTGGGGGTCATCAGACCAAAGGTCAAGGTCACAGTGACCTTGAATGGTAAAAGGTTGTTCGAGTGATAACGTGACAATGCCTGCACCCATGACCCTCAAACTTGACTTGGAGGTTGGGCCTGACCAGTAGATGACCCCTATTGTTTTTGGGGGTCATTGGGCCAAAGGTCAAGGTCACAGTGACCTTGAATGGTAAAAGGTTGTCCGATTGATAACTCAACAATGCCTGTACCCATGGCCCTCAAACTTGACTTGGAGAATTGGCCTGACCAGGAGATGACCCCTATGGTTTTTGGGGGTCATCTGGCCAAAGGTCAAGGTCACAGTGACCTAGAATGGTAAAAGGTTGTCCGAGTGATAACTCCACAATGCCTGCACCCATGGCCCTCAAACTTGACTTGGAGGTTGGGCTTGGCCAGAAGATGGTCCCTATTGATTTAAGGGGTCATTGGGCCAAAGGTCAAGGTCACAGTGACCTGGAATGGTAAAAGGTTATCCGAGTGATAACTTGACAATGGCTGCACACATGGCCCTCAAACTTGATTTGTAGGTTGAGCCCGGCCAGAAGATTGTCCCTATTAATTTTAGGGGTCATTGGGCCAAAGGTCAAGGTCACAGTGACCTTGAATGATAAAAGGTTGTCCAAGTGATAACTCAACAATGCCTGCACCCATGGCCCTCAAACTTGACATGGAGGTTGGGCCTGACCAGTAGATGACCCCTATTGATTTTAGGGGTCATAAGTCAAGGTCACAGTGACCTTGAAAGCAAACTCGACAATTCTTGGACCAATGGTCATCAAACTTGACATGAAGGTTGGGCCTGCCCAGTAGATGACCCCTATCGACATTTGGGGTCATCAGGCCAAGGTCAATGTCACAGTAACCTTTAACGCAAAAAGTTAACAAATCTTCCCCCACTGATATCTCAACAATGCCTGAACCTATGATCATTAAACTTGACATGGATGTTAAGCCTGACCAGTAGATTCATAGAGCCAAAGGTCAAGGTCACAGTGATCTTGAATGGTAAAAGGTTGTCCGAGTGATAACTCAACAATGCCTGAACCCATGGCCTTCAAACTTGACTTGGTGTTGCATCTGACTTGTAGATGACCCCTTATGATTTAAGGGGTCTTCGGGTAAAAGGTCAAGGTCGCAGTGACCTTGAACGAAAAAAACTTGTCTTGTGATAACTTGACAATGCCTGCACCTATGGCCCTCAAACTTGACATTTAGGTTTCTGGTGACCAGCTGATGACTCTGGATTTTGAGTTCATAGAGTCAAAGGTCATGACGGTCATAACACACTTTATCCTCACACTTTAATGGTCATAATCTTAAAACAGCAACAAATCAGCTGTCATTTCGGTCCATGCATATTTCATTCAATTGTCCATATAATCCTGACAACATGGCGCTCAGGGGGGGCATAATGTTTGACAAACATCTCTTGTTAAGGTATAGGGTTAAAGTTTAGTACTGGTATATTATATAAGGTATAGGGTTAAAGTTTAGTACTGGTATATTATATAAGGTATAGGGTTAAAGTTTAGTACTGGTATATTATATAAGGTATAGGGTAAAAGTTTAGTATTGGTATATTATATAAGGTATAGGGTTAAAGTTTAGTACTGGTATATTATATAAGGTATAGGGTTAAAGTTTAGTATTGGTATATTATATAAGGTATAGGGTTAAAGTTTAGTATTGGTATATTATATAAGGTATAGGGTTAAAGTTTAGTACTGGTATATTATATAAGGTATAGGGTTAAAGTTTAGTATTGGTATATTATATAAGGTATAGGGTTAAAGTTTAGTATTGGTATATTATATAAGGTATAGGGTAAAAGTTTAGTATTGGTATATTATATAAGGTATAGGGTTAAAGTTTAGTACTGGTATATTAGATAAGGTATAGGGTTAAAGTTTAGTACTGGTATATTATATAAGGTATAGGGTTAAAGTTTAGTATTGGTATATTATATAAGGTATAGGGTTAAAGTTTAGTACTGGTATATTATATAAGGTATAGGGTTAAAGTTTAGTACTGGTATATTATATAGGGTATAGAGTGAAAGTTTGTTCTGGTATATTATATAAGGTATAGGGTTAAAGTTTAGTATTGGTATATTATATAAGGTATAGGGTTAAAGTTTAGTACTGGTATATTATATAGGGTATAGAGTGAAAGTTTGTTCTGGTATATTATATAAGGTATAGGGTTAAAGTTTAGTATTGGTATATTATATAAGGTATAGGGTAAAAGTTTAGTACTGGTATATTATATAGGGTATAGGGTAAAAGTTTAGTACTGGTATATTATATAGGGTATAGAGTGAAAGTTTGTTCTGGTATATTATATAAGGTATAGGGTTAAAGTTTAGTACTGGTATATTATATAAGGTATAGAGTGAAAGTTTGTTCTGGTATATTATATAAGGTATAGGGTTAAAGTTTAGTATTGGTATATTATATAAGGTATAGGGTTAAAGTTTAGTATTGGTATATTATATAAGGTATAGGGTTAAAGTTTAGTATTGGTATATTATATAAGGTATAGGGTTAAAGTTTAGTACTGGTATATTAGATAAGGTATAGGGTAAAAGTTTAGTATTGGTATATTATATAAGGTATAGGGTTAAAGTTTAGTATTGGTATATTATATAAGGTATAGGGTTAAAGTTTAGTATTGGTATATTATATAAGGTATAGGGTAAAAGTTTAGTATTGGTATATTATATAGGGTATAGAGTGAAAGTTTGTTCTGGTATATTATATAAGGTATAGGGTAAAAGTTTAGTATTGGTATATTATATAAGGTATAGGGTTAAAGTTTAGTTTTGGTATATTATATAAGGTATAGGGTTAAAGTTTAGTATTGGTATATTATATAGGGTATAGAGTGAAAGTTAATTTCTTTTACTCAGGCGAAGAAGAAGGAAGACCTTGCCAAGTCAAAACTGCCTGAAGATTTCTTGGAAAGCCTTGATGAGAAAATACCACAAAAATCTAAAGTGGTCAAAGGGAAACGGAAGCAGAAAAAACTTGAAGAATCTGGAAATTCCGAGGGTACTTTTATCTTATAATTGTTGCTGTGGTGATGGTATTTTTCCATTGTGATAGGTGTATAATAGGATTGTTTGAAATGTTTGTTACTCTGATAGAAATCCATGTCTTTATTCGTTCAACAAATTTTTGAGAGACGCATCAGTTACCGTGGAATCTCAATCAGAAATCTGAAGATTTATTAGTTGAGGTTATCTTAAATTGGATTGTTTCAATTGATTTCCTTAAACAGTGTGTAGAACAACGGGTGAAATCTAAAAAAAAGTTTATAATTGAGATGTTTTTATACATTTGTCTTTGCAGAAGATGAAACAATAAAATCTGTTCAGAAGAAGATCAAGATCTCTTTCAAAGAGGACTTCATTTCACTGACTGACAGGTACTTTTGTGACCGCAAACTAGCTTGTCTCCTATTCAAAGAAACCGGTTAAGGTATTTGCATAACCTTGGTGGTGTTAATGATGGTGTTGTTTTTATTGTGCAAAATCTTTGACCTTGGACATAAACTATTTCACATTTAATATATTTTCATGAAACTTGGTGCACCTGTTACAAGTGGCAATATGTATGTGTGTATCAAGGCCCATAACTCTGACTTTAAAAGCAGTAAATATGTTCTTCTTCATCAAAAGAAAAAAACACAATGCTGAATGGAGTGCTGGCCTCTACTTGTGAAGCACTTGTTTTTGATTTATTATTCTTATTTTCTTTTACTTATCCGAATCTGCCAAACATGTACCTGTCTTTAACTTTTTTGATAAATCTTTTACCTTGAACGTTGCTAAACACCATTCACTTTATTCTCATGAAACTTGGTGCATTTGCTCAGAGTGACAATGTGTTCATGTGTATCAAGGCTCACGACTTTGGGTTGCATGAAAGTAAAGGTATGCCTCTTTCTCAACTGAAAAATCTACATGATTGCAGTTCTGGCATCTTCTGACAGTGCTGTATTTATGCCCCCACAAAAATGGGGATGGGTAAGCATAAAAATTGCCCTTGTCCATCTGTGCATGGGACAGAGTGTGAATCATTGATTCAGTAATTATTTTAAGTGTTGCTCAAAACTCCAAAACTATATGACCTAGAGACATGAAACCTCAGGGGATTGTTAATTGGGTGATCTTATTGTGCACCTGGGATTTTGTTTCCAGCTGCACGTAGTAAAACTAGAGTTATGACCCTTGAAATAGCAAAAGTTGGCATTACTGGACTTTTGTTACTCAACTCCTAAATTATATTACCTAGAGCCATGTAATCTTAGGGGACTGTTAATGCGGTGATGAAGTTGTTCACCTGGGATTTCATTTCCCACTAGTTTGTGGGGCTCAAAATTTTGATGCACATTTATGGAGAATAAAGCAAATAATGGCCCAAGTGCTTTTGTGACAAAAGCAGCTTATCAGGGCATCCGAGTCCTATGGACATATTTCTAGTTTTTAAATCAAGTTTCACAGAGAAATTAGCAAGATTTCCAATAATAATGGCTAATGAATAAATTTAGTGATTTTTTTTAACTAAGTTGAACACTTTCATGAAGAATCTTTATAAATATAGCACCATAACAAAGAGCGGGACTTGAAAAGTCTGAGAGGTGCATTTGAAAATATTTTCAGAAATATCAACCTGTTCCTTGTAATCTTATTAAGAAATATAATTTTAGCATATTTGAAACATTCATGCAGTATTGAAGGACCACAACATAATGTCTTTCTTGTTTCTCTTTTTTTTAGTGTGAGTGGTGTCGAGGTGGCAGATGTCAGGAAGGTGGAGAAACGAGGTCAGTCCCAGGTCCAGACTGCAGCAGACTTCCGAAATAACAGGCTGTACGGAACCCATGTACGCAGGGAATCCAGTAAGTGTTTACTTCCTTGCTGTTGGGTACATGACTTTTGTAACTTAAAAGGGAAATCATTTTCTAATAATTTTTGCGGCTGCAACATTGACATCTGGACAATTTTCAAATTTCAATATTGAGTACAAAACTATGTAATGGCCATGGATGTGTGTAACAAAAGGGACCTTCTGAAACACTCAATTTTAAGTCCTTGTTCAACTCATGGTCAGATACCCCAGGAAAACTCCTACGTTATGCTTCATTGTGGACTGTGTGCGATTTGGCTAGGACAATTTCGTATTCATGAATAATTATTGAGGCAGTTTCATTGGTTACACAAGGAACCAGATGCTTAACTTTAGAAAAATATTCTTGCAGAAGTCTGAATTGAACTTGGTCTGCCATTTTAGTATAATAATTATTGTCGGCAGTCAAGACCACACAGCCATGGAGGATACTGACTCTACAGGGTTACTGAAGAATATGTAATTGTAACATGGGAAATCATTGAGAAGAGTTGTTTCCCCTGCCTCATGCATATTCATTAAAATGAGATTTTGTCAATCAATTGTCTTATGGTATTTTTTATGTATAACAGACTTAAGTTCTGTGGTTGCCAACGATGTTCTTAACTCTGTTTAGGTTGATACACAATTAAGACATATTGAAGCCTATTCAGTTCCTCTAAAACATGGCAATTATCTTAATTATTTAAAGATTGTTCTTGTCTGGTGAAGCTCTGTATGAACTATGTATTGTTTCTTTCAGACAAGAAAAGAATGGCAAAAGCAGAGAAGAGAAAACAGATAGGAAGATGAAAGATGTTTATAAGCATCTTCAATGTAATTGACTTGTACATGGAAAAGACTCCTGTCCAGCCGTATTCTAACATTCACAGGACAGGCTAGCTGAGTTAATGGCTTCATATGGGACTTCAGTGAAAAGAATGCTCCAGTTCCAGTGTATATGTTCTAAGATACTTGTCAGAAACAGTTCATAGGAATATCAAAGTGTCTCTTGTTCATATAAGATATTTTATGTTTAACATCATTTGTTATTTGTAATTTTGTTCTCAGTCTCATTTTCAAATGTTTGTTCGCAATAGAGCTCCTATATGACAACCGGTATGTTTTATAAAAAAAAGAAGCATTTTTATTAAATTTCACCCAAAATAATAAATTTTGTTCAATATTTGACCCAATAAAACGCTGTAGCCCTTTTAAGATGCACTATTACTCCCAAATATGATTTACCATATTTAATACAAGTGTTTTAATTTACGAAAAAGGATTAAAAAATGTCAGAAACAATGGTTCTTATGAAGGATATTGTGTTTGATTTGAAAGAAAGGTGCAGAAAACATGGTATTTTTACCATATGAGACGATAGTAGATCACAGTAAATCTTTTAGCATTCACCAATCATTTGCGTTTTCAGCTATTAAATACACGGTTATAATCTTGTTATCAGTATTTAATATTTTCCATAAATGCATTATTTAGTAAATAGTTGAAGGTTTATTACTCAAAATTTATGTTTGTTATACATGTGTATGTATTGATTTTGAATAAGAGTACCACTTTAGAATAATGATTACTTTTGTTGCAAGGACTCCACAGTCCTTCATAAACATTTGTTTGAGATCTATGTGGATTTTTTATATCCCCACAAACGAAGTTTGAGGGGGTATATAGGAGTGAGCTTGTCGGTCGGTCTGTCTGTCTGTCGGTCGGTCGGTCTGTCGGTTTTCATGGTTTCCGGACGATAACTCATGAAAGGCTAGACAGATTTTAAAATATTTTTGGTACACAGGTGTAACATCAGAAGATACAGTTTGGTACACAGGTGTAACATCAGAAGATATAGGTCAAGTTCGATATTGGGGCTGGAGGGCAAGGTCAAGGTCACTGTTACTTAAAATAGAAAAACGGTTTCCGGACCATAACTCATGAAAGGCTTGACAGATTTGAACAATTTTTGGTACACAGGTTTAACATCAGAAGATACAGGTCAAGTTTGATATTGCGGCTGGTGGGGCCAAAGTCAAGGTCACTGTTACTAAAAATAGAAAAACGGTTTCCTGACGATAAATCATGAAAGGCTTGACAGATTTGAACAATTTTTGGTACACAGGTGAAACATCAGGAGATACAGGTCAAGTTCGATATTGGGGCTGGTGGGGCCAAGGTCAAGGTCACTGTTACTAAAAATAGAAAAACGGTTTCCGGACGATAACTCATGAAAGGCTAGTTTTTATGCCCCCGAAGGTGGGCATATTAAAATCGCACCGTCCGTCCGTCCGTCCGTCAATCCGTCCGTCCGGCTCTGTAACTTTCCCTTGTATGGACAGATTTTAAAATAACTTGCCACATGTGTTCCACATACCAAGACGACGTGTGGCGTGCAAGACTCGTGTCCCTACCTCAAAGGTCAAGGTCACACTTAGTGTTTATTCACAATAGAGTGCTGCATTTAAGGACATAGAGTATAGGTTGTCGTGTCCGGGCTGTAACTTTCTCTTGTATGGACAGATTTTAAAATAACTTGCCACATGTGTACCACATACCAAGACGACGTGTCGCGTGCAAGACCCGTGTCCCTACCTCAAAGGTCAAGGTCACACTTAGTGTTTATTCACCATAGAGTGCTGCATATAAGCATTGAGTATAGGTTGTCGTGTCCGGGCTGTAACTTTCTCTTGTATGGACAGATTTTAAAATAACTTGCCACATGTGTACCACATACCAAGACGACGTGTCGCGTGCAAGACCCGTGTCCCTACCTCAAAGGTCAAGGTCACACTTAGTGTTTATTCACCATAGAGTGCTGCATATAAGCATTGAGTATAGGTTGTCGTGTCCGGGCTGTAACTTTTCCTTGTATGGACAGATTTTAAAATAACTTGCCACATGTGTACCACATACCAAGACGACGTGTCGCGTGCAAGACCCGTGTCCCTACCTCAAAGGTCAAGGTCACACTTAGTGTTTATTCACAATGGAGTGCTGCATATAAGGACATAAAGTATAGGTTGTCGTGTCCGGGCTGTAACTTTCCCTTGTATGGACAGATTTTAAAATAACTTGCCAAATGTGTTCCACATACCAAGACGACGTGTCGCGTGCAAAACCCGTGTCCCTACCTCAAAGGTCAAGGTCACACTTAGTGTTTATTCACAATGGAGTGCTGCATATAAGGACATAGAGTATAGGTTGTCGTGTCCGGGCTGTTACTTTCTCTTGTATGGACAGATTTAAAAATAACTTGCCACATGTGTTCCACATACCAAGACGATGTGTCGCGTGCAAGACCCGTGTCCCTACCTCAAAGGTCACGGTCACACTTAGTGTTTATTTACAATGGAGTGCTGCATATAAGGACATAGAGTATAGGTTGTCGTGTCCGGGCTGTAACTTTCCCTTGTAAGGACAGATTTTAAAATAACTTGCCACATGTGTTCCATATACCAAGATGACGTGTCGCGTGCAAAACCCGTGTCCCTACCTCAAAGGTCAAGGTCACACTTAGTGTTTATTCACAATGGAGTGCTGCATATAAGGACATGGAGTATAGGTTGTCGTGTCCGGGCTGTAACTTTCTCTTGCATGGACAGATTTTAAAATAACTTGCCACATGTGTACCACATACCAAGACGACGTGTCGCGTGCAAGACCCGTGTCCCTACCTCAAAGGTCAAGGTCACACATAGTGTTTATTCACAATGGAGTGCTGCATATAAGGACATAGAGTATAGGTTGTCGTGTCCGTGCTGTAACTTTCCCTTGTATGGACCGATTTTAAAATAACTTGCCACATGTGTTCCACATACCAAGACGACGTGTCGCGTGCAAGACCCGTGTCCCTACCTCAAAGGTCAAGGTCACACATAGAGTTTATTCACAATTGAGTGCTGCATATAAGGACATGGAGTATAGGTTGTCGTGTCAGTGCTGTAACTTTCCCTTGTATGGACCGATTTTAAAATAACTTGCCACATGTGTTCCACATACCAAGACGACGTGTCGCGTGCAAGACCCGTGTCCCTACCTCAAAGGTCAAGGTCACACTTAGTGTTTATTCACAATGGAGTGCTGCATACAAGGACATAGGGTATAGGTTGTTGTGTCCGGGCTGTAACTTTCCCTTGTAAGGACAGATTTTAAAATAACTTGCTACATGTGTTCCACATACGAAGACGACGTGTCCTGTGCAAGACCCATGTCCCTACCTCTAAGGTGAAAGATACACTAAGTGTTTATTCACAAGGGAATTCTGAATATAAGGACATAACAGTGTAGGTTGTCAAATATGGGTGGTATTTTTTATGTTCAGAGGAAATTTAAAATAACTTGCCATATGTATTTGACACATAAAGGCAAGATCAACTTTTCATGTACTGACCTTGTTCGTAGGTCAATGTCACATTCGGGGGCATTCGTCACATACTGTGACAGCTCTTGTTCTTGTCAGCAGTGTAACTTCTAAATTACTCAACAGATTTAAATAAAACAATACATGCATGATAAAAGAAGATGCAGTGTGCCGTAACCTTGGAGTTATGGCCTCTTTTCAAAGGAATGGTTTGCCATTCCTGTGTCCAGGCGGCATTTGGGGGTATTCGTCACTCCTGTGACAGCTCTAGTTTAATTTGTAATTTCATGACCCTATCATTGGCACACAAATGTAGAAGCTCGTCCTCGTTCAATCATGCGTTCCATTGAACGAATGAATATCAATTTTGATAAAAATATTTTTCTTACAGCATAAAAATAGTCTGATAGAATAATGTACTATTGAGAGAAAAAATATATTGAACCGTTTTAGAGGGACATATAAACTGCATGTTAAAAAATGACTACAAACAACAAGTAAACTGTTTGATTTCTCAAATTTGATGTTTTATTGTTCAAATACATATGAAAAATATGTTTTCTATTTTACTGCCCCTCACCCGCCCCTTAATATATATATATATATATATATATATATTCGGGTTTTTTTCTGTTTAGGCAAATGTGTGTCATTTTCACACTTTTAACCATCGCCAATGGATAAGTGTTTACTGAAGTGCTCTATTAAATACAGCACGTTTTCGCATCTTTCTATTGCAATAAAGTATCAAAAAGATACAGCGAAGATGTGAAAAATGATCAGAAAAAGTTGTTCTTAGGAAAAACAAACAAGGGTCAGTTAGTAACCAGACTTTTTAGTCCTACGTACATTATAACACTGACTGATCGAACGTAGTCACCAACTATGTCTAGTACAACATTTATTTAACTGTGCTATACTGCCATACATAATAAATTCAGTTTTTGAGGTTTTTGTTTAAGATCTTTGATTTCATTTAGTTCATTGATAACATAAGTTGGCCGAAAAGGTTTGTTGTAGAGTGGTCATCTGCGAATCCATCAATCTCATTAAAATCATATCGTGACGTTCACTTCATTACGTTATGTACATAGCGTAACGTCGTGAAGCGTGTATTAGGGATCTGATTTTAATGAGATTGCGAATCCATAGAACGATGGTTTGATAACATAAAATAATGTTCCAGTGTATGTGAGCTAGCGCTAGGTAGAAGGCAACTGCCTTGTCACACACTATTTTAAGCACGCGGAGATGTGTTGCGGTGCTGGCGATGTTGACAGCTACAAGGTTGTATGTATGAATCGATCCATCTCGGAGCTTAATCGGTGACTCCGTACTGACTCTGAAGTACACCAAGTAAGATGTTATGGTCCACAGTATCAAAGGCGACAAATATCGATTGCATTAAGCAATGTTACCTCTCGATGTCATCTAGCTGTTCACTTACAAGTTTGATAAAAGACGTCTCGCAGCCTGAGTGAACACAGACTTTACTGAATTTGAAAAGAAATGATGAGTTACTCACTAGTCTATAATTACTAAATTCAAGTTTAAAACCAACCGTCTTTAAATGTGGACTAATAATATATTGTTACCACTAGAAGGAAATACTCTTAGTCGTAAAGACATATTGACTAGTTCTGTAATGATGTAGAGAAGACTTGAATATCTTGGCAAGCAATACGTCCAATTCACACGAATCGACATGACAAGTTCACTGATAAGCCCTTTAACCCTCGACTCAGTTAGGTCTTGGAACTGGTCAATACACGGAACATTTTTCACACAAATATCGGGTGTCTGTCGAATCTTCGAGGGTTTATTAAAAAAAAATACCAGTATACAGAAATGATAGATGCATTTTTCAGATTATCTATGAGACAAACATCAACAACAAAAATTATAAACGTTTAAACTCAATTTGTCTCTTACCATTTTGTTAATGATATTGTTTTTTTTTTTTAAATACACGTGTACACGAATGACAGGTATCAATTTGTTTGTTTGGGCTAATCAAACGGCTTCAATGTTTTCGGAAAGGATTCAGCACGAAAACCACGGCCAATAACATTACAGTTTCAGTACTGTAGGCAGGGAGAGAGGACGTTAGAAAAATGGCGTACGAGGAGAGAGACGACATCAAGAAAGCCGGTAACGGAATAGGGATACAGCAGTCCATGGAAATCCGGGACGCCAGAAAAGCATTATATCATATACAAAAAAGGAGGACGAGCGGAAGGGGAAACGAACATATTTCGTGGGGGAAAAGCTATTCGTAAACGGTGAGACGTATATCGGGCCGGTGCCACGAGCCACGAACGCACGCGCCGGGGAACAGCAGCCGCGAGGGAGAGCCCAGACGACTACACACTGGGGGCGTCGTATGGGAGAGAGTTTCGCTGCATTAAATAGTTCAAGAATTATGGACAATCCTGACTTTTAACAATCTACACTAAATCGCATTGTCATTACCTGTTGTAGTTCTTCTTTTATTTTCGCAATGATTTGTAATAATATAATACCGACTATTTTTATATATAACATATAATACATGTATTTGTTTTTAGTGTTTAAGTGACATATGATTGACCTATCCATTTTTCTTGAACAATAGTTTTTACAATCATTGTTTAATGTATACGTTAATAATTTCTGCAAATGATTATATATACAGTTTGTCAATCACAGGTAATTTATTATTATGCATTTTAGACAATACGACTTCAATTTTAAGTAAACAAATCTTAAACGAATTAATCCAATTCGTTTTCTTTAAATTGTGTAGTTTGTCTTTAAATGATGTTTCATTTCGTACAGAATTCTTTTATCATTTCAATTAAAGTGACACTCTTATTCAAAATCAATACATACACATGCATAACAAACATAAGTTTTGACTGATAAACCTTTAAATACTTACTTAATAATGCATTTATGGAAAACATAAATATAACTGATAACAAGGATGCTACCCTGTATTTAATAACAGAAAACGCAAAAATATTAAATGATTGGTGAATGCTTAAAGATTTACTGTGATACAACTATAGTCACATAAGGTAGAAATACCGTGTTGTATGCATATTTCTTTCAAATTAAACTCGGTATCCTTCATATGAATAAATGTTTTCGACATTTATCAATCTAATATGGGTGTACGACTGTTCATCTTTAAAATTCTTCTAAAGTATACTGTATAGTTTATACTGTATAGTTCTACCGTAACAGTTGGTAGAGTATACTTATTTACATTTCAATGTTTTCCTTTGTCTTTACAAATATGTACATATGATACCTATTGAGTTTAATGAAATCATTGCTCCAAACTAAACACATATGCATATGTTTTAGTAGTTATGATATTTTTTATTCGTTATGGCCATGTCTCAGAACCTTTTTCCTTCCATCTAAGCAAACCTGTTTTTATATTCTTTACGAACACATAGATACGTAGTTATTAATAAAAAGGCAGTATAAGAAAATCATATTACATGACTTATTGCCAATGATGCCAGTAAAAATTTAGTTATTATTTGGGTTGTTCAACCAGTAATAATGTAATCCTGCATTAACGCTACTGTCAAACTCTGCTGTGCATTTTTTGCTTGCGTTTTTCATGGTATTTTTTTATGATTTTGATCTTGTTTTAAATGCAATAACGAGACGTTGGATGCCATCTTGATTTACATTCGGTATTAAATTATTACAGTATATATCAAATTTTACATTTCCTGTGAGTATAATTACTTCTCTTACTTTATTTACATTTTACACTTAGTTTATATTGATTATGTAAAAGAAAGCAACTTCGTATCTTTGCCATATTTACATCTCTGTCACATCCTTCTATTTATTATAAAAAAACAACATAACTATAAATTCCTGGCGTCCTTTGATGCTTAACACCAATTAATAGTCTTTCTTGCACGAGGAGTTTCATATCGTCACATTAATTGAGATGCGCGTGCAAGTCAATGGTTGATTTGTTATTTTGATGAAAGACACATCATTAAAGATAACGAATACAATCTTGTTATAACAATTATTACTTCAAATAAAACTTTCTGCTCTTCTTAAGATAAAAAGGACAACTATTGAAATCTTGATAACAAAAATCAGTTACAAATATTACCTGCTGTTAATGGTGTTGATTAATATTGCAACAAAAGCGCCTCGTGGAAAATGACAATGCTGGTCTGTTTTAGTTATCTAACAAGGAGAAGAACTCGAAAACGCCGTCGACAACGATGAAATGTCTATATGTTGATATAAAAAATTGCACATACGTGAAAAAAATAATATGCAAATGATAAAACATGAGGATGAACTGATAAAAACTAATCATTATGTGTTATGGAAGTTCAATGTTTAAGAGCTTCTATTATATATTTAGATAATTGGAATAAAGTATTTTTGTTGTCTGACTTAAGCAGTTATATAAACTTGTGCATGCTTGGTCTGACATAAAAAAAAATTCAATGTATTTCCTTCTGATATCGTTATAACAAGGACATATTACTATAAAATGAAATTCATCTTCTAGATCATGTGAATTACAAAAAGTACAATAACGTTCATTTATAGGAATCTACCGATGTGGATCCTTAATGAATGAGCAGACACTCTTAATCTAGTAATATAAAATCATGCGGTAAAATGTACTTTTAATATAATTACACAGGTTTAGAACACTACTTCTAGCTTTGTCATTAGCCCATGTTTGCTTAAATGTACTAATTAATGTTTCTCTGAATATACTGACAATAGTATTAACATTATATAACTGTACATTATCGAACACACATGCAAAGCCATGTTTGCTTAGAATACCTTTACATCAGTAACCCAATTATGTTTACCATTTTGACAGTCTTTAACAGACATTATATGTTTCCTTAAATATAACATTATCTGTTTCAATAACTTCAGTATTGATGCGTCCATTTAAAATTCTTAAAAAAAACTTTAAATGAATGCGCTCGATTACTTTTGATTTTCCGAAACCCCAAACCTCAGACACATTTTGTGCCTTAAGAGCTTTTCCAAATATGTGTTCATGATTCCTGTAATTGAAAACAGTTCCCAAATAATTGAAGTCGCTATCAACTTTATTCCAATTATTTTTGCATAGAAACTTCTTAACAGACCACCTCTTTTACGAAATACCATGGCTTTTGTTTCACTTATATTAACCTCTAGACTCCATTCATTTCAGTAACTTTCTAATAATGACAGTGACCTATTCATATATTCAGGTGTGTTGCCTAGTATAATCACATCGTCCGCAAACAATAGTGTATAATTATAAGGTCATTAATAGTGAGGCCTGAATTCATATCTGTTTGTAAAAATAGTTCTATGTCATCTAAAAGCAAGGAAATCAAGACCGGAGACATGACTTCACCCTGCCTCAAGCCTATGGGATATTCGAAAAAGTCAGAATAATTATTTAACACCTTAACAGCTGAATTTACTTTTTCATAAATATCTTTAATAACTCGTAATACTGTACCTTTTTATACCGGTTTTATACGTTTTTAGCCATCGTATATCTGTAAATGCAATCAAAAGCCTTTTTAAAATCTACAAGAACACAATACAGACGTTTATTGTCGTTTAAATTTTTTTAATAATATTTGATAATACAAATTGAGCCTCAATTTTTGATCTACCTTTTCTAAAACCATATTGGGCATATGATACAATATTTGCTTTATCACAGAAAGATATTATGACATGATACTGGTCAAAATCACGTGACGTTATTCAAAGAGGTCAACATTTCTTTCCTATTTAAAATCGAGGATATGTAGCAAATGCTTAAATCTTTAAATCAGGATTAAATATCAAACGGTGTTAAAACGTTAAAGTCCACAGTCATTTCACTGAATATTGGGGTTATCGTCTTACCGAAAGGGAAACCCATCCGGCACCAACGACGTATTCAATATGGAGACCAAGCTTACTAAAACAATTTACACATTGACAGCTCACGCAAGTACACGGGCTTACAATTAAAAAAGGGTACAGGTAATAATTGTCAATCCTACATCACCAGTCAGGAGTCTGTTTAAGCTTGAAGAAAAGTACTTCAAACTGTGTTTGATCATAATATCCGCGCAAAAAATATTTACAAATACACACATTTAGTGTGAAGTTAAATGTTCAATCTTGAATTTGGGATTAATTATGAATTCGGAACCATTGAAAATAGCAAAAAACGTTCCCCGGTCACATATTAAACATTAAAAATACACACAAACTGACTATACCAAGACCTCGGATTTTGATCCTCCGAACCAAGTTTTGCAATGTGAAAGTTCGATAAAGTATGTTCTGTACAGTTATGTAGAATTTGTCTGCCTTTTGTCTCTTTGCATTTTTGTGCATGAGTGCAAAAAGTATGTGCAGAAATATTTTCAAAATAATGTAATAAACAAGGCTTTGGCTTAGTGTGATAAAGGGTTGGCAGTACAGCTATTGCCGTCTCATATAATTTCAAGAGTCGGAGAGTTTAGTTTTCGATTCAACTAGATTTGCTAGAGAAGGCAAAATAATTGCTTTATCAATTGGTGTCGTTTTTCTGCCATTTTAATGCCAATTATTACATAATGAAACCGAAAGTAGTGGGGAAAAATACATTATGAGCCACACTTATTCATTGATTTATCAATTTATTTCAATGCCATTTAACGTATCTCTAAAAGCACACCTATATCAAAACCCGTAGAGACTCTTGTTGGACATATAAGTGTCTGCTTACTAAGATCTACAAATCATACAATAAAGAACAGCACGAAATTTTATTTCTGTTCACATTTCTGAACAAGACAGTACAAGGAAATACATGTACCTCAATGCGTTGACATTATGCGCTACTGATTGAGGAATCTGATGATTTACGCCAGAAACAAAACAGACGTTTAAAGCCGACCTTAAAACGCTTGTTCATAACGCCGTAAATAATGGGATTACATCCGCTATTTGCATAACCTATGAGCAAGGTGAACATGTGAAACTCTCTTGGAATGTTCCCGCTTGCAAATATAGATAATATCATAGATATACAATAAGGCAACCAGCATATGACAAACACGACTACAACAACAGTTAGTGATAATGATAGCCGCAGTTCCTCCCTTCTACGTAACGGTGGTGTTTGGCGCATGGTCACATTGACATATACGGAACTGGATGGTCTTTTTTTGATTGACATATTTGAGGTTGATACAGGTGAAATTGACCGGGGACGAGGATTTCGAGCCCATTGATCCGCTGTTGATTTCCAGCAGGGATGTAACAAAGAAGTGTCTTTCATCAAAGGACCTGTACTGTGTTCTATCTGACTGTTGGTATAAGATTTGCTGTCCATTGTTGCATTGGTCTTGTGCCCTCGTGGCTTTACTTGAAACATTGACTCAGTAGAAGATTCCTCTGGTATTGTTTTGATTAGACCGGCGTCTGATTTTATCGATGTTACTTGAAACACTATACCATCTTTTTTTATTTCGTTTGATTTCTTAGTCACGTTTTGATTTGTGTCATTCTTATTGTTGTCGAGTTTTTCGATATCATAGTTATTGATATAAGTTTCGTTCTCAGCCGTTTCATCATCGATTTCAATGATTGATATATCTTTATCGATGCTTTCGTACACTTTACCTTTTGAGTCCATATTTTGTATACCAGAAAGATTGAACGAAGAGCTCTCGACATCGTCTGCTTTGTCATCTTTGTGTATAATACTGACATCGTTGCTGATAGTAGTATGTCGAGATCTTTGAAAATATGAATCCTTCGACGAGTTTATATTTCGTGAATTGGTCCTCACTCTTAGTCGACTGTTTCGAACTGTACGGACTATGCATATATTACACACGGTCATAACACTGAACGGTATCCCAAAGCAGCAACCAATCATAAAGAAGGCGTATGACATGTGGTTCACCCAATTAGCGAAGCAGAAAGAGTGAGTGGGCGTGTACACATACTCGGACCAGCCAATCAGTGGCGGTGTTGACAGCAATATAGACAGGGTGATCACACCTGAAACAAAACTGTATGAATCAAAAATGAATTATGAAATATAGACAGCTGTAAAGAGCAGTGAAAAAACCAGAGCAGTTATAGATAAGTACCGACAACTTAATGCTGGTGAAAGCCGTATTAAAGCAGTACTAAACTGTTGAATTATTTTATTGTTCATCAAATTATATCTATATAAAATTATAAACACACGCCATTGCTGAACGCAACATTTTATTGATATAACTGATTGTATGTTTATTTTTTTAATGATTGGATGCATTCAAACCTTTAGTTTTATATGCGATGGAATATTGAGACAAATAAAAAAAAATGATTTTATGATGTTGATCAGTTTTCAAATATTTAGCGTATAATTCCATTCGAGATTAATTAATAAATTACCCAACATTCAAATACCCTTAGTGTGTACTTTTAATCGCTCAGATCTTGAAAACACTCATGTCGATAGTTTTGCCTCTTAAGACAGCGTTATAAATCTTATTGTCACATTCACATTAAATTGTAGACCACACTGTAGCATATTTGTATTCGAAATATCATTAAACATACGCTGCCTTCTGATGAGGCCTCAGATTTGTCCCATGAAATTCATACAGGAGCGCTCGTGGTTTTCTTCTGACGTTACATTTGTCTGTTCCATTGTATCGTGAATAATAATTAAGGCATTTTAGACCGCTTATTTACAGTAAAACTGATTTAATAAGGTCAAGGTTGCTTTCAATTACAACTATATTAAATACTGAATCAAACAAACGTATAAAAACGTGTATTAAGACCTAGGTTAATCATCCTTTCAAACCGGACAGTCTTGAAATAAACCCAAACTAAAATTAACATAAGGACCTACGATGAAACCCAGGCAGGGCATATCTGCAAAGCAGGATTCAATAAATCATTTTGCTAAAAAAACTATGTAGGTATCGAGCCTGTTGCTGATGCGTTTTGATATGATTAAATACGATGTGATTTCCTTAATGCATCTTACCTATAATCATGAGCACAGCGTTTCGAACTGTATAGATGTCCTTGAACTTCGATGGGTGGCAGACCATGACGTATCTATTTAAAGAAATGTTGCATAACGACAAGACGCTTGTTACTAAGGTCAGCATGTTGATAAACCCTGCTAATACGCATGCGTTGTATCCCAGGTTCCATTCTCCCATCACTAGGGTGTACACGGTCAAGGGCATGTTCACTGTCGCAACCAGTAAATCTGAAATAACAATTTCATAATTATAATATAATAATAGCTTATAACTATAACTACTTATACTTTAGGTTTAAAGATAGTCGTGTTACATCTCAGCCAAACACTCTTCAGTAACTTATAGGTAACACAGTGTATAAGAGGATGCACTTGTACTTTTTAGCATTTTTATGTTGTTTTTTAATTTTAACCTCATTCCCGTTTATGTATGCAAACAATAATCAGCAGAATTGAAATGCAATATTTTCTACCATACATGGCAAGCAATCCTTGGAACCATAACATTTTTATGCGTTGAAAATGCTCCAACATATCTCAAATTGCAATGCCTGTTGTATACGTAGTGTGTCTGTGAACAGACGTAAACAGTGAGTATGTTTTTTTTTTGTTTTTTTTTGTGTTTTTTTTTTTTTTTTTTTTTTTTAATTTTTAGAGGCTTTTTCAATTTAAATTATAAAATCGCAGATTGTATTTCTCCACAGGATGTACAATGTGAAATATCTGGATTTTCATGAACAGTATTATCGTTTCTTCGGTTACAGCAATTCTGTGACATTGTTGAAGATTTTGTATGGACAAAAAGTTGCCTCACTTCAAATCGTGAACGTCATGGTGCCAATGAATATGATGTGGTGCCCATATATTGTAGTTTTGTAGAATACGATCTGTGAAAACAATAAAAAATAACCTTGGATCTTTTTCATAAACTGTATGACAGTTGTTGTTGCAAATACGTACCGGATATCATTTATGTTTAACCATTCAACAGGATCTAAAAGCAACATACATGCCACATTATTGAGCGGGAGAATTGTCAAGGATTTTGTTTTCAGAAACATCACGAAGACTATCTTAGTAATATGTCATCCCGTACTTACTTTTTATGTTGCAACTACCATTCTTACAGAGACTGCGTCCGGAAGTCCTTAATTTAAATACTCCTAACCATGTTCGATGTGCCACTAAACAGGGTTTATTTTTAAACTTTCGATCACTGGCCTTGTCCCAGTATTTTAATTGCATTTTTAGCATTGTGATAGGAGAACAGCTTTAAAGGTAAATGTTTAAACTTTTGGCTTCTGAGCGTGTTTCTGTAGTTTTTCATCTACAATTTGATACATACCGTTTCCAGATTCCCATCTTAAGACCTCATTTCCATTGTACTCGATGAGAATTTGTTTGCTTTCGCAAAGGGACTTTGGTAGAGGAATGTGTTTTCAGACGCCGATGAGTTTGGGCTTAACATAGGATGATATTTGACTTCTGTTGGTAAACTTATGAGTATTTTCAATGAACGACAGAAACCGTGCTCGTTTGAAAAATAGGGGGTACTATTTTTTCCACTGTTGCAAGACAGTTTTTTTTTCTTTCTAATATTCCAATGGAGTGCTCGATATTAATAGGTTGACGTTATGAAAACATAGAGAGATTTTCTTCATGGCAGGAATAGTCCCCGCCACCATTTCCTTTTCATGACAACCATCTTGATAATATGTAAACACAGTCGTGAGTTCTTAGATTTAAACGTAGGAATTCGGATGATCTAAAACTATATTAACAGGTTTTCTACATTTTGCACAAAGATCAACACTACGTATGTATTTTAAAATATAAAGCCAGATTTTGGAACGTTGAATCATATTTGAAATTTGGGCCCAAATTACCTGAAAATACAAAATTAAAACTACGACGACCATTTGCAATTAAGTATTCATTTATTAAATACCAAGTGAGCCTTAACGTCCACCAAGCAGTGCTGTAGTTCGACATAACACTGATATTAAATAATTTAATTGTTAATTTTCGTTTCATGAACTTCTTTAAGTTTTTTTCACTGTCCCTTTCCATTAATGAACACCACAACCTATTCGTTGGCACCACAATGTTCCCAACATCAAACCCAAAGCACCAAGTATAACACACACAGTTTCAACATTTATAATGGGGCAAAATTTTGTCAATGAAAAGCTATAATTGTGCGAAGGAATTGCTAAACCCTGAGGCACGATAACACTTCAATGAAAATCAAGATTCTTACGTTGTGTACACTAAGCTCTAGTAAGTTTTGCACGTTCAAGACGACTCGAGTTTGATTTTTGTTAAGAACTTTTACATTTAACACAACACATTGTCGATTCTATGTGGAACTACATTCCCCGATCTCTTTCATTTCACTATTATAATAGTGCAAGCAACAATATTGAAAAATAAGAAACCATACCCACTGCTTACAACCACTTTTCAATCATTGGCATTATCACTGAAGCGGCGTTGGAGCGATTTCAACGCATAACAAAATGTTATGGCTCAAATGAAATATAGTGCTAGAATTGCACATATATAAACCAATACGTGATATGTAATTGATACTGTGCCGGTTTACTATCATTCGATGAAATGAAAATATACTAATAAAATTGAACTAGTCTTCTGCAAACCTTCTATAAGTAAATATAGCAACATTTGACCTCCATTTGACTTTTACTATGTAACAGTTAAATGTAGACTGTGATGTGTTTAGTTCTTTCTTGTTTGTCCATTGTTAATGACGCTGTTGTTTTGGTGTCATGAAATTCGAATTATATGGAGTAGTTTTACTTATTCCATGTGTGAAAACATTTTTTTGGTTTCGTCTACACATTAACTCTGATATCGAAATGGTAGCAAGTAGAATAGTCATTACCGTTTTATAACTACTGCGCGGATAAATTACAACTCTATACACTTACACTGCACGCTTTTAATTGAACGTTGTCTTTAAAATAAAGTAAACAACAGTTACCCTCCCGCCACCCTAAAGCGCTCTTTTATACTGCCAAAAATTTGGGTTTTTGGAACAGTTACTATTTCTTGTCTTACTCCTTGATCTGATGTACAGTAAAAGTACTAATAAACTACTTTTTGTTTTGTTAACTCAAAATTAAGCTTGGCTAAACGATACGACAATAAAACATGCGATGCTTAATGAGATTATGAGAAATTGGGGCACGAACTTTTACTGGGATTAATTAGACGACATTCATACTTATAACCCATGTTAAATAAGATTAACATTGTTTTATCGATTTATATATTAAACGCTTGTCTGTCATGTTATCATACCTTTTAACCCATTTGTCATTGGTATCAAATAGATCCGATTCGGATTTTGGATTTTTTTTTACATTTTATGTGTTTAAGCAAAGAAATATTGAATAGGATATGTTCGGTTATTGTGACATTGTGCATATGAAGTAGGGCATTCAGATATGTAAATAACCATATGCTATGGAATAATTTAGAATACATTGATGAACATCTAGTGTAACATAATTCATTTCAACAGTTGATATTGAATAAATGAGAGATTTTTACGATTTTTGTAAACAAATTTTAAAGAGTGTTTTTCAGAGCGTGGATGGTTTATGGTCGATTGTATACTGTTACCTACTTTATTTTGTCACCCTCTGTATGTTAATGTTGTGAAAATGGAAATACAAAGAATGCATAATTCAAACAAATATTGTCAAGTCATTTATCAGTCAATAAACTATTATGTTATGTATATTGTTGTATGGAATAACAAAATACAAAAGTGGGTAAAAAGGACAAAGACTTTAAATAAGTCGATTTTTTTTGTTTTTATTTCAAGGTTCAATCAAGCATAATACGTGTATTCCTTTACAGAGTTCAGAAAATCATTCGATCAATGTTTTTGGAAAGGTTCCAAACTCTTGTTTAAGGTTCAATCTTTAGCAAGCATATGATGAGTTATTCCTTTCATGCACGTGCAAGTGATTTGAGAGCTAAGCAAATTTTATGAAATAATTTTTAACAGAATGTACTGAAAAATGCATTCGTATTCTTGAAAGCGCAAAAGGACTACAAGATAAGGATTGTTTTTATTTGCAAAACTGCTTGACATTAGCCAAACAGCTATGGAGTGTGGCCTTGTGGTTGGTTCGTCTTCTTTGTGATAGATAATATGCATTGATGTGACCAGAGAATGAATTATAGATCGTGAAGTTTTTTTTTATTGTTTTCAATATCTCAAATCAAATATTTGAAAAGGCCGCAAAACACAGTTCATGCATATTGGCATACACACATATTCATATTTCTTAAAGACCTTTCCATTTATATACCAACGGAGAGTTTCACACATCTCTGATAAAGTATTTCTTTATAAAGTTTGTTAAAATGCTTAACACTCAAAACCATGTTACAAATGATGTATATATTTTACACCAAAACTAAATAAAATATAATTTTTAAAAGATGTAATAGCTCATGGCTTACCCTACCCATTTTGTATTAATGTGGGCCCCTATAACAATATCAAGTGTTGCATTGTATATCTAAAGAAGATCATTTATCGCCATTCGCATCTCATGCATTCGAACAGTCAAGTTATAGGACATATTGACTCTCGCATCTTACATTTTAAACATAAAAATGAGAAGAAGTCTGACAATATTTAAGCTACTGATAACAATACCTATTAAACAAATCATTTACGGTTGTGGTTTTTTTTCGATATATTTTAAAGACTTCGGGACTGAAATATATAACCTACCTAGGTAATTTTACAATGTGGGCGTTAAAAGCGCGGGACTAATAGCGTTTGAGGGAGAAATTGACGAACTATCATTTTCGTAATATTTTATAACACATTTAAGTGATATTCATCTTTTGACAAACCCTGACCAATAATGTCAGCAGGTATCCAGTTTTACATTCTGTTTATTACAGGGTGATGTGGAGTTTTACAATGACGCATGTAAAATTATCTGTGTGTCACTCATTTACAAATTAATTCAAATTTACTTTTCTCATCATTTAGTTCCCATGGTATTTAATACTTTTCGAACATATTTTATTTCCATACTCCTATATGTTTTGTGTATCATTAATTCAACTTTTGCGTTTAAAACACAGTATAAGCCTAATAGACATCTATCTAAATATACATTTTGTGAATGACATTTTTATAAAATTGTTTTATTAAACTTTATAACAACGTTTTTCATATAAATATCTATTTCTGTAACAGGGACTTTTAAACGAGTTCAAACAGTTATATATTGATATATATATATATATATATATATATATATATATATATATATATATATATATATATATATATATATATATATATATATTGACCGTCGGATTTCATAAATGATTTTTATTTGGAATTTAATGTTGTTTCTCATGGGGATATTTTACGAAGAAGTTAATCAGGGGTGGTATTTAATATTAAACTTAAGTAAATCTTTTGGTCAAACATCATTGACACCATTCACTCTATTGGTCAGTAATTACTTACAAGTAATCCGATTAGCTACATCGTTCTTAGATTCCAATAAAACCTGATATTGAATGCCAGCCCTGACCTTATCTAATTCAAGAATATCTAGAGAAATAGCATGCATCTTGTTTAGCACAACTAACTTTTATGAATATATTTATTAAAGTTCAGATGTTGTCTCGATATTGTGAGGTGAAAGGAAGCAGTTCGTTGAACCGAGGGTCACATTGGATTTAAGCTTCATAAACCGCTCCATATCCACTCAATATAATTCGTTATTAGGAAATTAAATTTCTATGCTTTTACATCCTAATACGATGTTTATCGAATTATTTGTAACTGATAATCATAGTTTGATGAATGGCAGTATTGAGGGATAAACATACTGTGACTAGTACTTGAGCTATTGTAAACTCTAACTCAATTTATTCGTGATATGAGACAACCAGAACGCTCAGTATATGAAACGTTTTGCAATATACAACATTTGATGGAATTTCTGAAAAAAATGCACACACAAAACATGAAGCAGAATGATATGTAGAAATGCATATGAATATCTTTGAATGGAATTTCTGCTTTATATACCTTAAGGTTGTATAGTCCGCTATGTAAAAAAATAAGGAGGGCTTTGTCCACTTTTACAAAAAATGAGGAGGAGTTTTGTCAAGAATATATGAGGTATCAGAGAACGACTCGTTTATCGGCAAGTCCGAGTTGATTAAAAATGGAACATGAATGCAATAAGTATGCTTTATTTTTATCAGGAAGGAGCTTCTAGTTATTTGAAAAACTTCAAATGAGACATGCAAGATATCGTATACATTTAGTATCACTGCAATGCCTTAGTATCTAGGAAAAGATCATTGCGTGACCAGATTTTGATTCAATTCACGAGATTAGCGCAAGTACCACTTTTGCTTTCTACGAATAAAATATTACGTAATTTATCTGCGCAAACATATATCTACAACAAACTCCATTCTATTTTGTCATCTCTAAAATTACCTGCAGTGGAAAGGCCAAGAATAAACATGCTGGTCAATGTCCTTAGCGCCCGGGATCGGAGGACCACAATCCAGAGGGACAGGTTCCCAATCACACTCACACTGATTAAAACGCTAAGAACAATTCCTTCTATTACTCTATTTGCCGTAGGGATGTCTTCTGTCGTCGTCAACGTCACTGTCGTCTGGGTGCTGGTGTTTCCGGCACCGGCAAAACCCATAGTGCTCAATCTTTTTTAGCGAGTTATCGTTCTGATAATTCGAATGTTTTGAAATTAGTCTTGGATCACATAACTGAGGTCCGTTTCATATTGTAAGATGGAACTCATCGCTATATGACATCACAATGATGGCAATTTCAATGCAACGCCCACTTTCATTACACTAACCTTTTCGTTTTCTTACTTATGTACATTTGAATTCAATACATATACCATTTTCCAGTTACATGATTAACATTGTAAAGACGTTCGTAAAGAAGATCGTAGCTTGTATCTCTGATGATCGAAATATCATAATTCACTTTGAACAAGTCCATTTTATATGTATCACTGTTTACTTTGCCTACTGATAAATTGAAAAAAACACACACCGAAATAAAAACGTATGTGTTTATCTTTGATGGTTTGTTCTTATGGAGCGGTATATCATGTTCACAATATCGCTGTTTAACCACTGTAGTGAAAACTGCTAAAGTGTATCATCGTATACAATTTATGCAGCCGTAACTTGTCTATCAAAGAAGAAAAGGTAAAGAATGGTATCTGATTGAAATTATTTTTTCAATTCAGTCTGTTTCTTATTTGTGTGCACATTGAAGTTAAATCCGAAAATATACACTGAACTTTGGAAGGAAAAAGTGCGTTGCAAAAACAATTATTTTGAAAAACACACACTCGTTAGAGTATTTGGAATTCAGTCTGTTTGTCATTTGTGCGCACATTGAAGTTAAATCCGCAAATATTCACTGAACTTCGAAAGGAAAGAGTGCGTTGCGAAAATATATATTCTGAAAATCATACGCTCGTAAGGATACTGGGAATAGACGTGCATGCAAAGAATCACCGCGTTATGATTATATGACACATGCCAGTACAGCCCTGAAACATTAATATCGCTAGATGTGGCGTCACGGCGAAGGCTAGCGAGACTCGTTTCCAAAGCCCACTGCTGTATCCAATACCAGGAAACAAGGCAATTGCCAACTATAAACGATGTGATAGAACAGTAACGCCGCTATATGTAAAACATGAAAGTGCACTAAGCTACGTATCCATTCCCAGGCACTAAGTACACTTCTAACAGGGTTTTAATGGCTTTCGGTTTTCAATTAACACATTCAGTTGTTCATTTTAAGATATTATTATTATTATTATTATTATATACCATATTTCTATAGCACTCTTTTCATACATAAAGTATGTTCAAAAGTGCTTTACAATGTAATATAAAACAATAGACAAACTAAAATGCTTATAACAATATTAACGCTAGTCAATTAAAACAAAGTGTTTATGCATAGTACATATGTACAAAATTAATATAATATAAAATGTTTGAAATAACTATAAAATAATAGAATAATAATTTCAGAGTTAGTGAAAACCAAAAAAATTTAAAGATAAAGTAACAACAAGCTGTTAAATCCCGGATAGATCCATGCACTCGGAAATAAAATAATACAACACTTATCGTCCATAATACTGTTTAAAATAGTGGGTTTTCAGAGCCTTCTTAAAACTTTGCAAGGTGTTACAGTCTCTGATGTCAGATGGTAGGGCATTCCATAACTTAGCTGATGCTGACTGGAAACTTCTGTCACCATAACGCGCCGTCCGACATTTAGGCACAACTAACGTCAGTGACTTATTTTTCGACCTCAGATTTCTGGATGCTCTGTATATTTCTAACATGTCCACAATGTACGCAGGCGATTGGTCATGGAGCGCTTTAAATGTGTGTGTTAGAATTTTGTACTCTACTCTGCATTGCACAGGGAGCCAATGTAGTTCCTGTAGCACGGGGGTTATATGGTCGTACCTTGCTGTCCTCGTAACAATTCTAGCTGCCGTATTTTGAACAGTTTGTAGTTTGTTTAATATCTGCTTTGGAACACCGTACAGGAGAGCATTGCAGTAGTCTATGCGAGATGTAACAAGAGAGTTTACCAGAGATTTGGTTGCGTTCAGTGTTAGATAAGGTCTTATATGGCCAATGTGTCGCAATTGTGCGTAAGAATTTCTACAAACACTATTGACGTGTTGATCCAGCTTCATGTTTGAGTCAAGATAAGCGCCCAGATTCCTAACACTTGGTGATTGTTTGATTACAGAGCCATCGACGGTGACGGAGACATTTGAAACTGTTTTTGAGTTGTGCTCAGATGAGAATATGATATATATGAATAAGATATATTAATTAATTAATTTTTATTTATTTTTATTTATTTATTTATTTATTATTTATTTATTTATTTATTTATTTTCTATTCATCTTTTTAGTTATGAATGTTGTTATTTTGAGCTTTTAATTGCGATTGTGGCAATGATTTTGCTTGTTTAACGATATTAACTGTTCTGAGCATCATTTGGTTAGTCTTTGGAACGAAATTGAAATTAAATAAACAGGTAAATTACATTCACATAATTTTCCGATGGATGATTTGGCTGAACTATTTTCACTGCTTATCTTTTTTGGAAGATGGTTTTATATTGACATATAAATTGACGCGGATATGCGTGCAAATAAATGGCTCTTGTCTTTTGAATAAGAAACCATTTTCAAGATAAGGAAAATGACCGTGACGAATTAACAATTGAAAGAAAATTATGCCCTTCCATCAGAAGTTAACTGCATAATAATTGTACATTATATCTTCAGGAAATAATCATTCCTTATTAAAATGTATCACGTTATAATAGAATAATAAGATGTTGGTTTGACGTTGCTGACAATGACAATGTATACTCTATACTTAAAGAAATATATTATATGTCTGTTAATGATTGCTTTAATGGAAAAAAACAATTGGTCTGTTGATGATAAAGTTCAGCTTGGTTGGTTATGAACGTTACTGTTTTTTGTTACTCTCGTCACTTAGATGACAAATACCACTTTGTATTATATATTATATTATTTATTCATTTTTTTCATTCATTTCGTATGAATGTTGTTATTTTTAGCCTTTAATTGCGATGGTGGCAATGATTTTGCTTGTTTAATGACAATTAATTTTCTTAACTTCATTTGGTAAGTCTTTGGAACGAAATTGAAATTAACAGGTATACAGTAAACAGGTAAATCAAATTCATATAATTTTCCGATAAATGATTTTGCAGAACGAGTTTCACCGCTTATCTTTTTTGGACGATGGTATTGACATTTAAATTGCCGCGGATTTGTCTTCGTTAAATTGACTTAGGTAATATTATAACATAAGACCATGCATGACGTATTAATCAATGAAATTTGGTAACATCTGAAAATAGTTATACCCTACGTTATTATTTAAATATATAAGGACCTGTAAAACATGGATTTTCTCTTTCTTTATTAGTATATGTATGCTCACCCTCGAATTATGTATATATGTGCATTTATGTTCTTTCTTTATATACTTTCTCATGACAACTTCTTTATTTCTATTTGTTTTCAACCTACATCGGTTCTGTATTACGATGAATTCATACTTGTTAATGTGTTTGGGTCTGTTTGACGATGTGCTTAGCTGGTGCACGTCTAATGAAATTCAGTTTTGATTTGTTGCTGTTTAAAAGTCAATTGCAAATGTATCAATGTTTGGTTTCTTTTTGTTGATTAGAATTAGTTCAATCGGGTAAAAAAACTTTCTTTATTGTTCTACCTTCAGGGTCAACAAAGTGTATGTTCTTTACCTCCATGTTCACTTGCCTTCGAGAAGGTAAAAGCAAGTGTGTTGTTTGAATAATATTATTTTAGTAACCATTAACTTATCAGCACACTGGTACCCGGAAGGGCATCCGTATTGTCACAAAATAAACACGTAGGTCGTCTGGGCCTGTTTTTTTACATTTGTCGGCCTGTTTCTATCCCATCAAACTTGTTAGTTACTGATGTCGTGTTTATTTTATGGTCATGATGTATTGGTACCAAATTACACCAACCTTTCAACATCTGGAACCTCTTGGTACATACATATGGCTTCATTTGAGTCATTCACTACCAAAGTACCAATCGATGTGATGTTGCATGAACTAATTGCTTTATTTTTTAAGAGGAACAAAACATCTTATTTCTGTTTGTTGTCTTTGGGTGATGTTATATCATGCCTTTTTTCTTCATTTAAACATGGCAAAGTTAGTTTTTGACTACAGGGTAGTATGTTTTACAAATTGGGTACAACGTGAATGTTCATGCTCAAAACCGAAGTGGCTTGATAATGTGTTTTACAAATGTATACGTTGACCCCTGTTTCCCTAAACTATCCCAGAGTAATCCTTGCCTATTGTCGCGATACGAATACATCACAAACTTTGTGTCATCTCTCATTCAAATATTGATATGGTTAGGATATAATACTATTTACGTGGAGATAATATCCTTCTCTCAGTATAACTTTGAGACTTGTATTGTTCAATAATATCGAGTAACAATTATTCGAAGTAATACTCGATTTTTTTGGTGCGCAACCTGCGGGTGAAATTGTAATAAAGGTGTGTAAGTTTCCGTGAAATCAAGGTTTTAATGTCGTAATTGGCCAATTTGCTTTAGTTATTTCCCATTCCTGTTGTATAGTGTCGATTTCTGTTGTTGGACATGAAATGTCAATTTATCCTCGGATATCAACAAATTGTTATTACAAGTAAGTGCGTATCAATTGCCCACGGATGGTCGAGTTAGTGTCAGATATAAGTCCAAGGCCGTTTCTATAAAGCATCAAATCCTTGTACACTATGTATGTCCAATTATAACCTTCATTAAGGGTGGTACTCGCATCGCAATAACAGCATACCCTTACTATATATAAGATCTGGCGAACTTGAACAAACATATTTCCTGGAAAAATTGAATAAAAGTGTTTATTATATAACGACGAGCATGAGATTCTGGTATCCCTTTTTTCCGATCAACACTATGAAATCAAAGTTATTTCCCGCACTGCATACATTTGTAGAAATTACGTACCCATTGGCTACAATTTTTGATTTGGGCGATTTATTTCAATCAATTTTCCTGATATGATACGCCTCTGAATATCGGCAGGCAAAACAATAGCACGTCTAACTTAACCGGTTAATAATAGTGAATATGTCACACACGCTTTTTTCTGGAATGCTACATATATGCACATAGAGTAGAGATGGTTTTGTCCGGTCTTTAACTTTGTCATCTCAGGCGTTTTTGAAATAGCAGGTACACATGATTGGCACATAAAAGCGACATGTTGAATGCAAGATACAGGTTGGACCTGTCTAATGCAAGTCTTATGTCCCTAGTTCTTAGTTCATTGCTACCCGCAGTTTGAGTAAACACTCATGGTATCCTGCTTATATATGTTTAAAATTTATGTTGGCTCTTCATGTAAACATAGTCCGTTGAACTGTCAGGCACGTCGGGTGCGTTCGTCACTTACATTGACAGCTCTCCTTTGAAACCTGGTTTTATACTGATGAATAAATTGAGGAACGTGCGTTAAAAATGGTCCACATGTGTAAGCCAGGCACTTCTTAAACGGAAATGAATACCACCCTGTCCGATTAAAACTTCAGAGTACTACCTGCTTCTCTTAAAACAAAAAAAAATGCTATGCATTTCAGTGTCTTGATTATACATTAATAACAAGAGCGCCACAGAGCGTTCACCAACCTTCGTCTGACGTCCTGTATACTAGGGGCACGACACGAACAATATTAAAACCGAGTTACAGGCCTTGATAATCATGTGCGTATGTGTTGGACAGGATTCTAACCTTGTTTTATTTGGATATCATAAATGGTTATTTGAGTTGTAGTCTGTTAAATGCTTTGCACAACGACGACATCGACGACGACAGTGGCACCAAGGCTTTGATCATATGTTGCCGGGCCACCCCTGACCTCCAAATGGGCGGTAGATGGGGAACAGAAAAACGTGGATTCGAACCAATCGTTTTAATATAGAAAGTATCTATACTATCTACGTCATCTACATCCTCTAAAACAATACATATATAATTTAGTATACAATGATAAATAGAAAATAGAACACGTACAAATACTTGCACACAATTTCAGGTAAACAATGGCGCGATCATTACACAATACATTGAAACAATGTAAATATCTCACGACACACAAAAACCTACAACACAATAGATCAATACAAAGAGAACAGATTATAATAACGGGATTTCATGAATTACCTGCAGTAATATAAATAAGTATCTGCATAAATGGGATTGATAAGCACTCAATAAAATGGCGTAGTGCGGGTAGATTTGTTGACTTAAAAGTGAAAATAGTAATCAGTTGATTGGTTAATATAAAACACTGACGTATTAGTTTCAGGTTAATAAACACTATTACTCGATATCTTAAAACTACACTACACTACATGTAAAAGTTACCAAACCTGATAATTTACGGTGCGGAGTAATAATTGAGAATGTGTGTATTTTAATAAAATACCATAAAATATATTAAACACTTTTATTGAATATAAAATTTATACTCTATGACACATACCTCAACGTTGTTGTTCGGAAAATCAGACAAGCTACACATGCGTCTATAGATTTTGAAATTAAGGAAGCAGGTACATTCGCCGCATATAGTATTCGGATATCACCAATTTGGTATGGGAACAGAGAAATATTTAAATGAATTAGTTTTCCATTAAATATTTCCAACGATATCAACACAATTGTTTGAAACTTACCCCGGATTCTACATCACCACACAAGCAATTAAGATTATAATAACGCATCAAGTCCAAACTATATTGTGTCGTGTATCAATATCTCCTGAAAAACAACAATCTTGTTGATAATGAAGCATGATACTTCCTTTGAGGCACCAATGCCTTTATGGCGTTACAAAGCAATTTAAAATGTTGTAACTTTCAGCGCTTCATGAAACTATTTCTGTTGTTTACAATGAACCAGAACATTGACTCTTGTGCAGGAAATGTTTCAGTAATAAATGTATTGTTTACCCAAGATATAACGCAAAGTTATTGCGCAGTTCATTTTCGATTGAAAGTAAAAACTGTCTCTCAAGTGTTAATTTGTCACGGTGGTTTTCCTTATCTTTAAAAAAGTGTCCAATTCCAAAGACATGCACCATTCATTTGCAAGCATGTCAATTTATATGTCAATATAAAACCATCTTCCAAAGAAGATAAGCAGTGTTCAGCAATTTTTTTCACCGGAACATAATGCGAATGTGATTTATCTGTTAATTAATTTTGCTTTTTACGGCGATAAACCAATTGATGCTCTGATAATTTTAAATTGTGAAACAAACACAATCGAACTTCAATGTCACAAACGCAAGTAAAATGATTGACCTCTCAAAACAACGTCTTCATAACTATAAATACTTCTTCTAATTGTACAACAAGTGATTCGTCATATCTAAAATACAATTTAAAAGATGAAAACAACAACAACAAAAACAACAACAACAACAACGACCACAACAAAAAGAAGAACAAAAAATGGATGAATGAATAAATGGATGTTTGAATGAATGAATGAATGAATGAATGAATGAATGAATGAATGAATGAATGAATGAATGAATGAATGAATGAATGAATGAATGAATGAATGAATGAATAATGAATGAATGAATGAATGAATGAATGAATGAATGAATGAATGAATGGATGAATGAATGAATATCATAATTAAACAATTGATTATTCATATTTTTAAAGTTTTACTTTAAAAAATAATTCAATAAGTATGTTTGTTATCCGTAACAGATGTAGCGTGCTAGAAAGTTAGTTTTAAACTGCACAAAGTAGATTGATGACAACCTATATATTTACCATAAAATAAAGTCAAAAGAATTAAACATATTAATGCACTTATTTTAAATATAAATCCTCAACCGACAGTGTGTCCCTTTACTACTTCCGAAGTTAGAACAAGTATAACTCGCACAATAGTATTTTACGAACTTACAACTCATTTCGCTCGTGTCTTGTCACCACACGTTTGATGAATGTTCGATCTTCAGGTGAAAATATTGTTAAACAATGCAACAGTCGTGTTTCTTTGATGAGTATTTTCCTTGACAGGATCTTTAAGATGAAACCCTCAAAGAATCTGAAATATATGTTAAAACTAATATGGTTAGTAAAAAATGTTTGAATTATATGGTCTATACAAACAGAATGGCTAGTGCAATATATAAAAACTAAATGGTTTATACAATCTATATGAATTATATGTTTATACAAACTATCTGGTTTATACAATCTTTATTAATTATATGGTTTATACAAACTAACAGGTTTATACAATCTTTATGAATTATATGGTTATACAAACTAACAGGTTTATACAATCTTTATGAATTATATGTTTATACAAACTAACAGGTTTATACAATCTTTATTAATTATATGGTTTATACAAACTAACAGGTTTATACAATCTTTATGAATTATATGGTTATACAAACTAACAGGTTTATACAATCTTTATGAATTATATGTTTATACAAACTAACAGGTTTATACAATCTTTATGAATTATATGTTTATACAAACTAACAGGTTTATACAATCTATATGAATTATATGGTTTATACAAACTAACAGGTTTATACAATCTTTATGAATTATATGTTTATACAAACTAACAGGTTTATACAATCTTTATGAATTATATGTTTATACAAACTAACAGGTTTATACAATCTATATGAATTATATGGTTTATACAAATTATCAGGTTTATTAAATCTCTATGAATTATATGGTTTATACAAATTATCAGGTTTATTAAATCTCTATGAATTATATGGTTATACAAACTAACAGGTTTATACAATCTATATGAATTATATGGTTTATACAAATTATCAGGTTTATTAAATCTCTATGAATTATATGTTTATACAAACTAACAGGTTTATACAATCTATATGAATTATATGGTTTATACAAACTATCAGGTTTATGCAATCTTTATGAATTGTATGGTTATACAAATTATCAGGTTTATACAATCTATATGAATTATATGGTTATACAAATTATCAAGTTTATACAATCTATATGAATTATATGGTTATACAAATTATCAGGTTTATACAATCTATATGAATTATATGGTTATACAAATTATCAGGTTTATACAATCTATATGAATTATATGGTTATAAAAATTATCAGGTTTATACAATCTATATGAATTATATGGTTATACAAACTTATAGGTTTATACAATATATATGAAATATATAGCTATACAAACTTATAGGTTTATACAATATATATGAATTATATGATTTATACAAACTATCAGGTTTATGCAATCTTTATGAATTATATGGTTATACAAATTATCAGGTTTATACAATCTATATGAATTATATGGTTATACAAATTATCAGGTTTATACAATCTATATGAATACTATATTTATACAAACTATCAGGTTTATACAATCGTTATCAATTATATGGTTACTGCCACCACACTGATACCATCGACACACTGATACTGCTTCCACACCAATACGGATACTGCTACCACACCGATACTGATACTGCTACCACACCGATACTGATACTACTACCACACCGATACTGATACTGCCACCACACCGATACTGAAACTTTTACCACACCGATACTGCCACCACACCGATACTGCCACCACACCGATACTGATACTACTTCACCGATACTGATACTGCCACCACACCGATACTGACACCACACCGATACTGATACTGCCACCACACCGATACTGAAACATTTACCACACCGATACTGCCACCACACCGATACTGCCACCACACCGATACTGATACTACTTCACCGATACTGATACTGCCACCACACCGATACTGATACTGCCACCACACCGATACTGAAACTGCTACCACACCGATACTGCCACCACACCGATACTGATACTGCCACAACAACGTTACTGATACTGCTACCACACCGATACTGATATTGCCACCACACCGAGACTGCTACCACACCGATACTGATACTGCTACCACACCGATACTGATACTGCCACCACACCGATACTGATACAGCCACCACACCGATACTGCTACAACACCGATACTGCTTCCATACTGATACTGCTACCACACCGATACTGCTACTACACCGACACTGCTACCACACTGATACTGATAGTCCTACCACACCGATACTGATACTGCTACTGCACCGACCGATACTGCTACAACACCGATACTGATACTGCTACCACACCGATACCGCTACCACGCAGATCCTGCAACTACACCGATACTGCTACAACACCGATACTGCTTCCACACTGATACTGCTACCACACCGATACTGCTACTACACCGACACTGCTACCACACTGATACTGATACTGCTACCACACCGATACTGATACTGCTACTACACCGATACTGCCACCACACCGATACTGATACTGCTACCACACCGATACTGCTACAACACCGATACTGATACTGCTACCACACCGATACCGCTACCACGCAGATCCTGCAACTACACCGATACTGCTACAACACCGATACTGCTTCCACACTGATACTGCTACCACACCGATACTGCTACTACACCGACACTGCTACCACACTGATGCTGATACTGCTACAACACCGATACTGATACTGCTACCACACCGATACCGCTACCACGCAGATCCTGCTACTACACCGACACTGCTACCACACTAATACTGATACTGCTACAACACCGATACTGATATTGCCACCACACCGAGACTGCTACCACACCGATACTGATACTGCCACCACACCGATACTGATACAGCCACCACACCGATACTGCTACAACACCGATACTGCTTCCACACCGATACTGCTACCACACTGATACTGATACTGCTACCACACCGATACTGCTACAACACAGATACTGATACTGCTACCACACCGATACCGCTACCACACCGATCCTGCTACTACACCGACACTGCTACCACACTGATACTGATACTGCTACAACACCGATATTGATACTGCTACCACACCGATACTGCTACCACACCGATGCTGCTACAACACCGATATTGATACTGCTACCACTCCGATACTGCTACTACACTGATACTGCCACCACACTGATACTGCTACCACACCGATACAGCTTCTACACTGATTTCGTTTCTACCAGTGTTATATAAAGAATGACTCCGAAGATTTACTTTCAATTTATTTATCATACAGACGGACTGACTTTTGATAACTACTTATGTTTTTACATCAAGAGGCATTACAATTTTTTTCAAATCGTTAGACAACGATTTTGCATATGACAGTGGACGCGGCTACGACACTCCCCGTTAGCCGTCTCTTTGACGCCGCATCTAGCAAGAATAAGGTTTTAGTCATGCAATGTCATGTGTCATAATATTATATTCATGTTTCTATGCTTAAACACTAACATTTAATCAAAGCGCCTACTATAGTTTTAAGCTCGTGAGTTTGTCAGAACAATTGTATTTGGAACGCACTCGTTCTTTCATAAGTTCAGTATATTTACGGATTTATCTTTCATGTACACACAAAAGAGAAGCATCTTAATGGGCAACTTAAATTTCAATCAGATATCAGTTTTTACTGTGACGAGTTATGACTGTATGAATGGTATATGAAGATATGCTTCGGTAGTTTTTACTTCAGTGGTTACATACAGCGAAATTGCTTACATGATAAAGGAAACACTCGTTAATGATAAACAATTACTTTTTATTTCCGTGACATGATACTAAAACATCCTTTCAGAAATTTATTACATTGAAACAGTTTAAAGATACAAACAAAGTGGACTTGTTTAAGGTGATATTTGGTATATTTTATTAAAAACACCGAAAACAGCTCCGGCCTATTGTTGGTTACAGTGCTTATGGTGTGACAGGAAGGTTATTTATTTGTAGAGTTTAGATGTGCACTGTAGAGAAAAAGAAAACGTAATGAAGGTAGACTTTCGTTCAATCTTCCGTCTTAATTATGCCGTACAGTGACGTTAGTGAAATACGATACATACTTTATGTAATGTAATGTAATAGAGGACTAATATCAGCGAGTGTGAATACTTAGAACGATCACAGTCAAACAATGATGGAAACTTTGTAGTGGAGTAATACAACGTTTCCAGCCTACAAATAAAAAGAACAAACAAGTCCATATGGTTTTGAGCACTATGAGTAATTTAGGAAATACTACCACTGCGACGACATCAGCAACTACGCCGACAGAAGAGATCCCTACGGCATATAGAGTTATAGAAGGAATTGTTCTAAGTTTAGTGATCTGTGTGAGCGTCATTGGAAACATGTCCCTCTGGATTGTGGTCCTACGATCCCGGGCGCTAAGGACATTGACCAGCATGTTTATTCTTGGTTTATCCACTGCAGGTAATGTTATTATTGATGTGTAAATTGTAAGAATAAAATTTGACGCAGACGAAAAACGTGATATTTTCTATAAAAAATGAACAAAAATGCTATATAAATTGCTTCTTGAGATTATCTTGTAATTTAAATCTAAATGGGGCAAATGTCCTATCTAATTTATAAGCAATGATCTGCAGGAAGTGTTCTCATATTTTGTATTGCTTTAAAGTGACACTTTTATTCAAAATCAATACATACACATGTATAACAAACATACATTTGAGTGATAAACCTTAAACTACTTACTAAATAAGTAATTACTTAAGTCTCAATAGTTTCACGAATTTAAAATGCTAAGTCTTTTAAAAAAAATCTGGTTGTAACGCATCACCGTTGATACATTCAACATTTAGTGTTAAAAACACCCAAAACGCCTTTAAATATCTAAGTTAAAATAAAAGTCTTAGAACATGAATTATACAAAACAATTGTGACAGCGTGATGACGCCATTTAAGGTTCGGTTAAGTCGGCTCGATATTCAAACATAAACATTCTCGAAACAAAAGCGTCCGTAGAATCAACGACAATGCACCAAACATTGCCGAAATATTGACAGGTGCCAGGTCAACTTACGCATTGACGTTTACTTCTAAAACATAGAATATACTATAAATATAGTTACCCTAACAACTTAAAAAAACGTTTATGATTTAATTCTATAAATTGTCATATTTTGTAAGGAAACACTTCTTTAAATTACGTCTGCAAAACTATGTAAATAGAAGGAGGTGAACAATATTGATCGCTCAGTATATGTCGACAATTTTAATCATTTCTTCAATATGCAGTTATTTTCCGCTAGTTTAACCGTAGTTGTGCCTTAATGACAGGGGCTCATTAGTCCATATAGCCGTTATAAATCATAATTTCTGCTAGCTGAACGCTATATTGACTAATATAAGCTCATTGTGATTTTGTTTCCTGGATCACGTTGTAATCATAGAAGCTGCCATATTGAATTCGGCCAGCCAATGAAGTTCCGTGTTGCAAAACATCCCGATTACCCATCATGCAAATTCTACCCAATATCACGGACCTATTCACCATTTATAGGTCCTCGCAAATATCATTTATTTCAAGACCTACTGCATATTAATATTTTATTAGACAAGTATTTTTAGGCAAGTTTTGCATACATTATTATGTTTGAAAATATTTTTTATAATCTTGTCCATAGATATTTTAATTTACTAAATATATTTTTTGAAGAAATATTTTGCTTCCAGTCCGTATAAAATTTTATTAAATGTTTACATGTATATATTTGACATAGAATATTGCAGCGTTTGGCATGTCATCATAGCTGTGATGTAAAATGAGCTGAGATTGAGATTTCACTTACGTATTCTTATACTATTCTGACCTGATGGTGCCCTCGGTTCAACAAACTCCTTCCTATAATTATAAAACTGTGACATTAGAATAAACATACCTATACAAAATCAATATATATATGATGAAAGTTTTCTAGTCATATTAAAACGCTGGACACAATAAAGCACCTTCCTCAAAGAATATTAAATGAATAAAAGAAAATTTTCCCACCGAAGTCTTGTTTAATCGATACCCGTTCCAGGCGCTATTCAGAAACAACTCTTTAGTTCAGTTTAAAGGTCAAACGTGTAATTTTAATGAAAGGTAAAATCTCATTTTGATGATTAAAGTTTTCTTCCGTTTGTCCGTTATTGGGTTCATATTGCTTAAACGAGAACATGATTATAATAGTAACATTGAACAATACGTCTAGGTAAATGACACGTGTAACAATTCTCTAGACAAAACACACCTTAGTCAACGGCACACCTATATACACTATAACATATCATAAATGTATGTTCCACCAGAGCTAGCGTGGTCATGATATTTTGCAAAAAATATATTTTAATTAAATGTCCTGATCGCAATTAGTTATATCTACCTACATATCTTTCTTATTTAAACAAAATTGTAGACACAATTAATTACTTTAACACCTGTCCTCACACTCATGGTAGTTTTTCGTATTGTTTTGTGGATGGGCAACGTGTGAAAACATATGTCAATCTATGGCACATTTTTATACGATATAACACATAGTAATCCCCTTTCCGCCATGCCTAGCGTGGTTCCTGATTTGCAAAATACAGTTTTAATTAAATGAACAATCCCTTTTGTCACCCCCGGTAAGGATAAGTTTCCTTTTAGATATGTTTATGAATGACATTACAAGATCAAATGCGTACTCCCTTTAAATGATATGGGAGCAGTCAGAAAATGATTGTAAGAGATATGTTGATTTTAGCATGATATGTTGCCGTTTGTATTGCTGAATTCAAGGATTAAACGTTCTGTTAATAATAAAATGCTACTGGTAATATTTTGTGAACAAATATATGATACATGCATTATGTCGAACAACATAATTTGCACTAAAATCATATGTATGCCTTGCGAATGTTAATGTATTTCATTATATAAGCTAAAATAGCTTGCTGATTACCATTATCAGTTCATGTTCTACGCCATAGCTAGACAATAAAATAATTATTTCCATAACAAATGTTTAGATTGCACGGTTTTGAGACATACGCATTCAAGAGTCCGTAGATGCGAACTTGAGCATACCTCATAGTACAAAGTATGCAGGCCCTGAGCCTAATGCAATGTTACCGTTGAACATAAATGACTCAATGTCATGTTGTATCTGTCTGCGTACATGTGTATCAGTTATTATATTCAATTCGATCATGCATGTCGCCTTTATAGCTAAGTAGATATGATACAAACTAGTGTAATTGTGAAGGATTTTGAGCTGCCACGTAATCCATCTTTATTAAACCATTGATCATCACTTGTATAATGACCGTAGGAAATTGACGAGATTTGTTGTTCTCCTGTAATGGTCTACTTAAAACGGTTTGGAATCAGACGATGGCGTTTACATCTTGTCAATGAAAAAAACGATGCGGTTTGCTAATTAGCTACTATCTGAATATCTTAAACTTAAACCTTCACTAAAACGTGACCTAAACTTTGTCTAAGCTGGTTAATGTCTGTTCTGTTCTTATAAACAATTACAACGGCAGCTCTGCGCAGGCCGGTAAAGCCCAGTGCCGCAGTAATTGATAAGAATACCAAAAACTTAATGGTTACTTTCTTTATATTGAGCTCGAAACTAAGGTGTTAAGGTCTTAAATGAAATACAGATACGAATACTACTACAACACCGATACTGATACTGCTACCACACCGGTACTGCTATCACACTGATACTGCTACCAACCGATACTGATACCACACCTCACTGATACTGCTACCACACCGATACTGCAACAACACCGATTCTGATACTGCTAACAAAGAGATACTGATACCTCACCGATACTGATACTGCTACCACAACGATACGGATACCACACCGATACTGATACTGCTATCACACCGATACTGCCACCACACCGATACAGATACTACTACCACACCTCTCTGATACTGCCACCACACCGATACTGATACTGCTACAACGCCGATACTGCTATCACACCGATACTGATACTGCTACCACACCGAAACTGATACTGCTACCACACCGATACTGCTTCCACTCCGATATTGATACCACTACCACACCGATACTGATACTGCCATCACATCGATACTGCTACAACACCGATACTGCTTCCACACCGATACTGCTACCACACCAATACTGTTACTACACTGATACTGCTACCACTCCGATACTGATGCTGCTACTACACCGATAATGCTACCACACCGATACTGCTACCAAACCGATACTGCTACCAAATTGATACTGATACTGCTACTACACCGATACTGTTACCACATAGATACTGCTACCACACCGAAACTGCTACTTCACCGATACTGCCACCACACCGATACTGCTACCACACCAATACTCCCACCACACCGATACTGCTACCGCACCGATACTGCCACCACACCGATACTGCTACCACACCAATACTCCCACCACACCGATACTGCTACCACACCGATACTGCCACCACACCGATACTGCTACCACACCGATACTGCTACCACACCGATACTGCTACTATACTGATTCTGCCACTACACAGATGTCGTCATCGAGTCGTTATCCGATATGTTGGTTAGTTGTCTTGCACTAACTTTACCATGATTTCAATAAACATCTTCATTTCTACCAGTGTTATATAAGGAATGACTCCGAAGATTTACTTTCAATTTACTTATTTTCAAATCGTTAGTCAACGATATTGGATACGGCAGTGGTTGCGGCTACGACACTCGCCGCTAGCCTTCTATTTGAAGCCGCATCTAGCAATAATAAGGTTTCAGTGATGCAATGTCATGTGTCATAATATTATATTCATGTTTCTATCCTTAAGCTTTAACGTTTAATCAAAGCGCCTACTATAGTCTTAAGCTCGTGTGTTTGTCAGAACAATTGTATTTGGAACGCACTCGTTCTTTCATAAGTTCAGTATATTTACGGATTTATCTTTCATGAACACACAAAAGAAAAGCATCTTAATGGGCAACTTAAATTTCAATCAGATATCAGTTTTTACTGTGACGAGTTATGACTGTATGAATGGTTTATGAATATATGCTTCGGTAGTTTTCACTACAGTGGTTACATACAGCGAAATTGCTTACATGATAAAAGAAACAGTCGTTAATGATAAACAATTACTTTTTATTTCGGTGACATGATACTTAAACATCCTTTCAGAAATTTATTACATTAAAACAGTTTAAAGATACAAACAAAGTGGACTTGTTTAAGGTGATATTTGGTATATTTTATTAAAAACACCGAAAACAGCTCCGGCCTATTGTTGGTTACAGTGCTTATGGTGTGACAGGAAGGTTATTTATTTGTAGAGTTTAAATGGACACAGTAACAGAAATGAAAACGTAATGAAGGTGGACTTTCGTTAAATCTTCCGTCATACTTTCGCCGTACAGTGACGTTTCTAAAATACGAAACATACTTGAGTAATTGGATAGAGGACTAATTTCAGCGAGTGTGAATACTTAAAACAATCACAGTCAAACAATGATAGAAACTGTGTAGTGGAGTAATACAACGTTTCCAGCCTACAAATAAAAATAACAAACACGTCCATATGATTTTGAGCACTATGAGTAATTTAGGAAATACTACCACTGCGACGACAGCAGCATTGACGCCGACAGAAGATATTCCTACGGCAAATAGAGTAATAGAAGGAATTGTTCTTAGTTTAGTGATCTGTGTGAGCGTCATTGGAAACCTGTCCCTCTGGATTGTGGTCCTCCGATCCCGGGCGCTAAGGACATTGACCAGCATGTTTATTCTTGGTCTGTCCACTGCAGGTAATGCCATTATTGATGTGTAAAATGTTATAATGAAGTTTGATGCAGACGGAAAACGTGATATTTTCTAAAAGAAAAGAACAAAAATGTAACATAAGACACCTCTTGAGATTATCTCTTAATTTAAATCTAAGTCGGGCTATGCAATTGTCCTATCTATATAAGCAATGATCGCATTGATAATAAAATATGTTTATTTGCTATCTGGTATATTCCATCACAATCGGCGCAATACGCAGTAAAAATGTTTTCGGAGTGTGCAGGAAGTGTTCTCATAGTGTGTACTGCTTTAAGTATTTTTTCAGGTCGTAACGCATCACTGTTGATACATCCAACATTTAGTGTTAAATAGGCCGTTAAACATTTCAGTTAAAATAAGCGTCTTTGAACATGAATTTAAAAATAAACAATTTTGACCGAAAACCGTCCGTAGAATCATCGAAAATGCACAAACGATTGACAAGTGCCAGGTCAAGTCTTACGCATTGACGTTTACTTCTAAATATAAAATATAATCTTGTATATAGAATATACTATAAATATAGTTTCCCTAACAACTTAAAATAATTCTATAAATGGTCAGATTTTGTAAGGAAACACTTCATTAAATTACGTATGCAAAACTATGTAAATTGAAGGAGGTGAACAATATTGATCGCTCAATATATGTCGACAATTTTAATCATTTCTTCAATATGCAGTTATTTTCCGCTAGTTTCACCGTAGTTGTGCCTTAATGATAAGGGCTCATGAGTCCATATAGCCGTTATAAATCATAATTTCTGCTAGCTGAACGCTATATTGACTAATATAAGCTCATTGTGATTTTGTTTCCTGGATCACGTTGTAATCATGGATGCTGCCATTTTGAATTCGGCTAGCCAATGAAGTCCCGTGTTGCAAAACATCCCGATTACCCATCATGCAAATTATACCCAATATCACGGACCTATAGGAATGACGTCACCATTACGTCATATGTACTTCCGTTGTGTGGAAAATTCTCAATAAAAAAAATGTTCTTATAATTGATAGACATGTTTTTACATGCTCAATACACTGTAAATCAAAATTATCATTATTCCTGAAACTTTTATACCTTAAGTATCTATTCTTGCTTGATTTATCATTTAGAGTAGAGATTAAAGCATTAACCGCTGCCCTATAGTTGAAAGGTCATTTTGGAAGAACTGTCATGGCGGACGGTGCAATTTTTAGAGTTTGTTTTTCAAGTGGAGTGATTTTTCTTAGGAATAACTTGACCCCCCTTTTTATTTGCTTAAAAGGTAATTTAAAGCTTGTACTTTAAGAATATATGTGATTATCATAGCCTGCATTCGCTCGAAATGCCTTTAAATGTTGTCTAAAAATTATAATTTTACATTGAATTATATAGGGAATAACAATGGTGGTGTGTAACCTATACACCATTTATAGGTCCTCGCAAATATCATATATTTCAAGACCTACTGCATATCAATATTTTATTAGACAAGTATTTTAAGACATGTGTCGCATGCATTATTATGTTTGAAAAATCTTTTTATGATCTTGTCCATAGATATTTTAATTTACTAAATATCTGTTTTTAACAAATATTTTGCTTTCAGTCCGTATAAATTTTCATTAAATATATACATGTATATGTATTTGACATAGAATATTGCAGCGTATGGCATGTCATCATAGCTGTCTTGTAAAATGAGCTGAGATTGAGATTTGACTTACATATTCTGATGATATTCTGACCTGATGGTGACCTCGGTTCAACGAACTCCTTCCTATAATTATAAAACTGTGACATTAGAATTAACATACCTATACAAAATCAATATATATGATGAAAGTTTTCTTGTCATATTAAAACGCTGCACACAACAAAGCATCTTCCTCAAAGAATTTTAAATGAATAAAAGAAAATTTTCCCACTGAAGGCTTTTTTTTATCGATACCCGTTCCAGGCGCTATTCAGAAACAACTCTTTAGTTCAGTTTAAAGGTCAAACGTGTAATTTTAATGAAAGGTAAAATCTCATTTTGATGATTAAAGTTTCCTTCCGTTTGTTCGTTAATGAGTTCTTATTGCTTAAACGAGAATATGATTATAATAGTAACATTGAACAATATTTCTAGGTAAATGGCACGTGTTACAACTCTATAGACAAAACACACCTAAGTCAATGGCATATCTATATGTACTAGGTGTTATTTTAAACGTCCGTTCCACCACACATAGCGTGGTCATGATTTTGCAAAAATATATATTAATTAAATGTCATGATCGTAAATAGTTATACCTACCTACGTACCTATCCTTTTTAAGCAATTAAGTAGACACAATTATCATTTTTTTACATATGTCATCACACTCATGTTAGTGTTTAGTATTTATTTTTTGTGGATGGGCAACGCGTGAAAACGAAATGTCAATCTAGGGCACATTTAATACGGTATAACACATGTTAATCTCCTTTCCGCCATACCTAACATGGTTCCTGTTTGCAAAACAGAATTTTAATTAAATGTACAATCCCTTTTGTCACCCCCGGTATGGATTAGTTTCGTTTTAGATATGTTTATGAATGACATTACAAGATCAAATGCTTACTCGCTATAAATGAAATGGGAACAGTCAGAAAATGATTCTAAGAGATATGATGATTTTAGCATGATGTGTTGCCGTTTGTATTGCTGAATTTAAGGATTAAACGTTCTGTTAATAATAAAATACTACTAGTAATTTTCTGTGAACAAATTAGTGGTACATGCATTATTTCGAACAGCATAATTTGCACTTAAATCATCTGTCTACCTCGCAAATATAATTGGATTTCATTATATAAGCTAAAATAGCTTGCTAATAACCACTGTCAGTTCATGTTCTACGCCATAGCCAGTGTGTGTATACCACGTGATAAATTACGGCATATTTGCTACGTCGGAGGGCAGAAATGTGCTTAAAATGAAGACTTAAATCAAAGATATTTTTTTCATTTACAACTCTATTTGAAATGAAACAAAGAGCAGTATATGCCGCTTACACAGTGCTCCGTCAGCCGGCCGTATTGTGAAGAGGTTTGTCGAAGTATTTTAAGAAACTAAACTCCCATCAAATTCTGGTAAAAGACCGATGGTGGGGCTCCATTAGCGGCGTAGACTGCACTATGTTTCATTTAAAATGGTAAAGAAATAGTGAAGTTATCTTTGTTTTTAGTCTTTTTTTCAAATCAAAGTATTGTCTTCCTACGTAGCATTTATGACGTGGTATACACAAACTGATAGCTAGACAATATAATATGTCCAAGACCAATTTTTGCACGTTTTTGAGACATTCGCATTCAAGGGTCCGTAGTAGCGAACTTGAGCATACCTCATAGTACAACGTATGCTGGCCGTGACCTTAATGCAATATAACTATTGGACATGAATGACTCAATGTCATGTTGCATTTGTCTGCGTACATGTGTACCAGTTATTATGTGCAATTCGGTCATGCATGTCGCCTTTATTGCTAAGTAGATATGATACAAACTCTTGTAATTGTAAATGATTTTGAGCAGCCACGTAATCCATCTTTATTAAACCATTGATCATCACTTGTATAATGACCGTAGGACATTGACGAGATTAGTTGTTCTCCTATAATGGTCTACTTAAAACGGTTTGGAATCAGACGATGGCGTTTATATCTTGTCAATGAAAAATAACGATGCGGTTTGCTAATTAGCTACTATCTGAATATCTTAAACTTAAACCTTCACTAAAACGTGACCAAAACTTTGCCTAAGCTGGTTAGTGTCTGTTCTAGTTTTATAAACAACTACAACGGTTACTCGGTGCAGGTCGGTAACGCCCAGTGCCGCATTGATTGATAAAAATACCTAAACGTAATGGTTACTTTCTTGATATTGAGCTCGAAACTAAGGTGCTAAGGTCTTAAATGAAATATGAATGAAATACACGTGGTTGCTGATGTTCGAACTATTAAAAAACGTATAACTCGATTAATTCAAAGTTTTGTATATTGGTCCTTTATATCTTTTTTATTGTGGCAATTTCTTAACAGACAAAATATTATAATGTATATACCTAAAACTTTTTAGTGAAGTAATACAATACTTCACAATTTATTTTGCATAATTTTGCATTTTATTTCCATATTCACCCCATTAAGATTCAATTTGTTACGCATCAAATTGGTAACAGTATACAAAAGATCACAAAACATTCATGCTCTATAAACACTGTTTGACAGTCCTTCCATAAAAGCGTTATATCTCTTTGCATTCATTCAATGTTGAATTTAATTGATGTTAACTAAAGTGTATTCTTGCATTAAACATATATTAACCTATGTAATTGCCTTATTTTAAATGTATTGTTGTCAACAATAAAACAGTAACCTTACACGCATAGCCTATTCAGTATTGCATTGCTTAATTAAAATACAGACATACGCTGTACCACAAATCCAAAATGTGGATCAGATTTAACTTATCAATATTCGTTATCATGGATAATATATGTCTATAAAGATATGCTTAAAAATGACATTATGACACTATTTTGAAGTTTGAACTATTTCTTTAGGTAGAGATAGTGTAAAAATGACACGAAGATATAATTAATAATATTAATTCACGTCTCGCTACTGCTTTATTACGCAGTAGTGGGACAGGTATTCGTTAAACAAGTTAAGGCACTTCCTAACGTTAACATTCTTAGTTGAAAGCAACCATCTGTTTTGGTTGGGACACCCCGTTGAAACATGCACTCGTTGTATTATTCAATACGCGGCTGGTTTCAGCAGAATGCGTAGTTTACCTACAAACGGAATATTGGAATATTTGTATCCGGCGCGCGCTTAATAATAAAGCAAGTGCGTGTGACGCAAACAAAACGGTCGAAAAGAGATGGGGAAGTCATTTATTTGTTTTTGTTTTTACATTGGCTCGAATTAAGGAAACAAAAAGTGATGATGATGATCGAGGTCATTTTTCATCATATGTACATAATACTGGTAGCCAAATGAGTATAGAAACAATCCATCACAGGACAAGAAGAGAGCATTTTGTTTGAATAATAAATTCAGCACCAAAGCATCTCATATGCAAAACAAAATATACATGTATCTTCTTAATCAGAAATGATTTTATAACAATTATAAACTTACTTTCATCGAATCAACAACAAGCGAAAAAATATTTCACCATGCTTACGAAAACTACAGCAAAATGACTTCCAAAACCCCCTTTGACTGTTAACATGTGCGAAGAACGTTAATAATTGTTTTGAGATAAATCATTCTTTGAAAAGTAAACTATTAGTATATTTCATATGACATTGTTATTTCAGATTTACTGGTTGCGACAGTGAACATGCCCTTGACCGTGTACACCATAGTGATGGGAGAATGGAACCTTGGATACAACGCATGCGTACTAGCAGGGTTTGTCAACATGCTGACCTTAGTTACAAGCGTCATGTCGCTATGCAACATTTCTCTTAATAGATATGTCATGGTCTGCCACCCATCGAAGTTCAAGGACATCTATACAGTTCGAAATGCTGTGCTCATGATAATAGGTAAGTAATAGATCCTGTATGGGTAACCGTACTTTTGCAGACAGGCAATCATTAAGTACAACGCTTAATCATTAAGAACTGAACTGTCGCGACTGTTTTATGGGCTGCTTCTTCCACATATAAACTTGATACTAAACATCGTAAACGGTATCGAGCAGGCTCACGGTAATCTGAATAATGATATCCATTCTCCTATTATTTTTTAGTATTGACATAGACCTCATTCAAGCCAAGTTAAATTAGTAAAATGTAATCGACCAGGAAAGGAATTCAATTAATTAGATACTCTTTGAACCACAGCTGTTTTTAAATGAACCCTAGTGATCTTTAACTGCTAAGGGCATGTTTATATCTTCATTATATCTTCATTATTTTTTGTAACTGCCTATACTTGCTTTTGCAATTATACTAATCTAAGGAAAATAAGTATCTGATCTGTTAAAATGTCTACTTGAGATCTTTTTTTTATTCAAATGTGTTTTATTTCAGGTGTGGTCACCGTGTCTACATTTCTGTCAATACCGCCACTTATTGGTTGGTCAGAGTATGTGTATACGCCAACTCATTCGTTCTGCTTCGCTGATTGGGTGAACCACATGTCATATGCCTTCTTTATGATTGGTTGCTGCTTTGGGATACCGTTCAGTGTTATGACCGTGTGTAATATACGTATAGTCCGTTCAGTTCGGTTTAGTCGACTCAGAGTAAAGACCAATTCGCGAAATTTAAACTCGTCGGAGATTAATGATTCCTATTTTCGAAGAACTCGACACACCACACTCAGGAGCGATGGTTGTACTTTTTACGAAGACAAAAATGTAGCTAGTTTCGATAATTCTTCATTCAAACTATGTGGGAACCAGAGTTTGAACTCAAAAGGTAAAATTTATGAAAGCATCGAAAAAGATATATCAATCATTGAAATTGATGAAGAAATTCAAATTCTCGACAGAGAAACTAACAAACAAACCGATGAAATTGAAAAATGTGATAACTATATAAATGACTCAAATCAAAGCATGACTAAGGAATCAAACGAAATAATGACGGATGGTGAAGAGATGGTTGTAGTGGAAAAAATATTTGATGCAATGATAGAATCAGACGACAAACTTATAGAAACCATACCAGACAAAACTTCTACGGAGTCAATGTTTCAGTCAAAACCACTAGTGAACAAGATAAATGTTGAAATGAACAAAAGTAAAACTTCTAATACTCAAAGTCTAAACGATCAAAATACAAGTCCGTCGGTAAAAGACAGTTCTTTGGCACATCCACCTTGGAAATCAACAGTGGAACAGTTTATTCAACATCCTAGTCCTCGGCCAATATCACCTGAACCTTCATCCGATACGTCCATAAAAATACGACCCTCTAGTTCAGTATCTGTCAATCCGTCAAGACCCTTTTCCATGCGCCAAACACCACCGTTTCGTAGAAGGGAGGAATTGCGGCTAGCATTATCACTTACTGTTGTTGTAGTTGTGTTTGTTATATGCTGGTTGCCTTATTGTATATCAATGATATTGTCCATATTTGCAAGTGGTAAAGTTCCAAGAGAGTTTCATATGTTCACCTTGTTGATAGGTTATGCAAATAGCGGATGTAATCCCATTATTTACGGCGTTATGAACAAGCGATTTAAGGTCGGCTTTGAACGTCTGTTTTGTTTCTGGCGTAAATCAATCGACTCTTCAATAAGTAGTGCATAGAGTCGACCCAATAAGTTTACAATATATTTAGTTAACAACCGTTTTTGAAGTATTGCGTGAAAATGCAACAAGCATGAAATAAAGAATGTACTAATGCATTTTGGTGCGTTTATATAAACTATGAAACAAAACCTGGATCCCTTTGAGCTGACATTTGCACAGTGTTTCGTATGTTAGTTACATGGTTAGTGACGTCACATTTGAAGTTCGAGTACTATAAAAAGCACCTCTATTCGATAATCAAAATCGCTGGGTTTTTATCATTTTACAATCGATTTAAATAAAACATAGCGTAGTCTAAGTGGAAAGATATCTAGTACACCAGTTTTTGAGATATTTATTGCAAATTGCATGTTGTTTTCAAACAATTTGTTAACATGTTCAGGTCATTACCATTAGCAAATCGCTTTTGAAGTAAGTATCACGTTACAATCTCAATAAACAGAGTTAAAATGCTTACTAATGAGACTCATGTAAGGGTATTCAAAAATGCAAATAGTAGTTTAAAGGACTAATTATATCACGAAAAATACAGGGACAAGCCACCTTGTACAACATTAAAAATAAACCCTATTAAAAATGCACCATGCAAGGCTCCAAATGAAAGTGGACTAGAAACACAGACTTAAACACATTGGTAGGAGCATTTTGAATAAGGAACTCTACACTTAGTTTCAGTATGACTATGAATAAAAGCAACATATGAAAGGTAAATAATAAGGCCTAATATAGAGATATGTTTGCTGTCGCAAGAAACAAAATGAATTTGAATATCGGGAAAAGCAGTTCTTTTATAAGATGGTGGTCACTGATGCATATAGCTGTTAGCTCATTCTCATAGTAAGATAAAATTTGTTTATACAGTTCCAGTTTTGGGGAATGTCTAACGGCGTCTCTCATGATACGGCTTCATACTGATCCCTGAGACAGCATGTGAAGTTGTAAATAAAATGGTTTGGTAGTAATGCAAATATAAGGGAGAAAAATATTGATACATCAAGGGTGTCAGGTTTACACACTTCTAAAAAATAAGGCTAAGTGTGTGGTAATTCTGGGAGCAACTTCAACATTAAAATCAATCATAGTTGAAGATCTTCAGGGCTCAATTCTAGATCCACTTTTGTTTCTTGTTTACACTAATGAAAACAATAAACGAAATGGATGCAAATATCAAATTATTTGCTGATGATACAAGTATCTTTGTTATATTGGACTCCACCCAGACTGCAGCTATAAAACTTGAGACATACATTAATAAACTTTATGTCTGGTTTGGTAAGTGGCATGTTAAGTGTAATCCTTATAAATCTAAATTAATACTCAAATAAACTATATTGAAGACGCTTGGTCAAGAGTTAGCATCATGAAACGTCTATGTGACTGCTTCACATTGAATCCGGCTTCGACAGCGTAGATATAAGAAGAGAAAAACACAAGCTTGTACCCATCTACGACCTGATTATCTTTCAAGTTTGATTCATGTGACGGTAGGTCAAGCCACAACAATATCATTTAAAAACTCGACCAATATATCTAGCCTTCGTACACGACATACACGCAACTATATTTGAATTCATTCGTTTCTTAAACAATCTCAGTATGAAAAAGTCTCCCAGCTGAAGCACATGGACACTGTTTCTGGTTTAAAAGCTTACTTACAGTCGAATAATTCTAAACCAAATAATCTGTTTTAATACGAAAAACGCAGGTAACAGGACATTCACCCTCACTTACGGAACGAATGCAGTTCATTAACCATCACATTTTTGTTAAAAATATTGTTCCCTCATTCCCCTGCTCGTGTGAAATTCAGGACACAACGTATCATAATATCCTCGTCTATCCTATTTTTCTGATAGGAGACTTATGTTCAACGCTGTGGAAGCTTTGACTGATGTAACGCGTCGCAATTTATCATTAGGTAATACTGCCATATAGAAAACCCAAATAAGACATTGTTTGATACTGTTCATCTCTTTATTAAATTTCAAAATGATGTGATAGCCATTGATCAGTCACACCCAGCTACCTATAACAACCCCCACCCTGTTGTTCTGACCCTTTTCTCCTAGATTGTAACGGGGGTTTCTGTTTGTCTTTATGTTATGTTTGTAAACGCTGATGAATAAAATATGTTTAAATTGAATTACTTGTATTCCCGAATATTTAACTGGCAACTACTTATATATTCATTTGTCGTTGAAAAAAAAAGTAAAAAGGATAATGCGACCTTTAATAGTTTATTTCACGGAATATTGGCGTTCGAATTGAAAATTAATCTTCCATTACTGTCTTTTTTCAAACATTCCTACCAAAAGGGAAACCCGCCCGGTTCTACGAAGTATAATATTTCGAGCGAATAACATAACTAACAACTTGATATATTGACAGCTCACTCAATTATTGGGGCTTACAATTCTTTAAAAGTACAACTGACAAATGTTAAAGTCCCATTAAGTTTGAGTAATGTCATCTTTTTTGTTTGTTTGTATACCCTCCCCTCCCCCGTGCATACCACGTGACTCTGTGCATTACTTATGATTTGGATTTTTTTAACTAAGACGTGTTGGGTTTAATAAGTATTCCCGGTTATGCATCTGAAAACACTTTTGTATCATTATTTTACTCTTTGATATCGAAATTGCAGAAAAATACAGTTATTTTACAACAATTATTTACAGTTATTCACGTTTTGAAAAATATAATCTTTATAGATTTGAGGTGATTGGTTGAAGTACTTGTAGTACTTCAGTAATTAGGTGAATTAGATTTGTGGGATACTGGTAACATGATATCCTTGTTTTTTTGTCCGGTATATGGGGAAAACTATTCTGTTCTGGTCACTCGAGGTTTTAAAATTTGGTGAAGAAGAAGTTATTTTAAAACGTCTGAAAGCAAATATATATTTTTGATCATATTTCCCGCCCATCTCATCCCTATTTTCAGTTTGATTTTGCTGAAACAGGTGTTCTATTAATTACGCATTTTTTTTTATTTATTTACAGAGTTCCACTGTTTGATTGCCTGACATTAGTTAGTAACATATTTGTTACTTTTATGATTTAAAATTTAAGTACGTTTAGTTTCGATCCAGTAGTTTCATGATGTTTCATAGCTACAAGTTGTTATGGATGTTGTTGACTTTAAGGGCGAACGTGGCCACGATTGACAAGGTTACGATCCAAATGTACTGAGACGCTATAACCAATCTTCTAGCATCCGAACCCTGCCTTTTCCAGTGTAGCTGTTCACCAAATACATTGCCAATTCTTAAACTGTTTGTGTTGTTGTATTTTGAGCAAACTGAATAATTAGCTTACTCATATATTGGATAAGTAAGTTGGTTTAAGTGAGGTGCCGGCCTAGTCAAACAATAAAAATTATACCTCTTATGTAAGTGTCACCTTATCCACATCAAAGCATCAGGACTTTCATAAATTCATGACATATTTTGACATCTTAGCCATATATTGAACACATCACGTGATATCTCAATTATCCAATAACGCAACGACAAAGCAGTCTATTCATATATTTGAAAATTGTAATGTTGCAAAACGATATTTGAGCAAATATCAACATTTGCTGATGGGTTCCAGCTTTTGGTATCTTAGTGTTAAACGCTTCTAATGATACACAAAAAAATGTACATTTCACAAAACATGGACGAGTACCAATCTGCGATTCTTCATTCAACAACATAATTTGTATTTGAAAATACTTGCATCAAATCTATTGAAAAAACAGGAGCTTCATTTCTCCCTTTGAAATATCATTTGAAAATGTTCAGTATTCTCTAGTCATTTCTCCATTTTATTCCGGAACCTGCTCAGATACCGTTTGCAAAGCGCTATGCTCCGCACACTTATATACCTTATTAGCATATAATTGAGTCAGTTATACAGTTTGGAGTTGGTGTTTCCCAAACTTTTCTTTAAGAAAACATCATGTGAACCTCGGGAATTTATCAGACATTATATGAGACTCTGTCATAGTTAAATACTCAATCATATGTTTGGTTTTGTTTTGATCTTTAAAGTGAAGTAAATATATAGTTTTGCATCAATCTATTTTGTGCTGTTTAAAATTAGCTTGCTAGCAAGCAACATCTGTAACTGATAACAATCATGCTTATTAAATTGTTTCCATTCATTTATTCATCCATTAATTAATTAATTATTTAATTATTCATTTATTAATTTATTAACTAATAAACTTATTAAATTGATTATTCATTCGTTCATTCATTCATTCATTCATTCATTCATTCATTCATTCATTCATTCATTCATTCATTCATTCATTCATTCATTCATTCATTCATATTCATTTATTCATTCATTCATTCATTCGTTCGTTCGTTCGTTCGTTCGTTCGTTCGTTCGTTCGTTCGTTCGTTCGTTCGTTCGTTCGTTCGTTCGTTCATTCATTCATTCATTCATATTCATTCATTCATTCATATTCAATTCATTCATTCATATTCATTCATTTCCGAATGATATATGCGGCGATTGTGGCTACTTCCTTAATCCCAAAAACTATAGACGCATGTGAAGCTTGTCTTATTTTCCGAGCAACAACGTTGAAGTATGCCCATAGCCTAGGTGCCGCTGTCGTCGTCGTCGTCGTCGTTGTGCAAAACACTCAGCTAACAACAACTCAGATAAACATTTAAGATATTGCAATAAAACAAGGTACACATCCTTTTTAAATCAATACGCACATGCAAGTAGAGTCCTGTAACTCTGGCCTTAATCAGTGTCGAGTGGTGCCCTTGTTCGACAGAACATCAGACGAGGGTTGGTTTTCGTTCTGCGGCGCTCTTGTTGTTAGTATAATCAAGACACTGAAATGCACAGTATATTTTATGATTTTAACTTTTTGGTCTCTGTATTTAAAAAGAAGATAATTATCTTTAAAGTCTTAATTCGATACGGTTGTTTTCATATCCATTGATGATGTGCACTGACCTACACAGTATCTTTCATAATTTAATTTTTTTTGTCTCTTTTTTCGAAAAGCAGAGAATCCTCCTTGAAGTCTTAATTCTATACAGTTGTATTCATTAACGTTCATGATTAGCCTGGCTTAACTAGAGCTGTCAATGTAAGTGACGAACGCCCCCGAGGTGCCTGACAGAACAACGGAATATGTGTACATGAAGAGCTAACATTCATTTTAAACATATGCAGGATACCATGAGCGTTGACTCCAACTGTGGGTAGCAATGACCTAAGAGCTAGGGATTTCAAAATCCCCCTAAGATGACAATGTAACAGATTGGACAAAACCATATTTACTGTATGTGCATATATGCAGCATTCTAGAAAAAATCGTGTGTGGCCAATTCACTATTAATTACCAGTAAAATTTTATTGCCAATCGAAATTTGAAGCAAATGGTATTTATGAATTGCATGAAATTACCTTATATTTTGTTGTAAATTATTCCGGTACAACATTATTGCAATATCTGCAAAAATAGCATTGATTTGTAAATTTATAGTATTCGGTTCATCTTCGAAACATGCGAAGCAGTAAGGTCGTTTTGTTAATCATAACCCAAAACATAATTTGATACAAGAATCTGACACTTGTGATCATTTTAAATACAATTTTTTTATGCAATTTGTCCGGGAAATGTTTAACTTAGCTCGCCAGATCTTAAACAAAGTAATTGTATGCTGTTATTACGATGTTAGCACTTTCCTAAATGAAGGTCATAATTGGATATACATATGGTTAACAAGGATTTGAAATATTTACAGTAACGGCCTTGGACTTATATCTGACAAAAACTCGAACATCCGTGGCAATTGACATGTACTTACTTCCAATAACAATCCATTGATATCCGAGGATAAATTGACATTTCACGTCCAACAACCGAAATCGACACCATACATCAGGAATGGGAAATAACTAAAGCAAATTGACCAATTACGACATTAAACCCTTAATTTCACGGAAACTTACACACCTTTAATAGCAATTTCATCCGCACGATGCGCACTACCAACTCCGAGTATTACTTGGAATGAATGTCATTCGATATTATTGAACAATACAAGTCTCAAAATTATTTCGATGGGCGAAGGAAACTATCTCCACGTAAATAGTATTACATCCTAACTATATCACTATTTGTATGAGAGGTTACACAGAGTATGTCATCTAGTTGTCTTTAGTCTTTAGCTTTTCTTCTGTGATATACAAGTTACGGCTGCCTAAATTGTAAACGATGATACACTTAAGTAGTTTTCACTACAGTGCTTAAACAGTGATATTGTGAACATGAAATACCACTCTTTAAGAACATACCATCAAAGTGAAACAATTACTTTTTATTTCGGCGTTTCTTTTCGATATATCATTGAGCAAAGTAAACAGTGATGGATATAAAATGGACCTGTTCAACGTGAATTATGATTTTTCGATCATCCGTGATACCAGCTTTGCTCTTAACTTCTTTACAATGCTAAACGTGTAACTGGAAAATGGTATATGTGTTGAATTCAAATGTGCTTAAGTGAGAAAAAGGAAACGTATTTTATATATTAAATACATAGACATACAACATTTAAAATTTAAAACAAAATAGTGATACTCCGCTGGGCATTTTCAAATGGGTCGATATATTGCCCCAATTCACCTCAGAAAGACTGATGCGCTAAGTTCTTTGTCTTCAAAGTACGTCAACATACATTGCTGTTTCATGGCTAAGTCTCTGTCCATTTTTCGGTTATGGCGAGACAAGATTTTCTCAAACACAAGCTGTATTTGGCGTCCGACTGTCTCGGCCTCACGATTCAGCAACGTCGCAAGTATGTAGAACTGCAAATTGCTGCGACCCGCTTAAACGTTTATCTGTCAATGTCATCCTAAAGTTGTATATTTATTTGTACAAAATTAATAATCAAGCTTTATGGCACGCGATCGCAAGTTTGTTTAATACATATCTGCCTCTCAATCTGTTAAATTGTTAAATAAATGCATTTATCCAAGTGAGCATTTAACCTCTTATTCCTGATTCCTGTTTTGTGTAGTTATGTTAGAGCTCATTGACTCTATTGTTTGTCAAACGCTGAGCTGAGGTTCAAGAATACTGCCACATCCCGGGATTTATTTAATACCTCCACTAGGTTATCGTTGTAATGTTTTACCCTTTTACAATCATGTTCCAGTCAAACAAGAGTGCCCTCACATAATATAAACGATTGGCTTTGCGACCTGATTTGAATTTTGATCGGTTTTTGGTTTCAATGAAGTTACATAATCTAGGTTTGATCATTGTTTGCATTAATTTAGTGAAAGTTGATGTAAGATAGATTGACTGGTATGATGCGGGATCAAACTTATTTGGTTTTAGGAGAGAGATGATAACAGCCTCTCTTCATGAGTCTTGTGTTGAACCTGATCACCAGGATTTGTTAAAGGGGCCTAGAAGTGTTGTTTATTGCCAGATATTGTATTGTTTTAAGAATTGCATTGTGTATGCCAAGTTTACCAGTGCGCCACATCTACAATTTGCTAGTGTCCTGTAGTGTCCTGTTGGGTTTAACCATTCTGAAATCTGCATTATACTCAGTATCTTCCCTGGGAGTTTCTGCGTTAATCATATCATATTTTATTGACCCGTTTTTTTATCCCAATGAAGTGTTGTGTATATTCATTATCGCTACTGATCATTTCATTATGTTTTACTAATATGTCTGCCTTATATTTGGGATTGTGTATTACCTCCACGCCAATTTTAATTTGAGGTTCATCGCTCAAAGGACTTCCTTTCACCTTTCATACAAAGTCCAAAAGTCCAAGAGCTTTTTTAGTGAGTTATTGTCGAGCAGAAACTGTGCAAACCCTTGAATTTTGTATTGCTTTCCTTTGCTTTTAGCCTGTCCATTAGCCAGTTTTCATTCTTAATAGTAGTTTTGGTAATTTCCTACATTTTTCTCTTAACTTTATAGCATTATCACATTTAGTGTACCACCATTGGAGAATTTTCTGTACTTATTTAATTTTTGGTTTAGATTTTGGCATGGTTTTATGTGAGGAGTTTCTCATATTAGTGGTTGAAGTTATGGTGTATATCATTTTCAGTTGCATCATAGTTTATGTCGGTATGGCAGAGTTGTTGAAAAAAAATCCATGATTCAGCTGAAGCTTTTTCTGTTTCCCATTTATTTTGTAATATTGTTTTATTTGTGGAATATTTGATTGACGTTATTGATAGTAGATGGTCACTGCCAAAAAGTGTTATTTATTGCATAGAATTCATTGGAGGAGTCCAGATGAGATGAGTGACAAGTCAATAGCACTTCTAGTTCGTCTTGTTTTTCGGAATTTTCCTTGTTTGTCCATCATTTTAATTTTTAATATCATTGTATACGAGAGGTCCAATTATAGAGACGCTTTTATATCTCCTAAGTGATACATTGAACTCGGACAGTCATCCTGATGTCTACTGTAAAAGAACCAACGAACCGCATCAATGACGTCTTTAACAGGTAGGCACTGTAAATAAGATTCATTTCTTGCCGTCAATTTCTATTTTAATATTATATGAAGTGGTTGGATCGTCTTTTTCAATTTGCATAATAGATCTAACGATACAAACGGTTTTGCAAGCTTAAACCAAAACACTAAAGGTCCAAACGTCCTGACATCGTGTGAATTTAAATTTGGAAACAAAATTGGTATGACTCAAAAATGTCTCATGTATATTAACCCTGCACACATACACAAAACACACAAACACAAATCACACGCAGGCACGCACGCACGCACGCACGCACGCGCGCACACACACACACACACACACAATATTTATAGCATACCCAGTGTTCTATTTATCCTTTATTCGCCTTTTCAGTAGTTTTAAGAAAATTATTTAACTCTTAGTACTTCAAGCGCCTTGTTCGGACCATTGCCTGTTGAATTCATCTTGTATTTCAAAAAAATAATGCATCCAAAGGAGCATGAAACTGTTGACAGATTAATCTGGGGTGAAAACAAGCAAACTGATTTGAATGAGAAATTAATTGGGAATACGTTTTTTTTTAAGTATTGTCCAGTCATTATGAAATAACGAAATATATTTAAACTCATGCATAGATAAATTGTCAGATGTTATTTATGACATTTTTCATCAAATACATGTTAATACTTTTACAATAAAGAGAAAAGCACCATCCAGAAAGAAATCTAGCTAGTTTAATAATGATTGTAAAACAGCAAAGATATTTTTTTATCGCTGCAAGAGATTATTGTCTACAAATCAAAATGAAGCAAATCGCTTATTAATTTTGCAATCTAGAAATGAATCTTGTCACGATAAATGTATATCTAAAATACGTACTATAGTAAAGAAAGATACTCTTTACGGTGCCTTCGTAAGTCGAACTCGCGAAAGTTTTGGAAGTACATAAAGAAATACAATCAAAAGAATCCAAATATTAACAACGTCAATGTAAAAGAATTGCTAAGCCATTTTAAAATATGTTTTTTTCGCCCAATTATAATAGCTTTACTGACCACATTAACAATGGTAACGATAATGATGTAAATACTGATTGTCTTGATGGTACGATTACTGTTGACGAAATAGTTAAAACAATTTCATCCATGTCAAGGCACAAAAGCTTTGATATATCTGGAGATGGGTTTTTTTTTTATTGACATTAAGATATTAGATTTTATATTGCCATATCTTGCTCATATTTTTAATTATATTTTGATAGAGGGGTATACCCCGATGCATGGCCCTAAAGGTGTTAATGTTCCAATTTATAAAAAATGTGATACAAAATAATCCCTCTAACTATCGTGGCATAACACTTGCTAATAGTATGGCTAATATATTATCTTTAACGTTACGCGTATACATGAGTAGTGCGAAAGTGAAAATAAATTTTGAAAATGCTCAATTTGGATTTAGAGACAATCGTAGTGCTGTTATTTTTTTGTATTTTTATTCTTCATACTGTAATACAAAATGTATTTACAAACCAAATTGACTACGAAAAGGTATTTGACACTGTCATTCACCATGCTCTGTGGATATGATTAGTCCATCTGGTATAAGCTGCAAAATGTTAAATATGCTAAAAAATGTACCGAAATTCTTAATGAACAAACCTTAAAGGGACTGTACACCGGATTAGCGTTTTCTGTAACGAAACTCAGGACAATTATTTAATAGAATGTGTTACGCTTTAATATCATAATTGTAAAAAAAGTACCAAAATGTAAAAAAAAATGTGTCGGAGACCGGGTTCGAACCAATGTCGCCAAAATTGCAGTCCAGCTTGGTATCCACTGTGCTAAGACAGCTCACTCTAATTGGGTGACATAATTAAGCTATACACCTACCTCGGTAATATCACGTGATAACACCGACTAGCCAATCACGCATAAGAAATGAATTCTACCTGGTAGACATACCCAATAATCTTTTTTTAATGGAAAAATACAAAATAACTGCTTAACTTAAATAAATTGTAAACTATGTGGTACATCAGTTAGTAAGGTTCAATGCATTGTACACATCGATGCCAAGTTTATGTCAGTTTTCGACAATTTTCTTTTTTTCCCCTATTTTATCATACGGAGTACAGCCCCTTTAAGGGCATACAATAATCTCTTATCTAAAAACTATCAGAGATAAGCTAGATAACCAAATTGTTGCAATTTGGTTCTTTAGTTGTGCCTATTATTACGTTTAGTTGTTTATAGTCTATGGAATTTATAGTTTTAATGAGGTTGACAAGCTACAGCTTAAGTTTTCTAAACACATTTTTGGTGTCCGAAAACAGACCTCTAAAGCGGTATTCCTGGGTGAGCTTGGTCGTTTCCCACTATCTGTTTTATGTTAAGAAAGATATGAAATTCTGGTGTAAGGTTATGTGTTCCCCAACTCTTTTATAAGATCTGTTTATGATAAGAATGTAGGCGACATTTCATTCGTAAATATTAGTATTAAACTAAGTTGGGTTAAGGTTGTTAATTATATGTTCTTAAATCTTAACTCTGAAAAAAAAATATTTTTCATTGCTCAAACATAAGCTACATGATCAGTATGTTCAAAAATGGTTCGATATTGTAAATTCACAGAGCAAATTAGAAAATTATGTAAAATTAAAAAAATAAATTAAAAAAAAAATTGAAAAATACATCGATACCATTGAAAAAGAAAGTAGTCGAATATCTTAATCAAGATTAAGACTGAGTGCCCATTCGTTAGATGTTGAACATGAAGACACAAGTACATTATTAGAGAAGATTGAAAATGGGAACTATGTACTATCAATATGGTTGAATCAGAATATCACTTGTTATGTAATTGTCCCTTATATATGGACCTGAGAAGAAATAAATATACCATAAACAGATCGTTTGACACTGTTGAAAAATTTGTATCTACCTTATCTAGTAATAAGGTATATTATTGGTATCTAGTAATGATTGGTATGTTTATCAAGAATTGTTAGGTACTGCCTTAGAACGGTCAGTAAAATGTAAATTTACTGGGGGGTTAAACCAGTTTATGTGCACAAACCTCACTCTTATCCCAACAATTCTTAATAAAGATAAAACGCAAAAGATAAATCTTGTCAAAGTATGCATTAACTTGAGGAAACTTATCAATAAAACAAATAATAATAAAAAACGAAAAGGTAAACCCCAAGTACTTCAATGATTAGAGATCCCAACTCTAACTGCAGACGGAGAGAAACAATTCAGAGCACCTAATGCAAATACTTTTCAAAGATACGATGCAGTCATCGTTAGAAACCAAAAACTGTGTGTCTGCCTTAAAAGGTTTAAAACTGTGTGATCATAGAGTTTCATAATAAAAAGCATCATTGTACTAAAACTGGGAACAAATAAAGAAAAACATTATTAAAAATAAAAGCGACTAGTATATGCTATTCTCTCATTCCAAATGATTTGAAAACGTAAAATATTTGAATAAATTAAGGTCACAGCCAAAACACTAATAAGCAATTGATTTATAATATCCATACAGTTTTAGAAATAAATTCTTGATAAAAACATATTATATACCTTTAATTAAAATGGCGTTGTCAGTGTTTGCCCTTTTGGAACTGAGTGACTCGAGTGACTCAACATCACTCCGTAGACGTCAAAAGCACGATGAACATCTGATTTATATTGTTCCTTTGTTTGCCGGCTCGTATAGATTTACCCAGGTATCATCGAATGTATTTAAACTATTCGCCTGAGAAACGCCTCTTCTTCTAGCTCAAATCGCCTGACATTCGACTCTCTGTTCTTTTTTGATATCCGAAAGCATTTTGGGGATCTCTCTTGCACACAAATTTCCCATATTAAGTGCATCATGAAATAATATTGTAAACCGTCCTAATACGCTAATTTCATTAATTGTGATATGGTGGTCCTTTTCAAGCAGTTGAGTTGTTTTCGACATGACTTGAAGTTTTCGACCTTGCCGTTGCTCCATTGAACGTCGGTAGCACTTTCCTGTCCGTCTTGAAAGCATGCTTAACACTTGTAAATTGCCGTTTTCTTCATAGCGTCATTTCCATTGGTCTTAATCAACATGTCCATTTTTTGTGTGGGGGGAGGGGGATTTTTTTACACAAAACTTATAAGTAGATCTCTGTTCAACGCTCATTTCCTCGCACCGATCAAACAATATGACCGCCATAAAGTGAAAAAAACGTCAGAAATGAGCTTGACAACAAAAAAATGCATATATGTAAGGTTATAGTGCAACCTTGCAGCAAAGTCTGCCAATGATAATTTATCAATTAACGCAATGTGACGTTGTTTTTCAAATGAAATAACACATATTATTAAGTCTTTAAAAATTTGGCCGATTTATGTCGTATTAAGATGTCATAGGGATCTTCTTAACAATACATGTTTGGTAATATATTTGGAAAAAGGGCAATATTAACATGTCTACAAAATAAAAAAGTTTTATTGTGTTTTGGATATTTAGAAAAATGAGAGCACTTTTCCGCGATCTTTTCAATGAAAATACGACACAATTTCGTAAGATCATGCCAAAAAGTCAACACTTACAAAGCGTTAGAAACATTTTTAAAAATAACTCGTCAATCTTAATAAACCGAGAGTTATATTTCTAATATTTATATGAAACTACAGAAACATGGTCAGTAGCGAAACGTTTATACATTAACCCCGTTTAATGGCACTGGGTAAACGCCAAAGACATATGATACTGAAACAAAAAATCACAAGCAAGAAACATGGAACAACAGCACAAAACTCCACAAACAACTTACTGCATATAAACTATATAAAACAGTAGGTGTGTTTATCAAGGATTGTTAGATACCGCCTTGGAACGGTTAGTAAAATGTAAATTTACTGGGGGGTTAAACTAGTTTGTGTGCACAACCTCACTCTTATCCAACTTAACTATTTGTTTTAGAATATTCATAATTTCAGCCAAGAATACAGGATTCGAAAAACCGATCGTACGACTCGATCGTTGATAAAATGTCCCCGAATATACTCCATTTGACAAATGACTTTTAGTTAATAATTAGCGAACGTAAGAAACAGCTTTAAAAATAGCACGTAAATCTAAATAAACCGTGAGTTATATTTCAAGGTTCAGAATATACCTTATTACAACCAAGAAGAAAAATCGATCGACCAATAATAATATGCCCCCTTTGTCGTACATTTTACCAATGGTCATACTCCCTATATAGATTTTCCTATGGGCCGTCATTATATCCCTTTCTTTATATAATTCAATAGACGTTTTCTGTAGAAATGTTTTAATTATCTAACAGAAACAAATATTAGCATAATAAACCAAGAACAAACCTTTAAAACAAATAAGAAAGGTAATTCCTAGTTGACATTTCTACGGACGGACACAGACGTTACCTCCCATTCTGTTCTCCAAAATAAACCACTTGACGATGATCTTGGTATCTATAAAAAGTAAAGAGTTTACGTTTTTTCATTAAATTGTGATTTAAACCCTTTTTGTTCTCCAAAATATATCCCGTGACGATGCCTTAAATGGTAATGTGGTTATACTTTTACTGAAACTCTGATTTAGACAACGAAACATAATAGGTGTAGTAACCTAAAAAAGCGAAATCTAATAGCGTATAAACCATAGATGTATAGAATTATAAGCTCAGTTCACACGGGCATTATACGACTTACTGATTCAAGTGTTGTAATTGTTAATATTTGTTTTGTTACGATTAAACATACTCTAACAGTGATATGGTGAAAATATAAATTATTTAACAACTTGACTTGCCTTAAAAAGTCTTGACACCTCTCTTACAGTTAAATCTATTTAGTGTTTAACCTAGTATGATGTCTTGTTCTTCATTTCGTCGTCTTTGTTTTGGTTTATCATGGCCCCGTTGTAAACTAAGTAACGTTGTTTGCTTTAATTAATTTAAGAAAGTTGCACGCGTTAGGAAATCTTGACGCCGGCACGTCAGAGATGCACCGATGGTCGCGTCACGTAGGACATGGAAATACCTAAACGGCAATACCGGTCCTGACCGCCCCGCATTTGTGGTTCCGGAGATATCGTCGGCATTAACTTTACATTGTAAGGTACGGCAAAACCGCTGAAAAACTATGGTTTTGAGCGCACTTAGCGGCCTTGAAAACCGGTGACCGAAAAACGTCCCAGGCACACCGAAAATAGCGCCTCGTAGGTATGCGCATACGCTACACAGCAAAATTGGTCGCAACGTCCGCACGTGAAGGGATGCTTAGCTATCTTCGGCACGAGGTACGCCATTTTACGGCATTTTCGCGCCATTTAGATCGTAAACGAGAAAGTTGTACGCGTAAGGAAACGTTGACGCCGGCACGTCAGACATACACCGATGGTCGCGACACATAGGACATGGAGATACCTAAACGGCAATACCGGTGCCGACAGCCCCGCACTTGTGATTCCGGAGATATCGTCGGCATTAACTTTACATTGTAAGGTAAGGCAAAACCGCTGAAAAACTACGGTTTTGGGCGCACTTTGCGGCCTTAGAAACCGGTGACCGAATAATGTCCCAGGCACAACGTAGCATGAGCAAACCCTACACAGCCAAATTGGTCCTAACGTCCGCACATTCGGGGCTCTTAACGATCTTCGGCACGAGGTACCCCATTTTGCGGTATTTTTGCGCATGGCTCACACAGACTGATACACGGCTCAAACTGACTGATACACGGCTCACACAGACTGATACACGGATCACAAAGACCGAAACACGGCTCACAAAGACTGATACACGGCTCACATAGACTGATACACGGCTCAAATAGACTGATACACGGCTCACACAGACTGATAAACACCTCACACAAATTAATACACGGCTCACATATACTGATACACGGCTCACACAGACCGATACACTTTTCAAATAGACTGATACACGGCTCACAGACTGATAAACAGTTCACACAAACTGATACACGGCTCACACAGACTGATAAACAGCTCACACATACTGATACACGGCTCACACAGACTGATACAGGTCTTACACTGACTGATACTCGGCTCATATAGACTGATACACGGCTCACACAGACTGATACACGGCTCACACAGACTGATACACGGCTCATACAGACTGATACAGGGCTCACTCAGACTGATTCACGGATCATATGGACTAATACACGGCTTACACAGTCCGATACACTTTTCACATAGACTGATACACGGCTCACACAGACTGATACAGTGATCACACAGACTGATACACAGCTCACACAGACTGATACACGGCTCACACAGACTGATACAGGGATCGCACAGACTGATTCACGGCTCACACAGACTGATACAGGGATCACACAGACTGATACACGGCTCACACAGACTGATACAGGGATCACATAGACTGATACACGGCTCACACAGACTGATATACGGCTCACTTAGACTGATAAACGGCTCACACAGACTGATACACGGCTCACACAGACTGATACAGGGATCACACAGACTGATACACGGCTCACACAGACTTATACACGGCTCACATAGACTAATTCACGGCTCACACAGACTGATACACGGCTCACACAGACTGATACAGGGATCACACAGACTGATACACGGCTCACACAGACTGATACACGGCTCACATAGATTGATAAACGGCTCACACAGACTGATACACGGCTCACATAGACTGATACTCGGCTCACACAGACTGATACACGGCTCACACAGACTGATACACGTCTCACACAGACTGATACAAGGCTCACACAGACTGTTACACGGCTCACACAGACTGATACATGGCTCACACAGTCTGATACTCGGCTCAGACAGACTGATACACGGCCCACACAGACTGATATTCGGCACACATAGACTGATAAACGACTCACACAGACTGATACACGGCCAACACAGACTGATGCATGGTTCACATAGACTTATACACGACTCACCAGACTGATACACGGCTCACTCAGACAAATTTACGGCTCACACAGACTGATACACGGCTCACACAGACTGATACAAATGTACAAGGCTCACACAGACTGATACACGGCTCACACAGACTGATACATGGCTCACACAGACTGATACATGGCTCACATAGACTGATGCATGACTCACTCAGACTGATACACGGCTCCCACAGACTGATACACGGCTCACACAGACTGATACACAGCTCACTCAGACTGATACACGGCTCACACAGACTGAGACACGGCTCGCACAGATTGATATATGGCTCACACAGTCTGATATACGCTCAATACACACTCAATACATGTTCACATACTTGCCCACTGACATTCCTAGGCAATTTTCTTGAAGTATACTACATGGATATTTAGTATTGTTATAGTTATCAGTCACTTTTTTATTTCTAAGACACTTCTGTCACATTTATAATAGAAAATATACTACGTAGAACTGGTAATGGTGGTCAGCACCATGGGCACAACAGCATGCCTGCTTTCATTTGGCACAAAGAGAATGGCGAGAGCTTGGCTGCTAACATTGTGTGAATCATTTTGAAAGACAGAGAGTGGTATTGCTGCTTGCCTGTTACCCAAACATAGTTGAGCGTTCAAGCCCATACCAATAGAACTGCCTTATGAGTTTTCATGATAAACACCAGTACTCAATTCTGCGCAGAAAATGATATTACACATAAGGCCGATTGTTCAGGACTTTGTTAATGGCGTTGTTGTTAAATATAAAAGGTGAAATATATATAATGATATAATGATTTGCTCATATGTTTGCATAAAACAAAAACAGCTGAAAGAGTTGTCTCATATCTTGTTAGAAATACTGCAGATCACAAGCGTATCCATTAAACTTGCAGTGCAGTATTAAGTCAATAGTCCAATAGTCAAGGTCAATCACTTAGGCTCATATAATTATTGAGTAATGACCCTCAGCTTAATTAGAAAAATAAACAAAGGTTATCTTTGCAGTGGCGATGTTGGCCATTCTCAGCTATTGTAGATATGAAGCAATTGCCAAAATTAGGAAGTGTATACTAGTATTTATTATAGAAATCACTGTGAGGGAGACAAAAAAATCATGTGACAAGAAATGTTACGATTGTGGTTGTTCCCTTTAATTGATATGTTACGATTATTTGCCCTGCAAAGTACTTGAAATGGCATATATTAGCGTTTAAGTTTTTTGTAAAGAACCTGTCGCAATTATCAGTTTTAATATTGTTTGCAAATTATTCGAAATGTGTGGTTGTCTTCATCACAGATTCTAAATTTATTTTTGAATGTTTCATAAGAAGTACAGCACCAAGAATGATGAACAAAATACCACATGAAACAGAGAGTTGAAATCAAGTGACGGACGGTGGCTAGGTCTTTTTTAACTTGATTACTGATGAGGGAAAAAATATGATAAACATGTGCTTTGTTGTGTCAATTTCACTTTCACATTGTAAGGTATGGCAAAACCGCTGAAAAACTACGGTTTTGGACGCACTGTGCTGTTTTAGAAACCGGAGACCGAATAACGTCCCAGGCACAACAAAACTTGCACCACGTAGGTATGAGCAAACCCTACACAGAAAAATTGGTCCCTACGCGTCAAGAAGGGAATGGAGATACCTAAACGTCAATATCGGTCCCGACCGCCCCGCTTTTGTGGTTCCTTTTTGTTCTGTTTCGTGTTCCATTGCAGGTTTTATAAAGACCCTAGTTCGACCAATCAAGGTGTGCGATTATTATGTCCTTTTCCAAACATAACTCCGCGTGTTTCCGATGTTTGATATTCAAACGTAAATACAGCAGCGACTCGTTTACAGTGATAATGTTTTTACCGAAACCAATAAGTCTGGAAAAAGTCTTTGAAATTCTCAATTGAACCAAATTATCATGAATAAAGTATATATTTTATTATTGATTAACAGTATTTCTAGTAATGCTGCGACATACTGTAACAGTCTGTGTATACCACGTGATAAATTACGTCATATATGCTACGTCGGAAGGCAATCTTTTGCTTTAAATGAAGACTTAAATCGACGATAACTTTTCTTTTACTACACCATTTTAAATAAAACAAAAGGCAGTCTATGTCACTTAAAGAGCCCCGCCTTTGTTTTATTACCAAAGTTTGATAAGGTGATTAGTTTCATCAAACACTTCGACAAACCTGTTTCCAAAGTAATGTTTTGACCGTGCTTCGTCAGACGGCCGTATTGTGAAAAGGGTTGTCGAAATGTTTTAAGAAACTAAACTCTCAATCAAACTCTGGTAAAATACCGAAGGCGGGGCTCCGTAAGCGCCATAGACTGCGTAGAATGGTGAAGAAATAGTGAAGTTATCTTTGTTTAAGGTCTTCATTCGAAGCAAAATATTGCCTCCCGACGTAGCATTTATGACGCAATTTATCACGTGGTATTCACACACTGTGTAAATTGCCATTTCATAATTACTCCCCCTCCGACCATAAAAAACACTAACTCCATGGAGAAGTAACACATATGGAACGGAAGTATAAAATCCAGTAGGGTTGGAAATACAAGAAACTTAAAACAGATGCACGTATATCTTTACAGAATCATTCGAACGTGCGATCCATGTGTAAATTAATAAATTGTATCGCAAAATATGACGAAAAAAAATTACAAACACACAATTTCGTCTGAAAAGATTGGTACTCGATCTATTCCATATCTAGTTTCAATTGAAAACAACTGCAATGATGTATCTTTGATTGAGTTAAGCACTTTTATTAAACATTTTAGTGATCGAAATATTCGTGGTAGAATAATGAGTTTATCACATTGTTATTCGTCATGGTTACTTGTTTTAAGTTAAAATTTGTTTGTTTATTGATCTGGGGTTATTTTAAAATGTCTTTATGTCAATACACTGTCATGTTAAACTTTCATGATATATCAAATGCACTTTTTAGAGAAATTAAATATTATGTAAAAAGTCTGGCAAATTTTTTAAACTAAAATACTGACAGCAGGAACCCATCCACAAATATTGATATTGATATTTGCTCAAAAATGGTCTTTGAAGACATAATAACTTAATGCTACCAATGTATTCAATAAAGTTTAAAATATCCGCCAGATACTTATAAATTCTTGTGTCCGAGTGGCGAGGGCGTCAATTAACCTTTTTTCCATTATAATATTTTTAATAGTTTCATTGTATTTTTTTCTACAATTTCAGTACCAAAGAGTAAAATAAGTATAAGTGTTGTTAGATGCATAACCGGGAAAACTCATGTTATTTTTTTGGTCAAAAATCATGAGCGAGTCCCTTAAAGAGTGCATGTCACGATTGCATGGTTTCATTATTTACCTGACGGCATTGAAACAGGTTGTAAATGTTCACTATTGATTACTAAATATCGTAATGCTATAATCTACTTTTACGTATAAATATTAACCTGAACTAACTGTTCAACCGTCAATACGTACAATGATTATTTTCATTCTCTTTCGAATCTTTGCTTTTGAGTACCAAAAAATTGGGTTTGCAACTGCTTTCTATGACAAGACATTTTAATACCCCTTAAACGCCGCCTTGTCAGAAGCATGATCTATAATTAATAATAATGTTTCACCTTTTACCGACTGACCCCTTCAGAAAGAAATTTTATCGAATAAATTTTCATGGAGCTAGGTCGAATAGTTTCGGGCTATTGTGCGGACAAGGGTTGTCTTTTTAAAGCCATTGCTGCGATCTTGACTATTGACTTACTGACCACTTTAACAGTTGTGTTTTTTATTTGTTCAAGTGACAACTAACAGTACAGTTGGGGCCTTTTTTGTTAATGTGGCAACTATCAGTACAGTTTTGGTCATTTACTGTTCATGCGACAACTTCCAGTACAGTTGCATGACGTTTGACCTCGTGAACCCAACATCAATAGGGAAAATGTACTGGTCAAGGCCAAATTACCAGTGGAGGCTTATGGTCCGAGGTAAAACCACTTTCATTTTAAGTGCTGATCAAGATTTCATAAGACTTTTTACCTTGACCTTTCACTTATTGATTCCAAAAGCAATAAAGAGCTTGTACTGACCAAGGGAATCAGTCTATTGGAACTTCATCGACCTTAAAAAAACTATTCACAACGCGATCTCGATCTTTGACCTGCCGATCCCAAACTCATTAACGGTCATCTACAGGTCATCTACAACCATACATCTAACCTTTCTTTAGTTATTAAAGAACAAGACATGTGTCTACCAACCGACTGGTTGACCAAAACTTGCTAGCTTATATATGTCCAATATTTTTCGAAGGAGGCATAATAATATAAAAGATCGTTCGTTTGCAGGCTTGTATATACTTTGTGCGTGCTCAAAGTATAAACTATATTTTTAAACTGACACTTCAATATCAGATGAGACAGCTTGACACCATTACTTTAGTACGATATTCAGAAACATAACTGTTTTTGTATCTGAAAAAGATATACTATTCTATAAGTTTCAAAAGACTGTTATTTCATAAATTAAAGAAGCTTATAGTACTTCATGTAATAATCGAACGAACGCCTTGTTTACAAAGCAGTAGCTTTATTTTCTTCAGGTAATTTCATTTTTACACAATATTTGGCTGGCTTAATTCGTTTCCTTTGCACATTTCCTTTGTATGGTGTTGATTTTATTAACATGGCATGCCTATTAATAAAGACTGCAAATAGCTCGTTATCACAAGTGATTGTGCAGATCCGTAGTCTAGTGGTATGACACTTGACTCTCGAGTTTCGATTCCCCGCCCAGCAATTAAGAATGCAGAAATGTTAAAAAGGTTTTGTCCCAAACGCGCGTTAAAAAGGGTGCTTCAACCTGGACGTGGTTATTATGAGAACAATGCCCCGCTACCTGACAAGACCAATATACTCTAGCTGCGTCCGACTTCTATTGATAGTGAAATAAACCTACACTGATAAATGGGTATGCATTCATATATACAGTCGATATCGTGCCAATTTGCATGAGTAAGCATTTCTGTCTGGGGCGGCGTTTATTAAACATGTTAAGCTATTTCCTAGTTTAAGTCATAAGTCCTTACTTCCTAAGTTAAGTATCTTACTGGTCATATGATACCTTGACTTTTAAGATCAAAATATTTCATAAAAAATCAAATATATTTTAAAAATTGAATTATATACTTTTTGCTTAATTTGACTGTACACATTTTAATAAATTGACCTTGGTTAAGAAATGATTAGATAATCACGTATGCGCTCAGTTTATGAATGTCGTGTGATGGTACAGTCTTGCTGGTTTGTGAATATTTCATAATAGCAAATACAATGAATTGCATTGTACAATAAGGAAAAAAAACGAAAGATGAGCTTTTGGGGAACAATTTGTAATCACCATCAAATTAACTCTGTATGATAAAGAGCTACGGTAATTGGGATAAATCATCGATTGCCATTAGCCAACAAATAAGAGCGAACACCAAACTTAGTTGAATAAACCTACTGCAGGCCCAGAAGCAATTTCAATTCTGGAAAAGTTGGCATTATGAAAACAATGTATATGCTTTTAATCCGATACAAATGCATTAAACTGGTATAAGAGAAGACGAGAATGTTCTTCTGCTAAAGGTTACCGCCTCTCACAATAAAAGGGTATAAGTTTGAGCCTCACCAGAGTCGTTTCTCATGACATCTACAATTTCATTGCACAATACTGTTCACTTCGAGCGTGATGCTATTATTAATGACTTCACACTCAAACTAAAATGATTCGAATAAAACAAAGGCATGAAAGTGGTAGTCTCTGAATACTTGAATCTGTTAATTGACAGTTATGACAGTGCACTATTTTTAACACCCATTGTACTGGCTTTGACAGTAATGATAGGTGCATCACGGTTTACAACCCTGGAAGCGTCTTACAGCAGCCTCGGTATGATTGAAACAGGTCATTGACAGTAATGATAGGTGCATCACGGTTAACAAACCTGGCACCGGCTTACAGCACTCTTGACTTGATTTAAACTTTCATTGACTGTAATAATAGGTGCATCACTGTTAACAACCCTGGCACCGGCTTACAGCACTCTTGACTTGATTGAAACTGGTCATTGACAGTAATAATAGGTGCACCACTGTTAACAACCCTGGCAGCGGCTTACAACAACGTTGGTATGATTGAAACATGCCTTTGACAGTAATGATAGGTGCACCATTGTTAACAACCCTGGCAGCGGCTTACAGCAGCCTCGGTATAATTGAAACTGGTCATTGACAGTAATGATCAGTGCATCCCTGTTAACAACCCTGGCAGCATCTTACAGCAGTCTTGACTTGATTGAATCTGGTCATTGACAGTAATGATAGGTGCACCACTGTAAACAACCATGGCAGCGGCTTACAACAGCGTCGGTATGATGAAACTGGCCACTTACAGTAATGATAGTGCACCAATGTCCACATTCATGGCAGCGGCTTACAGCAGCCTCAGTATGATGGAAACATGCCTTTGACAGTAATGATAGGTGCATCACTGTCAGCAACCCTGGCAGCGGCTTACAACAGCCTCGGTATTATTGAAACTGGTCATTGGCAGTAATGATAGGTGCACCATTGTCAGCAACCCTGGCATCGGCTTAAAACAGCCTCTGTATGATTGAAAGTGGTCATTGACAGTTACGATAGGTGCACCACTGTCAGCAACCCTGGCAGCGGCTAACAGAAGCCTCAGTATGATTGAAACATAACATTGACGGTAATGATTGGTGCATCACTGTTAACAACCCTCGCAGCGGCTTACAGCAGCCTCGGTATGATTGAAACATGCCTTTGGCCGTAATGATAGGTGCACCACTGATAGCAACCCTTGCAGCGGCTTACAGCAGCCTTGGTATGTTTGACTCTGGCCACTGACAGCTATAATAGGTGCACAACTGTTAACAGCCCTGGCAGCGGCTTACAACAGCCTCGGTATGATTGAAACTGGCCATTGACAGTAATGACAGGTGCACCACTGTTAACAACCATGGCACCGACTTACGGCAGCCTCGGTTTAATTAAAAAATGCCTTTGACAGTAATGGTAGGTGCACCACTGTCAACAACCCTGCCACGGGCTGACAGCAGCCTCGGTATGATTGAAACAAGCCCTTGACAGTAATGATAGGTGCACTATTGTTAACAACCCTGGCACCGGCTTACAGCAGCCTCGGTATGATTAAAACATGCCTTTGACAGTAATGATAGGTCACCACTGTTAACAACCCTGGCAGCGGCTTACAACAGCGTTGGTATGATTGAAGCATACCTTTGACAGTAATGATAGGTGCATCATTGTTCACAACCCTGGCACTGGCTTACAACAGCGTTGGTATGATTATAACATGCCTTTGACAGTAATGATAGGTTCATCACGGTTAACAACCCTGGAAGCGTCTTACAGCAGACTCGGTATGATTGAAACTGTCATTGACAGTAATGATCAGTGCATCACTGTTAACAACCCTGGCAGCGGCTTACAACAGCCTCGGTATGATTGAAACTGGTCATTGACAGTAATGATAGGTGCATCATTGTTAACAGCCCTGGCATCGGCTTACAACAGCCTCGGTATGATTGAAACTAGTCATTGACAGTAATGTTAGGTGCTCCACTGTTAACAACCCTGGCAGCGGCTTACAGCAGTCTTGGTATGATTGATTGAAACTGGCCAACAAGCATTGCACCGGCGTACAGGAGTATCGGTTTAAATGGAACTGGCCATTGACAGAAATGAAAGTGCAGGACTTCCAACGTCCATGACTCCGGCTTACAACATCATTGGCTTTAATTACCATGTCAAATGATAATGTGTACCACTGTCAACACCCATGACACTGACTTACAGCAGTCTCAGTATGATTGCATCTGTTTATTGGCATTAAAGACAGTACAACACTGTCAACATCGATGCCGCCGGCTTACATGAGTCTCATTGACATTAATGATAAGTGCACCACTGTCATCGCCAATGACACCGACCTACAGCAGTCGTGGAGAGATCAAACCTGTTAATTGACATTTATGACAATGAGACACTGTCAATGCTCACTGTCAGAAAAATAGAAGGTGTCGCTATAAAGTAATGATAATTTGCTTTTTTTCATTTTCCGACACTTTAAGATAAGATGGCCTTTTAATCACTTAAACCTTCTAATTATGTTCATGGACGTTTTATGTTGGATCATCCGTTTATCGGGCAAACGAATTGTTTATAAGACATATTAGACAATTTATTAAATTATGTCTATCGTTGAATTAGCTTTAATATATTGCAGTGGTTGTTCGGCCTATGCACATGTACTTTATTTAAGTTTATTTGAGATGTTTTTCTTGCATAAGGTGTTTATAACATTAGTGCATGTTTTATTCAGCACCTGACGACTACTTTACCTAACTCTATCGTGAATTAGATCTCAAATGTGCACAGGGTGTATGATTAACAACTGAGGCATCGCCTCATAGAGTCGAAGTTATATTGCTAAATAAGTGATTGCATTCGAACCTTAACTTTTGAATTACAGGGCACAAATATTTTCACTTGAAAAAAATCCCCTTATATTTCGCATTTTGTTCTTAACGAAGGATATCTTTGTTAACAAGGATGCAATTTTCTGAAAATACGAGATATCCATACGAGTTGAATCAATTTCCGCTTGTGCCTACCTGCTCGAAGACAAAGAGTAGTGTCCTTCTTATGAGTCTAGTATACCCCGACGATGGCATCGTTCTTGAAACCCTCTACCACAAATTTCGCAAACGCGGAGTCACATTCCTCACAGGGCACCTTTTTTCGCTACCATGTGCGGTGTACCTTTTGATAAATGTTGACAAAATTGAGAATAGAGAAGGTAATATTTTAATACGAACAAATATTGTAAAATTTATTATTTGTTTAAACCACATATATACATCGATGCCAACAGTACCGTTCAGTTACTGTGCGTGTGAATGATTTTTTTAAGAATGCTGAAAGTATGAAATATATTTTAGTAAATCTATTGACCATGAAATATAATGTTATATAATGGAAGGCATATCAATGTCTCATATACTTATGTCGGCAACCGACAGTGTTACACTTCTCATTACCGTCAATTATTATTTTGGTAGTTTTATGCTTCTTAAGGTATATTGTTTTCAGATTATATGCATGACATCTGTAATTGGCATCATTCAGTTTGCCATCGAAAATAAAGACTCAATCGAGACATACTTCGGAAACATGTTCTATACTCCTTACAGTGTTTCTCGTCCGCTTCCACGCCTTATACAAACATTTATATATGGGAATAAGTGCTTGATTGTTAATACTTACTTTTTATCATAATGTATAAAATAATTCTTGTAATCAGAAAAAAAATATCAAATAAACGTCTTATTTAATGACGTTTTCGAAACTGCCATAAAAGGGTAAGCCTACTTTATCCACTAATTATGTTCGCCTACTTAATTAATTATTGAATACAAATGTTTTCTAACTTCTGTTACTGCCTATCCGAGTAAAGTTTTTTTCTGTTCACTTTTTAATATCATATCGACCGTTATCTTAAATTAGTATTTTATAAACTGCCGAAGGGTTAATCTGTTTGCCAATTTAACCATACAAATCGAATGCATATGCTCTCGGTTGAACATGCTATGCCACAATTATACGTACGTGTCAATGGAAATGGACCCCAGCATATTGGCGTTACAGTTTGACAGAACAAAACAGACAATTTATTCGACTTAAACAAGAGTACATCGTCGTAATACATATAGTTATATATATATAATTTATTCGACTTATACAAGAGTACATCGTCGTAATACATATAGTTATACAAAATATACTGATTAAACCTGGATAAAATAATAAAAATCACCGGCCCTGGTCGACATTGTAGACAGTGGGTTTCTACTTTATGAAAACAGTGGTCAAATGATTGTCAGTCGTGACTTCCTACGCATCAAAAATAGTACCATTAAAACAACTTGGACAAACCCAATAGAACGACGACATTTTAAGCGTTCCATTGAAGTGTCCGAGACGTTTGCATACCTGAGAAAGTATTCACACACCCGTTTTCAAATGATACAGGACGCTTAAGGGTTTTAAATTTGCATATGTAATAAGTCAGTTTACGCGCAAGTAAACATTGTGTTGAGAAATAACCACATGGTCTTTTTTTTTCTTTTATTTGCATTTCCCTTGTGTTTCTAGATAAATCAATGCCGTTCATACTGTAGGACTCGATCGGCGTCGCGTAGTTATTTCTTTGCTGTACTATAAATGGACAAACACTTCATAGGTGGTGAATGCCCAAACAATTTATTCTCCAAATTATACCAGAACTTCTTGATATTTTAAGTTTAAACAAAACATCAGGCAGCAGAACATATAAATATAAGAATGTCATCAAATATGTCTTACGTTCATGCGTTAACGCGCTCAATATATATATATATATATATATATATATATATACACACACACATACTTAATTTTGGTATTACAATGAAGCATTGTGAGTATTAAGTTGTGTTATCATTTGATCACAGTTATTGCATACTCAGTTTTATTTAAGATAACAAGTAAGTATATGTCGTTCAATACACTTAAGTGACTTCACCAAAGGGTGTTAACCCTCGTCTGTTTCAGATGATTATATTACCGTATGAAAAACATAACTCGTAAGTTAATGGTAAACAACATTTGTTATTCAAGAATATCAAAATTTCAGTTCAAGGTCGAAAAGTTTAGTTGAATGCATTTCTTTCCTCCAACCAATTGACGAATAGATAATTTGAATCAGAATCTATCCAGCGCCCCTACTGGCGAAGAAATGTGGTATGATATAAGCATACATATATTTGTCGTCTGCATTGGACAGTCGGTCGAATCGTCGCTTTCATAAAGTGTTATATATATTCGTAGCTGTGCGCGGATTTCTTCAGTGTCCGCTTGCCAACGTTTACACTCTGTCGTCTGTTTTTTAACATTGAAAGGCAATACAAGGTGATCATATAGAAGCACGGGATTTACTTAAATTCGAGCTATTGTGTATATATCATAAAGATGGTTCACTGCATATTTGCTGAGTATTTTTTGTGTATTTTATTATAATTCATTTTGATCGACAATAAACTAGTCGTGATACAATTGGATACCATGATTGTTTTCGTGAGGTCGTTCGATATACTTAAACGTTACTTATAACATATCGCTGATCAACTGTGGTATTTAAGGTATTCCATGTTATATTTGTATCGTTTGAAATGGTTTTGTGTGCAAAAACGTGATATCACCGAAAATAATATCACAAACTGTTTGTTTTTGGATTTCAAAAATTGTAAAATATGTCATAAATGTCTGATTTCAGTTGAAATAAAAAGCAAATGTGCAAACTTTTATGATTGTATGGCTTATCTATTTACGACCAGGTATTTTATAAATTAGCAATGAGCAAGCCCATAACTTGCAAATAATGCTTCAACTGTATGGGTTTACCAGGCACCAACATAAATCAATGTGGTAGATAGAGCTATCAGAGAAAAAGCCTATTTCCCGGTCATATTCCTTAACATTGTTTTCATTTCAGGTAGTAGATCATGTCTGAGACGTTCCTCATCAAACACCGGTCAAATGGGAAGTTTTTCCATCCAAAGGGTGGAGAGAGCAACCCTGGCAATGGCACAAGTGTCGTTCTCCACAGCGACATACACGCCAACATGCACTGGCGCTTTCGCAAAGAAACGGACTACTGGGGCTACATCGAACACGTCGCCAGTGGCAAGTGCATCCATCCGAAGGACGGCAGTCTGACTCCCGGGAACGGAACTAGACTGGTCGTCCACAGTGACCGCCACTATGGCGCACTTTTTGCTCTCGATGGCAAAAACGATCACGTTATTCACAAGGGCGGCAGGTTGGTAAACATAGCTTTGATTCGTACACTATATGTTTGTAATGGTTGATGTGTTTCTTAGTGTTTCAAACGTAACACTGTAGCTTATGAAAATGTCTCTCATAATACGTACTCTTTATCCATAATTACAATGTGTTTTTTAGATCATTTCTTAAATATTTGTATGGTTCTTTATTTGTTGCTTTTCAATTCTACTTTTTAGATATGCGCATCCAGATGGTGGACGTCCTGACCCCGGTAATGGAACTACTGTCGTCCTCCATTCTGACATACACGATGCCATGCGCTTCCAGTTTGTGTCACCACAAGACCCTAGTAAAGAGATCCTTGTGTACGGCAGCCCAAACGTCATCGGGAAGTGGGAGATAATCAATGCCGTTATCAACCCGAAGGCCGAGCATAAGAGTACAATATCTGTCAAGATTGGCAAGTCCAAGACGGAAAGCACGACTTCTACGTTTGAATACAAATGGGAGTCTTCATTCGGCGTGGAGATTAAGGCAATCACAGCCTCCGTGAGTCAATCGGTGAGGTTTATGATTGAGAAAACTTCGTCTGAAACATGGACAGAGGAAAAAACAAGAACAAAGGAGATTACCGGTAAGTCTTTTCCATGTCAATTTACATTTGTGCTAAATTAAATCCAAGTTATGACGCTTTAAAAAACTACAAACGCTATCTTGATCTGTGCTTTTTGTGTTTTGCAAACAATTACCAATTCAATTAAATTGATAATCATAAGGAGTTGACCATTCGTATATGATTGAAACATGGAGCAATATCAGAATTAGGCTCTACATCTTGATCAGACAAATGACACAAGTTTATGCATTTAATCACGATTTGAGCCAAAATACCGATTGGTTGTCACATTGTATTATAATTATTTTGCAGTGTCACCTGGAAACACCGTCGTAACCTGGCAGTACAAGTTCGCCGTGGAGCAGAATGATTCACGTGCCCTGTTCCAGAGTAATCTATTGGCTGACACCGACAGCGAGACCACTGTTCCACGTGAATTCAAATACAGCGTCTAATCAGCTTAGACTTGTTGACAACGAAACCGTTACGCTTGGATAGTTAATCAGCATATTAAACACTTATATATAGCTCATCAAAGATCGACTAGCCATATGTAAACATAGTAAACATACGTTAAAGACATATTTGGACTGAATACATTTTATAAACCTGTAGAAGATATAACCAGAAGTGCCAATCGCCGAATGGGCATCGCCCGAGTGAGAATATAAAGACTCTTACCTACACACATTTTTTTCTCCACTTGATTATTCGTCAAATCGCTTTTGCATGCATTCTTTATGTAAACGTTTTTTATATAAATAAACTATCTTTGAAAATATAACGCATGCATCAATATTGAGTCAAATGGACACGGACATCTGTTTCATTTAAATTTGAATAAATAATCTAGGGGTTTTCATGATCACACACGTTTACAATGATTCAGCCCCTCCCCTAAAATGTCGATATACCTTATTTTTGTCGAAGTCGTGGAAAATTATCCAATGAATAAACCAGAATGCATTATTTCTGACCAAATGTTCTGGAACGAGGACCCAACCCCTTTTCTCTCTTGAGCCATATTTTGACGATTTGACAGTCCGTTTTCTGGGAAGGCGTTGTACTCCGAAGTTTCGACTTCTCCAAATATACTCATTGACCCCCAATCCCCTAGAAATTATATATTCTTGATAATGTGTTGCTTTTTGTGCTCTTTAGATAATGTTTTAATAAATCGGGAATAGTCGGCAATTTGCGCATTCTTATGTATATATTTAGGAATAAAGAAAGGCGAGTCGAATCAGGCCCTTGAAAGAAAATTCAATACGGAGCTTCCTAAAAGGCAAAAGGCTACGATAGAAAAAAGTTGGCCTTAATTAACAAGAATAAACAAAGTGACATCTTAGCAATCGATGGAAAAGTGACATCTTAGCAATCTATGGAAAATAATTATCTTTATTCATCTGCCCTTGTCATGAAAATTAATTCAATATACACTTATTAGCTTTCTTATGTGAAATATAAGTATAATAAAAACACTTAAAGTAATGCATAAGACGGTTGACTAGATGCCACTGTACTGTGTTATATTGCCTAAAAGGTATGCCGGTCAAACGTCAAAAAAGGTTAACGTTGGATTAGGCTAATAAAGTCTAATTTTGACAAAGGGTCATGACAGAAGAGTTACTTAAGCTACCAGGAACCGTTTCAAAAAGCATATCGCAAATGCATCGTAAGGTGCGTTCGTAACTCCTCGATTTACTTTCAGCTGAAAGGAAAGAGTCAGCTCTGAACTTGTATACATATCATTGCAGATACTATGGATGTTGTAACACGAGGGCTTGAACAGTAATGAAACAATCAATCAAAACTGAAATAAAATGCAGCTTTGGTTATCGTAATTAGTCAATCAGATACGATTTAATATAAACATATACTGAAGACAACTTCTAACGTACCAATTTTATTTAAATGAATAACATAAATACAATGACAATGAAGGCAACAACCGTCGTTCATCAATCGATGTGGAATGTATAAAGCATTGGATACAATCGCAGTGAATTTTGAATGAATTCCGTAATGGGTGAAATTGTAATAATATAGTCTGAGAGACAAGGCGTAAATTTCGTTTAAATAGTATAACCAACTTGTCGATTCGGCCAATACTTTTAGCACACT